>NC_060149.1:95880658-97203913 GCF_021461385.2 Schistocerca piceifrons
ATGTACAAACCATAGGCATAAAATGTTATATTTAAAAATGCAGGTAAAAATTCACTTGACGCCATCCTAAGAGGAAGTTTCCATTCCTTCCAAACCAATTATGTAAGGGTAGAACAGATGTGGCTTAAATTCAGCACAATGTTGCAGAAGTAACGAGAAAAGCATATCATTTTTAAAAGAACACAATATCTCTGAGAGTTGTGGTGTTTTATTGAAGTTCAAATTTTAGTGTGCGCTTCAATCCAAGATGTTTGCAATAGTTTCCTAACATAACTGTCTCTCAATATCTGAAACAAAATCAAAAGAAATTCTGGTCATATATAAAGTATAACAGCAGTTAGACACAATCAGTATCTTCATTGCACAAAAGTGATGGTGATGCTACCAATGACAGCTCCACCTAAGCAGAATTACTAAATATGGTTTTCATAATACATTCACCAAAGAAAATAAAGTAAATATTCCATAATTTGAATTGATAACTACAGCAAACATGAGTAACTTACAAGTAGATATCTTCAGTGTAGTGAAGCAATTGAAATCACTTAATAAAGGCAAGTCTTTATGTCCAGATTGTATACCATTTAGCTTTCATTCAGAGTATGCTGATGTAAGAGCTCCATATTTAGCAATCACATACAACCAAGTGAGATTACTGTGTATGTTGTGCCCCATTTCTCCCACAGCCTACATCTCAATCATAAGAGTCCACTGACATTATCACTCTTATGAGTGACCTCATCACTCCTAACAATAATTTCATGATCCTTATATGTGGGAAGCCATAATCCCACCTTATCTCCAGCCATTAACAGTGCAGTATTAAAAACCCAAGACGGCAGAAATGACCAAATTATGTTAGTGGAAAATTAAAATCCTTGTCTTCTCCTCTCCTAGCTTCTACCAGTCATAGTGCAGTACTCCTTACCTCCAGATAATCATAACACAGAATTAAAATTCCTAGGTGACAGAAATAGCCCAATGGTGTCAATCAGAAATTAAAAAAGATCTCTCCCCCTCTCCTCCTTCTTTCTTTCTTTTGCTGGTGCCTTGTTCCATGGTTTCGCAGGGTCAGCGTGGTTAGGACCGATTTGGCAAGGTTAATTTTAAGGGGCGGCCAGATTCTCTTCCTGCTGCCATCCCCTACCCCCTGGGATGGTATTTGTGTACCCTAGTTGACTGTGTCTAGTGTAATCCATGGAATAATGCGAATGTGTCCAGATGTCTGTGAGTCATGTAATTGAGGCAGAACGTGGGGACCAGTCTGGTATCCACCTAGCAGGATGTGGGGAACCGCCTAAAAACCATATCAAGGCTGGCTAGCACACCGGCCGACAGCAGTATCCGCCGGGCAGATTCTATCCAGGGACGGCGCACCTACCCAATTCCAGGAAACAGTGCATTAGCGCTTTTGGCTAACATGGTGGGTCCTCTGTTCCTCCTTATATCCAGCTAATCATAGCACAGTAATAAATATCCCCAAGTTGGTGGAAATACAACAGGTATACTTTATTCCCTCTCCTCTTTCTAACCAATCAGAGAATAGTAAGACAAAATAGCACAATTCTCCTAGTGGAAAATTAAGAAAACCCTCTTCCCCTCCATATCTCCAGCCAACCATAGTGCGGTATTAAAAATGCAAAATAATGGAACGGAGTAACACTTTATATCCCACCCGCAGTCCTATTTCCAACTAATTGGAGTGTACTATTAGACAATGGTGCCAGACATGCAGTGAAAAATTATGCAATCACAAGTTGAAAGTCAAAGATATGCATTATATATAGAGGACTCTCCTCTAATCAGAGCCTAGTATTAAAATGAAAGAGCCAGTTACAATATAGCTCCCTCTGGGCTGTGCTCAAAAGTATCCATATGACCTAAATTATTTATCAAGAAATATATCATACATCTCTCTCTCTCCTCTTCCAAACAGAGCCTTCTATTAAAATGAAAGACCCAATTACAATGTAGCCTCATTTTGGCTGTGGTCATAAACATCCAGACAACCTGAATTTTTTATTAAAAATTGCAACATACCTGAGCTGTGCTGAAAAACTATTTGAAACACTTATCAAAAAATATGTCAAAGTTCCTGAATCATGTAAAAATGACAAAATATGTTTACATAACTGACATCCAGAAAAATGGTACATAGACTATAGTTGAATTCTTTTATCTTGGTGGCTCGCGCATGCCCACGCAGACGCGGGAGATTGTTGCGTTGCCAGTTGCACACGCACCAAGAGAAGCAGCGCCATAGTATAGCATAGTTTACACTAAACAGACTCAGAAGGATGTAGGTTGCAGTAGGTACTGGGAGATGAAGAAGCTTGCACAGGATAGAGTAGCATGGAGAGCTGCATCAAACCAGTCTCAGGACTGAAGACCACAACAACAACAACAAGTTCACAAACTTACGTTTAGGGGGGAGCGCGCAGTACATGAAGTAAAGCCACCACACCACGGCCGCATTAACCCTTTCGCTGCTACAAAGACGTACTCCCTGCATTCCGTGCTGTGCGCGATTTTGTCACTGCACTGCTCGCCTGTGCAGACACATGGTGTTCCGACTGCTTTGACACTCTTATCATTCGATTCCACAAAAACTATTTGGCCCAAAAATTAGATTTTTACACATCTTCTTGACTGATACCTTCCCCCCATAAATGACTTAATTTTGTTTCGATGTTCAACGCAGTTATTATGCAGCATTAAATATAGTTAACCATTGCACGAAATTTTGAAGAGTTTACAGAGGTAAAAGTTCATAAGAGTATACTTTCCGTATGGTCGATTTCAGTTGCCACAATGTTGAGAATGAAATGTGAGCAAGATGCCTAAATTTCATATAAAATTTACTGTATAACAATATCTCATTTAATTTAAGTACCACATAGGTGTCGTATGTAATATTGAGAAATATTCCATCTTTCGCGACTGTAACAAAAGTTTTATTTACACCGGGCACATTTGGCTTTATTTTAAAGCACTTCAATCAATCAAAAGGCAGTACACAAAATACATTAAACAAAACTGTGGACTTACAAAAACATTAGGACTTGAATATACCGTCTATCAGTGAAGTCCTCTGAGCTATGTCAAATACAACTTTTGTGTGTGGCACACACAAACAACATTTATTTGCTAAAACACTGATCAGCCAACACAAACATTGAATATTGTGTTACCGCAGCACAAAACTACGAAAGGTGACTTGGCAATGGAGGAGACAAAATAGTGTCCACTGAAGATGCTTCAAAAGAGAGATACGCATCTGGTCTAAATAAGTCGCTTATTACAGTTGCAGAAGAGGAATATATTTCAGTACCATTGGTAAAACTGCGACTGTGGAACAAAAACAAGAAAGAGAACATGAGTACCATTGTGTATGTGCCATACCTTTCATTTATTGAAGTGCTTTAAAATAAAGCCAAACGCGCCCGGTGTAAATAAAATAAGTATGGAACTTCAATATTGTTTTTAAATAAAGAAAATATTTTGCTCCTCAAAAGGACTGAACTCATAACCTTTCACATAGAAGCCCAATACCTTCACCATTACACTAATGCAGCTCCTTGAGAAGTATAACACATCACGCAAAATACTGACAAACACCGTTGGTATGACTATGAATATTCACGCTTCGTCGAAGTACAATAGGAAATAAAAAATTACCGCTGTTCTTTATTGCAAAAAAGCAGTTTGTGAGATTGATACAAACACCTTTCCTTGCTATCGCCTGAATTAGGAGTCTTATTGCTTGTTTTGTTTAATTAATTAATAGAATATGAAGCAGTTGGTATAAAGAATGCTTTTTCCAAACTTTCTATAAAAGAAAGTCTGCTATCAAGACATTGCTTTTGTTCTATTACTTTATTTATGACTGAACGTTTCTAAAACTGAAGACACTCGTCCATGCTCTGCACTGCAGTCGAGATCTGGCAATGTCGTTCTCTGTTCATTGGCTCACTGTGTTTTGTGACGTCAAATGCGCAGAACGAACCTAAACTCGTCCGCCAACATAAATGACACGCACTTTAACTCACCAGTCACGTAAGTTTTTTTTGTTCCTTTATTGTTATTTCATCTTTGCTCACCCCATGTAGGCAGCAGTGATTTGGGGGCTGGCAGCAGTACAATCAACCAGCTCTGTTGTCAGTAAACGCTATAGGTAGTATAATGATGAGAGTTCTGGACCAACCAGGATTTCGATAAAAAATTCATTGATGTAAACCACAATAGTAATTTCGCAGCATTAGCCAAACAAAAGTGTATCTATACCCACAAAACGAAGTTTTTTTTTTCAAAATGATCAACAAAGTTGAACTATTTAAAAACTTAGGAAATTTAGTAAAAGAAAATTTATATTTAATTAAATGGTTAAAATGGAAAAACTAATCATATCTATGTTTATTTAGAAAGTTTAGATAAATTAAAATAAGGTGTGAAAAATATTAAGATAAAAATTAGTAAAAAGTTGCTAGTTTTATTGAAAATAATGATGAAATTATACCAGTAGACAAACATGAAATCAATTAAGTTGTCAATTATTTTGGTTTCATTCATGAAAATCAAGATATAGTTAGAGAATATTTTACTAGAGGTACACATGAAGAAATAGATTGTTTTTATTTAATTCAAATATTTTTAAGAATATCAAAACAATTAGAGATAACTTTAATTTTTTAAATATTATTAGAGAAAATGATACAAATTTAAATCATATTTTTCATCAATTTATTGGTGCTGATTTCAAGTGTGATGAACTTAAAGTAATGGTTGGAAAATGTTGGAATGAAGATAAAATTGGTTTTGTAACAATAGATATGACAAGAAGCATTAATAAACAATGAACATAAACATGAACATAAAAACAATTATATGTAGAATACAATATGTGTAGAATACATACACTGAACATAAAATAATGATTATATTATTTTTATCCTTAGTAAACGTTTGTAAAATACGATGCAGAAGTTTTTATGAAGCCAAACAAAATAGAAGAGTAAAAGAACAATTAAAAGAAGAGTTTAAGAAATGGGAAAACAGTCAAGAGCAAAATATGAAAAACTTGAAAAAGAGGATGAACCAGTTATTGATATGAATGAATAATTTAACCAAGGAATTGCAGGATTCAGAGAAAAAATTTTAAAAGCACTTGATGAAAATACAGAAGTTGAAAAACAAATGGTACCTTATAATTGAACATTATTTTGAAGAATTTAATGATAATCCATCAGTTAACCAATATGATAATGATGAAAGAGATTATATGTTAAGTAAACTGGAAACAAATAATTTTTTGCAGAATTATGTCAAAGAAACAATTAAAAGCCAAAAATGGTTAAAAAATAAATAAAGTGAAAAAACGTTCAGATTTTATCAACCATAGCGAAGGTAATGTTTCTGGGTTAAAATTGGTGAAAAAGAACAGATGGATTCATGAAACCTTTCACTAGAAATTAAATAAATGTGGATGGTTTAGCTACAGGATTTACAAAGCTATACTACAAAATTAATTCGACTCAAATGCTGTATATAACGAAAGTACTCCAAATGAACTACAATCAAGTCAAGGAAACAAACACAATAATTTGATTAATACACTTGTTGAACAATATTTTCTTAGTCTTTCAAACAGAAATCTTAGTGATTCATTTTAAAAAGTTGATGAAAATTTGGTAAAAAAATATTCAGAAAAACCAATCGAAAGGATGGATGATGTTTGTCAATTACTCAATAGATTGGCAGTAATCTGCAGAGAAGAATTACCTGTAAATAAGAATGATTGCGATGAAAATGTAGGAATAATTGAAATGTTAACAAACCAGTTTACTGATTCTGTTATTAATGATCCAAATGGAAATCCTTATTTAATTAGATTTTTGAATAATTTACTACACATTTTGAAAAAGTGCTAAATATGCATAAGGACTAGTTAATAATTAATCAATAAATTGCCATTTGCAATGGGTAGTCCAGGCTATAAATTTTGTGGTCCATCAAAAAAATTAGAAAGAAGATTAGCTAGAAGTGATAGAGGATTTAATTGATTGGACATAGTATGAAAAGATATTTGTTATAGAGATAATAAAGATTTTAAAAAACGGCATCAACCGTGTCAAAAACTCAAATTATTTGCAAAAGAAAGAATCCGTACAAGTGATTATTCATTAGGAGAAAACATAGTTGCAATTTCAGTTAGAGGAATAATGTTTGGAAAATTATAATTAGGAGTAGATTTCGATGTTGATAAAAATTGATGTGGAATATCAATATTTTTATTAGTTTTTAATCTATGTAAACAAATAATTTTATGATTGATTATTGTGTGTTATCTAGGGGCAAATGTTAAGCAAATTCAGATAAATAGTGTAGCATCATTTTAACCAATACACAAAAAAGAAAGGTAGAGGGGAAATGGTAAAAATGTTCTTCTTTTATTACTGTCCCTGTTGTGAAAAAGATTGTTGAACATCTAACAAAAAAAAGAAGGTAAAGGATAAATGCAAAAAGATAGTGGATTTTTACCATTATTATTAGCTGTAGCATGGAGAGCTGCATCAAACCAGTCTCAGGACTGAAGACCACAACAACAACAACATTGCCAAATAAAACCAGCAAGTGCTTTCACTTCATAAGTGGAGCACATTTTTTTTAAAATTCATCCAATCCCCTAGAGGCATACGCCACTGAGTAGTATATGTATGAGACTTCTGGTGCAAAGAGCATATTTTTTAAAAATTTTCAGATTTAAAAACAATATTTTGGATTTGTTTTTCCCTATTTAAAAATTTATGTGTTCCCAGAAATGACATTATCATTTATTTAAAAAAAATAACTTTTTTAAAATCAAAACTTAATATTAAAAAAACTAAATTTAAAAAACACAAGATTTGTGAAATTTAACCAAATTCAATAACATGACCTGACTTGTCTCTATCTTTCATATATCTCGATAAATGAAATTTAATCCACTAATTTTCTGTATTTCATCTACATCTTCTGAAAAGATTATAGTATAACGTTCTAGAAGAGTAATATTACATTTATCATCTAAAACTGATAAAACTTTTCACAGATTAGTTATAAAAGTTTCAACTTTTTGTATATTGTAAGAGCTGTTTTTTGTTTTCAGTTCTGTTAATTTAGTGAACACTTCTGTGCAACTCTTACTATAAGTGTTAAGTCCACTTAATATATTTTCAACGCTATCATTGACATTCATTTTGTTTTCCATTACTTTATATAGAAAAAGACTTTTATTTTCAAATTTTTTGAAATTGAAAACACTAAAAGTTTGGAAATTCTAATAATTTTAAAAATTTAATTTTTAAAAAATTTGTACATTTATTAGAGTTTTAATTTTTGAAAAACTAGATCTTTTGTTTGTATTTCATCTATCTTTCTATAAATACTACAAAAGGAAATGTAAACATAAAGTTAACACTTCTATAACTTTTTCTAATGTTTTGTTCTGTTTTTGTATTTAAAAATTTTCTATTAAAATTACGTGTTTAAATCACAAGCTAAATTATTTTCTACCACTCAGAATTATACACACAGATGTGTGATCTGGGTGTTTCCATTAAAAAATGCACATAATTTATTTGATGTTTTCTGAGTAGTTAAAAAATTCTTTCTTCTATATATATTTGTTCCAAACTCTGGATAATTTTGAATAAAATTGAATTAATTCACATTTACTCAGTTATTTAATTGTGTAATTCTTTAAAAATCTTTAAAAGCATCATAAGCTTTTAGAAAATATTCGGTAGATCAAGATTCCATAATTCTTGAGGAAACATTTCATTACTGCCAATCTTTAGATGGATATTTTGTAATTTAATACGATATAGTTCCAGTTAATATTATAATTCACATTCAAGAACAGGAACACGAATTTCCTTTCTTTTCACAACAATTTTACCTTCTTGTAAAAGTGTACTATTTTCATTATTAGTATTCCATGGAAGAATAAAATCTTCTTGATCTTTTCTAGAACTCATAGTGAAAATAACTGTTAAATTTCCTTCCAAAATTACTTCTTTAAAATTAAAAAACCCACCAAATAATTCTAATGGAGAAAGTACTTCAGTATGTTGTTTTCAATTTTATCATTCGTAACAATATGGTTTTCCATATTTAATTCATATTGTATAGAAGAAATTAATCGAATAAGAGTTGTTGGTGAAATAAATTTATATTCTGTTCAAGATAAAATATTGTTTCCTTTTTAAATGTAATAACATTAAACAATTTTAAATCATAATTATCAAATAGTTTAAAATTCGATTTACAGTCGTCTGCTGAAAAATCTTTTCCACCTGTATGAATAACATCCAAGTTGTGAATGATTGCCATGAATCTAACCATCACCAATCTAAGTAGAAATTTCTGTTCCTTATTTGCAAGACTTAATTATTTTTTGTATTCTCATTAACAGGAAATGAATAAAGTCAAGAAAAAATCTATTAATTCATTTTTAAAATTACTGTTACACAATTACCATTGAAGTCAATCAAATTATCATTTTAATTCATGATAGTAATTGTTAAATTCTGAATAGAACCCAATATTGGAATATTTATAGGATAATTGCATCATAAATCATTGGTACTTCAAATACAGCATTTGGATTAAATGAAGAATTAATATTAGTTTCTCCATCAAAATGATCATTTTGTTTAACAAACATTCCATCAGCTAAATTAAAATTAATATTTATGAATTCAAAGGGGTAATTTTAGGAACATTGTTAGAAATTGTTTTTTCATTAGCTTCAATAATTTGATCATTTAAACGGAAGTTTTCACCAATACAATGATCTTTATTCACAAATAATTTAATATCACTTTTGATAGTAAAATTTTATCTTCTTTAATGTATATTATAGGTTTAATCGATTGAATAAATTTTTCTAACTTTTTCAAACCATATTGGCGAACAGGAATTTCTATCTGTTCTTCGTTAGTGATCATGTTTTGATGTAATATTTGGAATTAGAAAAGTTGTATGGAAAGCAACTAGTGATACATTTTTATAACTTTCTCTTATTGAAATAGATTATCTTTTTTTAGAAGATATTAATTATCACCCAGTTGAAATAATCCACTAATTTTTATTAATATAAATCACGTAAGTAAATGACAGATTAGGAGTAAAAATAAGAATTCCAGAAAATAAATTAAAGAATAAACATAGCAAACTTTTACCAAATCCTATTTCATGTACATTAGTAGGACCAACTGGTTTTGATAATCATATTCTAGCAGGCAGATGTATAAATTGGAACAAAATTAATCGTTTATATGTTTATTCTAAAAGTTTAGATCAATCAAAATTTCAAGAATTTATGGAAAGGTGTGAAAAAATAAAAGACATAGTTAATGAAAAAAAGAACTGAATTTATTCAAAATAATAATAAATTATACTAATAGATGGTTGTAAAAATAATTCAGTTCTGGTTTTTGACAATTTCATTCTTGAAAATCAAGATTGAGTTCCATAATATTTACTATACATATTTTACTAAGATCATTTTTACTTAGCTCAAATTTACTCAAAAATACCAAAATAATAATTTAGAGATAATCCATATTTTTTTATTTTTGCGGACAAGATTACATAAATTTATTTCATATTTTTCATGAATTTGTTAATGGTGAATTGAAATTCAATGATTTTAAAGAAATATGTAGAAGCTGATGGAATAAAGATAAATCAGGTTCTGTTACTATAGATATGACAAGAAAAATTAATGATGGCAGTGCAATGTATTGAGAAAGCTCTTATTAAGATCGGAAAAGTGGCAGAAGAAGGATGACATATGAAGAAGGAAATGAAGAACGAATTACTAGATGCAGTAAGTGAAATAAGGAAATGCTTAGGATCTTTGAAAAACGAAACAAAAGCAAAAGAAGGGGGATAATAGGAATCCTATGAGAGAGGTCAGGAATATTCAACAAGACGAGACAAACGAAGAAGAAGACAGCTGCACTGCCAGACAACTAGTGACATCTGTCGGAGAAAGGCAGGAAACAGCACACAGCGGACAGTGGACTGCTGGACACCTAATGACACCTATTGGAGAAATGCATGAAACAGCACATAGCAGACAGAGGCAGACTGAAGAGACACCTACTGGATTGGAGAAGAACTTCAATGGAGACATCTTCTGAGTGGGTAGCTATCTGGAAAACTGCGGGAAAAAAACACGAAAGTGGTAGAATTGAGGCATAAGATGAAGGAAATAACCGATTTCCAAAAAAAAACAACTAGGGATATTAACAGAGGAGCAAGTAAAGAAAAGTCTAGAAATGGAAAGTCACTTAGAACCAGAGAAAACCAAAACTGATGGGAACAACATACAACCTAAGTATAACAACAAAGTAGGAGCAGGGGGAACGACAATATACAGCAACAAAATCAGCCACAAGTCGAAACCAATGCCTATGAGCAACATAATAAAACCCGAAATCCGGTTAATAAACTAGAGGAACCATCCTGGAGTAGCGTGGCAGGGAGGAGCAGGTATAGGCGAAGAAACCAGAGTAATAATAAAGCCATAATGGGTACAAAAAAGACGAAGAAATGCATGCGGCAGAAACAGCAGCATGGTTATATATCAGTAGCTTGAAGAGCACCACCACAACTGATACAGTAATGAAATAATTCAACAAGAATGGAATAGCAGGGCAACTAGAATGTGAAGAACTGCACACACTGGGTGACAAAAAAGCTTTCAAAGTAGGAATTCCGTTTGAAGATCTACAACTCACACAAGAACCAGAATTCTGGCTTGAAAACATAAACGTACGTAGATTTCGTTTTCCAAGAAGTTCAATGGCAGAGGGAGCAGAGCTCAACTAAAGTAAGAAGAACACCAGAAGAACAAGAAATAAAAGCAGTCTTGTGGACCAAAGAGGGAATATAAAGTGCTCTTAATCTAACACCAAGAGACATTCTGCCAAACTAGGATCTTGCAATTCTAACACAAACCTTCCTGATAGACAACTGGCAACATAAATATTTCTACAATTTTCACCAAATAACAAATAAGAGAGAAAGAGGATGCCCCTTGGGAGGAATATCTATCCTACTGAAACCCTGGAAGACCCCCATCAAAAAAATCATAAAACAAGAAACTAATATGCTAGTAGAAGCATCAAACATAAATATAGTTACAACCTATTTCCAACCACACACAAATGCAGAAGAAATAATTTTCGAAATGGTCACACTCATTAAACAATGAGACAGCAAACCCACCATAATTGCAGGCGATCTCAACTACAGAACAGACATGGAGAACTTTAAAACAAGACTAGTCACTGAAATCCTAGAAGAAGATGGTTTCACCCTACTGAACGGTAGACAAATACCTACATATATATGCCACAATGGGAAAAGTACCATCGATATCGTCTCATTAACAAGAGGAGAAGTATTCAACCAATATGACATGGCTCCATCAGTCCTATATGAAAGCAGATTGCAATGCAGATAAAAATAAATAACGTCACCTCACCACCAGCAAGAAAGACCGCCGAAATCACAGAAAGAGAAATACATAAAGATAAAATAACAAACCAACAAGAGCAAAAAACACAAATAGGATCTTCAATAGAGGAAGGAGACGTTGAAAAAACAACAGACAAAATAGAAGACCTAAAAAATTCGGTGATACAAACAAACCCAAAAACAAGGACGGCAAAAAGATGGTTCGATGCAGAATGCTATACCAAAAGGAACACAGTTCTAACAACACTCCACAGATTAAGAAACCAGCATGACGAGGAAACATGCGGACTATATACAGAAGAGAGGAAAATCTACAAAAAACTAATAGAACATAAGAAAAAATAATACATAGAAAGAGAGGCAAAAAGAGAAGAGGATGAAGCAGTGAAAGACCCATACATAGCAGCAAGACCAAGAAGACTGGCTCATACACCAAATATAGACATGAAGGAATGGGAAGACCACTTCAGAAAGATACTGAACAAACGAGGAATCGAAACACGCCCAAAGTAAGAGAAACAATACCAAACAAAGTAAAAAGACAATGTATGGGAGTCTCTAAATGAATTAGATATAAAAGAAGAAAAAAAAACACTGAAAAACAAGAAAACAGCAGGACCCGATTATATATATAATGAACATATACAAGATACCAAAGAGGCTCTCCACCGTGTGTGGATCAAACTATTCAACAAATGCCTGGAACTTGGAAGAATGCCGACCCAATGGAGACACTCAATAAAAAAAGTTAGACGAGACCCAACGGACACAAACAAGTACAGAGGCATAGACCTAGAAAATACTCAGTTCAATATGTTTTCAAAGATGACACAAAAAATCAAAGCCTGTGTGGACAGCCATCTCCCAGAACCACAAATGGGCCTCAGATCTGGAAGGATAACACTTACGGCAGCCAAGCTTCTTATTAAAAACATCAATGTAGCACTACAAAAGAAGTAAATGTTCTACACAGTGTTCATAGACTTTGCCAAAGCCTTTGGTCTACTGGAAAGAGATCTCATAGGCGGAAAATTGCAAAACACAATGGGAAAAGATAGCATATGGGCAAAAATAATCAAGTCAATCCTCAAATACAACATAACCACACTATTAAACAACCTCTCTTTTTCGAAGCTCATTTTCCAATTGATCGTACAGGGTGTTCCAATGAGTTTTTTGCTGTACATTCTTGCCACTGAAGAAGTACTGCAAATTCACGAAAATGAAGAAGATCTATACACATATGCATATGCTGACAACATATCTGCAGGAACAACAAATATACAGAAGCTGCAGAACATCATTGAGAAAATAGACAAATGGTGCATTGAACACAAACTACACATAAACATAACAAAGATCAAAATGGTGAATTTCAAAAAAGGAGGAAAAACATCCACGAATTCACAATCAGTGTCAGAGGACAAAAGATAAAAATCTCGTTGTGGTTGTTGTGGTCTTCAGTCCTTAGACTAGTTTGATGCAGCTCTCCATGCTACCCTATCCTGTGCAAGCTTCTTCATCTCCTGGTACTTACTGCAACCCACATCCTTCTGAATCTGCTTAGTGTATTCCACTCTTGGTCTCCCTCTACGGTTTTCACCCTCCACACTGCCTTCCAATGCTAAATTTGTGATTCCTTGATGCCTCAGAACATGTCCTACTAACCGGTCACTTCTTTTTCTCAAGTTGTGCCACATACTCCTCTTTTCCCCAATTCTATTCAATACTTCATCATTAGTTATGTGATCTACCCATCTAATCTTCAGCATTTTTCTGTAGCACCACATTTCGAAAGCTTCTATTGTCTTCTTGTCCAAACTATTTATCGTTCATGTTTCACTTCCATACATGGCTATACTCCATACAAATACTTTCAGAAACGACTTCCTGACACTTAAATCTATACTCGATGTTAACAAATTTCTCTTCTTCAGAAACGCTTTCCTTGCCATTGCCAGTCTACATTTTATATCTTCTCTACTTCGACCATCATCAGTTATTTTGCTCCCCAAATAGCAAAACTCCTTAACTACTTTCAGTGTCTCATTTCCTAATCTAATTCCCTCAGCATCACCCGACTTAATTCGACCACATTCCATTACCCTTGTTTTGCTTTTGTTGATGTTCATCTTATATCCTCCTTTCAAGACACTATCCATTCCATTCAACTGCTCTTCCAAGTCCTTTGCTGTCTCTGACAGAATTACAATGTCATCGGCGAACCTCAAAGTTTTTATTTCTTCTCCATGGATTTTAATACCTACTCCGAATTTTTCTTTTGTTTCCTTTACTGCTTGCTCAATATACAGATTGAATAGCATTGGGGAGAGACTACAACCCTGTCTCACTCCCTTCCCAACCACTGCATTCATGTCCCTTGACTCTTATAACTGCCATCTGGTTTCTGTACAAATCGTAAATAGCCTTTTGCTCCCTGTATTTTACCCTTACCACCTTTAGAATTTTAAAGAGAGTATTCCAGTCAACATTGTCAATATCTTTCTCTAAGTCTACAAATGCTAGAAATGTAGGTTTGCGTTTCCTTAATCTTTCTTCTAAGATAAGTCATAAGGTCAGTACTGCCTCACATGTTCCAACATTTCTACAGAATCCAAACTGATCTTCCCAGAGGTCAGCTTCTACAAGTTTTTCCATTCATCTGTATAGACTTTAAATACCTAGGGTTTACATTGTAACCAACAGCCAATAGCTTCACAAAATATACAACAGAATATGCAGAATAAGCAATAATAGCAATACAGGACGTCAAAAACGTCCACCTACCCAGTCTAGAAACGCCTGTGAAACTATTCAACACAAAAATGTTGCCAATCCTGGCCTACAGATATGAGACAACTTGACAGAAAATATCTGGAAACACTAGAAAAGGTAAAGTCGACTTATATACAAAAAGGGTACTAGGTCTCTCAAAGACAACAAGGTATAGACTAGTGTACCTGCTAGTGAGGGAGACATTCGTAATTTCAGAGATCAAACACACCAAGGCTTCTGGAAAGCAATTGAAGATCTTGGAGGATAAACGACAAAGACTAAGGCTCGAGTTATGTGGCACCAAAGAAATGACGAAGCGCTCATGGACAGCACCAAACTTTGAACTGCGACATGTCGAAACTAGATTATCTATTCACATATGATGCTATAGATGGATTAACAAATCTTTTAACCAAAAAACAAATAACAATCGATATATACAATATAGTTTTTTCATGTTCTAATTTGTCAAACTATGCAGATAGAGTCATTTATTCAGGAGCATTATATTCTGATAATGATAGAAATAAAATAAAACCAAGTGAAGACAGAAAGTAGAAATATTTGGTAAAAGAAATTTTTGATCTGTATCTTTCCCAAAACTTACTAGAAATTTTAGATTCAAGGTTGGATTCAAGTGTAGACGAAATATGCGAAACGTTTAACTTAAAAATATTCAGAAAACTAATCGAAAATATTGAAATGCTTGGTTGGATTGTGGGATTAAAGGGACAAGATTGCTTTGGTCATCGGTCCCTAAAATATTGAAATGAATAATGTCCACCAATTAATTTATAGATTAACAGAAATTAATGGACAAGAATTAACTGGAAATAAAAATTATTGTAATGAAAAAGTTGGAATTAGAAAAATGTTTAATAATAAATTTACTGATGTTATAGTTAACAATCCAAAAGGAATACCATATGTTATTAGAATTTTGAATACTTTACCACATACATATTCAGAATGTGATTATGAAAAGGATTAGTTAATACCGCAATTAATAAATTACCATTTGAAATGCATTTCCCCCAGTTATAATTTGAATTGTCTTGGAACTAAAATAGATAAATGATTAGCCCACAGAGATAAAGGAATAAATAGATTAGATGAAGCAAGCAAACACATGATATTTTTATAGAGCCAATAAACAATTAGATAAAGACACAAAAGTGATATAAAGCTTCATCTAATTGCAAAAGAAAGAATACACACAAGTGGTGCTTCAACGGCTGAAAAATTAGCTACAACTGCAGTTAGAGGAATTATGTATTGAAAACAAAAATTAGGAGTTGGATTAAACGTTAATGGTAATTGGCTAGTTTATAAAAAAATTCTTTATTGAATTCAAATTTATATAAATGAATTACTTTAGTACTGATTGTTCTTTGCTACCAGGTGGTGAAACAAAACCATTATCAATTAAAGTTTACTTAAATAATGAATAATTAATTAGTAGTGAAAACTTTTAATGATGCACAAAAAAAGAAAAAGAGCTAAAAACCTGAAGAATATTTACTAATAAAATAGGATATATTTGTTATAAAAAGTTGTTGAATATTGAGTCCTACCTTTGTTACCATGTGTGATACCAATTATATTTGGTTTTTCTTCAGCATTCCAGTAATTGCTAAAGTACTTATGAACAAGAAACTAACAGATAAAGAATTAAAAGAACAAGAAAGACATAACTTAGCAATGGAAAATAAAGGAAAAAGTTTAAAAAAACAAGAAATAATTTAAAAATTTAACAATCTTTTATCTAACTTTGCATAGCAGAATCAGATAAACAATTAACAAATAATTAATTTTGTGGAGTTTTTATGAGTAATGAATTACCAGATTACTCCATTTAAAATATGTAATAGTAAATTTAGATACATCCGATGATGCTGGTATTCATTGGTCTTGTTTTTATAAGAATAAAGGAGTAACTACTGTTTCTGATACATTTGGAGGAATTACACCGAAAAATCTAGTAAATTATTTAGAAAAAATTATTTATATTACAACATCTATTAGATACAAATTATTAACAATTCATTTATAGTCATTTGAATCCAATTGTTATAAAATCCTTATGTATGATATATATGTTTAATGATATTTTAAATTTAGTATGGTGATGATTTTGGAAATAAAAAAATGAACAAATTAATTGAGGTTAAAAAAAACAATCATCAGCAGTTGGTGCAGGTAATGTAGAATCAATAATTAATTCAACAGTAGGCGCCATAATTAAATGATTTCACAAGATATTACTTAAAATTTTTAAAGCAACTAAATTATATATCAATTTTAAATTGAAAAGGGTAGCAGCTTAAAACGTCAAGTAAAAAGGTCGGGATAATGTTACTAAACAATACTTACAAAAAGAATATGTTACTGAACATGAATGTACAAGTATTATAATGCAGTTATATAATTATGGAAATAAAACAGTTATTAATGAAATGATTAATCAATAATAAAAGTAATCTATCAAATGACTATACAAAGAAGTAAGTAGGAAAAGCTTTTCCGGATTTTTTTAAAAATATTTTTAACTCTATACTAAACGAGTTAATTGATCTTATAGGTAAAATAATGATAAACAAATAATAGCATTTACTATTAAGACTGATGGAAAATAAAAGGATGTGCGATAGAATAGGGATTTTTTTCTTTAAAAAGTTGTTGTTATTGGCAAAAATACAAAAAAAGATTTATCATTTTAGTTTTTGGATATTTTGATTAGTGTTCTGATAATTACATTTGGTGAAATAATATAAAATTTAATTATTTTTTATTCGATATAAATCATGAATCATAATCATATCTACTGTTTACGTGTAAAAAATTACAGAAACACATACACTTCATAGATTAATATTTAAAAATGTAAAAGAATTGAGGGTATTTGTTGAATTTCTGTAACCAAAAATATAAACTTGCAAAATATATTTGACTAACATTAATGAAGAAATTATTAATGAATCTCACAAACCAGTGAGAAATAATTTTAAGAGAGTATATGTAATTTACTTTGGAATATACGAATTGTGTCAAGCAGTTTTAGATGAAACAGCTTCTGGACATTCAAGAAAAAAATGAAAGATATAAATATTTAACAAGTGTTGTAGATGTTTTTCAAATTATGCCTGGGCTACTCCACTTAAAGATAAAACCTGTCAAAAAATAATTCATTCTTATAAAAAATATTTGACTAAAATAAAATAAAAAAATTAACAAACAGTAATGGTACAGATTTAATAATAATGAATTTCAAAAATATATAAAATATGTAGTATTTACCATTTTTCATCATTCTCTGAAATAAATGGATTGGTTTTTAAAGCATTTAATAAAAAAGCAAATCAACAGATATGGAATAATTATGATTTACAAGGATATCATAAATTTGTTGATTTAGTTGAGAATCTTGTTGGTGAATATAGTAACACAACAAAATTCACCAACAAAAATGAAACCAAAACATGTAAACAAAGAAAACGAAGAAATGTAATTGAAAACTGTTATGTTATAAAATTTGTTAGATTCTAATGCTGAATATAATATTGGAGATAAAGTAAGAATAAGTAAATTAAAAAGAATTTTCGAAAAAGGATATATTTAAAATTGCTCAACAAAATTTCTGAAATTGAAAACAATATTTAACCTAATTCAGTCACATATAAACTAAATTTTTAAATAGTGATGAAACAAAAAGGAATTTTTTTGAACAAGAACTATTGAAAACGAATTTTCGAATTGTTTATCAACTTTGAAAAGTTTTGAAAAGGAAAGTTAATAAAGCCTATGTTATTGGGTTGTGCTTTAATAATTCACACAATACTTAGGTGGTAAAAATACTGCAATTTAGTGTAATGTTAACAGAAATGTGTGATTATAAATTGAGTTTAATGCTGAAAATTTAACTATGTTGGGTGTTGAATATAATATTCAGAATACTAATTGCTTTATTAAAGATGATAAAGTATATTTTGCTATTCAAATTAACTTATAAAAACATGTATGAACTAATGGAAAATTTAAAATCTGAATTAATAAAATCAGATGGTTTTGATAATCTTAGTGTTTTATATGAATATATAAATCGTTATGAATGTTATTTAAAATTTATTTATGTATATTTACTAAAATTAATCACATTATCATAAAATTGTTCTTGTAACTAATTATCCAAAATATTGAAATGATTTTGATGACAAAACAAAATCCAATTTTTCTTTCATTCCTTGGAATAAAGATTTTGAATTATCAACAGAATTATTTTTTAAACAATCTTCCTAATTCTGAGGTCTGTTTCTAATAACATTAGTTTTCGACTATATTAGAATTTATATTTAAAATTATCATTACATTTTAAAATACAAAATGTAGGTCCAAACTTTTCATCATTTAATTTAGAAGTAAAATGTGATAATAAACTATTAAGTCGTTACATACATTTCATTTGTGTGTCCTATATCTGTATGAAATCTTTCAGCTGACCTTTTTATATAATTATCCTTAACTTTATTCATAGATTTTAAACTATTTATTTGACCTTCATCGACTTCTCTTGTATAATCTTTATTTTACAATCAGGATGTCACCAAAGTGATTGTAAAACATCTTAATAAATCCCATTTTTCAAATTTTGAGTGTGTTACGTTTTAATTATTATAAATATTTTCTTTATAAATAGAAAGAGAAAGAAAAATCATTTCTCTACTGTGCAATCAAAGAAAAAACCCATAAAATATTGATAATAGGAATATGCTTTCAAAAATGGGATATATTGATTGTATAAAAAAGTAACCAATGTAATGTGAGAAAAATAAACGAAAACTTTTAATAACCTCTTTAATAACTGGAATAAAAAAAGTTTACTGGTCAAAATCATAACAAATAAATTAAAAATATCTTTTAATTTTTTCATAAATAAAAGTATAATAAACCTAAAAGAGAGAAAGCGGTTTTCAACTGTTACAAACAAGAACAAAGCTATTTCAACAAGCTGAATGTTGTTTTGGAATACTTGTTTCTATAATATATATGAAAGCACATTAAAAGTTACCATAGCAGTAAAAAGTATTAAGAAATAATGCAATATCAAATCAATTTGTATTTCATAATGTTTCTACTTCTGTAAGCATCATATACACACATAGCACAGTTTTTCCAAACTTTAACGTTTTTAATTTTTTCTCTTCTAAATGTACACATTTATATTTATTTTTTGCATTTTATACTTTTTAAGTGAGTAGATTTCATTCTTTTATTTTATAATGTCCATATGGTAAAGTATTTATTCCATTTTGTCATATAACACGTTATTCATTATGAAAACCTTAAATAATTTTATTATATTATATAAAGAATTTTTATTATGTATAGAATTTTATTGTATTATGTATAGAATTTGTTTTTCAATTTGCCAATTAAAATAATTTTCCAGTACTGTTTTATTTTGTCATTTAAACAATTTTGTTATGAACAAAAGTAAAATCATTTTTACAGCAGGTTTTTTAACTCCTTTAGATTTTTATATTATCTATCTTCTACTTAATAAGCATACATTTTTGATCTTAACTAATGTAACTAACATAGTTGTTGTACAATTTTCATATTTCATGTTTCCTAAGACTTTCTTATTTACTTGTTAAATTCTACAAATATTATCTTTTCAATAAAGACTTGTGTCACATTCATTTATCATAAATTTCATTTATTCATAAAATAATCATTTCTAATATCATAAATGAAACAAAGTGCATTCACATAACATAAATGAATATTTTCAGCATATTTTCAGTCCTTTGCATTATAATGAAAATAATATATTTTTATTTTTGAAGTAGCTATTAAGTTGAAATATCTATAGTACTCATTGAAATATAAATTGATTCATTAAATTTTAATAACGTTTTTTTTCATTTCAACTTCTTCTAGGGCTTCCGAAAATAGTCTTGTATGTTATATAATTTCAATTGAAATATATGTTGTACACTTTTCAGGAGGTCTCATTACATTAATATTTCGTCTATTTCGCTCATTTTCTGCCGTTTTTACAAATAGTTAATTGTTTATTAACTTACAGAATCGGTTTCAAAATCAGTACCCGCATTTTTTCATGTATATGTTAAGATCAATTAATCTTTTCAACCAATCTGATTGTTCAAATGATCATTCTGTTTGAATTTTTGTTAGTTACAACCACGATTTAAACACTGTTTGAGGATATCTGTGATATAAAACAAATTTTTCTTAATTATGTAATGTTGTTAATAATTTATTTCCTCCTTATGGAGGTAATGGGAAATCTTTGAGTAAATCGTGAAATTTTTTTTAATAATCTTAACAAGCTTCTCAAATATAACCTTATTTATCATCTTCTGATATGTTAAGTATTTTACAGAACATAAATATTTTGCTTTTAACCACTCATAATTTCGAAATTGCATTTATTCAGACATTGCACAACCAGATAAAATATTTTCATCTAAATATGCAACTCCTTTGGTCGCTCAAAATTTTCCATATATGTATTATGATTTAGCATATCTTAAATACTTTGGGAAATTCCAACTTAAATTCCTTCTTCAAAAATTAAAATTGGATAAGAATCGTCTAATAAATGTAATTTACTTTTTGTCATTTTTAAAAAGAATCCCAAGGTAAACAAGTTGCCATAGCATTCAAAGATGGACCATGTTTATAAGTTTTAATTCACGTATCTCCCAAATTTTCAATACTATCTGCTAGTACTAAATAATCTGACTTCTTGTATAATTCTTTATTCATCTAAATGTTTAATATTGATTTTTTCTTGTCAATTTCGCATGGATATGATGTTCATCAGAAATGTTTAATTTTTTGATCATAGAATAAAAATGTTCTTTATTTAATAATTACATTTCTTTTAATTTTTCCTTGGAATTCAAATAGTCGAAAGGGCAATCTTACTTTATCAATAAATCTAATTGCTTACCTTTAAGGTATTTTGTTGTTTCTCCAAATTGTTCTTTTGTAAGATTAGAATATAATTTGTCAAACCTTGAAACCATAAATTTACATATATGCTAAAATCTTAATTGCAAACCATCTTCAATCGTTTTACTGAAGGTAATATATTTTTGTTTATTATTTGGAATATCATTTACATCTTCATTATCTATTGGTAATTATTTAGTAAGCAAATAAACATCCTAATTTGCTGTATTATGGATATAAATAGGAATGAAGTTTAGATTTTGAAAATTAAGAATACAATCTTCATGACGAATACCTCGAAATATTACTGTTAAATGACAATGATCTCTTACTTTTTCTTCTTCCTTAGTGAATTCCTCTTGAAAAATAAAACAAATTTTTGAACTTTTAAAATTTATTTTAACTTCATTTGTTATTTTCATTGGAATACATCAATCATATATTACAGTATTTCTTTAGATTATTGTTTTACAATTAATCGATTTTTTGCTGCCTCTAGACCAGTATATGTTGAAAGTAATTTTACAATCGGTGTTAGAATATTTAACATAACAGGTAAATGAAAATGGAATATGTTTTATATATTTATTAATATAAGATTTAAAGGATTTTGTTGACAACTGTTAAAATCCTTTAAGGATATTCGAAATCTTCATTAAGCTTAAAAAGTACTCATAATGAATTATTTTAATTTTTAAATTAAACTTTTTCTCCTTGTATAAGCATATCTATTTTTACTTCTTTCAGTTCTTTGCAATCGTTTTCATGATTGCCTAATTTTTCTTGAGAATAAGAAAATCTTAAACATCTATCACATGGATAAATTTTTTCAATGTGTTTACTTGTTTGTTAATCTAGATAGATCTTTTATCCAGCAATAATGAGAATTATTTTCTTCTCGAATCAAAAGAAGATTAACATGTTTTTCTTGTTTATTTATTGCATGGTAATGAGGATATACAGAAACTTTTTCATAATAAACGTGACCGTTTATTGAATAATTAACTTTTTTCAAGCTCTGGAATATCATTTAACTGAACAGAAAAATTAATTTCCTCTTTTTCAAAATTGCATAAGTTTTACATTTACTAATTCCTTCTACACATTGATCTACTTGATACAAAGAAGATTTTACTGAATAAATAAACACATTTGATTTCTATTTTAGACATTAATTTCTGCTTTATTATTTTTAATTTCATTTGATAAATCTATATATGAAGAACCAGAAGTTCGTATGTATCGATAAGCACTTAATTCTAAAGTATTACATAAAATGAAGACGAACAAGATTTTTATCCTTTGCATTTCTGCCGATTCAGTTAATTGTTTATTCATTGATTTTTGATAATAATCTTCTAAATTGCTTGTTCTTAATAAAAGTTCATTACATGTTTTAAAATCAAATTCTTATTTTAGAAATTTACAATAAAATTTCATGTTACCTTTAATTGCTGTTCTGTGTATGAAAACACTCTTAAATTTATGGATTATTTCTTTACTTTGATTAAAAAATTCTAGTGGTTCAAATATATTATCAATGTTTTTAAATTCATGAGTTATTATTCTAGATTTAAATGCAGTACCTTTCTATTAATATGTTTAGGTGATTTAAAAAAAACTGTCAAACATATAGAAAACTCTAACCTGAAACATTTTTCAGATAGTTTTTTGTTTTATTTCTACATATTTATCTGCTACAAGTTCTGGAAATAATTCCCATTGTTAATATTGTTAATATTACCATCAATTGTTTTGATAAGATCGAGTAATAGCTATTTATTAAGTTTAGAACAATTATTTAGGTATTTCGTTTTACGGATTTTATGAAGATAATCCAAACATTTTTTATTCGATTCGTTAACATAATTAATAATATTGTCATCAGAACATTTCATGAGAGTGATTAACTGTTGTTTATTAAGTTTTGAATAATTTTTTAAATTTTTGTTATACAGATTTCATGAAATTACTTTAAAGATTTTTTATTCAGTTCGTTATCATTGTTGTTAATATTGTCAGTAAGATTTAGAACATCATCAGTTAATTTTTGTTTATTAAGTCTGGAAAAACTTTTTAATTTTTTTTACTGATTGACCGAATTTCCTTAGCATCTTTATATATTAGTTCTCTCTTCTTCATTTCTTTCATATTAAAATAATCAATAAACTCCAAGAGATCTTGTCTAGTTACATTTGAATAACCATTTTCTTTATATTAATTTTCTAAATCTGTATAACTCAATCCATGATTTTCTTTACAATAAGTTTCTAAATTTGAAATAGCTCAGCTTTGGAGTACATTTTAAATTGCTTTTATCTGTATAGAAATTTAAGCTTTTGAAAAAATGAAAATATTTACAGTTTAAGTGTACCTTTGAGTTTTTAAACGAAAAATCTAATCCCTGATATAGACAAACAAGTTTTGACAAAACTTATATATAAATAAAATATTTATTAAATTTTTATTTTTAAAAAAATGAGAATTTCGTTTGTTGGTATAGATAAATATGATCATGAATTACTTATTTATGAAGAAAAAAATTAGTAGATTTTTTTTTGTTTTTACATCAAACGAAAATTTATTTTGTGACAATAGATAAATTTTCAATTGGGGGGGGGCAATAACAAAACTAAGATCTTGATATCAAAACTGAGGATTTTTTAAAAAATATGTTCTTTGTGGCATAACTCTCATAGAGATATTACTCCTCACCTTCCTGTGTCCCCTTTCTCCTGTAACAGAACTACTCTGAGCCCTAGGTACAAAGTACCAATCTGCAAAATAAACTGATCGTTAAAGCAGGGATGGATAACTACAAAGCTAACTACAGTCCTTGGTTGAGTGCTTGGAATGTACTGTGAAGTACCGCAATTTAATTTACATCCCTTCTGACGTAGTTCATTGAGTGGAGCCACTTGTGTAGCAAATACTTCAATAAATATCCTGGAAAAATTTGCCATACCTACAAATCTGACTATTTGCTTCACAGTACATGGCCTAGGAACTTGATTAAGAATCTCTGTTCCAGCCAGATAAATACATATTCCATAAACAGGATATATGTGCCCTAAAAATTTGACTGAGTGATCGGCAAATACAACCTTTCGCGAATTCAAAGTGACCCCACCTTTTGTAACTGTACAAAAACTTCTCTAATGTGCAACAGATGCTCTTGGATGCAACTAATATAGGTTAATAAATCATTCAAATAATGATACACAAATTTAAATTTTACATCACAAAAACAGCAGTCATAGTTGAAACAAAACTACAACACTTGTTGTTGACCTAAATGGGACCCAGTTACATTCAAATAAATTCCAGTCAGTGGCAAATGCAGTCAATGGCTTTGAACCCTTCTCCAAGGATATCTGATTATATGTCTAATTAAGATTTAAGGTAGTAAATACGAATGCCCCATAAAAGCAATCAAATCAAGCATATAAGTACTTTAGTGAAACTGATCTTAAAACAACCATTTTATTCAACCCACTGCAGTCCACTACAGGACGATGATTCACCATTGGCTTTTGGTACCACAAATGTAGAAGCTGCACATAGAGATTTAGAAAGATGAATAACTTCTTGTTCCAACATTTCCTCAATTTTTGTTGCTGATATTTTCGATCTGGGTGGGAAGAGTCTTTATGATGCTTTCTTTACCGGCTCTATATCTACTAATTTAATACCATACTCCATCATCTAGGTAATTCCTCACTTTTAGTGAAGACATCACGAAATTTCTCACAGTTGACTTCGGCCTTACTTTTAACAAAGTTATCCGGGTGATTTAACTGCTCCTATACTGGAAAACTCTTTACTTATCTATCTCCTCGTAGGGTGTCACCCTATCTATCACTATCAATCTCTCTTGCCCATGCTGAAAAACGTAAAAAGTGTCTGTGGCTTAGATATAAAATAATAAATCTGCCCTTCCCAATCCAGAATAAGACCGACCTTGCCAATAAAATCAGCTCCAAGACTAAGGACAGTGACAAAATTTCTTACAAGTATAACCTTTATTTTGCACGAGAAGTTTCTCACCATCACTTTAATTATATCACTTCCCTGTACCATTAATTTAGATTGGTCTGCAGTCACATATTCCTCCTTTCCCATCACCAGTCTTCCCCATTTACAAATTCTGTGGTATTTCAGACAACTCATACTTAATGTGTGAAATAATACTACCTTAATTCAGTAACACACAAACAGGTTCACTACGCAATTCAGCACAAACAAATGGTAAAGATCCATGTTCTATGGCACTAATTAGTTTACCCTGTCTTTGGTGAATAGTTGTCATAACTCTGACCTTTGTTTTCTTCTGAATAATTCCTCTGAATGGGACCTGCTTTGTTGCAATTCCAACACCTTTCATTTAAAATTCCTTTACCTCATTTACCATTATTTCCAGGATTTGACCCTCCCTGAAACCTTCTCCCTTCTGTATGCTTACTTTCGATGACTTAAGTATGCAAAGTGCAGCTTCCACTATGGTGATCAAGAAATTCAATTGATGAACCCACCTTATTAATTCATCAAACTGCTCAAATGTTCTAGGCTCCTGACAAAATAGCTCTTTGCTGCTCTCCAGATTCAAAACACCCTACAGGTGGTTACTACTTGCCCTTCTGTACACATTAAACCTAACACTGTTACACTCTTTTCACCTCAGGCTACATAATCTATTAATGGTCCTGTGAGACCTTGCTCCCTCTCACACCAATAACAAACTACGTCCTGTAGTGCTCGAACTGTAATGAGCGTAGTTATTCTACTTCTAAATAATTCCCAAATTTCCTTCTGTTGAATGGCGTGCAATATTTCTTCATGGAACTCGTCTTTTACCATTATCACCACCAACTTTGAGGCATCTAAACCAGTTATTTCCAGGGCATGAGCTCTATGTTGAAATTTTAACATCAAGTACAGGAATTTGACTACATGATCCAATGAATCTACTGCCATATTAGATCTCATTCATTCTATCCTGATAATGATCAAATCGTACCTGTAATCTATGTATATGACTACTTGCATCCTGGGTAAGTTCAATGATCTCCATTAATGCGTTAACAGTAGTACCTGGCACCAAGCTTACCTCATTGGGATTGGTCACTTTATGTGTCACTGGTAAATGACTATGCTAGTGTACTTGGTCAATCACTTCCCATAGCATGCAGGTCCTTGGGTTCTAATGCACGTCTTTGCTCCTCATAAACTAGGTCACTGTGTCAAGGACAAGCTGGACCTTTCACATCCCCAGGCACTCTGAAAAATACGAGTAGTCCCAGCAATGAAATCTCGTTTGATTACTGTGCCCCACCTCAATCCCCCCCCCCACCCCCGCCCCCACCTTAAGCTATCAACAACACTCTCCTACCCAAATGTAGCTGTATAACCACCCTATTAGGCCAACAGGTGGATCAAGTAATTGAGGTTGGAGTTACACCATTAACAAAGCATTGGTCGCAGTGGCCGAGCAGTTTAGACGCTTCACTCTGGAACCGTGTGACCGCTGCGGTCACAGGTGCGAATCCTGCCTCGGGCATGGATGTATGTAATGGCCTTAGGCCTTAGGTTAGTTAGGTTTAAGTAGTTCTAAATTCTATGGGACTGATACCCTCAGAAGTTAAGTGCCATAGTGCTCAGAGCCATTTGAACCATTTGTCCTTAGGTTAGTTAGGTTTAAGTAGTTCTAAGTTCTATGGGACTGATGACCTCTGATGTTAAGTATCATAGTGCTCAGAGCCATTTGAACCATTAACAAAGTATTTATTACAATAAAGCCCATTTTAGTACTGACATAAATTTCTATATCATAATCAATTTCTCAGACTCAGTCCTGCTAAGGAAATATGTGACTTGCAACTTAAAGAAAATTTTAGATTTCATTTATTTTATTATTGCGCTATATGTAGAAAAATGTAAGTTAATGTGAATTGGTAGGAAAAACAAACCTGTAATGTTTGGGTACAACATTAGTAGTGCACTGTTTTCACAGACATGTCGTTTAAATGTCTGGTTGTAACGTTGCAAAACGATCTGAAATGGAACAAACATGTGAGTATTGTGGTAGGAAAGGTGAATGATCCCCTTTGCTTTGTTGGGAGAATTCTAGGGGAGTGTGGTTCATCTGCAAAGAACACCGCATATAGGAAGCTAGTGCAACCTATTCTTAAGTACTGCTCGAGTGTTTGGCATCCATACCAGATCATAATAAAGGAAGACACTGAAGCAAAAAATGGGCGGGCCGCTAGGTTGTTATCTGTAGGTTCGAAAAATATGCAAGTATTACAGAGATGCTTCACGAACAAAATGGGAATCCATAGAGGGAACGTGACGTTCTTTTCGAGAAACACTGTTGAGAAAATTTAGAGAACCGGTATTTAAAGCTGGCTGCAGAACGATCCTGCTGCCTCCAACATATATTGCGTGCAAGGACTATGAAGATAAGAAACAAGATATTAGGGCTCATACGGAGTCATATGGACAGTCCGTTTTCCCTCGTTCTATTTGTAAGTGGAACAGGAAAGGAAATGACTAGTAGTGGTATGGGATACGCTCCACCATGCGTTGTAAGGCGGATTGCGGAGTGCCGACGTAGAGGAGAAAATAAATGGAACTTGATTACAATGATGCACAACAAATCATTACAATGAACATGTGTCTGGCTAAATCAATAATAAATAAACAAACTTAAATACTACATTCGAAGCAGATATCTTAACCAGGAATACTTTAGTAGGACAGTTAGTTTTATAGACTCGATGTAGGAGTACAGCCACCAGTGACAATTATACATCTCTACAATCCTGTTCATAATGTGGCATCACACAGGTGTAACCAATTTTCAGAAACGTGTAAGGTTACATGAGAATCTGAACGCAAGATTATAATCACTAGTTGCAATGTCATCACTCTGGAAATGAGTAACTAACATGGCTTCACCAACATATTCATGCAGTTACAGCAACACACTCTTTACTTACAGAGAACACGATTACCCTTATTTTCTGAGCAGAAAACTGGCCAGTAATATTTAATGGTAGCTTATTAAGAAAACTAACTGCTTATAATTATACACCATCACAACCATAACTTAGAATGCAGAAGTTAAAAAACAGATTAGAGCAGAGCCTAAAGACTTTTCACATTAACAGATGGCATTTCAACTTTGAAAAATATTATTCTCATACGAACTTTCAGATACACAGTACCTTTTGTAAATCATAGGTCTATACTAGTCTTTCAAGCACTGAAGCATATGCCAGATATATCTTCCCTGGTTAACTGCATCCTGTGTCACACTACACTGCTTCCCACGTTGGGTGCATCTTTAGTACATAGAAACTTCAAACTCAAATGCATAATTAACAGTAAACTGGAACAGACAATTATAAATATGTAGAAATGACAGATGTTATTAACAAAGCAGTTCAGTTGCTCTTCTAGTACGATAATAACAAGCAGTGTACCACTTCACATGCAATACAAAACAGTCGGATAACATGAGTTAGCTTGACTTCCAAAACTACACTCCTGGAAATTGAAATAAGAACACCGTGAATTCATTGTCCCAGGAAGGGGAAACTTTATTGACACGTTCCTGGGGTCAGATACATCACATGATCACACTGACAGAACCACAGGCACATAGACACAGGCAACAGAGCATGCACAATGTCGGCACTAGTACAGTGTATATCCACCTTTCGCAGCAATGCAGGCTGCTATTCTCCCATGGAGACGATCGTAGAGATGCTGGATGTAGTCCTGTGGAACGGCTTGCCATGCCATTTCCACCTGGCGCCTCAGCTGGACCAGCGTTCGAGCTGGACGTGCAGACCGCGTGAGACGACGCTTCATCCAGTCCCAAACATGCTCAATGGGGGACAGATCCGGAGATCTTGCTGGCCAGGGTAGTTGACTTACACCTTCTAGAGCACGTTGGGTGGCACGGGATACATGCGGACGTGCATTGTCCTGTTGGAACAGCAAGTTCCCTTGCCGGTCTAGGAATGGTAGAACGATGGGTTCGATGACGGTTTGGATGTACCGTGCACTATTCAGTGTCCCCTCGACGATCACCAGTGGTGTACGGCCAGTGTAGGAGATTGCTCCCCACACCATGATGCCGGATGTTGGCCCTGTGTGCCTCGGTCGTATGCAGTCCTGATTGTGGCGCTCACCTGCACGGCGCCAAACACGCATACGACCATCATTGGCACCAAGGCAGAAGCGACTCTCATCGCTGAAGACGACACGTCTCCATTCGTCCCTCCATTCACGCCTGTCGCGACACCACTGGAGGCGGGCTGCACGATGTTGGGGCGTGAGTGGATGACGGCCTAACGGTGTGCGGGACCGTAGCCCAGCTTCATGGAGACGGTTGCGAATGGTCCTCGCCGATACCCCAGGAGCAACAGTGTCCCTAATTTGCTGGGAAGTGGCGGTGCGGTCCCCTATGGCACTGCGTAGGATCCTACGGTCTTGGCGTGCATCCGTGCGTATCTGCGGTCCGGTCCCAGGTCGACGGGCACGTGCACCTTCCGCCGACCACTGGCGACAACATCGATGTACTGTGGAGACCTCACGCCCCACGTGTTGAGCAATTCGGCGGTACGTCCACCCGGCCTCCCGCATGCCCACTATATGCCCTCGCTCAAAGTCCGTCAACTGCACATACGGTTCACGTCCACGCTGTCGCGGCATGCTACCAGTGTTAAAGACTGCGATGGAGCTCCGTATGCCACGGCAAACTGGCTGACACTGACGGCGGCGGTGCACAAATGCTGCGCAGCTAGCGCCATTCGACGGCCAACACCGCGGTTCCTGGTGTGTCCGCTGTGCCGTGCGTGTGATCATTGCTTGTACAGCCCTCTCGCAGTGTCCGGAGCAAGTATGGTGGGTCTGACACACCGGTGTCAATGTGTTCTTTTTTCCATTTCCAGGAGTGTAGTTGGCAAATAATGCCTCCCACAATCAAAGGTGACAGAATTTTACACAGCCAAATTGCGCCCAAGTAAGCTCGCTATAGCCCATTACTATTCCTCACAGATTGGTACAAATATCACTATCTTTAACATGGAGTATAGGAAGAGCATGGCTAATTCCATATCCTCTACGTTTAGGCTCATCCTTCTGATGACCTGCTGGATTAGTGGCTGCCGCAACACACCCAGGCAACTTACAGCTCCAGCATCACCCATTCGACCAGCTGCGGACTGCTCATCCAAAGCTAGGGCATCAAGAACCAGCATTTAGAGGTCTCTGCTCCATAACTGACCTTTCTTTACCCCTTTCCACTCTCTGATGAACCACCTGCCTAACTAACGATATTATGAGTCCTGGAGGAGAAAGTACTGCCCACCTCTATGAGCAGTGGCTATCCTGGCACAATGTGGCATCAGTGTTCAGCATGGCAGCCAAATTATGATCTTTGTATAGTGTAAGTTTTATGCTGTGTGTGTTTGAAAAAGTGTTTATGAAAATTTTAATAAAGGCGATGTTTTAAATAAATATAAATAAACAATGAAGGTAAACAGAAAACATAACGTTCAGCTTTAGTCATTCCTCAGAACCGAGGGTAAATTTCTTTTTTTGGGTTACCATGACACAATGGAAGAAGCCCTGACACTGAGGCCGCTATTGCAAGATAAGTAAAACTTTTCTTAAGAGATGGTACTTACTCCCATATAACCTGTTTTATACATTGGCGAAACTAAAAAATTAGTGTGTTACAATGTGAGTGTGATCTGTAGAATACATATTTAAATGAAAATTAAGGGAATTGCCTCATAGTCTCCATTTATGAATTATAAATTTGCTTGATGCCACTGTGCTATTTTTGCATGAAATTCACTTCAAAATCCACGATTTATGCTTTTTCTTCTTCTTGTTTCCTTGATTCAGTTCTACTGCCATAATCTGAATGATAATACCAATATTCATATAAATAATCCCTGCTGATGCCATACTGAAAATCAGTGGCACTGAATTTTGACAGATTCATATCGAAACAGCAGCAAATGGCGCTTTTGCCCTATCGGCCAACTGCTGCATTACTGCCACTGCATGGCTAAAAGTGCTGTCACTTGGATCACACTACAGGCATTTGGGTTTTTCCACATACAACTTGAGCAATGACACTCCAGTAGCAGCCAAGCAGTGTCACTTTCGCTGGATGTGAAAACCCAGATTAAAGGTTTTACCAATGTGGTTATGAGCACATAATTGTAAATTTATATGGTGTGAGTAGATTATGTATTATTATATGAATCATGGATACAATTTTTGTATAAGTGAGCTGGTATTATTTAACGAGTGAATGGTGATATATGGTTTTACAGCAGCTCACTTTACTCTAAAAATGGTGAAAATTAATGCAATACTGCCGTATACGCAGATTATCAAAGTCTAGTTCTGGAAAGTTCAGTGCCCTTTCTACACTTGTTGGGCAGGCTGGAGTGGCTGAGCAGTTGTAGGTGCTTCAGTATGGAGCCGCACGACCGCTCTGGTCACAGGCTTGAATCCTGCCTCTGGCATAGATGTGTGTGATGTACTTAGGTTAGTTAGGTTTAAGTAGTTCTACGTTCTAGGGGACTGATGACCTCAGATGTTAAGTCCCATAGTGCTCAGAGCCGTATGAACCATTTCTACACTTGCTCAGTGGATTTGAGAAAGGAACTGAGATGGTTTCTAGTAGCAGTATATTGCATATTGAATATAGCTTTTAATAAAGGAGATCAACTATATTACAGTGCCTTTTAATGCACTTGCAGAAAACATAGCTGCAAAATTCTCTATAGAATACATTTAATATTTCGTTTATTTAACTGATGTGGGATGCAAGAATGAAAATACTGACTTCTAAAAGCGTCTTTCAGACACTGTAAATAGCATCTAACAATCACATAAAATCTTTGAAATATACTTTTCAGAATGTGGCGTTGGTCTAAGCACTGGAAAGATGTAATCGCCTGTTGTCAAATATCAAAGAGTTACTTCTAGTTTTACTGGAGCCAGGACTGCATGTTCCATGTGAATGTGGGATTTTTTTTTAAAATCAAGCTCGAATTACACCTCTGGAAGTACTCTAAATTAGCTTTTTGTATCTGAAAGTGTTTAGTAGTAGTAGTAGTAGTAGTAACTATTCATCCATATATAATTTAGATCAATTTAAAATAAGCTAATTCGTATACACATATATTTACAGACTTCTAGTTAGAGACAATCATTAGATTTACTCCTGGTATACAATACTTTTTTTACAAATAACTTATTAAATAATGTAATGCCACATTGTTCACTCATATCTCACTATCAGTGACTGCACACACTGTACACACATTGTTTCATAACACTTCACTCACTACACACACATACACACACACACACACACACACACACACACACACACACACACACACACACACTAGTGATCTGTGGGCCATTTTCCGTACCGCAACTTCCCATTCACTATCCTGAAAAACTGAGTCAGCTTCCCTCCATAATGAGTGAGATGCTGAGCTCAGAAAGAGGAAGAGGTATTAGTATTGTGCTATGCATAGCTTGGGGGTAAGTATTTCTAGAAAGGAAAAAAAGAAGGAAAAACATAAAGTGAAGGTGTTATGTGAAATGTTGGATTTTTATAATCATTATTATTACTATTTGTTTATTTAACACTTTTTATCAAACCGCTACTCTGTTTTAGCGAAGTAATCCTTCAATGTATAAAGTGTATTGCATAACAGGTACTTTTAAGCTGCCTTTTTAAATAGGTGTATTTTGGCAATTTCTTTAATCTCTTTCGGTAATTTATTGTACAGTTTTATTCCTTGGTAGAAAATACTGTTTTGGGTTTTATGTTTATTTTTTCTTGGTAAATGTAAGTTGAGTGTATCTCTTGTTCCATGGTCATGGACAGAGCTGTTTGTGCTGTAATTACCAATGTTATTTTTCATGTGTACAACTGACTGGTAAATGTATTCATATGGAGCATTTAAAAGCCCCAGTGTTCTGAACTCATCTTTACAATGAGCTCGACTAGTATTTTTGGTTATTATTCTTATGGCTCTTTTCTGGAGTTTGAAAACTGTGTTCATATTTTGTGCATTTGATCCCCAAAAAAGAAGTTCATAGCTAAGAATTGAGTGTACATATGAATAATATGTAACTAAAAGACACTGCATGTTACTCGCTGATGACAGGATTCTAAGGGCATAACATGCTGATGACATTCTGTTTGCAAGTACCTTTGTGTGTTCACATCACTTCAACTGAGAATCAAAATTGATTCTTAGACATTCTGCATTTGTTACACAGTCTATAGAGGTGCCATCTACATTTAATTTAACACTGTCATTTTTGCTCTTCAAACTGAAATTCATGGCATTAGTTTTCTTTATGTTCAGTGTGACTTATTGACCAATTGTAAACTTCCTTGAAAGTTTCATTTGCATTTTTGGCAAGGAGTTCTCTTGTTTTCTCAGTGACTATAATATTGCTGTCATCAGCAAAGAGGATTTTTTCACCATGAGTAACACTACTGGGAAAGTCATTGACGTATATCAGGAACAGTATTGATCCTAATATGCTACCTTTGCAGAACCCCTATATTAATGTATTTTGGTTCCGATAAGTGTTTTACTAAACGTTGGGATCTATTTGAAGTATGTGTTATCTCTACTCCTTGTACCCTATCTGTTAGGTATGATTGAAACCAGTCGTTAGCGACCCCTCTTATTCCTAATGCTTCTAGTTTATTTAATAGAATCTTTTTGTCGACTGTCTCAAACGCCTTAGAAAGATCCAAATATATGCCTGTGACACACTCATCTTTATCAAGAGCATCAAGTACAACTTTTGTGAATTCTACTATGGCTGACTCCGTATTTTTGCCACTTCGAAAACCCAACTGTGATTCGCTTAAATGATTGTATTTATTCAGGTAATTAATTATTGTGTCTTTCATAACTGCTTCTTTTATTATTGAGAATTCTGACAGCAGGGAAATGGGCCGGTAATTTTCTATGTCTTCTGCATTACCTTTCTTAAGTAAAGGTACAACTCTTGCCTGTTTTAACTGCTCTGGAAATGTCCCTGATGTGAAGGATTCATTTATTATATTTGTTAAGGGGCCTTGTATAATCCATATGCATTGTTTCAGTAAATACATTGATACTTAATCTAATCCTACTGACTTTTTATTTTTTAGTTTTTGATTTTCACATATGAGTTTTCGTTTATGAGTACTACATCCATTATTTTGTTTGGTGCCATTGCGTCACTTGTGGATCAGTTACGTTTGCAAATCCTACATTTGCGTATTCTGTTCTTCTTGTTGTATTCTTGGCTTAGTTATAATTCCATAAGCTGAATGACAACACCAGTGTCCATAAGAATAAGCTCAGCTGACACCATATTGAAAACGGTGCCATGACCATAGGGTATTTGACTGCTTTCTGGAAATTGTCTTAAATGATTAATTACCTTATTTTATGCATCTAACATGCCTTTACTCCTCTTGAATTTCAGTATTCTTTTTAAAAAGGTAAATGAAATTCAAATAATTTGAAAGCCCAGTAGAACCCTCTACTCTAGTCATGTGATGCCAATGACGTCACTGGCTAGCTCATTGCTCCTACTGTCATTATTCTAATTCACAGTGATGTCTTTCTGTAGGAATTAACATTTCGGAAAAATGGGTTACAAATGGTGTGTGGTACTGTACTGTACAAATACATCTACACAAACTCCTGAAAAGTTCCAGAGGAAGAGAAGATGTGCAAAACGCTGTTGCACTGTACCATAAGTAGCCACACACAACTCCACTAGCTGAATTAGTAATATGTTGCCCTGTTGCAGTTATCATCAACTTACCTCCGAGACATGATCTCCCACTGTTACAACGAAGGATAGCGCCATTCAACGAAATTAAACTCCTAGTGAAAATTGTGGTTTTACCCAACTGTACCTCAGTTGTTCGATAACTCAGTTGTTACAGCTGTTAACCGTCTAATTTTATAAGATGATTTCCATAGATCGCTGGTGAGAATCTTACCCGAAAGAATATTGTAATTTATTTGTAAAACAACTCGACAGTCCTCTCATATCACAACGAAAAAACAATTACGAAACTTCACAACAGCGATCAGAAACAGAATATTATTTGGTTTTCCTTGCTGTTTACATGCGCTTACATTTGCAATCGCTGTTCACACACGTCACGTTCAAAAGCATATTTGCTAATTAACGTGACCACACACTTTTTACTTTATTAGAAGCAATGTTTTTATCTTCGTACTGTCCAGCTAGGATCCCCATTTTTTAACCTTTTGGGGTTTCATCATCTTACATAAAGATGAAGGAAGTCTGTTTCAGACACTAACGTTAGTTTACACTCACAAACATCACAGCCCTTACGTTTGTGTCACTTGCAAGTTGTACACACTTTATATCCCTACGTATAGTCTCATCGTCCTACACCTCATTGCAAAGTGAGCGTATGGTGATCTGTTCACTACTAGTTCACTACTTATGTCCGGAAACGCATGATTGCCATGCTAGCGATCATTAATTCAATCATACTTCGTTACAGAGTCTGCGGTCTAATACGTGCTGTACCATGCAGCCACAGTTACAGTATGCATGGTTTCCTTGTAGAGGGTGATACTGCTCCTCATGCATCATGCTATACCGCCCTCTCCTGCCATAGTAATTGCTAACGTTGTGTCTGATTCATTTCTCTTGCTGACTCACCTTATAGTGGATGTGATACAGCGTTGTTCACAACGGTTCTACATTCGAATCGGGAGCTTGCTGACGTGGTGTTTACTTACGAAAAGGCAGATGGCAATGGGCAGCAGGCAGCAAGATTGTATCAGGAGACCTATCTTCATCGACAACAACCACAGCATTCAATATTTGCAACACTGTTTCGCCATTTGTCTGAAACAGAGTCGTTTCAGGAAGCAGGAAATCATGAAGGACGTACCCGAATGTACGGACACCAGACTTGGAGGAAAATGTGATTAACACCGTGGAAGGCGACTGCCGTGTCAATAGGTGGTGGTCACCTGCCAGTACAGTGTAAGCCAGACGACAGTGTGGATCATTCTCCATAACAGTTGTTACCACCCTCATCACTTACAGCGTGTGCAGATCTTACTAGCGACAGACATTCCACATCAGGAGCAGTTTTGTCACTGGTTTCTTCACCAAGCAACCACGATATTGGGATATGTATCATTCATCCTATTCATAGATGAGGCCACATTTATACAGAGTGGTATCTTCAACTTTCATAATAGCCATTGTGGGATAGCATGCAGAACCCCCATGGTATGGTGACAACGAATCATCAGCATCAGTGAACCCAGAATGTGTGGGCCGTAATAACTGGCGACTGTATTTTGGGACCAGTCTTCGTTCCACGTCGCCTAACATGCTGGAACTATTGGCAGTTCTTGCGGGTGACTTTGCCGACCCTGCTGCAAAAAGAGCCACTGAGGATACGAAGGACTATGTTGCTGCTGCATGATGGTGCTCCAGCCCACTTCGCCATTAATGTAAGGACGCATCTCAGTACTAGCGGGGCAACAAGGACATAAGCGCTTTTTGTTAGTGTGGGTTGCCTACATCAGGGGCAAGTATGCACTCAGGGGAAAACTTATTGTCCTCTGTTGATTAAAAGGTAATGACCCACTGGAGATAATACCTCCTTTTGATTGACAGGTCCTTAACTTATTGTAAAGGTGAATGGTCAACAACATCGTTGCCTCAGATTGGCTAAAGTAGATTTTTTTAAACTGAGGGACATTTGTCATGGCGGAATTGTTTACAGCTGCTGTATAAGTCCAAGCTGCAGCTGCTTGTTTCGAAATGCACGGCGGCTTCCTGCGAGGGTTGTTACGAGCAGTTGGCGGCCGGAAGTAACTGATTAGCTCAGCGTTTGACATGTACAAAGAAAGCGCCTACCTGCCTGATCTTGCCTATGGGAGCAAGGGCTGGTTAAGTGACCAGAGTGCTGGGAGAGCGTGACAGAAACGAACGTGTGTGTGTTGCGTGACAGGAGATTAAAAATGATGGACATTTGCACTGGACGTATTGATAACATCTGAGTTCCTACCACTCCAGTCATCCCCAGATGCCCTCCATGGCTGTGGGCGGTACACTCGGGCATACACTCGCGTCCACGACTGCGGCTGCGGTCACAGTGGGAAATTTTCGCTGACCTCTTCATGTCGGCACTGGCGCTGTATGAGGGGGATGGGCACGTTGCATGTGGACATCTGTGACGTGAGTGCGTCGGATGTGCGACTGTTTTCAGCTGTCTCCATCATCTATCCATGACAGTTTATTGCTATGGATTGGATCGTGACTTAAGTGTGTTGTGTTCAGTGGTTCTCAATACACCGCTGTGGACTCTGTCTTTGAGTGGTATCTGCTGTTGTTTCTATTCTACCACGAAATAGAACCTTCCTCCCTCCTTCCAAATGTAGCGAAGAGAGCCGATTTAGGAAGTCTATAGAATTTTTAAACATCCAATCGCGACATTAAATTCCCGATTGATCAGTGTATTGTTTCTGATAGTTGTATTGCACACACATTTGTTCGGGTATGGGTCTCGCTCCTGGTTGATGCAGACAGGGCCTACGCTGTAGATGACGAACGACATGAGCCTCACTATCGGTACTTTGTGTGATTGCAAGGATTTTTTTTCACCAGATATGTTAAGTCGAACGTTGTGGTGGAGACGGGTGTTTGTGCTCTCAAACAAGACATAGGATATATTTAGGGTTATGATCTATTCGTGACAGAAATTTCATTAAATGATCTACATAACGTTTGTGGGCGATGATCAAGTGTTCAAAATATGTTTTATTTTGAAGAAAGATCATCGTAACGTAGAAGTGAGTGTTTTAAGCGATAAATTTAACTCCTGTAAATTGTTAGACAATTAATTTGACAGGGAAGTGGAAATGGATTATTCCACTCTATTTTTGCTATCGAAATTGTGTCAACTTTCCCTTTGTCTCCAGCATTAGCCAATAGGAATACAGTATTCTGAGGAGCGATGAAAACCTCCATCTTCGTGTTTGGAGACGTCGTTCACACAGACAAGCATGGAGTGGCTTTTTGGAAGCGACAGAGACAGGAAGCGAGTCTGAAATTTGCTGATCAACAGAATATAACCATTTGACTCTTTGTTTGGGGGCTGCGAGGTCAAAGGAGGCCAATATACTGTCTATGGTCAGTCTTATTTAGTACCATGATCTGTAATTAGGACATTTGGCTGTTTTCACCTTCGTGGGGGCTCCCTGATGATGCACACACACGTGGGAGACCCCAAACGGTGGCTACTATGTCGCACTTCATTCCATTCCCTTCTGATTACAGTTATTATATCATGAGGAGCAATGGCGATGGGTGCAGCCATAATGTCTACCCAGACGGGGGAACCCCATCTCCCGCAGAGTGATTCAATAAAGAATATGTATAAATATGTTACCGACTTTGATTTTAATTTCGTGTCTTGAGATGGTCTGAGGCTGCATGACAAGTTGGTGCTGGTCTGGTCGGCTATGTTCTCTCTGCGGTGAGCTGTGGCCGTGGACGGACGTGCTGCCGCTTTGCGAGTCCACCAGACCATGCCCCATGTAGCAAACTACTGTGATAGTGTATTTACCAATATTTTGCAGGTTCGTCTTCAGAGTTTCGATACGGTGTATTTGCGCTCATTTATTTTACCGATGTATTTTTTTTTTCTTTTTCGAGTGTATTCTGCAGTAATGTGTTTTCGTTCCAGGTACACCTGGGTTAGACAGTGCAGCGTTTTGTGTGGGAGTGTATTTGAATCAAATTGTTTAAAGCAACATTTGCTAATATATAAAGGGTTTCACACTTCCTTATTCATGGAAATACTGCAGAGTAATGAATGAGGACTGAGAGGTTTCACAACTGTGTCACGACCTGTTTGTAGTATCAAATAGCCGTGTACATTGCAAAATTAATGCAAGCTACTGTGCAGCGATATTTTTTTTTGAAGGTGTATTTACAGAGGTATTCAGTTGGATTTGCTAACTCTAACTCCTGAAGCAGCTCGTGCTCAAAGACGAGTGTATTTCCCCCACAAGCGCAAAGTATCTCAAGGACTGTTTCACAAGTGTGTCGCAATCTTCTCTTTCAGGGTGAGTGTTCAAGTGTGGCTGTGAAGTTATTCCTCAGACTTGTTTAAATAATCTCACAACATATGCAAAGCTCTTTCTCTATTTGTGCAGTGGTACATTTAATTCGTGCGATATCTTCAAGTTACGTATGTAACGATATTCTGCAACACCAGATGTAAGAACTCCTGAAGCAGTTCGTGAAATGCATCACAATAAAGTGCACCAGGAGGGCTGGGTCAGTTTAGAGTCCATGGCGGAATCGATTGTAAAACAGGGATTTGCATCGGTATACAGCAGGCGTTTACTGGGTAAACACTGCTTTCTTTGCGGTGCAGTCCAATGACCCGTGCAGGTTGGCAGGACACGAGGAGAATCAGAGAAAGAGCACATGTTTCGACAGGAATGTAGCCGACGCTTTTGTTCGAGGATTAGTGAAACATCTGGTCTGTCAGTTGCAGGGTGCAAGTGGACACCTGTGTGTGCCCACCACTTCTCAGGCTCTCGCCAGTGCAACGGAACTCTGGCAGCGGTGCAATGGCAATCTGTGCAGTCCAGTGAACAAAGGACGGCGGGCGGTGCGTTATTTGAGATCGAAAGACTTTTAACAGCGTAATTACATGTGATGGGTGTTTCATGATGGTATTCCTTGAGTGATCAGAATGAAAAAAAGTGATCGATGTAATTACCTCTTACAAGACCTGCATCTTCCCTAACAGCAGAGCATAATGAGCAATAGAAATCTAAACCCTGCAGACTGAATTTTTTATAAATAAACAATGTACCCTTGAATTTCCTGTCATCAGATCCTTCCTCTCTACCACAGAGCCGCCAGTTTCCAGGTAGGGAAAGGGAGGAGGAGAATGGAGGGGGAGGAATGGGGGTTCATAAGAGGGGAGGGGTTAATTATTTGAGTGAGAGGGGACTATTTGAATAACTCTGACCTGAAAGTGTACCTGTATCAGTGAGGAGGAGGCCGTGGGTTGGAGGTTTCCTGAGGAGTAGAGAGGAGGAGGAAGAGCAGTGGGTAATAATAAGTTAGCGACCTGCCAATCAAATGAAGGGACTATCCCAAGGGGGTCATTGCCTGTCAATCAAAAGGGAACAATGGGTTTGACCCTTAGTACATTTATACCTCTGTTGTAGGCATCCTGCAATAACAAAATGCGCTAGTGTGCTTGTTGCCCTACTATATGGAAATTGGTAGCTCTTTGGTGGAGAGGAAGGATCTCATAACAGGTAACCCAAGGGTATATTATTTGTTTATAGAAAATTCGGTTTGTTGTGGGTGGATTTCTCTTGCTCATCATTCTCTGCTGTTTGGTATTGTAAGAAGTAATTACATGGTGCAAACATGTTGCATAACCTAATGTTCAGCACTGTACTCTGGGTGTCTTAACCTAATGTTTGGCCCTTTGTAGGCATTTAACCTACTATTCTGTTAGGTGGTTTTCCATGTCACCCCCATTTCCTTAAACTATTGCACCGTCTTTGATACCAAATTAAGTAATTAGTTATGTCCTCCCACCATTTTCTGGTACACTATTCAAATTTCACATGCCTTTGAAAGCCATTTCTGCCAGATTCTTCTTTGTCACCCACCCCCTTAAACTATTGTACTGCGTTTTACTTAATAATTATACAAATTAACCTTGTGTTCTGCACCTAACATGCTGTTTGGCTCCATGCCACCCACTCCTGCACACCCTCCCCTTAACTAATGTACCACTAACACCACGTTGATATAAAAAATTATTGCGAATTAATTAAATCGATATTCTTCACATGTAGTGCGTAGTTTTTTTTTAAATTTGCAGCATCCTATTGGTCAGTGAAATCGATGGAATATACGAGGGCGGTTCAGAAAGTAACCTCCGATTGGTCACAGTGCGGGTTGTGGGGGGAGTAGCGACGCCATCTGTGCGTTCACGCACTCAACAGGTCAGGCGGCATCAAGCCGTGGTCGAGTGAACGTCGTACCTGCGCTAGTTTAGATTTTGTGGCAGTTTGAAATGTGTGCTGCAATAGAAAACCCCGCCAAATGTGAAGTGCATGCTGTCATAAGGTTTTTTACAGCCAAAGGAAATTCTGCAGCAGCTATTCATCGTGAGCTTTGTGCCGTGTACGGACCAAGAGTTATGAGTGAAGGAGTTGTCCGTGAATGGGTACGTTTATTTAAAAGTGGACGAGAAAACGTTCATGATGAAGAGAGGAGTGGTAGACCATCATTGGTGACTGACGAACTCGTTCAGACAGTTGATGCAAAAGTTCGTGAAAATCGACGTTTCTCAATGTCGGAGTTGTCTACTGGTTTTCCACAGATTTCTAAGACTCACTTGTACGAGATAGTGACAGCAAGATTGGGTTACCGTAAGTTCTGTGCACGATGGGTGCCCAAAATTCTTACCGACCACCACAAAACTCAAAGAATGGCCTCTGCATTAGACTTTCTGTCACGTTATGAGGACGAAGGAGAACCATTGTTAAACAGAATCATGACCGGTGACGAAACCTGGATTAAGTACGTGAACCCTGAGACAAAAGAACAATCAAAGATGTGGGCACATTCAAATTCGCCTACCAAACCAAGAAAAGCCTCGCAAGATTTTTCTGCCAGAAAACTGATGGCAACGGTGTTTTGGGATGCCAAAGGGGTGTTGTTGGTTGAATTCATGGAACGTGGTACGACCATTAATCAAGACGTGTACTGTGAAACAATAAAAAAGTTACGACGGGCTATACAGAACAAACGCCGTGGTGTGCTGACTTCCGGTATCGTTTTTTTGCACGATAACGCCCGTCCTCACTCTGCTCGCAGAACAACGGCCCTTCTTGAGTCCTTCAAGTGGGACGTTATCAACCATCCACCTTACAGCCCAGACCTGGCGCCAAGTGATTATCACCTCTTCATGCATTTGAAGAAATGGCTCGGGTCACAGTGGTTTGATGACGACGAAGAGCTCAAAGATGCGGTCACAGGCTGGCTCCAGGCACAAGCGGGTGATTTTTATGCAGAAGGAATTTCAAAGCTTGTGAAGAGATACGATAAGTGCCTCAATCGCTATGGAGACTATGTAGAAAAATAATGCAAAGATGTAGTTGTAAGATGTATATATTAAAATATTTTTATTTAACTTGGTGTATTTTTTTAAATCAACCGGAGGTTACTTTCTGAACGGCCCTCGTAGTTTAAACAAAAGATCACTAATAAAAAACACGTCCCATCACCCAACACCTGACGCCGACGCCGACGACTCCACGCTCGCCCCCAGGAGTCGGGGTGCACTGGCGGCCCCGAAAAGTGATGATGCAACCATCAGCTACCGAGCCATGCATAGGCGTCCATTTGGTTCCCGCGAGCATGAGGCGTTGGCATCCCTTTCATACTTGACACCTGAGAAATTCCTGTCGAAATACGTGTTCACCTAGGCACCATTGCTGGAGCGATGACGCAGAGCTGAAGGTCCAACGCTATAGAAATCTGTTCCAATGCTTCCTAGAATAGCTCAGGGCGCATTTTTCCTAGTGTAGCATGGCTGGAATTTTCGGTGTTCTACAGCTACAGGTCTGGAGATATCCTAATATCACAATGTTGAATGATGGACAGCATCACGCCAGAGATGGATGGTCTGCCTTAACTTGTCTTTGAACAAATGAACAAATAATACATCACCTTACACTCAGTTCGCCCCCAGTAGCTGAGTGGTCAGCACGATGGAATGTCAGTCCTAAGGGCCCAAGTTCGATTCCCGGCTGGGAGGGAGATTTTCTCCGCTCAGGGACTGGGTGTAGTGTTGTCCTAATCATCATCATTTCATCCCCATCGATGCGAAAGTCGCTCAAGTGGCGTCAAATCGTAAGACTTGCACCCAGCTTACGGTCTACCCAATGGGGGACCCTAGTCACATGAAATTTAGATTTACTTTACACTCTCAACTTTCTGTAGATAAACCCCGCGAAGTTGTCTATGAATCATCAAGTACATACAAGATTCACAAGAATATTGGGAACCAGGAACATATTTACCAGTGTAACTACAATTAAATATTACGATTGCTGCTGCAGTTCAAATGGTTCAAATGGCTCTGAGCACTATGGGACTTAACTTCTGAGGTCATCAGTCCCCTAGAACTTAGAACTACTTAAACCTAACTAACCTAAGGGCATCACACACATCCATGCCCGAGGCAGGATTCGAACCTGCGACAGTAGCAGTCGCGCGGTTCCAGACTGACGCGCCTAGAACCGCTCGGCCACTCCAGCCGGCACTGCTGCAGTCTGACACCGATCAATGAACAGGTAATGTCTCCTTTTTACGGCTGTGGTTCTGGAACGAATCTCAGTAACTATAGAGCACACAATTTTCCACATAAAAATCTCTCATACCCTCGCGGTTATTGATGCACTGAATCTCCATGTCCCTCACGATAGGACACACACTCATTTTCTCTAGTCATGCCACAACATAAGCAACAGTAACATTACACACAATATATACACATTTGACACAAACACTGCAGTTATCTCTTACATCTGTACAGCACGCGAAAAAAATTATGGTGTTCCTTCACTCACACCGGCTATATGTCTCGATACTCCTCGGTCCCAGGAAATTATCTGACAAAGTCTCCGAATCAGTCCTTCTGGAAGATGCTGCACTCTGCGAAGATTCTCTCAAACAAGTGTCATGAAGTACAGGTGTCCGGCACTATGTGATAATGAATACCGCACCCACGGACGTAATGCTAGGAAAGACATCACCGATGCGGGTTGGTGTACTGAATTCAACATAACTATCGATAGAACAGCAAGGATAACGCGAGGGTACGCTCAGGGGTGGCGATGAGGGGACGTATTGTTACAGCCGTATTGCCTGTCCTGTTTGTACATTATAGCAGGTCCAGTTGAGCAGTTGCATTGCTATATTGTGCAGCTGTTTACGAAATGAATCTATAACTACTTACGTTCGGATATACTCCTCAGTGCATTGAAATCCCAATTCACCATGTCCAATCTATCCTTCCATTACGACTAGACACACTTTTTTTTTTGCTTTTACGTGAATAGTAGTTTGATTACTTCCCACAAACGTATGTCGGAATATAAACCACGTTACCTGTGAGCAGCAGCATAACATTTCTGATTATCATTTATAGGTGTATAAAACAAATTCTGATACGTCCACACTTGCACCAGCTGGGTGTCGTTTTCGTACTGCAGAAAAGCGTCCCTCTATTACGTATTTGTCGATGAATAAAGGATCTAATTGCAATTTTAAAAAAGCCCTAGAGTCTTTTCGGTTTATCAATTTCACCACTTCCACGAAACCTTTTGGTATTTTTCGATACTTGTAAATCCAGCCCACACACAGTGGCGTCTTTTGATAAAGAAGTCGGGGTTTGTGTCAGTGCATTTCATGCATAGTTTCCACCACCCAGATCACACAATTTTCCCCTGCTAAGAAATCATTGTGAGCTATTGAGTAATTAGAAACTTATCCCGTCTGCGAAGACCTTTACGTGAAAACTCGAAAAAAAATAGAGGTAACTGATATTTCCCCTCGCGAATACCGATGTCGGTGATACGACAGATTCCAAATCATCCTTAGGCTATAATGTAAAAAGTCAACTAAGATGTTTCTCATGTCTAGAGAACCAGCAAACGTGTCCTCTACCCGTATTTCACCTGCTAGATGCACTCAGCACACACCACAATCGACCTTCTCTCAACCAAGTAAAGACGGGAAATGTGAAGCAGCAGTCCATCAGACAGTTAAATGGGAGGGAATAATTGTCCAGCGCAAACACATGTCCATATTGAATCTTCTCAAATTTCCTCGCGATCACGTAAGCTATCCAACACATACTAAGTATTAATCTGCTATTCGGCCGTCTAGAGGACGACATGGTTAAGTCAACTACATTCCTACATCCCAAACAGGCCTCTCCATTCGGACGGCTCCTGCTGTTAGCGGGAAGCGTGGATCACTCCCGCCACAGACCACCGCCGCCGCCGCGCCAACCACGCACAGACAGAATCGTCCTACGAAATCGGCCACATATACACTGCTGGCCACCGTAAATGCAACACCAAGAAAGACAAGAGGTAGCACAACAAAATTTATTTTGTAGATAACATGTTGACCAAGTATCAAATGATTACGTTTACAGACGTCTGTGACATGTGGTTCCTGCCAGAATCAGTAGCTGGAGTAGCCGCCATTGTTGGAGATCACCGCTGCCACACGTCTCGGCATTGAGTCAAAGAGACGTTGGATGTGTTCCTGGGGTACAGCAGCCCAAGCAGCTTCCACACGTTGCCAAAGATCATCTGGTGTGGCAGCTGGGGATGTAATCTGGGTCACTCGTTGAGCAACCATGGACCACATGTTTTCTATCGGCGAAAGATCCGGAGAGCGAGCCGGCCAGGGAAGCAGTTCTATCTGGTTATTGACGAAGAACCTTTGGACAATGCGTGCCACGTGTGGTCGCGCATTATCCTGTTGAAATATGGCTGTGGCCGAGCCCTGAAGGTAAGGAAGGACAACTGGCTCCAGCACCTCGGATATGTAGCGCCGGCTATTTAAAGTGCCGGCAATGCGTACTAGAGGCGTGCGAGAGTAATATCCAATACCGCCCCATACCATAATACCCGGTGCAAGACCAGTGTGGCGGTGCATAATGCAGCTGTCCAGCATCCTCTCTCCACGGTGTCTCCACACTCGAATCCGACCATCGTTGTGCTGCAGACAGAAGCGTGCCTCGTCAGTAAAGACAACGTCATTCCATTCTGCCGTCCACATCCGTCTGTCATCACACCATTGGCGACGGAGACGTCTGTGGCTCTGCGTCAATGGTAGACGAAGCAATGGACGCCTTGCGGACAGACCACTCTGCTGTAAACGGCGTCGAATGGTACGCGCAAACACTGGATGATGCGTTACAGACGCAATGTGCTGTGCTATGGTTCGGGATGTCACTGAGCGATCCGTCACTGCCATGCGCACAATTTCCCTATCAGCACGTGCAGTGGTGCACCGAGGTGAATGCGATCGACCACGTCGGTCCGTCGTACCCTCCTGCATCCAACGGTCACATATCCGCATTACAGTTGTTTGGTTTCGTCCAACACGACTAGCGATTTCTCTGTATGATAATCCACAATCTCGGTAAGCCACTATCCTTCCTCTGTCGAACTCGGATACTCGATCAAAAGATGTTCGCTGTTGTCTACGAGGCATAACTGATCGTCTTGTGAAACAACCACAAGGTAAACACACGTGCCGAACGTACACTCGTCGAAATCGCCAAGCCTTAAATGGCGCTATGAGGAGGCGCCACAGGCGCGCGTGATGTGCGTCTGCGCTGAAATTCTAATCAGTTGCATATCTCATCGCTGCAAACTCATGGTGTAAATTTCACTTGATTCGGATGCTTCCTTCAGGGTGTTGCATTTACGGTGGCCAGCAGTGTATATTTGATCGCTATACTTACAATTAAACGCTTGCTACGATTGCGGTCTCAGTTGGATGACATTCGACAATGAGCGAAGTATCAGAAATACACCCTACTGACGGCTGTGGCTCTGGAAATAGACATATCTGTACCATTCTTATGACTTGACATACTCTTCCCTTTGCTATCACAGTATTCCACGTCAAATCCATACCCTCCTTACGACTGCTACTAAGTATAACACTTCGCCAATAACTGATTGCTGGCGATACGAAATAATACTGACCGAAAATCAGCGATGGGTGGACATATCTCATAAGTTTTCTTGCCAGTGGTACCACTGTGTCTTAGAAAGAGAGTCGTAAACGTCTTACAAACCGCCAGATGTTAAAAAACACGATCGCAACAACTACTGTATGTTACTGTCACGTCAGAGTTTCGGTGATACATCGACTGGGTTATAGGCGATGGTTGACTGCGAACGATCACAAACAGTAGATGGTGTGCTGATTGAGGTCGTAAGAAATGTACACTAGCTTTCCAGACCGCTAGTGCTATGCTTTCCGGTAGAAATGATGTCTATGATTTGGAATAAAGTCTTTCCATTCAACCACATACCTGCGTTGGATCCTAAGGAGAAGTACTTTAATGTATATAACCACTAGTGAATCATATTTCTGCCAACTTTTTCGAGCCTATCAGCTACAGTAAAATTTTAGATAGTTCCTATGCCTCTTACAACTGCCGCCATTTCAGCAACTTTCCGCAAGTTATCGGTCCAGTTTAACCCTTAACGGGAATCGTGGGTCATTTTTGACCCGCCGACAACAAAATAACCTTCTAATAATGGAAACGCGCGGAGTTTCAATTTCACGCACCTCTGTAATCTCAGTACATTGTGAGGTGCACCAGAGACCGGACGCTCGCTGCTTGAAATTTACTGGAAGTGGAGGTAAGTGCCATTCCCTGGGTCCAATTTGACCCGCGATTCCAGATACGGAAATTGTTTTAGTGTATACTGAGTTATGTTTCAGGCACTTTATTGCCACAATGCAGCTGGGTCTCATTGAAATAGAAATCTGTGGGCTATTATTGGACGAAAATTATTCAGACAGAATCTTTAAGTGATTTTCAACCTTGTGATGTAGAGAACATAAGTGACGATGACGAAAGTGACGATGAAAATACACAAGAAGAAATTTCTTCCGATTCAAGTAATTCATCGTCTGATGATTCAGTAGAGAGAGATAGTGCACATTTTCGAGGTAAAGATCCAGTCAAGTGGTCTACCCATCCACCAGCTAGGTCCAGAGTCAGAAGCCACAACATCATCACTCCCCTGGCTGGTCTCATCGGTACAGATCGTGAAAAATGGAACATGTCACCAATTGAATCATGGCAGTTGCTGATATCAGATGAAACTATGGCACATATTTGCACTCATACTAATCAGAAAAAAACAGAATATTCAGAAAAGTATAAAACTTATGCTACTTACACTAAACATGTGAGTATTGTGGAAATGAAAGCATTTGTGGCGTCGATAGTTCGTATCGACCACAAAACTTCATATCTGTGAACTCTTAAGTGCTCTGTCGAGCCTCCATCTTTACTTTAGTCAGTTCTTTGTTATGCTTCATTCTGTACGGACACAGGGTCAAGTGTAAATATGTACGAGTTACGACATACACTCCTGGAAATTGAAATAAGAACACCGTCAATTCATTGTCCCACGAAGGGGAAACTTTATTGACACATTCCTGGGGTCAGATACATCACATGATCACACTGACAGAACCACAGGCACATAGACACAGGCAACAGAGCATGCACAATGTCGGCACTAGTACAGTGTATATCCACCTTTCGCAGCAATGCAGGCTGCTATTCTCCCATGGAGACGATCGTAGAGATGCTGGATGTAGTCCTGTGGAACGGCTTGCCATGCCATTTCCACCTGGCGCCTCAGTTGGACCGCATTCGTGCTGGACGTGCAGACCGCCTGAGACGACGCTTCATCCAGTCCCAAACATGCTCAATGGGGGACAGATCCGGAGATCTTGCTGGCCAGGGTAGTTGACTTACACCTTCTAGAGCACGTTGGGTGGCACGGGATACATGCGGACGTGCATTGTCCTGTTGGAACAGCAAGTTCCCTTGTCGGTCTAGGAATGGTAGAACGATGGGTTCGATGACGGTTTGGATGTACCGTGCACTATTCAGTGTCCCCTCGACGATCACCAGTGGTGTACGGCCAGTGTAGGAGATCGCTCCCCACACCATGATGCCGGGTGTTGGCCATGTGTGCCTCGGTCGTATGCAGTCCTGATTGTGGCGCTCGCCTGCACGGCGTCAAACACGCATACGACCATCATTGGCACCAAGGCAGAAGCGACTCACATTGCTGAAGACGACACGTCTCCATTCGTCCCTCCATTCACGCCTGTCGCGACACCACTGGAGGCGGGCTGCACGATGTTGGGACGTGAGCGGAAGACGGCCTAACGGTGTACGGGACCGTAGCCCAGCTTCATGGAGACGGTTGCGAATGGTCCTCGCCGATACCCCAGGAGCAACAGTGTCCCTAATTTGCTGGGAAGTGGCGGTGCGGTCCCCTACGGCACTGCGTAGGATCCTACGGTCTTGGCGTGCATCCGTGCGTCGCTGCGGTCCGGTCCCAGGTCGACGGGCACGTGCACCTTCCGCCGACCACAGGCGACAACATCGATGTACTGTGGAGACCTCACGCCCCACGTGTTGAGCAATTCGGCGGTACGTCCACCCGGCCTCCCGCATGCCCACTATACGCCCTCGCTCAAAGTCCATCAACTGCACATACGGTTCACGTCCACGCTGTCGCGGCATGCTACCAGTGTTAAAGACTGCGATGGAGCTCCGTATGCCACGGCAAACTGGCTGGCACTGACGGCGGCGGTGCACAAATGCTGCGCAGCTAGCGCCATTCGACGGCCAACACCGCGGTTCCTGGTGTGTCCGCTGTGCCGTGCGTGTGATCATTGCTTGTACAGCCCTCTCGCAGTGTCCGGAGCAAGTATGGTGGGTCTGACACACCAGTGTCAATGTGTTCTTTTTTCCATTTCCAGGAGTGTATATGGAAATTAAGTTTTCTATATCCCGATTACCGATCCCGTTCCCATAGCGGTGACCCCGCAGTTTGATCATGTTATCGCGTCTTCCGCGCTGGTGTTTATGCAACAGGTTATATGCACTATGCAATCACCACGCCAAACAATGCCTTGTTCAAAGATGTGGAAGCACAACTCCACTCACAGAGTTTCGTCGTTTCTTCGCCAACGGCGTATTCATCATTTATGCACAGTGATTCGTGTTCTCAACCAGCGCCGTGTGCTAACCTCATTAATTTTCAACGGTCGATAACTACGCCGTTAGAGCGAACAATGAGCTCAGGCTTCGCGTCACTGAATTATGCCCATCCGACAGTGAAATGTGAACTAAACAATATTTCGAATTGTGTCTCTTCTAATCGAGTGTTTCAAGGACAAAGTGATCTCCATTCAAACACGTGTTTAGCCACCCACTGGCATGCTACATCAGTTACTGTCAGGACATGTGCAACGCCGAAATTACTACAAACCGCGCCGGATCCGTTCCGCGCACGTGGTGTTCCAGTTGTGTCTAATTTACATGCATAGTTCAGTGTTTCGCGTAACATGGACCCCTTACCTCGCCTCAGTGGCCCCCCACATGCTCTGCAGGCATGTTATGCATCAGATAGTTTCCACGCAGGTGGCGTTCTCAACTCCCTCGCCCCCCCCCCCTCACTTTCAGGGGTCCCCATTTCCGGTCGCTCAACCGCTTGCTGCCCCCACAGCACCGCCTGTGTCTGGCACACCAGTCTCTCGCCCTGTTTCCGAAGTGGGTCGTTTCCATCCAGCAGTCGTCACTCACGATCCAGTTTCCGGGTCCCCCTCGTGTGCTGTCCATCCGCCCATTTCCATGGTACCATCTGTGCCTGTCGCTAATATTGCTAATAAAACACGCATGGCACTTTAAACTGGCCTGTTCAGTTGATCAAAACCTGTGTATTTAATACGATCGTCACATGTGCTCGATGCCAGCACGCATGCGGTATTTGTTTTCTATATATGGGAGGAGAGAGATGTGGTAAAATTTTATCTAGTTATCTATCAGATGAAATTAGTTGAGCTTTTATAGGTCGTAATTTCTCTCTGATGGATGGTACAGAATAACAAAGATAGCATGTTAGGCGCGGGGGGTGCGGGGGTAGATGTGAGTGGACATGGATTTGCAGTATTTGTATGCAGTTTGAGGAAACACCACAATGCAGTAGCAAAATTCACCTCCTCCCTCAGTTCCCGTACTGTCTTTTATACTACTTCACGTTGCAGGAGCAGGCTTCCTTTCCATCGAATGGTCAAAACACGTTTCTGTCACAGCAACTTAGATTCGCCTGTTTCTGCACAGAATGCAGGAGGTGGTAGATAAAGTTTCCTCTGACCCCTACTCAGTTCGGACTTTCACTTGAATGATCACGTGCGCAAAGGTGTAGGGATGGTAGCGTAGAGTCTGAGAAGGCATTTGCAGGATGCATAGGTGCTACCTAAAACGACACGGTAGTTTTACTGTAGCAGATGGATCCGAGAAAGGTGGATTCTTTGGAGGTATGGGAGTGCCGGAAATATGATTGAGTAGTGGTTGTAGTCATTAAAGGACCCATTGCAGGTATGTTCTTGAATGGAAAGACTTGACTCCAAATCTTAGACAGCATTTCTAGCAGGTAGCATGGCATTAGAGATCTGAAAAGCTTGTGTACATTTCTTACGACCTCAATCATCACACCATCTACTACTCTATCTGATCCTACTCAATCAACCATTGCCTATAGCCCAGTGGATATATCACTGACCCTCTGACATTGCATCGAGACAGAATGCATTAGAATACTATAAAATTATCTAGCTGGGGTGGTGTGAGGGAGTCACAAATACCGCTTACATACCACGTTCCTTAGCCGAATCACTTTCAAAATGCGGTAATTTTATCATGAGGTTGCATCATGGGCTACGTGTTGGTCTGATAATACACATTCCTACAATCACTGTCTCGGTATTTGTCCAGAAAAAACCACCTCATTCAGAGGTAATGATGTGCCTCAATTTATAAAGCCAGTATAGCTTTTAACATGGATACTTGTGTGCACCTGTAGAACCAAGACCGCTTGTGACAGTAACATACAGTAGTTGCTGCAATCTGGCCGATTACGTCTCTCTTTCTAAGACACAGTGGTTGCACTTGCAAGAAAACCTTATGAGACATGCCTACCCATTGTTGATTTTCAGTCAGTATTATTTTGCATAGTGTGGAATCATTTATTCGTCAAGTATTATACTTAGCAGTAGTAGGGGATGCGTGATGGGTTCACCTTGAGCATTTGCTTATAATGCATGTGTTTGTATTCCGACATGTGCAAAAGGGAATGACTATGTGCAGTCGTAAGGAAGGTATGGATTTGACATCGAGTACTGTGATAGCAAAGGGAAGCGTATGTCAAGTCATAAGAAATGGTATAGATATTTCTATTTCCAGAGCCACAGCCGTCAACAGGGTGTATTTCCGATACTTCGCTCATTGTCAAATGCCGTTCAACTGAGACTTCAATCGTAACATTTAGTTGTATGTACATGGATAAAATATATATGTGACCAGTTTCCTAGGGTGATGATTCTACATGTGTGTGCTTGGTGTGCAGGTCTGGTGACCTGTGCGAGGGATGATTCACGTTTCCCGTTAACGGTAGAAGACCTCGGAATGAGAGACCTGTTGGAGTGCGGGAATGTAGACGTCTTAACCGGATTGTCCTCTAGACGACAGAATAGCGCACAAATACTTAGTATGTGTTGGATACCTTTCGTGATCGCGTGGAAATTTGACGAGATTCAATATGGACATGTGTTTACACTGGGCCATTATCCCCTCCCATGTAAATTGTTCAGTTGACTGCTTCTTCACATTTTGCGTCCTTATTTAGTTGAGAAAACATTGATTGTTGTGAGAGCATCTAGCATGTGGAGGACAGGTTTGCCAGTTCTCTAGACATGAGAAACATGTTATTTGACTTTGTAAACTGTAGGGATGATTAGGAATCTGTTACATCACAAACATCGATATTCGAGAGTGGAAATATCCGTTTCCTCTATTTGTTTCGAGTTCTCATGTAAAGGTCCCCACAGACGGGATAAGCGCTAAAGTTTCGGGTCTGTATTTTCGGAATTATGTTGCCCAAGTGATTGGTAGGCCACTGCTGTGTGCTTGATGTCTAGAAGTACATTGAGAATGGTATAATATTATGACAGACAATGAGGAAATACTTGTGTTCGTGTAATCCCAGAGTCTGGAGATGGGTGTAGAAATGCAAGCAAGCAGGCAGGTCTGGACCAGAAATACACTCCTGGAAATTGAAATAAGAACACCGTGAATTCATTGTCCCAGGAAGGGGAAACTTTATTGACACATTCCTGGGGTCAGATACATCACATGATCACACTGACAGAACCACAGGCACATAGACACAGGCAACAGAGCATGCACAATGTCGGCACTAGTACAGTGTATATCCACCTTTCGCAGCAATGCAGGCTGCTATTCTCCCATGGAGACGATCGTAGAGATGCTGGATGTAGTCCTGTGGAACGGCTTGCCATGCCATTTCCACCTGGCGCCTCAGTTGGACCAGCGCTCGTGCTGGACGTGCAGACCGCGTGAGACGACGCTTCATCCAGTCCCAAACATGCTCAATGGAGGACAGATCCGGAGATCTTGCTGGCCAGGGTAGTTGACTTACACCTTCTAGAGCACGTTGGGTGGCACTGGATACATGCGGACGTGCATTGTCCTGTTGGAACAGCAAGTTCCCTTGCCGGTCTAGGAATGGTTGAACGATGGGTTCGATGACGGTTTGGATGTACCGTGCACTATTCAGTGTCCCCTCGACGATCACCAGTGGTGTACGGCCAGTGTAGGAGATCGCTCCCCACACCATGATGCCAGGTGTTGGCCCTGTGTGCCTCGGTCGTATGCAGTCCTGATTGTGGCGCTCACCTGCACGGCGCCAAACACGCATACGACCATCATTGGCACCAAGGCAGAAGCGACTCTCATCGCTGAAGACGACACGTCTCCATTCGTCCCTCCACTCACGCCTGTCGCGACACCACTGGAGGCGGGCTGCACGATGTTGGGGCGTGAGCGGAAGACGGCCTAACGGTGTGCGGGACCGTAGCCCAGCTTCATGGAGACGGTTGCGAATGGTCCTCGCCGATACCCCAGGAGCAACAGTGTCCCTAATTTGCTGGGAGGTGGCGGTGCGGTCCCCTACGGCACTGCGTAGGATCCTACGGTCTTGGCGTGCATCCGTGCGTCGCTGCGGTCTGGTCCCAGGTCGACGGGCACGTGCACCTTCCGCCGACCACTGGCGACAACATCGATGTACTGTGGAGACCTCACGCCCCACGTGTTGAGCAATTCGGCAGTACGTCCACCCGGCCTCCCGCATGCCCACTATACGCCCTCGCTCAAAGTCCGTCAACTGCACATACGGTTCATGTCCACGCTGTCGCGGCATGCTACCAGTGTTAAAGACTTCGATGGAGCTCCGTATGCCACGGCAAACTGGCTGACATTGACGGCGGCGGTGCACAAATGCTGCGCAACCAGCTCCATTCGACGGCCAACACCGCGGTTCCTGGTGTGTCCGCTGTGCCGTGCGTGTGATCATTGCTTGTACAGCCCTCTCGCAGTGTCCGGAGCAAGTATGGTGGGTCTGACACACCGGTGTCAATGTGTTCTTTTTTCCATTTCCAGGAGTGTACTAGCGCGTTTGTACCGAGGGGGAAACACGTCACTCTTCGCACATCAGTTCTGAAAAAAAAAATGGCTCTGAGCACTATGGGACTTAACTTCTGAGGTCATCAGTCAACTAGAACTTAGAACTATTTAAACCTAACCAACCTGAGGACATCACACACACACACACACACACACACACGCACACACACACACACACACACACACACACACACACACACACATGCCCAAGGCAGGATTCGAACCTGTGACCGAAGTGGTCGCGCGGTTCCAGACAGTAGTGCCACGAACTGCTCGGCCAACCTGGGCAGCATCAGTTCTGAGAGTGACTTCGATTCACCGACGGTTTTCTGATGTAAAAGTGGTGATTTTGTATGGCATAGGATACGAATTGTATTTTTACTACATCGACAAGGTAAGTGGTGATATATTGATGGGTCGCCTGTCAGTTTCATGTTCTAATATTCAAGCTCTTGTCCCCGGTGGGCGAGCATTGTAACTGAGTAAGAGTTTTTGTGTATTTGACGACATGCAGGGCATGTTGCAGGGTTTAACTGTCGATGTAATATGGTGGTCTGTGTAAAATAACCGCTGAAAATCTCGTCTGCAGAAGGAAAAAAGGCTGACGGTGCTTCCACACCGCTGACATCAGTAATTCGGAGGGTAAGTTCGATAAGAGCCGATCATAATGCTAGATTCATTCACAAGACAGCCTCTGTGCTGGGACGTAGGAGCATCTACAAACTGATTCAAACAAGATGGAGACAAGGTATGTATGGAAAGTTCTGAGAAAGCAAGTGTTCAAAGACAAGTTGAAGTAGACCATCCATCTCTGGCGGGGAAGCCGTCACTCATCCGCCACTGTGGCATTAGGAGATCTCCAGACCTGTAGCTGTAGGATACTGAAAATTGCGGCCATTTTTTTCTCTTCTGTAGGACAGTGCTGCGAATTCTGTTTCCGTAATTTTTCTGATTTCCCTGTCTGTGCTTAGAGAGTGCTCTCTTTCCAAACAACAAGAATGCTTTAATGATTAATGGTGTTTTCGCGAGCGTGCACAGGCTTTCAGCGGTGAGAACGTTTGCGTATGTTGAAAGCAGGAAGGGTAACACGTGATGGACAGGCTGCCACGTTATTCTGCGCTATTTTCTTGAACAGGTTCTGTTAGGGCAAGAATTTCCTTGCATAGAAGCCGAGACATCACGAAAATTCCTACAAAAGCGCACGTTAAGTATTTCTGGGACACTATGCAATTTCTGAGAATTTGCTATAGATACTGATATTCGTTTCAGAACCACAGCCGTCAAGAGGTGACATTACCTGTAAGTCGATAGGTGTCAGGCTGTGGCAGCAATCATAATGTTTAATTGTAGTTCCTGGCTTTCAATATTCTTGTGAGCCTTGTATGTATTTGATGATCTGTAGATAACTTTTGTGGCGTTTAACTGTCAGCACAATTTAGCGATCTGTGCAAAATAATTGTACCGCTGAAAATCTCGTCTGCAGAAAACAATGGCGAAAGGATCGCTAGGAACAATGGACCCTGGGCTATTTTGGGAAGCACTGGAACATCTCTCTTGGTGCTGGACCATACCACAGCTATGCATCATCGCATATGGGACCAGCGTGAGAGTTTAGCTTGGAGTTCTGTGACGTCAGTATAACACTGGAAGAATTCTAACTATATACACGAAAATAGACCCAACTTTCACCTGCAGCTGTGTGAGAGCGATGGCTGGTGCAGGCTTGCCTCCAGCAGTGGCTCGCAGAGGAGACTCCGGCGGGGGCGGCGTCGGCGTCGGGCGTCGAGTGGCGGGATGTGCTTTTTATTAGGAATATTTTGTTTAAACTATATTCCATCGATTTCACCATCCAACAGGATGCTGCGAATTAAGAAAAACTACCCCAGACATGTGAAGAATACCGATGTAATTAATTTGAAAAAATTTTTTTTATCAATGTGGTGTTAGCGGTACAGTAGTTAATGGGAGGGAGAGCGTGAATGGGTGACATGAGCAGAACAGCGGGTTATGTGCAGAACACTACGTTAATATGCATAATTTTTATGTAAAATGCAGTACAATAATTTAAGGGGGTGGGTGACAAAGGAGAATGCGTCAGAAATGGCGTTGGAAAGCATGTGAAATTCGAAACATGTAGCAGAAAATTGTGAGAGGACATAACTGATTACTTAGTTTGGTATCAAAGGCGGTATAATAGTTTAAGAAAATGGGGGTGACATGGAAAACCAGTTAACGGAACAATAGGTTAAGTACCGACAAGAGCCCAAAAATTAGGTTAAGACACCCAGAGTACAGTGCCTAACATTAGGTTATGCAACATGTTTGCCCCATGTAACTGCTTCTTGTAAGACCTACATGGTTCCAAACAGCCAAGAACGATGAGCAAGAGAAATTCAACCACCACAAGCTGATTTTTTTATAAATAAACAATATACGATTTCCATATATTCCATATATTGTCTAAATTGTTTAAACAATATTCCACACAGAGCAATCGAATTCCCTCCAAATGATCGATCAACTGAGTCTTTTTCCCGCCAATTCCTACGAATAGGTGGTGGTCGAATGACTGAGGTTAGTGGAGGTGCATCAAGCGCTGCGCACGTTAGTACACATTAATGCAGAGTAGCCTGCCAACATGGGTTCATAAGAGGATGTGGCGGTCGGTTGAGGATCGTGGTGGAGACTTTAACTATTTCAGTCCAAGTCCAGGTGGTGTTGCGCTCACGAAAATCTGACAAAATGTGAATTTCCCACCTGGGAGGGAGGGGGGGGGGCGTGGCATGGGGTGCATGGCACTTCTCCAATAGACATGTTAATTAATTGATCAATTTAATTAAGTAGTCAATGTGACCTATCTTTGCTCCATTTTTTTCTTAGGTTAGTAGAGGTTGCATTGTCCTGATGGAACTTGAACTTATCCATCAGGAGGGTGTGGTACTTTCCCACCAGAGAGGTTAATTAATTGATCATTTTAATTACATAGTCAATCAAATTGATAAGAGTGAATGTCAATCAAAAGGAAATGGGGGTGACATGGAAAAGAACTTAACAGAACAATAGGCAAACTCAGACCTGAAGTGTACCTGTAGCAGTGAAGGGGTGTTGGGGGAGGGGGAGGGAGCAATAGGTTAAGTGCCTGTCAGTCAAAAGGAAATGGGGGTGACATGGAAAAACACTTAACAGAACAACAGGTTAATTCAGACCTGAAAGTGTACCTGTAGCAGCGATGGGGGAGGAGGCTGGGGTAGGGGGAGGGGGTGGGGGAATAAGTTAAGTGCAGCAACATGGAAAATCACTTAGGAGAACAACAGGTTAAGTACCCGCCAATCAAAGGAGAACAATGGGCTGACATGGAAAAGCACTTAGCAGAATGAGATTTTCACTCTGCAGCGGAGTGTGCACCAGGAAGTTTCAAGCATTTAGCAGTTTGCCCCTGAGTGCATACCTGCCCCTGATGTAGGCAACCCACACCAACTAAATGTACCAGAACAAAGATAGTCCTATTGCTATCATATAGGATAGCACATAATATGCAACCGCTATTAGAGGAGTTTATAGAACAACATCTACAGGATGGAATCATAGAGCATAGCGATAGTCCATATTCAAGAAATGTGGTTCTAGTATCTAAGAAGTCGGTGGATGGTACAAGGAAATATAGGTTTTGTTGTGATTATAGGTTTCTGAATGCGAAAAACATTTCGGACACATGTCCGATTCTGAATATCACAGACACATTGGTCAGTGTGGGACAATGTAAGTATTTTATGACGATGGATTTACGGAGTGGATACCAGTTGGAAGTAGGGCCAGAGGATAGGGCAAACACAGCTTTTACTGTTCCTGAGGGGCACTATCAGTGTATACGTATACCGTTCGGGTTGAAGAATGCACCAGCAACTTCTCAGCGATTATTAGATGGGATTTTAAGGGGATTGAAACCAAAGACACGTATCGTTTACCTAGATGGCACTATACTATTCTCGAAGGATATACCAGAACATGTATCGTGTTTAAGAGAAGTCTTTAGAAGATTGTGGTCGCCACAGTTAACATTAAGTTTAGAAAAATGTAATTTTGTGCAGGCGCAGGTAAAATATTTAGGTCATGTAACCAGTGAACAAGAGGTTCCAACCTATCCTCAGTTAACAGAGGCAGTTCAAAATTTTCCCACACCATGGTTAACAAAGCAGTTATAATCGTATATTGGGTTATGTTCATATTATCATAAATTTGTAAAAGATTTTACTAAAATAGCCGAGCCGTTAACAAAGCTTTTAAAGAAAGGGGTTAAATTTCAATGGACGGAGGAATATCTGGAAGTTTTCGATGAATTGAAGATGAGATTGCTTTCTGGTCCAGTGCTGGTGTTTCGGAATTTTGAAGAAGACTTCCTCTTATCTTGAGACGCATCAAATGGCGCAGTAGGGTGTGTTTTGGGGCAAATGATGAATGGACAAGAGCATCCTGTGGCTTACGCTTCCAGACAGTTAAATAGGACAGAGCAGAATTATTGAACAATGGAAAAGGAGATGGTGGCTGTAATATATAGAGTAATGTATTTTCGTTGTTACCTTTATGGTAGGAAGTTTAAGGTCGTGACGATCATGCAGCGTTGAGATTTCGTTGTGGAGGGAAGTTTGTTGTGTAGAGTTATCAGTTGCGGATCACTCGTAGTGGTATCAAAGAGTTTGAGAGAGGAAGTCTTAAAGCAAGCCCATGATCATGTGCTCTTGGGGCATGGTGTTTGTCGAGCAGTGGGAAGACGAGTAGCAGAACGATTTTGGTGGCGCACTTGGAGAAGGGATGTGGAACAATACGTAGCAAATTGTGTGCTGTGTGCGCAGCGAGCGGACGTGACGCATGCAAGAATTCCATTGCAATGGTTACCAGAGGCTTCAAAACCATTCGCCTTTATCGGGATAGATATTTTCAGGCCATACAACAAAACACAGGCAGAAAATCGATACATTTTAACTACAATTGATCACTTTTCGCGGTTTCTAGCCATGGTCGCAATACCAGGCAAGTATGGTAGCACAAGCTTTAGTCAATAACTGGTTATTAAAGTTGCTGATGCCTGATACCTTAATGACGGATCAGGGAACGAACTTCATGTCCGAATTAATGTCACAGTTGTGTCGTTTATTGAGAATTAAAAAATTACAGACCAGTCCATTTCATACGCTGGCGAATGGGAGAACTGAGCGAGTACATAGGACAATTTCGAAAACGCTAAGTTATTATGTGAATGGAAACCATGATTACTGGGACGTTTATCTTCCATACGTGGAATCGAGTTATAACACTAAAACACATTCGGAGGTATGAATGTCACCGTTCGAAGTTGTCTATGGAAGAAAGATGCCATCGCCATTTGACGTTCTATGTCCTAAATCGGGAGCTAAAGGGGACACAGTGAGGGAATTTGCACGAACAAGACAGTAAGTCTGGAAGAGGGTACAGAAGGCAAATACGAAAGCGTTAGATAGGCAGGAAGAACCGAATAAGCGGTTGGAACCTTTACCACAGTACAGGGTAGGTCAATGGGTATTAATCACGAATCCATATACACCTAAGGGAAAGACGAAAAAATTCTTGACGAAGTACCATGGATGATACCAAGTCGTGGAGATGAATTCGCCTATGAATGTTAACAAAACCATCCATTATCCATGTGAGTAGGGTAAAGCCTGTTAAGGGAATGGTGGATGGATTACCTCAATTACAAGGAAGTGACCCGATTGCAGACGTTAGGCAAAGCAAGCGGAGGAAGAAAGTCTCAGCAGAAGAACAAAGCGGACACATAACGTTCTGTATGCGTTATGGTCATGGAGGGAGTAAATTATTGTATGTGTAATATTGTATGGAATGTTTACATTTCGTGTTTTTGTATCAAGGGATAATTTGCGTTTTTTTTAGATTAGCTTTTAAGATACCAATAGCTTCGACAACTCATATATTATTATAAAGATTAATTATGTCAAGCAGTGCATACCTAGCACCACCTGGAATAGTAAGATTGTATATTTGTTCTTCTAATTCAGATGTATTCTTGATGGTATAATTTTTTTCAAAAACATAAAAACTTTTTAGATAATCGTTACAGAAGTTGATAAGGAGTAAGTTGTCTGATGACCAGAACAGTCATCAAAAGTGGTCACCAACAAATAAATAAACATTTTTACGTGGTTGCAATTGTATTATTATAAAACAGTTTCAAAATTTGTAATAATCACTGACTTTACAATAGAAAAAGTTATACATGTATCAAAAAATTTTATATCTGAGTTCAAACAGGAATAGATATACCTTTTACCCATCAGTAATGTGAGTTATATAGTAATTTAATAATTGTCTAATGTCTTTCTTTTTAGATTTCGTTACTTTTAATGGATGTACTTGACATTTTTCATCAAAGGAATAAACATTATTAAATGTACTAATTATAGATTCTATTTTTGGAATATCACCAATAGAAACACAAAACGAAATGTTAGGTCTTTTTTCTTCTAGATCTATAAAAGTTTTTATAATTACTTGTTGTATCTAGACCTTCTACATTTCTGTCTGTCTACTGGATTTTTTGCTGAATCTATGAGCCACAGAAAACATTTTTGATTGTTATTTTTCATATCAATACAAGATTTTTCTTTAATTTTTTTGGTGATTCAGTACAAGATGAAGCTCTTAATGGAACATATCTACTAATTACAAACGTTATTCCAATTATTCTATTTAATGCCCATCCAGAGCCATGTGTTTGAAAATTAGACGCATATGTAAAAATATTTTTCGCTTCCTTAAATATTTTAAATATGTTTAATGCCTAGTAATCCTATAATCTAGCGTTTGATGCTCAAAGTCCATAATTTAATATTGGTCTACCAGCTGCACACACAATAAAATAAGAAAGTTATTTTCAAGTTATTATACACTCCTGGAAATGGAAAAAAGAACACATTGACACCGGTGTGTCAGACCCACCATACTTGCTCCGGACACTGCGAGAGGGCTGTACAAGCAATGATCACACGCACGGCACAGCGGACACACCAGGAACCGCGGTGTTGGCCGTCGAATGGCGCTAGCTGCGCAGCATTTGTGCACCGCCGCCGTCAGTGTCAGCCAGTTTGCCGTGGCATACGGAGCTCCATCGCAGTCTTTAACACTGGTAGCATGCCGCGACAGCGTGGACGTGAACCGTATGTGCAGTTGACGGACTTTGAGCGAGGGCGTATAGTGGGCATGCGGGAGGCCGGGTGGACGTACCGCCGAATTGCTCAACACGTGGGGCGTGAGGTCTCCACAGTACATCGATGTTGTCGCCAGTGGTCGGCGGAAGGTGCACGTGCCCGTCGATCTGGGACCGGACCGCAGCGACGCACGGATGCACGCCAAGACCGTAGGATCCTACGCAGTGCCGTAGGGGACCGCACCGCCACTTCCCAGCAAATTAGGGACACTGTTGCTCCTGGGGTATCGGCGAGGACCATTCGCAACCGTCTCCATGAAGCTGGGCTACGGTGCCGCACACCGTTAGGCCGTCTTCCGCTCACGCCCCAACATCGTGCAGCGATGAGAGTCGCTTCTGCCTTGGTGCCAATGATGGTCGTATGCGGGTTTGGCGCCGTGCAGGTGAGTGCCACAATCAGGACTGCATTCGACCAAGGCACACAGGGCCAACACCCGGCATCATGGTGTGGGGAGCGATCTCCTACACTGGCCGTACACCACTGGTGATCGTCGAGGGGACACTGAATAGTGCACAGTACATCCAAACCGTCATCGAACCCATCGTTCTACCATTCCTAGACCGGCAAGGGAACTTGCCGTTCCAACAGGACAATGCACGTCCGCATGTATCCCGTGTCACCCAACGTGCTCTAGAAGATGTAAGTCAACTACCCTGGCCAGCAAGATCTCCGGATCTGTCCCCCATTGAGCATGTTTGGGACTGGATGAAGCGTCGTCTCAGGCGGTCTGCACGTCCAGCACGAACGCTGGTCCAACTGAGGCGCCAGGTGGAAATGGCATGGCAAGCCGTTCCACAGGACTACATCCAGCATCTCTACGATCGTCTCCATGGGAGAATAGCAGCCTGCATTGCTGCGAAAGGTGGATATACACTGTACTAGTGCCAACATTGTGCATGCTCTGTTACCTGTGTCTATGTGCCTGTGGTTCTGTCAGTGTGATCATGTGATGTATCTGACCCCAGGAATGTGTCAATAAAGTTTCCCCTTCCTGGGACAATGAATTCACGGTGTTCTTATTTCAATTTCCAGGAGTGTATATATTTAAGTTTTATTTCACTACTTTCACAATTTTTGGTTTCGACACATTTAAGAAACGATTACGATCAACTTTGTTTATATTATTTTCGAAATTTATGTTTTATAATCTTTTTTTAAATGCTTAATCAACAAAACAATGATTAGGTGCTTTTCTATTTTTTTGGTTTCACAAATACATTTTAGTAGAAAAAGGATATTTTTTTCATTGTGTAGCTTCATCATTTTTAAAAACTTCATTACTGTTTTCAATATTAGAATAACATAATTGGTTCCAGTTTTTTGTTTCGATTCTTCTCTGATTGATGGTGAGTTTAATTATAAAATTAATGAGATTAACTTTTGTTAGTTTATAATATCACCTCAAATTATTTCCTTTGCAATAGTCACAAAGTTCATGATAATTAGAACACTGAATCACACTGAAATTGTTTAAATGCTCACTCATTTATAGGGAAAAATTAATAGCATTTAATAATAATAAATAATATAAAATGTAGTTGATTAAAATAGAAATGAAAAAATTATATTTAAAAAATATGAAACCAGTTTATATAAGTTGTGTATATTTGAATACTATATATGGGGCAGTAATTTATAAGATAAAACATTTATTAGTTTTTTAAGTGTAAAAGTAGGTTATATTTGTTATACAGGTTGTGAATTTTGAATACTTGACTTGGGAGCTAATTCATAAGATAAAATATTTATTATATTCATGTATGAGTTCTTATTTTTTATCAGGTTTATATTTTTAGAGTTCATATTTTGTTAAAATAATTTAGTTGGTTTATATTATTAGAGGTTATATTTTTAAAAATTTTTTGTGTGTGAAAAAATTCAGTTGACAATTTATAATTAAATGATTTTCAATTATTTTTATATTTGGTTAAATTCATAATTCAACTGGTTTTTTCAATTAGGTTTTTTGTAGTAGATGCCCCATTTATCATTAACTGTTAGGTTTTAACTGATTAATGTAATATGTGGGGCAATTACCTCAAATATGATTTACTCTACTAGGTGTAACGTAGCACTCAGTATGCATGGAAGGGAGGCTTGTTTCCATGTGAAAAGAAGGCAATAGAGGCTAGATGGATCATAGCATAAAAACTAAACGGACGAAAATACTACGACCAGCTCTGGGTCTCTGTGGTTGCCACTAATACACTGCCAGAACATGCCCATGAAGGATGGGAGAATAATCTGCAACCCATAGTTATATCAGATGTGAGTGATTAGTGAAAGTAGTGCCGCTGGTTATCTGTTGCTCAAGCTATAACAAGTGAGTAGGTCAGTCATTTAAACTCGAAAGAAAAATCACTGATGCGAAAATCAGAGATGTATGACAGACATTAATGTGTAATTGTGGGGATCAGAAGGTGGGGTGGTAGGAAAATATTTGTAGGAGACCTAGCGAGGGCCAAAACGAAAGGGTTTTCTTCGTAGTATTATCTCAAACACTGACTTACTAATCATCAGTATGTTGTTTCATCCTTCAAAACATTAGTCATCTGCTTGGTTGACTGACTGAAACGTTAAAACTTCGTACACCCAAATGCAAAAATAGGAAGCTGGAGATCAGCAGCCTTACGTTAAACACAGTAAACATTATTAGTACCTAGAGCAACAATGGATGTAGTGAACTATTTTCATTATTAATTGTGATGTAATTTGTTCCTATCTTTTATCTCTCAAACTCACGATAATATTACAGCAGACTATCAGTGAAGTACAGTGGAGTAGCCTCCTGCCAATCTACAAGTGAATAGCTGCTGGGAGAGACATAAGGATTGGTAATAATGTTAGTACAGCGACCCATTGTCCCAGTGCCGTTATAATTCCCTGTCCCCTATATACAGGAATCAAGCAGCAACAACATTGGGGATTTAAACAGATTTATACCTATTTAAGAGTCGCAAGTCGCATCCTAGCCAACAGAAACGTGGAACATATATCGTACGAAATTTTTTATGAAAGTAATGGGTGGTATCTGACTCGAAAACCGGATTTTTAGACGTAAAAGCTGTATGCACTAGCTTGCAAAGACCACTAGCGCACTACTGCTGTTCACTTTCACGTGTAATTTAGCTGCTAGTGGGTCAATGCACTTGAAAATAGGCGTAGAACCAGCAGACAGTGACTGGTGTGTCGTTATGGAGATTGAGGATATGATGAAGGGTGTTAAAAGTTCAGTGTACTGAGTCGGAATGGCATTAGGTACGTCATCCAATGCCATACATCTACGCTCAAATGACCACCGAGAGTAACGCAGCTCATTCTCCCCCAGACATTTACTATCCTGGTCTGACTCTATTGATCACATCAATGTACAATGATGCAGCACTCAGCATGAAATCTAGAGACGTATCCATTTATTTGCAACACTCTACTACTATGAACTTATTTGGACTAAGGATGGTATTCGGGAGGACGACGGTTCAATCCCGTCTCCAGCCACCCTGATTTAGGTTTTCCGTGATTTCCCTAAATCGTTTCAGGCAAATGCCGGGATGGTTCCTTTGAAAGGGCACGGCCGATTTCCTTCCCAATCCTTCCCTAATCCGAGCTTGCGCTCCGTCTCAAATGACCTCGTTGTCGACGGGACGTTAAACACTAACCACCACCACTAAGGATGGTACTGTCATACTGCTCAGAGTGATTAGGCCGTTGACTACTATTTATTCAACCTATATACAATGACTTTGTGAACTGTCTTCATGTGCATAGTATACAATTGAATTATTTAGAACAGCGCTTCAGTTCATCTATCAACCCAGTGAAAAAGTCGGCTAGTACTGCTACAGAACCGACTCGTGGAGATAACATCTTGGACCTACTGATAACAAACAGACCCGAACTTTTCGACTCTGTAAGCGCAGAACAGGGAATCAGTGATCATAAGGCCGTTGCAGCATCCCTGAATATGGAAGTAAATAGGAATATAAAAAAAGGGAGGAAGGTTTATCTGTTTGGCAAGAGTAATAGGAGGCAGACTTCTCACTACCTAACAGCTTAAAACGAAAATTTCTGTTCCGACACAGACAATGTTGAGTGTTTATGGAAAAAGTTCAAGGCAATCGTAAATTGCGTTGTAGACAGGTACGTGCCGAGTAAAACTGTGAGGGACGGAAAAAACCCAACAACAAAGTTAAGAAACTACTGCGAAAGCAAAGAGAGCTCCACTGCAAGTTTAAACGTTGCCGAAGCCTCTCAGACAAACAGAAGCTAAACGATGTCAAAGTTAGCGTAAGGAGGGCTAAGCGTGAAGCGTTCAGTGAATTCGAAAGTAAAATTCTATGTACCGACTTGACAGAAAATCCTAGGAAGTTCTGGTCTTACGTTAAATCAGTAAGTGGCTCGAAACATCATATCCAGACACTCTGGGATGATGATAGCACTGAAACAGAGGATGACACGCGTAAAGCTGAAATACTAAACACCTTTTTCCAAAGCTATTTCACAGAGGAAGACCGCACTGCAGTTCCTTCTCTAAATCCTCGCACAAAGGAAAAAATGGCTAACATCGAAATAAGTGTCCAAGGGATAGAAAATCAAAGTCAACTGGACCTGACGGGATACCAATTCGATTCTATACCGAGTACCCGAAAGAACTTGCCCCCCTTCTAACAGCCGTGTACCGCAAGTCTCTAGAGGATCGGAAGGTTCCAAATGATTGGAAAAGAGCACAGGTAGTCCCAGTTTTCAAGAAGGGTCGTCGAGCAGATGCGCAAAACTATAGACCTATATCTCTGACATCGATCTGTTGTAGAATTTTAGAACATGTTTTTAACTCGCTTATCATGTCATTTCTGGAAACCCAGAATCTACACCGTAGGAATCAACATGGATTCCGGAAACAGCGACGTATGAGACCCAACTCGCTTTATTTGTTCATGAGACCCAGAAAATATTAGATACAGGCTCCCAGGTAGATGCCATTTTCCTTGCCTTCCGAAAGGCGTTCGATACGGTTCCGCACTGTCGCCTGATAAACAAAGTAAGAGCCTACGGAATATCAGACCAGCTGTGTAACTGGATTGAAGAGTTTTTAGAAAACAGAACACAGCATGTTGTTCTCAATGGAGAGACGTCTACAGACGTTAAAGTAACCTCTGGCGTGCCACAGGAGAGTGTCATGGGACCATTGCTTTTCACAATATATATAAATGACGTAGTAGATAGTATCGGAAGTTCCATGCGGCTTTTCGCGGATGATGCTGTAGTATACAGAGAAGTTGCAGCATTAGAAAATTGCAGCGAAATGCAGGAAGATCTGCAGCGGATAGGCACTTGGTGCAGGGAGTGGCAACTGACCCTTAACATAGACAAATGTAATGTATTGCGAATACATAGAAAGAAGGATCCTTCATTGTATGATTATATGATAGCGTAACAAACACTGGTAGCAGTTACTTCTGTAAAATATCTGGGAGTATGCGTACGGAACGATTTGAAGTGGAATTATCATATAAAATTAATTGTTGGTATGGCGGGTGCCAGGTTGAGATTCATTGGGAGAGTCCTTAGAAAATGTAGTCCATCAACAAAGGAGGTGGCTTACAAAACACTCGTTCGACCTACACTTGAGTATTGCTCATCAGTGTGGGATCTGTACCAGGTCGGGTTGGCAGAGGAGATAGAGAAGATCCAAAGAAGAGCGGCGCGTTTCGTCACAGGGTTATTTGGTAAGCGTGATGGCGTTACGGAGATGTTTAGTAAGCTCAAGTGGCAGACCCTGCAAGAGAGACGCTCTGCATCGCGGTGTAGCTTGCTGTCCAGGTTTCGAGAGGGTACGTTTCTGGATGAGGTATCGAATATATTGCTTCCACCTACTTATACCTCCCGAGGAGATCACGAATGTAAAATTAGAGAGATTCGAGCGCGCATGGAGGCTTTCCGACAGTCGTTCTTCCCGCGAACCATACGCGACTGGAACAGGAAAGCGAAGTAATGACAGTGGCACGTAAAGTGCTCTCCGCCACCCACCGTTGGGTGGCTTGCGGAGTATAAATGTAGGTGAAGATGTAGATAAATCCATCCACACTACATTTCCAGATGAAATACCTGAGCTTTTTGATGCACCCATCAGTTTGAGGGAAACGCGAGCAGAATTTAATATATACAAGAAACAGTTATTCAGGAAATACGTTACTACTGTGGAAAATGAGCCAGTGAATTTTGCTGTGAAATTTCTTTGGAGAACCAAATTGTATCATAAAGAACTGAAATGTATCTATCATTCATACACATCTGTGTCTAACAGAATTGAATAAATGAATTCGTTACCATACGTCTTCGTTGTTGTTATTTAAAAAAACACATATCCCTGTTGCACTGTGTTATAAAAGATGTGTTAGACACACACATGACATTAGTCTTGAACATGGGTGCAGAGGAGCAGAGCGATACAGTTTAAAATAAACTGTGTAGAATACTGGTATACCAGATGGGACATGATATACTGGGACAGGTCCCATGACGTCAGAATCCAAGTTTTGGGATACTGGTCCCACACGGGAAAAAATGCTATATAGTTCATGTGACAATATAAAAAAGAGCAATTAATATATGTCTGGCACAGAGTGTCTCCATAGAGATCCATAGTTCAGAGTGCAAGTCCCACAGATTCATAACAATTGCATGTTTAAAGTTACTTGTCAATGGCACACATCCCTTCTCCCATTGCCTCATATTCAAATGGAATAGAAAAATAGCAGTGATATAAAATATTCTCCACAAGGTGTTGTATGCAGGCGTACTACCCGTCGACAATATATTGGAGCAAGAGAGTATCAAAGTCTTTAACACCACATACAACACACACATGAAACTAACATCACACCTCCGATTTCTGATGAATTGTACTGGTATTTGTACAAGGAAATGTACTAACGTGCTAAAATAGTTGGTACATGTGTGAGTTGCTTTGACTCAGTTGCTATAGTACCATATTAGCAATAGATTCAAACACTAGGCGCCATGATGAACTCAGATGGCAGTAGGTTCCCAGCTAGCTGTAGGATTCTCAGTCAGCTGTGCCACAGCGACTTTTATTGAGGGCAATATGACCTTTTTTTTACTAATATCGGTTTTCGCTGTAGAAATACATTTGGCGTGATGGGAATTTGCTATGATGCAGACGGGATGTTAAACACCATCCATCCTTCCTATAAACAGAATGTGATCTAATGACTGAGCTGGGACTGTATTTTTAAGTGATTCCTCAAATAGTTTTTTAAAAGTGTTTTACGTTGCACCCGGGACATTTGAGATTTCCAGCAGATTTCTATCCACTACTCATGTATAGCGTCCAGGCTTACTACTCATCATGAACAAAGGCTCTGCTATGAATTTCTAAGAAATGTTAATCTATCTAACATTGCAACATAGTAAACCACTGAGCAGGAGGACCAGAATTTTCCATGACATCATCCTGCAGCTACGAACCTGCATGGTTCTAAATTTACAGTCCACAACATATTCGATAATGTCTGAATTCGAGATGCCTGAGCATGGAGAAATATTCCCAGACTTCGAGTTTCCACTATATCCATGACTGGTGCCGCTATGTCTGCATGCAGACACGCTCCCTGAAGCAGCGCCAGAAATATCTGACCAGGACATTGAATTGTTTCCATTCCTCGACTTTCCCATGTATACAACATCTGTGCCACTTGTCGAGCCTCAGCCAAGGTGTTACAGAATGCTGTTGTTTTAATACTACTTATTAGCTGAGTGCCAATGGATCGAAGCTTGCTAATGTTGGTTTAGCGCCTGACATAGACTTCGAAGGTGTAGGGGAAATAGAGACTGTCCAGTGAGGTATGAAAGCGTACTTCATTGATATCTAGTGGGATCAACTATGCAGCAAACTGAAATACATCGAGGGTTGCTTGGCAACTGAGAAAACTCATTCCCTCGAGACATCAGTATCTTTGACAGTAAAAGTATATCCATCGTTGAGATTTCTGGGGTGTGATATGGTGAAGTTAGCATCTCAAAATCCAACCCAAAGTGTATATTTATAGCGTCCAAGTGTCATGAACCTGTGTGATCTCTACAGTGAACTATTATTCAGCACAGAAAGATTCAGTCTGTGGTGAATAGCAATTTTTAATGTCAGACGTTTTCATCTTATATGGCTTGATCGTGGGTTTTTAAATGCTTTCATGCAGTTTTTACCTGTTGTTCCTAGTGCCATCTCTGTCGACTCCACGTAGGTTTTCTGCCCTGACACATTTTGCTAGACACTTTAGAGGAGAACAAGCAGATATAACGGATCACAAACATGTATATGTGCTGAACAAGTGAACCACACACACACATCTATTCAGCACCTCATCGGAAATCCACATTCCTGGCAGTGACTGTGTCACAGACTCTTCCCACTTCTGTAGGAATGGGACAGGAAGATACTTGATAATGCTCATATGTTGGAAGTAACCGTGAGAAGCCATGACAGAAAATAAAACTCATAGACTTTTCAGGTTTAATGGTATAGGGGTGAATGTATGCCAGAAATAGCATGCTGCGTCTAAGTGGTTAGCATGTCACATGTGAATAGCAAGCTAGAAAAAGTTGTAACAGCTGAAGTGTTAAATTCCACCTCATGTAAAGTGTGATAGCATGAAAGCATATAAAGATGTGCAATCAAACCATATAGGTTGGAAATGGCTGACATTAAAAATTATTGTTCTGATGGAGCAGCTGTTTGGAATACTAGATACTAGTTCTTACAGTTCTTTTTTCCTATAGTTTATGCTTATTTTCATAGAATTTCAAACATCTGTTCACCACCTCATCGGAAATCTTCCTTCCTGGCAGTGACTGAGTCATAGATTCTTCCTTCTTCTGCCATGTGTAAACTCTGCTTGTATGGAATTTCTGTTTATACGAGTAATACTGGCAGCTTAGGTATAGAAGATGCACACACATCTATACCGACAACCAGTTCCTCCTCTTCATCACGTGCTTCATGTTCCAATACATACCTGATTGACACTGTCATCGAATAGTGGTTTAGTATACCTTCACTGCAGACTGAGTCTTTCTGTGGTGAGCAATACTGCACCGTACAGACCACACAGGTTCGTGACACTTGGATGCTATAAATACACACTTCGCGTCGGGTCTTGTGATGTTAATTTCATCATATCACACCCCAGACATGTCAACGATGGATATGCTTTTACTGCCGAAAATATTGATGTCTTGATGGACTGGGTTTTTCTCAGTTGTCATGCAGCCCTCGATGTATTTCAGCTTGCTGCACAGTTGATCCCACTCCATACCACTGAGCTATCCTTTATCTCTCGCTGGACACACTTTATTTCCGCTACAACTTTGAAGTCTATGTCAGGTACTAGCTAATATGTAGTGTTAAAACAACAGTATTCTGTAACAGCTTGTTGCTGCTTGATGAATGGTGCAGGCGTTAGACATAGAAGGAACTCAAAGTGTGGAAGAAATTCCGTGTCCTGCTCTGATATATCAGGCGGTGCAACAGACAGCTTGTTTGCATGCTGACTTTGTGGTGAAGGCGATGGATATAGTGTTAACTAAAAGTCCAGATACATTTTTCCGTGCTGACTTGATTTCTGCTTCTGCTTCTGCTTCTGCTCAAGTATACTTGATTGACAGCATCATGGAGCATACGTGCGAGCTGGTTTGATATCTCCTGTTTCTGATGCTCCTCAAATGTATCAGTCACTGCACCCTGTACATCAGGGAGCCATTGAATTGAGGAAAAAATAAAAGAAGACTACAAAAAACACATGAATCGGTTATTTATGAAAGTGCTCAAGTTTTTTTTTTTTCAAATACGAGTTTATCATGAAAATTGATTGTGCCAACATCCACGCATCGCTTACTTATGAAAGATCTCTTCTCACACCAATACTTTTCAGGATACAGGCATTGCAAATCTGTGTCTACTTATGAAACGGCTCATCGATCCTTTTTTAAATAAAGGATGGTTGGCAGCAGTGGTCTGGTAACTAGTTGTTTCTGTTCACTAGTTTGTGTAGATTGCAGTTCTATTCCTCTCTCTTCATTGTGATTATTATGGTTGTTGGTTAGTTTCAAGTGATATCTTTAACGTAAAATTAATTTTAAGAGTTGTTAAGAAGATTTTGTGTGCCCTAAAACAAAGTCAGAGAGTGATAATGACGTCGTGGAATGTAATAAACGTAAAAGAGGAGTTCGCAAGATCAAGAATTACAAAGTAAATCGTAAAAAAAACAAGAATCTGTGGTGATGAGTATATTAATTACAAAAGGAATTTTTCTCAAGTACGAAAAACCGGAACACCATGCTCGTAAGTTGATTTATTTACTTTGAAATACCTTAGATCTAGACAGTTCTGTAATTTTGTGTTGTAGGTTATGCTTCCATTTATTGCATTTTGTTGTTCTACATGAGCCCTAACTTAGCCTATATCTTCAAGTGTTACATTTTTAACCTGATTTTAAAAGAAATAGGACTAACGTATTCTGCATTTTGTAGGTGCAGAATGAAATGTTTCAACAAGTTTTCTGAGGAGGACCAAGTTGACATTCTTAGCAGAGGCGGAAGCTTTGCAAGCAAAGTTGAACAACACTTATTTTGTCAATCATTAATAGAAGCCCATCCAGTGAAAAGTAGAAGGTCTAGGTTGAAACCTAACCCCAAGGATGACAAAGACAAGGAGTTTACTAAGCCTACGCATTGTGTTGAAAATGTGAGATCATTTACATTTCATATTATGGCTGGTGAACAACGAGTTAAAAGTTTGCAAAAAAGCGTTTCTGTGTTTGTATACCATAGGGTATAAAAAGTTAGAAGACTGGAAAAGCTAGTTTTAAAAGGTGAGTCGCCTAGAGGGTTGATAGGACAACAGGAGAACCGTAAGACAACAAGATTATACTGACCAAATCAAAGACCACATTAAGTCATTTCTCGTAAAAACTAGTCACTACTCGTCGAAAGAAATACAATATTTGGAAGCAAGGCTTAACATAAAGAAAATGTATAACACGTTTTTAGAAAAATATCATGGTCGTGATGTAAAATGTAGTTTTTATTATAAGGTGTTCAACGAACATTTTAACTACTGGTTTGGAAGGCCCCAAATAGACACTTGCTGTGAGTTTGAGATGCTTAATACGGGAATCAAAAACCCTCAGCTGTTGGACAGTTACTCATGCACAAAAGGCAGGGTAACAAATTTTATACTTCATTATGTGAAACAAAACAATACTGTGCAGAACATGGTAATGCTGTGCTTTTGTGTTTTGACTACACGGCAAACATTTCTTTGCCCACAATTCCAGTTCAGGATGTCTATTACCTTAAGCAGCTGTGAGTTTACCTATTTTGTATCCACAACAGCAGTACCCTTTTACTTGTACCACCAAGAGGTTGCAGGAAAGGGCAGCAATGAAGTTTGCTCCTTTATATTTAAGTGTATCAATGATAATATATCAGAAAATTTTGATGAATTATACCTGTACAGGGATAACTGTACAGGTCAAAACAATGATCACAGAATGATTAGGTTCCTACTTTCTCTTGTAGACAGTGAAAGATTCAAAAAGATTGTGTACAGTCTACCCATATAAGGGGCCACTCTTATCTGCCCTGTGACAGAGTCTTTGGCCTTGTCAAAAGAAAATTAAGGAAATGTGACCGATATCACACAACAAAAGAAGTATGCGAAATGGTATTAATGCGTACAGTGCAGGGAAAGTTTAGTTTTGATTTGATAGAAACAGAAAATCCTTTGGATTTTCAAAAATGGTGGCCTCAGTTCTATAAAAAATATACTGTTTCAGAAGAAACCAAAACTAACAAAAACGGGGCCGAGAAATTTAACTTGCGTACTCACGAAGGGTCGCCATAAAAGAAGCTGGCGTTGTTTGTGCGAGACATTATGATAACTATCTCGGCCTAGAAACTTTTCGACCTCCCCTCGTATTCCGTCGCACCAAGGCATATCTACAGCCAAAATCAGTGTGTCCGAGGAACGTGTGAAATTATCGTGTTATTCGAAGCTACAGATCTTAACACTGTTTCTGCTAAGCTACAAGCCTTATAAAAGCGACCTTGGTAGAATCGAAATGCTGTATTCTCGCACAGTCATGTCCCAACAGAGAGGTGAAATCAGGGACCTATAGCAGTAATGTAAGATATACTGCATCAAGTATCATCGAGTTGATGCATACAACCAAAGGTCTATTCCGCCAGCACTAGTCCGGTGTTCAGTTTTGGGAAACGTCTTTGGCATTTTCAGGAGAGAGAGTATTCCTTCCCTTTTAACCTGTTAAAAGCTTGTTCGATCCATGTAAAACAGAATTACGACACTGAAAAACGGCGGACCAACACAATAAAATTTAAGGTTTCGTTTTGAGGGCTATACATTATACTGACTTGCCGTCTTTCGCTCGATAGGTTCTGTAAAACGTTTCACGAAATAAACGTCCACATGGCTCTGAACTGAGTCAGCGCAAACATACACTGAAGTGAAAAAACTCATGGGATACCTCCTAATACAGTGTCGAACCTCCTTTTTCCCGGTGATGTGCAGCAACTCTATGAGCATTGATTCAACAGGACGTTGGAAATCTCTGCAGAAATATTGAGTTACGCTGCCTTTACAGCTGCCCATAATTGCATAGGTATTTCCAGTGCAAGATTTTGTGCACGAACTGACCTCTCCATTATGTCCAATCAATGTTCTATGGGATTCATGTCAGGCAACCCGGATGGCCAACTCATTGGCTCGAATTGTGCAGAATGTTCTTAGAACCAGTCGCAAACAATTGTGATCCAGTGACTTGGAGCATTGCCGTGCATAAAAATTGCTTCGTTGTTTGAGAACACAAAATCCATGAATGGCTGCAAATAGTCTCCAAATTGCCGAACATTGCCATTTCCAGTTAATGATCGGTTCAGTCGGACGAGAGACTCAGTATATACCGTGTAAACACAGCCCACATGGTTATGGAGCCACCACCGGCTTGTACAGTGCCTTGTTGACAACCTGGGTCCATGGCTTCGTGGTGTCTGCACCAGTGTCCATTTGATATGGTCACGAGCCCAGGGGACGTGCTACAGTCGATGTCGTGCTGTTAGCAAAGGCACTCGTCTCAGTCGACTGCTGCCATACCCATGTACGCCAAATTTCGCCCCACTGTCCTAACGGATACGTTTGTGGTACATCCTAGATTGATTTCGGTGGTTATTTCACGCAGTGTTGCTTGTCTGTTAGTTACTCGAATGCCACTGCTCTCGGTCTTTGCGTGAGGGCCGTCGGCCTCTGCGTTGTCCATGGTGAGGGGTAATGCCTGGAATTTGGCATTCGCGGCACACTTTTGACACTGTGGGTCTTGGAATATGGAATTCCCTTACGATTTCCGAAATGGATTGTTCCATGCTTCTAACTCCAACAACCGTTCAAGTTCAACGTCTGTTAATTTCCGTCGTGCGACCATAATCAGGTCGTAAATCTCCCATATGAATTACCTGAATATAAATGACAGCTCCGCCAATTAAGTGTCCTTTTATACCTCGTGTACATGAAACTACCGCCATATGTATATTTGCATATCGTATCCCATGACTTGTCACCTCTTTGTAGTCTTGAGGTATTCCTTCTCCAGTACATGCAGCGTGATTCCAAACAGAGCACAAAAACGTACAGTAAGAGTTATATGTGGTGTGAACTCAAGAACATCCTGCAGAAGCCTGTTTAGGGGACTAGGGATACTAACTACTGCTTCCCAATATATTTATTCTTTAATGAAATTTGTCATTAAAAAATAAGAAAAATCTTCACAAGGATTTAAAGTCACTTAGTCTTGTACAAAAAGGTGTGCATTATTCAGGAACACACATTTTCAATAACTTGCCAGCAGCCATAAAAAGCTTAACAACTAATGAAATTCAGTTTAAAAGAAGCCTAATAGATTTATTGGTGGCCAACTCCTTCTACTCCATTGATGAATTTCTCAGTAGAACCAACTATATATATATATATATATATATATATATATATATATATATATATATATATATAACTTCTGCACAATTTCAGTCCAGTAATGTGTTCATTGTAAATAAGTGTGTGTGTGTGTGTGTGTGTGTGTGTGTGTGTGTGTGTGTGTGTGTGTGTGTGTGTGTGTATAAGTACAATCTAACTTCTGCACCATTTCAGTGCACTAATATGTTCATTGTAAATAAGTATTATAGTAGTTGCATTACACGTTTATTACCTTATAAATAAATAAAAAAACTTTTTTATTTCAAATTCAGTGCATTCATGTTTGTAAAATGGTCCTTTCACATAGTGTTCATTAAAAATGACGACCGTTCCACTTGGGACCTGTGGAATGGGACATTAGCTTATTTGTTTGAATTATCAATAATTGTCATGTATTGTTGTTTTTGTGAGATGTTCTACATCCTGGAGGACCTCCTGACTACGGATCAATTGGAATGAAAGTAAATCAAATCAAATCAATCCTGGTGACAGTGTGTCATGTTGAAATGCCATGGATAAGAAGGATACAGGATCTCACTCTTGTAAGATCACACTGTCTTTTATCATCCATATTTACCGAGTTTTTGATAGTTACGATTCGAGATGTAAATAAATATAAGCGTGTTTTATTCTCAAATGTTGTTATTACATGCCTGGTGGATGTACGTTCATGTGTTTGGTGGCCCTGTGGTGTTGGTTATGTTGTTGTCGTTGTTGTTGTTGTGGTCTTCAGTCCAGAGACTGGTTTGATGCAGCTCTCCATGCTACTCTATCCTGTGCAAGCTTCTTCGTGTCCAAGTAACTACTGCAACCTACATCCTTCTGAATCTGCTTCGTATATTCATCTCTTGGTCTTCCTCTACAATTTTTATCCTCCATGCTTCCTTCCAGAACTAAATTGGTGATCCCTTGATGCCTCAGAATGTGTCCTACCAACCGATCCCTTCTTCTAGTCAAGTTGTGCTACAAATTCCTCTTCTCCCTAATTCTATTCAGTACCTCCCCATTAGTTCCATGATAGACCCATCTAATCTTCAGCATTCTTCTGTAGCACCCCATTTCGAAAGCTTCTATTCTCTTCTTGTCTAAACTATTTATCGTCCATGTTTCACTTCCATACATGGCTACACTCCGTAATTTCAAAAAAGACTTCCTGACACTTCAATCTATACTCGATGTTAACCAATTTCTCTTCTTGAGAAACGCTTTCCTTGCCATTGCCTGTCTACATTTTACATCCTCTCTACTTCGACCATCATCAGTTATTTTGCTCCCCAAATAGCAAAACTCATCTGCTACTTTAAGTGTCTCATTTCCTAATCTAATTCCTTCAGCATCACCTAATTTAATTCGACTATATTTCATTATCCTCGTTTTTCTTTCGTTGATGTTCATCTTATATCTTCCTTTCAAGACACTGTCCATTCCATTCAACTGCTCTTCCAGGTCCTTTTCTGTCTCTGTTAGAATTACGATTTTATCGGCAAATCTCAAGTTTTTTATTTCTTCTCCATAGATTTTAAATCATACTCCAAATTTTTCTTTTGGTTCCTTCACTGCTTGCTCAATATGAAGATTTAATAACATCAGAGATAGGCTGCAACCCTGTCTCATTCCATTCTCAACCACTGCTTCCCTTCCAAGCCCATCGACTCACGTTTTGGCTTCAGAGCCACCGCACAGGTGCCCACCTTAGCATTAGGCTGTTTAATCGGTAGTAAGCGTGCGGTGTCCTTCTCCACTCGGAGCTGTCACTGACGGACGGTGAGCTGATGACTGGTTACCGGACTCTTATGTCTAGGCTGGTACAGCGATCCTGAAGCTTGACAGCTCTGCTCAACCTTTGGGAACGGGAGTGGTGCATGTCGGACTCCTCGACAACTGAAAGGGAACTCTCCATGAAAATGTATTTCCTTAAATAACGATGCAAGTCAGTACAAGGAAAAATCAGCCAAAGTTGCAAATTTCACTTTTTTTATTCACTCGATGACTAGTTTCGGGCCAGGACCCATTTACAAATCATCGCAACATAGTTAAAATGCATACTGGAAGTTCATAAAGATGCAGATGTTCTTACTAAATAGCGAACAGTTTGGACTTTAACTTATGGGAATAAGTCGAGGGGGTATGTCCAGAAGATCTGACCCTCCAGGTGTTTGTTTAAATAAAGACACATTTGGAAAGACTCGAATTTCGAGTTAGGAGAAGCAGTAACCCTACACCTGAGTATGAATAATAGCTGAGGAAAAGGTATCACATGACTGTACCAGCAAAAATACCCTTTGTCTAAGACATTGTAGTGTCAGTATTCTGGCACTTGAATTCTGACGTCACAGAACCTGTCCCAGTATCTCATGTCTGGACCAGTATGCCGGAATTTCACACTGTTACAAATAGCTTAAAAGGTCTGAGCTGGATTGTGACGTAATAGATCTGTGTCAGTGGGTGGGAGTGAGATGGGTTTGGAGGTGGAGTTAATCCATGACTCATTGATGACGTTATCAGCGACATACTTTGGTGCTTCAATACCCCTTACATACCTACTAACAGTTTCCTAAATAATCTGAACAAATTCAATTATTTTCACAATTCACAAATTCCTCTTCTCCCCAGTTCTATTCAATGCCTCCTCATTAGTTACGTGATCTACCCATCTAATCTTCAGCATTCTTCTGTAGCACCACATTTCGAAAGCTTCTATCTCTTCTTGTCTAAACTATTTATCGTCCATGTTTCACTTCCATACATGGCTACACTCCGTACAAATAATTCCAAAAAAGACTTCCTGACACTTCAATCTACACTCGATGTTAACTAATTTCTCTTCTTCAGAAACGCTACCCTTGACACTGCCTGTCTACATTTTACATCCTCTCTACTTCGACCATCATCAGTTATTTTGCTCCCCAAATAGCAAAACTCATCTGCTACTTTAAGTGTCTCATTTCCTAATCTATATTCCTTCAGCATCACCTAAAGTTCTGCAATATTACATTTATTTGGTCACCAACCGGTTTTCGTCTGAATGTCACAAACACAAAGAAATATGAAGAGCGACTTACACAGATATTATTTGTACAAAAGTTTCAAAAACGTTAGTGTTTGCATACGAAAACATTACAATAAGAAAAAAGAACATTTATAAGACAACACCACTCCTGTGCAATGGTCAACAGCAATCACTCAGTAGTTACAAGGCCTGTTGCAGAATTCCATATATTGGAAATATTTTGGACATTATTGCTAAAAAGTTAAAGTCTCACAACTGCGGACCAGCACATTATAATACCAATAACATATCACAATTTTTATTCAGTAGTAAAGACAAACTGCAACCATTTGCACAAAGTGGTGTATGTAAAATCACTTGCAAGCAGTGTAAAGAGTGTATACTGCTCAGTCACGCAGAGCTGTGGCAAGTAAAGCTATGTGAACTTGAGAGAAGCTGGCGACTGAGAAAGAAACATTCGATCTTTGCTGATTATCTTTTGGCGGAAAACCATTCATCTGATGTAAAATGTGAAGTTTTACATTCTGTCAAGAAAATCAGAAAGTTGACCCTGCTTTAAACATTGGAAATCAACAAATGCAACACACAGAATGCTAGCCTAGTATTAAATGATCAGACTCAATTTCCATTTTCTCCTTTATTAATTAAATTTTCATAACAAATACTAGATTCAGGCTGTAAATTCATCTTATTTCTCATCATTTATTAAATGCACCTCCATATATAAACTTCCTTTAAACATTTTTAGTTAATGCATTTATTGTAATGTTTTCCTATACAAACACTGTCATTTTTGTATCTTTTGTACAAACAATATCTGTGTAAGTCGCACTTTATGTTTATCTGTGTCTGTGACATGCATTTGTCATCTGAAGATGGCCTGAGAAGTCGAAAGCTGGTTCCTAACCAAATAAATATAACTTTGCAGAGCGTCAGGAAATGTTTTATTTCTATTATTATTATTATTATTATTATTATTATTATTATTATCTGCCAAGTACCGACGGAAAATTCACACGATTTTAGTTGCATCAGTGCTTGTACTTCAGTAACTTGTAGTTCTTCCTAACTGACATTGCTTTTTAGGGGCGATTGTCTACTTATTCAGTTAATGAAACGTACCAACTTGACAATGTAATTTTATTTGTCGAAGCCTCAGTGTGTCCAACATGTCATCGCTTAGCTGTGTTGCAGATTTACTGAAAATGAACAATTAAGTGTACAGTGATATATAGTGCCAAACTTGTTACACATCAGTGAAATTAATGCGAAAGCTCAGCACACTATCTTCCTGGAAGAGTCGTATTCAACCAGCTCATTATATTAAATTCGCTCAGTGTCACTGAGAGTTGCATGAAAAGATAAAATTGGTGGACATTCTACCAAAAAGTAATTCATATATTTTGCACGTATGCAGGCAACTGAGCGACGCTCATATAGAATGTAACAGTTCTTGTGAAATTAATTACTGGCAAACATTTAAGAGACATTCCATAATATTTAAACGACTGATCTGTTTTAATTATATTCAGCGATTCAACTGTCTAATATTTGTCTGTCAAAAAATGTTATTCTTTTTTCACGTGCACTGTTTAGCTGTTAAATTCAAAATCTTTTAATCTAAATGGCAAACATGAAGTAAAACTTGCAAAAACCAGTCTTCCTTAGTACAGAGCTTTGTTAAATACAACCTACGTCATTCATAACTTTACAGCTGCTATTCTACATGGATATTCTGCAAGTCAAACTTAAGTACCTGGCAGAGGGTTCATCGAAGCACCTTAACAATAATTCTCTATTTTTTCACTCTCGAACAGCGCGCGGAAAAAACGAACACCTATATCTTTCCGTGAGAACACTGATTTCCCTTATTTTGTTATGGTAATAGTTTCTCCCTATGTAGGTCGGCGACAGCAAAATGTTTTCGCATTTGGAGGAGAAAGTTGGTGATTGAAACTTCATGAGAGGATTCCGAAGCAACGAAAAACGCCTTTGTTTTCATGTTGGCTACCCAAATTCTGTATCATGTCCGTGACACTCTCTCCCCTATTTCGCGTTTGACCCAGTAGCTAATGTTCCTGTGTACCTAATAGTATCTTCACAGTTTTTCCTCGACTACGTGATACAAATTGCCACAGTGGTAAGAGAATCTTCTGCTCAGTAGATCGCCACTTCACTCCTTTTCTCCTTTAAAACAACACAGATAATTTTCCACTGCTCTGGTTACTAATGTTTAACGCCAAAGATTATTCCACACCATGGTGCACTTAAATGTGATAAAACAGCGCAAGCAGCTTCTTCTATAATTTAGAGGGGCAGCATGCATCTCTATTGCAATTAAATCTATCCACTTGACATATATTCATATTTACAATACAAAACAAAGAAGACTGGTATTCCAGACTTCCTCATACCTATGCATACATTATTCCTGACACCTCTGTATTCTGTTATAAATCTGACAGTACATTGTCTTTTCTGTTTACAGAAAAAACTTGGTCCCTAGACCTTAGGGGCATATGGGCACCTGTTTCTTAAGGGGTAGTGAGGATACGCAGACAGTGGCTTGTCCTTCTTTTTCTTTGCTTTCGTTGCAGTAACACCATTGTTTGGAGCAGAACCAGACAGTACAGCTGGCAATGGGACAGCTGGGCTGTGGTACACCTTAAGCTGGCCAAAACGTACTATCACAGTACGATGAGAATCTCCACATTGACAGGGAGGTCACGTGTGGAACAGGGTAAGGGCCCTCATACTGAGGAGTGAATATTTTGGTTCTTTCCTTTTTTACTACTGAGTTTTGGAGCAGCACGAGATCTCTCTGGGTTTATACTGCAGAAGTGTAGCCACTTTATCACAATGCTGCAACTGTCTTTCAGTAGTTTTCGCACTATTCAGCTTAATCTGTTTCCAAGTTACTTAAGAAGGCGGGCCAGTCATTTTACTTCGCTCGTGTCGACTCCAGGTAGAAGTTTATCAAGCTCAAACGGGGAGTTCATGGGTCTTCTATAGCCTTCCCCATAGTGTGTATAACCGACTGATTCGTGCATTAGTTATTATACTTAGAAGTGACATATCTATCCCATGCTGCAAAAATTTTCCCCATATAATAAGACAGCATTCCAACGAACGTCGTATGCACCCATTCGAGGCAGTCGTTGGCTTGCATATGGAAACGTGTTGTGCACCATTTATTGATTCTTAACAGTTTACATCCTTGTACAAAGAGAGCAGACATGACGTTCGATCCTTGGGCATTAGGACTTCCGAATGAAGAACCAAGTGATTGAGAAAGATGCAAGCGACTGTTTCAGTGGTCATGTACTACTGAGAAAGAGCTTTTAGCCCTTATGTTTGGAGTTAATTATTTTAAATGCTACCTACACGGTCGCTGGTTTACTGTGGGCACTGACCACTCCACCCTTAAGTCAGTGGGCATTGAAGTTAGCAGAGTATAATTACATAGTACATCACAAGTCAGCTCATCTCCATGACTGTTTCAGTGGTCATGTCTGTGAGTGGTACTACAGGGTAGGGCAAGTAAAAGTGGCCTGGACGAGTGGATACAATTGAACGTGAATGTATGCATACAACCACACCTCGTTACTTCCAATAGAATGGAGCAATTGCCCATACAGCCAGCCTAGCCTCGGAGGACATTTACACAGTATTTACACTGACGGAGTTGTTAGCAGAGGTCTGTCTGGTTGCGGTCCTAGCTGGCCATCCCAGGTCACTTGATCTGTTAGTGTGCAATTGCTTTGAGTGGGGAGCCCTCAAGCCTAGGGTTTATTGCAACTACCCTCCATAGTCCTCAAAAACTGCAGTAGACAATTTCCTATGAGACTGTATCAGTTTCAACAGTCCAACTTCGATCCGCCTTCAGCAACTTGCTGACCAAGGTCTAAAAGTGTCAAGAGATGAATGGTGGTCACTTTCAACATCTGCTATAGTCAGGTTAGTACTGTATTTCCATTCCTCTGTTGTGTTGCTTTGTACCCTGGAACTCTGTTCTCCAAACCACTTTTATTTTCCCCACCTTGTAGAATTAAGTACTGAGAGAAGTAATCAAGAATAGACAAGATATAATTATTATTTTTGATACTTTCTGGAAAAGGGCCCACAACGTCTAACGCGATGGTCTGAAATGGTTTTATAGCTTATTGGAGTGTCTGTAAAAGCATTTTTTCCCTTGGAAAGGGTGCTCTCTGTGCTCAACGCAAACAGTTTGAAATATTTGGTTCAGTGGCCATGTTTAAAACTCTGATATTTTTGCCTACCTAAGTTTGGAATATATTTCCATACACCCATTTATCTGTCTTTCCACGGAAAGCAAGAGGCTATTTTAGCATTTGTGGCATGTCGTCCGTTATGGCAGGCTTGCAGACTTTCATGACATTTTATCGTAATGCACTGCTGTAATTCCTTAGGTATTACTACTCTGTTACCAAAGGGACTCTTGTGATATGCAATATCATCTTCAGTGACAAACCATGGGACAGATGCATACTAGTGACACTCTACATCTCTTTCTGATGCTTCTTTTGGCTCCTCTCTTGAAACTTCAATTGTCTGAACAATTTTGACTTTGCGGCTTAACATGTCTACATTTTGATAGAGATGAGCTGGCTTGTGATGTACTATACAATTATACTCTGGTAACTTCAACGCCCACCGAGTTAAGAGCAGCGTGGTCAGTGACTACAGTGAACTTCCGACCATGTAGGTAGCATTTAAAATAATTAACTCCAAACATAAGGACTAAAAGTTCTTTCTCAGTACTAGAATAATTCAGCTCAGCTGAATTCCTCTTACTAGAGGTGTAACCTATAGGTCTTTCGTCTCCATTGTATTCCTGAGAAAGAATCGTGCCTATGGCGTAATCAAATGTATCCATGGAATGAATAAATGGTTTTTTCAAAATTTGGGAAGATTAACAGAGGTGAACTCGTTAAAACGTCGTTAATTTTTCTCAGAGCCATCTCACACTACTCTGTCCAGTCAAATTCAACACCTTTCTTAAATAACTTCGTGGAATCTCTTTAATGGTGCTAGGCGTCTCCAGTTGGACTGATATGGGATCCCTGACACGTCTAAATACGACTCTGACAGGTGACACATATGTAAACATCACAAACTTCACGAAATGGATATAAAATTTGCTAAACTCATAAACGATTACAACTCTTTAACGCTTGTGAGTACTGGAAAATTGTCTACAGCTTCTGTCAGCCTAGAGTCCGGCTGAACCCCGTCTGCACTAATACACTAAAGGGCCAAACAAACTGGTACACCTGCCTAATATTGTGTTGTGCCCCCGCGAGCACGCAGAACTGCCACAACACGACGTGGCATGGACTCAACTAACGTCTGAAGTAGTGCTGGAGAGAACTGACACCATGAATTCTGCAGGGCTGTCCATAAATCAGTAAGAGTACGAGGAGTTGGAGATCTCTTCTGAACATCACCATGCTAGGCATCCCAGATATGCTCAATAATGTTCATGTCTGGGGAGTTTGGTGGTCAGTGGAAATGTTTAAACTCAGAAGAGTGTTCCTGGAGCCTCTCTGTAGCAATTTTGGACGTGTGGGGTGTCACATTGTCCTGCTGGAGTTGCCCAAGTCCGTCGGAATGCACAATGGACATGAATGAATGCAGCTGATCAGACAGGAGGCTTACATACGTGTCACCTGTCAGAGGCGTATCTAGACGTGTCAAGGATCCCATATCAGTCCAACTGCACACACTCAGCACCATTAAAGAGCCTCCACCAGCTTGAACAGTCCCCTGCTGACATGTAGGGTTCATGGATTCATGATTGGCATGACTATTGAGAGTGACACAGCAAGCCATTTCAAAATGTCTCAAGGCTATGGGCATGATTTAGAAAGAAGGAACTTGGGTCCCGTGTGAGTTGAAACCAAGAGACGTTGAATGGCGTTTATGTGTTTGTGAACAGTTGCTTCAGAGGCATAAATGGAAAGGATTTCTGCAGCGCATTGTGACTGTGGACAAAAAATGGGTTCATTACGATAACCCTAAACGCAAAAAATCATGGGTATATCCTGGCCACGCTTCCACATCGATAGCCATACATGTCTATCAGCTCGATACAATTTGAAACGAGACTGTCGGACCAGGCAACATGTTTCCAGTCACCAACTGTCCAATGTCAGTGCAGCCAGGCCCAGGCGAGGCCTAAAGCTTTGTGTCGTCCAGTCATCAAGGGTACACGAGTGGGCCTTCAGCTCCGAAAGCCCATGTCAATGATGTTTTGTTGAATGGTTCACATGCCTGAACTTGTTGGTGGCCCAGCATTGAAATCTGCAGCAATTTGCAGAAGGGTTTCACTTCTGTCACATTGAACGAGTCTCTTTAGTCGTCGTTGGTCCCGTTCTTGCAGGATCTATTTTACGGACCCAGCGATATGGGAGATTTGATGTTTTACCGGATTCCTGATATTCACGGTACACTCGGGAAATGGTCGTACGGGAAAATCCCCACTTCATCGCTTCCTTGGAGATGCTATAACCCATCGCTCATGTGCCAGCTATAACACCACGTTCAAATTTACTTAAATCTTGATAACCTGCCATTGTAGCAGCAGTAACCTACCTAATAACTGCGCCAGACACTTGTAGACATTAATAGGCGTTAATGAGCCCACCGCCCTATTCTGCCTGTCTTTGGCGCTTCAGTGTGATATGTCCCATGTACTTGACATGTGACATAGTAAATGAACACTTCTTTATCTTCAAACTTAGATGTGCACTTTGCAACCTGGACAGCACACTCCTTATTCTCTCTGTGTGTCCGTCAGTTTTTCTAGAAAAAATTATAACGTCCAGTTACACAAGACACATACTAGGCTTCATATCTCTCAATAATACGCCAGCGAACCTTTGAAAAGTGGCAGGCGCATTCCTTAGACCAAAAGTTATATGGAGAAACTCATATAATCCAGAAGGAACAACAAAGGCGGTTTTGGACCGATCTTGTGGTGCAATCGGAACTTGGTGTTACAGAGAGAGCCTCTCGAGGGTGGTAAAATACTTACAGTTCCCTAATTTGTCCAATGTTACATCGATATGGGGCAGAGGTTAGTTGTCAGGAGTGGTGGTTCTGTTTACCTCTCATACTGACACACAGACGACAAGATTTTTCTTCATTTTAATGATTTCTTCGGGATCACAACAATGGGTGACGACCATGGGCTTGCAGAGGGTTGAGTTAACCGTGCAACCAACTGCTCTTGAACAGTTTCTTCAACGACAAATTGTAATTGAAATGGTAGTCTATGTGTTTTCTGAGCGATCCGTCTAGCACATCTCGCGGGGATTTTGTGCTGTACGATGTCAGTTGCTGACAAATGCTGCTGTTTCTTGAATAGCAATCCATATTGCAAAATATCCTGATCTGATTTAGGCAAATGTGCCAGCTTTTATCATAACTGATTCCTTAACAAAGGTATAATTGCATGAACCTTTCTCACGCTCTGGCAAGCTCTTTTCCTACTTTGCTTAAACTGTTTTCAGATTGAACTTCTGTTTCTACAACCTCTTCTCCACCTGGCAATATCGTTCCACATGGAATCTCGATATCTTGTTGACCGAAATTGTCAACACAAACTGGTACTCTAAGCTTCTTTCCCAAAACTTCTGGTTTACTTATGTTTCTCTTAACATGGACTTGCAACAAGACGAGAACGTCGTTCTGGCCGAGCATATCGACCAGAAAGTCTGATCTCAGCAACATTCGAGTATTCACGTCAATCCAGAAAACTTTTCACATACCTCCACTGATTCTGACAGAGGTGGTAGTTTTTAACGGCCATGTACTCAGTTATATCGGATCTCGTGGAAGAGGCGTCATACCTCAAGTTACTTGTGATTGACCGAGCGAGGTGGCGCAGTGCTTAGACACTGAACTCGCATTCGGGAGGACGACGGTTCAATCCCGCGTCCGGTCATCCTGATTTAGGTTTTCCGTGATTTCCCTAAATCGCTTCAGGCAAATGCCGGGATGGTTCCTTTGAAAGGGCACGGCCGACTTCCTTCCCCATCTTTCCCTAATCCGATGAGACCGATAACCTCGCTGTCTGGTCTCCTTCCCCAAAAAACAACCCAACTTGTGATTGAGGTGCGTGCTTCTTGCCAAAACAGTGGGTTGTTTCACTGAAATGAACATTTTGTACCTTGTCATCTATTACCAACAAAAATAGTGTAGGAAATCATTCCCTAAAATGACATCAAAATCTCGTCTGCGTTTCTTCACTACTTGCATGTGAAACTTTTTTTCCGTCGATTTGCAGAATGACAAAACAAGTTCCCGCAGTATTATATTCGCTCTCCTAAGCCACTTATATTTACCGCGGTGGCATACGTGCAGACTTGTCGCGTTGGAACACAAAGAAAATACTAATTTGAGCTCCTGTATCTACTAACATACAGTCTTACCCCTAAGCTTACCTTCTAACACTAAATTTTACTACTAATACTAAATCCTACTACTTCCTTCTTGACTGGGTTCATAGTTCTGACTGGGGGCGAGGGCGCGTGGCAGGGCCCGCCTCTCGCTCGTTTCCTCATTGTGTATTGTTCCACTGGAATCTCCATTTCTTCTATCACTTTGTGCAGCAATCCTCTGTGGAAAACTTCATCTATTGTGCTGTGGACACCTGTCGCTTGAATGCTATATCACGCAGCGTTTTGTGCACCAAGGAGCGCGACAACACTTTGGAGTGTGGTTTGGCTTTTCACACCACTGACAATTGGTATTATTGACAAAAACATGTCTCATTTCATTAGTGCGTGCAGGAGTCGAAACAAACTGTCCTGTTTCTTTGCATATTAACACTAGTCGAACTACCACATGCAAAGAGATGGGAGAAGCTACTTTTACCTCATTCCAGATCTGTCAGGCCAAGAAAACGTTCAACCTTCATCACAGGCATTTTGGAGAAACATGGTGACATTTTCACCTGGTTTACCAGAAAATGAATGTACAAAAGTAACTGGTAACATTAGGCATATACATGGTGGGATCCACTGCAGGGGTTTTGGAGGAGTTTGCACTTGCCTGTTGATGCCACTGGGTTTCACAGTGGAGCTAACGTAAAGCTTCATCAGCCTGTCTCTCTAACTCTAATTTATCAAGTTCCATTAGATTCAGCTTCACCCGTAGGAGCGTGAGACGATCTACCTCGTCATCTGAAAAAGCAGCCAGCATTGCTGGCCCTTCTGGCAAAGTACACGAATGCGTATTAGGCATGGTAACAGTATTAAGGCCGAGATTTCCGTAAATCAATAACTTTACAAAAGAGGCGTCACGACAATGACCTACGCTCGATTAAGCAGCAACGATTTCCCACAGCAGAAGCTCGCAGCACAGCGCATTCAAGCGCAAACATTCGATACTCTCAGTAACAGCAAATGGAGAAACAGTTTCCATCACCTTCTTACAGCTCTGTGCCTGAACACATTGTACTACAGTCCTCATCAAAGACACCTGAGTCGTCCAGATCACCTTCACTACCTAGAGCATCGACAATGTCTCCGAAATTCTTCATTAGGTAAACTACAGCGCGCCATTTCACTTACACAGAGAACCAGTAATGTGCTCTATCCGCAGGCGAAAACAATGACTCATAACGTACGAAATACCGCAAAAACAAAGCGCATTTTCACGTCATCTATCCGTGCAACTAATAGACAACAGTATAAACATCGTATATCGACAGTCAGAGGTGTGAAAACAACGTCCAGCGCTTTTTAATCAACAAACTACGCATAACCGTGGAACCTAGTGCGCTTGGCTCTGAGAGAGTTAAAGAGCTCTGAAAATATAGGTATCCTGTTATTCTCTGAGCACCACATAACAACAGGGTCAGAAAACTTATATAGAAAAGATTACATTCTTGTACCTCAGTCGTATAGAACTAATATGAGAAAAGGAGTAGTTGTAACATGTAGTAGAAAGAACAAAAGGTCAAAAACCCTAAAACAAATATCTTTTGTAGTTATCAGCATACATAAATTTGTGCTTGAGAACTAACAGTGAATTACAGCTCACTTTTAACTCCAAGTATCTGTAGATCACGCAGGGAAATTTTGAACTTTCACGAGACATATGGATTCCCTTGTGTGCTATCTGTCACACAGCAGTAACCAAATAATTCTCTGTTCTACATCTACATCGTTACTCTGCAATTCACACTTAAGTGCCTGGCAGAGGGTTCATCGAGCAATTTTCATACAACTTCTCTACCATTCCACTCTCGAATGGCGCGTGGGAAAAAGGAACACCTAAATCTTTCCATTCGAGCTCAGATTTCTCTTATTTTGTTATGGTGGGTCTCAACAAAATATTTTCGCATTCGGAAGAGAAAGTTGGTGATTGAAATTTCGTAAATAGATCTCACCGCAAAGAAAGCCGCCTTTGTTTCAGTACCTGCCACCCCAACTCGCGTATCATATCAGTGACACTCTCGCCCCTATTGCGCGATAACACGAAACGAGCTGCCCTTTTTTGCACTTTTCCGATGTCCGTCAATCCTACCTGGTAAGGATCCCACAACGCACAGCAATATTCCAGCAGAGGACGGACAAGTGCACTGTAGACTGTCTCTTCAGTGGGTTTATCGCATCTAAATCTTCAGGCAACAAAACACAGTCTTTGTTTTGCCTTCTCCACAACATTATCTACGTGGTCTTTCCATTTTAAGTTGCTCGTAATTGTTATTACTAGGTATTTAGTGGAATTGATAGTTCTTAGATTTGTGCGATTTATCATATACCAAAAATTTATCGGATTTCTTTTAGTACCTATGTGGATGACCTCGCACTTTTCTTTGTTTAGTGCCAATTGCCACTTTTTGCACCACACAGAAACTCTCTCTAGATCATTTTGTGAGTGGAATTGATCGTCTGATGATTCTACCAGACGGTAAATTACAGCCCAAGGGGGCTGCTGAGATTATCATCTAGATCATTTACGTAAATCAGGAACAGCAGAGGGCCTATGACACTACCTTGTGGAACGCCAGACATCACTTCTATTCTAGTAGATGGTTTGCCGTCTGTCACTACGAACTGTGACCTCTCTGAGAGGAAATCACGAATCCAGTTACAAAACTGAGACGACATTCCATATGCACGCAATTTGATTAATAGTCGCTTGTGAGGAACGGTATCAAAAGCCTTCTGAAAATCTAGGAATATGGAATCAATCGGAGATCCCTTGTCGACAGCACCCATTACTTCATGGGAATAAAGAGCTAGCTGTGTTGCACAAGAACGACATTTTCTGAATTCGTGTTGCTTATGTATCAATAAGTCATTTTCTTCAAGGTGATTCATAATGTTCGAGTACAGTATATGCTCCAAAATCCTACTGCAAATTGAGGTCAGTGATACAGGTCTGTAATTCAATGGATTACTCCTATTTCCTTTTTTGATTATTGGTATGATCTGTGCTACTTTCCAGTCTTTAGGAACAGACCTTTCGTCAAGTCAGCGATTGTATATGATTGCTAAGGAAGGCGCTATTGTGTCTGCATACTCTGAAAGGAACTTGATTGGTATACCATCTGGAACAGAAGACTTGCCTTGATTTGAGTTGTTTCGCAACACCTAAGATATCTACTTTTATGTCACTCATGCTAACAGCTGTTCTGGTTTCGAAATCTGGAATATTTACTTCGTCTTCTTTCGTGAAGGAATTACGGAAAAATGTATTTAGTAACTCCGCTTTAGTGGCACCATCATCGGTAACATTTCCATCGACAGCCGGCCGATGTGGCCGAGCCGTTCCAGGCGCTACAGTCCGGAACCGGGCGACCGCTGCGGTCGCAGGTTCGAATCCAGCCTCGGGCATGGATGTGTGTGATGTTCTTAGGTTAGTTAGGTTTAAGTAGTTCTAAGTTCTAGGGGGCTGATGACCTCAGAAGCTAAGTGCCATAGTGCTCAGAGCCATTTGAACCATTTTTCCATCAATATCGCGCAGTGAGGGTATTGACTGTTTTTTGCCACTGGTGTACTTTACATATGACCAGAATCTCTTTGGGTTTTCTACCATATTTTGAGACAATGTTTCATTGTGGAGCCTATTAAAAGCATCTCACATTGACGTCCGCACTAAATTTCGAGCTTCCGTGAAACTTAGCCAGTCTTGGGGATTTTGCGTTCTCCTGAATTTGGCATGCTTTTTTCGTTGCTTCTGCAACAGTGTTCTGACATGTTTTCTGCACCATGGTGGATCAGTCCCGTCTCTTATTAACTTATGCGGTATGAATCTATTGCTGTCGATACTGTATCTTTGGATTTGAGCCATATCTGGTCTACACTTACATAATTAGCTTGGAAGGAATGAAGACTCTCTCTTAGGAAGGCATCAACCGAATTTTTATCTGCTGTTTTAAATAGATATATTTTGCTTTTATTTTTAGTGTTTTGGTTGATACGGTTTTGAGCCTCGATACAATGACCTAGTGTTCACTAATCCCTGTATCCGTCATGACGCTCTCTATTAGATCAGCACTATTTGTGGCTAAGAGATCAAGTGCGTTTTCACAACCATTTACAATTAGTGTGGGCTCACAAACTAATTGTTCAAAATAGTTCTCAGAGAAAGCATTTAGTACAATTTCGGAATATGTTTTCTGTCTACCACCGGCTTTGAACATGTATTTTCGCCAACAAATCGAGGGTAGATTGAAGTCTCCACCAATTATAACTGTATGAGTGGGGTACGCATTTGTAATGAGATTCAAGTTTTCTTTGAACCGTTCAGCTATTATATCATCGGAGTCGGGTGCTCGGTAGAAGGAGCCAATTATTATTTTGGTACGGCTGTTGAGTATAACCTCTACCCATAGTAATTTGCAAGAACTATGTATTTCAACTTTACTACAAGATAAACTACTACCAACAGACACAAACACACCACCACCTACTTTATTTAATCTCTCCTTTCTGAACACGGTTTGCGCCTCTGTGAATATTTCGGCAGAATTTATTTCCGCCTTTAGCCAGCTTTCCTTTCCTATAACGATTTCAGCTTCACTCCTTTCTATCAGCGCTTGAAGCTCTGGTACTTTCCCAACACAGCTATGACAATTTACAACTACAATACCGACTGTTGCTTGGTCGATTCTCGTCGTTTCTTTGCCCTGCACCCTTTCAGACACGAGCCCTTTCTCATCTTTCCCGAGACTGTATAACCTAAAAAACCGCCCATTCCACGCCACACAGCCCCTGCTACCCGTGTAGCCGCCTCCTGTGTGTAGTGGACACCTGACCTACTTAGCGGAACCCAAAACCCCACCGCCCTATGGCGCAAGTCTGATTTCAATGTAGATTTTCTAAACGATTCTGATAGTAAAAATGATCAGGAAACTTTAATTGAATCCTTCTGTAATTCAATTTCCAACATGCATAGATAAATACAGTAGGGCCCTCAACTGATTAGTTTTGTGATGCACTGTATAATCAGCAACATATGCTCTCTCTGATGATGATAAACTGTCAGGACAAATAAGGTAACGCCTCACTGAGCACATATATCTCAGTAAGAATAATCAATGACTTCATGACAAGCATTTTTAACCGTCGAGTGGGAGTGGGTATGGGGTGCAATTTTTACATGTGTAAACAATAGTTGTCATTATTTTACCAAGGTAAACATGTGTGAGTAAAATCACAGATCAGTGTTAGTTTAATTAAACATTGATAAAATTAATTTGCATTATATGAGCTAAATCACGGTTCAGTTCAACAAGAATAAAATAAACCTTTAATTATAGCACTCTATTGCCGCATACATGTGTCACCCCACAGTAATGATGCACTCAAAGAATTAAACAGCACAGTTGGATTAGATCCCTGCCACCGCATATTTTATTACTAATTATCTTGTAGATAACTGCCTGATTGTGGGATTGTGCAGCTAGCTCGGAATCTTGGCGTTTCCTTGCATAGATCGTAAATTTTTTCTCACCAAGGTTGCTGTTTGTTTTATATTATTGCTGGATTTGGGCATATGACAACATTAATTAATACTGTATTTGCTGAAGCAATAATGAAGGAATTGGTATGGGCTAGCAATTGGAAAACAACAGTGGAACAGAACACTTCAATGTTATTTGTGACTGGCGCACTTTATACATAGGCCCAGACACTTGACGATTTAGAATAGTTTACAAGAGAAGACTTGGGATGAAATTTATAATGAACCAAATACTGACATGAAATTTAATGCAATCAATGATAAATTCATATCATTATTTGAAAAAACCTTTCCACACAAGTTAATTAGAGAAGACATTAAATAGCAATGAAAGTGTCCACGAATCACTAGAGGGATTAAAGTATCTTTAAAAGGAAAAGGAAAATGTATCTTTTGGCAAGAACCAGTAAAGATCCTGACATAGTTGCTCCCTACAAAAACTACTAAAAATTACTAAGAAAAGTTATTAAAAATCAAGGAACATGGACATTGTATCAGAAATTAATAAGTCAGACAATAGACTTAAGTTTACATGGAATGTAGTGAAATGAATGACAGGACAACCTGTCACAGAACAGGATAACACCACTACTGATGTACATGGAAGGGCTATAAATGATCAGTCACAGATGGCATGTATGTTTCATTATAATTTCATGAATTCTGTAGAAAATATGGGACAAACAGACTGAAAGAAAAATCAAAGCAGTGCTTTGGTAAAGTAAATCAGATGAAATTCAGTCATATGAATGTCTCACCTATTTCTCCTTCTGAAATTGAGGAAATTATATATTAGCTCAAAAATCAAAGCTCATCTGGATTTCATGGTCTTTCCATCACAGCACTAAAGACTAACTCTAGACTTGTCTGAACAGACCCCCAAGGCCCAACACTACTAAGCCACTGCTGTGTCATCCTCAACCTAAAGGCATCTTTGGATTCAGATATGGAGGTGCATGTGGTCAGCATAATTCTCTCCTGGCTGTTGTCAATTCACGAGAGCAGAGCTGCTACTCTTCAGTCAAGTAGCTCCTCAATTTGCTTCACAAAGGCTGGATGCATCTCGCTCGCCAACAGCGCTCAGCAGACCTGTGCACAACAGTGCTTAATTTTGGTGATCTGATGGAAATGGATGTTACCTCTGTGGCTAGGGTAGTGTGGCACTAGACTTAGGCCCATATAATAAGTGCTGATTTATCTTAAATATGTAATGTATCACTAACTCAGAGCATTTTCCTAGAGAGATTGAAATATGGCATTGTTAAACTTCTCTATGAGAAAGGTGATAGGAGAAATATCAATAACTACTCACACATATTCCAAAATATTTAAAAAGGTGATGTATACTAGAACGGTTTGCACATAAGAAACAATAGTATCCCCCATAAACAACAGTCTGGATTTCAAAAAAGGTGTTCAAGTGGGAATGCCATTTAGACATTCAATCGACAAATTTTACTAGTATTAATTAACAAAAAAGCAATGACAATGATGATGTTCAGTTTGTGGGGCGCTCAACTGCTCGGTCATCAGTGCTCGTTAAAGTCCCAATTTTTACACATTCCAATCTAGCCACTGTCGCGAATGATGATGAATCTGATGAAATGATGAGGACAACACAAACACAAAGTCCCTGGGCAGAGAAAATCCCCAACCTGGCCAGCAAAAAAGCAATGATTAGTAGTTTCTATGATCTGTCTAAAGCACTTGACTGTGTGAATCACAATACTCTTGTAGACAAACTAAGGTTTTACGATACTGATGACACAGCCAATCAATGGCTCAAGCCACATCTAATCAAAAGAATACAGAAAGTTGGCTTAATAATTCGCCAGTGTTAGCAGGGGATGTTCTTCTAATTGGGGAGAGTTCGCTTATGGATATCCGGAAAGCTCAATCTTATGACAACCATTGTTTCTCTTATATATAAACGGTCTTCTGTCTAATATACAACAAGCAGAATTAATTATTTTTGCACATGACACTAGTGTTGTAATCCATCCAAACCAACATACAGCAATACAATAAATGGCATATAATGATTTTAAAAGTATTGTTGAGTGGTTTTCTGCGAATGGTCACACCCTTAATTTTAAAAAGACACAATATATTCAGTTCTTCTCATCTAGACATATTTCACGAATGATAAATATAGCATGTGGTGAGGAAATAATAACTGGAGTGGTAACTTGAAAAGTTTTAGGAGTTCATATGGATCTGAATTTTAACTGAAAAAACACTTTTGAGAACTCATAAAACAACTTAGTTCAGGCACATTTGCACTTTGAAACATTGCAAATCTTGAGGAGAGTCAAATCAGGAAGTTGACATTCTTTGCATATTTTCATTCAATAATGTTATTTGGAGTAATGTTCTTGGATAAGTAATATTTAAGAATGTCTTAACTGCTCAACAACGCCCTGTCAGAATAATATCTGGTGCTCAGTCACGATCATCTTCTACACAACTGTTTAGGAAGTTGGTCATTCTGACTGCTGCATCACAGTGTATTTACACCCTCACGAGGTTTGTTCAAATAATCCACAGCAGCTCAAAAGGAACTATGATGTCCACACTTGCAACAAAAAAAGAAAAAAATGATGTTCATTGTCCCACATTAAAGCTATATTTAGCATGAAAAAGGTTGCACAATGCTACTGCCAAAATTTATGATCAAATATATAAACTATCTGACAGATAGCTAAGTTAAATTTCAGAACAAGCTAAAAAGGACCTCACTGACAACACCTTCTGTTCTGTAGAAGAATTTCTGTTCTTGTAATCTGTAAAAGATGGTGGGTAATCAGTACTAATTTATGTTAGTATTTAAAAAAAACACTTGTAAATAGTAGGCATGTAGCCATGTTTAATGCGAAGGTGTAACTTATAATTACATATCATTACGATTAAAGCCAATTCACACTGGCCATCAAGGCACCGTCACGTCAGGGTATAATCACGCTGCCCATCACGCCATATCACGTCAGTTCAATTCAAGTCATGAGATCTCAACTCGTATGATTATCCTCAAACGCTTTTTTGCTGGAATTGTGGTCTTTGCAAGATGATTTTTGACTCTTTTACACATGAAGTGCACATACACAACGTGGTAGCTAATATAAGTGGATGCTGAAGCCCACATTTGTATGAAAATGACATTTATCAGACTCGGATGGTTTGCAGCTTGCAGGGATAGCTTGTATATTAGAGAAGGAAGTCAGAAGCGTGAAAGAAGAAAAAAACAGAGTGTTGGTTCGAAAAATGTTATTATGGGGTACAGGAGGGAATTTCCACAGACTGTAGGAGCTCAAGGAAGAGGGCTCTGCATTTTATAAGTATTTTAGAAAGTCAAAGTTCCAATTTTTTCATTCATTATGTCATATTGTACCCATAATTGTTAAAAGGAACACAGTGCTATGAGCTGCCATCACATCCCATGATAAATTAGCTTAAGATTAAATTCTGTTGCCAGTCCAGTGCAAATATTTGTGCAGTAGTCACATCTCTCTCAGTATCTTTTCCTTCAAGATTTGTGGATTTTCTTTAGATCTTGTATTTGGTTTTCGATAGTTCAAGCCCAGTATTGCTACTGGAACCACATAAATATTGACCACTGATGCTAGCAAAACTGTTTTGCATGCAATCCAGGGAGCTACTTAACAGTAAATAAGCCTACCACAAACACATATTTAAACAAATATTTCTAATATATTATTTGATGAATACTTCACAAAAAAGCATTTTGCCACTTTACAGTGTCTGAAGGTTTCAGTCCATTTATATATCAAACATTACCAATGTGTGACAACATGCAAATAAATTTCAGTTACCGATCAACCTGATTCTATCCAAGTAGTTCTTTCACTTCAAGTTGCATCCATGTTTCAGTCAATTTCATTATAAAATATTAATTATGATACAGGATGTATAAAAATCCACTTTATAAATGTAATAGAGCGCACATAGTTTACTATGCTCATATTGTACAAATCAGACTGGTGCCTCAGTTAATCTTTTATTATTCAGTATTGAGAAAAGGAATAACAAAATGAAACAACTTTCAACATATAACAACAATAAAGACTAACAAAGACTTAGAATAACATCTGATGCCAAGTATGGTTCAAATGGCTCTGAGCACTATGGGACTTAACTGCTGAGGTCATCAGTCACCTAGAACTTAGAACTACTTAAACCTAACTAACCTAAGGACATCACACACATCCATGTCCGACTGTAGCAGTCATGCAGCAGTTTTCAAATCTAACATGACAGTATACTTAAAGAAGACAGTTTTTGATCAGTGTGTCCTACCAGTTTTAATACATGGGTGTGAAACTTGGACTTTAAATGAATTTTTCAAAAGGAAACTTAGAACTGCTCAGAGAGCTATGGAAAGATCAATGTAAAGTCTCACTTAGAAAGATCAACAGAAAAATGTAGACATTCGAGCAATAACAGGAGTAAAAGATATAGAACGGGTTAAGACTCTAAAATGGCAGTGTGCAGGACATGTTGCATGAACGAAGGATGGAATATGGCCAAAATTAATTTTAGAGTGGAGTCCCAGAGAAAAACAAAGACCACCAGGGAGACCACCTGATCGCTGGGATAAGGAACTCAGGAAAGTTGCGGGCTTAAGCTGGCAGAAGACAGCAGCGGACAGAAAACTTAAAGAGGCTACATCTTGTGTAGATTGAATTAGCTGAACAATAAATACCGAGCAGAGACAATCTTAAGAAAATAGCAATAAAATACCACATTTTCTAATTACTGCCTCAGAAAGAATACCCAAGCTGGTATAAAAACACATAAACTAATAACCATTGATATAGCAGATCCAAACGATCTGTCAATATATCAATCATAATCTTCTTCAGTAATGCGCAAATAATTAATCATTAACTGACATTAATAAGAAACTAGCAGACAGGCCACAAAATTAGTCACTCCTCATATCAGCATTAATCTCGTAAGCCTGAGAAAAGGTTTTAACGAAACCTTTGAAATGTAACAATTATCAAAGTGGACAACTCTTAATTAATGTCAATGCATTAGAAAGACTCTGTTAGGAAAATCACTGTATCAAGCATGCAGTGAATCAGTCTTATCCAAATAATCGTACATTACAACAAACACTTTGAAATGTGCCACCTTCAAGAATTCAGATCAGGCAAATAACATAGGTGTATTAAAATGATTCTGTCAGATACTCATCGCCTTGAGTACTCCATGAATTGGACCTTACAGAACAAGCATACACTAAAATAGTACCCTAAGAATTAAAAGACAAAATATATCTTCTCTTACTCTCTGTGTGGAGACAAGAGGCCAAGTTTCTCTCACAATCACAACTTGTCCACACCAGATATTTCTCGTGGAAGATGCACTACAACTGGCATGTCTTACTTTTCCGCTATAATGTGCATCCACACTTAAAAGTTTGGAGGGTGATAGAGTGCCCCACCAAATAAGCTATATCAACTCAGCCAGGGCTAATGCATGCCTTCCAGTACAACCATCATATCCAATTATTGGAGCTGTTCTGCCATACCACCAGGACTGAAAAACAGCTTGGGCAAACGATTCCAGAGACCAGCAGTACAGGCACACTGCACAGTCCAGAGTCTGCTCAAGTTCACCATGACATCATTAACAGTCCAGCCCTGTTCAGACTGTCATACGCCACTCCGCCCGTCACTGTGCCCTGTAGCGTGCACCAGCGCCATGTGACCTCATCACACAATCAAGTGGAACAGACGACAACTCCATCTCTACAGAAGGGGGAAAATAGTAAATAGATGGCACCAGTGCTGACATGGAACACCAGACATGTAAGTATGTAAGTTCCTGAATATATGAATTACCTTATTTTTCTTGTTTCTTGTTCTTAAATGGTAATACCAAGACATATCCAATTTCCTTGTAAAAGTGGCCTATGAATGAATAAAGCTGCTGCACTACTACTAGTACTACAAATACTCCTACTCTAGCTAGGTAGAGGTCTTTGACTGTCTCATGACACCTTTGTCAAAGTTATTCGACTGGATTTTCCCAGTAGATATTTGCCTAAGCGAAGGAGAATTTAAAAAATTAGAAAGTAGGACAGCATCCTGTGCAGACTATATAAGTTACAACTAACAAGGAGAGGTCACCACTTTTTGAAACCACTTATATGGTTGTGTAGATTATGGTCCCATGTATCACACCATGCAGTCACAGTCATATAAAAATAATTATGCACTCATTTCTACAAAAATGTAAATAAAACACATGTGACAGGACTCATGGCCACTACTTTCACCACACTGTCCAAGTAACTTTTAACACTATGTAACAGTGGGGTTTCAAGGATCAACCTTGTTATTGCAGTTTTAGTCACCTAGTGGACCACAGGAAATTGTGTTGATTGTTCGCAAACGAAGACCCAACAGAGTAAATGATTACAGGTTGTGATATAGTACTACCTAGATGTAGAACTCTGATCTCAGAGCATGGGACTTACTTGTAGGTGTGCCTGCAGATTCTTGTCTCTTACACAGTCCGCCATTTTGTAGTTATGCAAAAAGAATTTCCACTGGTCTGTACATGAAATAGAATCCCTTTCTTATTACTGGCTTTGAACTTCATATCAATAAGCGGTGTAATGGGCTCGTGTAAGAGTAAAATCGAAAATAATTTAATTTTGTTATCCCGTGACATTTCTTGGCAGCCACGTTGTAGCTACGCAAGAAACGAAATACGAGTAACTTTGGCCGCCATGTTCAGAGAGCTGGAGTTTGACATCCATATAGTATAGAGATCAGTGTGTAATACCTTGGACCGTAACGTACACAACTGTATATGTGGTTTCAAAAAGTCAGTCTCACCCTTCGAGGCCAATGATGAGCCAGGGGCCACGTGGTCACTCATTAAGAGATATTTCAACAGAATACAACACCGTACAACAATCACCTCACGGTGGCTACTACTCAACCACGATATTATTGCACTTGGCCGTTATCAGAAACACGCGGTGACGTTACAGTAAACAACTACAGTTGTGTCGAAGGGCCGGCCTGGGTGGCCGAGCGGTTCTACGCGCTACAGTCTGGAACCGCGCGACCGCTACGGTCGCAGGTTCGAATCCTGTGTTGGGCATAGATGTGTGTGATGTCCTTAGGTTAGTTAGGTTTAAGTAGTTCTACGTTCTAGGGGACTGATGACCTCAGAAGTTAAGTCCCATAGTGCTCAGAGCCATTTGAACCATTTTTTGTGTCGAAGGAAAACGTGTCGCATAGTCAATGCTTTCAGGTCAGTATACTACCAACGCCGATTACGCTCTGGCCAACAACAAACAGATCGAAGCACTCACACTCCCACGTGCAATAATATGGTGATCGGCTAATACATTGCGCAGAGTTCTGTATTAGACCACTGATGTTAGCTGTGTCCCGACAGAAAACATGTGCAGGCTAATGTAGACCGACTCCTACCGACTTCCGGCGATACAGAAATAAGTAGCCCTTGTTCATCTCTTTATGTACAGAAAACCTTTATAAGTAAGCATGCTTATCAACAGTTTCCGTCTTAATAACGTGTAATTTGTCGCAAGAGTTAAGTTTATTAAATGTTGTCATATATTAAACACTGTAAATAAAAACGTTTGAAAATATCAGCATTTGGTCACATTTTATTCGTATATATCGAAAAATATTTGCGTTTGGTTGATGCGAGGATGCGTTTTACTAAAAATCTAACGAAAAACATTTCCATTTCGTTCAGTTCCGTACGATGTACAAATAAATTTTAATTGGAGTTATAGCAGAACTTGGTTCGAAGCTTTTTGCGTTGTATGGTTAAAAAATATATAAATTTAGTTTTGAAACTTCTTACTGATACGGCAATTTTAGTCACATATTTCCTGAAAACAGGGCACATGTTGAATTCCTACAATAATATGGAACGTTGGATTGTGTCTGAACAACAAAATGTTTGGGAACTGAAGTCTCAAGCAGGGGACTGCGTTCATATATTACGGGAATCCATTCTGCGTCTAGAGTGACAAATATTTCTTCATAGTTTTATGTACATAACCCTGTATTTCAACTTGTTTTGGAAACACACTGTTGTGCAAGACCTTTCCTGACGTCGTTGTGTAACAGTTACAACGCAAATGAACAGAAAACTGGCACTCTACCGCTCATTTCTTATTCATACTTATGTAGTTAAAAATAAAGTATGTTTCCATTTATAAACTGAAAAAGGGATGGATGAATATGCTGTAATTGCAGTGTTAAGCGTAGAGATTGCTATCTTCTGGTTGCTGTTTGGAATTATTTAAGTACGATGAAATACATGTCAATTTTGACCATAGACTACCATTCAGCTGTAATAAATATGATGCGTAATGGGTAGAATATGGGAATAAAAAACAAGATTCGACTGTAGCAAAGGTGCCAAAAGAAGGCTGCCAACACATAATTTTACGAAGTCTTTGTAGCATTCGTATCTTTGCCTAAATGCAAGTGGGATTGTGTCATGTGTATGGTGCTACTGGTGCGGTGGAAAACGTATTAGTGGTTGTGGGTGGTTTGGTGTGCGAAATGTGGAAAGTTCGATGAAACATGAGAGACAAAAACGCGTAGAACGGTGTCCGATGATCTAGGAAAGTGGTTTCAAAATGGCCACAAACACAAATGCAACAGCAGAACAAAGCGAAGTTACGATGACAAAGTCGCCGCACAATCGCCAAGAACAGACACCAAATTTTGAGCCACTTGATAAATCATCGAGTAACACTTTGAAGGTACCTGTATTGTGTATGTAAAAAAGAGTGTATATACGTTTTTCCTTGTGTATTCCTAATTGTAGTGCCACCTCAGGGATCTCAATTGCTGGAATCATGTAAATAAAAATTTAATAACTAACACTTCAAACGGTTAAATATTTTCGTATATCATACTACCTCCTCAGCTGCATTTTTCCAGAAAAACGGATTTTTGTTTCAGATCTAGACAAAAGTGAACTGTTGTGGTCGTGTATTTAAACGTTTTTTTTTAAAATCAGTTCTTGACAAATTATTCTCATGGTCGCCTGTAGGAACGTATATAAAAAGAGAATACTCGCAGGGTTAAATATGTGTGAGAAGTGCACACAAAACCACAGTTGTTGACATGTCAATTCTGAACTGTTTGTAATGAGAACATGATAAACATGTTAAGTGAGAACTTCCATTATTATTTTATTTACTCATGAGGATGTAGATAGCTTTTAGGCTATATAAGGCGTATTCCTCAGTTGTGTAGATACAGTAATCCATATCTGTTGAAATACAGTTATTATTGGCCAGTACATAACTGCATATTTACATATTGGTACACGGAAAGACACTTTTCATTCAACATATGGAAGCTATAAAGCAAAATTTACTGTTAAGATTAATGATGGTTGCTACTCGTACAAGCGTTTACGAGTTACAATCGTTTATAGCTAAATTGAAACATTACTATTCAGTTATTCAACAGCAATGTAGAATGGTTTTTCTTTTCAGTCAGTGTTCTATAACCTTTCGGATTTTAAAAATTGCCTGCTGCCGCACCTCCCCCTGGTAATTTCTTGATGAGTTAATGCTGACAGTTTTATTAGGATGTGTTCCATATGAATGAACTGTAGTAATGCAGTAAGCATCCATTATTAATCCCAGAAATGAAATTAGGCCTTCTAAATTTCATCACAATGTTGATCCATACTTGGTGTATGCACTTTGAAAATTTTTTATTCATCTGTGTAACAGTTACAATTTGCGCCTCCCTCCCACCCCTGGGCTTCTGCAATTTTAGCAGTTGAGGTATACATACATGTTATACAAAAAGATTAGATTAGATGTTCTTTTCGTTCCAATTGATCTGTAGCGTGTAGATCATCCAGGATATGGAACATGTCAAAAGAACAAGAATACACAAGAAATATTTACAAACAAATTTCAGCACACTACTATACCTTTCAGAGCTCTCAGGTGATGGAAGTGGCATGACAGGAAAAAAAAAAAAAAAAAAAAAAAAAAAAAAATCATTTATGATATAATAAACACTTAATAGAAGAATCATTTTACAACATTTATTTACAGTTATCACATTACTACACTGAATTTGTTTGCTATATTGAACAGTTTTTTGAATTTATGTTGCTGTCTTGATTATTGACTATGAAAAGTGCATTAAATTTGAAGTACATTTTGTTATGGTATTGGTGAATCTGATCCACAACCTTTTTCATCTTCACATCCATTGGCTATGCTACCTTGCAACTAATTTGTCATCATTCCCTTTTGCTCTCTGCCAATTATGTGTTCCTTCTTATCATTATTATTCTTTTCCCCTCAGTGAAATGTTAATGCTGTGTTATTCAACATATAACCTTCTATTTACTGAAAAAGTGCTATATATAAAATGCTGTGTACAACACCTGTTGTATATATGTAGAATCTGTTCATTTTAGTAATCATCTCAGTACTTTTACACTAGTTGGTGTCAAAATATTAGTTAATACACTTCCGAAATTTGATCAGATTTTCTTGATTGATACACAAGGACTTGGAAATGTAGGGTTATAGAAACAGTTGCATAAAACATTTTTCACACAGATGTGCAGATTCAAAATAAATATTGTATTTGTTAAAAAAGGAAAAAGGCTTGTTATTAAGACGGTCCACTTAAAGGTTTTGTGTGCAGTGTACTACTTAACATTTAAATTTCCAGTTTAGTTGACGCTGCGAACAATTGAAAGGGATTTGTGGGTAATAAGGAAAAAAAATGGAATCTTTATTTATAATTTTCTAAATTATCCCAATGTTGTCAGTAATTTTTGTCGGTAAACATCTCCACCTTTACACTATATAGCTCCATTCACCCATCACAACCAAAGATATAGAAATTTCCATGTAGAATAAAAAAAGTCTCATTATATTTCACCTTATTAAGTCATTGGTTATTTCATTTTTATCCATTAGCCAAACATCATGTGTGTTATTTTGATGAATTGTGTCATATAAAGTGTACATAATCCATCAATACTCTGCCATTCAGGCAACTTTTGTGTGACATACTTATGTATCTTATTGATACCAGTGATTCTCTTATATAGTTTTACTTTAAAAATCTTGAGATTAAAGCTCATTTTTGCCAGTGTTTGCTTTCAAATATGTTTTCCAGAAAGGATTGTGGCTTGAGCAAACACATTTTTCTTGTTTTTAACCCATATGTGTTTCAATGAAGTATCAGCATCATCAGTGGTTTCACTTTATTTTCCGTCAAATAATAAGTAAAAATGTGTGTGATACAGTTCTAGTATTATGGTTATTATGTTCATAGCTTTTTCACAAAATACATACTTTAATAATACATATTGATGTTCCTGAAGCTATCTTTCTGCAGTACAGCAGATAATTTTTGTACAATTCATCATCTGCAGCTAATTTTCATTGTAGGCATAACATACTGTTCAATAGACATAATGTGCTGTAAAGACATCCTAATTAATTGCAGATGAAAAATTGTTCAGTCAGTATGGCTTTAAATTGACAGTTCACCTGTGTGCAATATGGGGAAGTGGTTAAATCACTGAACATTCATTTCAAAGGACAAGAATTCAAAGTCCCATCCAGCCAACCATTTTTATTTACGTATTTTTTTTTCTCTCCTGTAGTCATTCATTTGCCTTGCCTAAAAGACGTTCAACCTCATGCAAAAAAGGTAATTGCAGTTCTCTTTTCTGATGATGCTGATAACTAAATAAGTATTACTGCAAAGGGATAGTGAGGGTGGGGGGATGTTTCCTACAATAATTGGGATATTTCAAGAGGTCTGAATATATTCTGAGTAGAATGTTGTGCCTAAGATACCATGGATAACAACCATTCTGTGTCTGTACAGGGGAAGAAAAAAAGGTTTCTTAAAAGACTGGTGTTTAGCTGCAGGCTCAGCTATCGTTTCATGTTAGTGTCTAGTTTGGTAAGTGGAAGAGGGGTTGATTACTTGTTTTATTGGAATCTGTGGTGTGGTGAACTGTTGGTGGACTGAAAACTGGTTAATCACAGCGTAAGATGTAAATGCTGTTAGAATGCTTAAGTGTAATTTTACACTTCTTAGCTGGCTTTGAAACAACTGGAGGTATTCGGAAAAGTTCAGAGCAACGTCATCTATGAGAAACTAGGGATGGTCATTACCTTCTGTACTGTCTAGGACACAGCTTAACTGCTGTAAAACTTGTAAACAGCTACACACAGATGCCCATAATGTGTATGATTTTATAGCTTGAACTGTAGTGTCAAAGACATTGGAGGGAGACTTTCTTTGTGCTTGGGCAAACTACGTTGAGCCATATTTTTGTTTTGTAAAAAATCTTGATTGATGTAGAGTCATAAAGCTAACACATTTTTCTCAGGAAAGTGATTTGAATGTGAAACACTACTTGGCAGATGGTTCATTGAGCCATATTTTAACTACTTCTCTACCATTCCACTTATGAATATCACATGGGAAAAACAAACTTAATTGTATCAGTGAGAGCTCTTATTTTCATTATTTTGTTACAACAGAAATTTCTCCTTATGTAAATTGGAGTCGGCAAAATATTATTGCATTTGCGGGAGAAATTTCATGATTCATTCGTTGTGAAAAGGTCCAACCACAACAAGAAATGCCTTTCTTTTAATAATTGCCACCCCGACTTGTATTTCATATCCACAACACTCTTCCTTTTTTTTTTGCTATGATGCAAAACAAGCCGCCCTTTGAACTTTTTTGAGTCCTCTGAGACTCCGATCTGTTGAGGATCACATACCATGGAACAGTACTTCAGAAGAGCACCATCTCTAATGACTTTGTTGTTGATGGGATGTTAAACCCTGATCTTCCTTCCTTCCCTACTTCCAGTAGGGGATGAGAATGTGTGATGTAGGCAAGTCTTTAGTTTGCTTTCCCCCCACAACATTTTCTATGTGATCTTTCAAGTACAAGTTGTTCGTAATTGTAATCTCTAGGTATTCAGTTCAATTGACAGCCTTTAAATTTGAGCGATTTATCATATGTGATAAATGTAACAGATTCCTTTTAATACCCGTGTGTTTCACCTCACCCTTTTCCTTTCTTTAGAGTCAGCTGCCACCTTTCTGCACCATGCAAATATCTTGTCTAGATCATTTTTCAATTGGATTTGACTTTCTGATGACCTTACTAGAGAGTAAACAGCATCATCATTTGTGAACAATGTAAGGGTGCTGTTCAGATTGTCTCCAGAATAATTTATATATTTTAGGAAGAGTAGGAGAGCCTCTAACACTGCCTTGGAAATGCCCGTTATCACTTCTGTTTTACTTGACTTCTCTTGTACTTGATGACATCCCATCAGTTACTGGGAACTGTGATCTGACAGGACAAATTCAGTTGCACAACTGTGGTGATACACCATTAGACACCCAATTTGCTAAGATGCTGCTAGCAAAGAGCAGTGTCAAAAGCCTCCTGGAAATCTAGAAATGTGTAATCAATTTGAAATCCCCTATCAGTAGCACTCATTACTTTGTATGAATAAAGAGGTAGTTGTGTTTCACAAGAATGTTGTTTTCGTAATCTGTACTGACAATGTCAATAGATAATTTTCTTCGTCCTTTTAGATGACTCACTACAGAAGTGCACAATTCAATGTATAACTAGAGTGGTTATTGAAGTGTAGCTCTTGTTATAAATGCAATTAATTGACTTCATTATAGTGCTTTGGGTGTTTGGTAATCACTTCTGCAGAGTATGTAGTCGAGCCTTAGGAGGTATTGATATCACTGCAGTACATTAATATTCTTATAGTTTGTAATGGAATGTTTTCATTTTGGTATTGTAAATGAAAGCACAACACCAGTTATGGTAATATTCATCTTAATCTAGTTGAAAACAAATGTTTCATATTGGTTGTATTGGAAACAATATACAGAGTGTGTTCAACTGACAGATGCAGTGGTGGTACTGCACCTTTCTCTACTAGTTTTCTGCTGTTTCTCTTCACCATTTTTTTGTTCTCAATCTGTAGTTTGGTTAGTAGGAGTCTCAATTTTAATTTCTCTCTGTGTGCGTCTTTTATCTTTGTTCGCTTTGCAATATGTTATTAATTTAAGTCTTGTATTATGTGCTTTATCTGCTACAGCATTTGCCTTCTTGGGACTGTCTTGCTTTTTTCTATTATCTAACCTTTTAACTGACAGTCACCATTGTATGTAATTTATTTCAGTCTGTATATTTACACACTTTGTTGAGGTATCGTTGTCATTTAAATTCACTGATTGAGCCCCACTTCCTCTGCACAATTTGAAGTATTTTAATTTTGTATCAGCAGTTAATCATGGTAGTTACATTGTGATAGTCTCCATAGTTCTTGTTACTGTTGCTTCGGAGATCATGATTTCGTTTCTTGGTGTCCCCCTTTTTTTGGTCATAATGGTTAAGTGGAAAGGGAAAGAGATATATTTAAGCCCCAGAAGCTTGCTGCAAAATGGCACAAACAAAATTGTTTCTCATTTTGTCAAATGCAGATGAATAAAAACAGTCAGCTTTTATCCTTTCCGCTCCATCACCACGTGGCACTTGACGTTGCTGATGCTGTTTTGCACTCCAATGTCGAATCTGACTGTACTATGCATCAGTGCTGATAGTACTCCCCTCCAAGGAAGCCTACGTTAACTCGGTGTCACTCTCTAGCAGTTGTATTGAGAAAAAAGTTGTAGTTATTAGGTTCGAGTTAGTAGGTGTGAAATGGCTAGTTCCTCATGCACAGTAATGTCTGAGGAAGAGATTTTAGAGAAATATCTTAGTCAAAACAAGAATGACAATGTTTTTGATGATGGTAATGATTCAATGAAACAGTCTGAGTGAAATGACAATGGAAATGGTCTACACTGGAGACTTCCAAAAGTATCGCACAGTGAAAAGTTTTGTAGTGTAATGCATATGTAAATATATTTGAATCAAAGTGCACTTTTTGTATTAATGTATACCCTAATTGTTGGCCAGTGGCCTCACTGTTTCCACAAAGAAACTCTCACAATTCTCGGTGGTGCATGCGCCACCAGGGTGGCTGCAATTTAAATAATTTTCTGTCATTTCCTTTTATTTGTTGATTGACAAGAGATATAAAAGCTGGCAGATGCACAAACGTGTAGAGACTGGTACTACTACTTCAGCAAAAGAGGATTCATATTTTGAAAGTGTGGGTTTCCAGTCTCGTTGTGCTGTGTGTGTTTTATTTTTATAAATGCAGGAATTGAACTAGTGTTTAAGAATTAAAAATGTGTGTTACAATCATGGTGTTATAGAATGAGATTTTCACTCTGCAGCGGAGTGTGCACTGATATGAAACTTCCTGGCAGATTAAAACTGTGTGCCGTACCAAGACTCGAACTTGGGACCTTTGCCTTTCGCAGGGAAGTGCTCTACCATCTGAGCTACCCAAGCACGACTCACGCCATGTCCTCACAGCTTTACTTCTGCCAGTACCTCTTCTCCTACCTTCCATACTTTACAGAAGCTCTCCTGCAAACCTTGCAAAACTATCACTCCTGAAAGCAAAGATATTGCGGAAACATGGCTTAGCCTGGGGGATGTTCCCAGAATGAGATTTTCATTCTGCAGCGGAGCGTGCACTGATATGATTCATATATCAGCACACACTCCGCTGCAGAGTGAAAATCTCATTCTGGAAATATCCCCCAGGCTGTGGCTAAGCCACGTTTCTGCAATATCTTTTCTTTCAGGAGTGCTAGTTCTGCAAGGTTCGCAGGAGAGCTTCTGTGAAGTTTGGTAGGTAGGAGACGAGGTAGCCCACTGGCAGAAGTAAAGCTGTGAGGACAGGGCGTGAGTTGTGCTTGGGTAGCTCAGATGGTAGAGCACTTGCCCGCAAAAGGCAAAGGTCTTGAGATCGAGTCTCGGTCCGGCACGCAGTTTTAATCTGCCAGGAACTTTCATGGTGTTATATGTAGGGCTCAGGCCGTAGTAAATGGAGATGATAAACACGCTTAGTCTCCAGAAGCATTGTATTGTAAACTACTGTGGCTGTCTAGAAACGAAATCTTGCCCTTGGGACTTATGTGAAGAGCTTGTGTGAGAGCCTAAATTAACTACAATACAACTGAAGTATAACACATTTGGTGCAGAAATGAAATAGGGACAAACAGCGATGACAGCTGTCGGCAGATGTAAAGGTGGTGTAGGGCAGAATGCAGTTGATAATACTGCACTTGGGTAGTGCAGTTGCAGATAAAAATCTCTGAACAAATGAGTAACTAGTTTCATGTGTTAAAATATCACATATTGAGAACAGCATTGTTACCAGATTATACTGCTAGTCTTTTTTAACACATTTTTAGGTCGTTCTGTTGCCCTTCTACCTATTCAGTACAAATTTTGCAATTGCTTTTGAGCGAATTTCCCAATGAGCTAGATACTTGACATTTTAAAGATAGCTCAGAACTGATGACAGTGCAATAATGTGAGGGTGAGAACCACCTACCTTTGATAGGGTGAAAATGGGGTGACAAGGAAGCATAACGGAGTTCCTGTAGGATGGCTGTGCTTAGCAGATTGCGCCACAACCCCTACAGGCACACTGTGCATAAATTCCCTGCTGCAGAAAGAGTCTATGACAGTCTATTCAATTTATTGATGCAGCTCTCTAACGCCGTGCAATTTCTAGCAAACTGGGTGCACATATAACTTAGAACCTGGAAAAAATTACTGTGACAGCAAGCCCCCTCCCTGAATCCCCCCCCCCCCCCCTCACCCACACCCACCCACACACACACACACACACACACACACACACACACACACACACACACACACACACACACACACAAAAAAAACATGCAGCCCTATCAGTTTGTGAGGATGTGAAAACCTGGAACAGTATCAACCAAACTTGGTGTATACCTGACTTATTTTACTACTCTTTTTATTAACTCACTCTCATGTCTGTCCGTTAGGTAGAAATTTTCCTATTGGTTTTAAATTAACTTCCCAGTGAGTTGGACACTTGTAACTTTCAGCATATTTCAGACTGGGATGACAATGCAATATTAAAGCACTTTTCTTGTGTGGTGTGTGGTGGAGGGTACATTGCATATTGCTGCCATTCCCCCTTTTTCCTGTTCCAGTTGTGAATGGTTTGCAGGATATAAACAGTTGCTGGAAGCCTACAATGTGAACTTGAACCATTCTAATTTTTATCTTCAGTCTTTTCACAAGATAAATATGAGAGGATGGAGTATATTGGTAAAATAAGGTGAAGAGAAACTGAAATAAACCTGAGTTTTACCAAGTCTCTGTTGTAATTTCATCAAGATGTTGGAAATTGATTGAAAAATTTTAAATGGAAAAAATGGAAATAATTATTTATTTAAAATGTAATTTTTAATATGTTTTATATTGGATTAAATGGTATAAAATAATTTTCCGTTAAAAATTAACACTCACAAATTGTCAGAACTAACTGTAAGGGTTAGGATTCTGTATGAGACTACACAAAATTATTTTATACCATTTAATCTACTATAAAACATGTCATATTAAAAATTAATTTTTATTTAAATAATTATTCTATTACATCTATTTGTTAACTTTAGCCATTGAGATGAAAAGTTTGAACTTCCAGAAGAGGCTATTTTTGTTTCCTTTAAGATTCAGTAATTATTTGCATTTTGCGATCAGGTGAAGTCTGTGAAGCCTGCTCGCATTATTTACTTGCAGAGTAACTAAAAGTGCATTCTCTCTGTACTGCCCTTTTTGATGATGATCACTAGGGATCAGTGTTTCTGTGATGGATGACATTTCATAGCTTTCAGATACCTGCTACAGTTTTATTGATAATGCTTCCAGACTTGAAACATGTACATTTTTAAGAAATGAATTTGATAATTTTATGTGCCATAACTGATACTTCAAAGGCAAAAGTCATTGGTCTAGTCTTGCTAGTGAATGGGTAGGTTGCAATGTTTTGAGACATTAACAGATCCTGAAGTTTTTTGCCTATGAAAAGCCAAAGATTACAGTCAAGAGTGCACAAACTTAGTTTACCAATACAAAATTGCTTCCCAGATAATATTTTAAACAGACCTTACGCCGTCAGCAGCACAGTCATTGATGTTGTAAAGAGAGATTGAAAGCAACATACAGAAATCACAGTGGTCATCATAAATGAATCCATCTGGCAGGGGGTAGAACATTTCATTTTAATGAAATAAGAACAAGGTTGAACTGAGGTGTTACACCATGCTATAAATGGTGGTTGATGTGATGTGCTGAGAGATTGATGGTGACACTGAGTATCTTGCAGTGATACCCTTTGTAACTTTGCTGTTTCTGTCTGCCCCACATAACCATCTTCATTGCTGTCTGGAGGTAATGTAGAATGATCAACCTGTTTCCGAGATAACCAAAAATTAGGTTCAAATGACTCTGAGCACTATGCGACTTAACTTCTCAGGTCATCAGTCGCCTAGAACTTAGAGCTAATTAAACCTAACTAACCTAAGGACATCACACACATCCATGTCCGAGGCAGGATTTGAACCTGCGACCATAGCGGTCGCTCGGCTCCAGACTGTAGTGCCTAGAATCGCATAGCCACTCCGGCCAGCCAAGATAACCAATCTCCTTGTAAACTAGTGCTGTGCCAATTCTGTATTGAGCATTTGTTTTTCCCATCAAGTGTAACAATTCCTATTGATTCATTGAAGAGAAAGTCTCTGTCTGTTGCCCTCTTGGGTTGAATTTTTTCTTTCAGTATCATATTGTAATTATATAGATTGCTTGTAGAGTTGTTGTCCTAACCGTAATTTGTTGCTTTTTCTTTTTTGCGAAGAAAATAATTTAGTCATTTAGTATTCTGCTGTGCAATAGACAGTTGGGGTAGGGACATGGGTACAATTACCTATTCTAAAAATGGTCTACAAATAGTAATTTAAAATTCATCTAATTAGAAATAGATGTCTGTCCTTTGTATGACAAACAAGGAACAGGTGCAAAAAATTTATGTGAGGGGCCATTCCATACCAAGAAGTCCAGGAAAAAAAAATTGCTTGTTTGTCCTTCCTCGAAAAATTTGGTATTTATTGGATGAATTCCCTAATGTTTAGAGAACACAAAAAAATTTTTAAATTATTTTTTGTTTGTCATTTAGAAACGGTCATTTTTGTTTCAAGCCTAAAGCAATTTTTTGCATTTGCTAGCAGCTGCAGTTTTTTGAATTATTCAGTAATGGATTGCCCTAGGCTTTTCAAATAAAAATAATTTAATTGAACACACCCTGGCCTACAAATTAAAACCATTATCACCTAACTGAACGTATTTCTTAATATATTTTTAATAGCTCAAGGCTATCTAATCTAATCATTGTCTGGAAATTAAAAAAAAAATCATTTTTTTTTACCACCGGTTTTCAAAGGAATAGTAAATTGTGAGCCTCAGTATTTTTTGTGCTTTTGTGCTGTATAGTATAGTTCCTTTTTATAAAGTACCAATGATGATAAGCTTATACCTAAAAAATACACATTTTAAAAAACAAATTTTTGAAGTTGTCATTTTTTTCTGCAGTATCTTTGTTAGAGGACCTAATAAAAACCTGAGAATTGCAGACGTAATAAACCTTTATGATATCAAACATCAGTATAAATTTCAACTTTCAGATGCAACTAGAAGTTATGAAAAAAAATTTTCAAATGAGAGTCAGAAATACATTTAACATTTGTGATATTAAGGCTGATGGAAAAAGTCAATTACATATTTAAACACATTAAATTAAAGTAAGAAATGATTATTTGCCGAAAGTTTCAGTAGGCTAGGACACAGCATCTGCAAGTTTGTACTGTAATGGTGGTTTAGATAAAGAATTTTGTCTCTCACCAGGAACTATAAAAGAAAAGTAGAGTCAATGTGCCATATCCTTGGTGTGTTGCTTGCTATTAAATTAAAGAAAAAACCTAAGTGAAGAAAAAAAAGCTTGTGCCATGAATGCAATAATTGAGAAAGTGGCAACTCTTGTGAGAATGAATTTGGAAGTTTCATTTCAAAAGGAAATTTGCACTAAACTAGATAGGAGCTCTACAAATGCACCATCTGAGCGTGATGATTTGCTATGTGGCAGAAACTAAATGCCGTATTTCAAATAAAGAGGACAAAATGATGATTATCTATTGCTAAGTTCTTGGAGTCTAGCAAAAGATAATGATGAATTTAATGTGTCAGAATGTTTGGTTACACTAACAAGACAGTCAGTAAAAGAATAAGGTGGTGGTGGTGGTGGTGGTGGTGGTGGTGGTGGTGGTTAGTGTTTAACGTCCCGTCGACAACGAGGTCATTAGAGACGGAGCGCAAGCTCGGGTTAGGGAAGGATTGGGAAGGAAATCAGCCGTGCCCTTTCAAAGGAACCATCCCGGCATTTGCCTGAAACGATTTAGGGAAATCACGGAAAACCTAAATCAGGATGGCCGGAGACGGGATTGAACCGTCGTCCTCCCGAAGGAGAGTCCAGTGTGCTAACCACTGCGCCACCTCGCTCGGTAAAGAATAAGGCATTTTACCGGCATTACGAAGAAAAGTTCATCTAATTTGATAGCCGAAAACACAGTTGTAAAAGTTATTAGGTTTTATGAAGATGACAACAGCCGTTTGATGCCGTGCAGAAAAGATTTTTTTATCCTGTGAAGGGAGAGAGTAGTAAATTTCAAGGAAAAAAGTTTAATATTGTGTTAATTAAATGAAATGTTCACTGAATTTGAGAGGGAAATCCCTGACATTAAAATTGGAAAGTCAGTATTTTGTGGGTTGAGACCAAAATAGTGTACTATTGCAGGGGCATGTGCCACCCATAATACATGCGTTTGTTTGTATCACCTGAGTTTAAAGTTAATGATAAATGAGGCCAATCTGAGACTTGACCATAAAGATCTTAAGCTTTACTTGACATGTTTGAAGAATCGGAAGAAGATGAATAGATGCCTGACAATATAGAATACCGTGGGTGACCCAAGACAGAACAGAAATGGTGACAGTCATAAAACCATGAGAAAAGTATTTTGAAGTGTTGGTAGCTAACCTTGAAAATCTGAAAATTCATCATGTTATTGCCAGAGCTCAAAGTAAATTTATGAAAGATCTTGGCAGTTGATGGATGCTTAGTTCCAGTCGATTTCTCTGAAAAGTATTCCTTTGTTGTTCAAGACAAAGTTCAAGGTTACCACTGGGTAAACAAATAGGCCACAGTTCATCCATCTGTGTTCTGTTATAAAGATAGAGATAAACCAGAGTCACAGTTTTTGTGTCATAAGTGGCCACTTTGAACACAACACAACACAACACTACAACAGAATACACTTTTCAACTGCAATTAACAAACTACATAGAACTGCACCACTCTTTCATGAAAAAACTGACCTACTGCTCTGATGGTGCTGCAAACCAGTGAAATAAAATAAACCATACCATCTCCTTTCACAAAAAACATTTTAGACTTGGTGTAGAATGGCACTTTTTACATCATGACATGGGAAGGTGGTGTGTGATGGTGTCGGGGGCACAACAAAGCGAGCTGTCGCAAGTAGTTGTCTGCGACAGACCTATGAAAACAGGTAAAAGGTATTACCTATGTTTTTGTAAAATGTGAGAAAATACAAGAACTCTACAGCAATGTCTTGGAGGAGAGGTTCAACACTTGTCACAAGAGTAAAGGCACTTCATCTTTTTGTTGTTTTATACCCTAGTCTCACAACTTGCTCAAATTGTAATTTCATATCAACATCCCAATAGTGTGTCTCCTCAGTGTGGAAAACTAGTACCACTGACACCTTTGTCTTTACATTGTGGCTTGGGTTTATAAAGAACAGTTTTGGATTGCCGTATTTGATAGAATTGGTTGTCAAAACCATGATGTGCATGTTACATTTTACCACCCACCAGGACCAAAGAATCGCTTAAAAATTTGAGAAGGATCAACTTTGGGTTGAAGCTATCTCTCTCTCTCTCTCTCTCTCTCTCTCTCTCTCTCTCTCTCTCTCTCTCTCTCTCTCTCTCTCTCTCTCTGGAATTAACAACTGTGACTGGGCTAAATTTTAACCTAATGTCCAAATTAAGTGAAGAAATTTCTCAGATGTTCAATGAATAACATAGTAAATTCAAATAAGATGAGTTGGCTCATTTTCAGTATAAAAAATAACAAATAATCATAGATATGTTTAAATTAGGTAATTGATGTACTTTATACCATTAGCCTAGATATTGTGGATGCTAAAAAAACTTTTTTTAATCATATCAGTAATTTTTCATAACTTCCAAGTGAATCTCAAAATTGAAATTTGTACTGAAGTTTGCTATTGTAAAGGTCTTTGAAGTGTGTAATTTCCATATTTTTATCTGGACCCCTGACAAAGATATTGCAGGCCAAAAAAGGAAAAAATTCAAAAAATCCATTTTTAAAAATGTGTATTTTTAAAGTGTAAGCTTCTCACCATTGATATTTTATAGAAAGTAACTGCTAAATAGTGTAATAGCCCAAAAGTATTGAGGCTGAGAAATTACTCTTTATTTGGAAAACCAGTATCAAAAATTGAATTTTTTTCATTTGTGACCAATAACTTTGAGCTACTAAAAATGTTAAGAAATGCATTCAGCTAGGTGGTTTTAATTTGTAGGCCACAGTTGCTGAGCTAAATGCTTTTTATTTGAAAGTCCCAGGGCAACCCATTACTGAATAATTGAAGGAAAAAGAAACCCTCACTCAAGTGGTATGATGTGACCCTCAGTTGTAAGACTCTCTTTAATATGACCCAGATTACAGCACATACTATCCCATTCTTTTATGTTCTTTATTGTTCCCTATGCCTTGTAATCTCCCTTGCTTTCTGTTCCTTTCATTCTGTACTTACTGCATTCCCATGATGATACTGTTTACATTGCCATGTTCTGACAATTACTTGCCCCTTTTATTTCTTTATTTTCTGTGCTTGATTCCCAGTCTTACCACTCACCCAGCTCTTTACTCATATTAATCTAATCTTTATCATTATTAACTACAATTTTATACAGTAGAAACTTATCATGCCATTGAAATATGCTTCATTCTACGTACGTGAGGTTTATGGACAGTTTTATACTGTTATAACGTTCAGGATTTGTAACTACTCAAGATTGTCCTGATCTATTACTGCCACCTGTGCTTCTAAGTCTTGTTAATAAAGTGCATAAAATATGTGATATTTGATCTGAGCTTGGTGCTTACAGGTTTTTCCCCTTCCCTCGGGCTATCAGGGAGTGGAATGGAAGGGATGAGATGTAGTAAAAGTGCCAGACTCTTTCTTCCACACATTTCACTGTGAGTTGTGGAGTATTACTGTAGTTGTAGTGTGACCTAAGTTTCTCATGATCTTATTGTGGGAAAAATTCAATTGTACCTTGACAGAATTCAGGTCTTAGCACTATAAGCAAAGGGTGTGTTAGTTATAATTCTTATTACCAGAAGATTTCTTCATTTAAGAGGTTGTGTGCACAAGTTAAAATATTTGGACATAACTTGTCAACCTGAGAGAGACATCATATAGCATTACTGATAACAAAGATGGACACTAGGTAATGGACATACGATTGTAGTGGTAATACATTTGTAAATATAAACAACTTTAGGAAAATAATTATTGTACGTACAACAGTCCAGTTTAACGTAGATTAAATGCTGAAGTCTGTATGTAAACAAGGTACAGTAGAGTCCTGTTAATCCAAACTAATTGGGACCGGACCTTGTTCGGATTACCGATTTGTTCATATTAGCCGGAATTATGGTAACGAGTATCTAGAATGAAGTATACCAAGCATATAAGTAGGTACATCATCATAACAAATGGGAACAAGTGTGGGAACAATGACTCACTCTCACTCCCTGCCATTGTTGTTGTGCATTGTTGAGATCTTTGTAGTGCCTGAGGTCAGTGCACTGCCAGTTGACTCGCAAAGCACTTGGTTGTGTTAATTATCGATCGCTGGCACTCATAGTTGTATTGTATTCGTTCAGGTGTAGTGGTGTACGTATTTTCGTCATGAGTAAGCAGAAACATACAACGTTTACTCTCAAAGAAAAACTGAATGCTTTGAAGTGGATAGACAATGGTGAGAATGTATCTAAACTGGCAACGGAACTGGGTGTTGTTAAAGCAACCATTTGTGATTGGAAGAAGAACCGAGTGAAGCTTGAACAGTCCTGTGCAACGTCTTCGGGAAGAACACTCTAAATTCGACAGACTTTGAAACAGTTCCAGTACGATAAAGTGGATGAAGCTCTTTTCCTCTGGTTTATGCAGGATAGAGAAAGGGGAAATGGTTATGAGTCTTTTAGTGAAAGTACGGGTTGGTTGTACAGATTCAAAAAACGCCATGGAATCAGTCAGCTAACAATTACTGGAGAGAATCTTTCTTCTGACCATGATGCAATGAAGGAATACTTGGGTGAGTGTGAAAAAATGATGAGAGGGAAAGTATTCTGCCCAACAAATTTATAATGCTGACGAGACTCGCCTTAATTTTAGGGCATTGCCAACAAAAAGCCTGGCATCAAAAGCAAAAAACTATGCTCCTGGTTTTAAAATGTACAAGGATCGTGTGGCTTTATTAGTGTGCAGCAACACTGCTGGTAATCACAAGCTGCCTTTAATGCTGATCTGCTAGGTCCAGAGCTTTTAAAAACTGCAACATGAAGTCCTTGCTGGTATATTATCGCAACCAGAAATAAGCATGGATGGATGGTAAGCTGTTCAAAGAATGGTTGCACGGCCAGTTTGTTCCCTTTGTTTGACAGTTTTCTAAGGAAAATCATTTGTCTCCCCGTGAAATCGTTTTGATTGATGACGCATCATCTCACACCAGCATTGAGGAATTATGTGATGGAGAAAATATGGCAAAATTTTTGCCAGTGAATGTTTCACCACTTCTACAGCCGATGGACCAGGGTGTATTGCAAACATTAAAACTGATTTACAGAAAACAATTTTTAAGACTGCTGATCCAAGATGATAGCATTCTTTTAGTGGACAAAATAAAAAAGACCAATGTGAAGGATGATGTTTATTGGGCCGTTGAGGCACGGCAGAATATTTCAGAAAATACTCTGAGAAAATCGCGGAGAAAACTGTGGACATCTCTTGAATTTCAGGACATCCTAGTTGAAAATGAAGAGGAAAATCTACTACAAATGATACAAACAATCCCTGGATGTGAAGAAGCTAGTGAAGGAGACATAAATGAGTGGATGGCAGTGGATGGGGTATGTGTGGAGAAAATTACTGACACTGATTTAGTAGCTGCTGTGACTCAAGACCCGGAGGAAGTTGACTGCTATGACGGAAGTGACAATGAGTGTGAAAGCTACACACAGTGACGCAACAGAAGCCCTTGACCTCGTGCTATGTTATTTGGAGCAACAGCCTACTGCTACACCTGCTGATTTGATGTTTGAGGCGATGGTGCAACTATGTGTCATATAACAGATTGTCTTAATTATGCCAAAAAACAATGACTGAGTTTTTGTCATCTAAAAAGTCCGCTGTATTTTAGTAAGTTTGACAGCTTTTATTGCATTGTTATGCATTGTTTAAACCTAATATTTTCTTGCCAATTTTTCTAATATTGGTTTACTGCATTGTGTAAATTAAAATAGTGTGTATACACGGCAATTTACTGCACAGTTTTCCATACTTAGATTAACATTTTTCATGTTCGGATTAACCAAACGTTCGGATTAGTGAGACTCTGCTGTATTTGTCTTCTACCATTCAGTTAGTTTGGAATGGCTATCAAATTTGATTGACCTTTACATAACCCATGTGAAGGTACAAATACACTGTGCAATACAGTTAAAGGGTCACAGTTTTGAAACACTGTAATTCTCTCCCATTGTGACACAGAAGTTTCAACTTTACCTCATAGGTGCTTACAACCTTACTCAGTAATGGTGCAGAAGTGTGGTGGTGCCTTGCGACATCACCTTGGGCTCATCGATGCTTCAGACAGCAAGTTGTTAACATGTGAAAAAAAAAAAGTTCAGAGCTCAGAAGTTCAAGTGATGTGTACTGTGGGTGTGTCACTCAGTGGGAAATTAGTCACACCTCCTCTTCCCCACATTTCACCCCCTTCTTTTAATGCCTCTGTGATGGTGATCAGAACCACAATGCCCAGCATAGAAATCACATGATTTTCTAATGGGTGGTTGCGGAAAACTTTTCAGGTGCACCACTGCTCAGATTCAACGCGAAGAGACCCCAGGAGTTGGCATAAGCAGTGTGAGTGAAACCACCTCTACCCTTGGGGCAGTGATTCCCATAAATTTCATGGATGAAAACATCAGTCCACAGTGTGGTGAGTGACAGGACGATGTTTTCGACAACTTTTGACACTGCTCACATCCCCTGGACAATTCACACCTCTTTAACAAGGTGAATTGCTCAGTGGGCATCAACAGTGTTGAACTTTGTCAAGATCATTGTCCTGTTGCGCATCACACTTTGAACTGTAGTTTCTGACTGTGAACTGTGTGGGAATCAACACCTCTGCAGAAGTGGTGGGTTCTTTGACACCCTTTATGCTTCCTCTTGAGGCTTTTCATTTTGATTCTGAATGTCAGTGTGTTTGAAATGTTTTCCTTGGCCACCCATCTGTGTGATTTCAATGCTGGGTGTCGCTGTTCTGACCTCTATTGCAGAGGCTTCGAAAGAAGGCGTGAAATATGGGTAAGGGGGTGTGATGACCTTCCCATGTGTGTGACATCCTCAGTGACATTGGACAGAAGTGTGATGAAATTTGGTGCCAACGTGACATCATTCAGCCACCTTACACATCATATGCACTTTTGAGCTGTGGCCTTTTTTTTTCGCGTGTGTTGACACCTTGCTATTTGAAGCTTCACTGAGTGCAAAAGTTATGTTGCAGAGCCTTATAGAGAAAGATTTTAGGCACCTTTGAGCTATATTTCAAAACTTCTTTGTCATGATTTGGAGACAATTACAAGAGTTAAAAAAAGTGAGCCTTTAAACGTGTTGCAAGGTGTAAATTGGAGAAAGCAAATTTTGTGCTTTGAAAACGATGCAATAAGATGAACCAGTGAGGGGGTTCCAGGGGTTTTGTATGTCAGATGTTAAATCTTATTGAACAAATATCAAGAACAAAATGGTGATAGCAGGGATGAATTGTTAATTTGATGACACTTTACCTTCAGCCAAAGGATCATGATGTAAGGAAATTTAAAGTCTTGAATAGCACATGAATAAGAAACCAGAGGAGGAGAACAGCAAATTTCATTTTACTTACTTTTTTGTGCTGCAGGACATCATGAAATACTTTTAATTTAGCAGTTATGAGAATTACTCTTACAAAGATGTTTTGTAGTCTGCTAGATAGTCAACACCTCACTTCAGAGAATATTTAATGACAAAACTAGAACACATTGGAATAAAGTATTTCACCTGTGTTATTAACTCTGTGATAGGAACCTGTGGTTGCAATTCATTTAAGAGAGCAGAATTTGATGACACTGACATGCATTAGTTGAGAATTTAGTGCACAGTCTGAAAGAAAGTGGCAGATGGTGCATGCAGTTGTACAAACGGCTATCCATAATCTCTTTATTTCCACAAGAGTTGTGTAATAGTAACTTCAAAAATGGCTGAAAAAGGCATTGGCTACTGCTCGGATCTAGGACGACAAAACCAGTTGATTCCAGTTGCACTGTTTGTGATAGAATTGAATAACCTGCATACGTGAATCTGTAACAATAATGAGTGCTGTGGGATGATTCACTTCCTTGTGAGAACAAAGGATCTTTGCAAGTTAGAGAACATAAAAAAGTGCAATTTGAAGCTAAGAAATATGTCCAACTGTCCTTTACTTAGCAAATGAAAAGGCTCTAAAAAGTCTCTTATTCCCAGGCAATCTGTATCTTCCAAAGACTCATTTTGGAGTCATCCACTCCAGTTGAAGTGTGATGATATGCTGGACAGATTAGGTGAGGTTACAGATACACAGCCAGAGCACTTAATATATGTTGGTACAGGTTTACTGTGTTAAGCACTGATCATTTTTATTCACTGACATGGCATTTTATTAGCCGCTCAACTTCATTGAAAAGACCAGCCTGGAGGGAAGTGACACTGGAGGGAAGTGCATTTCTTTCTTGAGGTTCTACTTGTGGGTAGCATACGGAAGGTGTTCGAAGTGTTCAGCCTGAGCCCAGTTACATTCATTACATAATTTGAGGAGTGATAAACATTTCAGGTTTATGTTTAATTTCTTGATATGTAGTTAATTCCCCTTTTGCATTAGTTGAATTTCCCTTTGTGTTAACGTTGACATAGATCAACACAAAGAAAATTTGTACAGACTTTCACAGCAGTGAACCACTATTTTGAATTGTGGAGGTAGATGCTGTGAGAAACAGCTGGCCTCAGTTTTCATCCTGCCTGTGTCAGTTAACACTTCCCAGATTGCATCCCCAAGGAAGTGGACAAATATGTCCCAGAATGTACTAAATTCAGTTTCAAAAATTCTTACAATCATTGATATACAATTTACCCTGATTTGCCTGTCACTTTAAGTGAATGTTAGTGTAGTTCATCTAACAAAGTCCTGGCCAAATAAGCCCCTTGTTGTCAGCTATATTTTTGTTGTTATGCATACTAAACGAATAAGAGTATGTGTTATGAATTCATAGGCCTTTTTAGCAAAATAATTTGTGATACTCTTCTCGAGTTTGGAGCCAGATTTTCAAGTCAAGGTGACACAATATTTTGACAATCGAACTACCTGTCACCTACAGGTGAGACGCTACATTGTCAACTTGGCATAAAGACCTGGCTGCGGATCCGAGAAGAGTATCATGAGAGTATGTATATTTTGGGAACAGCATTGCTGTTAACGACGACATAATATTTTATATAAAATATTGGTTTGCAAGTATTTTATTTCTTGTTGCACATAGATTATTATTCATGGTACTTCAAGTTTTGTGACATTGTTTCATAAAGATCTTAATTTTTGTTACTGTTCACACACTTCGAACAATATGGAGAATTTTCTTGCAGAATCGTAATTTCCAACCAATATAAATTTTCTTTGCTATAATTCACATAGTGTTAATGTGTTCAGCTATGGCTGTATTAGAGATCCATACTATTTGCTCAATAGATAAAATACAGTGCATTTTAGTTACAACAGAGGTAAATTTTGAAGTTTGGGACTGGAATAGTTTGTGTGGAAAATGAATGTAATGTGGTTAATAATCATTTTGAACAAACTAGTATATCAAATTAAGTTTATACATTTCTGTACCTGACACAAACGTATTAAGAAGTAGTGAATTCCCTGTGCTGCCAATATCCTTCACTACTTCATGTACATCTGCATCTATATCTATACTCCACAAGCCACCTTATGGTGCATCGTGGAGGGCACCTTCTACCAGTACCAGTCATTTCCTATACTGTTCCCCTCGCAAATAGAGGTAAGAAAAAAAAGACACTTTATATGCCTCTGTAAGAGTTCTAATTTCTCTTATCTTACCTTCATATGCCTTAAGTGAAATGTACGTTAGTGGCAGTAGAATCCTTCTGCAGACGGCTTCAAATACCGGTTCTCTAAACTTCCTCAATAGTATTCCTCAAGAAGAACCTTGCCTTTCTTCCAGGGATTTCTATTTGAGTTCCTGAAGCATGTTCGTAATACTTATGTGTTGTTTGAACCTACTGGTAACAAAACTAGTCATCTGCCTGTAAATTGCTTCAATGTCTTCCTTCAGTCTGACTTTGTGTGGAATCCAAACACTTCAGCAGTACTCAAGAATGAATCGATTAGTGTTCTATAGTCAACCTCCTTTACAAATGAACCCCACTTTCCTAAAATTCTCCCTGGAAACGAAGTTGAGCCTCGCCTTCACTCCCTACAGCCCTTAACATGATCTTTCCATTTCATATCGCATTGCAACATAATGCCTAGATATTTAACTGATGTGACTGTGTCAAGCAGCACACTACTAGTGTTGTATTTGAACATAATGGATTTGTTTTTCCTACTCATCTACATTAACTTACATTTTTCTATATTTAGAGCTAGCTGCCATTTATCACACCAACTAGAAATTTTGTGTGTGTCTTCTTTTATCTTCCCACAGTCACTCAATGGTGACATCTTCCCATGCACCACAGCATCATCAACAAATAGCTGCAGTTTGCTGCTCACCCTATTCATAAGATCATTCATGTATGTAGAAAATAACAACTGTCTTGTTACACTTCGCTGGGGCATTCCTGATGATACACTTGTCTCTGATGAACACTCACTATCAAGAGCAATGTGCTGGACTCTGTTATTTAAGAAGTTTGAACGCCATTTACATATCTGGGAACCTATTCTGATTGCCCATACCTTCGGTAACAGTCTGTGGTGGGAGGACCATGACAAATGCTTTTCAGAAATCTAGCATTATGAAATATCTGCAAAGCTCAAAAGTGTAGTACAGGGACCAGCTAATGGTTGAAATGTATATATGAAACCTTGGATACAAGTTGTACAGAAACAATTAGTATTTCATGTACTGATAATTGTAAAAAGTAGTAGTGTGTTTCTATTCCTGATTTAAGATGGAATGTGTTTTGTTCCTGATTTACATTATGAAGTTTGACAGTAACTATCACAGGCAGTAAATAGGTAAACTCTGTATTTAATTTCATTGCTCATTGTTCATCATTTCACAGTAATGAGAAATTAATGCAGTTCTTAATTTTGATGTGCTCTGGTGTATTTTATTTCATTTCTGTAAGCATGCCAGTTAACAGCATAGATCTGTTGGAATAATTAGTTGCAGGAAGTGTTATTTATTCTCTCTTTCCTTTGGTAATGCTTGTTATTCTCATTTGGTTAGGGAAATATTTGCAGCTAACATTGATTTATCCATGTTAATGGTGGTTTGGTAGAGTGGCTGTAGATTAAATTACTTCTCACAGCACAACATTCATTGGGAGAGTCCTTAGAAAATGTAGTCCATCAACAAAGGAGGTGGCTTACAAAACACTTGTTTGACTTATACTTGAGTATTGCTCATCAGTATGGGATCCGTACCAGGTCTGGTTGACAGAGGAGATAGAGAAGATCCAAAGAAGAGCACCGTGTTTCATCACGGGGTTATTTGGTAAGTGTGATAGCGTTACGGAGATGTTTAGCAAACTCAAGTGGCAGACTCTGCAGGAGAGGCGCACTGCGTCGCGGTGTAGCTTGCTGTCCAGGTTTCGAGAGGGTGCATTTCTGGATGAGGTATTGAATATATTGCTTCCCCCTGCTTATACCTCCCGAGGAGATCATGAATGTAAAATTAGAGAGATTCGAGCATGCACGGAGGCTTTCCGGCAGTCATTCTTCCCGCGAACCGTACGCGACTGGAACAGGAAAGGGAGGTAATGACAATGGCACGTAAAGTGCCCTCCGCCACACACCGTTAGGTGGCTTGCGGAGTATAAATGTAGATGTAGATGTAGATCAGCCGGCCTCTAAGCATAAATAACGCTGTATAAAAAGTGGCTGGCTGCTGTATTTCTTCAATTAATCTGTGGTTATTGTTGGCTCAGTTTTCTAACACTTCAAACAGTTACACAAATAATTTAACTGGGTGCCTATGCTTGTAGGAACATTGTGAACAACAAAAATTCAGATATAATTTGTAACACTGCAGGGAAATCTGAATGTAGTAATGGGAGACTTATATCCACAGGAGTTTCAAGCAATAAGGGAAAGTGAACTGTAGCCACCTTCAAAGTTTTGTACAGAACATGGAATCAAGTGTTCATCTTCATTTACGAAGCAGTGTCCTGGTGTGTTTCTCATTCACAAAATGACTACCAGATTGATAGTCTTTATTCACATCATTCACAGCTATTTAAACTGCTTTTCTGATCTATATAGCTCACCTCAATCACTTTGAATAAGGTTTTCTATGATTTCATTAAATTACTTCAGAAAAATTCCAAAATGGTTTCTTCTACAGTAGTGTGGCTTATTTCTGCCATTTTTTCCCCTCAGTTTCTCTCTTACTATGTAAGTATTAGTTGGTTGTTAAAACATGTGAAAACAAGTCACTGTGATGCCAATTAGATCTTCTCAGCGTAATATAAATTATATATTATATTTTGTAAATTTTGTGACTGAAAATTAAAGTACGTTGCTTTTCCAAAGTTAGATGTAGTATGTGTGCTACGAATAATGTTGTGCATTGCATAGTTCAGCTTGCACCAGTTTGCCTCTGATGAGCTGGCTAAATATGCCTGTGTCAGAGTTCAGTGAGCTGAATAATGAACTCACTACTGCTCTTGTTTACCAGCTGACTAGTTGAGCAGAGCATGGGTTCAGTGAGCAGTTAAGTGTCTCCCACACATTGTGGGTTGTGTACGCATTTACTAGTTCCTCTGACATTAGCTAACTTCCATTTAGCACTGAGATTGGTAGTTGTCCATTTTCCTTATAAATCTGCCAAGAACTTGTGCATCCCCACATCAGCAGTTTTACTGTAGGACTATATTTTTCTCAGACTTATTCTGTATTAGATTTCCTGCTGAGAACCTAACATACTTGTAGGATGTCAGTTATGGCTTTTCTCACTTTGTTCCTTTTATTTTACACCATATATTTCAGTTATCAGTCTCCACATCTGGGTTTGACATCCACCTTTTCAAAATTCTTTAACAAAATGTGCAGTCCCTGATGGAAAGCTCACCCAGTTCACTTGTGGCAGTAAGTAACGTGTTCCATAGAAAATTTAATAATAATTAATTACATGAAACTTCCTGGCAGATTAAAACTGTGTGCCCGACCGAGACTCGAACTCGGGACCTTTGCCTTTCGCGGGCAAGTGCTCTACCATCTGAGCTACCGAAGCACGACTCACGCCCGGCACTCACAGCTTTACTTCTGCCAGTACCTCGTCTCCTACCTTCCAAACTTTACAGAAGCTCTCCTGCGAACCTTGCAGAACTAGCACTCCTGAAAGAAAGGATATTGCGGAGATATGGCTTAGCCACAGCCTGAGGGACGTTTCCAGAATGAGATTTTCACTCTGCAGCGGAGTGTGCGCTGATATGAAACTTCCTGGCAGATTAAAACTGTGTGCCCGACCGAGACTCGAACTCGGGACCTTTGCCTTTCGCGGGCAAGTGCTCTTCTTTCTTTCAGGAGTGCTAGTTCTGCAAGGTTCGCAGGAGAGCTTCTGTAAAGTTTGGAAGGTAGGAGACGAGGTACTGGCAGAAGTAAAGCTGTGAGTGCCGGGCGTGAGTCGTGCTTCGGTAGCTCAGATGGTAGAGCACTTGCCCGCGAAAGGCAAAGGTCCCGAGTTCGAGTCTCGGTCGGGCACACAGTTTTAATCTGCCAGGAAGTTTCATATCAGCGCACACTCCGCTGCAGAGTGAAAATCTCATTCTGGAAACGTCCCTCAGGCTGTGGCTAAGCCATATCTCCGCAATATCCTTTCTTTCAGGAGTGCTAGTTCTGCAAGGTTCGCAGGAGAGCTTCTGTAAAGTTTGGAAGGTAGGAGACGAGGTACTGGCAGAAGTAAAGCAGTGAGTCGTGCTTCGGTAGCTCAGATGGTAGAGCACTTGCCCGCGAAAGGCAAAGGTCCCGAGTTCGAGTCTCGGTCGGGCACACAGTTTTAATCTGCCAGGAAGTTTCATATCAGCGCACACTCCGCTGCAGAGTGAAAATCTCATTCTGGAAACGTCCCTCAGGCTGTGGCTAAGCCATATCTCCGCAATATCCTTTCTTTCAGGAGTGCTAGTTCTGCAAGGTTCGCAGGAGAGCTTCTGTAAAGTTTGGAAGGTAGGAGACGAGGTACTGGCAGAAGTAAAGCTGTGAGTGCCGGGCGTGAGTCGTGCTTCGGTAGCTCAGATGGTAGAGCACTTGCCCGCGAAAGGCAAAGGTCCCGAGTTCGAGTCTCGGTCGGGCACACAGTTTTAATCTGCCAGGAAGTTTCATATCAGCGCACACTCCGCTGCAGAGTGAAAATCTCATTCTGGAAACGTCCCTCAGGCTGTGGCTAAGCCATATCTCCGCAATATCCTTTCTTTCAGGAGTGCTAGTTCTGCAAGGTTCGCAGGAGAGCGTCTGTAAAGTTTGGAAGGTAGGAGGCGAGGTACTGGCAGAAGTAAAGCTGTGAGTGCCGGGCGTGAGTCGTGCTTCGGTAGCTCAGATGGTAGAGCACTTGCCCGCGAAAGGCAAAGGTCCCGAGTTCGAGTCTCGGTCGGGCACACAGTTTTAATCTGCCAGGAAGTTTCATATCAGCGCACACTCCGCTGCAGAGTGAAAATCTCATTCTGGAAACGTCCCTCAGGCTGTGGCTAAGCCATATCTCCGCAATATCCTTTCTTTCAGGAGTGCTAGTTCTGCAAGGTTCGCAGGAGAGCTTCTGTAAAGTTTGGAAGGTAGGAGACGAGGTACTGGCAGAAGTAAAGCTGTGAGTGCCGGGCGTGAGTCGTGCTTCGGTAGCTCAGATGGTAGAGCACTTGCCCGCGAAAGGCAAAGGTCCCGAGTTCGAGTCTCGGTCGGGCACACAGTTTTAATCTGCCAGGAAGTTTCATATCAGCGCACACTCCGCTGCAGAGTGAAAATCTCATTCTGGAATAATTAATTACATGTTCCATAGATCATTTGAATGATTCTTTTATCGAAATGATGCGGAACAAATTAGTTTACGGAATATGTATACATGAGTAGTGTTAACATTAATGAACATACAATTTTTTAGTTCTCCTCGTGCCATTAAGCTTAATCCATGTGAGGGTCGTCAGGTACCCATACAGTGGTTGCCCCTGACAACATAGGGATCATACTGTGGGTGCCCAAGCTGTCACTTCCCCAGGCATGTTGAGGAGTGGATGCCTGTCTTCTTGGGGGCACCATGCCACTGAGCACTGGCCATTACACCAAGTGCCCTTTGCTCTGGCTAAATGGCACTAAATGGCACTTTGTTTGGAGTAGGCAGCACCATAGCAAGTATTTGAAATCATAAAATAACCAAAGCTATCAGGTGATGGCCACGAGGCTCTGATAATCTCTTCAGACTGACCGCAGTTCAATGTAGGGTAGATCATTGCAACCCTAGAAACCTACGCTCCTTGGCCATGCCATGGGAGGAAAACAAAACCATGTGACTTGCAGACACTACTCCTGTCAGTTCCTGGTGTGTACGTGAACAGTGTCCTTTTCTGTGTCAATGTTCTTTGTAGATAACATTGCAAATCTACTTGGTAATGTACCTGTTACCATAACATCCCAAAGAACCTAAACATGGTATAGTGATTAGTTATTCTCCGGGATCTAATGCTGTAGATGGAAGAAGAGCTGTGAAAACACGTGGAGAGGCAATGGATCCATTTTGTATGTCATGTGCATCGAGGCCTGTTTCACTGCAAAGTAGACACTGGCGTATTTATCCTCGCTTTTGAGCAGAATTAACTTCCAGAGGAAGTCAAAATATGATTTACTGCTGTCATCCGAAGTCATATTTCGCACTTTAAACGCCAGTGCTTGGGTATATGTCTTCCCAGTGTACACATGACCTTATTTGTGAAGACTGTGGCCAGTCACTTCACAAAAATGTCACATGTGCTACCACCTGTCTGTGTCAGTTGTGGCAGCGACCATCCTTCCTGTTCCCTGAAGAGTGCTGCTGCAATCAAGAAATGCAAGATCCAGAATTACCTCCCATAATTTGGAATTCAAAAAAATAATATCATTTGTATGCAGTCTCAGCTTCAGCCACTACTGTGACAAGGTCATCAGTAGTACGTGCCAACGTATTTACTCCCTACTTCTTGACCTCTGTTAGTCACCAAAATAAACTTGACTGTGGGGGCAATCAGTTGCCCTCTCTAGTGGCACCTGCAGCACCATCTTTGGTAACCACTCCCAGCATCTGCCTGGAAAAGCAGCATACTCCTCCAGTGTTAATTGAGACTTGGCTCCTTCTGAAATCCCTCTCCCCAGACATCCGCAGACCAGCAACCCGACACCAACCAGTGGCTGAGGGAGCCATGTACTGTGGGTCCCAGGGTTGCCCAGTGTTCTTCTGTTCCTACACCCACAGTGCATAAGTCCTCACAAGATTCTCGACTGGCAAAAGTTGTGAAGAAGAAAAAGAAGAAATCTTGGGAGAAGTCTACTCTGGTTGACCTCCAGCGGCGGCAGATCCTCCCTGTACATCATCACACTCCAAACTAATGTTTGTTGTTGTTCACCCACACCAGTGACAGACAGTGATCCTGGGGCTTGACCTGTTCTTCTGTCCCCTTTACACCTAAGTGGTACACCCACAATGCGGTGATCTAATATACTTGCAGTACATATTACTGTTACCTACCAGAACAACTACTAATTTCTTCTTGTTCTGTGATCTATGTTGCTGTCCAACAAACACTTCACTGATGATGAGTCTCCAACCCTTCGAGGTTACCGAGCATTCCCAAGAGAGCATGTGGAGGGTTCTGCACATTTGTTCACACAAATGCTGTGAGTGGATTCCCCTCCATACTGCATTGAAAGCAAGAGCAGTGTGATGCAAACAACACAAGTTATGACCTTTTGTAATGTTTATTTACCTCAAGGCAGGGCAATTTCTTACTTTGAGATTACCACCTTAATCGAACAACTCTCCCTCCCTTTCACCTACTTGGGGATTTCAGTGCACTGTGGGGAAGGGCCACCTCATCTGGCAGGGACCTTCTGGCTGACCAGCTTCTTTCCAATCCTGACGTGTCTCTCCACAATGACTGTACTCATACCCACTTTAGTACCACTTATGACACCTTTTTGACTATCGATCTCACAGTTTCTTCTCTCAATGCTGTGGCTTCGCTACAGTGTTCACTGTATGTCGATCTTCGTGACTGTGGCCACTTTCCGGTAATCTTGTCACTTCCTTGTCACTGCGTAATGGTCCACATAATATGGTAGGCCCCCCCCTGCGGGTTCGGGGGTAAGAATAGGCCCGCGGTATTCCTGCCTGTCGTAAGAGGCGACTAAAAGGAGTCTCAAACGTTTCGGCCTTCTGTGATGGTCCCCTCTTGGGTTTGACCTATTTTTTTTTCCCAAATTTCCGTTGTTAGTGCGTGCCATTTGGGGAAGGACACCTTACGTGGTGTTTTTCTATTGGTCCATCGTGCTCCGCCATCTTGCATGTTACCTATTGTCGTGTGGGGGGGGGGGGGGGGGGGGGACTACGCCCAACATCTTCTGGGTTGTCTCCTTCTCGCCTTCTGCGCACTCTTCTTCTTAGCGCCCACGACAACTGTGGACCCTTTCAACACCTAAAATCCAGCACGGTAGCCAGTCCGTTGTGGTGGGGTCGTCATGTACCCTCTTGGTGGTAGCCCCCTGACCACGCAGGGATCGCACTACAGATGCCAGAGCTGTTTCCTCCCCATGCATGCCAAGGAGTATGTGCCCATCTTGTCTGGGGCACGGGGACTCCGGGCAATGGGATATCGGCCAGGTACCCGTTGCTTTGGCTGGGTGGCGCCCTTGGGGAGAGCCCTCGTTCGGAGTAGGTGGCATCTGGGCGGATGTGGCGCAATGAAGCGCAATAAATCACACCAAGCTGGTGGTCGCACGGCCACCAGTGTCTCTAAGCGAGGTAGAGTCGACTTTGATGCTGCGCAATATGACCCTCAGACGTTCCCCTCGTTGGCTGCGCCATGGGAGGGACGCCGATCTAGTGCCAAGCGGGAGCCTTACGTACCGCAATACCTTGTCTGCAGCAGGACTGATGGTGACTCCTTTCTTATGACGAAGCCTCTGTTTTTTGTGGAACACCTGGAGGATAAGTTTGGGGAAGTGGCGGGGTTGTCTAAAATGAGGAATGGGTCCATCCTCCTCAAGACATCCTCCCCAGCCCAGTCACGAGCGTTGCTCTTGTGCGATAAGCTGGGTGACGTCCCTGTTACCGTCACTCCCCACAGTAGCTTAAATATGGTCCAGGGGATTATTTATCATCGTGACCTCTTGTTACAATCCGATGACGAGCTGAGAGCCGACTTGGAACGACGTGGCGTCCATTTTGTCCGTCGTGTGCATAGACGGCCCAAGGCTAACAGGGTGGCCACCGGTGCCTTTATCTTGGCCTTCGAGGGTGATGTCTTGCCCGAGAAGGTCAAGGTAATGGTTTACCGTTGCGACGTGAAGCCATACGTCCCTCCCCCGATGCGGTGCTTCCAGTGCTGGAAGTTTGGGCATATGTCCTCCCGTTGCCCATCCAGCGCTACATGTCGAGATTGCGGACGCCCCTCTCATCTCGATTCTCCATGTGCGCCCCCGCCTGTATGTGTCAACTGTGGGGAGCACCACTCTCCATGCTCGCCGGATTGCCCCGTTCTTCATAAGGAGCGGAAGATCATGGAATTTAAGACCCTGGACCGGCTTACTTATCGAGAGGCAAAACTGAAATATGAAAGGTTGTATCCTGCTTCCCTTCGACCATCTTATGCTGCAGCCACGGTTGTCGCCTCAACTGTGCCGCCTTCAGTGGGCCCTCGGGGCCGTGTATCTCTGTCTGCCCCCCTCGTGCCTGGGGGCAAGCCTTCCTCTGTTGCCCCCTTAGCAGTTGGGGGCAAACCCTCTTCTGTCGCTCCCCCCAAGCTTACTTCGGGAGTGACATCTGCTCCACAACCGGGAGGCTCGATTCCTCCCCCTCCTTCTCCGCCGGCGTTGCCTCCGCCGGTTCCTCTCTCACGGAAGGGGTCCCTCGGGGCTCTCCCTTCCTCCGTTTCTTCTCCTTCCCAGCCAGATGTCAGCCAGTGGCTGAAGGTTCCGCCACCTGCTGGTCGTAGGGCTTCTGCGTCGTCGTCAGCCTCCGACGCTCCTTCAGAGAAGCTCTCCCAGCCCTCTCATCCTAAGGGCAGACGCGAGAAGAAGGAACGGAATGTGTCCAAGAAGAAGGACGTTCCGGCGGTTTCAGCACCGCCTGCTGTACATAGTCCTGGCTCCGGGGATGAGGTGGAGATCCTCGCCTCTGCCGCGGATCTCGCCCTCACGGAACCCTTGGGGGCCTCTCCTATGGACTCAGCTGACTCTCCCCCAGTGGCGGCAGTTGGCTTTGAAGCGCTGTCTGCCTCTTAGTCGCATTCACGCCCTCCCAGTCCCTTCCTGCTTCCATTCTCCAATGGAACTGCGGCGGTTATTTCCGCCACCTGCCTGAGCTCCGGATGCTTCTGAGTGATTCCCCTGTTCTCTGCATTGCTCTGCAGGAAACTTGGTTTCCTGCACTACGGACCCCCGCCCTTCGCGGTTATCGGGGATACTATAAGAACCGCGCTGCCTGTCATAGAGCGTCAGGTGGGGTTTGCCTCTTTGTTCACCACTCTGTCTGTAGTTCGCCAGTACTCCTTCAGACGCCTTTAGAGGCAGTTGCTGCCAGGGTTGAGCTCTCGCCGGCTATTACTGTTTGCTCTGTTTACATTCCTCCGGATGGGGAGCTCCCCCGACATGTCTTGGCTGTGCTGCTGGCTCAACTCCCGCCACCATTGCTGCTTCTGGGCGATTTCAATGCCCACAACCCTCTATGGGGTGGGACTGTCTTTGATGACCGCGGTCGGGCAGTGGAGCATTTGTTGGCTCAGCTCGACCTTAGCCTCTTGAACACCGGTGCTCCCACGCATTTCAGTGTTGCCCATGGCTCGTTCTCGGCCATCGATCTCTCTCTTTGCAGCCCCGGACTTGTCCCATCCCTCCACTGGAGGGTGCACCCTGACCTGTGCGGTAGTGACCATTTTCCCATCTATTTGTCACTACCCCAGAGTCGTTCTTCTGGGCGCCTGCCCCGCTGGGCTCTCCACAGGGCAGACTGGCCGGCTTTTACTTCTGCTGCTGCCATTGAGTCTCCCCCACAGGGTGACATTGACGAGGTGGTCCGTGTTTTAACCACATCCATCATTTCAGTGGCCGAAGCTGCCATCCCCCGATCTTCTGGCCTCCCTCGGAGGAAGGCTGTACCCTGGTGGTCGCCGGAGATTGCTGAGGCTATTCGCGACCGTCGGCGGGCTCTCCAGCATCATAGGCGGCACCCGTCTCTCGAGACCCTCATCGCCTTTAAGAGGCTCCGTGCCTTGGCCCGTTGTCTTATTGCACGGCGTAAGCAGGAGTGCTGGGAGAGGTATGTCTCATCCTTGGGCTCCCATGTCTCCCCCTCACTCGTGTGGTCCCGGATCCGGCGGATTTATGGATACCAGACCCCTATGGGTGTCCCTGGGCTCTCCTTGGACGGCGCTGTCTGCACGGACGCTGCCGCCATTGCTGAACGGCTTGCCGCGCACTTTGCTCAGAGCTCTGCGACTGCCTCCTATCCCCCCGCCTTTCGCTCTCTAAAGGAGCGAGCCGAGCGGACGCCGTTCTCATTCCACACGCGTCGTTCTGAAACATACAATGCTCCTTTCAGCGAGAGGGAATTCCTCGCTGCCCTCGTCGATTGCCCTGATACAGCACCAGGCCCAGACTGCATCCACGCGCAGATGTTGAAGCATCTCTCCAGGGACTGCCAGAGACACATTCTCGCGATATTTAATCGCATTTGGAGCGAAGGCGTGTTCCCGTCGCAATGGCGAGAGGGTGTTATTGTCCCCATCTTGAAGCCCGGTGCGGACCCACTGGCGGTGGACAGCTATCGTCCCATTACCCTCACCAACGTTTTGTGCAAATTGCTCGAACGTATGTTGGGGCGGCGTTTGTGTTGGGTCCTTGAGTCGCGCGGTCTCCTCGCCCCATCCCAGGGTGGCTTCCGTCGGGGCCGGTCTGCAGTGGACAATTTGGTGCGGCTGGAATCTGCTGTCCGTATGGCTTTTGCCCGACGTCAGCATCTCGTTGCTGTATTTTTCGATCTGCGGAAGGCGTATAACACCACATGGAGGCATCACATCCTCGCCACGTTGTATGGGTGGGGTCTTCGTGGTTGGCTCCCGGCTTTTCTTCAAACCTTTCTATTGCACCGCTCTTTCCGGGTGCAAGTCGGTGCCGCCTCTAGTTCTTCTTATACACAGGAAAATGGGGTCCCGCAGGGCTCGGTGTTGAGTGTGTCCTTATTTCTAGTGGCCATTAATGGTCTGGCTGCAGCCGTGGGGTCGTCGGTGTCTCCTTCTTTGTATGCCGACGACTTCTGCATCTCATTTAGCTCCACGACTACGGGAGTCGCCGAACGCAGGCTGCAGGTAGCCGTTCGGAAGGCAGCATCATGGGCTCTGACTCACGGTTTTCAGTTCTCTGCAGCCAAGACTCGAGTTATGCACTTCTGCAGGCGTCGGACGGTCCACCCACATCCTGAACTTTACCTCGACGGCCACCTGCTTGACGTGGTGGACACTTGCCGCTTCTTGGGACTCGTGTTTGATGCCCGGCTCACATGGGTTCCTCATATTACTCAGCTGAAGCAAAAATGCTGGCGGCACCTCAACGCCCTCTGCTGCCTTAGCCAGACGTCTTGGGGTGCGGATCGCTGCACGCTGCTGCGATTGTACGGAGCCCTTGTGCAGTCTCGGCTTGATTATGGGAGCCTGGCCTATGGGTCTGCATCACCCTCAGTGTTGAAGTTGTTAGACCCCATACACCACTGTGGGGTCCGGCTTGCAACTGGCGCTTTTCGTACGAGCCCCGTGGATAGTCTACTGGTGGAGGCCGGGGTTCCCCCGCTGCGGATTCGCCGCCATCGACTGCTCGCAGACTATGCTGTCCACGTGCATTGCTCGCCAGGCCATCCCAGTCGTCGCCTGCTTTTCCCTGCCATGGTCCTCCATCTGCCCGAACGGCGACCTAGGTCTGGGCTTTCCGTCGCTGTCCGCGTTCAGTCCCTGCTGTCGGAATTGGGTTCATTCCCTCTTCCGCCTCCCTTCCGGGTCCGTGCACCTACGCCTCCCTGGTGTTTGTCCCGGCCGTCCGTCCGTCTGGACTTGGCACAGGGACCCAAGGACTCGGTTCCGCCTGTGGCCCTCCGTCGCCGTTTTCTTGCTCTCCTCGCCTCATTTTCGGACTGTGAGACTATCTACACTGATGGTTCCCTGGTTGATGGTCGCACTGCCTACTCTTTTGCTCATGCTGCCCATGTTGAGCAGCGCTCCTTGCCGGCTGGCTGCAGTATTTTTACTGCAGAGCTGGTGGCCATATTGCGCGCTCTTGAGCATATGCGTTTCTGCTCAGGTAGGTCCATCGTCATCTGCAGTGACTCCCTGAGCAGCCTTCAGGCCATCGACCGCTGCTATCCCTCCTCTCCTCTGGTGTCCTCCATTCAGGAGTCTGTTTCCGCCATTGCCCGTTCTGGTCGTTCGGTGGTCCTGGTTTGGACGCCCGGTCATGTTGGCATCCCAGGGAACGAACGTGTAGACAGGCTGGCCAAAGGGGCAATCGACGCCCTGGCTTTGGAGATCGGCCTTACGGCTCGCGACCAGCAGCTGGTGTTGCGCCGTAAGCTGATTGGGATGTGGGCTGCTGAGTGGCGTGGGATGACAGCCCCGAATAAACTGCAGGCTGTCAAGGGGACGACCGATGTGTGGCGTTCCTCCCTGCGGGCTTCTCGCAGGGACTCGGTAGTCCTGTGTCGGCTGCGCATCGGCCATACATACCTGACGCATGGCCATCTGTTGCGTCAGGATGATCCCCCCTTGTGTTGGTGTGGGTCCCGGCTGACGGTCGGCCACATTTTGCTGGAGTGTCCCCGACTGCGCACACTCCGGCAATCTCTTAATCTCCCGGGCACTTTGGCTTTGGTTTTATCCAACGATGCCTCCATGGCTGACAATGTTTTACATTTTATCCGTAGTAGTCCTTTTTATGGTTCGATTTAGGGAAGTCCTGCGCCTTTCCCTTTCTGTGTCTTCTGTCCTTGTGTCTGTTGCTGTTCTGGTGTGCCGTCAGATGGTTGACTCTTTCCCTTTTTTTCTCGTGGTCAGTCGACCAGTCTCCGGCCATCCTCCTTTCTTCTGTTTCTTTCTGTCTGGTGTTCCTCTGTCCTGTTCTTGTCTGTAGTGTTTGTTGCTGCATTTGTGTTCTTTTAGCGCCTGGGGGGACGTCTCCTCCTCCTTTGGTTTTTACCTGCCCCGTAGATTTTCGGCTCGCCTGATTTTGGAATGGGGGACTGATGACCTTCGCTGTTTAGTCCCCCTTAAACATCCCAACAACCACCACCACCATAATATGGTAGGCTCTTCAAAGAACCTCTGAAGTCACCTTCACCTCCTCTGTCAGGTAGCATTGATGAGGTTGTGGGAGGCTACTCCAATCTCCAGTGTGATCGCTCGCACTGCTAGAACTCCTGTCTCCCTTTCTGCAGGTCCACTCTGCTATCTGCTTGTGTCATGATGGGCCAGAGACATTGCAACAGCTATTCATGATTGTCAAAGGGCCCTCCAATGTCCCATGTAACATCCTTCACAGCCCCACATCATCACTTTTAGGCAGCTCCATGCTAAAGCTTACCATCTAATTAACTGCAGTAAGAAGAAATGTTGGGAGTGTGAAATCTCCTTCATAGGAACATATGCCTCTCCATACCAAGTATGGGCCAAGCACCATAGTCTACTGGGCTGCCAGAGATGAATTGTCCCAGACCTCCTCCATCATGTTGGTATATCTACAGATGGATCAGTTCTTGCCAAATGCCTTGTGAACCACTTTGTGAATTCATTGGTGTCCTGTTCTTACCAGGCAACCTTTGAAATGCATAAAGACAAGTTGAAGACATCCTCCCATCCTTTACCTCTGTCAAGCCAAATTATAAAGGGTGATTCTTATTAATGCCTAAAAACCCCCAAAGTGATGTAAAGGATACTGAAATAATTTAATATAATGCACATGGGAATGTGCCTTATATTTCCCAACAAATGTTGGGAAATATCTCAAAAGTGCATGACAAATGTTGAATGTGTGATGTCACCAGATGACGTACCTTGCCACAAGTGCAGCAAGTGGGGGGTGGGTTTGTCAATCCTGTCCTCGTTGGTAGGGTCTGCACTACACATTGCTCTGCTAGGGTACTCTATTTTCGTAAATGTAAACTGATTCATCACAATGTTATATTACCACTACCATGAGCTCTACTGTATCACATTGGGTAATGCAAGAATGCAAACAGAATACGCTAGCGGATTGATGTATAGCATTGTCCCCAACCAGAAAGGGTAGGATCGCCAAGACCAACCACTGCACAAATGGTGAGGTAAGTCATCTGGTGAAAGCACGTGTTCAAAATTTTCCATCCGCTTTTGGGGTACTTCCTGACATTTATGGCTGCATATGTTTTATATAAAATTACTTGTCTCAGCATCATCTACAGCTTGTCAGGAGTTTTTAAACATTAATGAGAATCATCCTATATAATCAGCCATTCATTGACAGGGAACTGCTTCAGTCTCTTGACTCGTCACACAATATGGTTCCAGGCCCCGATTCAATTCATAATCAGATGAGCCAACATCTGAATATTACTCAAAGTCGCTATCTTCTCTGAGTCCTGAACTATATTTGACTAGAAACTATTTTGCTTCTGTAGTGGTTAGATAGTATCATCTTTTCAATCCGTAAACCAGACACAAAACCAAACGTCCATTGACATCTACTGACTGCAACATGCTCTGCAAACTGCTTGAGATGATGGTAACCCAATGATTTATTTTGAGTTCTAAAATCATGGGGCCTTCTGTCCCCCTATCATTGTGATATCTGGAAAGTATGAGCTACAGGGGTCCATCTGGTTAGGTGGGAAACAGCACTCCAACAGACTTTTTCTAAATGCCAACACCTCATTGTAGTCTTCTCAGCCTACATAAGGCATATGACACCATTTGGCACCATGCCATTTTACCCAGATTTTTATTTTGCAGTTTTTTTGTCACTGGTTGTTTTGGGTTAGAGTTGGTCAATCACCCAGCTCACCATTGCTCCAAGAAAACGGTGGCCCAGAGGGCTCCATGCTGAGTGTTACTCTTCCTCCTTGCCATCAATAAGTTAGTGGCCTCTATCAGAGCACTGGTCACCCACATGCTGTATGTCAACTTCTGCCTTTGGTATAGCTCCCAGTCTGTAGTCTTGGCTGAAAGCCAGCTTCAAGGTGCCATCTGAAGGGTATTTGCTTGGACCCTTTCCCATGGCTTCCAGTTCTATTGTGCAGAAACAATACCATGCATTTCTGTTGTATCACTGTCCAGTCTGACCTTGGTGAAACAATCACAAATTATTATGCAAATGAACAGAAAAAAAGAGATTTTTTTCCTTTGTAACTCTAATATATACACAAATCAATTGGGACAGGACTCCAATTAATGTCAAGATGTTTTTACAGTTACCTATGTGTATCTGGTGTGATGCCCATGAAAGATTAATGTAATAGTATTCACAACACCTAAAGTTTACAATGAAAATGAAGAAATACAGCTCCACTAATAAACTTAAAGCTCATCCTCTCCTTGCATAAAAAGCCAACTCATCTGGCCCTTTACATGCTTACCCTCAGCCGAAACCACTGTTATGAGGACTATATTTCCTTTTTAGGCACCCATAATGAATTCAGCATTTCTTGAGTCCACCTAAACACAACATACGATGAAAAGCACCTAGTCCATGTGGAGTACAGCAAGTGAAATAGTACATCATTAGAGCATCAATTAAAGGAACATTATATATTTGCAGCTACATTGTCCTGAGTCTGCTGTAATTAAGTATTTAATAGTGTCCGAGGAGAACTGGACAAAAAGCATCAAGGTATTTAGAACCCTATACATCTGGAACAAAGCAATGATTTATTCAAATGAAAATGATGTCATTTTTGAGTTCTTAATAATGCTTGAAATGTAGAATGTTTGTGCCACATCAGTTTCAGGATTATATTTCCACAACACTTTTAATGTATGCTGCTGTTAATCATCTAAGGAAATTCCCACAGTAACCTACAGAACAGTTTAGGGTTTTGATACCACTGCTTTCAATAAGGGTTAACAGTTCCTCTACACTTGCTTTCCACAAGTCATCATTCAGAATTTGGCTGACAACTTCTGCAGTGCTGTCAGCCCCCTGCTCCTCCTTTTTTCCCCCCATCTGCAAATGATGCAAAACCAGTATGAAACTAAGTGTAGGCGTTCTACATGGAAAGTGCACTACTTCATTCTGGAGCCTAAAGAAAGTGTGTGTTTGCTTCTGTCATTTAATTTGCTTGAGACAATAATCACTGGCACAATACTAGAAAGCAGCACTTCAGCAAATTTCATTTCTGTATAATAATTTTTCTTTTTTTACGAAGTCTAAACAAACTGCTGTTTCCTGTGTGTTAAGTGCTATCCATATTCCAGTTACATATAGTGTGTTTTTTGCTTCTACTGACAGTACTTCATAACAACTCTCACTCTGCCTTGTTTTGGAATGAATTTATTCCAGTACTTCAAAAATTATTTAAATAGGCCTATATCAATCAATTATTACTCATGTAATTTCAATTAATAAAATAACATAATTAACACACAGAGTTGCTGAGATGCTAGAGATAGGAGGCAAAATTGTGGTTGAGAGACTACAAACTATCAATGTGGGAGAGTGATGTAGTAGATTGGAAAACTATTTTGATTCACCTTCCGCACAAAAAAAGATAAGTCAAATCCAAAAAACTATGGACACTTGTCTCATCTGCACATTGCTTACAAAGTAGTTTTTTGTGCCCTCATTCCGGGTTAGAGCAACAGACACAATAGAAGATAGTTGAATACTGGGCAGGTTTTCCACAGGGTTTGGCCTTATGTGGAACATGTGTGAAACCTGAAGATGATACTACAGGACTGCAGTCAGTTAGGGATGTTGTCACGTATGTCATTTTTTAAAAAGCCCTGACCTGAGTGACTGTACTATACTGTTTAATATACTGCATGAAAGTGGTGTGGGTTAAAAAGAGCTAACTAAATGCAACAGGCTTTAACAAACACAATCTTTTAAACTAAAATTAATGTGCAACATCTCTGAAACACTTGAAATAAAAACAGGCATAAGACGCAAAGTCAGCACACAAAATACTTTGGTGAAATTATCGAGAACATTTTCAATGACAAAATTAGTAATATAACTCATCCAAAAAATTGTGTGAAGTTTACACAACCATCTGGAATATTTAAAACAAGAAATCTCATCCCACCAACGCCAAAGTACATCACTACTAAACAATTTGTCTCCCAGAAGCACTGTATGCAGTGGACATAATCATCAGCTGTGAATGTAAATGTCACTGAGAAGATGGAATAACAGATATTGTGAAAAACATTCAGACACATCATACATGATGGTATCTGGATGCACAAAAGTACAGCAGAATTGTATTCCCTGATGGAACTCTTTCAAGTGCACTCGTAAGCAGCCATTCACCATGCCACTAGCCAACAGACCAGTCATACAAAACCCTGAAACTACTAACAAACCAGAAACTATGTTGCAACAAAGCAGCAAAAGATCCAGTAAGCAGTGCATTAAAATATTTCTGTGCCGTTATAGTCATGGGAAAGAAAACGCCAAACTATTATAAACCTGAAATTGTGGGTAGAAAACCATCAGACTTTTCCACACTTGTGTTTTCAGACATGTCTGAAGTGCAGAAGTAATGGAGTATGAAGTCGGGTAGAGGGAAGCTGAGAGTACCTCCTTTAAAGAGATTGAGAAAAGTTTGTGGTGAGTGTTCCAGAACCATATCAACTGCTCCACTAGCTAATATGGGAAACTATCAGGAGTATTTCCAAGATACACAGTAGACCACCTGTATCACCATACTAAACTGGTGTCTTCTAGCATGAACGGAAATATTGCCTAGACCAGGGCTTCCCAACCTTTTCAGCTGGTGGACCCCTTCTTCAGTCGAAAATCCATGGCGGACCCCTAGTCGGTCAAGAGCACAGTAACTTTAAATTTCAGGGCGAAACCCATGGGAACGGAAAGCTTCTTAATGTAAGTGCCATGTTCCCAATGACCCCCCCCCCCCCACCCCCTTAAGTATCAATAGTCTTTGGTTTAGAGATGAATGAAAACAACTTGAAGTTAACGATCCAATTTGAATTCCCATTGTATCCAGACACTTACTAGTGGATTTACTCCATTCAAAACACTATAGCCTGATTAAAATTACTTGGTAATTGAAATTTCACAAAATGGAGCTGTCTTCCTCCAAGAGCAATCAACGTCATGTCCAAACTGTTTGCTGTTGACAAGCTGCCACTTATGGTCTGTTCACTTCCACTATTTGGCTACTGCTGTCTAAGTAGCATGAAAATTTCGTAACAGTCGTGTGTGTGTGTGTGTGTGTGTGTGTGTGTGTGTGTGTGTGTGTGTGTGTGTGTGTAAGGGGGGGGTTCGTGAAATCCGAAGAAAAATGTTCAAATGTGTGGAAAGTCTTCCTTTGGTCGTCCTCCCTCCTCATTCATTTTAACTGGAAACTTCCCTTGTTGTAAAGGCAATGGAGAAACTGCACCCTTCTTCAGTGATCCTCACTTCAGCCATCGATCCATGTTAGAAGTAATAAACTGGTCAAAAATCGACTTATAAAATAGGTAGTGCACTGACAAAGCAAGTTTGACATTTAATGATGCCTGCGACCGCATACGTGCCAGCGAGCGCTGTGATTGGTCGACAGAGCTTGCTCCGCGCATGCGTAAAAGGTTTCATCGCATCTAGCGCCGTGAGCCGGCGCACAAACGACCACCGTATTGTTGGTAAACAGTCGATCAGAGAAGCCGTATTCTCCGGCGCTAAACTGTGTATGCGTTCTCACTTAGGAACCACAAAGGCTGCTTGGGGATCACACACAAAAAAAAGTGATGAATTTGATTTCACATTTTTATTCAGTAATTTTACTCATTATTTTACACGATTTGGTGAAAGGTGGCCGCGGACCCCATAGAAAGAGCCGGCGGACCCCTAAGGGGTCCGCGGACCACAAGTTGGGAAGCCCTGGCCTAGACAATAGCAGAGCATTCTGCTAAGATCTGCCACCTTATTGCCAGCATTGAGTCATTGTGAGGACTGTCTTTGGTGCTGAATCAAATCAGCCAAATCAAGTAAAGCATGATGTGACACGTTGGAGACAAAGGAAAGGAAATTGTTCTGCTGGAACTTTACAGTACAACTTAGCAGACAAGTGAATTTCCTAAGTTGTGAAGGCTGGCAATTCTGGTCCACTTCTTCCAGTAGCTACCTATGTGTCATCATGAACCCCTGTATGTGAAAGGTCTTGGAATTAATTGTAAACTGTCACATTGTCTAATAGTTTTTGATAAGTTGTTGGACACTACATGTAGGCACAATATTTGTGGATGGCTCCATCAGTGTCTCTACAGAGACTGTTCATGTATCCAAATTAATTGTGAAGCATTATCTTACTTGGTTGAGCAAGAAAATGGGTCCACAGTAAGGATTTAAATTTCACTACTATTCATTTGCAGAAGATTTGGCACCTGCTTGACGTATGGATTAGTGAAACATAAACACCTCAAGGTCATTGACACTTTCACCATGAAGATATTAGTTGGGCTACAGGCACTAAGAGGACCAGTCTCGTACCTAACCTCTTCTGTGCTGAGGCTGGGAAGTTGCTACTTGCCTCCCGGCGGCAGCGGCAGCAGCAGCAGCAGCTGCTTCATGGTGTGTTTGGTGTATAGGATCCTTGTCATTCCAGACTCACTATTAATTGTCCAGTCATTTAACAGGCTTTCAAAAAATGTCTTTAAGGGATGAGGCTAAATTGGATCTGCTCAAAATATTACCTCGTGGCACTTGAAGTGGAACAAATATCAGCCTTAACTCAAGGTTTGAGCCATTTGCTATGCTGGCTACTGAAGAAGTGGTACATACTATAGTTTTACAGACCTTCCTCTCTTCACATTATTCTCGATGCAAAGTTAGTAAGGTCTTGTCAATCACTTTGAATAAGTGAACTGTGTCCCCCAAGACAGCATTGAAAGGCTATTTTGCACTAGTTATGGACAGTATCATGCCCATCACAAGGAGCTGCATTCAGTCTGTTTTGTTTGTGAAAAATTAATTTGCCCATCAGCCTGCAACAAGTGATCTTGAATGCAGTGTAGCCATTGTGACATGATAGAGGAATAAATCTTTCATCTGCTCAAATTCTCTTAGTGCTCCTCAGATCCTTTGGCATATGTATCCTACAGAAAAAAAGTGCAGAACGTATGGGAATCCTTTCTCACACACAACAGGTATAGGAGGCTGCATTTGGATGCATATCAGGATATCAGGACACATGAGAATAAGGGATAGATAGTAAGCTGATAGACCAGACAGTGAGACCCTGTTAGGATGATGAAATTGAACATAATGCAAGTCCCCTGCTAGCTACAATTCTTTTATTCAGTTGATTCGCTCACAGTGGGAAGATGTGGCTGTAGGTGAGAGACAGCAAGAGCTGTGAATGGTGATACATATGATTTGATATGGCATTCCTCCTACTGCTGAGTCAGAATGTCCATATAAAGTCACAATAAATGTTTTCAATATAGAAAATAATTTCCTTTAATTGATGGAAAGGCCTTCTTGTTATGGTGTCTATGGTGACCAAATTTCAATTTGTCATGTTTGAATGGAACACATTTAGTGGACAGTAGTACATTTAAATGGGAATCTGTGTCTATTTCAGATGAGGTGTGTGTCTTGACTCCAGCCTTAGTTTTAGGTTTAAGATTTTAATTTGATCATCCTACTCTCATGCAGTGGAAGAGCAATGACTGTAGATGTTGCACATTTATGGCCTTTCACAATTTACAAATAAGTGCTTTACATTGCATAGTTTCATTATTTATTTTTGTAGAGCTTATAATTGTCAACTCCTCAGTTCTGAAAAAAAAACTATTTTTCATATTATATTTAAAAAGAGAGAGAAACAAAGCAATTGCCATATTCTGCTTATGGAATGTTCAAACTGGTATACAGTTGGATTTGAAGGGTTTCTGGCAAACTACTAAGTGCTCTTACACATAAAGTAATGTAATGAAATATTTGAAAGTGAATCTAAAGTCCTATACCGTTTGTACACATAGACATAGATATCACTGCAATTAATCACAACAATTAGATATCTCGGAGTATCTGTTCAGAGTGGTTTGAGATAGACAGGCCAAACAAGTCTATCCACGGAGAAGGTAAGGCAAATGCCAGACCAAGATTTGTTGATAAAATCAAGGGAATGCAATTCATGTATGAGGGGAAACTGATTAAAAAGTCCTCATTTATCCCATTCATATGCGTTGTACATTGGTATTGGATCATTATCAACTCAGCTCGATAGAATAGATAGAGAAGATTAAAAGGAGACCTGTACAGTTTTCCATAGGTTTGTTTGTTCAGCATGAGTGTGTGTCAGATATATGCAATGAACTCTAAGATAGTCACTGTAAGAATGTGGTTGTTCATCTTTAAGAGCCGTACTCTGAATATCCCATGTGACTATGTTCCAGTAATTAAGAAACTTATTACTTTCTACAACATGTGTCTTGTATTATGACTAAGAGCTTAAAATACTTGGGCATTTAGAGAGGGATACTGACAGTCACTCTGCCCATGTGCCATCCGTGAATGGAACAGGAAGAAAATAAAATAATATTGCTACAATGTATACTCTCTGACACACACCATACGGTAGTTTGAAGAGTGAAATAAAAGTACAGATCTGTTGAGGGCCTTCAACTAACACACCAACTCTACTTCTTGTTCAGGTAGCTTCCAACTGACAAAGATAAAAAAACTGACAGTGTTGGGGACTGAACCATGTGGCAGTTGGATGACACCTCAGCTAAAGAGGGGATCCATTAGCTCATTGTCGTATTTAGTGTTTATTGAAGAAAAGCTTTGTATCAGCATACTCTTAATAGTATGTTATGGTTGTCAGCCATGTTATCCTCTGCAAATACTATTAGATTTTTTTCTGTATACGAAGCCTAAGTCAATTGAAGCTATTAATGTTTTTCAATTTTGTTTTAATAGACTGGATGATGGGAGAAAGCCAGAACCAATTAATACTATAAATTATACACCGAAGTGTGATTAAAACGGACAATTATTAAAGAAGTCCCAAATATGACCAGTGACTTGTGTGTAGACTTTATGTATCTTCAGTTAACAATGGTATATTTTTCTTTTCTTTTCATAATAAGACTAGACCTCAGTGACATCCACCTACTAAAGAAAATAGAATGCATCCCAAAACAACTGATTAATCTTCCATACAAATTTCTTCATCCTGGTGGTTCATTGATATAAATAATGGTGAATTTCAAACTTTGAGACCTTACGACTGATGTTCTAGAAGCTGTGTGTGAATAGAAGCAACAGGTGAAAATGGTGCAGGTTAAACCTAAATAAAACTTTTGGGGAATCCTAGAATGGTTCCTTTGGCATTCCTCGTAAGAACTCAAGTTGGAAAAGTGGGATATGTTTCCTGATTTGCTTTCTTTCAAAGTTGGGAGAGAAAATTCAGATAAATCATGAATCAAGTGGTGGGATTCAGAGAGTGGATACAATCTTTCACTTTTACCCTTTTATAAAAGGTTTATCCAATACAGACATTTGCACCAAACTTAGGAAACACTTTTCTCTATTATAAATGGAACGTGGCAGTTTTCACCTGTTATCATTGTTACATTAGGAAATTAAACTTCTGTCTGATAACGTACTTGGAAGACAAGGAGAACAATCACACTTCTTTTTTTTATTGCAATACACAACATAAATTGTAGTTCATCCTGAGGAAATGTTCGCATTCTTTAGAAATTTCACAGTTGATTTAGTATCTATGTCATCTTCAACTGAATAGTATCATGGAATCAAAGTAAAAAGTGAAAGGAATTAGAAGTGAAGGAACTAAATCCCAATGAACTATGTGATACAAATAGAGGATAACTTAGTAAAGCTGATTTCCTGTGTAGTAGTGAATTGTGTACTGTTTTTCTGTTTCTTAAATTTTTTTGTTCGTGACTTCCAATTTGTTTTGTCATTTTAAAGTTTTTCTTTGGAAGGTGTTTTGCATAGTTTGAGATTTGATTTTGTTTGAATAGCTTAACATTCTTTGTTGACTAAACATATTTGTGTCATTGAAATATGAGGAAATTCGAGATAAAGTAGATGATCTGTTACTAGATCTAAACTCAGGTGCCAACACATTTCACAGCATGGTTTTCTTCTCCAGATTTGGCACGGTGTTAAGTCCGGTCTATAAAAAAGACAGCTAGTTAAATTTGTTTGGGACTTTCAATATTGACTTAACTGATTCTCTCTTCTGTAAAGAAAAATTTTAAAAATAAAAAAAAAAGTTGCTGGCCCTACTTGGGTCATACAACCTGATGCAAACACTGTCTTTTCAAACTACAGTACATATAAACTTTAATACAATTATAGATGGTATTTCCATAGATTCTGTCGGAGTGAGGGCCACACTAAAAAAAATAGCAATGTGTAGTCAGATTATGATGCACATACAGTAATGCTGAAAGGAATCAAGGAAGTGTCATATACCAAGACAGTAAACAAAAAATTTAGAGATATGGCTCTCCTTGCAGTGCACTCAGTTTAAGCCAATCTTGAAGGACACATTTAGCAAGAAGTTTACAGTACAAGCATCTTCAATAAGAAATATGACATGTTTCTAGGAACTATCATTACTTTCCTTGACAGTTCTTTTCCATCAAAAATCGCAGAGAGAAATGCTGTCTTAGAAGTAACCAGTTCAGATAACTAATGGTATTAGGGTATCACGTGGGAGAAAGGATGAGTTGTATCATGATATTAGGGACAGTTACAGATAAACTAGAGAATTTCACTACAGATGATACAACAAAATGCTCGTCTATATCTCCAGACAAGCTAAAACAATGCATTACATCGAAAGAATAGAGAGATCTTAGAACAAAATTAAAACTATATGGTCAATTGTTAAAGAAATATATGAGCTGAAGTTGCGTGGTCACAGTGTCGTGCACCTTCTGTGGCGGAATGATTTTGTAAGTGATCCTCCAGAGTTGTGCAAAACATTTAAGTACCCATTTCTTGTCAATAGTTTGAAGAAGGTAATTTATATGAGAGTAGTGGTCTCGGTACACACACTTTCTGAATTTTAACATTTGTTGAATTTGTTAACATTTGTTGAATTTGTTAACATTTGTTGAATTTGTTAACATTTGTTGAATTTGTTAACATTTGTTGAATTTGTTAACATTTGTTGAATTTGTTAACATTTGTTGAATTTGTTAACATTTGTTGAATTTGTTAACATTTGTTGAATTTGTTAACATTTGTTGAATTTGTTAACATTTGTTGAATTTGTTAACGTCTGACTCTATCAAGATAAGATTTTTTCTGTGCTTGCCTGATTTGATGTGTACTATGCCTTTTCTATTTACTTCGCTAGTTTGCAGTCTCAGTATATGATAAATATAAGATGCTAAATTGGTCTGATGCGTTGTACAGTCCTTATTACACTTCACATTACAAGCGTGGGTGTGTATGGCTTTTTGTCAAGAACTAATTGCTAAATGTCAGGCAGTCTTCAACCCAGATGCATACTTCTGCAAGTGTTCTGATATAATAATTTGTTTTTAAGTGGTAGCCTGCGGCTGTTTTAATCGTTTCTTGGAAGTCCATAAAATAACATTTGCATCTGCATCTTAAGACCTGAACCAAATGGAGAGAATGCAAATTCTGAAAGCAAAACAAAGAAAAAATGTTAAGGATAATGATGTTACATGGACACAAGATTGTGGTATCAGACTTTCCAGAGGCTGATGGATTCATTCTGCAAATAAAAATTCATCATGTGCCATTCTATGTAAGATTGCAGTCTGTAAAATAAATGTGGAATAATGCCCTGGGCAAATTTTAATTCTCCACGCTCCATATATGTTAACATTCTTAGTTACCATCTAAATTGGTACTGAATCTCCATGTTAGCTCATTGTGTGACAACTGTATACAGTTTTGACAAAAGAAATTAACTGTCAGAATTTTTCTTTACGTTGGTATCTTTGTCTCTGACATTTCAGCATTGTTAATCATATTTCATGTTTTTTGATGCTTATTTTATTTTTGGCCATTGAAAGGGTTGCACATACATTGATATGTTCAGCTGCTTTAAACTTCCAGGAAAAAATGCTTTGAGGAATTGGCATTTAATTTTGCATTTGCTTGTGGCATCCAAGGAAAAATCATACCCAAAGCATGGATGATGGAAAGTTGTTTGAACTAATCCTCCATGTCAGCATGCACATCTTTGTCTGGGCAGTGAGGTATGCTGTCTACACTGGAATGTTGACAGTTTGCTGCAGCGGGGTCCCGATGTTGATGGAGGAACCAAATGTGACTGTTAGCTGCAGCTGTTGATCCCCAAGACAGTTGGCAGCATTGGATTCAAATGAGCCTTTTAATGAAAACTGTGTAGGAGTTATGTCTGTATATCCATGCGGGCAGTCTGATTTCATATGGTTTCTGTGTCTTGATGTGACATCGTTACTAGTTGGACTCTGTGCGTTATATTTCTGAGTGTTTGTATCACTTGGACCAGCGTGTAAAATGAGTAACCTGTTGCTCCTGTTGTCAACCTTTCTGTATGCTGGGTCTGTGGATGCACGTTGCTTTAGGACTGACATTAGAGTATGCTGCTATCTTTCATTCAATTTTTCTGCTGGTTGTTGTGTTTCATATGGAGTGGTTCTGTACTGGGAAAGGAAAATTAATAGGCCTAATGGATTACACTTACTGTTCTTCTGTTTTAGCTTTGTCATGTGAGATTTCAGTGTTCTTGCAAATCTCTCAGTGAGTCTGTTTGCTTTAGGGTAAAAGGGTGCAATTTTGAAATATAATATACCATTTGTATTGTTTCCATAGAAGTTATGTGTGACATTTTATCATATAGGGAGATTTAAAAAATGCATCTGTTGACAATCAGATAGTAGCTTCCTAAAAATGGCCCAGCATAACCTGTATAAATATGACCACGGTTCTGATGACATGGCACAGAAAATATTGCTGTGGGTAAGCTGATTGTTATTTTTTATTATTTAGTATTATTTAGCCAGCATCACATTTATGTCTTTACGTAAGTTTTTTCCAATATCAGTGCCCACTGGCAGTGTATAACTTAACTTTTTATTTTCAACTGTATCTTGACATACAATATCCAAAGCAAAACATGCATCAGCAGAAGAATTGAAATTCTTATCCAGCTGTGTTGGCAGCCATGATAGCAAATCTGTGTTCATGTGTTTCAGTATGTATCTATAAACTATTTCATAATTGTAGAATGAGATTGTCACCTGCAGCGGAGTGTGCGCCGATATGAAACTTCCTGGCAGATTAAAACTGTGCGCCGGACCAAGACTCGAACTCGGGACGAGTCTTGGTCCGGCACACAGATTTAATCTACCAGGAAGTTTTATTTCATAATTGTAGTTTGATGAAAGCAGTGTGCGTTGCTGTAAGCATTGTGTTGTCCTAGAAGGACCCATATTATTGGGTACTGTTATAGCCATCAGTGGCTTATGACCCATTAGTAGAATGAGTCTTTGACTGTAGATGTATTCATGGGACTTTTTGTCCACAGCAAGAGGTTCCTTTTGATTTGACTATAATTCCTCTGAGCAATAGTTAGCATTTTGAACACAAACACAATCAGCGTTTCTAAACCAAGTTAAGTCTTAAGTGATAAGACTGCGCTAATCCCTATTCAGAAGCATCTGCTGCATTGGTTACTGTTTTAGTTGGAACATATGTGTTGAGACACTTGGTATCTAGTAACTTTAATTTTAATTTGTGAAATGTACGTTAGTATTCATTGTTCCATATTCATTTTGTTCCCTTATGCAACAGTTTGTGAAGCAGTTCATAGGGACGAGGCATGTGTAATGAATTTTCTGGAATAAGTAATTTGTCCTAGAACAGGACATAACTGCTCAAGATCTTTGGGAGCTGGAAGATTCTTAATTGTTCTAATGTGTTGTGGTGTTGACCAGATGTCATGTTGTGACAGAATGCATCCTAAGTATTGATGTACTTTCCTTTTGTATATTTTAAACTGGCTTCTCGTAAAATCTTAAATATACATTCCAAACTGCTCAGTAACTCTTCAGGAGTTTCTCCTGAGACAGTGATATCCATCAGGTAGTTCATAGTGTTAGGTGCTTTCCTAATTAATCGTTCAAAGTATTGCTTGATGTACTGGCAATCCCGAATTGTAATCTTTTGGCTCCATAAAGTCCAAACATTGTATTAATGACACACGAATTTCTGTGTTTCATCATCCACAGGTATTTGTAAGTAACCCTCCATCAAATCTAGTTTTGCAAAATATAAACTGCCAGGTAATTGAGACATTAATTCTTCCATTGTTTGAATTGGATAAGAATCAATATTTGGTTGTTCATTGATCATCACCTTAAAATCACCGGAAATCCATAATTTACCTTTAGGTTTTTGTTCAACAACAGTTGATGTTGCTCATTGACATCTAGTAAATGGTCCTGTAATGCTATTCTGTTCGATATTATATAGTTCCCATTTCATTTTGTCCTTGAATGCAAAAAGAATAGTGCATACTTTACATAATTTTGGCACAGTGCTTGGCTTCAGTGTGATATGCACTTAGTAATTTTTAATGCTAGTTATTGCTTCAGAAGAATGGTGTCATACGTTTCTAACTTTTTGTTAGAAACATCAGCATGGATCTGATTTGCCCACTCATTTATTATGAAGCCTAGTTTATTGAATAAATTAAGATTCAGTAAATTTGTTGCTTAGTGCAAATTTACTGCTATGGTTCTGGTCTGTCCTGTAAATAGCTTCTTTGCAAGATCAATTATGAACTGCCCATTGACCGATCTTTGCTGGTCGCTGTAGCTAAATAGTGAACTTGGAAATTAAATTAATTTCTGTGAACCTGTCTTTTTCTCCATGCCACAGATAGATAAGAGAAATGGACAACCCCATGTTAGATTGAAATTTCAGTGGCACTTCATTAATTCCGTGTCACAGATAAAACCTTACTGTTAGCAGTGGTTAGTACACTGGGCTAACATTTGTGAGGACAATGGTTCAAACCCACATCCAGCTATCCAGGTTTAGGTTTTTTTGTGTTTTTCGTAAATCAGGCAAATGGTGGGATGGTTCCTTTGAAAGGGCATGGTTGATTTCCTTCTCCATCCTGGATACAATCTGAGCTTGTGCTCCATCTATAATGACCTCGATGTTGACGGGATGTTAAACTCAATCTTCCTCCCTCCGTCCCTCCCTCCCTTACTTGTTAGCTGAAAAGATAGTATTCATTTTATTCTTTGCACATAAATTTTTATCTGTTTGTGTTCATCTTGGACATCATTTGTAGTGCAAGTATTTCTTTGCTAATATATGTGCTTTGATGTCTTTTTATGTTGTCTGATGTGCTTTGTGTTACACAATTCATATTTATGAATTTTTTCTTTACAGTATGTGCTTTGTTCATTTATGAACAAACAGTCTTAAGGCTGTTGAGTAATATTACAGCATGCACACGACCATAATTTCCCTCTGTTGAATATGTTTACAAACAGATGTTCCCTTTTCGTGCCTTGTTGCTGTGACAGACGTTCGTTTTCGTGACCTGACCATGTGAGCTGTTGTTGACTTATTGTGAGCACACTAATGGGTTTGAATTGCAGCTCAACAGATGGAAGCAATGTCTGTTCATGCACCCAGATTAAAGGCAAACATTCCAGCAATTATGGACTAGTCAAAATAAGAGGTGTCTTTCTTTAACTTGGTATCAGGCGAGTGCATAGTAACCATGTTACAGTTTAGTCAGTGTAAGGCTTTCTGCATTTCTCATTTTCATATAGAATTGTCATTTCTAGGGAGCTGCTGTAATTATGGTGCCCACTTTTCGTAACCTTGAGTGTGTGTGTGTTTTAAAACGCCTGAAAAATTTATGCCTGGATGTTACTATGGGTGCTTGAGCTTCTAAACAAAATTGTACATTATCTTTAATTTCTATATATTATAGTGTCACCAGATCTACTTTAGGATAAAGCTTGTGAGTTCATTTGAAAATTTTCACATCAGTGTTGAGAAGAAGAAAAGCTGTTCACTAAACATTACCTGATAATTTGTGAATGATGAAATGGTGCTTAAGTAGTGAGAAAAAGATCATCCAGGATCCTATCTTCCAATTGAAAGCTAGAAAGGGCAGTGGTGTCATGAAATTTTGTTGAACCTCTTGTTTCTGTTCTAATTTTGATAGCCATTTCTCGAAGTTCTTGTGTTGTAGAGATTTTTGAAGAAGAAGAAGAAGAAGAAGAAGAAGAAGGGGCTATGTGGTTGAGCCCTTTCTGAAAAATCAAATTCTGAACAGTATATGAAATTCTGAAATATCTTCATGAAAAGGAATTAAGTTAAGCCAAAATAGAAAATATTCAGACTGCCACACTAGTTTAAAGGTAGAATTTCTATCATGTTGTTAGGGAAGGTTCATGTTCACTCGTCAGGTTTTTACTCTTTTGTCCTCAAAGCAAAATGTTTGTCATCACTGTTTTTCATAATCAGTAGTTTTTTTATATCACTTCTGTTGCCAGGTTTTTGTATTTTATTCACCAATACTTTTGGTGTCAAACATAAATGTGGCAAGAGGAACAACAAAGTAGTGCTGTTATGGATATGGTTTGCGTTTATGCACAAGCTATACAGCCTTATCACAGGGCCAAATATATTTAAGCAAAGTATTATAAAACTGAAGGCAACACAAATTAGCAACAATTTACAGTAATTTGGTAAATGAAATTATAAATTATGTAACTTGAGTTGAAGATGATGCCTAACTTTGTGCACTTGTACTGATTAATCTTTGAACACTGGTCTAGTCCTGAATATAGTGAATGATGACTAACATTACTACTAGAACATCCAGATGGGTCTTCAGGGTGGCAACTGTAGTTAATCCTGATGCTGTCTTGAGGCACAGTGTTGATACATCAAACCAACAATTGATAAACATTCAGAGTGGAGATGTGCATCCACTTATATCCGCATCTTGCATATGGATGTTCAGTTTTGAAGTATTTGTATGCCTTTAGGTGGAACCATGACATACTTTGGCATCTGACCGTAACTATGTTGCGCCTCTTTGCAGGCCGGTTTTCTCATGTGGCACCCTCTTTGTGTATGATCATGTGTCATATCTTCTGGCAGACTTGGCGACTTGTACTCTTGATGTCTAAGATCAATAACTGATATCACTATCAAAAAAGTAAAGAAAGTAGTCATTAAGTCGTTGAATCACTGTTTGTGTGGATGCTCATGATGTTAGTCTGTCATTTGGCTCATTCTAAGCAATTTTTCACATGTTTTGACCATGAGATGTGAGACAGAAAAATTAATTTAAAATTGTTGGATTTTGACCCAAACCATTCAAATCAACAGTGCTGAAGATCTGCTGAATGTAGTTCATGACAATTCAGATAGGCCATTTGGGTTATATCTGATGATGAAACACTTTCTGAGGAATTAAGGTGCAAAAACACTCATGAAGTTCAATGTAATGTGTAGGTTCTACTTTCAGTGTTCTTGAATTTCATTAGTATTGTGCACCGAAAGTTTTTACCACCAGGTTGTATGGTCAGTAAAGGCTGCTGTGTGTAAATTCTATGCCATTTGCGTGAAGTACTTGGAAGATTCAAGGAAATTTTTGTATGATAATATTCTTGCTGCTTGCTCACACTTAACTTCTTGTCCGTGCATTGTGAACCAGAAACTATATTGTGGTGATGTATCAGCTCCTGTACTCACTGCACATTGGCCTCAAGCTGAAAAGAGCTGTAAAAGATGATGTCTTATCACTGAAGATGTAGAAACAGTATCACTAAAAGAGCTAAATGCGATACACAGAACTGTGTTGCAGAAGTGCTTTGAAGACTGGAAAAACAGTGACAGAAATGCATTACATCTCAAGGGGTGTACTTTGAAGGGGTTGAAATTACATTGAAGACCCAAAGAGACTAGTACACCTGCCTAATATAGTGTAGCCCTTCCCCGCAAGCAAGAAAAAGTGCCGCAACATGACGTGGCATGGAGTTGACTAACGTCTGAAGTAGTGCTGGAGGGAACCGAAATCATGAATTCTGCGGGGCTGTCCATAAATCTCTAGGTGTTCAAGGAGGTGTAGGTCTCTTCTGAACAGCACCTTGAAAGGCATCTCAGATATGCTCGATAATGTTCATGTCTAGGGAGTTTGGTGGACAGCGGAAGTGTTTAAACTCAGAAGAGCATTCCTGAAGCCACTCTTTAGCAATTCTGGATGTGTAGGGTGTCACATTGTCCAGCAGGAATTGCTCAAATCCGTCGGAATGCACAATAGACATAAATGGATGCAGGTGATAAAGACAGGATGCTTACATATGTGTCACCTGCCAGTGGTATCTAGACATATCAGGGGTCCATTATCACTCCACCTGCACACGCCCTATGCTATTACAGCCTGCACCAGCTTGAATAGTCCCCTGCTGACATGGAGGGTCCATAGATTCATCAGGTTGTCTCCATATCCATACATGTCCATCCACTTGATACGATTTGTAACTTGACTTGTCTGTCCAGGCAATATGTTTCCAGTCATCAACAGTCCAGTATTGGTGTTGACAGGCCCAGGTGAGGCACAAAGCTTTGTGTTGTGCAGTCATGAAGGGTACACAAGTGGGCCTTTGGCTCTGAAAGCCTATATCGATGATGTTTTGTGGAATGGCTCGCATGCTGACACTCGTTGATGGCCTAGCATTAAAATCTGCAGTAATTCGCAGAAGGGTTGCACTTCTGTCATGTTGAAAGAGTCTCTTCAGTTGTCGTTGGTCCTGTTCATGCAGGATCTTTTTCCAACCGCAGCAATGTCGGAGATTTGATGTTTTACCGGATTCCTGATATTCATGGTACACTCATGAAAGGGTCGTACGGGAAAATCCCCACTTCATCGCTAGCTCGGAGATGCTGTGTCCCATTGCTTGTGCGGTGACTATAACACCACATTCAAATGCACTTAAATCTTGATAACCTGCCATTGTAGCAGCAGTAACCGATCTAACAACTGCGCCAAACACTTGTTGTCTTATATAGGCGTTGCTGACCACAGTGCCGTCTTCTGCATGTTGTATTTGAATATGCATGCTGATGCCAGTTTCTTTGGCACTTCAGTGTAGTATTGACGAGTTAATATAGGTAGGTTTTCTAAAATAAAAATTCCCCCATTTTTATAACACTACGTAAGTGTTGTCATTTAATTACAAAGGACATTCAAAAAGTTTTGCGTAGCCGTCTCTCTCTCTCTCTCTCTCTCTCTCTCTCTCTCTCTCTCTCTCTCTCTCTCTTTTCAGGAGTAGTATGAAATTTTTTGTGAACATACTTGGAACAATTAGCTATACATTCGGCCTACGCAATGTAGCCTCCATCAGCTGTGACACACCTGGCCCAACATTCTTTCCATGATATAAATGCACTTTGGTAAAATTCTGGGTATTGACTTTTACACCATTGCTTGACACAGGAAATAAGGCCTTTCTCACTACCAAATGTTTTACCACGCAGGTGGGCCTTCAGATAACCAAAGAGGTAAAAATCAGACAGAGTCAAGTCTGGGCTGTAGGGAGGATGAGGAACAATTTTCCAACCCATTTTCCTGTTTTTTCTCCTGTGTCTTAAGGGCTCTATGGGGTTTGGCACTGTCATGGTGTAGTCCAGTTAGCTGACCTTAAATCTGTTGTCGATGGGTCTTGATGGCACGTCGCAGCTTGTCCAATGACAAACAGTAATGGTCTCGGTTAATTGTGGAGCCAGGTTCCAAAAAACCAATGAAAATGATACCACACTGATTCCAGAAGAAGGACGCCATCACCTTTCGGCCTGCTGTTCGTGAGAGTCTTCATTTCTTCTTCCGAGGGGAACCCGGATGATGCCACTCCATGGATTGGGTTTTGCTCTCAGATTTGGACAAAAACAACCATGTTTCATCCTGGGTAATGACACCGTGAAAACACTGTTTCTACTCTTCAGTAAAGGTCTTCTTCAAACCCTCGCACACATTCTTCCTCATTGTTTTCATTTCTCTTGTCAATAATCTAGGCACCCAACGTGCACAGATTTTTCTGTACCCGAGTTACTGTACCGCATTGTGGATTGTCCAGTAGAGAGAAATCACCTACTTTAAACCTCTGCAACCACCGCTGGATACTGTTGTGATCCACTGTGTCCTCCCCATAAATAGGGAGCAGCTTCCTGTGAATTGATGGGGCAGAGTCATCCCTGGTCTTGAAGAGGAAGTCCAGCACCGCCTGTTGTTGCAACCTGCCATCTACTTCACGGTCCATTATGGCTCACCTGTAAATAAAAGAAAATTCTTTTATATACCAACTTATAGCTAAATGCTCCAAGTATGTTCACAAAAAAATTCATTCTCCTCCTGCAAAAAATAAAAAATTAGAGACTACCGTGCAAAACTTTTTGAATGCCCTATGTATTAATAAAATTCACACAAGTACATTGTGGCGGAACAGTTTCTGGCTCTTATTTATTTAACCTGATCTGGTAAGGGCCATCCGGTCTTCTAGACATTGGGCCAGGATTTTACACATACAGTATCATTTTTAAACCATAGTTACCAAAGAAACAACAATTTTAATGTGACAAACAGTATTAGAATGATTTCTCTGTCTATAGAGACAGTGTGAGTAAATAATACTGACTATGAACTAATAATATTAATACTGGCATTTGTTCTATTACTACTCCTGCTGCTGCTGCTGTCACTAATAGTAATATAATAATAATAATAATAATAATAATAATATAATGGAAAAAATATCAATGATGACATGACAGTGGCAGGTCTAAAAAGAATGTTTGCAAAATGGAGATTTTCTGATATAGTGAGTCCTGGGGAAAGGAAATTTAAGGAGATTGCACTAGCAAAAAATACTAGGAAATGGGGGTGACAAGTGCATACAGGGCCCATGGTTGTCATTATTGTTGTTTCAGTAGATATGTCATTAACTATCTTTTTAAACTGGAGATGTTATTCAGTTCTTTAATACGATGAGGGAGGTTATTCCAGAGTTGGATTTCTGCTACTGAGATGGACTTCAAGAAAGTGGCTAATGATTCAGAGGTACAGAAATGATTTTGCTGTGATGGGAACAGATGTTTCTGCCATGTTGTTCAAAGGAGAGCCTTAAGGTCAAGGAGAGATATGAGGGACAGTGTACATTGATAAGACTGTAGAAAAGACAGATGGTATGGCAATCTGTGCACTTGTCTGCATGCAACCAGGATAGCTGTGCATATGACGGTAAAATATGACTAAAGAGTTAAGCATCACAGATGTAATGAACACAGGCATTCATAACTAGTTCCATCCACCATGAGCTCTCATGATAAAGACCTTGCAGGATAAAATCACTGTAATCAGTGATTGGAAGTATAAATGCTTGTAAAAGTTTCTTTTACAGGTGAAGAGGGAAGAACTTTTTTATATTTTTGTTGGACATGGAGAGATGCTGATACCTTCTTGCACATTGCAGTTATGTGCTGAGTCCAATTTAGATTTTCGTCTAATGATACTCCCAGACTATTTGCTGAGGGAGAGAAGTTGATACTTGCCCCGTTTAAGATTAAAGATGGTAAGGATTCCCAATATTTCATACTAATGAGCATAGAAAGACTGACCAGTACCATGTGGATTTTGGGGGGGTTGAGCTTTAACAGTCTATACTCTGCCCATTTTGATAAAGCACGCAGGTTGGTATTGAGGTTCTCGATAACAGTCTTCATCTTTGTTAGTATTGCACTTAGACACAATTGGAAGTCGTCTGTGTGTATATAGTATTTGCAGTACGGCCAAACTGATGACACATCATTGACAGACAATGAAAAGAAAAAAATCAAAGAATGGAAACTCCAGGTTGGAATATTATAGAACCTAATACTGAACCCTGGGGAACATGTGATACTATCTGCCTCCATTGTGACTTCATGGTGCTGGACATGACACAGTGTGGTGAGACATTAGGTATGAACAAAATCAGTGCACTGCACTTGCCAAGAAATTTAGACTGTTAAGTTTAGCAAGTAAGTCTAAGAAGCATGTGATAGTTGCCTCTTGTGCATTCATGGCAAGCTTGAGGCCATCTCATACCTTTATTAAGGCAGATAATGTGCTGCAATGTTTGCAGAAACCTGATTAGTATTCTTCTAGTAGACTGTTCGTAGTTACATAGTTTATTAGCTGGTCATGGACTTGTGGACTAAATATTCTAAGGCCTTGACAGCACAGGAAGAATGCAAATAGGTCGTTAATGAGAGGGTGCTGTGGAATGTCTTTTTTAGGCGGTGACTTAACTAGGCCCAGTTTCCAGATCTCAGGGAAAATACTTGTGGTTAAGTAGTGGTTGGAGATACTTGTTACAGTGGGCAAGTAGCGGGTCGTAATAACGTTCATTATTTGGATTGTGGTGCCATCATGTCAAGTAGATGCTTATCTGATAGGTATGATGGCTTTTTGGATGGTATTGCAAGTAACATGCTTTAGGTGGAATTTTTTTGTGGCCACAGTCATTTACCTTCATAAAGTAATCAATGAGTCTCTGTTCTGTTTGTCGTTCAACTGTGATTGTAGGTGACATGAAGTACTGGTTCAGTTCTTCAGCTGGGACAGTGGGATCAGCGGCAGCTTTTACCTTTACCAAGACCATGCAGGTTTTTCCATAGGACACGTGGTCTATTTCTGTTGTTGCTTAATGTATGGGATGCCTGAGTGTAGCATTTCTTGTGGCTTGACTGACTCTGTTCTGCTTCTGCTTGTAAGCAATATGATTTTCAAGCATAGGGCATAGTTTGTATGCCCAATGTGCAGCATCTCTGCGATATTTGAGCCATTTTAGTTCTTCAGTTAGCCAAGGTGCAGGTGTCCTTACTTTTCCAGTGTTTAGGGGAGCATATTTGTCATATAGTTAAGTAAGCTTGTTAGTAAATCCATAAAGTTTTTCATTTATGTCCAAGGAGGGAATAGAACACATCCCCCAAATTATTGGCAATAATTTTGCCAAAAAACAGAAGTGTATCACCTGCTACAAATGGCTGTAACCCATGGGCCAGTGTCATTTTTGTCAGTTCTCAAATATACTTAAAATGAAATAATACTCATGAGATATACAAGGTGTTGGTGATTATAGAAGTATAGGGAAGATTCACAGCTGATACTTGTTATGATTTTGCTTCAGAAATCACAAGAGCACTTAATGCTACATTGGAAAATGTAATGACACGACTTCTGTAATGTTGTCTGTCTCTCAAATGTTCCAGATTGAACACATATTTACTCTTTGCCTTATGGCTTTGTCAGAAACTAAAAGACAGATTGATTATGTTTGGAATGTACATTTTCAGACACTATTGTAGTCCGATAAAAGCCATAACATCATTAGTCTCCATGTTGGTCTATTGAATTGTGGAATATCGGTGTCTGTGTAATGGCTGTTTCATTACAAACGGCACCTGTGACTCCATGGAGGAACAATTATAGCTTACTTGCATGACAAATTTAAATGTTCATTGACTCTGTACTTATGTTTTAATTTAATACACCAGTGAGGCAAAACATTGTGACCACTGCCCACTGCGAGTCTGAATGCCTCCTGGCGATGTTGCGAGCACATGCTACAGTAAGGAAAGCATATAAGCAGAAGAGAGACAAATTGGTACTAATGATAGTGAAGATACGAGCAGCAAATGCAGAAACCTGTTGCTGTAAGCGGTTTTGACAAAGGGCACATTGTTATTGCCCTACAGCTGGAAACGAGAATCTCTAAAATGGTGAAGCTTGGCATACTGCTGTCATGAGCACCTATGGAAAGTGATTGAAGTATGGTGAAACAACAAGTAGGCCATGTGGTATTGAACGACATGTGTCTTCACAAAATGTAGAGGTCAAAGGATCACCCATTGTGTAATCCAGGAGAGGCAGCAATCTGTGGCAGATGTGATGACAGAGTACAATGATGGTGCAGACACAAGTGTTTCAGAGCACACTGTTCAAATGTCATTGTTAAACACTGAGCACCACATCACACAGCCCCTATGTGTTACTGTATAGATCCAATGACATCATCAGTTATGATTGCAGTGGGCATAGCATCACTGAGGTTTTACCGTGGATCAATAAAAACGTTTCGCCTGTTGAATGAATCACACTTCTTGTTACACCAGGTCAATGGTTGGGTCCTTACACGGCGTTATCCAGGTGAATGGCTGCATGAAACCTGCGCCACACCACAGATGCAGGTCATTTAGGGCAGAATTATGCTATGGAGTGCAGTGAGTTGGGTGTCCATGGGATCTGTGGCGGTAATCAGAGACAGCATGACAGTGTTGAACTATGTGAACATTATTGCAGACTATCTGCTTTGCTTCATGCTTGAAGTCTCCTCCTACGGCAATGAAATCTTCCAGCAGGATAAATTTCCATGTTGCATGGTCAGAATTGTGCTACAGTCGTTTGAGGGGCATTATAGTGAACTCAAATTGATGTTTTGGTCAGCAGGTGGGCCTGATCTGTACCCACAGGAACACACGTCAGGTGCCAGCTGTGTGCTTATAAACCACCATCCTGTAATTTATAGGAATTTTTTGACTTGTGCATAGATGTCTGGTGCCACATACTTCTGGAATCCTGTCGAGGACTTGGTAGAATTCATGCCAAGCAGAATCTCTGTTGTACTGTGTTTGAGAAGTGGAGCAACATGCTATTAAACACATGGTCATAATTTTTTGGCTCATCAGCGTAGGTGCTTAAAGCAATTTGGAAGACGTGGTTATGTTTATCTTGTTAACAACAGCAATATGTGGTAATATCTTATGAATCTCATATAGATCTCAGTTCAAGACACTTTGGATAATAACATTACATGACTAGTGAAATGCCACACATTTTGCATAAAGTATTACATTACACTGTGTTTGGCCAGCAGTAATATTTGATATTGCCACACTTATATTTGTGAAACCAAGTCACTGTTTTGTGAAATTGCAGGGATAGGGTCTATGTGTTGTGATACTAAATCAAAGAGGTACTTGAATATGTTATTCAGATCTAGATTCCAAGCAGCTTCTCTTAGTCAGAGGCACTTGACACTGGTGGCTGTAAAATTCTGCCGAACCAGTTATGTGACATTATCTCATACATGGTTCAGTCTGTAGCATGTCTGATAAGTGAACAGGCTACGGGAGAATTGGTTATCTGATGTAGGCCCTACTGTGTAAAAGGCATGGTGTTTATGGCAGATAACTATTACCGGTCATTGTCTAGCTGCAATATAGTGCCAGAATTATTTATTTCACTGGTGTTCTGGGAAGTAATATAGTAAGAGAAAGTCACAGGCTGCCCAAAATGTTCAAGGATTTTTCCCATGTCAGCAGAGGTCTCATTCTGTATGTACTTCCTGTTCAAAAGACACCTATTAAATATACAGGGTGTCCATAAAGTCCTTTTACAACTTCAAAATTTTATTACAACGGCAGTTGTTGAAATATTTTAACAACATTTCTTTTATTGTAATCAGTGTTTATAAAATTTTTTTTGACAGTGTTTAATAGACCTCTATATGGATGCCTTTAGTTGCATGAAGCACATCAAAACTGTACTTAATTTCTTGCCATGTTCACTGTAGCATAGCGTCATTAATGGTGGCAATGGCATTATGAATCATTTGCTTCAAGTCAGCAATGTCCCGTATCTGTGTTTGATACATGATATCTTGTACATACCCCCCGTAAAAAAAAAAGTCAAAGGGTGTGATATCTGGCGAACAAGGAATTGGCCCATCCCTCGCAATCCATCTGCCTGGAAATGTTTCATTGAGGAACTGATGAACATGCAGTCCCCAGTGTGGTGGTGCACCATCTTGCTGGAATTTTCCAGTGGTGCTACATATTCGGTCAGAAGGTTGAGGTAAACATCTACAGTAATTATTGACCCGCTGAAGAAAAATGGACCAATTATTCGGTTGCATACGATTCCAGACCACACATTCACGTTTGGACTATTCTGGTGAAGCTCCCTAGTCACATGGAGAGTGTTCAGATCCCCCGACTCGCACATTGTGTCTGTTTAATGTCACAGAAACATGAAAAGTTGCCTTGTCACTGAAACAAATTCTTGAGGAATGCTTTATCCTCCGAAAGGTGTTCCAGCATGTTGAGTGCAATCTCTGTCTTTTTTGGCTTGTCATTTGGCTCAAGTATCTGCAATAGTTGCACTTTGTAAGCATACAACTGTAAGTTCTTGTGGAGGACCTTATGCACAGTTGAACATGGTAGTTGCAACTGTCTGGCAGCAGTGGGGATTGACTTCATAGGTGAACGAGTGAAGACGTTTAAAACGCAATCTATGTTTTCCTCAGATGATCTTGGTCACCCGCTCCTCCCTTTATCCAACACTGTCCCTATCTTCATAAATTTTTTGTCATGTGCGGATTGAAGGGTTCAATGGTGGATCTCTTCCATACTTCGTTCTGAAGTTTCGTTGAGTCTGAACATCCGATTTTGTCTCAATAAACCAGGACACACATTGTGCCTTCTCTTGAGGAGTTGCCATTTTATAGAGGTTGAGTTCCTTCCATTAACAGAGTATCTGAAACACAAAATTTTAGTATATATAAAAACTTTAGTAAACAGTGATTACAATAAAAGAAATTTTGTTAAAATATTTCAACCACTGCTGTTGCAATAAAATTTTGAAGTTGTAAAGAGACTTTATGGACACCCTGTGTATGAGGGTTGCCAGTTAATGAATTATCCTGTGAATGCTATACCAGTGCTTTACAGCACCTGGACACCAATACTTTACAGGCTTGTATTGGGGCAGTTTGGTAAGTAATATACAAATATATGCCACACGTACTTTGATTCCATACCATGATGTATATAGGGGATGTGATTGTAGTACTCTAAATGTCAATTATTTATTTGTGTCACAGTGCTCATTTATAAATTCATTACTTTTATGAATGTGTTTACATCTTATCATTTTTTGTATCATACACTGTATTTCACTGTCCAGTTTGTTTATAATGCATTCTTTTATGAGAGAAAATTGTGTGGCTATTCTATAAACACAATATGGAGAATTGGCTTGCCTACAGAATATGTATGGTTTGACTTTGATGAGAAAATTATGCAGTGCAGTTGAATATTTCATGTAGTCTGAAGGAGGATTAAAATTTTGAGGTTAATTGTTCACTGCCTTTAGGTTTGTATTATCTAAAGTAACATTTCAGATCAGTTTAGTTTTTGCTTAGTGTGTAATTCAGTTAATAAGAGAGGCATAAGTGAAACAATCCTTTTATAAATAAGAGGACAAGATTTAATTTCATGTGTATAGCAAACTGTTCATGAACCATAAAGTTTGCAAAATAGGTTTACATTATTTCTGTGCCAGCCATCAGCAGTGTTCATCTCCTTGTGATGTTGTGTGGAAATGGGTTTTGGGGGGTGGAATGCTAAGAGTAATTAATTTAGTTTGTCACATTATCAGCTTCTAGCACTTTCTAATGTCTTTCAGGCAGTTCTGTGTTTGTTGTTGTTATATCGTGAGCAAAGGGCTCACAACAGCAAGTTAAAAATTAGGGTCCAGGTCAACCATTTAGATTAGATTTACTTTCATTCCAATTGATCCGTAGTGAGGAGGTCCTCCAGGATGTGGAACATGTCAGAAAAACAACAATACACGACAAATATTTACAACTAAAACAAGTAAGCTAATGTACCATTCCACAGGTCCCAAGTGGAATGATCGTCATTTTTTAATGAACACTAAGAGTCATTTTACAAATACTAATGCACTGAATTTAAAATAAAGTTTTTTATTTATTTATAAGGTAATAAACATGTAATACAACTACTGTAATACTTATTTACAATGAACACATTACTGCACTGACATGGTGCAGAAGTTAGATTATACTTACACACACACACACACACACACAACACACACACACACACACACACACACACACACACACACACATTTTCAATGAACACATTACTGCACTGAAATTGTGCAGAAGTTATGTTGTACTTATATACAAATCAGTTGGCTTTACTAAGAAATTCATCAATGGAGTAGAAGGAGTTGGCCACCAATAAATCCTTTAGGCTTCTCTTAAACTGAATTTCATTGGTTGTTAAGCTTTTTATGGCTGCTGGCAAGTTATTGAAAATGTGTGTTCCTGAATAATGCACACCTTTTTGTACAAGACTAAGTGACTTTAAATCCTTGTGAAGATTATTCTTATTTCTAGTATTGATTCCATGAATTGAGCTGTTGGTTTGAAAAAGTGATATATTTTTAATGACGAATTTCATTAAGGAATAAATATATTGGGAAGCAGTAGTTAGTATCCCTAGTTCCCTAAACAGGCTTCTGCAGGATGTTCTTGAGTTCACACCACATATAACTCTTACTGCACGTTTTTGTGCCCGGAAAACTTTAGCTTGGCTTGATGAATTACCCCAAAAAATAATCCCATATGACATTATGGAATGAAAGTAAACATAGTATGCCAGCTTTTTCATTTTTATATCCTCTATGTCTGACAAAATTTGCATTGCAAACAGAGATTTGTTAAGACGCTTCAGCAGTTCTGTGGTGTGCTCCTCCCAGTTGAATTTATTATCAAGCTGTAATCACAAGAATTTAGCACTGTCCACTTCTTCTATCTTCTTGTCATCATATGTTAGACATATACTCTTGGGACACCCCTTACAAGTTCTGAACTGCATGTAGTGTGTTTTTTCAAAGTTTAGTGAGAAAGAATTGGCTAGGAACCAGTGATTAATGTCCACAAATATTTTATTGGCTGATCTTTCTAAGACTGCACTTGATTTGCTATTTATTGCAATGTTTGTATCATCGGCAAACAAAACAAACTTGGCATTGGTAATGTTACTGATGAAAGGTCATTGATATACACAAGAAAAAGTAAGGGCCCCAATGGAATTTTGTTTCAGGTATGTTGCTTCATGATGCACAATAAGAAGTTAAATATTGACTTAAACTGTATTTTAGGTTTCTGTGTGCAGCTTTTTAAAGTAATTACATTGTGTCTGTTTCTATTAAATGGACAAAGTAGCCGTCACGTTACCATGATGGATAAATGAAGTTCAGCACAAAGCAGTTTTTCAGAATGTATCCCCTCCTCCCCCTTTTGTTTAACAGTTTCGAAATGGCTCCTTTATTTGCAACAGTTAAGAAATGAGCTGCTGAATTCAATGTGGTTGTACTTTTATTGAAGATAATCCATGTGAAAGTGTCTCAAAATTGCAACCACAGATGAAAAAATTGGGGATGTGCAAGATTGGTTGATCAGCAGGGAACAGACATGAAACAGCCCATGCCATAGGCATTTCAGATGCCAGAGTGCTGCACATTTTATGAAATAATTAATGATGAGATAGCTTTGTGTAAAATGGGTGCTGTATTTGTTGAATGCTGACTGAAAACAAACTTGAGGAGGAATGCTTGGACATTTTAAGAAAGAACACAACTGATTTTATGCTCAAATGTGTTACTACGGAGAAAATGTGGATTCATGACTCTGTCAGATATAGGGCGTTGGATGGAAACTGATGGAGAAATCTCTTTAATGTACTGGAACAGATGTCAAGAGTTTTGTGGGATACAAAAGGTCTTATTGATTACTTTGCAAAGGGTAAAACAATAAGTGGTGGATTTTGCCACCTCTTATCTCATCTATTTCCAGTTCTAAAGAAATTTGTGGTTGGAAAAGTTTTGATGTCGGTGAAAAGACTATAGCAATTGCAAATGTGTATTTTGCAAACTTTTTCGGAATCACAATTCAGGTATGGAATCTACTCACTGGAATAGAATTTGTGCAAAGTTCACATACTGAAATGGGCATATATTGAAAGTGAGTGAGTACTTTTTTCATGATAGTTATTTTGATTCACAATTTGTGCCTTAAATCAGTTTAGTTGAATTGTAGAACCATGCATGAGTATATTTTTCATAAATTTTTTTTTTTAAAGATATAGCCTGAGAAGTATTCACAGCTCTCTTGTAAAGAAAGAGTTGTTTGGGGGAACTCCTGGATTTTTATATATCTGTTACTTTTTTGTTGTTGTGCATTGTTCATTATAAACATGGGCAACCCCTTTTTTTTTGTTTCAGAGAAATCCAAAGATGGAACTCAGCAAGACTGATCTTCTCAAACTTCTTAGTTATTTAGAAGGCGAACTTCAAGCACGAGATATTGTCATCGCTACCTTGAAGGTACTAATATACAGTGTCATAGCTATGTGAAATATTGCATGCAGTTCAATACTATGTATTGCAAAACATACTGTTTTGACATTATCTCTCTAACATTAATATGGGATGTGGTTTTTAAAAAATTTGTTGTTAGCCTATATATGTTGAAATAGACAATTTTACATTTCAAGTTCTACATCATATCTAATAGTTTACCATGTTAATGCTTGAAATTTGCTTTATAAGTGTCAAATTGATGTGGACTTGGAACTGGTAATGCTATACACACTCGTACATATGTAAGTTTTTGCATTCACTCTAATAGTTTGAGGAACACACAATATTGAATTTTTTGTTTCCTTCAGATAGCTTAATTTTTTTCAGGAAGTGGTGAGTTTGAACAGTACATGGGGATGAGGATATTTACTATGTACATTCAAATTCCTTAACACTATGAAAGCACTAATCATCTAATGGTGCAGTCTTGTAAATTCTATGTTTAGATCATTTCTATTTATAGTTTCATGCGAATGAATGGCTGGTCCACAAGGTAATGTATTTATATATTTTTATGGAAATAAGATCTGTTTCAGTATAAAAGGGAAGGTACAGTCAAGATGTTTAGCTCTTGAAAGTGCTCTTGATGTGATTCTCAGCTTGTGATTCCTGTAATTGCTCTTCTAGCTTACTCCTGCTGCATGAATACTGAGTGCCAGGAGAATTACCCCACAGTTTTATTGCATATTGTAGATTTGACTAAAAAAAGGCATAGTTGTTGTTTACTAACAAACATTTTTAATTTGCTTAACAGAAAGACTACTCTGGGTAGATTGTTACATAACTGTTCTGTGTGGCTGTTCAAAGTCAATTTGGGATCCAGGTGGATTCTGAGAAGTCTAACAGAGTTGGAATCATTTACTTTTTCATTTAGCTTGTGCAGGAAGAAGTACATAGTTTGTCTTGCTATTGTTTAGGAGAAGTTTGTTATTGTGGAGCCATACGGCAAACTTTTCAAGCATTGCTTTTGTTTTGTTTTTTTCCTCACCTCCTCCAAGTTGTTATCCACAGTAATTACAGTAGTGTCATCACCATATGTTACAGCCTTATGAGGCAAGAAAGTAGGCAGGTCATTCATGTTCACCAGGAAAAGGAAGGGTCTAAGTACTAAACGTTGTGGTTAACCTCTAACAAATGGTAGGGCATTTGATTGACAGTTATTTACCATAAACACATTAGTTCTGCTATTCAAGTATGATTTAATTAAGCCAGTTCATTATTCTTGATACCATAGCACTCAAGCTAATTTATAAATATTCCATGCAGCACAGTATCAAATGCTTTACTTAGATCTAGTAGTAAGGCACAAGTTGAGCAAGTTTCCTCAAAATTGTCAAGAATATCAGTGACAAGTGTTTCTACTGCATTTACTGTTCATGAACCAGGCCTAAAACCAAAGAGTAAAGAGGAAGACAAGATTGTGAGCCTCAAAATAACTGTTAAGTTGCAAGTTAATACGACATTCTATTACTTTGGATATTATTGGTATGAGCAATATTGGATGATAACTATAACCTTCAGTCCTGTTTTTGTCCCATTTCTTATAAATTGGGATAACAGCAGTAACCTTCAGGACCTTGGAAAATTTCCATGTCTGAAAAGTATTATTGACCAGAAAGGTAAGAGGGGTAACAATAATATCAATTGTTTGTTTAAAGATGGTGTGTGAGAAGCTGTAGAGATTTTCACTGTAGGTTTGTGATAAATTTGAATACTTTTTGGCAGGTATCCAGTTTCCATTTAAAAGACAAGTTATTTAGGTCAGGTATGCTGTTAAGATTACTTCCAGAAGGTCCCATCATCTGGTGTAGAGGTAGCAGGAGCTTAGCATTTAGTGCTGTTAACAAAGAATTTATTTAATAATTCTGGCAACATAGGAGTTTTTTGTCTGTTTTTGTGTTTCCATGCTATTTTATTATATTCCAGGTAGTTTTACTTTGTTTCTGGAATTTTCAATAAAAGCACCACTGGCTCTCTACTTTGCTGTCTGTATTTCTTTGTACCTGTCCTACAATTCTAGGTTACCAGTTTTAGCCATTTTATGTAGGACAGTGACAGCGTTTCTCAAGTTACGTAATTCGGTTGTAAACCAGTTGTTCTGCCTTTTTCGTTTTATGCACCATTTGTTTTCACCTTTGTAATTACTTGTGGGTAGCAGCTTTGAACTAAGCTTGTTTGTATATTAATAAATAAATTAATTAAAAGTGGTGTTCTTGTCACAAGTATATACTCAATCCCACATGATAATTTTTGCTGTATCTATGGAACAGCTTTATAACAATTTCATCTTCTTAATGTGAGTGGGTTGTTTAGGAGGATAGTTTTCACAGTTGACCATCAGCCATAGACTGTGGTGGTCAGATAATAATATACTCCATACTGATATTCAACTTTCATCAAATTGGAGATTGTTATCCAGACATGCATCTAATTAGGTTGGCTTGTCATTCACGCAGTAAAAGTTGTTGTATCTTAGCAGGTTTTGAAAGTGGGTGACAGTTGGTGTTTTATGTGTGATGTCAATATTCACATCACCAATGTATGTTATTGTGTGGTGCCTGTATTTTACTAGCATTATAGTCTCAATTTGATCAATAAACAGATTCATATTGGAGGTTGGGATGTGATAAATAGAGAGAAGCACTAACTTTGGTTTATAAAATAATAATGCAACAGTTTCAAAAAGTTATTCCATGCAAAAATTGATCAACTTTTTGTGTTACAAAGTCAGTGTTAAAGTTTTTGTTTGCAAAAATAGCAACTCCTCCATGTCTACTTTTGCGTCTACAGTACACTCTAGTTAATTGAAATCCTTCTGCAATATACAGAGCAGTCTCAGCATGTGTTTGTTTACACAAAAAATCATGGCATGGGTTTGAGTTTAGGAATACATATATATTGTTTCTGATTGATTGCACATTTAGATGCATAATTAAAGCTCTGTTGTCAGCAATGACAGGTAGAGAGTGTAATGCTTCGGTATTTACAGTTTTGGTTGCACTGGGGTATGATAGTCCATAAAAAAATCTTCACTACAGTTACTCACATACGTGCTTTTGGTGCAATGAACAAGGGGCTGTTGATGTGACTGTATCTGCAGTTCTGGCTGGTCCACTGCTGTTGTTTTCTGTTGAAATGGCTGCTGCTGATGATTCAGTAATGGGTTTTACACATTGTTCGTACCACGCCAGTTCCCTGACTGTTTGTAGGAGCTTACTTTCAGTTGCTTCACTTGTCAACTTTCCAAACATGCATTTTCCTTTACTATTCAAGTGAAGTCCATGACTGATAAAACATGCTGTATGCTGACATGTATTGATTTGACATTACTGGACACTTTATATGTTGGTAGCTTATTAACATATAAAATAGTTTTCAATGAGTATCCACTGCAAAATGTTACGTGTCACTTCTCTCTAAACCATACATTGCAGTTATCTGCTGTTTTGAAGTGTTTAAGAAGTTTTGGGTATTTGATCATTGCACAACATAACTATTAATTTTGTTATATAACTTTAAATGATAAATAGTGAGGTTTCATGTTCAGTCTGTTGACCTAAACATTCACTGTCAATGTACATACCAAAAGATTTTGGCCAGTAAAAATTTATTGCTTTTTTTCTGTTTTCTTGTAAACCATATTCCATACAGTCAACAGGATTACAGACACTCTACGTACCATTCTTTGTTTAAAAGTTAAGAAATATGAACAATTTGTGCCATTGTGTATGTGACTTAATTTTTAAGTTGTGGCTAATGTTTGTGCAGTCTCTTGCATAACTGTGTAGATATGAAATAATCGGTCAGTATATTCATCGTACTATGCTTAGTTACAAAGAGAGGAACCAAATTTTATGACCCATTTCTGAGTATTGTGTGAGTGTTTGGGATCCCCACCAGGTCAGATTCAAGGAAGATGGTGAAACAAATCTGAAGCATGCTACTAGGTGTGTTACTGCGTTACCAGTAGATTAGCTCTACACACGAGTGTTTTGGAGATACTTCGCGAATTGAAACGGGAATCCCTGGAGCGGAGAGAACATTCTTTCTGTGAAACACCATTAAGAAATTTAGAGGACAAGTAATTGCAGCTGACTGCAGAATGAGTCTACATACTTTTCGTGTAAGGCCTGTGAAGACAAGATAAGTGAAATTAGGACTTTTACAGAGGCATGTAGATAGTTGTTTTTTCCTCGCTCCATTTTTGATTGTGTTAGGAAAGTGGAATAGTAGTGTTACATGGTACCCTCTGCTATACACCATATGGTGGCTTGTGAAATATGCATGTAGGTGTAGATGAGTGTAGTTCACAAGTTAACAATGGGTTTGTAATGTGTACAAGTTGGATTCTTGTTGTAGCTACACTTTTAAAAATAATGTACCAGTGTCCTGTTTGGTTACTCTCCCATACAATTCAACACCCATTAACGTCATCATTGTCTTGTGAAGTAAAGATTACAAAATTTTGTTTGGGAATGATTATTTCTGATAAAATGTGTGCATTGTAAAGATATGATTCATAATTTTCAGTATAATACACATTTTACTTAGCTTCTTGGGCTTCTAAAAACAAATTTCTTTATTTCAAAACTATACATGTGTACAACAGGCAGTTGCCATTTCACATTGATCTGTTTTGACATTCTACATTTTATGTGAATTTATGGTTTCACATGATCTGAGTAATTTTCAGTCCTTTTAAGATTTCCATTTTTTTGGTGCCACCAATTTCTCCAAATTCATTCTTGTGTTCTGATGCACTGGAGGAGTGATTTGTGTTTTAGCTTCTTAAAATGAAATACAAAGCAAGGTGGAGCAGTCGTAAGACACTGGACTGGATTCTCATGCAGGAGGACAACAGTTCTAATTGCCATCCAGATTTAGGTTTTTTGGGGGGTTGCTAAGATGGCTTAAGGCAAATGCTGTAATGATTATTTTGAGAAGTATATAGGTAACTTCCATCCTAGTCATTCCCCAGTTAGAGCTTATGCTCTATCTGTAATGACCTCACCATAAATGGATCATCTCATGCTTTCCTCTGTTCCTGTTGTGAAGTTCTTAAATTTAACTGTAGCAAATATAAATCGCTCGTGTGACATAATTGTAGTAGTTGATAAAAGTTTTGCCTGTTCTTTACAGATTTCTTTTCCAAAACTCAAAATGTCTAATGACTTTGACACTTTCGTAACAAGAGGAATGAGTTGGTGCAAAAGTCTCTTTAGTGCCATAAATCAGAATATGTGATAAGTCATGTATGACTGTGGTTACAAAGTAATAATATTAATTTAATATGTGGTTAATGGTTTCTGCTGCGTGCTGGACTTTTCTTCAGGCAGTGTTAGGCCGAATTTCAAAACTCAGGCTATACTTTTGTTTTCAAGACTTCTGGAAGTTTAAAAATGTGTCCTTACTTACAGCTGTATTTTCTATTTACTCTCAAGTTTTTCGATCAGATCCTTGAGACTCTCATTGTTATAACAGCAAGTTCAATCCAGTTAAGTACTCAGTGTGTTTGAAATATCTGTACATATTAATAAAAATAAAATTACAAATCCAAAATACCTTTGTAGTGGCTGTTATAAGCAGTGGGGCATTACTTAGGACTTCTTTAATTCTTTACTATTGGAGTTTCATTAATACTATGAAATTTTGTAAGAGTTTGTTAAATTTATTTTTACACACAAATGCTTTTAAAATGACATGGACTGAAACCCTGTACTTACTGATTGTAGTTACTGGAATAACTTTTCATTTGCCCTGGCTTTACAAAAGTTGACGATCACAATGTTTAAATAATTTTACATTGGATTGATGCTCTGTAGGACTTAGCAACTGTGTAATCTTTCTTCTTCTTCTTCTTCTTCTTCGTTTTGCCTCTCAGACTGTGGGTATTGCTTGTTTACATATTTTTAATCTTCATAGTAAATTTTGTAATTTGGTTACTGGTACCACACTATTTTGTAATCAATATTAACACCATCAGTAGTTTGCAAACTAAATATTGCAAATGCTGTTCTGTTTGTTTAGTTGTATTTCTCAATTTCTCTGGCTGAATTTCATTTGGTAGTAGCACAGTTTGTTAAAAAACGATGGGGGTGCTTGTGTTAATGGCTGGGGGGGACTCAGTCATACTTCACATCCAGTTGTATCTTCATTACATGTGCCTCATTGATCAGCCAATAATATGCATTGACAGGGATATATGGTAAATGGGAGGTACAGTTTAGTAGTTTAAAGCAACTGATTCTTTACTTACAAGGGTGGTATCTATTTACTGTGAATACTGGTCAGTGTTGTTATCCAGTTAGTATATCACTTATTGTTAAATAAAACAAATAAATAGAAAAACTTCTTAAAATTTTTACTTTTTAGTCAGCAGCATACTTAAACAATGACAAAGAGTTAATGTCAACACATTGGAACTGCACTGTGCACGTTTCGGATAAGATTACTCTCATGTGCTCAGATTCATTAACTCCATTTAAAGCTATTAGTTGCTGTTCAGGAATTTGCACATGTCTTTACTTACAGTAAGTCAGCTGAATATAGTAGTTTCTTGAAGATGGGGTGATAGTTTTTCTTATGCATGTTTGTAATTTTGTTTCAGTCTGAGAAATTGAAGCAGCTGTTAAATCAGGGGCGATACAGAGTGATGCCTGCTAATGATCCAGTAGCAGCTCTACAGCGAGATAGCTTTGCAGCAGCAGAACCTAGAGTTGATGAGGCAGAAATTCGGGCCATTGCAAACCAGCAAATGGCAACATTGGACAACTTGATTTTACAACATCGTCGAGCTCAGATAAAACTTGGTCGTATTTTGAAAGAAGCAGAGGAGAGGCATCGCAAGGTGAATGATTCTCTCTTCACCTTCTCCTTAGTATTTCATACAATTAAAATCTCTCAGTCCATATAGGCCTAATGAAACATTTGGCTATGAATTTAATTTAAATATTGTTAGATTTTTTGTTATAAGATGGAATACTATCTGCACAATTTTGCAGCTTTTGTGTTAGAAGATTATAGCATGGACGGCATTGATACATGATGGACGAATATAACACAAGGGAGCAGAAATGTCAGAAGTGTAACACAAAGTGCCCCAGCCATGGCTTGCCTATTATTTTTACCATATATTGGAGTTAAGATGTGCTGATACATGTATAATGTAAGCCGACCTGCCAGAATTAAGAGATTATGTAAATATCTCAGTATTTTCATTGTAACTTGAGTTTTATTTCGTACACCACAGAATTAAACTGACTATTATTCAGAACACCTTGTGAACTTAAGGAATATGGGCGCTCTTTTTCAAATACATTGCACGTTCTGTGTCTGTAATCTTACTTGCCAATTGGCTGCTTGCGAACGGCTGTTGACATACGCGATAGAGCCCTGCAGTCCCATCACACGTCGTGGTGTAAGCACTACAAACATTGCTGGATGTACCCTCATATGGTAAGAGTTGAAAACATGTAATGGACCCAGAAACATTGTAGAGCATGATTGTTTTGTCAGTGCAGATGTTACGGTGTGGGGAAGCATAATGTTGCATCGGGATACGGACCTCCAAATCTTTGAACATGGCATGCTCACTGCTCATTGTTATTGTGACACTGGATTCCTTCCTCATGTGCGCCTTCCCTGGGGTGCAATCAGCCCTGACTTCATTTTTTGGATTACAATGTGTGGGCACATCAAACAGTGCAGGTGGAACAGCTCTCGGAATGAAGGGATCTTCGACAAGTGAACCAGCCCGTGTGTTCCCTCGACTGAAACCCCACCGCTAATGTGTGGGATGCGTTAGAGAGACATATTGCAGCATGCCTACATGCACCAATGACCATCCAACAGTTTTAAACCACACCTTGTGGCCAGCATGGGAGCATGTTGCAGAGAATGCAATGTCATCTGTGGTGATCACACACCCTGTTAAAGACCATTTTCTCACTGTGTGCATTTCGTGTGCAGGAGACCACCATAAATCACAGTTACTTTTGTGTTATTATTGTGTGTGAATAGAAGTGTAATTATTGGTCATCTCACTGAATATTTGTTTCAGTTACCTTCTGTACTATACTCCAACAGTTCTGTCTATGTATGGCCCAAATTCCATCAAGCTGTGTTACCTGACAGTGACACATCTTGTGAAAGCTCTATTCCTCCTTAATTTTGCACACCAGTGCATTGTAAATCCCAGGCCCAAGCTTACGATATTTACAAAAACTTTAATTTTTGAATATGAAAAAATTAAGGAAAAGTAATGTTATATGAAAAATACATACATGTATTTCTTGTTTTCTTTATTTGGGGTGTAGTGTCTGTTACAGCTGTTCATGGATTAAAGGTTAGAACCAAATAGTCCAAACTATCTGTGGAACTGTTTGCCATAACTTGAAAGGAAAAAAATAAAAGCTGAACCAATTTTTTTTAATGTGAAGGAAAACATTTGTTTGCGGGGTCTGAATATGAGTAAGGACCAAGAAGAATGAGAGCCATATAGGACAGCCGAGATAAAAAAAAAAATCTGTTCACACAGATTGAGATAAGATATGAAACAAAGCACTGAAGATGACATTAACTGTTATACATTGATGAACAAATTTGACACCAGAAAAAATCAGTTGGGGTTCTGAATGGCAAGGAAGACAACAGGATTGAGAAAATTGATTATCAATTGAAACCTGTGCTAAATGAAGTTGTGTTTTAATGTTTGTTTGGTGGAACAGACCAGCAGACCGCTTAGATTTCTTGAAAGAATAGTAATTTATACTAATAATAATAATAATAATAATAATAATAATAATAATAATAATAATAATAATAATAATAATAATAATAATAATTCCCGTGGAGGCCCGGGAAAAGAATAGCCCTCCGGTATGTTCTGCCAGTCGAAAAAGGCGACGAAAAGAACAAACCACTAATAGGGCTAACCCCCCTTTTAGTGTGATTAGTTGGTTCAGGACAGAACTAAAGAAGCCTCGGACAAGCGCCATCATGGTCGGGGACGACGCTTGAACCCTATGCCCACCCACAATGGTAACGACACTGCTAGCCAGCTGGAAAATAATTCAAATCCAAATAGAGGTGTTTTGCAGGATATGCTTCCTGCAACCACCCTAGAAGGAAAACAAAGACAGAGGATGAGATGGTCAGATGAAGTTAATCGACACCTCACGTTCTGTTATTACCAAGCAACAAACCTAGGAACCAACACAACTGGATACAGATCACAAGTATACACAACATTTATTACCAGATACCCAGAATTAAAATTTTTAACAGAACAATGACTAGCTGATCAGATCCGTGTAATAATCAAAAATAACAGGATACCCCAGTCAGAATTAGAAAACATCAAACAACAAGTACAGGAACAAAATAATGTGCAATCAGAAGAAGAAGAAAATACAGTAATGGACTCAAACATCCCAGAGCAAACAAACAAAGAACAACACGCATCAATTAAACAGTCAGAGGTTAAACAGTCAGAGGAAAACGAAATCTTAAGACAGCCACCAGAACAAGCACAAATAGAACACGAAGTGACACACATGTTAGATTTAGAAGAAAAATTTCAGCTGACATATATAGAATACAAAGACACAAATACAGACATTAGACCATTCTTGCATAGAACGCCAAATAACCCACAAGTCGAAACAACAATAAAAACTATCAACACAATCATACACAACAAAATAAATGAAAACACAACTATGGAAGAGTTACAACTACTGGTTTATATAGGAGCACTCACTACACTAAATATACACACTATGCAGAGATCAAAACCAACCAACACACAGAAGAAACCCACAAAACCAACATGGCAACACAGGCTACAGATCAGAATAGAAAAACTGAGAAAAGACATCGGACACCTAACACAATTTATAAGAAATGAAATGTCAGAAAAAAAACGAAAAAGGTTAGGTAAAATCTCACAACAAGAAGCGATAGAGCAATTGGATGAAAAGAAGCAGATATTACAAGCATTGGCCAAACGACTTAGAAGATACAAAAAAAGTGAAAATAGAAGGAAACAAAACCAAACATTCAACACAAACCAAAAGAAATTTTACCAGACAATAGATAACACACACATTAAAATAGACAATCCACCAAACATAACAGACATGGAACACCTCTGGAACAACATATGGTCAAACCCGTTACAACATAACAGGCACGCACGGTGGATACAAGCAGAAACAGATATGTACAAGATGATACCACAAATGCCTGAAGTGATAATTTTGCAACATGAAGTCACCCAAGCAATTAATTCTACTCACAATTGGAAAGCCCCTGGAAAAGATAAAATAGCAAATTTCTGGCTAAAGAAGTTCACCTCAACACATTCACATCTAACTAAATTATTTAACAGTTACATTGCAGACCCATACACATTCCCTGATACACTTACACATGGAATAACTTATCTGAAACCTAAAGATCAAGCAGACACAGCAAACCCAGCTAAATATCGCCCCATAACATGCCTACCAACAATATACAAAATATTAACTTCAGTCATTACACAGAAATTAATGACACATACAACACAGAACAAAATTATAAATGAAGAACAAAAAGGCTGTTGCAAAGGAGCACGAGGATGTAAAGAGCAACTGTTAATAGATGGAGAGGTGACATATCAAGCTAAAACTAAACAAAGGTCGGTACACTACGCATACATTGATTACCAAAAAGCTTTTGATAGTGTACCCCACTCATGGTTACTACAAATATTGGAAATATACAAAGTAGATCCTAAATTGATACAGTTCCTAAACATAGTAATGAAAAATTGGAAAACCACACTTAATATCCAAACAAATTCAAATAATATCACATCACAGGCAATACAGATTAAGCGTGGAATATACCAAGGAGACTCATTCAGTCCTTTCTGGTTTTGCCTTGCTCTGAACCCACTATCCAACATGCTAAATAAAACAAATTATGGATACAATATTACTGGAACAACAAAATCACACATCTGCTATACATGGATGATCTAAAACTACTGGCAGCAACAAATCAACAACTCAACCAATTACTAAAGATAACAGAAGTATTCAGCAATGATATAAATATGGCTTTTGGAACAGACAAATGTAAGAAAAATAGCATAGTCAAGGGAAAACACACTAAACAAGAAGATTACGTATTGGATAACCACAGCGACTGCATAGAAGCGATGGAAAAAACAGATGCCTATAAATATCTAGGATACAGACAAAAAATAGGAAGAGATAATACAAATATTAAAGAAGAACTAAAAGAAAAATATAGACAAAGACTAACAAATATACTGAAAACAGAATTGACAGCAAGAAACAAGACAAAAGCTATAAATACTTATGCTATACCAATATTGACCTACTCATTTGGAGTAGTGAAATGGAGTAACACAGACCTAGAAGCACTCAATACACTTACACGATCACAATGCCACAAATATACACTCCTGGAAATGGAAAAAAGAACACATTGACACCGGTGTGTCAGACCCACCATACTTGCTCCGGACACTGCGAGAGGGCTGTACAAGCAATGATCACACGCACGGCACAGCGGACACACCAGGAACCGCGGTGTTGGCCGTCGAATGGCGCTAGCTGCGCAGCATTTTTGCACCGCCGCCGTCAGTGTCAGCCAGTTTGCCGTGGCATACGGAGCTCCATCGCAGTCTTTAACACTGGTAGCATGCCGCGACAGCGTGGACGTGAACCGTATGTGCAGTTGACGGACTTTGAGCGAGGGCGTATAGTGGGCATGCGGGAGGCCGGGTGGACGTACCGCCGAATTGCTCAACACGTGGGGTGTGAGGTCTCCACAGTACATCGATGTTGTCGCCAGTGGTCGGCGGAAGGTGCACATGCCCGTCGACCTGGGACCGGACCGCAGCGACGCACGGATGCACGCCAAGACCGTAGGGTCCTACGCAGTGCCGTAGGGGACCGCACCGCCACTTCCCAGCAAATTAGGGACACTGTTGCTCCTGGGGTATCGGCGAGGACCATTCGCAACCGTCTCCATGAAGCTGGGCTACGGTCCCGCACACCGTTAGGCCGTCTTCCGCTCACGCCCCAACATCGTGCAGCCCGCCTCTAGTGATGTCGCGACAGGTGTGAATGGAGGGACGAATGGAGACGTGTCGTCTTCAGCGATGAGAGTCGCTTCTGCCTTGGTGCCAATGATGGTCGTATGCGTGTTTGGCGCCGTGCAGGTGAGCGCCACAATCAGGACTGCATACGACCGAGGCACACAGGGCCAACACCCGGCATCATGGTGTGGGGAGCAATCTCCTACACTGGCCGTACACCACTGGTGATCGTCGAGGGGACACTGAATAGTGCACGGTACATCCAAACCGTCATCGAACCCATCGTTCTACCATTCCTAGACCGGCAAGGGAACTTGCTGTTCCAACAGGACAATGCACATCCGCATGTATCCCGTGCCACCCAACGTGTTCTAGAAGGTGTAAGTCAACTACCCTGGCCAGCAAGATCTCCGGATCTGTCCCCCATTGAGCATGTTTGGGACTGGATGAAGCGTCGTCTCACGCGGTCTGCACGTCCAGCACGAACGCTGGTCCAACTGAGGTGCCAGGTGGAAATGGCATGGCAAGCCGTTCCACAGGACTACATCCAGCATCTCTACGATCGTCTCCATGGGAGAATAGCAGCCTGCATTGCTGCGAAAGGTGGATATACACTGTACTAGTGGCGACATTGTGCATGCTCTGTTGCCTGTGTCTATGTGCCTGTGGTTCTGTCAGTGTGATCATGTGATGTATCTGACCCCAGGAATGTGTCAATAAAGTTTCCCCTTCCTGGGACAATGAATTCACGGTGTTCTTATTTCAATTTCCAGGAGTGTAGAATACATCACATACATTCAGCAACTGAAAGATTCACATTAAGCAGAAAGGAAGGAGGAAGGGGATTTATCGACATAAAAAACCTACATTATGCACAGGCAGACAATTTAAGAAAATTCTTTATAGAACGAGCAGAAACTAGCAAAATACACAAAGCAATCACTCATATAAATACATCGGCTACACCACTGCAATTTCATAACCACTTCTACAACCCTTTAGATCACATAACATCAACAGATACAAAGAAAGTAAATTGGAAAAAGAAAACACTACATGGCAAGCACCCGTATCATCTAACACAGCCACACATCGATCAAGACGCATCCAACACATGGCTAAGAAATGGCAATATATACAGTGAGATGGAAGGATTCATGATTGCAATACAGTATCAAACAATAAACACCAGATATTACAGCAAGCATATTATTAAAGGTCCCAATACCACAACAGATAAATGCAGACTTTGCAAACAACAAATAGAAACAGTAGATCACATCACAAGTGGATGGACAATACTAGCAAATACAGAATATCCCAGAAGACATGACAATGTAGCAAAAATAATACATCAACAGCTTGCCTTACAACATAAACTTATAAAACAACATGTTCCCACATACAAGTATGCACCACAAAATGTACTGGAAAACGATGAATACAAATTATACTGGAACAGAACCATTATAACAGATAAAACAACACCACATAACAAACCCGACATCATACTCACCAATAAAAAGAAGAAATTAACACAACTAATCAAAATATCCATACCCAATACAACAAATATACAAAAGAAAACAGGAGAAAAAATTGAAAAATACATCCAACTGGCTGAGGAAGTCAAGGACATGTGGCATCAGGATAAAGTTGACATTATACCAATTATACTATCAACTACAGGAGTCATACCACACAATATCCACCAGTACATCAATGCAATACAGCTACATCCAAATTTATACATACAACTACAGAAATCTGTAATTATTGACACTTGTTCAATTACCCGAAAGTTCCTAAATGCAATATAACATATACCGTACAGTTAAAAGGAAGTCACGCTTGATCAAGGTCCGCGTCACCTTCCATTTTTAACCAGACATAACGCCTGAGACAAGAAAGAAATAATAATAATAATAATATTATAATATTTGCTGATAAATTATGTGGTGTTTGTATCTAAATACGTTTCTGTCTACTGCATGCTAGAAGACCCATAATATTCTCTCTGCTTTCTAGATTGTAATGCTTCTCATTTTAATTTTCTTTCTTAGATAGTTTTTGTAGATTTCTACACAATGCAATGAATATTTAAGAATTAAGTTATCAAGATTTGGGAAAGAACAGTATGCGGAATGAAACTAACTGTATAATATGAAACACCAGCTAAATTTTCTACTGGTACATAATGATATTATTCAAAAAATCACCGGCCAAGGTGGCTGTTTAAAAGTAAATGCTGGATTTTACATTACTGCATAAGCTAAATCAATTTTATTTAAACATTTTGAATAAGCTTCTATTTATGTTTTATGTAATGATGTTACAGGTAGTTCAAGAACTAGATGAAGAAAAGAGAAAACATGAGCATGATACAGCTCAGGGTGATGATATTACATATGGGTTGGAAAAGGAACGTATGAGACTGAAACAGGTATGTGCTGAGACAGTTTCTACATGTATAATGGACCCTTATTTTAATAGTATTGTAACACACAGGTTTTAAGAATCACAGTTACAACATTGAAATAACGAAATGGGTAACAATTTCCTTAGATAAAAAAATGTAGCAGCAGTTTATGGAAGTTTATGAAAGTAATAACTGTTGTAAATTTGAAACGATAGTGTACATTACGTGGAGCAAAAATCCAGCGTGTTGAGTTTGTAACAAGACCTGGCACAAGATTCTATCAGTAACATCAAATGTTTCCTGAGAGTTACGTTATGTCCTCATTTCAGCTCTAAAATGACGTATAATGGAAAACATGGTACAAACGCAGAGTTGTATCAGTGTACTCATCGTAAATATATTTGTCCACTACATGATATTTTGAGGCAAAATATAGCAAAGTATTTTTAGTATTAGGTTTTTACACATTTTCTCTGTTCTTTCCTCTGCTCTGGCACTTCTGATGCAGGACAAATCCTGCCTCCTACTATATTGCCCCCTCTCTCCTCCCCCTCCACACCACCTATGTCACGTCTTTCCTATGTCTTGCAGTAGCTTGCTGTCACCTGCAAATGAAGATGTGGGAGATGGTAAATTGTTCTCTTTCAGTTTTTATCAAACAAATTTGTATGTGTGGAAATTTTGATCCATTCACATTTTAACCTAAATATACTGCAAATGACATACTGTCCTCTGTTTCCAATATGGAGTGAGTTTTAGGGTTGCTTCATTCAATGTGATGTTATTTTGGCAGCTACACTTAAAGATTTTGTAGGTCAGAAGCCTAAAAGCACTGAGAATCGTGAATTTTTGTGGGAATTGTCCATTTGGATGAAGCCAACTACATTTGTTACATTTCTGCATGTCTCACTCAGCCAGGCAACCCAACTAAAAATCACAGATGTTGTTTACTAAAAGGGAAGTAGACTGGCCACAGAGGCACATATTACGAGCCTTCACTGAAGCTGGTAAACAGCCACATGATGGCAAGTCTTGAAGTTGAGTCATGGATACTGCCATTTGATACCACTGCTTGTTCTCCACTAGAGTGAAACTACGTAGATAAATTATGGGACAGAAGCCATTTGGGATACGTGCTAAGCGGATCACTGGGTGCAAGCGATATCATTGTTTTTCTGTTTTTCTTGGCACTGATTTGTCAGAAGGTCCAGAAATAATTTAGATTTCTTGGGATGTGGAATTAACTGTGTGCTGCACTACAGTGTTAACTGTGTTTCATAACATTTTAGCTGAGCTCTGCAACTTTGTTAAAATTTATATAGCGAATTTAAGAAAAAGTCTTCCTTGTATAATACGATATTGCAGTGTGTGTGTTGTTGAGAAGTATGATGCAGTGTTCCTTCGGGCATGCATGAATATCCCAAGGAATAGGCAGTGCAGTGACTACAGCCATTATGAAATACATGAAATGCGTTCACAGCTGCAAATATGGACAACCAGCAGCTGTATAATGGAATGATGGCAATGAAGATTTGTGCTAGACCAGTACTCAGACCAGGATTTCCCATGAGGCTATCCAAGCATGACTCACAACCAGATCATCAACTATGTGTCTACAACCTATACTTGTACATCCATTATGTATATTTCTGTATAGGGATACATTGTAATAGTCACCTGCCCGGTGTTAGCTGTTTGGAAAATTGCATCATACAAGACAAGTACAGCAATATTGCATTTATCTGCCAACACTGGCAAGTGACTTTGTATTAAAATTTCTCCTCTTTATGGAAATATATATAATAGCTGTATGACTGTAGGTTGTAGAAGACACACAGATGAAGACATGTGGAAGTTTGGGTCTGGCCGTGAGTCATGCTCAGATAGCCTAATGGTAAGGTGACCACTCACGATAAGTGCGAAATCCAGGTTTGAGTCCTGGTTTGACACAAACTTTCGTTGTCATCATTCCGTTATATACCTGATGGTTGTCCACATTCACAACATTTCATCCTTGTGTGATGTTACAAGCTATAATTATTCTATAGTGCTTTATTCATGGTAAAGGTTTCCATAAATAATGAGGCCAGTGTTCAACAAACTTTGCTGTTTATTGGATCTATTCAGTAATAAGCACATTGGTGTATGAAAACTAACAGTTATAGATTACATGAACACAGTTCTTATAGAGAATTCAGACTGCAAATATGACAGGCTTTCACCAGACCTTAACGAATTAAAGTTAACTGCAAGCACTACTAGATCGCAACTTCATCCCACTAAACTCCTTCGTCTTGTTTCGTAGCTCTACATGGTGTCTAAATTGGATAATGTTTATACAAATACTACAACAATTATTTAAATAGGTTTCTTTCACACAGTTTATGTTAATGTTATTTTAGTTAATAACACAATTAAATACCTTTCCTTAAGCCTCGTAGTAATTCATATGCCTTTTTAAAAATGTTTGTGGTCCTACTTTTTATGGAACAGTAGCCAAAACATTGGTAGTTTTATTACGCTTTGCAGTCGCACATGTGGAAGGATTTTATTGGAGTGGACTTGAGCTGTGAATGCAATGCTCTTATATTAAATAATAATCATTATTTATATAAACAATGAAATCTTTAAATCAAATCAAATTTCAAATTGTTTCATGTTGGGTGAAATGAAACGCATTTGTCTAACCACTGTAGCTCACTATTCCAGAAAAATTTATTAGCTGTGTCAACATTTTTAGAGGAAATTTTAAATGTCAAGCTTTTATGTAAAACAGAATTTCCTTAGCAAAATTTTCTACACCATAGGAACCGGTAAAACATAAATTACTCTCAGTATACTACGAAACTGGAAAACATCCAGTGAAATAATTGTGACATTTACTTTCTATTTGCCTGAAAGTAAATTGCAGCAAAGGGGAAGAATTATTTTAGGAGTGATACTACAGCAAATGGAGATACACTTTGGTAAATTTCACTTTGTTTTCTCTGTAGTGGTCTCTGAATGTGTTTAAAAGTTCCTTATCTAAGAAATGCAAAGTATATGAGCAAAATAAATGTTGTGCCATGAAATTCCTCATATGCTCAAATTTCAAGATATCTGCTGCAGGCATTTAGCCAATAAACAGTTGATGTCAATTCACTTTTACTGAGAGTGTGATAGAGAGAGTAGCAAAAAATTGCAGTCCAGTAGATGGACAACGTTAAATTAAATTAGATTGGATTAGATTAGATTAGATTCAGTTTTCATTCCATAGACCCAAAAATGAGAGGATTCTCGCAGGTGTGGAACGTGTCAGAAAGTATAACATAAAAAACGTAGAACATTCGAATGTACTGCTCACTTCCCTGATCATTTGTCAGAAGATAATCAAAATATGTGAATACATCACAGTGAACTGAAATTGCTAATATTAACAGAATTAATACACTTTCAGAATGAAACATAGTTATGCACTTTTAATAAATTTATCAGACTCAAAATATCTAATCTTGACTGCTGTTGCCAAGTGCTGTCAAAAACGAAATCTGACATTTTTAGTTAAGCTGGTCTAACACTCCCTGTTAAGTTATTTAATCTATAGCGTAGGAGTTGCATATCAAAAAATCTTTCATACTCTGTTTAAACTGTGCTTTATCTGATATCAAGTTTTTAATGTTTGCTAGCGATTGATTGAAAATGTGTTGGAGCAAGGTCTTTTAGGTCTTAATGTCGATTGTTCATATTCCTAGTATTGATACTATATATTGAGCTATTTGTTGGAAATACACACAAATCACTTACAACTTTCATTAAGGAATAAATATACTGAGAAACAATGGTTAGAATACCTAGTTCTTTGAACAGGTTTCTACAGGATGTTCTTGAATTTACACTACAATTGAATGTTATTACACACTTTTGCACTCTAAAAACTTTTGCTCCGTTTGACCAGTTACCCTAGAAAATGATCCCATATGACACAGTAGAATGAAAGTAAGCAAAGTATGTACTTTTTTTAATGTCTCCTATATCTGATATCATTCGTATTGCAAATACTGACTTGTTTAGGCACTACAGTAATTCTGTGGTATGCCCTTCCCCGGAGGTCCCTTCCCCGACTTCACAACCGGATTCTGACCTGTCGTTTATGGATGTCGCCCCCTCCTTGTCGGTGATGGGTGGGGACCCGGCGGTATGACTGGATTTAGCGTGTTCAGCCCTCATTTAAACCATCGTTCTGTGGTTCCCCAATGGAATTGTAATGGCTACTATCGTCACCTTCCGGAATTGAAATCCCTTCTTTCGTCCTACTCAGCAGCTTGTGTGGTTCTCCAGGAATCTCATTTTACCGATGCTCACTCACCGACCCTCGGTGGGTTCCGTGTTTTCTGTCGAAATCGGGTCGGACCCTTGCGGGCTTCTGGTGGCGTTTGTACGTTGGTCCGTACAGACATTGCTAGCACGTGGATTCCTCTCCAAACTACATTGGAAGCGGTTGCTGTTAGGGTCCACTTAGACTCTGCAGTCACAGTTTGCAATCTTTATCTCCCTCCTGACAGGACTCTTACACCTGCTGTCTTAACCACCCTTCTTCAGCAACTTCCTCCTCCCTTCCTCCTCCTTGGGGATTTTAATGCTCATCATCCTTTGTGGGGCAGTGCCTTTCCATCTAGACGAGGTCTTCTTATAGACCAATTTATTGCAGACAACGACCTGTACCTTCTTAATGATGGCTCCCCTACTCATTTCAGTGCCGGTCATGGTACCTTTTCTGCCATTGATCTTTCTCTTTCTTCTCCCTCTCTCCTCCCTTCATTACACTGGTCGCCACACGACGACCTTTGTGATAGTGACCATTTCCTGTTGATTATCACGCTCCCTTCCCGCTCCCCGATGGACAGGTTACCTCGTTGGTCTTTCCACCTCGCCGATTGGCCCCTATACACTGCACAGGTTGAGTTTTCTCCCTCTTTGTCGGGTTGTATTGATGATGTCCTACGTGACGTGTCTGACGCGATTGTTCACGCTGCTAACCTTGCTGTCCCGCGCTCATCTGGACAATTTCGTCGTCGGCAAGTCCCGTGGTGGAGTACGGCCATTGCCATTGCCATCCGTGATTGCCGTCGAGCTTTGCAACACTTTAAGAGGCACCCATCCGTAGCCAGCCTTTCTACCTTTAAGCGCCTTCGCGCTAAAGCCCGTTATTTAATCAAACAGAGCAAGCGGATATGTTGGGAACGATTCGTTTCTTCCCTTGGTTCCACTGTCCCTCTGTCACGGGTATGGGCTACACTTCACTCTCTCCAAGGTTGCCATCGGCAGTCCACCCTCCCAGGCCTTCACCTCCCAGATGGCATTTGTACGGACCCATTAGTTCTCGCAGAACATCTTGCGACCCATTTTGCAGTGGCATCAGCGTCGGCCTCCTATCCAGCTGCTTTCCTTCATCAAAAACAGCAGGCTGAAGCTGTCACCTTATGTTTCACCACTTGTGAGTCAGAATCTTACAACGAACCTTTCACTGAATGGGAATTTCTTTCTGCTCTATCTTCTTCTCATGATACGGCCCCTGGCCCAGATTCCATTCATAACCAGCTGCTTCAACATCTCAGTGCTCCACAACGGCACCATCTTCTTCGGGTGTTTAACCGTATCTGGCTCCAGGGTGACTTCCCTTCTCAGTGGAGGGATAGCATTGTGGTTCCTGTCCTTAAGCCTGGTCAGAACCCCCTATCTGTAGACAGCTATCGGCCAATTAGTTTGACCAATGTTGTTTGTAAGTTACTTGAACGGCTGGTAGCCCGTCGGCTCACTTGGGTCCTCGAATCTCGGGATCTATTGTCCCATTACCAGTGTGGCTTTCGAGAGGGACGATCTCCAATCGATCATTTACTTCGCTTGGAATCCGCAGTTTGGCAGGCTTTTTCCCAGCGCCGCCATTTGGTTGCAGTGTTTTTTGACCTTCGCAAGGCCTATGACACGGCCTGGCGCCATCACATCTTACTAACCCTTCATCAGTGGGGTCTTCGGGGCCCACTCCCGATTTTTATTCGCCAGTTCCTGATCCATCGGTCATTCAGAGTTCGAGTTGGTACTGCTTTTAGTTCTCCACGGACCCAGGAGACGGGCATCCCACAGGGTTCTGTCTTGAGTGTCCTTCTTTTCCTCATTGCTATCGATGGACTTGTGGCCTCTGTCGGTCCCTTGGTCGCCCCTGCCCTGTATGTGGATGATTTCTGCATTTGGGTTAGTTCCTCCTCGATGCCATCTGCAGAATGGCAGCTCCAGGTGGCTATACAGCGTGCCTCTGCATGGACCCTCTCACAAGGGTTTCAATTCTCTCCTTTAAAATCGCGGGTGGTCCACTTCTGTCGCCGTACTACGGTCCACCCTGATCCAGAGCTCTATCTCGCTGCACAAAGATTGCCTGTGGTTCCACAGTTTCGTTTCCTGGGTCTTCTTTTCGACAACAAGCTCACTTGGCTGCCCAATATCAGACTCCTGAAGGTAGGATGTTTCCGTAAACTCAATGTCCTTCGCTTCCTTGCCCACTCCTCTTGGGGTGCGGACCGTTCCCTCCTCCTCCGTCTTTATCGTGCTCTAGTTCTGTCACGTTTGGACTATGGTTGTCAAGTTTATGGTTCAGCTGCTCCTTCCACACTGCACGTGCTGGATCCAGTCCACCATCGTGGTATCCGTTTGGCCACTGGTGCCTTCCCTACTAGCCTTGTTGATAGTCTCCTGGTTGAAGCTGGGATCCCCCCCCCTTTCTGTTCGGCGGTCCCAGCTTCTGGTGTCTTATGCCCTTACTATCCGTTCTTCTCCCACTCATCCTTCCTATTCTATCCTATTCCCAGACCATGGACGTCGCCCGCCCGACTCCCGCCCTCGGGCGGGTTTACCGGTTGGGCTGCGCCTTGCGTCTCTTAACCGTGATTTTCAGCTTCCTTCTTTGTCCTGTCTTCCTCGCTCCCTCCCCTCCACCCCTCCTTGGTTAGTTCCTCGGCCTCGAATTCGGATGGATCTCCGCCGTGGTCCGAAAGATTCCATCCCCCCGGTGGTGTTCCGTTCCTTTTTCCGCCAAATTTTATGGGAGTTTCGGGATGCTGTTGTTTTTTACACTGATGGATCTAAATCTGCTGATCATGTTGGGTATGCCTTCACGTCCTTTGTTGGAACGGAAAATCATCTGCTGCCACCCTCATGTGGGGTGTTTACTGCGGAATTGATGGCAATTTCCCGGGCCCTTACCTTTATTAAACAATCCCAACACAACCGCGTTTTGTTATGTACGGACTCGATGAGTGGCCTTCTCGCTATTGACCGGTGTTTTTCGCGCCATCCCTTGGTCTCTGCCATCCATGACCATCTCGCTGATCTTCACCGTGCTGCTTGTTCCATTGACTTCCTATGGGTCCCGGGCCATGTGGGTATCCCGGGTAATGAGCTCGCTGATCGTTTGGCTGGGGGAGCAGTTACTTACCCCCCGTTTTCTGTAACCCCTCCTGCAGCGGATTTACGGCTTCACATCAAATCCCACTTTGCACAGTCAAGGGCCAATTCTTGGGAGGCTACTCCACTGTCTAATAAACTTCGTGCAATTAAGGTGAATCCAGGTCCGTGGCGTTCTTCCTTTCGCCTCTCTCGCAAGGACTCGACCACACTGTGTCGTCTCCGCATTGGCCATACCAGGCTGACCCATGGTTTCCTTTTGCGTGATGAGCCACCCCCGCTATGTGGTTGTGGAGCCTTCCAGTCAGTGGCCCACATTTTGGTTGAATGCCCCCTTCTTTTGGCTCTGCGTGCTAAGTACAGACTCCCCCACACTTTACCTTTGATGTTGGCTGACGATTCCCGGATGGTCTCTCTGGTTCTAGGTTTCCTCCGGGAGAGTGGTTTTTATTCTCAGTTTTAAGGTTTTTAATCTCTCTCTGGTGCAGGGGCGGGGCGGTGAGTGTTGGGTGTCTCCCACTGTAAGCAGTGTTCGGAGATTCCTGATTCACCTCCCTGACCGAATTCCTAGTTTCTTCCCCTTTTACTCTGTTTTTACCCTTCTTTTTAAGGCTTGGCTAGTCTTTCTATTCCCATACGTACTTTGTGCATTATAGCAGTTGTACCTTTTAAGTCACAGGTGGTCTTGCCTATGCTGCTTCAGCATAGTGTTGGGTTCGTTCTCTTGCCGACTTCCCTCATTTTGTTTTTTACCAATGACATGACTGCCTTTTTACGTTTTTTCCCTTTTTCCGTTTTATTGTTCTGACTTTACTGAGTTGTCCCATTAGCTGAATGGCGCATATTTGAAACAAGGGACTGATGACCTTGCTGTTTGGTCCCTTAAACTTCAACCAACCAACCACACTGGTTTTCTTTCAGTGTTGAATAGTAAATTGATGGAAAGAAAATATTTTCTCTTCATACTCTTGTAGCATTTTATGAGATATTGTGGTTTTGGTTTGTGTGCTAAGTCAATGATGTGTCATAAACCTATAGCACCATGGAACTCCACCCGTAAAGTCTGTTAAGTTCCACTGTACAGCTAGGTTGTGAGTATGTGTTTGAATCATTTTTGTATTAATTCCAATGCAATTTTGACAATGTCCTTGAATCCGTTTCAATATGTCATCTAGTTTTGGCCAGTTTGCATTCAGTCCTCTATTTGCACATATAGTCTTCCACATATTAATTTTTTTTTTTTACTAGACCTCCAGTTGTGAATGGTTTTTTCTGTTGTTGGAGGGCCGAAATGCTACTCAGCTGCTCTGCTTCCATGTTCTTCTGCATATGCTATTACTTCCAATTTATTGCCTGCATCATATGAATACCTTTTATTTGTTTCCATTGTGTAAATAGCTGCTAACAAAAATATTGTACTGTTACCGATAACACAAACCACTTTAAGTTCAAGTTCACTGGCACTGTTGACTGCGATGACACATCATAGATGTGTTCTAGGTTTGTGATGGCAGGACGGGAGGGAGACACTGTTAGCAAGCTTGTGAATCCCCACAACTCATGTTCGTCACATTGGTGTACTGTCAGTACAAAATGAAAGGACAACAGGGTAGCCCATTTTTTCATGTCCACTTGTTTTTATAGTTACAGTTATAGTTATAGTTACAGTTTTTGCTGCCAGGTGACTCCAACATTGCCAGGTGGAGATAGGTTTTCCAGGCAGAGATAGGTTTTTTAAGAGTGGGGGAATTGTAAATCAAACACTGGACATTTTTATATATTAATTTAGAGTATAAGACCCACCTGACTTGTGGAAGCAATTTTTCGAAGAAAAAAATGCGTCTTATAGTCTGCAAAATACAGTGTTATTAACATACGGTATTATTAAAATACGATATTATTATTATTATTATTATTATTTTTATTTTAAAAGTCACCAGTGTGTGTTGTCATGCAGTAGCAACACTGTATGTGGTTCTGTTGGTTGTTTTTTCTTACGCTGCGACCAAAAGATGTCTCAGTTGTTGCCGGCGCCTGTGATGGACACAGCCATGGGAAGGAGTTCATAGTGCACAACACCCTGTTTATGCCACCAGATGCAAAATATTATCAGTCAGTTTGCCTTTTTGCCCAAAGAGATGTCCTTTGTCATGGCTCAGCCATTAATTTCTTTTTAAGAAGTTAACATAACTCATTACCAGTAAGAATGCTCAGTGAGCAAACTGATGGCTTACAAGTGAAACTGCAGTACTCTTACACCCAACTTGTGAACCTTGCCTATTGAATCCAAGTGTTGCAGTTGGGGTAAATGATCACAGTTCGTCATATGTGTCATTTATTAAGACTTTCTGAATGTGGAGAATGATTCATGCCAGAATGATTTCCATGAAGCAAGAAAATTATTTCCTGATGTGATTTGCCCCCGTTTCAAGCTGCCTCCTGTTGTCCATGAAACTCAAAGTGAACAATTTCTAACAAATGAACATTTTTCCTCGTGACTTTATTTTGTAATGCTTAAACCACATTTGTAAGATTTGAGTATGCTAGTCAAACCTGTGACTTTAAGTTAAATACTGGAACTCCAAATAAAAAAAAATTGAATATGATAAATACATTCTTGGTGTCCTATGTCTGATGTCACTGCACTTCATTCACTCAGTTTAATGAAGTTATTTTGTGTGGAAAATCAAATTACAGTAATTAACAATTTTATGCTAGCCAGTGTGAGAGCAGAAAAAGTTATCAAAGGCACACTGTCATGATCACTTTTGTTGATACCAGCTGACATCTGGCTGCCACTGACAATGGCCGGTTGCCACAGTATGGTGAGGAAACTCCTGAGCATAAATTGTTCTTATTTTGATGTAGCCACGAGCTCTTTCATGCAGATGTTCCTGGAAGGTTTTGCTTTAGCAGACACCTGAAAAGTGGTTTAAAAATAAAAGGAAGAAGTGGACTCTAATTCACAACTTTGTGTCTACATTGGGTAACTTTCACTAGTAGATCATGAGTGGACTGCAATAGCTCACGGGGAAGACAACACTTCCTCCAGAAAATTCCCCATCTACATTGTTGCCAGGTTTTGCATATGGCTGGACGTAGAATTCTTGTGGGTGGCAAGTTTTATTGGTACCTTAAGTAAATGACTCAGATTAGTATGTGTGGGAACTAGCCGTTGGCGAGGTTTTATGTCGATGCCTGTCCTTGTACCAATAAATTAATAACTTTCTTTGTTTCTGGATCATTTCTAAAGCTAAACTGAATTATGCTCTTCTGTAAACCATCCTGTAAAAGAATTCGTATAAAATTTGCAACATTAATACTAGTGTATGGTCATAACCATTTAATTATCTTCATCTTCTTGGTAAGTGGCTTAATTTACCAATGTCTAGTAGCTTGTGATTCACAAAATAAATGTGTGTGTAGTCTGGCTACTATGGGCTCCTTTAGATTATATTTCCTTACTGTGAAATACTAACAGAGAATTTGCAGTAGTAGTGCCTATCTCTTATGTTAGTTATTCTTTGAAACTGTTTGAATTGTTATGTTTTAGGAATTGGAGTTAGAAAAGCAAATGAAAAAGAAACTTGAGAAAGACCTAAAGAAATCAAATGATACATTGGAAGAAGAAAGATCTCGACAAAAACAAATAGTACTTTTATTGCTTGCAGAAAGAAAAAGATTAATCATGAAGTACATAGAAGAAAGAAAACGGTCGGAAGATCTAGCTCAGGTGAGTCTTAACATTTTATTTTATTTATTTATTTATTTTTTCATATAAACAAGTTTATAGAGCAGCTAAATTGAAAGTAGGGTATCTTTCTTCAGTTTCTCATTCTGAACTTTTGGTAAACTGCTGTTCATGAGGATTTAAATTATAAAAGCATTTGGAAAAAAGAGAGATGGTACTGAACTTCTGGAAAGCATAGCTGTTAAAATAGCATCACTGAAATTCTCTCTGGTACATCCCCCAACTCAAAAAAGAGGGGAGATATCACTAACTATTGTCACTAACTATTGCCACCTAGACTAACTCCAAAAGAATGATAGTAGTTGAAAAGTTTGTGGGACAAATGTTGCACAAGGCAATGGGGGGCCAAAATATGATGTTGGTTTCTTGTTGCTAGGTGCGGTCACGTCAGAGATATGAAGATCAACTTAGTTTTTTTTTTAAATGGGATGCTATAGTTTGGTACTTACTTTCTGATGGTGGCTCTCGAGATTAGTGCAATGATGTGTAACAGTAAGGTCTTTGAAGGTCAATGAAGGTCAAAAAGGTGGCATGTACATTCATTTACAGAAGGTGTTTGACCATTGGCATCAATGTAGTGCTGCAATCTTCTTATCATGGCTTGAGTGCTATTCCTTAACACTTCGGCATTTATCGAAGCACATGCTCTGACAATTCTCCCTCGTATATTGTGCAAATAGTAGATATTCGCAGAATACGGCATATCCATCTAACGTGCCATGCAATGCAACACTAATAGGAACAGTAAGACTAGTATCGTCGAACGAGCGAAAGTGAATGGTGTATTCCTTCGAAGAACAAGTCAATATGTTTCTCATTTATGGAGAATGCCAACGAAATTCAGTGAGAGCTAGAGACTTGCACTCTGAAAGGTGTCCTCAATGTATTCACACTACACGTCATACATTTAAATATGTGTATGATAAATTAAGAACAACCAGATCTTTAACACATATCGAAACGTATCCGGCAAAGGGAAGTTACTAACAAGGATACGGAAATTGGTACTCTAGCCACTGTGGTTTGGGATCCTTGTGTTAGTTCGCGTCAAATCAGAAGGGAATCTGGCATGAGCCAGAGTAGTGTTGTTCATGTTCTGCATCACCATAAATATCATCCTTGCCATATCAGTATCCACCAAGAATCAACTGGTGTGGATTGTATGCGTTGCATTGAATTTTGCTGATGCGCTCAACTTCAGATTCAGAGGGATGACACATTCGTTAATTTGATTTTATTTACTGATAAGGTTACATTCACAAACCATGGAAATGTTAATTTGCATAACATGCATTATTGGGCAACTGAAAATCCATGTTGGCTGCGGCAAGTTGCACACCAAAAAGCGTGGTTGGTGAATGTGTGGTATGAGATTCTGGAAGACAGAATTACAGGCCCCAATTTCATCAAAGGAAATCTTAATGGTAGGAAGTACACCACATTCCTGCAAGAAACATTAGGTCTGTTATTGGAAGAAATACCTTTAGTAACAAGGAACGGAATGTGGTATTGCGAACCATGGATGAAGGGTATCAGACGGATGCCATATTCCTTGACTTCCGGAAAGCGTTCGACTCGGTGCCCCACTGCAGACTCCTAACTAAGGTACGAGCATATGGGATTGGTTCTCAAGTATGCGAGTGGCTTGAAGACTTCTTAAGTAATAGAACCCAGTACGTTGTCCTCGATGGTGAGTGTTCATCGGAGGTGAGGGTATCATCTGGAGTGCCCCAGGGAAGTATGGTAGGTCCGCTGTTGTTTTCTATCTACATAAATGATCTTTTGGATAGGGTGGATAGCAATGTGCGGCTGTTTGCTGTGGTGTACAGGAAGATGTTGTCGTTGAGTGACTGTAGGAGGATACAAGATGACTTGGACAGGATTTGTGATTGGTGTAAAGAATAGCAGCTAACTCTAAATATAGATAAATGTAAATTAATGCAGATGAATAGGAAAAAGAATCCTGTAATGTTTGAATGATTAATATTTGGGTGTAACCTTGCTGAGCGATATGAAGTGGGACAAGCATGTAATGGCAGTTGCGGGGAAGGCAGATAGTCGTCTTCGGTTCATTGTTAGAATTTTGGGAAGATGGTGGTTCATCTGTAAAGGAGACCGCTTATAAAACACTAATACGACCTATTCTTGAGTACTGCTCGAGTGTTTGGGATCCCTATCAGGTCGCATTGAGGCAGGACATAGAAGCAGTTCAGAGATGGGCTGCTAGATTTGTTACTGGTAGGTTTGATCATCACGCGAGTGTTACAGAAATGCTTCAGGAACTCGGGGTGGGAGTCTCTGGAGGAAAGAAGGGGTTCTTTTCATGAATCGTTACTGAGGAAATTTAGAGAACCAGCATTTGAGGCTGAGTGCAGTACAATTTTACTGCCGCCAACTTACATTTCGTGGAAAGACCACAAAGATAAGATAATAGAGATTAGGGCTCGTACAGAGGCATATAGGCAGTCATTTTTCCCTTGTACTGTTTGGGAGTGGAACGGGCAGAGAAGATGCTAGTTGTGGTACGAGGTACCCTCCGCCACGCACAGTATGGTGGATTGCAGAGTATGTTTGTAGATGTAGATGTAGATGGTATCAACACGATGGTTGTCAGCCACATTTTCCGCTGATGGCTAGAAATTAGTTGCAGAGAGAGTTCCCGTGTCGTTGGATTGGACATGCAGGAGATGACGTGGTCGGTTCGTTTGCCAGATTTAATGCCTCTGGATTTTTTTCTGATTAAGATTTGTAAAAGACATTGTTTATAAAGATGTTCCCACTACACCTGAAGATACGGAGAAATGTCAGAGCATGTGCTTCGATAAGTGCTGATGTGATAAGGAATACCACTCAATCCATGATGATAAGATTGCATTACTGCATTGATACCAGTGGTCATCACTTCGAACACCTTCTGTAGATGGACATTCATGTCACCTTTTTGACCTTCATTGACTTTCAAAGACCTTACTGTTACACATCATTGGATTCATCTCGATGGCTGCTATCAGAAAATAAGTACCAAACTATAGCATCCCATTTAAAAATAAAGTTGACCTTCATATCTCTGAAGCGACCCCACCTAGCAACAAAAAACTGTCAAATTATGGCCCCCTGTAGTCCCATGCATTTTTTCTCACACAGACGTTTGTCCCTGTCGTACTATTGGAGTTATTCTTGCTGGCAATGGTTAGTGACACACACACACACACACACACACACACACACACACACACACACACACACACACACACACTCTCCATTATTGACCTACGGTATTTGAAGGCATTTGGCATGTATAGCCTTAAGCACAAAATTAACATGCTGTTTACTAGGAATGGAACTGTTTCAGAAACAGATATTTATTTATTTTAACTTCGTACGTGTGGCATGCTACTGATGTTAATAGTTCTTTAAAACTGAATAATAATAATAATAATAATAATAATAATAATAATAACCCACAAAACCAGCATGGCAACACATGCTACAGATCAGAATAGAAAAACTGAGAAAAGACATCGGACACCTAACACAATTTATAAGAAATGAAATGTCAGAAAAAAACGAAAAAGGTTAGGTAAAATCTCACAACAAGAAGCGATAGAGCAATTAGATGAAAAGAAGCAGAAATTACAAGCATTGGCCATACGACTTAGAAGATACAAAAAAAGTAAAAATAGAAGGAAACAAAACCAAACATTCAACACAAACCAAAATAAATTTTACCAGACAATAGATAACACACACACATTAAAATAGACAATCCACCAAACATAACAGACATGGAACACCTCTGGAGCAACATATGGTCAAACCCGGTACAACATAACAGGCATGCACGGTGGATACAAACAGAAACAGACACATACAAGATGATACCACAAATGCCTGAAGTGATAATTTTGCAACATGAAGTCACCCAAGCAATTAATTCTACTCACAATTGGAAAGCCCCTGGAAAAGATAAAATAGCAGATTTCTGGCTAAAGTAGTTCACCTCAACACATTCACATCTAACTAAATTATTTAACAGTTACATTGCAGACCCATACACATTCCCTGATACACTTACACATGGAATAACTTATCTGAAACCTAAAGATCAAGCAGACACAGCAAACCCAGCTAAATATCGCCCCATAACATGCCTACCAACAATATACAAAATACTAACTTCAGTCAATACACAGAAATTAATGACACATACAACACAGAACAAAATTATAAATGAAGAACAAAAAGGCTGTTGCAAAGGAACACGAGGATGTAAAGAGCAACTGATAATAGATGGAGAGGTGACATATCAAGCTAAAACTAAACAAAGGTCGGTACACTACGCATACATTGATTACCAAAAAGCTTTTGATAGTGTACCCCACTCATGGTTACTACAAATATTGGAAATATACAAAGTATATCCTAAATTGATACAGTTCCTAAACATAGTAATGAAAAATTGGAAAACCACACTTAATATCCAAACAAATTCAAATAATATCACATCACAGCCAATACAAATTAAGCGTGGAATATACGAAGGAGACTCATTAAGTCCTTTCTGGTTCTGCCTTGCTCTGAACCCACTATCCAACATGCTAAATAATACAAATTATGGATACAATATTACTGGAACATACCCACACAAAATCACACATCTGCTATATATGGATGATCTAAAACTACTGGCAGTGAACAAATCAACAACTCAACCAATTACTACCGAGCGAGGTGGCGCAGTGGTTAGCACACTGGACTCTCATTTGGGAGGACGACGGTTCAATCCCGTCTCCGGTCATCCTGATTTAGGTTTTCCGTGATTTCCCTAAATCGCTGCAGGCAAATGCCGGGATGGTTCCTTTGAAAGGGCACGGCCGATTTCCTTCCCCATCCTTCCCTCGCCCGAGTTTGCGCTCCGTCTCTAATGACCTCGTTGTCGACGGGACGTCAAACACTAATATCCTCCTCCTCCTCCTCCTCCTCCTCCTCCTCTTCAACCAATTACTAAAGATAACAGAAGTATTCAGCAATGATGTGAATATGGCTTTTGGAACAGACAAATGTAAGAAAAGTAGCATTGTCAAGGGAAAACACACTAAACAAGATTATTACATATTGGATAACCACAGCGACTGCATAGAAGCGATGGAAAAAACAGATGCCTATAAATATCTAGGATACAGACAAAAAATAGGAAGAGATAATACAAATATTAAAGAAGAACTAATAGAAAAATATAGACAAAGACTAACAAAAATACTGAAAACAGAATTGACAGCAAGAAACAAGACAAAAGCTATAAATACTTATGCTATACCAATATTGACCTACTCATTTGGAGTAGTGAAATGGAGTAACACAGACCTAGAAGCACTCAATACACTTACACAATCACAATGCCACAAATATAGAATACATCACATACATTCAGCAACTGAAAGATTCACATTAAGCAGAAAGGAAGGAGGAAGGAAGTTTATCGATATAAAAAAACCTACATTATGCACAGGTAGACAATTTAAGAAAATTCTTTCTAGAATGAGCAGAAATTAGCAAAATACATAAAGCAATCACTCATATAAATACATCGGCTACACCACTTCATTTTCATAACCACTGCTACAACCCTTTAGATCACATAACATCAACAGATACGAAGAAAGTAAATTGGAAAAAGAAAACACTACATGGCAAGCACCCGTATCATCTAACACAGCCACACATCGATCAAGACGCATCCAACACATGGCTAAGAAAAGGCAATATATACAGTGAGATGGAAGGATTCATGATTGCAATACAGTATCAAACAATAAACACCAGATATTACAGCAAGCATATTATTAAAGGTCCCAATACCACAACAGATAAATGCAGACTTTGCAAACAACAAATAGAAACAGTAGATCACATCACAAGTGGATGTACAATACTAGCAAATACAGAATATCCCAGAAGACATGACAATGTAGCAAAAATAATACATCAACAGCTTGCCTTACAACATAAACTTATAAAACAACATGTTCCCACATACAAGTATGCACCACAAAATGTACTGGAGGATGATGAATACAAATTATACTGGAACATAACCATTATAACAGATAAAACACCACCACATAACAAACCTGACATCATACTCACCAATAAAAAGAAGAAATTAGCACAACTAATCAAAATATCCATACCCAATACAACAAATATACAAAAGAAAACAGGAGAAAAAATTGAAAAATACATCCAACTGGCTGAGGAAGTCAAGGACATGTGGCATCAGGATAAAGTTGACATTATACCAATTATACTATCAACTACAGGAGTCATACCACACAATATCCACCAGTACATCAATGCAATACAGCTACATCCAAACTTATATATACAACTACAGAAATCCGTAATTATTGATACATGTTCAATTACCCAAAAGTTCCTAAATGCAATATAACATATACCGTACAGTTAAAAGGAAGTCACGCTTGATCAAGGTCCGCGTCACTTTCCATTTTTGACCAGACATAACGTCTCAGAAAAAAAAGAAAGATAGAAATAATAATAGTAGTAGTAGTAGTAGTAGTAGTAGTAGTAAAGCAAACAGGTAAAACATGTAGATTGTGTAACAAATATATAATGAGTATAAGTTACAATTTTATTTCGTTTTTGCACAGCAGAAAAATCCTCGATGGTATAGAAAGCCTTCTTTTTAAGCTAACTTTATAGTACATTACTAAAGGTTGTTAATGAGGTAGTGTGTGCGTTTTGTGGGAGTGCATTGAACAGTTTTACTCCAAGGTGTGTGTACCTGTTGTGAGTCTTACTTAGTCTTGTAATGGGTTGGTAAATCTTCCCTTTATGGTGCATGAAATGATTGCCTTAATGTGTAGCCCTCTCAGTTTTCTTTCTTGTAGACTAGACAATTAACTGTAAATAATGATGAGACTGCCATTATACCCAGTTTTTTTCGAAAGTGACATACAGGATGTGTTTTTAAAACACTGTCTACACATCTATTAGCGTTTCCTGCCATGTAGAAACTCTTTTTGCCCTGGTGGAGGTGCCCCAAAGCAGTATGCAGTATGTTACGTGACTATGAAAAAAATACATAACAGGAGCTAAGAATCGTGTTTCTACTCACACATACTCTAAGTTTATGCAGTAGGTATATGACTCTTGACAATTTAGTGCATATAGAATCTGTTTCCAGGTTCCAAGGTTGGAATCTACGTGTCATAAAATCGTTGTTGGTATTGTGTAAACTATAAATTCCATTTTCAGTTTTATTCTGGTTTAGAGTTCATACATTGTCTTTAACCAAGGTATTATAAGTTCTTAGGTAGGTCTTGCTTTGTTCCTTTAGGTGCTCTTTCGTCATTTACGATTGCAGTGGACATGGTATCATGTGCATACAGAACAGATTTAGACGGCTTGATACTAGGCTGGTCATTAATGTAGATTAAAAACCATAAGGATCCCAGCATGGAACCTTGAGGCATGCCTGTTGTCTCATCTAGGATCCTGAGCTCGTATTGTTGAAGTGTACCCTCTGCTTCTTATTGCCAAGATACAATTTTATAAAAGCAAGTCCTGTATCTCAAATGCCATAGCACTTCAGTTCATCTGTTAAAATCAGATGACTTACATAGTTAAATGTCTTGCTCAGATCAATGAGTTGAGCATCAGCAGATGGTTTTGCTTCAAAGGCACTGAGTATCATTGAAGCATTTTGGACTGCTTTCGGTGTAATGAATTTTCCCTGAAGACATACTGAGTGTTTGTCAGTGTTCTATTGCAGATGAAATCTTCTTCAGTTTTCTGATGCATGCTGTGTCCTACTATTTTTGAAAGTATTGATACAAGAGAAATAAGACAGTAATTATCGGTGCCTGACTAGTCTCCATTTTTGTGTAGGGAGAACAAATCACAAAAATCCAGTTTATTAGTACACAAAGTGGTTGTAGTGTAATGTCTGTTGTCTTTTTAATAACAAAATTTGACAGACCATACAAGTCTTCTAATTTTGCTATGGCCACTGCAATGTCAGTGACAGCAATTTGTGCCCACTTGAATACACTGTATTTACATGATTATAAAACAGGGTTTTTTCCCCCAAATTTCTCATTCAAAAAATACAGGGTCATCATATATTCAACGATTAAACTGTTGCTGCTGAGGTCAACATCTTTACACTGTTTGGGAGGTTAATATAGGGATCCTCTTACACTTACAGATAAAGTTTTGGCTATTGAGATGTTGTGCACTATATTTTGAAGAATTCTGAAGAGTAGGGCTTAGGAAACAATGCTTTCATTTGAATAGGCTTGAGATTTCCCAATATGCCGAAGCATTGGATACAGTATTGACCTTGCTTGAACAATCATGTGACATTTCACTTGCAGCACTAATGCTCTGTGCAAGGGATACATGAGAAACTATGAACTAGCCACAATGACAATCTAATGCTCTGTTTAAAAAAAAAAAGGCAATTTTGTGAAACACAGGAGGAAATAGCATTAAATTCTGTCAACTTACAAACTTACATATGGGTACTGAATACATATTTTACATTTATGCTGCTTTTTAAGTAAAGGTAACATTCACAGATGTAAATCTTGTCGTTCAGAAAACTATTACTTCACTATTCAGTATTCTATTTGGTTATGAGAAATTTTAATTATTTACCAAGTGGGCTGCAAATGAGAAATTCGATCACTGTTCACATATTAGAACACCAGGAAAAAAGTCACCAGCTTTTAGTCAGCCTTAGAACATGATGGTATGATTAAGATGAAATGAGAAAGAAAATTAATCCAGAATCAAAAGTCTAACAAATGAAATAAACCACATTAAACTGACTGTTACTGTTATCACAAGAATAAATTATGGCAGAAAGACCCTTTGTGGAGATCATGCCGACAGACATCACTAGATTGTGGGACGAGCGAAAGTGCAGGAATTGCAATGAATTGTGAGTCCAATCTTTTATTTATGTATTACTTGCTGTTACATGTTACCTACACTCAAGAAGTACTACCGTCTGTGTTTCAGTATTGCTCAAGCGCAACACTACGGAAGGGTTGGAGGGGAAACAGTGACTAGAGTTTGGTGGAGAACTGCAATGAGTGCAGGATGGGGAGAGGTGGTGAGTGGGCTGCCAATTTTGTTGTGCTGCTAACGCAGGGAATCTGTACTGTATGCTTTTGCTTTTTATGAACATCAACCATGTCGAAACTGCAGATTCAGAATAGAATTGAGTTTAAAATTGGGCTGTTACTCAACAATAGCATACATTTATGCAGGAGATGCTAAAAGTCTACATGGAGGCCAGTGGCATACATATGTATTTTGTGCAGCGATGTTGTCGATGCTCACTATGAGGTATGACGGGAACAATAGGGGATGTGCCAGCTGCTGGTTCTACACAGCCAGTGAGAGCACGGCGCACAGACGATATGTTTGTTAGCAAGAGACATTGTAACATTCTTGGATCAGTATAGAAGTAAAAGCTGTTACGTATTTTTTGAAAAAAAGTAAAAAAAGCTGTGTTCTCAGGTCCCACCATAACAACCACCTCAGAAACCACAACACATTTGGAAGAAGTAGCCAGATATTTGTGACAACATAGATATAAGTTTCATAGCTGTTCTGTTAGGATGTTGACAGTGATGATGGTTAAAAATAGTGATATCATAGACAATAGGCAAAGTAAACAAAAAAGGCAGTAAAGATAAAAAATTAATATAAACAATTTATTTCTGTTTCTCCTTGTATTATCAAAATGTAGACAATGAATAAATGGCGTAAGTTTAAAATAGTTGTCATGTTAACTTTTTAGGCATATATCTTAAGTCAGTAAAAAATTTGTAATTTTGATTAGCCATAATACATTAAAAAATAAATTTTCTCAAGGAACCTGTCAAAAAGGGGGGGGGGGGGGGGTGTTATATATAGGGTCGTTTTGGTGGTAGATGTTTCAGGTATGTTGTGCAATATGAATAGCCTTTTTTTTTTCTAGATGTTCATTGATGCCTCATTTATAGTTGTCATTTTGTTGACTTGTATGACCTTTGTTAGCAGAATTAGTAAAGAAGTTATTAATTTCTTCAGTGTAATATTAGTACTATTACAAATGGTTCTATTAGTATCGTCCAGTTCTAATTTGATAACACTCTGAGCAGCCTTGCATTTGTTTTGTGAGTGCCGAATATAGTTACCATTTGCCACTCATTTCTGTTTTATAATTCTGATCTGTGTCTCTTTTTAGTTGAAGGTACTGAAGTCTATCCTTTTTCACTTTTCTTTGATCTGCTGTAGAGGTTGATGACCTATGTTCTTGATTTTTTTGAGTTCGGGTGTGAACCATCGATGTAAACTTTTATGATTACTTTTACTTGGTTTCCCCTGCTGACTTTTTAATACTTTAGAACAGCACTTATTGAACATATTAGAAATAAGAATGACCAAGCTGTCAAAAGCTTCACCATCATTCGTAAATTGAGACCGGAAGTTGGTCCATTCTACTGTACACTGCTCTGATCTGAAAGCATTGATATGATTATTGTTAATAATATATTTTGGTTGTTCTCATTGTTCTGTGGATTTTTTTATCAGCAATTTTAACCATTTCTCTTCATGATCTGGTAGATACATAGTATTAAAAAGCCCTAGTCATACGTATTGCTTTCTACATTTGTTATAACGTTCTCCAGATATGATAACAGTCTTGTTATCTGCCCAAAACATATAGTGTGACAGAGGACATTGAGCAAGTATAACAACTTCATTATTGTAATCCTAATATCAGTTTTAATATCACCAAAGATAAAAATTTTATGTTGATTATATTTTTGCAAGTGGGAAATTGTTCTACCTAGTATGTCTGTAAAGACGTCAATGTTGCTGTCATGGGTACAGTATACAGACAATTAGTTTGGGGTCTGGCAATAATACAGCAGCTGTGTCAGATATACTTTCAGTGCAGAAGATAGTGAGGTATGTGTGACCTAATTAAAAGTATTGGCAGTCTCCTGTGAGAAAACCCAGCAATAAATTGAGCTCTCTCTCTCTCTCTCTCTCTCTCTCTCGCTGTGTGTGTGTGTGTGTGTGTGTGTGTGTGTGTGTGTGTGTGTGTGTGTGTGTGTGTGAGAGAGAGAGAGAGAGAGAGAGAGAGAGAGAGAGAGAGAGAGAGAGAAAACATAAAGAATTAAATGGTAAAATTTTTACTTGCTGCTTTCCTAGATCCTTGCTGAGGAGAAGGGACGCATCGATTCAATGGCTGAAGGACTTGAGGAAGAAAGTAAGAAATCATTACAGATGGAGGCAGAGCTGGAGAAGCAGCTTGCGCAGTTTGATACAGAGCGACAACAGTTGAAAGCTGCGGTAGCCAAAGAAGAGAAGAAGTGAGTTTGATATTTGATTTCATACGTTTCAGTTTTTGTGAAAAAGTGTGGCAGTGCATTTCAGAAATGTTCATTCTCTGCTGCAAGCAACTCTGTTTTGTTAAGATGTGTTTTGACTGCTGAATATCACGACAGAAATAGTTACTGTAAAAATGAATGCATTGGGTTTGTTCTGCAGATATTCCGAGTAAGCTCAAGGGACACAGTTGTGATGAGCTACAGAGAACTACTTTGTTAGGGACAACAGATTCAATGTCTTGAGTGTTGTGAAGTGATGTACACTTTGTCAGGATCTAATAAAAATAAAGGAGCAGAGGGTGCAAGGTACAATACATTTACTTCTGAGAGAGAACTTAGAAGAGGGTTCAAAACTGAGACAAGCAAGCAATAAGAGGGGAGTGATTACAGCTGAAAGTGAGCGGTGAATGGGTAGAATGTTTCGAGTGAGAAGATCAGGTGGTTGATGCTAGTAAATGTTCAGCTGGACCTTTCAGTCTTCATTTCCAAGGCACTCTTTCCCTTAAAAAACTGTTTTGTGCCATAAGATTGAGAAATGCATACAATATGTGATGAGACATGATTTCCAAGTTGCAGAGATAAATGCGTAATGAAAAACAAATATAATGAATTGTTGAGGCTGTTGAATAGGGTACTTCTGGGTATCCACATGGCAGAATAAAAGTGTAACTACACTGAATCAGATATGATGTTGACCTGCATTGCATTGGGGGGTTAATTACCTTTCTTTCAAACTGAAGTGGTCAAAGAAAATTAGGTGTAATCGGGTACTCCAACTTTTTCTTGGTCAAAAGGCTGGTAGGGTTTTGGCAAATGGTGTGAAGGTATCGATGAGCAAGTTGACAATGGTTTTACCAACCGTTGCTTATTTGAATGTATTCATTCAGTAATTCATTCTATTGATTCACTTGTTTACCATGACCAGGTTAGGACCAAATACCTTACATTTTACAGTGTAGACATTCATTGACACATGAAATAACACAAACTATTTGTACTGTAACTGTCTTTCTTAAATTATGATAACTATTACACAAAATGAAAACTTAAAGAGATAAGAAAACAAGAAAAGAGAATAGGAAAAAAGGGGAGAGGGATGATGAAAAGAGTTAAAAGGGGTGTAAGAATACTGAGACTGCAGCATTTGTGTGAGTAGGCTTTAGGAGAAGTAAAGTGAGAGCTATCCATTCCCTGAATGTCTTGGCTGTATTGGAGAAAAAGTTTGGTAGTTAACAAATTACAACCAGCAATAAAACCAGATAACCCTCCATTTTGGTGGATTTGAGGTCTATTTTGAGGTTAGTATCAAGAAAAATGTGACTATGATTAGATTAACAGAAAGTGACAAGAATAGTTAGGCAGCAGGATGAGGTCTAGGTCTTTGGACTTTGAATTGAAATAATAGAGGTTTTAGCAGCTCTTGAATATGTGATTACTGTGACCCACAGACTGCCTTTCCTGTGTGACATGAGGACATAAAAGAAATTTTTAAGACACAATGTATTTCGACTAGTTAGCAGTTATCTGTGCTGTTTTCATGTTTTGTAGCTTCTATTGTATCTCAGTCCAGTGTTATATCAGTATTAATTTCAAACTTTAATAAAAATATTGTTTAAAATCTTGTACAGTTGTAGCACACTACCAGCAGCAGCAACCATCAAAGTTTTTGATGTTCTATCAATATTTCACATCTTATGCTTATTAAGGGGCTGTGAGACATTTTCCAGATCGCACGCGAGTCCTATTCTATGATTACAGTGCAGTGTTGTGTATGGTTCAGTTAAAGGTCACTACAAAAACTAACAGTGATGCGGAGACTGGATGTTTGTAAAAGACAATGTTATTTCTGCTGAGATTCTACAGTTAGTTATGTGTTTCATGGATCATTTTGTATGATAGATTGTAATGAAGTGGAATGAGTCATTTTACAATCAGATCACAAATTGATTTGTTCGTACGGTTACATTCTGAACATCTCTCATTTTTAAAGAAAAAAGATATACAGATGTGTAAAGCTGGTGAGTACAGATTAATAACTCACATTACAGTAACAGAAATTTTTCTACAGGCTAGAAGGATATGTCAAGGAGGAACTTTGCCAATTTGTTTTCAAATTTTAGTTTCCTGTCAGTCGGACATTTTATATCACTGGATAAGTGATCAAAAATTGTTGTTGCAGCATAGTGCAACTCTTTTTGTACAAAAAACAACCTTAATGTGGAGTAATGAATGCCATTTTTCCTTCTGGTATTGTAATTATGTACATGGCTGTTTCTTTTGAACTGTAGTGGATTATTTACAACAAATTTCATGAGGGAATAAATATTCTGCGAAGTAGTAGTCAGAATACCCAACTTCTTAAACAGATGTCAACAAGATGATAGTGGGTGAGCACCACATACTATTCTTACTGCACGTTTTTGTGCAATGAAGACATTCTTTCTTAAAGATAAGTTACCCCAGAACATGATTCCTTATTACATTGTTGAATGAAAATATGGAGAACATGTTAACTTAACGATTTGTCTCTCCCCAAGATTTATGATGATTCTAAGTACAAATGTGGCTGAACTAAGTTGTTTTAGGAGTTCCAAAATGCCCTTTCTCCAATTTAAATTCTCATCAATGTGGCCAACTCACAATGTTGGAAGTTTCCACCCTGTTTATTATTTCCTCACCATATGTTACGTTTATTATTGGTGTAGTACCTCTAGATGGGTAGAATTGCACGTGTTGTGTCTTTAACTTTATCTTTTCTTCTGTTTATATTCGATTCTCTCTCTCTCTCTCTCTCTCTCTCTCTCTCTCTCTCTCTCTGTGTGTGTGTGTGTGTGTGTGTGTGTGTGTGTGTGTGTGTAGACCCAAAACGTGATTTGCTAAGGATATTATTGTTGCTCAGGTGAGATACTATTCTCGAATGCATCATCTTCTCAAATATTTTGGAGAATGGTGTCAGCATTGAAACAAGTCGGTAGTTATTGACATCTTTCTCATCACCTTTTTTAAAGAGGGGTTTAATAATGGCATATTTCAGTCTCCTTGGAAAAATGCCACGAGTTGGTGATGCATAACATATTTCAAATAAGGCTGGACTTATTACATGGGAACACATTTTTAGTACTCTGTTGAAAATACAACCAAAATAAAATGAGCTTTATTTTTGAGAGACTGCATAATTTTCTTAATTTCAGAAGGAGAAGTTGGTAGTATGTTCCTATGATTGAATTTTGTGTGAGTTACTTCAACATACTGCTGTGATTTTTCTCTTGAACTTCTTGTCCCTATGTTTCCTACTACATTTAAGAAATGATTATTATATACATTTCCCACCTGTGAATCAACATTTATAGCTCTTCCTTTCAGTTCAATTGTGATGCTGTCTTGTTCTGTGGCTGGTTGTCCTCCCTAGCCTTAAGTCTGTTATTGTAATTACTGATTTCTGACATTATGTACATGTTCTTTGATTTTTAAATAATCTTTTGTAGTAATTTTAAGTAGTTTTTGTAGTGTGCAACTACAGCAGGATCCCTACATTTCCATTTTCCTTTCACAAGATGCTTCAATCCCTTTAATAATCAATGGTTTTTTACATGGCTATTTAGTGTCCTTTATGATCGGCTTATGCGGAAAGCTATTTTCAAATAATGATAGGAATTTATTATGGAATAGATTAAGTTTTTTATGTTAGCATTTGGTTCATTGTAAATTTCATCCCAGGTTATCTACTGTAAACTGTTCTTAAAAGTATTTGTGCTAGAGTCATTAATTATTCTGATTTCCACTGAGCAGTATCCATACTGAAGGCACTGTGTTAGTTACCCTAACTAACTGTGCATCATTTGATGGAAATAGGCTAACCTTACTTTACTGTGCATTCTTAAGCATTCAGTGGGCCCCTTCTGTTGTTTTCACTTCTTTCAAAACAGGATGCCTGAAGCTTGATTCTAACCTAAAAGATGTGCCTTTCCGACATCATTACCCTCAGAGATCTTACTATGTGTGATGGTGCACTGCCACTCACCCGCTGCAGTATATTATCTGCAAGATGATCAGATAGCCTATTTTCCCTCTGCTATTCAGGTGTGGGCATGTCTAGTATATCCACATCTCCCAATTGTACCAACAGACACTGTACTCGTATGAGAGTTCATTTCAGTCAGCAGCAGCCTGCTGAACTCGGTGTTAACAAAGCTTACAGCTGTGTTAACCCAGGGTTGATCATGACATTGCAAGACCTACACAAAATGCACAGTGTGTGTGTGTGTGTGTGTGTGTGTGTGTGTAGTTGCTTCTCCTATTTCATCCAGGTCGCCCTAATACTGTAATTGATGTTCTGTAGTGTGTATTCAAATCAACTTTAGCAAGCTCTGCTACAAAGCCATTTTATAGTGGATACATCAATGAGTGTGTGTAATTTTATATTAAAAGAAAAAGTGACACTGAGAAACAATACAATTATGAGAAAGAATTGCTGGCTAGTGAAATGAGGTGAAATATTTAGTACTGCCAGTAGACACATAAGAAGGAGCAAAGCACTGGTCTAAATTTTGGAACTATTAGGTGTTTCCTTGGATTGCAGAAATGGGTATGTTGGGGAAGGTTAAAAAAGAAGAGCATGTCACTCAAATCTGAAGATAAGAGCAACCCACTTAACTGTGGGTATAAGTGACCTAGTCGTTATTTATAACCTTCTCCAACCTATCCCACCTGTTGTAGGTCACTCTCATTCTGAGGTTTGAGTGACTTGCCCTTCTATTAAGGAAAGGCAAACATACATTTCTAGCATTTGTAGACTTAGAGAAAGCTTTTGATAATGTTGACTGGAATTCTCTCTTTCAAATTCTAAAGGTGGTAAGGGTGAAATACAGGGCAGTTGTAAGAGTCGAGGGGCATGAAAGGGAAGCAGTGGTTGGGAAGGGAGTGAGACAGGGTTGTAGCCTTATTCAATCTGTATATTGAGCAAGCAATAAAGGAAACAAAAGAAAAGTTCAGAGTAGGTATTAAAATCCATGGAGAAGAAATGAAAACTTTGAGGTTCGCCGATGACACTGTAATTCTGTCAGAGACAGCAAACGACTTGGAGGAGCAGTTGAACGGAATGGACAGTGTCTTGAAAGGAGGGTATAAGATGATCATCAACAAAAGCAAAACGAGGATAATGGAATGTAGTCGAATTAAGTCGGGTGATGGTGAGGGAATTAGATTAGGAAATGAGACACTTAAAGTAGTAAAGGAGTTTTGCTATTTGGGGAGCAAAATAACTGATGATGGTCAAAGTAGAGAGGATATAAAATGTAGACTGGCAATGGCAAGGAAAGGAAAGCGTTTCTGAGGAAGAAAAATTTGTTAACATCGAGTATAGATTTGAATGTCAGGAAGTCGTTTCTGAAAGTATTTGTATGGAGTGTAGCCATGTATGGAAGTGAAACGTGGACGATAAATAGTTTAGACAAGAAGAGAATAGAAGCTTTCGAAATGTGGTGCTACAGAAGAATGCTGAAGATTAGATGGGTAGATCAAGAATAGAAGCTTTCGAAATGTGGTGCTACAGAAGAATGCTGAAGATTAGATGGGTAGATCACATAACTAATGAGGAGGTATTGAATAGAATTGGGAGAAGAGGAGTTTGTGGCACAATTTGACGAGAAGAAGGGACCGGTTGGTAGGACATGTTCTTGAGGCATCAAGGGATCACAAATTTAGCATTGGAGGGCAGCGTGGAGGGTAAAAATCATAGAGGGAGACCAAGAGATGAATACACTAAGCAGATTTAGAAGGATGTAGGTTGCAGTAGGTACTGGGAGATGATGAAACTTGCACAGGATAGGGTAGCATGGAGAGCTGCATCAAACCAGTCTCAGGACTGAAGACCACAACAACAACAACAACAACAACAACAACAACAGCCCTTCTATTTAGCTTTCCCCAACCTATTGCTCCCCAGAGATCTTGAAAAAGGAAAATTAATTTTTAGTTCAGTGTTCCATCAAATAATGGATGGTGTATCATCTGTAAGCAGCTACCACAAAGGATTTATTTCTGAATATTAGAAAACTAACTGTTACTTAAATTAAATAGCAGTAATATTGAATATACTGTACCATTTGATGGACCATTAGAAAGGAAGGCACAAGAACCTTCTTTATATTCATTCTGTCTCGGTGCTGGACCATGTCTGCTACAAAAAAGGATGAATAGAGTTCTACTTTGGACCACCACCTTGTTTACTGAATATTAGTAATCATTTCTTTCTTTGAGTATTTTTTAAGGCTGCTATGTAGTAATTAAGGCTGTTACTGGATGTATGTTACATGACACAGGGAATGAGTTGAGTATTGTGTGGTTGGTTTTAGGATGATCTAAGAAGCGCATGTTGAATGATTGTAAGTTTGAATGATTGTAAGTTTGTGACCTACTCATAAGAAGCTTGGACAGTGGCTGCTGCTGAAAGCATATGATGTAACAATGTATATAGGAAAAAAAAAAATTTATGGACTTCTAATACAATAGCATTTTTCTGTGTATGTTGTTTGACATTTGTGAAAAACTTTGTCACCATGTTTCTGAATATTTTTCCCATGTTACAAGGAGCAAAGAACTGCAAGCAGAACTGGAGAGAGCTCAAGGAGAACTAGACAGTCTGCGAAAGCAGCTAGCAGAAGCTCATCAAGTTGCCATGTTTCAAGCTGGTGCAAGCCCCCCACGAATGGTTCTACCAGCTCGTCCTGTGCTGACTACATCACCACCACAACCACCAGCAAAACCTGTGGTTATACTACCACAGACTGCACCAAGACCTCAGCCTCCATGTGAGTCTCTCTCTCTCTCTCTCTCTCTCTCTTTCTGTGTGTGTGTGTGTGTGTGTGTGTGTGTGTGTGTGTGGGGGGGGGGGCAATTGTTCAATATATGTTTGTTAATATAAAACTATATTCTGGATCTAAATAGTCATTACTTTTATAGGTTTCCATTCCCAGTTTTCAGCACCAGTACTCTTTTGTATTGTGAACTGATATCAGTTTCAAGAAACCCAAGAATTTTTAAACAGCAATAATAGTGTCACCTCCTGCATTGAAAGCACACAATGTGCCATAACTAGGGACATGAAAAATCGCATTTGCCATGAATGTGAATATAGGTGGGAATTCTACTTCAAAATGCGAAATTATTTAATAAATGTGATCTCAGAGCAAATTGTATCCAGGTGAACTATTTGATTGATGATAGTTTTAAACAGCTTTATTTTCTGAGTACTGAAAAAGTAACCAGAATTTTGGTTAATGGTATTGCACAACATTTGGCGAAGCCTAATTTGGAAAGGGAATATGCATAAGAATGTGTTTTTTCAAAATAAAGAGCACACTTGTGCGCAATATCAGTGTACTTGTAAGTTTGTGCTCTGGTGCCCCTCAACTATAGGTTGTTGAATGGTCTCTCTAACACACTGTTCATGGAAACATAGGATTAAGCTATGGGGCCTAGCATCTTAGAACAAAGAAATGCGTATGTTTGTCTGCTAGTGAAAGGTGGTTCTATGTTGACACTTAAGCATAGCAGTTACAGGTGGTGACTGTCTCCAACTACGGTTTTGTAAGGTACTGGTAGGGATTGGGCTTGAACTACTTTATTTACAATGCTGCCAATCTCAGCATGTAACTGCACGTAGCCATTACCAAATGCTTCGTTCATTCTGCTGTACTTTGGGTTGTGCGTTGCTCGTTGTTTTCTTGTCTTATTTTGAAATTAGTGACGAGATTAACCCTAGTCCATATCGAGGCTTGAGTATGGACCTCACAGTGGAAGAAGGGATTGGCAATCCCTGTGACCATGTGTCAGTTGTGCTTTCACAGGAATACAGAACACAGTATAGACTGGCTGCCCTGCAAGAGGGAAGCAGGGTTTGTCCTCCCACATTGCTTCTCTTCCTGTGGGTGGTTAAAGTTCCCGTTTAACACTTGCAGTGAACTGATATGTTACGGGGATACAGAATGCCCTATGTTTACAATGTTCATTTTTTTCACAGAATACAGACATATGCTCCGCCTTTCTAGTGAAATAATTGTTTTTGGAAAAAAGTTTAGTTTATGAGATACTATATTTTTTCTAGATATTAAAAAGGTTATACATTTTAACAATTATTTTAGGATTAAAGGAGACCACTCACTGAAAAGCAGAAGCATTGAGTTGCTCCGTAGCTATGGAGCTAGTGCTCCATAGCTAGGATCATCGAATTGTCCAACAGCTTCCTCTTGATGGCTCTACTATGCTATCCAGCCATTTTTGAATAGATTTTTACTGCATTATCTGAAGACCTAAGCTGTTCCTTGTCCAAACAGAACACAGCTGCAGCAGTTTGCAATCCTATGCAGAGCCCCCTCTTCTATGAAACTTTGCACTCTGTTATATTGCCCTGTTTGAATGATGAAACAGCATTAGAAACACCATGGTGGGGAGTGTTTATACCCGTAAACACAATTATAGGTAGTCTGTTCCATATCACATTGGTCACACACTGATTTGGATTTGGAGTCTGACCAAGAAGAGATTTCTGTAGTAGACTAATACCTGCAAGGTCTCAGATTATTGGTTTTATGTCGTCCCGTTATGGCAGGTTGCAAATGATGAGGGTAGTGTATTGCTGTTCTATTACTTTGCCTCTGTTGTACTTGCACCAGCTATCTCCCCCTTTGGATGTAGTCCATATTGGGAATTCTCTTTGCTTGAAGCTGTGTCAAAAAACAGAGCCCAGACAGCTCTTCTCATTAATTCTGCATCTGCTGTAATCTGTCATATTGCTAGACCATAGCACTTCCAAATATGGTCTGTAGCAGCATCTGTCAGCCTGTTTTTCCCATCTACAGTTTTTCATATGTCTGTTTCTTGCATTTAATGCCAGCCTTAAGCTGTTGAATGATTGATCCTATCCTTCTCTGAATGTGGCCAGCAGACTTACAGTTTGCAAATGATCCTAATGTTCCCATAGGGGATTAGTTCCTCAATTTCTTTGAATGCCTCTGAGTCACCACCTCCAATATAACTTGTGTATCTAACATTTATCACATTACTGAGCGTTGATAAATACTTGTTACTCCAGCAACTTCCGTACCACCACCTGAACAATAATGATTTGCTATGCACTCTTCTTCATATTTATTTTTCATTTTATCCTTTCATCTGCAATTCTTGTAAAGTACTGCCACATCATCTGCCTTGCAAGTGTCCATACTTGTAGCTGGTAAAACACCACTCGGAGATGTGTGGCCTCTCTTCTGCCAGCTCCCATCAAAAACTATGTGGACAAGTCCCAGTTATTATTTTCAACAACAGCTTTCTCAACAGCATCTTTCATATTTTCCTGTGCTACATCTTCAACAGCAGAGCCTATTTCCAATGATGTGTGTGTCAAATTTTGAGGGTGGAGCAGGGAGGTCCATCACACAACATAATGTGACACCTGCAGCCCTGCCCTTACCTATAGACCATAATTCATAAACCAGTCTAATATTTATATCATATAGTTTACCTGTATCTGCAGTAATATCTGAGGAATAGGGAAAAAGTCACTGTTTTTGCAATGATTGCACATCAACTCTAATTCACAAGCAGGTCCTACATATATGTTTTTCAGTGAAGCACCACACTTTCCACATTATTTGCAGCATATATTGTTTACCAAAATGTCTGATAATAAAGCCACATTAATTATCTCATGTTTTGTAGTCCCATCATTTAATCTCTTGTATTGCTCGTTAGTTCCAGATAGTTTTCTTTTTGAAGCACTTTCAGTTGTAGTGACGGCATCATCACCCAATGTATCACTACCAGTTTAGAGGTTAGACACTATTGGGACATCAAATACTGATGTAGACAATGAATCAGATGAATTCTTAATACTCTTTACTTTCTTGCGCCAATTACATGCTTTTTAAATACCTTCACACTAGGTCTTGGCTTTTTGAAGGGAAGAAAACTCGGTGACTTTCACAACAAGCACATATATTTAGTCACAAAAGAAGCCATACAGATGGTGCAGAATCAATTGTCAACTGTCTTGCAGTGTATCCAGTAGAAAAGATAGCTCTCTCGTGCTCAGCTATACATCTAGCAAGGCAGGCTATATCAACCATGTTTTGTATCTCATAAAATGTCGTGAAACATTAAAAAAAAATAACTATTTGAAATACTTCTGTGCATGTTATCTAGATATTCTCTCATAAAAAACCCTCATTCCAAATGACACTAGAGACGTGAAAGCAAAATCAGATAACATATTTTGACCCTGTTGAAGGTCTTCCTGTTGAGCTCGAATAGTTATTTTCTATTCTACTTCTACTCTTATGGATGGGTCACATTGCTATGAATGCTCATTCAAGTGCTTTGCAATGTGCTAATCAGCGTTTATATGCTACAGGTTCAAAATAAGTTTTCTGCAGATTTAGTGATTTATGAATTGGGTAGGAAAATAAAGATAATGATTTTTCCTTTGTGGGGGACCACAGTCATGTAGAACTTTTTAAAAGAAATTTCCACCATGTGGCTGTAGATTTGTAGTCATTTATTTCACACAATCATGATTTTGGCATTTTAGCCATTCTCAAGCGCAATTTGAAATCGCAAGAAAGACCAGATATATGCCATTTCCACGATGACATGTAATTAAGGCTAATCGATCAAATCACACTTGAAAATGGCTAAAAAGACAAAATCACAGTTTTTTTAAAATAAATGAATGCAAATCTACAGTCAAATGGTGGAAATTTCTTTCAAAATTAAAATGGAGACAGTGTTGATAAGTGCTTTCGATCACAGAAGCACTCTGTTCACAGGTAAGAAAATGCTTCTGCTTCTCAACTGAACCAATCATTTATTAAATCTTAAAAAAACCCAAAAGAATAAAACAATCGAAGACAACTTCAGAACCAAGAAATATTGATGTTTTTCCAAAAGCAAACATTTCAGTCAATAGGCTGTTGTTATACTGAATAAAGACTATGAGGTTGGTGCATTAGTTTGTAGAATTTATGTTGATATTCTGGTTGCTGTGGGTTTATTTATCAACTGCCTTTTTTATTTGTATTCCACTGTTGTTATTTGAGTTTACATATTGTCATTTTGAGATAGTGAGTGGAGCTGTGGTCACTAGAAAATGGAATGTCAAGTGGAGAAATCAGAATATTTCTGACATTCTCCTATTTGAGTTTAGCAGAAGGGTGACAGCAGCTGAGGTAGCCAGAAACATTTCCGCTCTGTATGGGTATAATACCAATGGACAGAGCATGACAATAAAATGGTTTTCTCATTTTGAGGAGCATTGTTTTGATGTTAGTGTCCCTCCACATTTGGGAAGATCTTTGGGGTTTGAAGAAGCTTGTTTGAATGCTTTAATCCACAATGATTCACATCAGTATACTTGGAAACTGGCAAATGTGATGAACTGTAATCATTCCACCATGTGACATTTGCATGCAAAGAGGAAGGTTCAAAAATCATATGTATTGGTACTGCATGCTCTAAGCCAAAATAAAAGAAGATCTGTGGGTAGCCATGGGTACATCTCCGTTTGTTCGCCATCAGTTGGCTCACGAACAACACCCACCTTTCATATCCTGTGTTTCTGGTGATGAGAAATTTTAACAACTGAGACATTTTGCAGACGCAGTCCAAGAACAGTGACGAGGAAGACTTTGTGAACTCATGCTCCTCCATAATAATGCCCACCTGCATTCTGCTAGACTGACAGAAAACACTATATAGGAGTTCAGTTGGGAAGTCATTCTACACACACCTTATTCACCTGATCTTGTAGCCTCAGATTTTCACCTTCTCTGCTCTCTATCGAACTGTTTTCAATGAACTTCCTTTCTAAATGAAAATACGCTTTGAACTGTGCTTGACCAGTTCTTCCCCTCAAAACAACAAGATTTCTACAGTTGCGGAATGCAAAAGTTACCCCACTGTTGTAAACACTGAAGGAGAGTGTATTATTGATGACTAAAGGATGTGTTACATGTATGTATCTGCTGTGTTTATTAAACTTTCAGAAAAACACTACGAAATTATGCACCAACCTAATATTTATTCTCTTTTATTATTATTATTATTATTATTATTATTATTATTATTATTATTTTACATCTTTCCTCCTCCCTCTCCCCCATTTTCAAAGCACCAGTAATTCATCTTCTGGCACACAGTGTGTAAGTGTTTGAATTTGAACTTATAATCATTTACAGACAAAGAAAAAGTAGATTATGTTTTCACCAAAAATACACTCCTGGAAATTGAAATAAGAACACCGTGAATCATTGTCCCAGGAAGGGGAAACTTTATTGACACATTCCTGGGGTCAGATACATCACATGATCACACTGACAGAACCACAGGCACATAGACACAGGCAACAGAGCATGCACAATGTCGGCACTAGTACAGTGTATATCCACCTTTCGCAGCAATGCAGGCTGCTATTCTCCCATGGAGACGATCGTAGAGATGCTGGATGTAGTCCTGTGGAACGGCTTGCCATGCCATTTCCACCTGGCGTCTCAGTTGGACCAGCGTTCGTGCTGGACGTGCAGACCGCGTGAGACGACGCTTCATCCAGTCCCAAACATGCTCAATTGGGGACAGATCCGGAGATCTTGCTGGCCAGGGTGGTTGACTTACACCTTCTAGAGCACGTTGGGTGGCACGGGATACATGCGGACGTGCATTGTTCTGTTGGAACAGCAAGTTCCCTTGCCGGTCTAGGAATGGTAGAACGATGGGTTCGATGACGGTTTGGATGTACCGTGCACTATTCAGTGTTCCCTCGACGATCACCAGTGGTGTACGGCCAGTGTAGGAGATCGCTCCCCACACCATGATGCCGGGTGTTGGCCCTGTGTGCCTCGGTCGTATGCAGTCCTGATTGTGGCGCTCACCTGCACGGCGCCAAACACGCATACGACCATCATTGGCACCAAGGCAGAAGCGACTCTCATCCCTGAAGACGACACGTCTCCATTCGTCCCTCCATTCACGCCTGTCGCGACACCATTGGAGGCGGGCTGCACGATGTTGGGGCGTGAGCGGAAGACGGACTAACGGTGTGCGGGACCGTAGCCCAGCTTCATGGAGACGGTTGCGGATGGTCCTCGCCGATAGCCCAGGAGCAACAGTGTCCCTAATTTGCTGGGAAGTGGCGGTGCGGTCCCCTACGGCACTGCGTAGGATCCTACGGTCTTGGCGTGCATCCGTGCGTCGCTGCGGTCCGGTCCCAGGTCGACGGGCACGTGCACCTTCCGCCGACCACTGGCGACAACATCGATGTACTGTGGGGACCTCACGCCCCACGTGTTGAGCAATTCGGCGGTACGTCCACCCGGCCTCCCGCATGCCCACTATACGCCCTCGCTCAAAGTCCGTCAACTGCACATACGGTTCACGTCCACGCTGTCGCGGCATGCTACCAGTGTTAAAGACTGCGATGGAGCTCCGTATGCCACGGCAAACTGGCTGACACTGACGGCGGCGGTGCACAAATGCTGCGCAGCTAGCGCCATTCGACGGCCAACACCGCGGTTCCTGGTGTGTCCGCTGTGCCGTGCGTGTGATCATTGCTTGTACAGCCCTCTTGCAGTGTCCGGAGCAAGTATGGTGGGTCTGACACACCGGTGTCAATGTGTTCTTTTTTCCATTTCCAGGAGTGTAGATGCAACATTTTCAGGTCCCTAGCTGTAAGTCCTTACTAGCTGTAAGTCCTTACCGCGAGCCCAATGGCATTATACTAGTAGAAGAAATGTGCTTGTGCTTTCTGAACATGGGTCATTGTTTGCTATTGATCTCTCATTATGTCCTCGTGTACATTGTTCAGTGGGAACTGGCGGATAGTGTGCATCTGGCAGCTTAGCTATGCTCTAAGGGAAGCTGGCAAAGTGAGTGCTTGATAAGGCTAACTAGATGACTCACAGCCAACTTTCTGTTTTCATCTTTAGAGATAGCATGTAGGAATGGGGAGATCTAACGATAAATGTGATGCAACAAGCTATTGATGCATGTATTCCAAAATACTTCTTGTCACTTGGTGCAGTGAGCAGTGCCCCTTTGCCATCATGGGCAGGGAAGATGCTCTGTGTATGTTCAAAAGCTGATCAGTTGAAGAGAACCTAACAAATTTGTGGGTCGCTAGTGGCCAAATACCATCAAATTACTAAGATGAAGAAGAAGAAGAAGAAGAAGAAGGAAAGAGTGTGGCAAAAGTTCCCACAAATCATTACACCAACATTTAATTGTTAGGGAGACAGTCAGGTGGATTTCAGTCAGTCATGCTATGATGAGGATTTGTTTTCTCCAGAACATGGTGAAGCTTTTTACTTGAACTACTGTCACCACTGGTTAGGGTCCAGATATACACCTCTACATCTTTCCATTTCATATACATATTTCACATCAATATTTGAGTGAAAGGTTGTGTTAAGTTCTTTGAAGCCTGAGAGTAATTTCAGATGTATTTTAAAAATAAATGCTCTAAACATGTAGTTCAACTAGTAGTTTACAATAATATAGATAAAAATCAAATTTTATTGTCGTACATTCCAACTGGTCCAAGTAGGGAGGAGAGAACTCTGTCGTTGGCTGAGTTTGCCCTGCCCATCTGCTGAAGATTTGCCTAGGAAAACATCCACTATATAAAAGTAGCATTATAAGCAAACTTGAAGGCACAGGAATAGCTGAGAAGAAATTGGATGCATATTTCCAACAGAGAGAAAATAATTTGGATAATTAAAGACTTTCCCTCCTCCTGCAAAACCAGAGAAAATTGTAGCATTGGGAGTCAGGGAAATGAGTAAGCAGCAACCCTTCAAAGAACCATAATGAGGATGTGCTGTCCCTCCATGAAATGCAATGTCCTATTGAGTCGGAAAGTCTTGTATATCACAACATACAAAGTTATTTTTCTCAGTTGAACAGTCAGCATACACCCAGTCCAAGCTTAACTGCAGAAATTAATGTCAGTTCAACCAGGGGCTCCAGCTCATAGTCTCAGATTTGACTGAAATTCAGTACACTAATTCTACCGTGTGTGGAACACTTGTGTACAAAGTATTAGTTTCCCCTGCCAATTAGTTCCAGAATTATGGCTTGTGAAAGAAGGTGGCGTGACCCGGAAATTGCAACCCACATCTGGCAATCTATCTTCAGACCCAACTTCAGGTCTTGATAACTTTGGAACTATTCCACACAGTCCAATGAAATTTTTACAACCCAGTAACATCCATTTAGGGAACACAATCCATGAATCAAAGCACCAACAACCTATTTTTAAGGGAAAATTCCAAAATGTGATTAAAAAAAGTAACATGTTAAAAGGTACATATTGTAGGTGCCCTCTATGCCAAATATAATTCACTCAAAAAGGGTATAAATTTTTTGTGGTAGGCTTAATGTGGCCCACACACACACAGAACTCATCTTGCCCATATCAGTCACAAAAACTGAGTTACATGCACACGAAAATACAAAAAATTGAAAAATTACCTGAAAAACATGGATTTTCGAAGTGTGGTTGCACAAAAGGGACAAGTGGTATCCAAGTTAAATTTCACACACTGCATAAGTAGACCATAATGATATATATCTCAAACTTTCAATATGTTATTGCAAGACATTTGTGTACAATGGAAGTTGACATGTGTATTTGGTGATGTGGCCATTGTTCCACAACACAATTTTGTAACAACATCGTAAACTGTTCTGCCTCTTCTTATGCTCTCCCACAACTGTTTAATCACTAAGCAACAACATATAGATAGATTAACACAACCTATCATTGTTTACTGCACCTTAACTGCTAAAAACCAATTGATTGTGCTTCGAACAGAAGTTCTCCCACACTTTAGCTACTGCACATTAAGTGGCAAATTGTACTGTCTTCCTGACACTGTGGTAGGAACTGGAACTGTCATAAGAATATGTTCAAAAGGAGTCCAACACCTGTCTGCCAAATGTGGCCAATGAAATGATCTTGCTGGCCCTGCTGGTGCCATGAAGTTCACAAATACATCACCTTCTGCTTCACAGCACTCTGCAACACAGCCTAAGTATCATTTTTCATCATAAACATCAATAACGTAGCAACCTGGTTATATGTTGCTGCTTTTGCTTCTGAATCCTGGGTCAGACACACTGTGAAGACACATGTTGTGCATGAACCTATACTTATAACTGAACAGTCTGCTCATCTGCACATTGTCGGAGTCCGCTGGAGAGAAGTGATGATGGCGCCTTGTGCCTGCAACAGTTTTAACGTGTTCTAGTCTGCTTTTTAGCAACTGTTCGACTGATTTTGTAGTGGCGTATCAAGACAGCCACGCCACTCGGAAGTAGCTGAAAGGCACGCGTTAAGCTCACGTAGATTGGCGTGACGTCTGGAACAGGACAATGTCTTGAGAATTGCAATAAAGTACGAAAATCTTGTAATACTTAACTTTAATCCACATTTGTAGAACATCGCTCTTGATGATACATGCTTCACAATATTAATTATCAAAGCTATGGTGCCTTGCTAGGTCGTAGGCAATGACTTAGCTGAAGGCTATGCTAACTATCGTCTCGGCAAATGAGAGCATATTGGTCAGTGAACTGTAGCTAGCTACGTCGGCTGTACAACTGGGGCGAGTGCCAGGACGTCTCTCTAGACCTGCCGTGTGGTGGCGCTCGGTCTGCTATCGCTGACAGTGGCGACACGCGTTTCCGATGTATACTAATGGACCGCGGCTGATTTAAAGGCTACCACCTAGCAAGTGTGGTGTCTGGCGGTGACACCACAGATTTCACCCCATCTTTCCAAACATAGGATGATTGTATGCCAGAGATATTTTTCTGTACCCAGGCAAATAATTGAAGAGGTGTTAGAATGTGACCTTCTGTAGGGTGCTGCAGACTAGCTCGTGATGCCATGCACTTAATGGCAGCACCAATACCATCACATACATTTTTACCATGACTTACGAAAAAATTCCATTCTGCATGAATCTGAAAATCATGGTAATGCATGCATAAATTTTTGACATTTTTACAGTTTTTGTACTGACTAGGTGCCCCATCACTGAAGTATTTCGCTAAATGTATGTGAGGCAGCTCGTTTTTCACATATGCCATGACAGTGCGAATGTGGGTATGAACTGCAATGGCATCATGAATTGAACAGTCACTAAAAATGCACAGGTTCACGACAGACACATCACCTGATTCACCTCTATAGTAAATCACAAATGGCTTGAGAGTTGCTTGACTGTTGTCCCAATGATATCCTTGGATGGCATCTTGAACTATAAATGCATAATTTTCAGAAAAGTATAGTATTACTATAATTTCATCTTGTTTCAAATTATCCTTACAAAACTGGAGATAAGCAGACTGTGCTGTTGCTGTGTGTGGTCAGTTTGTCCGTTTTTTTGACAACACATTTCAACAAAATCTTCCACTGTACTTTGCTTTGTTTCAAGACTTGTGCGATCCATGTGTGTCCATTGTTTATAAGAAGAAAGTTCGTCATCATCCATAAGGAGTTCACCATACAGTTTGTTATTCATGTGTTCTGCAAGATTTGCCTTACCAGGACACTTTTCACATCTGTGTATCATGCACTGGTAGGAACTGATGTCACACTCTAGCAGCTTCATTGCACCTTTGTAATCCAGACCAGAATCCTTTATAGCAGCAAACATCAGCTTAGCATTTTGATGGGTCTCACATACACAAACTTTGTGTGTGCACCTTGCACTTATAGGCACTACCCATTTTGGCCGAAGATTGAAAAAAATATGATAAACCTACTTTGGTATTGGGATACTTTTCCTTGAATTCTACATATAGTTCTGATATGTTGCATAGCAACAGTCTTTTTTGCATCTGTGCACGTACATTTCCCATTTTCACCATTACATAGTCTTTTTTTCCAGGCATTATTCAGCTGTAGTCATTATTTTCATAAAACTCCGACACTAGCACCTTTATTTCTGAACTCAATTGCTTACCCTGAGCCTGCTGAAGTTGTGGAAGCACTCCTTGGGTTGCTCTTATTTTCCTAGCTTGCTTTACCATATATGTAGAAACATTGAATTCATAGCAGCAAACATCAGCTTAGCATTTTGATGGGTCTCACATACACAAACTTTGTGTGTGCACCTTGCACTTATAGGCACTACCCATTTTGGCCGAAGATTGAAAAAAATATGATAAACCTACTTTGGTATTGGGATACTTTTCCTTGAATTCTACATATAGTTCTGATATGTTGCATAGCAACAGTCTTTTTTGCATCTGTGCACGTACATTTCCCATTTTCACCATTACATAGTCTTTTTTTCCAGGCATTATTCAGCTGTAGTCATTATTTTCATAAAACTCCGACACTAGCACCTTTATTTCTGAACTCAATTGCTTACCCTGAGCCTGCTGAAGTTGTGGAAGCACTCCTTGGGTCGCTCTTATTTTCCTAGCTTGCTTTACCATATATGTAGAAACATTGAATTCATTTGCAGTGTAGTCAATAGACTAGCTGGAAGGTGCAAGGGTAAGAATAGCTACGTTTTTCTGGCGTGTGGATATGGCACATTTTTCTTTCAAATCATGCAAAATTTTGTCCAAATCAGAGCATTTCTGGCATGATTTCTGTTCCTTTGGAGCAAATAGTTCTTTCTCTTCCACCATTAGTGTGTTAGCTATTTTGTGTTTTAATTCCATTTGAGCTTCTTGTAGTTTTCTTCTACCATAGCTGGGCCTGTCTCTTTTCCCAACTTTGTGTGTCTTCATGGGAGACAAACCAAGAGCAGTCACTGAAGTATTTAATTGCTCATCCGCTGTGGTTGCAGGTGGCTGATACTCTTCGTCACTGTTGTGTAAATTATCAGAACATTCATTTTTTTAGCAGTGTAACACACCTGGAACAAAACTTTTGTCCTGGTTTCATGTTAAGTCCCATTCACTGATTCACTTTGAATACTGATTTTATATCAATTTCTCTGAGGCTACACTTCACTGTCTTCTTATGAATCCGAAATGGATCAAAACAACTTCTTTGTAGGAAAGAATACTTATCCAGAAACACTTTCATACGATGATAACAAACACTAAAGTTTCCAGGAACTGTACTTCTTGTGCCCACATGGTGTATCCCGGATCTCCATAGCAACAAATCGTGGTCTGATCCATCCAGATCATCCAGTACAAACTGAATGCCACATTTTGTTCCATATGTTGTTTTATGACATTCAGATGCGTGAGCTCTACCAATACTTCAACTTGTTTGAACAAAAGCAACACTAATACACTCTTCTGCCTCCATACTGACTTTCCACAACAGTACTGACCAGTCTGAACGAGAATCATAAAAACATGAGTAACCTGTAATTGTTGCTTGTTTCCTTTGTTGTTCCTGTCTAACAATGGCCCATTCTGTCCCTGAAAACTACCATTGTTTAACTTTCTGTTGCCTAATGGTTCCCAACTATTGCTGCAGCTTTATCTGAAACAAGCTGTCTGCATCATCACTATTATTTGCTAAATCGTGTTAAAAGAAACATAACCAAATACATATCTGTCAGCTTTTATTGTACACAAATGCCTTGCAATAACAAGTTGAAATTTTGCCACATATTATATAGTGGTCTACTTACGCAGTTTGGCTTCAATATCACTTGTCCCTTTTGTGCTACCACACTTACAAAATCGATGTTTTTCAGGTAATTTTTCAAATTTTTGTATTTTCGTGTGCATGTAACTCTGTTTTTGTGACTGACATGGGCAATATGAGATCTGTGTGTGTTTAGGCCACATTAAGCCTACCACAAAAAAAATTATACCCTTTTTGAGTGAGTTATATTTGGCAAAGGGGGCACCTACAATCTGTACCTTTTAATGTATTACATTTTTTAATCACATTTTGGAATTTTTTATTTTCCCTCAGAAATATGTTGTTGGTGTTTTGATTCATGGAGTGTGTTCTCTAAGTGGATGTTACTGGGTTGTAAAAATTTCATTGGATTGTGCGGAATAGTTCCAAAGTTATTAAGACCTGAAGTTGGGTCTGAAGATAGATTGCCAGATACGGGTTGCAATTTCTGGGTCACGCCACCTTCTTTCACAAACCATAAATCTAGAACTAATTGGCAGGGGAATTTAAAATTTTGTACATGAGTGTTCCACACTTGGTAGCATTGGTGTGCTAAATTTCAGTCAAATCTGAGACTATCAGCTGGAACATTTTCTCAAATTGGTTGATTTGACATGGAATGACCCAAATCAAAGGAGACCCACACATAGTCCATAGAATGTGCTGAGCATAAAAGAATGCACAAGTCGAAAACAGTTTGCTGATCAGAGTGCTGTCTGTGGTGCATGTAGACAGGCTGCTGGGTACTGCTGAGACAAAGAGACTGATCTGGTTTGCTTCCAGCTGCGAGCCATGTGATTTGGTGGCAGTGGTACTGGTGTGAGGCTGGAGGAACCCATGAGTGCAGTGTATCTTGCAGGCTGAAATCAGATGTCAGTCTGTTTGTCAGGTAAAAGTACAGGATCCTTCTCATCCGTAACTTACCCATAGTCTGCAATTCTGTGATATGGCTGCTGCTTAGGAGGAGAGGTTTGGGTTGAACATGTATTGCGCTGGTAGTTTTTCAACTTTGTCCCCTATAAGAATAGGATGGAGACCACTGTGGTTTGAGCCTGCAACTCCTTCCATTGGATCCCAGATAACACCCCATGAGTGAGCCTAGCATTTCAGCAGCATTTGACAATCCAGATGTTGTGCTGTGATGCTGATGGAAACGGCTGATGATGCTAGGAAATGCTCTCTGTAATTGAGAGATTGATTATGAAAGGTTGCTGGGTAATCATGGCTGTTGTTATTTTGGTAGCAGACCATGGTTTGTCCAGTGGCTTAGAATGTAAAAAGCAGACTGCCATGGCTCCCAAGGATATTTACAGGTATCCAATCTGGCAAATGCCCATGTATGTGGGGCAGACCTCGGAGGTTGGACTCTCCTGGAACTCCAGCATGTATGCAGCCAACTGGTGGAGGGCCAGCAGCATAATTCGTGGAGGATTTCCACATTTTTCTAACTCTGTATGGGAATAGACAAATAAATATTTGGGAACACTGTGAGTACCAGAAAAGTTAATACGAACATGGTCCCAATGTTGTTGAGGCTTCAGCCCTGGAGAACATGATTGCTGCTCTAAGAGCAAGCCAGACTTGCATGTCTAATCTTTATCTATCTTGGCAAGTGTATATGATGTTGAGTCTTCATTTGTGAAAAACTATTAGGCCATTTGTGATAGTTCTAATACGTGTAGTCTTAGAAAGTGTGATATGACTATTCTCTATACATTATTTGGTAATGTAGGGCAAAAAATTTTCCAAAGGTGTAAAATTTTCACTCTCTGTGGTTACAAGAAATGTTTTCTATTTGTGAGTAATTTGTTTGTGCTGCCATTAGTTTCTGAAGCAAACATGATGACCTGCTGGTGCTGTTGGCATCGTTGTGTGGAAGTATACACTGTGATGCGTGTATCGTCTGTCTTTAAAGAAGCTAGATGGACACATAGTCTATTTTGGAAGTAATGTCAGCATCTGGATTGCCTTTTCTTACACTCACTAATCTATTCATATTTAATGCTCTTTCACAATAATTTTTTAAAAAGAAAGTTAAAGTTTAGCAACCTTTGAAATAAATTTTTCATCAAAGAATTGCCACAGTAGTGTTATTTAGACAGTTAATACATTTGCAGTGTCACTTAGTAAGTTGCTGGAGGTGTCTGTGAAATGTTGCAACCCCCCCCCCCCCCCCCCAAAAAGATAATAAAAAAAAAGGGGGGGGCGAGAGAGAGAGAGGGGGAACCACCTTCAGTTCATTTATTAACAGTGGTTTCACAATCACTGAATACATGTTATTGATTTAATGACCTTTTGAGTTTTGAGTCATCCAAATCTGCATTCAGTGTGTTGCAGAGGGTAAGTGGTCAGGCATGGAAAAGCCTGGTGTGGTTTTTTTAAGAGAGTGTTATGCGGTCTGCGTTTCCTACTGCAAACATAGGATTTGGCTCAAATAGTTATGTTTATTCTTCACATAAATCATCTAGATTGTTGAAAGAAATTGCTTGTGAGGTTATGCTGATTGGATCCAGAATTTAGGCCCAAAAGCATGGAGGAAATGTTTCTCAGCTAAAAATACATTCTGTTTTAGAGGATGTTGCAACAAACAGATGTAATATGCTATTGAATTTTTTGTATGCTGTTACTGTGACTTGTCTATTTAATTAAATTTCATCTTGCATCTGATGCAAACCTACGTGCACATAAGTCCCATTATTAATGAGTGAAACATCTGCACCTGGATATATCTGGGAATTCACTGGAGTATCTAGCATCACAAGTGAATGCATTAGCTTCTGTGAGATGAATACAACCTAGTTATCCCATCACAGCTGCAATGTGGTGACACTGGAGACCTTTGACACTGACACATGCATGTTGTTGCATTACATCTCACTTGCGGCAAAAAGTATGCTATGTCCCAGTGATGACCATTGTGACCATTTTCATTGCAGTATGATTGGAAACATTCTGGGCAAGCCAAAGAGGTTGAAATTCATTGTCTAGCTCCAAGTGTTACTAACGATCTCTTTAAAAGCTATCAGAATTGTATTGGCCAGTGGATATAGACAGGCTTTGAAGATTAGGATTAGGGTGGTGGTGGTGGTGGTGGTGGTGGTCGTGGTCGTGGCTAACATTCTCTTTACTTTGTTTCCGCGGTAACTCCTGTAGTTCTGCAACATCCATTTCATTCAGAAATGCATTTTGAGCTGCCTGAACTATTTCAAGTATTGACACAAAAGTCACTTATTACGGACTTTACATCTGAATATTTACGGGCTGGATTTTCACTGTAGAATTCACAGTGTGTGAGTGATTGAGGTGCCCTTTCTTGACACAATAAAAACTTAATCATGTCACTTAAAAACTCAGTTGTTCAGACCAAAAACTGAATGACACACTACTCATCTCTGTAAATGGCAAACTACAGGGGAATGATACGGGGTTAAATGTACAATGAAGTTCAAAGCTTGGAGTTCGAAAAGGAAACAAAAGTGTGTTGCAATGCTGGATAGTTACTTTACATGTTTGAAAGTGGATATGGAGGGGGCTGTGATATGCATCTCAGTCTTCTGGTTCTTTATGGAGTGTTTCAAATGTAGGAGCCAGTGCCAGATGTACCATCAAGTGCTGACTTAAGAGTTGCATAAGTTGTTGTAACAACTGAAATTGTTCCTGATGTTCTCGTCACTCTTTTGTGTTTGCTGTTCCGTACAGACCTCTGCTCTTGGTGTTCTATTGCTGCATTTTCCATAATATTTAATAATTCTGGGCACATAGCACATTGTAATTTGCTACATATAGTGAAATGCATGTGAAAAAATTTTGCCATTGCCAGTGTATTGTGCAGATAGTATCTCCAGTGGGGTGTGACATGCACACCCATTCATATGTCAGTTCAGCATTAGCATCTGAACAGCTCATCATCATCGTAATAGTAAACATAATCCACTTCCCGTGGTGTATCTTATTTGGCAGTATGAACACTCTCCCTGGGGCAAACAACAGAACAACTTAGAATGAGAATAAGGGGAAGTGTGAATTACCTGAAAGGGAAGAGAAAAGCCCATATTACGCCACGAACCTGAGGTGTGTACATCTCTCCAGCAGCAGCCCAAGTGTACATATTTGGGAGTGCAGCCTGGTTAACATCAATTGGACAATACATGTGGGATATTCGTCTCTTATCTACATACAAGAAGAATACATGAATTGCCAATAAATATAGATCATATTGTTTTAACATAATTGCAGATGTTCTAGTATAACCAAGCATTTTGTTGTTTTGGGGGAGGGAGGTTACATTAAATATCTAAATTAAAAAGATGTTTTAAAAAATACTTGTTCAGACAAGCATATGTTTATCTGAAGTCATGTTTATACATCATTTTACACATGGAGGATGCATTTGTTTTTGGAGCTGTTTCCCTATTGGTGTCTGTAACCCATAGGATTAGGGCAGAATGACAGTGAGCAAAAGCCAGATGTTGCCAGACTGAATCCTAGGTGGGAAGAAGGAACAGAAACAAGATCATATTGTTGCGTCCTGCCTACTCGTGAAATAAGGGGTGCCTAGGAAACCTGCTTTCTCGGATTGATAGACAACAATTCAAGCAAATTGTATTTATGAATTTTATGTACAGAAAATAAATGATAGTATTTAACTTTAGGAGTTTACAGTGGTGTGTCGCAAGCAGTTGGCTACAGTCAAATAAGAAGTTTCTTCAGTATATACAATTCCTAATACAGTCGCTGCTGTAGCATTTGTAAAATGGCTAGTTCTCCACTTGGCTGCAGCCCAGTGGAATGAGACTTACGTTCTCTATGCCTAGAGGCCACTGCTGCCTTAGTGAGGCCACTGCTGCCTTAGTGTTGTCATAAGGGGGGGGGGGGGTGTTGGTCAGTGTGCTATTGGCTGATGATGTCATCTCACAGCCCTCTCTGCTCTAACATTCTTGACCGTTGTGCCGCCGCTTGACATTACGCTGGAACATTCCTTCCTCCCCCCCCCCCCCCCCCCAAAGTGATGGACCGTCGACGTATGGGGAGTGCAATAACGGCGGGGGAGGCAGGAGTCTGGATGCTGTGCTGGACTGGAAGTTGTGGCTGCAGGGGATGCCAGGTTTCCAGTCATATCACACCATTCGGCCTTCGCGCTGAGAGAAAAATGACCAGAATGGTATGCGTCCACCTACTGAGGCCCATAACCAGATGTCAAAGGCGTCGGCTGCTGTGACGTGGCCGGGTCCAGTTCCATTGGTAGTATGAGAGGAGATGGAGGAGGTGAAGGCTCAGTCCCCATGGGGTCATCCTGTGGTGTGGTGATGACACTCTATGGTGGCTGCTGTGGCCGTGCTGTCCTTGGGATCCTTGAATCTGGGGGAGAGACACAGAAGGATCACCGTGCACATAATAGTGGTGAATTTGATTGTGATGTCGACATCGCAATCCGTTGGGGCCTGAAATGATATACATGCATGCGCCAAGTCGACGAACAATCTCGCGTCACACCCTTCATGTGCTGCCACTAAAAACCCAGTAAAACACAATATCATGCAGCGTGAAGCAATACTTGCGGCCTTCCTTCGGCACCGGATGCTGAGGAGGGTGGAGCAGATGGAGCAGTGTCCAGTGGCGGCGGCTATGAAGCATTTCTGCCGGCGATGGCCCATCTCGTGGATGCAAACGATAGGAGGCGAGAAAGAGTTGCAATGCTTGATTCCTGGTGTGTGTGGTACGAAGTTTGGCCATCTGCTGCTTGAAGATTCTGACAAAACGTTCCGCTTCGCAATTTGACTGTGGATGGAATGGTGCACTAGTTAGGTGCTGTATGCCATTGCATTCACAAAATGTTTCAAATTCATTTGATGTGAACTGAGGCCATTGTCCAGCACTATAACTTCAGGCGAACCTTTTAAGCAAAAAATGGGGACAACGCCTGAATTGTGCTACGTGACGTTGTAAAGTTCATTGACGCAGCAGAAGGAAATTTGCTATGCGAGTCTACCACAGTCAATCAGCGAGTGTTCCAAAAAGGTCCCGCAAAGTCTATGTGCACACATTGCCACGGTGATTGCGACTTAGGCCAAGCAGAGAACTTTAGTGACGTCATCTGCTCTGTTTGGGTGGCCATACCCTGCCAAGTACAGTGTCGACGCACTAACTGTTTCATATGAACAATCCCCCAGTGTCCTTGGTGAAGTAACTGCAACACTTCTTTTTTCAAAGCTTTAGGGATCGACACATGTCTGTCCACTGTCGTTTTGTACAAGACTCGCACCTTGCTGTGTAGCGAGCCTAGCCGACGTGCAAAGTATCGGTTCACTACAGAGTTCTTAATGCAATGCAATGAGCGAGGCCAAGATATAGGAACATAATTTAGCAAAATGTTCAAATCTGTATCAGCTCCTGTGGCCTGTGCAATTTTCTGATAGTTCAGAGGAAAGGATTGAAGCAATTCAGAGTCCTGAGCATCAATGTGACAAGAAGATGCAGCAGAAGCATCAAAGACTGTATCAGAGCCAATCGGGAGACGTGAAAGTGCGTCTGCATTACCATGTTCAGCTCTCTGAGTGATACACTATCTCGTATTGGTATTGAGACAACAACAAATCTCATCGTTGCAATTTTTGGGCAGTTCGTATAGGAACCGTCTTCGTCGAACGAAACAAGGGCTGCAGTGGCATGTGATCTGTTACTAAATATAATTTTCTGCAATAAAAATAGTGGTGGAATTTGGTGACACCATACACAATAGCCACTGCCTCGTTCTCTGTTTTTGAATAGTTACACTGAGCTTTGGCAATACTTTTTATGCAAAAGCAATAGGCCTGTCCTTATCACCAATTCTGTGTGAAACCACTGCACCAATTCCATAAGAAGAAGCATCAACTTGCAACACAACTGGTTTGTCAGGAGCAAAGTGAACTAAGCAGCGATCACTGAGCAATGCATCGTTTTAAGTTTTTGAAAAGCTTCTCGGCACTCAGCTGTCCTAGGAAGGGGACATTCTTGTGACATAAGCGATGCAATGGAGCTGCCATTTGTGCAACTTTTGGTATGAACCGAATATAATAATTCATTTTCCCTACAACTGACTGTAATTCTGTGAGATTGTGAGGAACTGGCAAATCTCGTATGGCTAACAAATGTGACGGGTGAGGATGTACACCTTGACTGTTTATGACATGACCAGTGACCAAGATACTGCAACTCTGGTTAAAAAAAGTCACACTTGTCCCATCTACACTTGTGCCGTGCATCAGATAACACATGAAACAAAGCGCACGAATTTGCAATGTGTTCTTCAAGTGCACAACCTGCTATGACAATATCATCCAAATAGTTTCAACAGTTTGGTATCTAAGCAGCCAGCTGTTCCAAATACCATAGAAAAATGGCAGGTGCGAAAGCACTGCTAAAAGGCAAATGCAAATATTTAAACATGGCTAAATGAGTGTTCAAGAACACACGCTTTTTGAGATTCTGCATTGAGTGGTTTTTGAAGATCTGCGTCATGGAAATCAATTTTCAAAAAGTAATGACCAGCACCTAATCGGTCTTGAGATGCTCTGGCATGCAAGGGATATGTATCAATCACAGTTTTTGGATCAACACAGAGGTGAATGTGACTTGAAGGTTTGGGGAGTAAACCAGTGGACTTGCCCATTGACTAGCTTGTATGGGCCCAATAGCTCCACAATCTTGAAATACTTTAAGTTCAACAGCAACTTTATCCCGTAATGCAATGGGAACAGATTTGGTCGGGCAAAATTTTGGTTGAGCTTTGTCTTTCAGAGTAATGTGTGCAAAAAACATTGTTAGCCTTGCCTAAACCTTCAGAAAAGAGTTCCGGGAATTCTTTAAACAAGCTGTCTACACTGTCTTTTGCATTGAATGCAGACACAGACAACACATTGTCCTGAATGTGTAAGCCAAACAAATCAAAAGAATCAGGGCCAAATATGTTCTCACAATTGTGTGATTGTTGCACAGTGAAAGTCACAGTTCGTGTATGGGAGCGATACATAGCAGGCAAAGTACATGTTCTGAGAATGGGAATGTCTTGTCCATTATAAGCCGTCAGGTGCGTGCTAGTTTGACAGGCATGGGGAGCCTAACAGGTCACTTGTGTTACTATTCAGCAATGTAACAGAGGCACCCATGTCCAACTGGAATTTCACACGTTTTCCACCAATATGCAAATGTACAAAACGTTTGTTGGACTGGCATAGCACTGAAGATACAGTTTGCTTGCTAGTTTTGCTAGTGCCTGTTGGAGGCTTTGAATGCACTGTAGGCCTTGTGACTTGATTTTTGTGAGTGGGCCAAATTCTTACGTTGTTCCATTGCAAACATATGGGTTGTATGTGTCCATTCTTGCTACAAGCGTAACTCTGTGCTTCTCAGGATGGACAGTCATGGCAATTGTGCCATGAATAGCACTGCAGACATGAATTAATTCAGTTCACATGTGTAGAGAGCTGCTTACACTGTGAGAGAATTGTTTACATGGTGTGGTGCATGCAAACTGCCACTGCCTAGTGGGCCAGTCACAAGCGAGGGACTCGAACTGAAAAATTGCTGGCTGCTCAATTGATCGACCGGCACAGTACCTGAATCGTACTGATCTAGTATTTGAACTACATGCTGACAGGATGGTCCCAGATTGTTTCAAAATTTGTTCTTCAAGTCTGACATCAGTTACATTGTACACGATCGCATCACGCAACATCACATCTGAAAATAAAGCACCACGAGCACATTTCAATTTGCATTTCTTCGTCAGACAGACCCTGCAAAATCTGTTACCCGCTTGCGATAAGTTTGTTCTGACTGTTTCTTGCAATTAAAGAATTGATACCTAGCTGCTACCACACTCATTTGTTAGTCATAGTTAGCGACTCTACAACCTGATCATACAAAAGTTCACTCAAAGTGGCGTTAGGAAATAACTTCTGAATGAGTCTGAACACTGCACTTCCTACCGTGGACAGGAAATAGGGAAGTTTCACAGTACCTGGTACGTTGTGACCAAGTATGTTGGTTTCAAACTGTTGCAACCACTCGAGCCATTCCTCTTCTTGTTGATGAAACTGGCGAAAAGGCCGTTTAGCACTTGGAGCTGCTGTAGGTGGCTGCTGTAGTGCATTCATTTGATTTGCCAGGAGCTGTTGGACCGTATTGAGTAATGATGCAATCTGTTGCATCTGAAACTGAAACATCTGTGTTAGCTGCATTGCATCTATCACTTGCATCTGAGGTGCCTGTGCAGGGGATGGGTGAGGTGGGTTGCTCATATAGTAGGATACAAAGGCAAGCAAGAAAAAGAAATACAAAAGCAAAGAAAATTTCTGCAATGCCCACCTGAAAACACTGATTAGCAAAAACACTATAAGAGATGGTTAAAGCAAGTAAATACATCCCTGCAAAGAGAAACAAATGTAGAATTAAGGCACCAGCAGAACACAAAAGAAAATTTCCGTGGCCATGAGTTGCAGGGTTTTTTTTTTGAAGGCACATTGCCAGTGTTGTGCCCTGCTTACTCATGAAATTAGGGATGCCTAGGAGATCTGCTTTCTGGGAGTGCTAGACAAGAAGTCAAGCAAATCGTATTAATGAATTATATTTACAGAAAATAAATGACAAAACTTAACTATGGGAATTTATAATGGTGTGTCACAAGCAATTGGTGACAGTCAAATAAGAAGTCGCTTCAATGTATACAATTCCTAATACAGGTGAAACAATAAAGTTTATAAGTGGCTGCTGTGGCATTCGCAGAATGGCTATTCTTCCATTGGGCTGCAGCTAGGCAGAGTGGCGCTTATGTTCTCTTCGCCTAGAGGCCGCTGCTGTCTTGGTGTTCTCTTAGAGTGGAGCCGGTCAGCATACTATTGGCTGGCGTCTCACAGCCCTCTGTGCTCCAATGTTCTTGACTGTCATGCAGGTGCTTGACGTTATGCCGGTAATGAAGGAATTGAGCTCCCAAAGATCCACAGGAATTTTGGAACTTCGTGAGAGTGTACATCTCTTGTATTGACAAGCTGCTGTCGATGATACTGGAAGGGATTTATTAAAGTGACTCAGTAATATAAGAGGCAATTTCACTTATTTGGAAATAAGAATTAAATCACTTATTTATTCATTTGGTAACTTTCTCAGCAATTATTGCCAGTTTATCCTGCCTGGCATGCCGAAATAAAGCAAAATATACGATCATAAACGTTTGTCGATTAAGGTGCTACGTATACATATGAGACATCACACATGTAAAGTAATACATACATTTACTCAGAAATAAACAACCCTGAGTGTACCTTATTATGATACCGTGGGTTGGGAGGATCACCTTTTGTCACTATATGTTTGGATTAGGAGACTTAATGCTTGTTTGTTTGACTCCATTACTAGAACATGGAGCAGTCAGTACAAAGAATGCTTTTTGCAAACAGCGTGTATAAAAAATAATGTGTGCTGTGAAAATACTGTTTTTGTTTAGTTACTACATTTGTGAAAATTTACCCATTAAAATGTGTGCAAACGCTCCAATATGAAAAACCTACAGAGATCAACAATGATAGTAAACAATAAGAAGCAGAAAGCAGACTTGGAGTACCCCTTCTGTAGATGCTCATTACTGCCATCAGGTGCGCATGTGCGGGTTCCTAGGAGTGTAGAACTGCTGTCTATTTTTGAGTACGGGTAATGTGTCTGCTAATTCTTTTAGTTCCACCAGTTCTACCACCAGATGGCAGTTGCTCTATACCTGCTTTATTTGTGGGGGATCATCATGTAATACCCCCCTTCAAGGAGGAACAGGGATACAACACACACGCATTCTGTTGCCACAGTATTCAGTGCTCTTATCCAATAGATTTCTGAACTCTAAGCATTGTCCTATAGTTCTCCATAGAGTACTGCTGACTAAGAAAATTGCAACCGAGGTGGCTATTTTATTGTAAATGCTTCTACCTTAGATCCTCGTCCTAGGTCCAAGTACTGCCTCATGTAGCCTTTACCAAAGCTTCAGGTTATCCTGACAAAGACTGTTAAGTTCATTGTATTTGAATTCACCCAACTTTAAATATTTGAGCGTGTGCGCGCACGCGTGCACTCCTACGCACTTACACACATTTCTAAGAACAAAACTTCTAAGCTAAACTGGAATGTTGGTCATTTCTACATTAAAAAAAATTGTAAACTAACAATACTGGAGGAGCTGTTTTGAAATAATGGAATAACTGATGTGCAGTGAAAAGTGTAATGGTACTACCAGTGAAATATGTAATTAACTGCAGTGAACTCTTGGTTAAAAATAATGTGGCTATTTTGGATACTAACCAGGTTGCCGAACATTTTGGTTTGCAATTTATTTAGGGTAGTACAAGCATATAGAAACTGAAAAAAATTAATTTTCTCTTATACAAAAAATTAAGAAAGTTTAATGTTTACAGACACTTTATTTGAGTAATTAAATAAATTATTATTATTTTTTTATGTTTTTTATTTATTTTATTTTTTTTTATTTTTTTTTTTTACAGCTGTTGGGCACTGACACCACCAAAAGTAGGCACGTGGACTGTAAGTGATGGAAGTGTATCACCACCACCACATTCAACAGTCTGCACAACCTCCTGCTGCAGGGACTCCAATGATGAGTAGTGTTGCCAAAGTTGTACAACCTACTGCCACTGTGTCCAGTGTACCTGTGTGTGGGCCAAGTGAGTGACTTTTTATACTTTATGGTTATTCATCTCCACATCCTTCATATCTCTCATCCCCCCCCTCTCCCCCCTCTCCCCCCTCTCCCCCCTCTCCCCCCTCTCCCCCCTCTCCCCCCTCTCCCCCCTCTCCCCCCTCTCCCCCCTCTCCCCCCCTCTCCCCCCCTCTCCCCCCTCTCCCCCCTCTCCCCCCTCTCCCCCCTCTCCCCCCTCTCCCCCCTCTCCCCCCTCTCACCCCCCTCACCCCCCTCTCACCCCCTCTCACCCCCCTCTCACCCCCCTCACCCCCCTCACCCCCCTCACCCCTCTCACCCCTCTCACCCCTCTCACCCCTCTCACCCCTTTCCCCCCCTCTCTCCCCCCTCTCTCCCCCCTCTCTCCCCCCCTCTCTCCCCCCTCTCTCCCCCCTCTCTCCCCCCTCTCTCCCCCCTCTCTCCCCCCTCTCTCCCCCCCCTCTCTCCCCCCCTCTCTCCCCCCCTCTCTCCCCCCCTCTCCCCCTCCCCCCTCTCCCCCTCCCCCCTCTCTCCACCCCCCTCTCTCCACCCCCCTCTCTCCACCCCCCTCTCTAGCGCTCTCTCTAGCGCTCTCTCTAGCGCTCTCTCTATCGCTCTCTCTATCGCTCTCTCTCTCCACACACACACACACACACACACACACACACACACACACACACACACACTTAAACAGTCATATGAGGTTATATTATAGTTTCAAGTTATTTGTGGTATTATTAATGTTTAACCTTCGTAAGTATGAATGTGCGTTTTGAAGAGAAGCAAAAATAAGTGGGTGTTCAATGGAGCACCCAAAAGTAAAGAGAATTTTTTTCTGGCAGTTGCTAGAACATTAGTTCTGAATTCTACTGCTAGATGTCTTCACTAGACACCATTTTGTATTAGTTGTCTTAGCAGCGTTGGTATGGGAACTTTATTGTGGTCAATGTGATTGTTTTTGTAAGTGATTTTTCAATGTCAGTCAGTAAAATACCAGTGTGCTATCCATCTGGCTCTGTTCACTGTTACGGAAATCAGCAGCATAAACCATTGCAATGCTTCAGATGGATTATGGAAAGAACATTTGAGCCAGATGAGGGTTTACAAGAGGTGTTCTTGTTTTAAAAGTGGTCAAACATCAATTAAAATGAAGCATGACCAAGTTGTATCTAAACTTCAAGAATGGACAAAAACCATGTTGCGATAAGGTTTGATCATTATAGAATTATTGATCAACTGGTGGAAATGGCGGGAATATCCAGGAGTTCATGCCAACAGATTTTAACTGAAGATTGGAAGTTGAAACGTATTGCAGTGAAACTCGTTCTCATTGCGCTATCTGACGACCACAGAGGCAGTCATTTATGCATATGCAGGGCATTGAAAGAACAGCCAGAAATTGATATGCATTTTGACGCAAAAGTCATAATAGGCAATGAATTGTGGTGTTATGGGTGTGACCCAGCAGTCTACCACCAGAATAATAATAATAATAATAATTTTTTTCTCTTTGTAACTGTTCTTCACAACATTGATTGGTTTCTTCTTCATTTAAAGTTGGAAGACTAGAAAATATGATCTGCATTCACACTATTTCACGTTCATCAGCTATCTATTTCTTTGGTTCTGGTTAACATTGAGGAAATGCCTTTTCTCATCAATAATCATTGTTGCAGTTCCATAGAATCCTAGTAAGAAATCCAAAGAGGACTGTTAACCTTAGAAGTCTGTTACTTCTGAAGAAAAATTATTAATTGCTTAATTAAGTAATTATTCAGTACTGTGTATTATTCCGGGCGGGAAGGAGCGCCTGGTCCTCGGGAGAAGTTAGACAGTTAGTAGTGACAAAATAAATGCTGGCAGTTGCATCTGCAAAAATTGTCCTGCACAAATAATGAAGTTTGACTTTTTGTTTTGTCATAGCATGTTCTTATTGTTGAGTTGAACAGTAAAAGGAAGGCCAGTAAGAGAGAGAGGAGAGGGAAGAAGATACAATAACTTCAGTTCTAATGTTGTTAGTTCCTTTCTTATTCACACTGCCAACATGAATTAATTTATACCGTTTTGGTACATCTATAGATTCTTAATCCACAACCATCATCTTGTTCACTAAATACAGAATATCAGTGCAACTGTGACTTACCTTCTTCCAACAACGACAAGCTGAAGAAGTAGCACTTGCAATAATAATTGGGACATTGGCCACATGACTTTCTCTTACAATGCATGGAGCTACCAATGTGTCAAAGATGTGGAACACAGCTGTTGAAACAAGACATTTCAATTGAATGTGCTTTATGTGATGACCTGAGGGCACACCTGGGTCTATTACAGGACGTGCCCTCTATTTTAACTGATAATGAGGCAGGTGTGGTTTGTGTTCTTAGGTTTTGTGTGATTTCAGTGCTCATTCCTAAAATATTGGGTGTGAAATTTTTAGTATAGAACGAAGTGACTTCGCCACCCTTTGCTTCTGAGTAGTCACCCAGTGACAATAATCTGTTTCCCTTTTAAACAGGTATTTTATACTTGATTTTATCTGGTTGATAAGCTTTCTACCATGGTTTTAATTTTGGTGTAGTTATCAAATTTGTACTTAGTGAAAGCACCCATGGTTTTTTCATATGGGTCATGGTTCGAAAGTAAATGTGATATTTCATAGTCGTGATTTCGTTTCCCCTTTCCCTATTCCATTTGCAAATGGTGTGTGGGAAGAACAACTTTGGTAAGGCACCATTTAAGCACAAAGACTACTTCTTCTCGTTACTGTGTTGGGAATGCTCAACTCTTTGGCCATATTAAGCACTCGTAATGGTGAAATATCAAAAATGTTGTTGAAATCAATAATACAACCCTTTGCCCCATTGCACGCGTGCCCTCCCCTTCTACACCCCCTCTGCACCCCCTCTAGCCCCTCTCCACCATCAACTTAAAGTACAGGAGACTCATCAAAACAAATAAACTAGTTTACAATTTTCCTTATAATCCAGAATGAGATTTTCACTCTGCCAGGAAGTTCCTTATAATACCAGTAATATAATATACAGTATTGTCTTGTATTGTATTGAATGTTAACCAGAGACCTAGAAACGATGGAGAGGTTCTGTCCCACAACCCCATGACAACTACTGCAGACCACTTCACCCCTCCGCCGCCCCAGCGTTATTGTGCGGTTCGGCCCCCGGTGGACCCCCCAGGGAACGTCTCACACCAGACGAGTGTAACCCCTATGTTTGCGTGGTAGGGTAATGGTGGTGTACGCGTACGTGGAGAACTTGTTTGTGCAGCAATCGCCGACATAGTGTAGCTGAGGCAGAATAAGGGGAACCAGCCCACATTCACCGAGGCAGATAGAAAACCACCTAAAAACCATCCACAGACTGGCCGTTTCACCGGACCTCGACACACATCCGCCAGGCGTATTCGTGCCGGGGACCAGGCGCTCCTTCCCGCCCGGAATAATACACAGTACTGAATAATTACTTAATTAAGCAATTAATAATTTTTCTTCAGAAGTAACAGACTTCTAAGATTAACAGTCCTAAGTACTTGCTCTCTCCTGTTCAAATTTTCTGGTTGTCATTTATGAATTCTTTTAGTGAATAGTAACATTTCTGCACTAGTTTCTCGTATAAGGATTTTTTCAGTGTTTCTAAATGTATGCTGAGCAATTCTTCTCCTTTCACTTTGTTGTAAATTTTCATACCCATATAATGTGGAGTTTGAGCATAAAGTTTCAAACGGTGTTAACAAATACAATTTCAGTCTATTTTTCCGTGAAACTTCCTGGCAGATTAAAGCTGTGTGCCATACCGAGACTCGAACTCGGGACCTTTGCCTTTCGCGGAAAAGTGCTCTACCAACTGAGCTACCCAAGCACGACTCACGCCCCGTCCTCACAGCTTTACTTCCGCCAGTATTTTTCCATTCCTCTCTGTCTTCTGCAGTCCTTTGCTAATTGTAGCCTGTGACTTTCTTCAGTTCTTTACCCCAGTGATTGGTTGGTGTGCCATGTGGTCTTGTCTTTCTCTGGGACTTTGATATTGCATTTGTCCATCCTCTGTCATTTCTTTGTGCAATGTATTCTGCGCATTTCCATTTTAGAGCCTGTACCTATTCCACAACATCCCTAACTCCTGTTATTGCTCTTCACTTTCTTTCCCTATTTTCATAATGAGACCGAGGAGTGACCTATCCATAGCTCTGTGAGTTGTTTGAATTTTTCTTTTGAAAAACTTATTTAGAATCCATGTTCCACAGTTGTGTTAATATGGGAAGAACACACTGTTCAAAGACAACCTTTTTAAAGTTAAAAATGGTTGTTTCTTCCATAAGCCCACCAATCTAGCTTGATTCGGCAAAAAATTTCAGGTTCTAAGCCTCCTTGGGTATTAATTAATTATCCCAGATAAACATTTTTCAGGTAGTTATTGTTAAATATTATTTGTCTTGCAGTTGCTCGCATGTTGCACGTGGTATTTGTTTTGGACAGATTTATATTAAGCTCCACTTTATTGAAACTCTTTGATAAATCCATTACAGGGGATTGCAGTTGTATCATGTTCTTGTGTAGGACTGCCATATTGTCTACATGTTTTAAGTTGGTGAGTCGTCTTCCATTTATTGTAGCTCTCCTTTCTTTCCTATTAATTTTAGACAAGGACTGCTATAAATAGTTTTGAGAATAGGTCACCCTGCTTTACACCTCTTCTAATGGAAAATTCTCTCATGCGTTTTCCTATACTGACAGAAGCCATTGAGGTATCACATATGTTATTTAATATGTTTATGTACATTATTCCCACACCTTATTCGGTCAGTGCTTGTATAACAGCAGTGTGGCTGGCAGAATAAAAAGTCTTTTCAAAGTTCATAAATGCCATGCATAGAGGCATTTCGTATTCATTGGCTTTACTAATAATTACTTTATGCTATGTGTGTATGTGGTCACTTGTGCCATTACCACTGCGGACTCCTGCTTGTTCTATGGGGCTGTGAATTTTCCACATTAGTATTGATGTGATTTGTCAAGACTTTAGTAAAGATGACGTAGATAACAGGGAGTAAACTGATGGGATGGTAATTCTTAAAATTGTGAATACTTCCTTTTTTGTGTAAAAGATTATCTTTGCTTCATGGCACGGGCAGGTATACTGTCGTTTGTATACAAACAATAAAGATTTTAGCCAGATATTTTTGTGTTGCATCACTAGTAAGCTTAAGTGTTCCAGTTGTTAGACCATCATGACTCCCTGCTTTGCCATACTGCATTTCATTTATAGCTTTTCTTATTCCTTTGGGAGAATTTCTGGGACTTCATCATTTTCATTTGCATAAGCTAGTGTTAATGGTTCATGCGTTTTTGGTGTGTGTGTGTGTGTGTGTGTGTGTGTGTGTGTGTGTGTGTTGAAACTTCTTGTATACTCCAGAATTTCTTCCTTATCTGTTGTGTGAACTTCATCACTGTCAATTGCTAGTATTTATTTTTTACCAATCGTATACCTTACATCTCCATTTATTCTCTAGTGCTAATTTTGTGGCTTTTTGTCGTATCGTGTTGTATTTGCTTTTATTTTCTTCCTTATACACTGACTTAGTTCTTCATATTCTTTCTTGTCAAAAGTAATTTTAATTTTTTATCTCTCATCTCTCTGACAATAAGGCCCTACTGCCTTTTTGCCTTACGTAGGAAACACTTCGAATAAGATCGGTCGTATTTTACAGAAATACGATGTGAAATGTGTTTTCTGACCTCCATCTAAAATTAGAGCACTTTTGAGTTCCGTTAAGGATGATCTTGGACTGCGTAAGGCGGGTGTATATCGTATTCCTTGTAGCTGCGGCATGGCATATATTGGTCAAACTATTAGGACCGTGGAGCACAGATGTACTGAACATAAATGGCACACACGATTACAGCAGCCAAATAGATCTGCTATTGCTGAACATTGCTTGGATACTGGTCACCCCATGTTATATAATAACACCGAGATATTGGCATGCACGTCCAGCTATTGGGACAGTGTCATTAGGGAGGCAGTTGAGATTAAATTAGCGAGCAACCTCGTTAACAGGGATGGAGGTTTCTGTTTAAACTCTGTTTGTAATCTGGCTCTCTCCCTTGTCAAAAAAACAGAGGAACAGAGTCAATGCTGCCTCACCTGCGAATTCGTAGTCTCACTATCGATAGCTCTGACTTTGGTCATCTATGGTGGCACTAGTGTTCAGTGTGTGTGTGTTATCTTTCCTGCTTCTGTCGGAGAACCGAGGTATTAAATTTGCATGTACGCTGCCTGTCCGTTGCAGTTTGCCCTGAAAATGGCGGGGTGTTCTCCCGCCGAAATATCGGCGGTCGCTGAAAGTGTTACCTGCCTGAATTCCCGGAAGTTATTTGAAAATAAGGCCCTAGTTTGAGCTTTTAACTTCCTTGCATTTTTAGTAACTTTCATTGAGCCCCCTACTTCTTTTACATATTTCGTTATTGTTTCTACTAATTTTTCCTCGACTTTTCTAATTCTTCCAAAGAGTCCTCCAGAATTATTTCTTTTCACACTTAATTTATTTGTGTTGATAGTTTCTTTTTTCATTGATATTAGTTTCCTTCTTTCTTGCTGAATGTTTAGGTCTACCTTTATTACTGTCAGTCTGTGACCCCTTTCAGTATTAAATTGGTTTGAAATTGAAACAGCTTTATTATTGTTTTTTTAATTAGCAATAATAAAATTTATTTCATTCAGAGTCTTGTTTTTGGAATCATCCATGTCCATTTTCTGTTACAGTGTTTCTTAGGAAAGGTGTTCATGATAAATAAATTATTCTTTTCAGCAAACTGAAGAAGCCTTTCAGCTTTTTCATTTCTTTCATCGATTCCATGGCAACCTACTGAAACATTTCCTTGTTGTTTAACATCAACTTTGCATTTAATATCCCAATCCTCAGTTTAAAGTGAGAGAGTTGTGTCCTTTATTGTGTACGTATTTTACCTCCCTGAAAAATGTTTCTAATTCATCATCATCAGAATGGCTGGAAGTAAGAGCATATAGTTGCATGACTTGGAACTTTTATCTCTGTGATATTTTTACAATATTCAGTGTGATTCTACTTGATGTTCCTTCTATTACTGATACTTAACCAATTATGTTCTTATTTATTAGGGACCTCATTCAGTTTATTGTTAATTCTGGTTCTCCTGAATGTTATGCAATGTATTCTGAGTTCAGTGTCTCACATTGTTCCCCTTTACACCATACTGCTCTCAGACCAACAACAGATCATTTGATTTCCTCCAATTCCTCCTCAGTTTCACTCAGTCTGCGTGTGTACACAAGTGATTGCCAGTTGTATGTGTGGATGTACAGAGGTCTGACATTTCCAGCATTAGTAGGTTTCTGTAAGGGTAACATTAAAGCAGTCACATCCCAAAGATAAAGATTAATCCAGAATTTTTTACATTAGGATTACTCTTCATATACCCCTCCGCGGTGGCGGGAATAGAATAGACCCACAGTCATGCCTTGCTGTTGTAAGAGGTGACTAAAAGAAGTCTTATGTGAAGTGAAGCTTTTACATTAACGTCTTGGCCGTATTAGGACACTTGTCAGTTTCAGCTCACTTCACATTCTTTCACCCAACCTTTTTGGCTTAATTACCTATGGTTTGGCCTCCACTTTTCTAAATTCCAGAGAACTGTGGGCTGTTTGGGGAAGGGCACCTTATGTGGTCCATCACAGCGCCATGTGATGTGATCTTCTGCACCTACTATTAGAGTGAGTTTATGTTCTCACCCAAAATCCAGTGCAGTACCCAACACATCGTTGGGGTGGGTCATCATGTACCTTCATGGTTGTAGCTCCCTGACAATGCAGGGATTGCGCTATTGATGCCCGAGTTGTAACCTTACCATGTATGCTGAAGAGCAAGTACCTACCTAGTCTGGGGCACTGGGACTCCAGGCAGTGGTTACTATGCCAGCTAGTCTTTGGCATGGCTAAGGTGGTGCACGTGGGGGGTGACGTAACAGTGGATAGATAGCAAGCTTTTATACAGAGGCTTGCATCATCATGACGTTTCTGTCTTTGGCCACGCCATGATGTTAGACAGATGAAAAGAAATGGAGGTGGACAGTTGACCCAGTCCTTGGTATGCTCTAGAACTGACAGAGAATCTTTTTGAGTCATTCCATGTCAACTCACCAGGGCCTCATTGCTCGACCACCACAGATATCATTGAAATTTTATGTGAACATTCACTCATGTCCCCAATGAACATTGGTGAAGTTAAACCCCTTTATGCCGAGTGTCACAAATCCACGTAGTACCAGTGCTGTGCTAATAACTATTTTTGAGCACCAGTGCCAGTAGTTGCTGATTCTGCATGAAGCTACCAACACCTCTGACAAGTGCTGCATTGTCATGAGTGTTTCAGGTACCTCAGAAACACCCCGTTTTGATTTTTATCTTTCATTTAGAAATTTATTCAGGTATTAAGGGCTTAACATTCATTAAGACAATATTGGCTGAGTTACAGTCACTTGTTTGACTCCATACACGACTTTTCACAGAGTAAGTGTAAATTTCTGGCGACTTTGAGTTGTATCTTGGGCAGTATTTTTGTTGAAAAAAGTGAAATTTTGTTATCTTGTAAAACTTCTTGCTTTCTGTTAAGAATAATAATGAAAAGAATTTTACAAACGATTTCAGCCAGAAAATTTTAGGCAAAAACTCAAAAAAAAATTGTGTTTTGCTTCTTACGTCTGAGCAACTAGAGGTATGATCAATGCGGAACTTCACTTGTAATAACCTTACAACCCAAATATAAAATTTCGTTTATGTGCCACTTTCCAATACTGAATAGATTAAGTATAAATTTGAAGATTTTCGTAAAAAGTTAAAAAGTCCAGTATTTCTGACCTGATTTTGCAGAACATTGTACTCTTTTTGAAACTGGGCCCATTTGGAAGACCAGTTTTTTAAACTAATTGGCTTAAGTGCAAAAAAAAAAGAAAAGGCATAATTGATTATCCTGTTCACTGTTCATGCTAACAATGCTAGATAATGTGAATCAAAATTGGGTGCAAAAATCACGACCCCCCCCCCCTCCCCCCCAAAAAAAAAAAAAAAAAAAAGGTTCCAGATTGCAGAGTAAATGCATGTTGAAGGTGCAGTGGTTAGTATCGTAATACAAGGATGTGGAATACAAAATTTCATTCACCTACTATTTGCCAACAATGTAAAACTTCTTCGAAAAAATGACAACTTTTTATGAAAAGGCGAATATAGTGTATATTCGACACTTCTTTTATAAATACCATTTTCTGTTGAAGCTTCAGAACCAGAGTCATTTGAAACAACATATTTTAGCCCCCTCCCCTTACCCTTTCCCCCCCAGAACAGTGGGTTTCATTTCCAGCATGGGCTAACAATGTTATATTAATTGAGGGGAAAGTAGCCGGAAAAATTATGTGCGAATAAAGGCATGATAAACATGAAACTTCAGACACAACGATTTAGTGACAAGGTTTTCCAGCATAAAATACTCATGTACTGCTTTCCAAATTTCCACAAAATCAGTTCACACTTTCTTTCCATAAAAATTACAAAAATAGATCATTCAGTCCACATCTAGAAAATATGTTTTCCATAACTGGGTTCAAACTAATCACAATTGGAAATAACATTTTCAAGCATTCAGAAAATCACATTAGATTTTCCAATGTTCACTAACAATACCCGAAAGTGACTGATGGAATGTGCCATGGCAACAGGCTACATTGCAGCAGCCTGTTGCCTGTGTTTCATTGCATGTGCCATCTCAATGTACTGGGTTGGTCCATGGTGACATTGTCACTACTGGTTCAAGATTATGAATTGGCAACCCCATCATGATAGAAGTCACACCTGATAGTTACACAGTACCAGCCAGTGGTAAGTTTCTTCTTCCAATTTCCAAGACTGTAATTTGGTTTCTTAATTTGGTTTCCAGTGCCTTGTGGTGGTACTTGTCTGCTTACAAAGCCATTTACTGAGGACTGTATATCAGATTCTTAAGACAATACAAGTATCTCACACAAGTGACAAGCAAAAAGTAATATCTATTTTGATTTTAAACTTCTCAGCATTGCAGTTTACATTCTTCAGAATTTTTGAGCTACTTCTGCAGTTCACTTTCTGGAATTTGATACTGTCGGTCACTTGACGATATCGAAGAAACAGTGGACGTTGAAATGAGGTGTTTGGGTATGCAGTCTGTCTTGGACCAATAAAATGAATGAACTGGGCCTTTGGGCTGCATGAATTATTTCAGTGCATAATTTTGTTCCGTTGATTTGTCAGTAATGTTGCTGATCCACAATTCATTATTGTACACTCAGGCAGTGTAATGCTCATGTAACAGCTCCATTAATTTTAGACTTAGCGTGGCTGTGCTAGGTACTCTATCAACAAAATTTACTGAGGATTGTTTCTATTTGGAACCATGTGCTCAATGATAGCAATATTATTATTGTAAATTAGAAAATGGGCAGCGTCAGTCATAGGAGATTTGAAATCATTTATTGCAGCAAATCAATTTCAGGTGCTGTGTGACCATCTTCAGTGCAAATATTAAAGTGTTGAAGACTTGTATTATAAAAACACATATTACAACTTCAGTTGGCTGTCACTACAGAAGAACATAGCAGCTAACATACAAATTTCGCCAGAAGGTACAAAATGCAGTGAGTCGCAGCACAGAAAAGGTAATTTGTTCACATGAGGGTGTGTTGTGCCCAGAGAGTGAAAGTAGCCATTAGCTACAAAACTATGCATTAGGAACACACAGAAGGATCACTACAGTGTTCTGTGAGGCAGGAATGATGGCCCAAAAAATATTGTGTGTCTAAGAGCTCGCAAGTAGAAAAGACCAGCAGAAAGTCCCGAAGAAACTTAAACAAAGACATCATGGAACATGAGGCTTGTGCGGGGGTGTTGGAAGGATTTACACCGCAGGAATGAAATGCAAAAAGAGTAAGGGGTGAGGGAGGGCAAAGAAAGGATCTAAATCGCGGGAAATGAAATGAGGAAGAAGAGGAAAGCAAAACATGAAGGGGAATGAGGAAAACAACACGTAGTGCAAAATACCCAGATAGGAGGAGGGCAAGAGGGGCGCTGTCAACCTCATAAGGACATGCCGTCAACAGCTGCGTAATTTTGGCAGAGACATCAAGCAGCGGGGTCAGCAGTGGGTTTGGCTGTAGGAGGGCAACCTTTGTGCAGGACAGGGTGGCAGCTGGGTCCACTTGCTGTGATGCCAGACAACTACACTGGGATGCTGACCATACCCTCATCGCAAAATTTTGTCCGAGGCAGTGCCATCCTCGGGAAGGCTGCAACATGTGGAGCAGCATCTGGTGCAGCCAGATGATGATGATGCCTGGCTGACGGATGAGACTGGATGCTCCTAGGACATAACTTTTCCTCATCACAAAGTTTTATGTTGCACCACCCTTGTTAGGAAGGCCACTCGTGGCCGCATAATTAAGGCAAAGATGCGGGGCAGGAGTACCCACGTTGGGCGTGGCTGGAGGAGTGCAGCGGCTGGGTGGCAGATGAGTCCTGGTGCTGTCGGAACGGATCATTATCCTTGTTGCCAACTTGTGGCCTGGACTGTGCCGCCCTCAGAAGTAAAACCGGCTATGGTCACATCTCCTTGGCAAGGACATGAACTGGCAGGGCAGCATTGGATATGGCTGGGGGAGGGGGGGGAGTGCAGTAGCAAGGGAGGACAACAGTGGCAATTGACTGCTGTTGTTGCAGCATGTACACTTTAATCATTGCCAACTTTTATGTCCCTTGTGTATGAATGCAAACAATTGATGATACCCAGGTGGTAGTATTTAAGTTCACTTTTACCGGCACAACACACAAAAGCAAAGTTCAGTATAAGGCATAGAGAGTAACACACTTGAAAGATTGTCCTGATTTGATATTAGCATGACAAAATCAAAGTCCATGGTTATGTTGGTCACAATGGTCCCTACTAGGCACAAGTACATGGTTCGTTCCACAGAAGCAATATCAGTTCAATGGCACTGAGTCCCAGGAAGGCCAGTGTAGGAAGAGGTGAAGGCTCTGAGAGGGATGGCTAGTGGCTCGCTGTGACTGATGCGAAGTGTCATCGCTGGTGGCTGCTGGAGCGATGTCGTAGTGGTGTGGATGTGGTCCTTGGGGCTGGACTCGACAAGAGCTCTGACTGTGGATTGCAGAACAAGGCCAACGTTAAACCTGGAGAGTGAGAATATGCTTCTTGCTTGCAATTGAGCCGCAGGCAGAAGGATATCGCAGATTGGTCAGCGAACATGTGATTTGTGGATACAACATAGGCCGTGCTATTACAGTGTTGCTGTCACCAATGTGCCCGCTGCTAGTGTGCAAGGCTGGTGCCTCTGGTGCACCTGCTGGAGATTAGCGTATCAACATGCATGTTATTGTGAGTCTACAGTAATGTTCCCAAAACACGCAGAGTACTTGCGATGCTCTGCACGTGACTCACTCCGGAGGATTGCCCGCAGCACTGCAGCAGACTAGCTGCTGGTTGTGGGCATCATACCACAAGCAGAAGTGGCTGGTGAAAGGCCAGGTATAACAGAAACCTCATAGGGACAAGAAGGATAAATCAAAAATTAAACCAAATTCTACTTTTCCAGGCAATCCGCCCCCCCCCCCCCCCCCCCCCCCCCCCCCCCGTCCTCTGAGTTCAAGTCTATGAATACCAATGAAGAACTGCACATTCAGGTGGAGCACAACTTGGCAGCAAAGTAATTTGTTCTTCCGTTTTCCTTCACTGCTTTATCAGAGCCCAATCTAATGTTTCTTCAATGTAACTGTAACAGCTCCGATCACCATCAGGCCAAACTCCATCAAAAAGTGACTATTTACACTGAAGTTTGCATGATGTTTCAGCAGACATGGTTCTCAGAAACTCGATTCCCCATTATTAAAAATTACAAATACTACTGTACAAATAGTAATAATGTTGATAAGACATCAGACCTGCACACTCATTTCATCTGACACAGTTAGCAGGTGCCACCAACCACTGCATTATAAGCCATGATTGTTCATGTCTACATGTCAGTTAGGGTAATAGTATGTAATATCTGTGTACCCCCTCCCCAGACAAATCTATACCATATCATGCGAGCTGGTGGGACAACTGCCTCCACCCTTCCTCCTACTGGGGGACTCGAGTGCTGACAATCCTCTGCAGCAGCCAAACCATATCCAGCAGCGGCCAAGTAATAGAGCAGTTAATTCAGAAATCCTTAACACCGGCATTGCGTCACATTTCAACACGGACCACGGACCATGGAACATACTCACTCATGCATATTACAATCTGCAAACTGACACTTTACTCTTAACCCTGTGGTCTGTCCATGGTAACCTCTGTGGCAGTGATCACTGGCTTATCGCTCTCTCTTTCTCCACCCGTCAACCAGTGGAACATGCACCATGTTGGTGTCTTCAGAAAGCCAACTGGCAAGCTTTTGCCTCTAAAGCAATTTTTGAAACCAATCAAGAGAAGGATATTCAAGGAGTGGTACAAAATGCTATGAAAGGAAATCCAGAAATACAGAATCAATCTGAAACCCCTTGTCAATAGCACTCAACACTTCATGCGAATAAAGGGCTAGTTATGTTTCACAAGAACAATTTTTTCGAAACCCATGTTGACTGTGTGTCAATAGACCGTTTTCTTCGAGGTAATTCATAATATTCGAACACAATATATATTCCAGAATCCTGCTGCATATCGACATTGAGAGAAGAGGAGTATGTGGCACAACTTGACAAAAAGAAGGGACCGGTTGGTAGGACATGTTCTGAGGCATCAAGGGATCACAAATTTAGCATTGGAGGGCAGCGTGGAGGGTAAAAATCATAGAGGGAGACCAAGAGAAGAATACACTAAGCAGATTCGGAAGGATGTGGGTTGCAGTAAGTACTGGGAGATCAAGAAGCTTGCACAGGATAGAGTAGCATGGAGAGCTGCATCAAACCAGTCTCAGGACTGAAGACAACAACAACAACAACAACAACAACAAGTCGTAGGGTCAGTAGTATTGCCTCACGTGTTCCAACATTTCTACGGAATCCAAACTGATCTTCACCGAGGTCGGTTTCTACCAGTTTTTCCATTCGTCTGTAAAGAATTCACGTTAGTATTTTGCAGCTGTGACTTATTAAACTGATAGTTCAGTAATTTCCACATCTGTCAACACCTGCTTTGTTTGGGATTGGAATTATTATATTCTTCTTGACGTCTGAGGGAATTTCGCCTGTCTCGTACATCTTGCTCACCAGATGGTAGAGTTTTGTCAGGACTGGCTCTCCCAAGGCTGTCAGTAGTTCTAATGGAATGTTGTCTACTCCCGGGGCCTTGTTTTGACTTTAAGTGCTCTGTCAAACTCTTCACGCAGTAGCCTTTTGATATACACTTAAATATTCCCCCAAAATCTAACTGCTATCAATTTCAGGTTTCAAATTGCTGATATGCCTTTTTGTACCAGACATTTGCAACCCTTTGATGGAAGGACTCAAGGAATTCATTAAAATTATTTGAAATAAACACTCAAATAGTTATGTTAATATTTTATTGTGATGAACAAGAACAGTAATGGAATTACGAATGTCTTAAATGTGTTGCATCTACAAGCAGAGTTGTGGTATGTGAAAAGTAATAAGTACAAAGATTATTATTATTACTATCATCACCATAAAAAGGAAGGTAGTTTACAAGTTTCAAAAAGATGTAGAAGTCTTGAGGATTTATGTAGAATAAAATTGTGGCTCACTGCTCCAGCTTTACTATGATGGTAGCATTGAGAATGACTTACTTCAAAGTTCGCTCTTTCTATATATTACTTTTTGTGTGCCATTGCTCAGGTTGTAGGCGTAGCCTCATTTTTGGAATTTATGGTTCTCATTTACCTACTTGTACAGTTCTCTGGACAACAAATGGAATGCATCTACATAGACCACTGCCAGCTTGAGAAAAAGGAAGCAAGGCTGAGAATGAGAAGGATGCATTTACAGACAAGGACAGAGATACATATTACCCTGCAATACAAAATATTCTCCACCCTTGGTGGATGACACCAACAGCACCTTGGCAATTTCATGCAACAGCCTGATCCATCACAATACTGCCAGACCAGCCATGCAATATTACTGCCTATTGTAACAATGTTGATAGCAAGATTACCATGGCTGCACATTACTATAAAATAAGGCCCATGTAAATCAACCTTTTGGTTATCTGGTCTGTACACAGCACATGTTGCAACAGTAGAAGCACAGGGTGACACAGTTAAAAGTAGCCCACCTCCCTTTTGAACTCAAATGCAGTAATTTTTTGATCTCTGAAATAGAGTAAAGAACGACAACAGTGGGCAGTTTAATACAATAATCAATTGCTGGCATTCTTCTGTCAGCATTTAACTTAATTTCATCAGTGAAGTCGGACGTTTCTCTTTGCAGTCTGCAAAATGACATTCTCAATAGAAGAAAGAGTTGAAACTGTGGAAACATCTGAGAACAGGTTCAATTAAGGGAACTTGCCAAAAATTTTGCATCAAGTATCCAGATTGAGGACTACCAGCAGAGAGAGCTGTGTCTGTATAAAAATTGGTGCATCTACAGATCTGTGCAAAACGTAAAATGACAAATAATTCCTTCAGTTCACACACCAGAAGATGTTGCAGACATTCACTGAAGAATTATTCAAAGCCCAAAGAAGTATACACATAAACTGGCCCAACAGGTGCATGTAAGTAGGAGGACTAGGAAGTTGCCAGTGGATATTGAAAATTCTTAATTTGAAGCCATATTTTGCGACGGTTGTGTAGCGATCGTGAGAGGATAACAGTCAAATTACTGTATGTAGCTTTTGAATGACATCAGCGATGTTTTGTTAGACTCATTCCATGACATCATGAGTGATAAAGCATGGTTTCATCTTTCCAGTCATGTGAATTCACAGAATGTGAGGTACTGGGCAACAGAGAATCATAACATTGTGTTGTGTCAGCAACCACTCCATGATGAAAAAAATCAGCATTTGATGTAATGTAACAGGAATGGGCATAATTGGACCGATATTTTTTTTACACTACCCTCAAGATGGTTGCATAAATGAAAATTTTTGATACATGTTGTGCTCAGCTCACACAGAATATGAAAGATAATACTACTTCTTCCAGCAAGATGGGGCAACAAGCCACATAAGTAAGATATCCCTGGTATGAGTCCATGATGGCTTCACTGAGAAACGAACTGTCGGCAAACATTTGTGGCCACGAAGTTTACCAGATCTAACAACATGTGATATTTTCCTGTGTGGACACTTGGAGAGCAAGGTCTGTGAAACAAATTCACACACAATACGTAAATTGAAAGACAACATCAGCCATAAAATTTCTTCCATCGATATCTGAACATTACAACAGGTATATCTGAATATGCCTAAGCATGCACAGCTGTGTATTGATGTTGCAGTGGGTCACTATATTTTTCATTGTAAATAAATGGTAAGTTCACGTCAATGCTTTGTTTCTGTAATTTCACTGCATTTTCTTTAAACTTACATAGACTACTTCTATCTGTGCCACCCTATGGTGTTACATACAGCATTTCCTGCAGTCTTCCATACACAATTCATTTCTCAATAACAGCTTAAGCATTTTATGTTGAAATATTGTCTGAAACTTTGAAGGTGTGAAATAGAACAGACAATTCCAGTATTTATGTCTTTCCACAATTTCTGATGTAAAAAAGCACTAACATTGTGCAGAGACTAGTAGGAGCATTCCTATTTTTCCCCCTTCTCCAGTCAGTCAAATTTTGTTTACCTGTACTATCAGCTAATAAGTAAACTTTTCAACTGTTGCAGCAACCGGCATTGCCCGCTCTGTTTCACCAGGACAAGGTTTAAGGACAGCCCCTTTTTCTGCAACTACAACATCTGATGCAAGATCTGCACCACCATCAGGAAACTGGATGGCCACGACTGCTGAACAACTTGTGACACAGGCAAGTTTTATTTATGTTTCATATGTTTTATCTACATTACATTACATTACATTAAGTATTACCAATTTTCTAAAAATGGTATATTACTTTCAGTACACACTCTAAGCATGGCAGATTTAAATAATAATGATTGGCTTCTCTGAAAATTACTCAGAGATCCGTTCCTGAAGGACAATATAATAATTATATGTGCTACAGGACAAGATCATTTTAATGATAGTTGAGGTGACAGGTAGTTAATCATTGTAGGAGTATATGATAACAAATTCAGACCAAATGAAGCACACGACACAGTAAAGCATGCTCGGTCACATCAATACACAGTTTACCCCTTCTGACAACAACGCAGGCATGCATGATCATCGGGTGCGAAATAGCATCCTGTGGTAGATTTTCCCAAGGATCTTGTGTCTTCAGTTGCAATTCAGTAGTGATTCTTGCAACCCTGGAGAATGAGAGTAGGTTCTTGCTTCATGGTATGTTCAATCGGCGAAAGGTCTGGTGATTTTGCAAGCCCAGACAGTTGTTGTACGCCATGAAGAACTCATTGTGTTGCAGCAGCCTTAAGCGGACATGTGTTGTGCTGCTGGAAAAGCACACCATCTTCTTTCCACAGAAATGACAGTAGCATGGGGATAATGCCTGTGCAATGTAGAAGCCTTAAATGTGATCACGAATTGTAACAGATGGTCTCAAACACCATGAAGCCTGGGATGGGACCTGTGTGTCTTGGGTGAATGTGCTTTGTAATAGGCTGCTCAACAGGTCTACGCCACATACATATATTTCCATCACTCCCATACAAACAAAACCTACTCTCATCACTGAAGACAACAGAGTGACATTCCACTTTCCAGTCAATTCTTTCATGACACTATATCTGCTATACTTGATGTTGTTGTGGTATCAACCTCGCCAGAAGCGCACGTGATCTTAATCCCTCTGCTAACAGGCAGTTCCCAGTTGCCTCTGATGACATAGAAGGTGCAACATGTGCCCAGATTTTGTCCCGGGGTAATGATTGGACAGCCACTGCCACTCACACAATGTGTCATCTTGACTTGTGTATGTAGTACATAGACATCGAGAACCTGGTCAACAGGTGTGGGAATGTTCCACAGGCCACTGTTGAAAGCATCATCACACAACCGATACAATGTGGCCAGCATGTGCAGCAATCCATCAGTAAAAGGGTCCCTGTTCAAATGACTGAAACTGTTCAGTAGGCATACGTACTCCCCTGTGAGACACGGTTGTACCCTAGGATGAATGTTGTAAACACTGTCTGCCTCTAAACTCTCAACACAGTTACTGCCAGCAGAGTCAAAACAGAAGATGCACAGACAGGCCTGCCGAGTGCCATCTGATCGCCGGTGGCCGTGACAAATGTCACACTACAACCTCTCAGTACGTACATATCATACTCTGGTGCCACTGAACACAGCCCTTGTGTGTTGCATTTTTTTCTCTCTGTGTATAAAAAAGCTGCAAGCTGAAATGGCTATTGAATTGAAGTAGTTTTGGGGAATCATTTGAATCAGGGATTACCATCAGCTGCATACAACACTAAAATGAGGTGTAAATTTGCTGTGCTTGCTTTGTTTGCTGTTGCCATTTGTCTTTTAAAAAGGCTGGAGAGTGTGCTAGTTATTTGCCTGTTCACATCTATGTCCTACAGGAAGAATGAATAGGTTGACAAAAGTTCATTGGGTAAGTAAATTGCTTGTCCATATTTTCAATGTGTCGTTGCTGTATTGTCATGTGGTACAGCCTTTTGTGTCTAATTGCTGGTTTGGCATTTCCCATATATGTTGTACTTATTTCCTGCAATTAGTCATTGGAGGTCATACTATCAGTTGGTCTAATATTTTGCAAGATACATCCAAAGCTTTGAAGAAGTATTCATAATTTTCATAGTAAAAGTTTTGTATTGGTGGAGAGGATCAAGATAATACACTGAAGCAACCATTGAAATCAAGCCCATTGTGCTCAGTAGTATGTTACGCCATAGCTGGTTGGTATTCATGGCCCCATAGAATGTTGTGCAGAAATTGTAGCAGAGCTGGTATGTGATTTGGCTGCTCCCACAGGTAGCTCTGCCTCTGATAGATTAGGACAAGCCTGTGACAAGGCTTTAGTAGGATGTGCAGGTTGGGTGAATTGGGCAAGTCTTGAGCCTGGGACTTACACTGGGATATGACCCATGTGGTAAAGGACCGAGAGAGGTTGTGCCATAGAATGTGGTCCCGAGGCCAAGACACCGGGTCGTCATACCTCCATAGCCTCAATACCTTTTCTCTCATTTGCTTCTTCTGGTGCTTCTGAGCCCAATATGCCTCCCTCCTGGACGTTGACCTCAATCTTTCTGAGGGCTCCATCCATAATTCTGTCCATATGAAGATGACTAGCCATCAACAGTACATGCCTTTAGACAGCTGTCATCACTACCACACCAAAAAATCACTGCTGTATATTCTGGCCACCTGAGGTTGGCACATCTGCAGTGACAAGAAATCCCTTGCTCAGTATGCTGAAGGTCTCACAGAGGCATCTACAGACAGGCACTGTACCTAAAACATGCTCTGCAGACCCTTACACACACACACACACACACACACACACACCTCCTCCCCAACACCCACCAACCCCGAGAATCAGTTGCGAAGATGCACCAGTATCACCCTGGACTGGGACAACTTGACCATATCCTTTGCCAGGGTTTTGACTCCTGTCCTCGTGCTCAAAAATAGGAATATCCTACTTATAGACCTTCCCAACCGTCCTACGATGGTATTCTCCCATTCACCCAGTGTATGCAACACAGTGGTCCATTCCTATGCCACAGTTGCTCCCAGCTCCTTGCCACACAGGTCATATTCCAGTAGTGGAGCACACTGCTGAGAGCAGCATGCTCAATTTAAATGGTTGCTTCAGAATCTGTGCCATCTCTATCCTTGCCACAACACCATCTTCCCTGAACTAAGTAGATAAGAGTTGTCTTCGCCACACACCCTTCATTCCATTAATCCTCCTGGCCTCAATCTCCACTAACCCCTTACCTCACACCCATCTCCACCCTGCCCCAGGACCCTAACTTCACCTACACCTGCACCCACACCTTATCCCATTCTATCAGCTCTTCCCAATCTGTTCCTCACAGATGCCGGTGACCATGAGTCACTTTCCTATGCTATATACACCTGTTGCATCTCCTTCGTGCTTTATTGTCCTGTACACCTGTTGCCTTTATTGGAGCTATCAGGCACCCTTTCACAGTCCTCCCTCCCATTTCCCACTTACTCTCTCCCGTCTCCCACTCCACTACCTCCCATTTCCCAGTTACTTTCTGCCCTCTCCCACTGCATCTGAAATAACACATCATCCCAGCCAACCTGCAGAGCTGCAGTACCAACAGTTTGTTTTCAGCTGGCATAATGTATCGATCACACACGTACCTGTGTGTGTGTGTGTGTGTGTGTGTGTGTGTGTGTGTGTGTGTGTGTCCATATTCTAAATCGAGAAAAGATTCATCCAAGAACTGGTAGGTTTTCAGCCTTTTTTATGTGCCTGTTACTGACCCAACACCTCTACTATTGGTTACTCCTTACCTTTTCTCCTAAATTATATATATTCTGCCAGCACTTTCCATTGCCAGATAAAAAGTGATTTCTTTGGTTGCAGTTTACGTTAAAAAGACTTGAGGATTTGGCGAAGAAAACAAAGTTGAGTCTCTTATGTGAGAAAAATCTGTTTTAAAAATTGTCATTGTTTTTCTAAATTGCCAAAAAAGCAACTAGAGGACACCAAGTGATGCCACACTACAACATAATCTGACAGCTATTCCATGGTAACACCAAAGTGTATAACCAACAGAGAGCATTGTAGTAGGTTCAACAGTTTGATTAATGAACAACCCAATTTGTTTCTGATATCTGGCAGTGCACTCTCATCTGCATTTTTCTGTTTATGTATTCCTTTGGTAGGTAATGCTCACTGGACCTGCAATACCTGTAATCAATACTGTATAATGCTGTAGTGTGGGTCATATATTGAATGCTTATTTAGATACTAGTGGAATTTTTTCCAGTTAAACAGTGAACTTTTATAAAATTTTCTCCACACAGTAACGAAATGTACAGATGGAATTGTAAACAGTCTTTAGGGACATTTCCATAAAAATGAGTGTGACCACTAACAATTATTATTCTTTATGTTTTATGCCTAGTGTTCATAGTGGTATATGTTGCAGTCAAGTTAGTTCACACATCAGATGATGGTCACAAACTGTCAGCTTAGGTTAATTTTTCACAAAGATGGGGCTCGGTTGTGGTAATTAGGCTGCTGCTGATAGTAATTGGATGCATTTCAACAGTATTCTTTTTAAGTTGTTGCATTGAGAAACAGTTAGTCTAGAAAATTCCCAAATACATCTCCATGTAGTAGGTACTTTGTTATGAAGTTCTTAACAATCGAAGATCATACATAGTCTTCATATAGCAACCTCGAAGACTATGCTTCAGGTCTGATAGCGTGCAGCCTGTTCTTTTCAGTGTGGGAAATTACCACCAGCCTTGCAACCCAAGGCGGTCTAATGGGAGTTACGATCTATAAAAATGTAACAAGGTAAATTTCCCAAATTGGAGATATTCCAACCAAAAGATGAAACAGTTTAAAAACAAGGAAACTTTGAACCTTCAGTACTGATCAGTGGACATCATGAAGGTACAAGAATATTTAATAATTACAGAAGACCTGAAAAATCATCATAATAATACTTTCAGCATTTGGGTTTGTTCTATTACCTACTTTTTATGATTCTGATTTAATTTAATCACCATTAGATAATTTATTTTTAAGCTGGTGTAGCAAATAACTTTTGACCATTCAGTTTTTTTATCACTGACACTTACAGCCCACAGCTGTCCAATTTTTCATTTACAACACTAAATCTCAAAAATGGGATGAATGAAAAATTGTTGTGATGCCAACCAACTGACGTTCTCAGGATGGCTGCATGTTTAAGACCAATTTCAGGGTCATTTGGCAGTGTCTGTCATAAGTCGACTCAATCTTTCTCTCTCCGTCAGTCGAGGATTAGAGATATAAAAATATATTCTGTAATGAAAAGGCCCTTCTTATCGACAGAAAAGAAGAGGAATTGGATTGTTGTCATTGCAGACTATTAACAGAGCAATGAAAAACGGATCCAGCTTTCAAAATGAAAGTTCGCTTCTTACAACAGAAAAAATAAAACTTCTTAGCTACCCCTGCCCTCCTCCCCCTGCTGCCACTGGGGAGTCCTCAGTCATCCTTCTTCTCATACAAACTAAAGATGGCATTTTATAGACAACTCACAGCTTTCTGCATGCTGCAGTTACTGGGCATATTTCCTGTGTCTGTATGTGGTTAGTGATGACAATATTCTGTAACCAGTGTTGTTTGTTTGGTAGTAAGACTCCTGCCATATCAGAAGACGTTACACAAAATTTCTACTGAGTGTACATCCATTTTGTAGCATGATATCTTTATTCTTATTGTAATTACACAGTTCCTTTATTCCCTATTTCAGGATAAACGTGCACAGGTAGTGCAAGTAACACCACGTGTCAGTCTGACGACATCACCAAGCTCCAAGGTGTTTGCATCTCAGGGTAACAAAGTAATGTTTCATGTGACATCTAGTACTGCTGTTCAGCCGGAGACTCAAACTCCTCCCAAAAAAGTAGCTGCCCCCAGCAGGGGTGTTCCCCCTCCTGTACCTCCAAATAAACCTATAGTGCCACCAAAGAAAGAAGCTGTTGTAAGACGATCTGAGCCCTCATCCAACACTTCTGAAGCTGTGGACGGAAAGAAGAAATATGCAGTTGCCAAAGAAAAAGTGCAGGAAGGTGAAGTGCATGAGAATAGGAGAGAACCACAGGTGGGTTCTCAAGAGGAAACAGGCAGTGCACGTCTGCATGAAAATCTTTCTGGTCAAAGCTTAGAAATTTTAGGGCAGGAGTTAGCAGATTTTCAAAAAATTCTTTGTTCCATGGGAGCAGGTAAAAAAGCTTAAATTTCCTACAGTCATTTATCATGTTTGCACTGGATACCAAATACTGGTGAAATATGGCAGGTTGGTGAATTGCTGCTTTCTTCAGTCCACTTTAATTTTCCTCCTACCTCCTTTCCTCAAAATTTTGTTTGAGCTACTGATGTGACATGAACTTTTTTGTTACTTTTTTCCACAAAAAGAAATTAGGTTACCTGTCTCCCTCTTACCTTGAGAAATTATGTTTAGACAAAACACACACAAGTAAATATCCTCTTTTCTTAATGTCTTGTGTTGATAGTTTTTGTTTTGTGCTTATAATGCAATGTAAACTGTTTAATGGCTGTTAATGTGATGTAATATCTTGTCCTATACATTTATTTAACTCATAATAGCCAATTTAGACTGGTATTGTTACACGGATGACAGAATTGTCATTCATTTAGCATTGGAAAATTGTTCATATTGCCACATCGTAAAACGTTTTTCTGTGGTATAACTGCGTTTATAGGATACAGTGTTTCAATGGAGTGCATGTTCTTAGTTTATTTATCATTAACTGTTTTAATATTTGTGGTGATAATATATTGCATTTAGTTACGTGTGTGCTCATCATTGTTTTAAGCTCAGTATAGAAAGAGAAGACTGGGAAGATTGGAATTAAGTGCTTGATGGGTTGTGTAGTCTTTATACTTAAAACAGTCGCTTAAACTCACAGTCCTGCAATGCTCCTTCTGTTAAGATGTGTGATATGTGCTTGTTTTAATTTTTATTCAGTAGTTGCCAGTCATGGCTTCCAGGTGTGTTTATTTGGGACATGCCAAATTAGGTTTGATGGTTTAATGATTATAGACTAATTCTTAGATTTCTGTTATTAAAAGCGTGGTCTTCACTCCTAAGAGACCACATTTTTAATTACAGTGTTATTTCTGGGATGTAAAAGATACAAAATGTCTTTATGTCATATGTATTGATACTGCGTAAATTACTGTATGTAGCTAGCAAAAAAAAAAAGACGACTGTTACATGTTCTAGATTATTGAATTGGGGCTGTGCCCTGCAAGATTTATTCCAAAGCATATAAAGAATATGCCAAATGCATGGTAATGCAAAGAGTTTACCATGTGCAAGTTACTGAAGTCTTATTTCCTAGTGGAGATCAGACTCATTTTAAAATCTGTGAAACAACTTAATTGAAGCTAATTTTTATCCAGTGTTGAGTGCCTTGTGGAATTCAGAAACAGAAATTTTCCAGATGCTGAAGTGGTATTTTTGGCGTAGTTAAATTGATACAGGTCTTGGAATTTGACCTGTTTACTTACGGTAGCAGAAATACATATGAAAACCTTCTAGTAACTACTTGATACAAGTAATTGAAAGTACTGAGTAGCTTTCAAAAAGTATGGTTACCAGTATCACTTATTCATGTAGGTAGATAAATAATAAGTGACAGTGGAACCTGTTTTCTTAAATTTTCACTTCATTATTTTTTTGATGTGGCTCTCTTCAAAACATTCATATTATTTTAAGACAAAGGTGGCTGTTAGAGAATTAAAGGGACTTTGAATATGTATCAGCCTTGAAGGGAATCAAGTATTCTCTTTTGAAGTTTAGTGATTCTCCTTATTCTGTTGTATAATTGTCATTTTTATAATGTTCAGGGCCATTAGACGACTTACTAAGGAGACTCTATGGACTGGCTTTCTTCAATTTTCTTCGTAATTAAAGGATCTGAATATCAATATCTGGACATCAATTTCCTAAAACAGTACAAATGCACTTCTAAAAAACACTTGAGAAAATTAACTTTGAGACTATTAAGGGCATAGCACTGTTAAGTAAAAATAATATCGATCTGTATCAGTCAGTCAGTCACCTTGAACTGTGTGTGTGTGTGTGTGTGTGTGTTGTGTGCTAACTTTGTAATTGCGAGGTTGTTGATTAGTTTCTCACTAGTTGCATCTTTTTACTTCTATTTGAATTCTGTGTTTATTATAAAATTGAAATGTTAATTAATAAACATTGAATAATAATAATTTTCTAATAAAAACACACATTCTTTTGTTAATTTCTAGTCACATGAAAATGCGAGTATTCATAATCAATTAAAATTTGGTACAAAAATGAGAAAGTTGAAATAGAGAATAAGATATTTGGCCTGGCTAAATGCATATCATGAGCCATTCTCCTCCAGCATGTGCTTTCCCCTCCAACTCGTCTCGGGCATTGCTGTCACGGTCCTGAAACAGCTATTCCGGCCAATTACAGGGATGACTGTAATTCATTATGAATGGTGAGCCTATTCCCAATATGCGAATTCAAATTATATAAGTGATTTGTGTGTTAGAAATGATAATACTGATAAAAAGTGAATCCTGAAGTTTATTTTCAAATTCCAAAGTATTCGATTATACCTCTTAATTAAGAGACTTGAAAAGTTCTTTTATAAGCGCAAAAACAAAAGAAAATAAAAAGAGCCAAACAGTTTCCTGCACTCAAAACTGAATTTCAAATGAAGAAATATAATATTCAGCATCAGCATTTACCAAAAGTTGCTTAAATTTTCTATGAGATGGTGATGGACTTTGTCAGTGTATTATATACTTGATTTTTATTGCTAACGGCATTCTAACACTGTTCCCACGTAATGCTTCTTAATGAATAATACAATGAAAAGTTAAACGATTTATTCTCTTTTTTTCATAAATGGGCAACAAAACCGTTTTTGCCACTGACTGAAGCTTGTGTACCAGTGGTACAAATTGCATAGCATTTTTGGGAACCACCAGTTTTGTTGCATGATGTTATCACCATTAAAAATATCCAAAACTGGTGTTTGAAGACATACAGATGTGAGTTAGTAATTCCTACCCACCACTTTTTACACATTACAGTAATACAATAAAATTAGTAGTTGACTGAGGTCCATTCAATCAGTACCCTTCATTGGCAGTTTGCAATGAGATTGTCTAGTTCCTTTTAGCTATGACCGATATCAGGACATTGTCTTTCACAGTGTTAGGTTGCAAAGCAGCAAGTTTTATGTTAACTCTGTAGAGTTATAGCTATTGCTTGCTGTATGATCAGTGTTAAAAGCCAAAATAAGTAAATAAGAAGGCAGCTGTTTTTAAATGTTCATCATCATCATATCCAGATATTTTTGCAATATCTGTTGCACATTCTATCGCAGGTGTGCCATTACAGAAGCATTTCCGATCTTTTGCCAATTTTAAACATACCACATACAGTCCAGTTGAACACTTTTCTGTAAGACTTGATGGTTCGGGCAACTGTTTTCTTTTTTAATTTATCCAGTAAAGGGAATCATTCGTCAGGACAGTAACGTGCGTGAATTGCTTCATTGAGTGAAAAGAAATGTTGAGCAAGATTACCTTTGCTTTCACGTAAATGTTTTGGGGTTTTAATTGGAATTGTGCACAAAAAATACTCAATACACCACTCCTCATTGAAAGCATGGTTTTCAGTGTTTTATTTTTTTTTCCAAACATTCTCAAGAACCATAACAAAAAATAGCCACAATATTAACCAGATTAATAGCCACAGTAACAACCAAAATGACCAGAGCCATAGTGCAATATTAAAGAGAGCAAATCTTAACAAATTGCTAAGAGCAACCGATGTCTGTCAGGTAGAGAGTGAAGGTGCGATAAGCTATGCTTTGAGGCCAGTTGAAGAGATGTTGCCCTCTGCACTGCTGATAAACAAGAGGATTGTATGCTGCAGCATGGCCCTAGCAGCACATACAAGTAAAGTTGGAGGGAGAGCACTTGTTGGAGTACAGTGACTTGCAAGCTATGCTTTGTCAGCCCAAATATATATTATAATTATGGTTCAATATTTGTTAACTAACTTTCCAGTTTGATAAATATATAATTCAAGTAAAAGAAAAAGTTTTTGCAAGTGAGCATCAGACCATTGTACTCAAGATTACTGGGGTGGAGTGCTATGGATGCAGTTACAGTTGTCTGTATTCCAGCAATGTTAAAAATAGTTTATACTTAACAGTGCTTGTATCTTCAGAGGTTTTTTTTTTAGAAGAGTACCATACTGCTTTAGGAAACTGGTGTCCAGGCACTGATCCTCAAATCCTGTAAGTGCGAAGGAAATCGAAAGCAGCTAATCTGCAAGGTCCCCTTGTTCGATTTGCAACCGCATTGACCTCATGCACTTCATGTTACAGGCTCGAAAATAATAGTTCAAATTTCAGGATATACTTTTGTGTTATTGATCACTATAACCATATCAGATATGATATTTTGAAGTGGCAACATCTTTATTATATACTTATCAGTAATGAGCCGTGTTTTGAGTAACGTCGGTCAGGAAAGCAACAGTCGAACATACGTTAAAAGTACACCGTGTAATGCACAGACTTTTCCGTTAGTTATGCAGTGTTGGAAAGTAATCTGAATTTATTTCATGCCCCGATTAATTTCATATTCTAGCTGTAATATTGCATTATAGTTTACAAGGCATATTTCAAGTATTAGTACTTTATTTCTTGTAAGGGAATGGCTTCTGTTAATTTTTAGTTACTTGGAAAATACTGTCTGTGATTACATATACTGATAGATGTACTGTAGGATATCTAGTACACATGTTGCTCATTCAGTCCTTTCAGTGGGATTTTGGTGGGGCTGTAACTAGATATCTTTATCTCCAGGCTCAGAAGTACTTGATTTCATTAACAAATTTTCAGGATGTTTTTAACATATAATTACTGAACATTCACAAACAAGTTTGGAAGTTTTTTGACACTTACATTAATAAATTTGTAAGATTAGTGAACAGCAGTAAAGAGTAATGTTTGTGAAACATCATTTTGGCCTAGAAACTAATGGTTGTTGTTACATAAACTGTTTAAAAGGAAAAGGAATGATTGTTGGAAGCTACCTGTTGAAGGTGGTGGTGGTGGTGGTGGTGGTGGTGGTGGTGGTGCAACACTGCATGAAGACGTAGTGTACACATAACAACTCGTATTTATTTTGTGTAATTTTATTTGCTGTGACTCACATACTATTTCTGGAGCTCTTGCAGTATACACTAATAAATGACACAACATTCTTGGCAATTCCGCGTATGTAATTATGAGGCATCGCATGATCAGTATGTGCTTATATAGGCAGAATATGTTTCTTATATATAGCTTGTTGCTAATAGGGCAGCACAAAGGGGCTATAAAGTGATGTTTCTTTTTGGAAAAATTAGTGTAATAAATTGCGAAGTGAGAAACGTGTAAAAGACAGTCTATATAGGTCTTTATTCATATTTTCAAGTCCAGGGAAGTTTCCATAATTGCTTATCTAATAGCAACTGTTACTTATCGAAGTTCTTCCTAGCTGGTAGTTCTGCCCTTTTTTCTTGTTCTTACAGTAATGTGAGCATAGTGTTGGTCATTTATGAAATTCACTTTCTTTGTTTGTTTCATTGCAGTTGAGCTTCAATTATTTCAGTTTTTTCTCTTTTGGCAGTCGTGATGCTGACTGGGACGTGTGGAAGTGGAGGATATTGAGCATTTTTAAATGTGTGTATTAAAAAGTTGAATTTCTTTTCCATTTGTGGCTTGATATTACTGACTGAGAAGCTTAGGTACTTTTAAGTGAGTTGTGTATCATATTTTGTTGTATGAGAGCTGAAACATTGAAGTTGCATGTTATTGTGATTCATTATTGATCATAATTACCCCTTTCATTCACCTGCATTTACTTTTCCACAAGGAAAGTTAACCTTATGTTGACAACAACAGTACTAGTACTATAGAAATGTTTTGTATGTCCTATTTTATTTATGAATGAATGAGTGAGTGAATGTTCCGTCCTCTCTTGCCCATCTCTATCTCGCTATAAGATGCTAGAAAATAGCATTTTAAAGCTGTACTTCAAATACTGTTACCTCCATTACTTTTAATAATCATCATGGATGGGTTAGATCATATGTAGCAGAATGTTGTCTTTCTGTGTTACAGATTTCCAGTTTTTACACTTACTGAGGTGTTGTCTTTGTTATTAATGTTTGGTGTAATTTTCTAGGCGTGATGTCTGTGGGTATCCCTCACCTTCCACTCTCTCCATGTCACCTCAAGGTGCCTACTTTTAGGCAGGAAAGCAGTCGGTTGCTAGTTTAGATGCTAATATCCTTTTGCAGTGTTCTTTTTGTTCTGTTCAGAAATTCTTGACATTAAGATTCTTTGAGGATAATGGTGTATAGTATGGTCAGAAACTGTGCACTACCACCTCTTGTGGTCCAATTTGAATGATGGAAATTCATATTATGTGAACTCAAATCAGTTAACCTTCAGTCACCATCAGTACCACCACATCACTATGATTTAAGTGCCCCATATAGGAAGACATGCATGTATAAATATTAGTAAAATTCACGACAACATGATCGTAGCCATTGTGTTAGATAATACACCACTTTCAATGATTTCTACGTTTGGGTGACTTTCCACACATGAACTGAACCATGAGATCACAGTCAGAAAATTGCTCCTGTCCCCTGTGTGTCATATGTAAGTGACATGGTGCAATGGTTAAAATACTGAATTTGCATTCAGAAGTGGGGTTAAAATCCCTGTCTGTTCATCCTAATTTACATTTTCCATGGTTTCATTAAACTTTTTAAGACAAATGCTGTCATAATTTCTTTAGAAACGACCCATGCAATCTCCTTCCCATCAGTTGTGCAACCCAAGTTTGTGCTCTGTTTCTAATGGCCTAATTGTTGAGAGAACTTTGAATATCAACCTTCCTACCTTCTTGTTTTTTTTTTTTTTTTGGAATGGATCAATGGTGTAAGAATGGTTACATTTGCAATTGTTTGTTTATGATGTGAATATGTAAAGCAGCTAATTTAGGTGGAACATTAAAAGTGTCTTTCCTCTCCCTAGTTTATTGAATTAGGTTGTACAGTGATAAAACGATAGATGTGCGTCCAGGAGAACCCAGTTTCAAGTTATGGTCCAGTCTTCATGTAAGGTTCGCAGCTGCTGTTCCAAATCGTGCATCATTGGTGATTAGATGGTAGCTTCAGCATGGTTACAGCCAGATATTTGCTGAAGTTCCTTTTGAAATTTTGGTCTATTCATTGCTCATGCCAGACATATTAAGATCCACAGAACATTAACTTTCTTGTTGTTGACATGTTTGCAATAATTAAATTTCGCGATGGGCAAGTGTTTGCCAGGTTGCTTCCTCCAGTCCATATTTTCCTGCTATTTTTCCTTCTTTTCTTGTTCCTACTATCCCCATCACAACTGAGTCTTTGTTTCCTGAAGGATTCTGAATAATTTCTTTTATATTAACCTTTTTTCCCCAACCTTATTACCTATAAATCTAGTAGCTATGTATATTTGTGCTACTGTGGGGGTCACATATTTGCTATGATAATTCATTGACTACAATGTATGTTGTATAGTGTTTTGTGCATATTTTTGTTTTCTTTTTCATTATTATACCTACTCCTGCATTATGCATATTTGATTTTCTGCTGCTAACCCTTTACTCATTTGAGCAGAAATCCTTCTCTTTCTGTCACTGACTTTACTGACAGTTTACTTCACTTCAATATATCCATTTGTTTTTCCAAGTTACTTAACCTGTCTACACAATTAAGGGCTCGTAACAGTCTACACTATGTCTCCAAGAACACTAGATTTGGTTTTTCCTAATGACAACATCCTTCTGAGAAGTCCCCAACCAAAGATTAGAATTGGGTACTGTTTTACATTGGAATATTTTATGGAAAAGAATTCCACCATTATTAAACGGTGCAATAGAGTTGCACATCATCAGAAAATATAGTAGTCTTAATGTCCCCTTGCTTTCAATAAGGTCATTGTGGCTTATGTTATAGGGCTAGATCAGTCAGTAATCCCAACTGTTGTCCCTCATCAGGAGCCATATATTAATCTAACCTCTCCACATACAACCTTCCAGCTGGTTTGTACCTGTTAATTGGCAGTTTGTATTGTTGAGGCATACAAACCATCTCACTTAGCCAAGATCCATGATGAACACTGCAGTTGGAAGAGCTATTAGCAGTAGATAAAAAATGTACACATGCTGTAGAATTTTGTTAATCCCAATATACTTTTGCTTCACTGTAAATTTATTTGCTTTGCTCATAATAAAAATAAGCATCTGTATAACCGGTTTCATTATTAAATACTCATCTTCAGATCTACAAAAAGTAACATTTGTTTTCATAGATGCCGGCCGCGGTGGTCTAGCGGTTCTAGGCGCTCAGTCCGGAGCCGCGCGACTGCTGCGGTCGCAGGTTCGAATCCTGCCTCGGGCATGGATGTGTGTGATGTCCTTAGGTTAGTTAGGTTTAAGTAGTTCTAAGTTCTAGGGGACTGATGACCGTAGATGTTAAGTCCCATAGTACTCAGAGCCATTTTTCATAGATGTTTGATGGCTATTAAAAAAGTGAAATCAAATATCTGACTGCTTCTTTATATTGAGATTAAGATAAATAAATTTACTGAGAACTATTACTGAATGCATTTCTCCTTAACTGCCAGGGTCAGTGATTACAAATACTTTTGTTTGTTTAGGTATCTTGTTACAGAATAGTAACTGTCATTTGCCCATTGAGTTCCTGAATATTGATTTGACATACATTATGATGATATCTGCATGAAGTAGTATTTGTAGTTGTCCATAACAGACTTACTTCTTGATATAGTCTTAGGCCATGTGTGAGGATATAATATTATGCAGTGGTATATCATATTTGAAACTTACTTTGACTGGGTAGTAAAAGCATCACACCAAATTTTCTAAATGTGTTTCTTAATATGTGAGTGATCAATTTAGCTGCATTGAAAAGAGATTATTTTACTTCTGTGTTTTTGACGAGAACCTAAACATAATTTTCTCTAACTCTTTTTCAAGATATGGGAAGGGGAAAGAAGAATCATATTGTATACTGTCAGTCTCAGAATAATTCACATTAGATATGAATCTGAGAATAAACATGTTAATTAAATATTGCAGCTATTCATTAATGTGGTGATTATATATTATCATCCTTAGACAGAACAGTGCCAGTTGTTTCCAGGGAGTCAGACCATCTACTCAGAATCTACCGAGTTTATTTTCATTCTTCGTATAATAGAATTTATATATGTTCATTATCAAAAGTAGTTTTTATGAGCAGGTTCAAAATGTCAGTTTTAATTTTATCATTGTTGTTCCATTTCTTTTTTGTCCCATTGTTACGTTAAACATATGAAATGATGTCGAGAATGAAAATTTGTTATTTGGCATCTCATTTCATATAATGTTGCTGGATGAAGTCAGGTTTTACATATATATTGTTCAACAGTCTTAATGAATATGGGCAGTCTTGGTTTGCAAATATATATCACCAGCTAAACCTTTCTTGCCTATTTAATTATCATCAAGATGGGATACTTTTTCTAACACTTTTTATCATCAACTAATGACATGAATTGCTTAGATGACCCATTTACCACTAATGTATGTCTTTTGACATTATTTGCATATTCTTTTACTATGTTAGCTACTGTTATTTTTATTTCAGCCTGTTTAAAACCAAAAATGACCTGTTATTGCTATGGCAGGTTCAGCATCATATTATTATTATTATTATTATTATTATTATTATTCTCTCTCTCTCTCTCTCTCTCTCTCTCTCTCTCTCTCTCTCTCTCTCTCTCTCTCTCACACACACACACACACACACACACACACACACACACACCAAGTGAGGTGGTACAGTGGTAAGATACTGAACTCACATTTGAGAGGATGGTGATTCAAATCCCTGTCCTGACATCCAGATGTTTGTCTTCCAAGATTTATCTAACTTGCTTAAGGTGAATGCTAGAATGGTTTCTTTCAAAGCGCATGAACAATTTCCTCCCCTTTTTGAGCTTGTGCTCTATGTCTTAACAACCTCATTGTTGATGCGACCTTAAACCCTGATCTTCCTGTTTCTTTTCTTATCCATCCCCCCTCCCACCTCCCTCTCCTCTTTCAAATAATGTCATAATGGTTTTAGCTAACTGTCAAGTGAAGGCCACATCTAAAGAGTCTGATTTGGTGAGTTGTAGCATGGATCTAATGTTTGTATCTTTGTCCTTACTTGACTTTTGCACTTCAGAATGCATGATAAATATTTCAGTTGTAATGCACATAATGTTTCTGTGATATTCCATCAGCTTATTAAGATGGTAAGTAAATTATCTTGCCGTTACTACCTTCTTGTAATTGTCTGTTTTTAACAGCATTGCCTTGCATTCCTTGCCATTAATATCCTTGTACAAAGACTGCCTTATTACTTAGTGCTAGAAAACTGCATGTTATAATTATTCACTTCCCTTCACTGTTGCAGCTACTAATGAGTGAGAATAATGTGGTGTCATTGTTACTTACTTGGCATGAAATGCATGCTTACCTTTCAACAGGTATGGAGACTTCCATCCAGAATGCTTGGGAGTTAGGAAGAATGTGAAAGAAAGTTCAGCACGTAACTGCTGTATGCTAAAAGTCAATTTCATTTGAACTGATATATTGGTTTTCAAACAACTTGCAGAAAGGGAAATAGATGAACAGATACTTACAGAAAACTTATTGAAATGCTGATAATAGAGATTCATTGGTTTGGCACACTGTTAAAAATTAATAGCTCTTATAAGAACATTTGTGAACATTCTGTGTTTGATCTGAGACTTAAAAGTTTTTATTATGCTTTAAAAATGTATGTGTTTGCTTTGCAAACTCATTTTTTATCGTTGTCACTGTGTCAGTTATAAATATTCAGTGAAATATACATTGTAGTTACCATTGCCACTAGCATATGATTGTCTAAATCAATTACATTGTTGAATGCATTATTGAGGTAGTTAATCAATAAGTATTCACTTTTCTGTTGATGTTGATTATTTAAAAAATAACAATTCTATATGCTTGAGTTTTATATTTGTGAAGAAGTCAAAGAGCATTTGCTTCACTCCTAAGAGAGTATTAGGATTGTAACGTAACAAATACATCATAATTAAGAGAACACGTAATATAAAAAATAATATGGAGGGTAATAATGTGATAAAAAGTCATAATGATGATTGTGCAGTTTACTTTTTTGTTCTTTCATCTAAGAGAATCATAATTTATTAACTTTTCAGTAAATTCAGAGGTAATCTCTCTGACTTACGGGCCTAGTGATATTTGCAGCAAAAAATAAGTATGTACAAAAACTAAACTAAATTTACACATATGTGGGAAGTTCAACATCTCTTCATATGGTTTATTTACATGTCAAGTATTTTATGATATTATGATATTAAATTGTTCTATACACTTTACTTTAATTTTTCGAAAGTATCGAAAATCAAGTTAATGTTTGATTAATTTTGCTGCCACTCATTTATGCTGAGTGATTATAATCAGATGTTTATTTTACATGTAAGTCCATAACTATTGTACAGAAGTTTTTATAATTTTACAGTGCTGCAGTACGTAACCTAATGGCACTTTTCCTTCATTATTATTCAAGGATTACGGTTTTATATGAGTGTAAACAATTTTCTATGTTCTAACATCAGTAGAAATAAGATATTTTTAACATATACAAATTGCAGTGATTGTTTTATATTGTGATTGGTGGTCAGTAATTCTGTATTCTCATTTGTGCTTGTCTTCTATCTACTTTGAACATAATTAGGACAATTTTTTTAGACATTCCTTACTCTATATTTGTATAGTCTTCTGTGCATGATTTTCTATGAAAATGTATGAATACGATAGTTTTTTTATACCATCTCAATTAAAATGAGGTGACTTTGGAACTAGTCATTTTGTAGTGCATTTTATTTGATATAGGGCAATATAATGGAAAGTGTCTCATGGTCTGAGTAGAATTTTAGTTTTTTTTGTACATAATTGCTAGCTTGCCCTTGTGTAAAAAAAAAAAAAAAAAAAAAAAAAAGAAAAGAAATTGTATGTGAAAGAATTGTATGTTGTTGCTAGTGCTTTTTGTGCATTGTTAATTTCAATAAAAGCTTTTGCAGTGAATGAAAATAAAACATTATGTTAAACACAAAACCAGTTCTTCAGTGGGCTTTGACTAGCTAACTTTCCAACTACTCATTTGCATTCTTTGTTTCTACTTTAGAAATGACATTATATATCACCATAAGCTGCTATTTAAATTCTTCTTTAATTTTGTGGCTGTTAAAAGTGCACAGTGAGCAATAAATCTGTATGACACATTATCACAATTTCATAATTACACTTGAACATTGGTGCGGTGTTATGTAACAGGTGTGTAAGACAGTGAAATGTGGGTACAAATATTACCATTCTGTGTAATAACAGAAATATTACCATTTAAACTTTTCTCTTCGTTCAAATTCTTGAGGCTTCATATATTATAGTGCTGTTTGAGCCAGCCAAAGCATTTTGACCTTTGTTAAAGTTTATATTTTTAGATTTCCTCCACTTTCTAAAATTGCTTGGAATTTTCATTACTGCTGTAGGGTTTAATTTGCAAGTCTTGCATTTAGTTTTATATGCAAAGTCACCTGAAGTGCTGGTTTTCTGCATTCACATATTTGGTTATTATTCTTCTGTTGCAGTTTTAAAGTAATGGTTGTGAATGATTTGAAACCTTGCTTGTTACTGTGCTTTATTAAAAAAGTAGAAAGGCATGTTGCACTTCATCTCTGGTTGAAGTGAACCTTGGAAAAACAGAATGTACGTAAAAAAAAGTAAGCACTGCGCATGGAAATGTAAGAACACATGTGTAATTACAATTAGTTAATTCCAATTTAATTGTGTATATTTAAGATCGTTCAACTTAAATGCATAAAAATTGTTTTCTTATAACTCGAGCAGCTTTTATCACAAAAATTTAATAAGAATGGTTAACATTATTACTTCTGGTGACAGCATGTGTGCTCATGAAACTTACACTGTTCACAGCATTCTGTTCACATTGCAAGTCATTGTACAGTGAGATCCTGGTATTCAGACATATCCTGTTGTCTTTGTGCACATTCATCTGTGATGCACGGGGTGTAGTATGCTTTTGTGCCACAAATGCATTTTGCATTTGCCTTTCCTCATGCAGTCTAAAATGCTTTCTCTTTTTTTCCAGTTGATATTACAGGGGCACTTCTGTGTGTCACTCTGACTGTTTAAGATGCAGACCACCTGAAGTGTTGTTTACTTTTTATGGAACCTTTGAATGAGTTTGAGTTCACACAACATATTCCTAAACTATTGTAGTTCTTTTGACTTTTGCAATGTACATGTTCTTTTAGGAAAAAGGTTCAGATTTCCAGTCCACCATACTGATTTAGGTTTTAGATGGTTCCTCAGAATCAGTTCACACGAATGCTTACATTTTTTCTTCAAAATGTAGATCAGAGTGTTTTCTTGTTAACAACTCCTACACTATAAAGAAATTCATGAAAAGAAATAATCAGTGAGTTACTAATCTTTAAATGGCCACCATGTAGCTATATAAATATTCTAATTGTCTCTGCGACCTTTTGTTAAAATAGCACGTCCCTCTTCGTAATGTTTTTTGTAAGAAAGATCTATGTGAGACTGAACAGACTAACTAATTGAAAAGTCACAACTAATCCCTCCCCCCGCCCCCCCTCCCCCCCCCCCCCCCCCCCACACACACACACACACACACCTGTATCCCTGTCACATTGTCCAACTAAACTAGTTGCATAACCACTAATAACCTAGCTGAGCCATTAATCTCTAATCTGCCTTCTGCAGTATGCAAGTTGCCCTCTAACTGATCTTACTCAGAAGAGAAAGTAGGATGACATGGAATTCAGTGATTGTAAAGGCCAACTATTTGATTCAGGTAAGGCACCTGATACATTTTATAATGGTGAATCCTCAGTAGTAGACCAAATGATTAAGTGTTCAGTTTTATGATACTGTAAAAGGCCCTACACACTCACAAGGAATTTTTTTATAGTTTAAAAAGAGATTTGGGAATATGAGGATAACTGCTAACATATTTTTCATTTATGCTGAAACCAAGAGAACAGTGCACATCTTTCTGTAAGATGATCAAGAAAGATTAGAAGTGCAAAATAGGTTTATTTTATTTTATTTATTATATGAGAAAATAATGCAGTTCTTCTAGAATACCCAATACTCTATTAATGGATATGTGTTTTAGAATGAATATGTTGTTCATTAACGTTTGAACTGCATCCTGCATGAAGTATGTGAACTGACACTTAAAAGCATTCTTATAGTCCTATTTTGGGATAAGAATACCATGCGCAGTTGCAGTGGAAAGGAAACATCACCAACTCAATCTCATACTTCAAGGAGCAAAAAGCACATGTGCAAAATATCAGGTTCTGCACAAAAGGTTTTGCCATAATTTTGACTTTACGCAGTTATGACCTTCTGAAAGTACAGATTTTAAACTTCTATGTACACCGGTTTGTTTGTCATTGCTCCACCCCACTGCAGCCACCTATTGCTCAAGTGTGATGTGCTCTTCAGTGATGTGACAACCAGAGCCTGCATATTTGCAGGGTTTTGAAGGCAAGGGAGGAGGAGGGGGAAGGTGCACAGGTGTGGTGAACGCGTAATGAAATCCGGTTTGAGAATGTGTTTTTCTACGTGAAAGATAGGTGATTAATTTGAATATGGTATACTATATGTCAACCTCGCAAACATATACATACAATATTGTTTAACAATATTCTCATATTGATATTCAGCAGCTATATATACTCCACAAAAGTAAAATGGGTAAATCAAAGCAACTAAAGAATTATTATGAAATGAATTTATAATTATTTTCAGTTTACAATTTAATGTTGCCAATCACATTGAAGAATAGTGCGTTTCCTGCATATGTACTTCACTTTAACATTGTCAGCTTTAAAATCCAAAGAAAAATAACACACAACACTGGTGTTAATAGTGCTTTGCTACTTTTTTAATAACACCATTCATTTATTTCATTTACACTTTGTTTCGGAATCGTAACATAAAAACATTAAAAGCAAAGAGTTAACTGCAGGTTAGAATTTGTGCACTTTGACACAATGTTACTGACATCAAAACAGTTTTCACAAACGTCTTACTCACTCCAATGTGCCACATTTCACAGTCTGGCATTAAGCGGCTGCTGCAGTGTGGAGTGCGTGAGAAACACCTGGTGTGTACAAAATTTAAAATCTGTACATTCAGGAGGTCATAAGTGCGTACTGTCAGAATTATGGCCCAAATTATTGTGCGGGATTAATTGCTGGAGCTGATATCTCGCGTGTCTTTTTCTCTTTAAAATCCAAGGTCGACTTGGTTATGTTTCCTTGTCAGTTACTTTACAATATGATACTACAGAACATGATACAGTAAAAATAAGCAAATTAAACAAACTACCTCTGGAAGTTGAGAGTATTCTTATAGTGAAGACAAAAGCAGTCATATTCTACAGTAGAACCTGAATGTGAAATATCCAAGGAAACATATTTGCCTTCATTTCCAGGAATTTAACATATTTGACAATGCTCATTATTTGATCATCTTGTGACTATAAATTGTTGGCTGTATGAGGTATCTGGGTCCAGCAATTATATGTACTATGTTTTGTTACAGTTACATGATGTGTTTTTGTGTATTTGAGCCACATATTGATGTTGCCCACTATGATGTTCATTGAATCATTTACATTAAATTTTATGTCTTTTGCAGCCATACTTGCATCCTCTGCTCATATAATTCTTTCAATAATCATCTGTCATGAGCAACAGTTCATATATCTATTATCTAATGCTTAAGACAGCCAAAATGGTAAATATAACTTATTTAGTGATTAAGACATTAAAACCTGTCTTGGTTTTATGTTAATCAAACAACTTGTGGAACATGGTAGTTATGTCATGGCATTGCCATCTACTACGATGGTTTTCGTGGCAGCATCCACCAATGATATGTGTGCAATAAATGAAATGTTCCCATTGGTGTCCATAACCATAAGAAGCAATGTTCTCTTTACATGCATATTGTGTGGAGTGGTTAGATATATCCTATTTGAAAACAGACTTAATCAGTCTTTTTCAGCTTGTCAAGTAGTTCTGTTCCACATCTATCAACAGCTGACATCACAGTCATTACTGAGGAAGAATTTGTAAGAGTCAGTCAGTAGTATTAATGTTATATAATGAATTACTTATGAATTTTTGGTGTATTCACATCCATCCACGAAAAGTTTGAAAATACCAAAAACTAGTAAAGGATAATACAATGTTGTTTTCTTCAGTCGAAAGATTAGTGTTATGGAGCTCCCCATGCTATTCTATCGTGTGCGAGCCTCTTCGTCTCCAAATAACTACTACAACCTTACAGCCTTCTGAATCTGCTTACTGTATTCCCCTCTTTGTTTTCCTCTATGATTTTTACCCTCCAAACTTCCGACCAATACTAAATTGGTGATCCCTTGTTGTCTCAGAATGTGTCCCATTAACCGATCTCTTCTTTGAGTCATGTTGTGCCACACATTTCTTGTATCCCCAATTATATTCACTACCACCTCATTAGTGATGCATTGACCCATCTAATCTTTGACAGTCTTCTGTAGTACCACATTTTGAAAGCTTCTTTTCTCTTTTTATCTAAACTGTTTGTCATCCACGTTTCACTAAATTACACAGCAACACTCCATACAAATACTTTCAGATAGGATTTCCTGACACTTAAATCTATATTCTATGTTAACAAATTATTCTTCAGAAATGCTTTGTTACCATTGCCAGTCAACATTGTGTATCCGCTCTACTTCACGGGTCACCAGTGATTTGCTGACCAGATAGCAAAGCTCATCCACTACTTTAAGTGTGTCATTTCATAATTTAATTCCCTTAGCATCCCCTGATTTTATTAGACTGAATTCCAACATCCTTGTTTTGGTTTTGTTAATGTTCATCTTACATTTTCCTTTCAAAACACTGTCCATTGTGTTAAACTGCTCTTCAAAGTCCTTTGCTGTCACTGACAGAATTACAATGACATCCACAAACCTCAAAGTTTTTATTTCTTGTCCCTGGACTTTAATTCCTACTCCAAATTTTTCTTTTGTTTCCTTTACTGCTTTCTCAATTTACAAATTAAATAATGTTGGGGGTAGGTTACAATCTTGTCTCATTCCCTTCTCAACCACTGCTTCCCTTCCATGCGCTATGACTCTTAAAACTGTCATCTGGTATCTGTACAAATTGTAAATAGCCTTTTGCTCCCTGTATTTTACCCCTGCCACATTTAGAATTTGAAAGAGATTATTCCAGTCAACATTGTCAAAGGCTTTTTTAAGTCTAAAAAAGCTGTGAATGTACGTCTGCCTTTCCTTAACTTATCTTCCATGAGAAGTCGTCGGGTCAGTATTGCCTTGCATGTTCATACATGGTGTTTCGCCTGTCTCATAAACCTTGCACACCGGGTGGAATAGTTTTGTCATAGCTGGCTCTCCAAGGCAATCAGTATTTTTAAACATTCGTATTTCCTTTCACCTGCTTCATTTGCTGCATGTTTAACTTTCTCCACTCATCAGTTCAATTCAGTTTTTCTTGTGTTATCCAAGGATTTGTACTAGGCCTTGACTTTTTCACCTATTTGACCCTCTGCTGCCTTAACTATTTTGTCACGTAAAGCTATCCATTCATCGTCTTCTGTATTCATTCCCCCTTGCTCATTCTGAAACTCTCAACAACCTCTGGTTCTTTCAGCTTATCCAGGTACCATCTCCCTAATTTCCTATTTTTTCCAATTTCTTCAGTTTTCCTCTACATTTAATAGCCAACAAATGGTGGTCAGAGTCCACATTTGTCCCTGGAAATGCTTTATAGTTTAAAATCTGGTTTCTGAATCTGTCTAACCATTATATAATCAGTCTGAAACCATCCAATGTCTCGAGGTCTCTTCCACAAATACAACTTTCTTTTATGATTCTTAAACCAAGTGTTAGTGATGATTAAATTCTATCAGTTGGCTTCCTCTTTCATTCCTTCCCCTAGTCCATATTCACCTAATATTTTTCCTTCTCCTGCTATAGAATTCTAGTCCCCCATCACAATTAAATTTGGCTCTCCTTTAACTACCTTAATAATTTCTTTTATCTCATCGTACACTACTTCAATTTCTTCATCTGCAGAGCTCGTTGGCATATAAATATGTACCACTGTGGTAGGTGTGGGATTTGTGTCTGTCTTGGGTAAGATAATGTGTTCACTATGCTGTTCATAGTAGCTTACCTGCTTTCCTATTTTATTATTCATTATTAAACCTACTTCTGCATTACCCCTACACAACGTTGAATTTATAATCTTGTATTCACATGACCGGATGTCGTGTTCCTTCTACCACCGAACCCCTCTAACATTTCACATTCTGATCCATAGAACGCCAGTTTTGGTTCTCCTGATGACGGCATCCTTCTGAGTAGTCCCAGCCCAGAGATCCAAATGGGGGACTATTTTACCTCCGGAATATTCTACCCGAGAGGACACCATCATCATTTAACCCTACAGTAGAGCTGCATGTGCTCGGGAAAAATTACTGCTCTAGTTTCCCCTTGCTTTCAGCAGTTTGCTGTACCAGCACAGCAAGGCCATTTCAGTGGATATTACAAGGCCAGATCAGTCAGGCACCGAGACTGTTGCCCCTGTAACCACACATTTGTCTGGCCTCTCAACAGATACCTCTCCATTGTCGTTGCACCTACGGTACAGCTATCTGTAGCGCTGAGGCACACAAGCCATCCCATCAATGGCAAGGTCCATTGTTCGTGGGGTGGGGGATAATACAATAAATTTGATAATATTAACCAAAATGGTTGCTGCAAATCTTTCCTCAGTTGTGCGTAATATAACTATAAAATATACCAAAAATACCAGCTTCCTTTCACTATAAAGTTTTTCGCATTACTGTATCAAAAATGTTGTGAAAGAATAGTATGGCACACAATGAATTTGCTTTTATCCATAAACATTGTGAATAATAGGTTTTCAAAGTTATTGCACCAGAATATAATAGCATAGTTACTGTTCTACCTTCATGAATCTCACACGTCGTAACTAAAGATTTATGTCTTCTTATTATGTCATACTAAAAGGCTTGGTTAGGAAACACTTCTTTTTTTACATTGAAATTACCATATATTCTGTTTATTCTTTTGTTGAATCATGTGAGTAAAGTTTTATCATTTATTAAGATTCATGCAATAGGCATTTTAACTCAAACTCCACTCACAATCTATGTCTGCGAAAAGATAGTGAATCAAATGGTTGTCACTGCAGACAAGTTTTTCACTTTTTATATGTTTCTGAAGGTGAAGAATATTATGTTCTGCTAGTAAAGTAAATTTTGGGAACTTAGTTTCTCATTTTCTTCTTTTCTCTTTGTCAGACGTGTGGCCACTGCACCGACTGACCAGTCTTTCAGTCAATCAGTATGCATTTGTTTCAAATGTGAAAAAAAAATTAGAAAAGATATGTGGAGCAGTGCTTGTGTATTTTCCTCATTTTGGAAGTATTCCCATATGTGCAGTCCAATTTTTGGAATGATAGTAATGTGGCATTGAATGCGATAACCCGGGTGGATATGGACAAGAATATTGTCTTGTATTTCAAAGGACTATTATTCAAACTCCCATCTAGCCATCATGATGACTAATTCTGCATTCCTTCTATCACCTTCGTAAGTTGGAATACTGGCAGTGTATTCAAAAAACAGAATGTAAATGGCTTTATGTATTATGACTGGCTAAACATGTAAAACTGGTCTAGTATCAACAGTAACAATCTTGTTGAAGCAAAACATAATGTGGGGTCTGTTTCACATCATATGTCCTACAAAGTTACTTGCACAGAAATCCAGATTCACCTTCCATTTTTAAATACTTGATGAAAATGATGAAGTACTTGAAATTTTGCTAGAGATTACAGTCTGCATTATTGTATTAGGCTTTAACCGTCTGAAAAGTTCTAGGTCTCAAGTACATGTGCAGTTCTGGGTAAAAGCAGTAGTTAAAACTTGTCAAACTTTATAAGGAAGTTGTGTGCAAAGGAGCATTTGTGGAAATTCATCCAAATTTTGCTGAAAAAAAGATTTCATCATAAGCATCCAGAGTCATTTCTAAGTGATAAGATTATTTCAAAACTTAATTATAGACATTATTTAATTAATTAAGGAACTACCGTGCAGATGATTGAAATCATCAACCCATCTGCAAATATAGAAGAAATAATACATACCTGCTGACAGAACCTCAGAAACCACACAAAAGTATTTAAAACTTAGAGAAACAGGAAGTCTATCTGTTGTTGAAAAAGCAGTAAATATTATTTGGAAATAACTGTGGCAGTTCTTGGGATATGAATAGTGGGAGGAGTAAAGATAATAACTCACTGTCTAATTAAGGCATTTAGTCATCAATAAGCATCAACTAGCCTGAGAGCAATGCTAACTTTCAGATGAATCCTTTGTCAGAACTAATAGAATGTTTTTAGCATGGATAGGGACTGCAACTGCTGTGTTCGGATGCAGGCTGAGTTGGCATCCCTTCGCTCCCAGCTTCAGGCAGTGTTGGCTTCGGTCACACAGCTTGAGGCTGTTGCCAATGGGCATCACTGTGGGAGTCGGGATGGGGGTTTGTCGGGGACGGCCAGCTCGTCCCACGCATCCCCTGATCGGACTACGACTGTGGTTGCCTGGGATACTGCCCGCATTGAGGCTGATCCCTCACCTGTGGTAGAGTGGGAGGTCGTTTCAAGGTGTGGCAGGGGGCGAAAGACATTCCGGAGGGCTGAACGGAAAGCCTCTCCAGTTTGTCTGACGAACCGGTTTCAGGCTCTGTCTCAGGCTGATACTGATCTTCGGCCTGACATGGCTGCTTGTCCTGTTCCAGAGGTTGCCCCTCAGTCTGCAAGATCCGGGCAGTCGCAGAGGGTGGGCTTACTGGTAGTTGGGAGCTCCAACGTCAGGCGCGTAATGGGGCCCCTTAGGGAAATGGCAGCAAGAAAGGGGAAGAAAACCAATGTGCACTCCGTGTGCATACCGGGGGGAGTCATTCCAGATGTGGAAAGGGTCCTTCCGGATGCCATGAAGGGTACAGGGTGCACCCATCTGCAGGTGGTCGCTCATGTCGGCACCAATGATGTGTGTCGCTATGGATCGGAGGAAATCCTCTCTGGCTTTCGGCGGCTATCTGATTTGGTGAAGACTGCCAGTCTCGCTAGCGGGATGAAAGCAGAGCTCACCATCTGCAGCATCGTCGACAGGACTGACTGCGGACCTTTGGTACAGAGCCGAGTGGAGGGTCTGAATCAGAGGCTGAGACGGTTCTGCGACCGTGTGGGCTGCAGATTCCTCGACTTGCGCCATGGGGTGGTGGGGTTTCGGGTTCCGCTGGATAGGTCAGGAGTCCACTACACGCAACAAGCGGCTACACGGGTAGCAGGGGTTGTGTGGCGTGGGCTGGGCGGTTTTTTAGGTTAGATGGCCTTGGGCAAGTACAGAAAGGGCAACAGCCTCAACGGGTGCGGGGCAAAGTCAGGACATGCGGGGACCAAGCAGCAATCGGTATTGTAATTGTCAACTGTCGAAGCTGCGTTGGTAAAGTACCGGAACTTCAAGCGCTGATAGAAAGCACCGAAGCTGAAATCGTTATAGGTACAGAAAGCTGGCTTAAGCCAGAAATAAATTCTGCCGAAATTTTTACAAAGGTACAGACGGTGTTTAGAAAGGATAGATTGCATGCAACCAGTGGTGGAGTGTTCATCGCTGTTAGTAGTAGTTTATCCTGTAGTGAAGTAGAAGTGGATAGTTCCTGTGAATTATTATGGGTGGAGGTTACACTAAACAACCGAACTAGGTTAATAATTGGCTCCTTTTACCGACCTCCCGACTCAGCAGCGTTAGTGGCAGGACAACTGAGAGAAAATTTGGAATACATTTCACATAAATTTTCTCAGCATGTTATAGTCTTAGGTGGAGATTTCAATTTACCAGATATAGACTGGGACACTCAGATGTTTAGGACGGGTGGTAGGGACAGAGCATCGAGTGACATTATACTGAGTGCACTATCCGAAAATTACCTCGAGCAATTAAACAGAGAACCGACTCGTGGAGATAACATATTGGACCTACTGATAACATATTGGACCTACTGATAACAAACACACCCGAACTTTTCGAATCTGTATGTACAGAACAGGGAATCAGTGATCATAAGGCCGTTGCAGCATCCCTGAATATGGAAGTTAATAGGAATATAAAAAAAGGGAGGAAGGTTTATCTGTTTAGCAAGAGTAATAGAAGGCAGATTTCAGACTACCTAACAGATCAAAACGAAAATTTCTGTTCCGACACTGACAATGTTGAGTGTTTATGGAAAAAGTTCAAGGCAATCGTAAAATGCGTTTTAGACAGGTACGTGCCGAGTAAAACTGTGAGGGACGGGAAAAACCCACCGTGGTACAACAACAAAGTTAGGACACTACTGCGAAAGCAAAGAGAGCTCCACTCCAAGTTTAAACGCAGCCAAAACCTCTCAGACAAACAGAAGCTAATCGATGTCAAAGTTAGCGTAAGGAGGGCTATGCGTGAAGCGTTCATTGAATTCGAAAGTAAAATTCTATGTACCGACTTGACAGAAAATCCTAGGAAGTTCTGGTCTTACGTTAAATCAGTAAGTGGCTCGAAACAGCATATCCAGACACTACGGGATGATGATGGCATTGAAACAGAGGATGACACGCGTAAAGCTGAAATACTAAACACCTTTTTCCAAAGCTGTTTCACAGAGGAAGACCGCACTGCAGTTCCTTCTCTAAATCCTCGCACAAACAAAAAAATGGCTGACATCGAAATAAGTGCCCAAGGAATAGAAAAGTAACTGGAGTCACTCAACAGAGGAAAGTCCACTGGACCTGACGGGATACCAATTCGATTCTACACAGAGTACGCGAAAGAACTTGCCCCCATTCTAACAGCCGTGTACCGCAAGTCTCTAGAGGAACGGAGGGTTCCAAATGATTGGAAAAGAGCACAGATAGTCCCAGTCTTCAAGAAGGGTCGTTGAGCAGATGCGCAAAACTATAGACCTATATCTCTTACGTCGATCTCTTGTAGAATTTTAGAACATGTTTTTTGCTCGCGTATCATGTCATTTCTGGAAACCCAGAATCTACTATGTAGGAATCAACATGGATTCCGGAAACAGCGATCGTGCGAGACCCAACTCGCCTTATTTGTTCATGAGACCCAGAAAATATTAGATACAGGCTCCCAGGTAGATGCTATTTTTCTTGACTTCCGGAAGGCGTTCGATACAGTTCCGCACTGTCGCCTGATAAACAAAGTAAGAGCCTACGGAATATCAGACCAGCTGTGTGGCTGGATTGAAGAGTTTTTAGCAAACAGAACACAGCATGTTGTTATCAATGGAGAGACGTCTACAGACGTTAAAGTAACCTCTGGCGTGCCACAGGGGAGTGTTATGGGACCATTGCTTTTCACAATATATATAAATGACTTAGTAGATAGTGTCGGAAGTTCCATGTGGCTTTTCGCGGATGATGCTGTAGTATACAGAGAAGTTGCTGCATTAGAAAATTGTAGCGAAATACAGGAAGATCTGCAGCGGATAGGCACTTGGTGCAGGGAGTGGCAACTGACCCTTAACATAGACAAATGTAATGTATTGCGAATACATAGAAAGAAGGATCCTTTATTGTATGATTATATGATAGCGGAGCAAACACTGGTAGCAGTTGCTTCTGTAAAATATCTGGGAGTATGCGTACGGAACGATTTGAAGTGGAATGATCATATAAAATTAATTGTTGGTAAGGCGGGTACCAGGTTGAGATCCATTGGGAGAGTGCTTAGAAAATGTAGTCCATCAACAAAGGAAGTGGCTTACAAAACACTCGTTCGACCTATACTAGAGTATTGCTCATCAGTGTGGGATCCGTACCAGGTCGGGTTGACGGAGGAGATAGAGAAGATCCAAAGAAGAGCGGCGCGTTTCGTCACTGGGTTATTTGGTAACCGTGATAGCGTTACGGAGATGTTTAATAAACTCAAGTGGCAGACTCTGCAAGAGAGGCGCTCTGCATCGCGGTGTAGCTTGCTCGCCAGGTTTCGAGAGGGTGCGTTTCTGGATGAGGTATCGAATATATTGCTTCCCCCTACTTATACTTCCCGAGGAGATCACGAATGTAAAATTAGAGAGATTAGAGCGCGCACGGAGGCTTTCAGACAGTCGTTCTTCCCGCGAACCATACACGACTGGAACAGGAAAGGGAGGTAATGACAGTGGCACGTAAAGTGCCCTCCGCCACACACCGTTGGGTGGCTTGCGGAGTATCAATGTAGATGTAGATGTAGATGCATGGTGGGGGAGGGGGCAGGGCATAGTATTAGCTCTGAAGAACATTTCATCTCAAATAAAGTTACATTCTGAATCTTGTCTATGTTCCTACTGATGACCCCATGCCTTAACTACGTGGTGAGTTGTTCCTTTACTCATTTCATTATTTATCTTGAAATAAGGTTTTAATCTAAAGCAGCAGCTAACTTTCCACCTATGTGGTTGTATGCCCTGAAATATGAAAACAGAAAACATAATATTTGAGATGATATGTTACATTTGTAGTTCCTGTTTTTGGCAAACGTGAGATATAAAATAGTTACTCCTTTAATTCATAGTGAACTGTTCATTCCGGTGTGTAAACTGGTATCTGTTTGTGACTCTGAAAAATACTTACAACAGCTAAGTTTAGCTGGGAGAAGCAGATGACCATAGTCAGTTGGAGTTTATATTCTTGCACAAAGTGTTAAATATTTAGATATTTTCAATTATAGATGTTCATTTTGCCAGTGTTTTCTCTAGAACGATGTTAGAAACACTTAATTTCAGCTACCAGGAATTGTTAGCTTGACATGTATCTTCATTAAGGGAGCTTTGATGGTACATACATGCTAAAATGTTGTGGAACTATTTTATGTGATGCGACATTATGTAGAGGTATCCATCTACATGTATACTACAGAAAACACCATATGGTGCATAGTGGAGAGTACCCTGTACCATTACTGGCCATTTCCTTTCCTGTTCACTCTTAAATAGAGGGAAAGGGAAAAGAAACTGTCAGTATGCCTCTGTACGAGCCATAGTTTCTCTTATCTATGTGGTCCTTGTGCGAAATGTATGTTGACAACAGTAGAATCATTCTGCAGTCAGCGTCAAATGCCAGTTCTCTAAATTTTTTCAGTACAAGTTCTCTAAATTTTCTTGATAGTACTCCTTGAAAAGAACGTCGCCTCCCCTCCAGGGATTCCCATTTGAGATTCTGAAGCATCTTCGTACTAGTTGTAGCAGAAAACAAAGAACCAACAAGTCTTGTTTATGCTGCCAGCATTATTCACACAAGTAACATATCATCGTCAGACTTCAGTGTACAACACTCACCCTTGTTCTCTATTGCACAGATACCAATTGAGTGTAAGACTTGTATTGAAACTTTGATCCATTCCTCCCTCTGCCTCAAACATATTAGACAAATGTTCTTTGAATATCACAGTTTAAAACTCCATTGGAAGTGAGATGGTACTTAATTTTATCCAGTATGTAGATGAACCTCAGTACATTAAGAGTGGAAGTATGTGTAGTTGTTCCATATACTTGTGAAAGAAGTAGTCACAGTAGCATACAAAAATAATTCTGTAATTTACAATAACTGTGTGCATTATTTCTTAGTCAGTGCTGTTGCAGAGATTTCTTAACTCACTGCGTAAACGGTGCCTGCAGAAATCATTTTTATGTGATAATGTGTGTGTCATCAATTACGCTATACATGGGTCTGGTGGATATTTCATTTGTATGTGGGTGGTCTCCATATCTGCATCAGTTAATTTGAATCATATGTATAGTGAATCAAGTGTCCTTCAGCAAACTGCTAAGTTATCAACAACTTTCCTTTGCAGTAAAACCAATATTGTTAACTGTAGACTGTTTTATGCATATGTGATGAATAGTAACAGTTAAATGAAGATTTGTTAATTTTGTCCATGCAAGGTACTGAAGTTTAAGTTGATTTTTTCCCTCGTCTCTCCTTTTTTTGTCCTATTTATTTATTTATTTTCAGTCCATATAACAAAAAGTTTTCGGACATTGCCAGGAAAATTTAGCTTACATTACACATATACAGTAAAATATTTACATTCTTTCATAACATCATATGGATCAGACACATGTCTGTACACACTATTTTTCAAAAGGGCACTACAAGTAGATTCCTCTATAGTGTAACACAATTTAGCTTATATTTATAATAGTACAGTACACATAATACAGTGTATAATTACATTCTTTCATACCACTGATAGATCGCAGGCATTATCTATATACACTGTTTTCCAAGATGGCACTACAACTTAAAGTCCTCTATAGTGTAACAAGACTTCTCTATTAATAATTGCTTCAGTCTACTCTTTAGCATATTTAGATTTTCTTTCATGAGTTCACAGGGTAGTGCATTGTAGAAAATTGCTCCCATTCTCTGTGGGCTGTGGTCCATTACCTTTTCATTGGTCACAATTCTATGAAAATTTTCCCTTCCCTGTGTCTCATAGTTGTGTACATTACTGTTTGTCATATTAAATTCAGGATTTTGTTTCACAAACATGACTGTCTGCAGTATATACATGGAGTATACTGTAAGAATTTTATATTTTCTAAAGATGTCTCTACAAGGCTCTCTCTTCTTTACCTTGGCTACCATTCTTACTGCCTTTTTTGTAATCTAAAAAGTCTTTCTATATGAACTGCTGATGCTCCACCCCATATCTCAATACAATACTGAAGGTGCGGATGAATCAACCCAAAATATATTTGCCTTAAAGTATCATGGTTCAAGAAGGCTGATACCCGTTTCAGTAGATACACATTTGTACTGATTTTCTTGCAAATTTTATCTACATGTTCTTTCCATGATAAGTGTTCATCAACAACGATGCCCAAAAATTTATTTGAATTTGCATATGCAAGACCCAGTGGGGATTTTAATACAGTATCAGTTATGGCAGCATTATAACTGAGGATGAACTTCATTATTACTGTTTTGTCCTTAATTACCAGAATGTTGTTTGCTGTAAGGTATGCGGACAGAGTATTGAAACTGATCTCGGTACTGTTAGCTGCAGACAGCTCATGAAGGATATGTCATCAGCATAGCTTACAACCATCCAATTTTGGGGTTCAAATAAGTTATTTACATATACAAGGAACAGTATGCTTCCTTGAGGCACGCCACATTGAAGTGTCCTGAAGGTTGATTTGGTTGTTAGGAGCTGCTCATTATTTTTATAAGTTAGCTTTACACAGTGTTTCCTGTCTTTCAAATAGGAGGTAAGTAGTTTCAAGGCTAGTCCTCACAACCCGTACTCTTCCAGCTTACACAGAGGAATGGTATGATTCACAGTATCAAAGGCTTTACTCGTATCTATTACCTTGTCACTTTTGTCCAGCTTATTTAATATTTCATGTATAAAAGGTGTTACTGCTGTTGTAGTAGATCTCCCTTTTCTAAATCCATGGTGTAGGTTGTTTAACAGATTGTGCTTGGTGAAATATGATTCAACTTTATTTAGTATTACTCTCTCAAACAATTTGCCTAGTTCTGAGGTTAATGATATTGGCCTGTAGTTTTTAGTGTTAGTTTTTAATCCCTTTTTATGCACTGGTGTAATTTCAGTAATTTTCAAAAGGTCAGGGAATACACCATTACTGAGGGAGGTATTTATCAAGTGAGTCAGGGGTTTCAATAATTCATCCCTGCATTCCTTTAGCAGTTTAGGTGAAATGTCATCCCAGCCACAAGACATTTTTGGTAGAAGTGCTGATATGATTGCTAGGACGTCCCTCTCAGTAATGCCGTGGATATAAAAGGACTGGCTAGATTTTTCAAGACTAAAATTTTGTGGCTTGACATGAACTTCATTTGTACCAACTGTACTGAACTTTTGTATAAATTTCTCACATGCTTCTTTTGGGTCATTTATTTATCCACCATTTTCTTTTAATGTTATTTTGCTGTGTTCACAAGAATTCTGTTTCCCAATTTCTTTATGCATTATTTTCTAGGCAGCTTTACTAATACAGCTAGAGTCCCTTATTTCAGAGGTACATTTCTGTGCTTTTAGGTTAGTCAAGGACACACTGTATGTTTTTCTGAGCAGTTTATATTTTGTTGAGAAATATTGTAGTTTAGTATCTCTAAAAAGTATATAGCAATCTTTCATTTTCTCCCTCAGTTCAATAATTTCAGAAGGGAGATTCTCGGCTTTATGGTTTACAGCTTTATTTACTTTTTTAACTAAAGGACAGGTTTCATTTAAAGTTTACTGTATAACTTATAGAAATATTCCTATTTTTCATTCACTTCAGTTGCACTGTACACTGGTTCTCATTTTTCATTCCCTAGTGCCATCTTAAGTTTAGAATAATTAAATTTTCTTTTAAATATAACTGTATCACTTTCAGTTACATCTATGTTCCCTACATCAATTTCCATAGTAAGGTCTCTGTGATCACAAATGTATTTTTCTAATGTGTTTACATTTACTTTCTCTTTTCCTACATTTGTGAGACCATGATCAACACATGTCTTCGTATTTGCAGTGACTCTTGTAGGTTCTGAGTTCATTTGTTTAAATTTATAACACTGTAATACATCAGTATAGTGCAAATACTTAACACTATCATTGAATGAGTCTATGTTGATGTCTCCAACAAGCAACAAGTGTTTTTTATACACTGCTGTCCCCTCCAGCAAGTCCCCTAGGCAATTTAGAAACTCTTCTGTATTACTTCCAGGTGACCTACACAGTGCTGCTATAATAAGGCTGTTGTTTCCATACTTTAGGTTTACTGCTGCAACCTCAAATACCATTTCAGTACTCAGATCATCTGTCCATTTCACTTTTTCACATTTTACATCATTTCTACTATAAATGCCTACCCCACCACTTTTGTGTGTCTTTCTGCAGTACAAGTTTATAAGTTTGTAATTTTTTAGCCTGTAACAATATGTTTTCTCTTTCTTGCATCCCAGTTCACTCACTAGGAAGAGGTGTGGCTTAGTTTCATTTAGGTAAACACTCAGCTGCTCTGTTTTATTAGTTATATACTGGACATTCTGATATGCAAGGATTAATTTATTATGCTTTCCTCTAAAAAAAACATCATTATTTACTTTGTGACTGAGAAATTGTTTAATTCATCTTTTTCTTTGATAATTTCCCATATTTTGTCACACAAGAATTTTTTGCCTTCAAAATTTAGGTGCATACGATGTCTGGTATGTAGGCTTCTGTTCAGTTTGCCTATATCTAATATTTTACATTTGCCAAAACAAGCACACATTTGTTTCATTTTAATGTTTGTTTTTCGAATCAATTGTACATGAGATCATACCTGTGAGGCAGCATTGTAATCATGGTGTTTCATGATTTATTTGCTTCTAGGAAGTTTTCCAGGCTTGCTAGGCAATTTCGTTCTTCATTTCTTGCAATGTCATGGGCACCAGCTATACACACTACATATTCATTCTCTACTTCCTTGTTTCCCTGCAGGTCGACATCAGTAACAGATTTCGTACTTGCACCTGGTTTCACTATTCCTATTGCTTGGATATCTTTGTAATTGTCCTGTAAAACACTCGCCAAATTTCTTTAATAAGAGAACATTGTACCTTTTTTCAGTGGTTTGACAATCGTATTTTTTACCGTTTTTTTTTGTTTGTTTCTCCACTGCATAGTTTACAAAATTCGTTTTCGCCACATTTCAGACTTTCATATTTATCACTGTTGGTTTCTGTTAAGAGCTGAGGCACAGGTAGTGAAAATCTAACTGTTTTGCGGGAGTTTTCACTTCTTTTGCTATGAAGATTACTTTTTGTAACGTTTTCCATTGACACACTCAAATTTACCTCATATTTTGACCGAGTCACTTGACTACAGTTTTCGGAATAAAGGATATTAAAATTGTTTTCGCACTCAAAACTTGGTTTACTCACTGTCGGTGACATTTTTTGGCCTTGTGCTTTACATTTGCCGTTCACTGTCTTCCATTCCGTCGACTTATAGGTTCTAACTTTTGGCAGTATACCCATGTTTTGTTTGGACATAAGCTCCATTCAAAGTGTACCATTTTATTGAGCTGTTTCGGAAAGTTTCTGTTTTAATTTAATATTAAAACATTTGGATGTAACGCTGTTGTGCTGCATACAATGATTAAAAAGTGGCTTCCAATCATATTGTGCCAGTCCTTTCTCTCAAACGTTGTTCAACTTTTTTAATGAAAATACATTGTAGATATGTCTTTAAGGATGAACTGATTGGTGAAATTTATTTTACACGAAATCTGTTGGAAATTAATTCAGAGTATCAAATGGGATGATGTGACAAAATTAGTATTGTAATAAATCTCTCAAAATGCAATATTTTTATGGGAAGTTTTTTTGTGTATGTTGCAACAACACCTGGCTTTTCGTAAGGAAAGAAACAGAAATTGTATGTCATAATTCATGCACTTAAAACAGATTTTTAATGTAATGAGAATGAAGCTTTTTCTCAGACTTCTAATTTTAAGTTAATGTGTTTTGGGGGATTTTGGCATTAAAAATATCATGATCATTAAATTCTGAATTGAAACTTCCTGGCAGATTAAAACTTTGTGCCGGACCGAGACTTGAACTCGGGACCTTTGCCTTTCGCGGGCAAGTGCTCTGCCAACTGGGCTACCCAAGCACGACTCACGCCCTGTCCTCACAGCTTTACTTCTGCCAGTACCTCATGTCCTACTTTCCAAACTTGAGTCATGCTTGGGTAGCTCAGTTGGTAGAGCACTTGCTCACGAAAGGCAAAGGTCCTGAGTTTGAGTCTCAGTCCGGCACACAGTTTTAATCTTCCAGGAAGTTTCATATCAGCGCACACTCTGCTGCAGAGTGAAAATCTCATTCTGAAATTTTGAATTATGTAGCAGTATTGTCAGTAGATGACAAATGTGAAGGGTGCTGCAGTTGTTTGGTAAGAAAAATTGAAGACATGTTTAAACAATTTTATTGTTCCTTGCTATTACCAGTTATGGGCATAATATTCATCTTGAGATGGCTCAGTACGTTCATGAGACAAATAACTTGTCATCATCTTTTTTTTAGTGCTGTAATGCCCTACAATATTGGAAAATGAAATGAAGATAATTGCTAAGCATCACGCAAAATCAACAAGAAAAATGTATTGCGCATGAACTTAAAGTGAAATCTTACATTTTAATGTAAGGTACTATGACACTCAAATATATGCAACAGCTTATCAATAATTCGTTGTACTGTAACCATTGAATGAATATTTTGTTTGAAATGCCAATGACAAAGAGTAATAAAATTATTTCAATAGATCATTAATTTTATTGCAGGCAGATTTCTCACTACTTATGAGGTGTGATCAAAAAGTAATGGGAATTTTTTAATTTCATTGGCTTTATACATCTTACTTTAATTTTTTTATCTTTTTGGTACACATCTTCATGATGTATGTTTGCATTTTCAGCTGTTTTCAATATTTAGTTTATTGTTGACAGTCGAAAAGGCTATACGTGTTTTCGAGTGCCCCATGAATTTATACTTTCGAAAAAGATGGATCAAAGAATTTGCATTAAATTTTGCAGCACTTCATTTGAAATGTTGACTGTGGCTTTTGACGAAACTACTAGGAGTAAGATAACAGTTTATGAATGGTATAAATGTTCAAAGAGGGTCAAGATTATGCTGGAAATGATGACTGTCCTGTGTGCCCTAGGACATTAATTACTGATGACAGTGTGGAAGAGATAAAGAAAATGGTTCCGCAAAATCACCATCAGAGAGATTGCTGATGATGTCAACATATCCTTTGGCTAATACCAAGCAATTTTTTGGATGTTTTGGACGTGAAACATGTAGCATCAAAAGTTCATTCTGAAATTGTTGAATGTCAACCAAAAACGACATCATGTAGACATCACTCAGGAATTGCTTAATGAAGTCAACAGTGATCCAGAACTTCTAAAGAAGGTTACAACAGGTGACGAAACATGGGTACATTTGGCATTGAAACCAAAGCCTAGTTGTGCCAATAAAAACTACCTGCAGAGCCAAGACCAAAAAAAATTCGACAAATTCGATCACATGCGAAAGTTATTCTCACTGTTTTCTTTGATTATAACAGGATAGTACATCATGAGTTTCTGCCTTATGGTCATACAGTCAATAAGGAATACTACCGGGAACTTATGTGCCATGTACATGAAGCAATCCAAAGGAAACAACCAGAACTGTGGCAAAACCACTTGTGGAAATTGCATGATGATAATGCTCTCAATCACGCCTCAATGCTTGTTTGTGATTTTTTGGGAAAAAACAAAACTGTTATGTTTCCTCAGCCACCATATTTGCTGGATGTGGCCTACTGCGACTTCTTATTATTCCCAAGACCTAAGAGAACAATGAAAGGATGCCATTTTGCCACCATTGTTGTATCTGAGGGTGATTATCTTGAATGGGGGAAGTTGATTTTGATGCATAAGTAAAGATCCTTTAAGAAAAACATAAATTCCTATTTCTTTTTGGTCACATCTTTTATCATCAAAGTTAAGTGACAGAGGGGATTTAAAATTTGTCAACTGCAGTGACAAATCCTCCAGTCCATCCCTCTCAATCCATCAACTGAGAAAAATTTGATTTATAGTGTGTACTTGTCCTTCCAGGAAAATAGAACCAGATATTTATCATGACCCCCCCCCCCTTCCACACACACACACACACACACACACACACACACACACACACACACACACACACACAAACATACACATTGTATTCTATAAATACCAACGTGAAGAAGAGCCTTGAGAGATATAGAACGAATCAAGTTATATATTACTTGTACATTACTGGCAGAAGTAGCCACTACCAGCTACTTCTCTAAAGTTTACTAATGAATAATATTAATCTACATAGGTTGTTAGTTATGGTAATTACTTCCATTACTTTTTATTTTGTATTTATATTAGTGGAAAAGTAGCTGCTGTGTTTGACAGTCATATTGCTACTGCAGTATTTATACCAACCCCATTAAGATTACTGGTTAATTGTATCCAGCCATTTGCCAGGTGAGATTTCGCAGTGGTTGGGTCAGTGAACTTTCATTCAAAGGGAGTAAGATTCCCTATACTGCTATCCAGATTTACATTTTCTATAGCTTCCTGAAGCCAAGTAAAATGAAGCCCATGATAGTTACCTTGAAAAGGAACCACCAACTTACTCCCTTATTTTTGCCCAATTTGTGCTTGTGTTCTGTCTTTAATTATCTCATCATTGGAGGGGTGTTGAACCCTAATCTCCTTTCCTGCCACCTGGCCTCTTTTTCTAGTGAGTGCCTCCATTTGCTGTAATAAAAAGTGAAGTGACAAAGAACCTCTGTTTGTTGCTAATCCCAGCAATATTCTCAGAGCATCATAATCATTTCAAAGTCCCACCCCCCTCCCCCCAAATTTCTCTTAATTAGCTTACACCATTAATCTGTGAATAACTGAAGGAATTAAAAATCATGCTAGAAAATTTTGGTTTACCAATCAGACAACACTTATAGTTAGACGTGATGAATGTAGAGAGGAAATGCAATTTATCCTCTCTAGCATCAATTATTCCCAGTTACTTGTTTTGTACAAGTAAGACTTTGCACACTGAAACATAGCTAACAATTCTTTAAAAGTAAGAGCTCCAATTTTATGTAGCATTACATCTGTTCAGTTTAATGTGTACATGAATAATAAGGTTTGGTGATACAGTCTTTGTACTATGGCAGGTCTACTAATAAATCCTTTTTTCTCTAGTATGAAGTCATAAGAAAAACTTATTCCTAAGTGAACCATGTTCAGAAATCATGCCGATTTATTCCATATTTTCTATATTCCATATCAAAATAAAGACGTGTGGGATATAGTGAAGGAGGAGACTGATACAACCAGACATGAAGAGAGGCAGATGGCAGTAAAAGATGCATTGGTACCAGGTGTGCCCAGTGTTGCAAAACTTGTTAAAATGCATTTCATACTGTTACTGAAAACAAGAGGTTGTCACGTTCAGTAGCTGCTTCCATGGACTATCTTAGACCAGTCACTAATGTGAATATGACCATGACTACACCAGCAGAAGTAATGTCTTCCATAAAATCATTAAAATCAAAAAATTGTAGTGGTTATGATAAAATATCAACAAAGTTAATTAAAGGGTATGCTTCTGACTGGAACACACTGCTTCAGAAAAAGAAACATGCACACGTTCATTCACGCAAGCAACGAAACTTTATGCACACATGACCACTATTTCTGGCAGCCCAGACAGCAAATAATATACTGTCATTTTCCCTGCTCTAATTTCTAAAGGGTCTTGATACTGAGAAGGCTATCTACACATACACTGAAAACACACTTAATTCATTAGACAGCAAATTACTAGCTACTGGTATATTTTGTGATCTATCAAAGGCATTAGACGGTGTAAGTTTCAGTATTCTTTTAAGTAAATAAGAATATTATAGTGTAACATAAAATGGTTCAAATCCTGTATCACAGACAGGAAACAATGGATGTCATTAGGAAAGAGACATGAATTCAGCTGTCAGGCATCATCCAACACGGAACTATTTACATGTGGGATCCATCTTAGGACTCTTACTTTTACTTGTGTATGTTGGTGACCTTTCATCTGTAACATTACTATATGCAGTGTTTGTTTGCAACATCTGCAAACAAAACAATGTGATACATAGCAAATCAAATATATATAGTCTTAGGGAGATCAGTCAATAAAATTTTCGTGCACATTATAAAATGGTTCCTCACTTTTTTTTATGTCATTAAACTTTGGAAAAAAATATATGCAGTTCAGAACTTGTAAGAGATATGCCTAAAATATGATGACAAACAGATAGCAGAAGTTGACAGTGTTAAATTCTTTGGATTATAGCTTGATAATAAATTGAAGTACGAGAAGCACACCACAGAATTGCTGAAGTACCTCAACAAATCTCTATTTGAAATGTGAATATTGTCAGACATAGGTGATGTAAAAATAAAAAAAAGAGGTGGAATACAATGCTTGCTTTCATTCCATAATGTCATAAGGGATTGTTTTTTGGGGCAACTCATCAACCCAAGCCAAAATTTTCTGGATCCAAAAACACATAATAAGAATTATTTGTGGGGTGAACTCAAGAACTTCATGCAGAGACCTGTTTGGGGAACTAGGGATATTAACTACTGCTTCCCAATATATTTATTCCTTAATGAAATTTGTCATTAAAAATATATGTCTTTCAAACCAACAGCTCAGTTCACGGACACAATACTAGGTAGGAATAAGGATAATCTTCACAAGAATTTTAAGTCCCTTACTTTGGTCCGAGAAGGTGTCCATTATTCAGAAACACACATTTTCAGTAACTTACGAGCAGTCATAAGTTTAACCAGTCATAAAGTTGAGTTTAAGAGGATGTTAACTAAGTGAGTTATTTGACAGTCAAGTATTTCGCCAGTTTATTGGTTTGATGCTTAGCTAGTTAGTTACTTGTTCTGTAGATAAAATTCACAAGAAATTATACGATGTGGATCATGCCAACAGAACAAACATGGAACATTTATATACAAGTAAATAAAAAATAACATTTACATGGCTGCATGGTGCTCATTTATAGGTTTTTCAATGCTTAATTATCTCTACTCAAGAAATCCTTTGTGGTATAGAAGGAGTTGTTAAGGAGAAAGATTTTTAATTTGGAATGAAATTTTCACTCTGCAATGGTGTGTGTACTGATATGAAACTTCCTTGCAGATTAAAACTGTGAGTGGGACCGAGACTGAAACTCAGAACCTTTGCTGTTCGCAGGCAAGTGTTCTATCGATTGAGCTTTCCTAACATGACTCATGACTTGTCCTCACAGCTTTACTACCCCTAGTACCTCATCTCCTACATTCCAAACTTTGCAGAAGATCACCCATGAAAGTTGCAAGACTAGAACTGATGGAAAAAAGATATTTTGGAGAAATCTCTTAGCCATAGCCTGGGGAATGTTTGAAGGTAGGAAATGGAAGGTAGGAGATGAAGTATGGGTGGAAGTAAAACTGTGAGGATGGGTTGTGAGCTGTGCTTGGGTAGCTCAGTTGGTCGAGAAGTTGCCTGTTAAAGGCAAAGGTCCCGAGTTCGAATCTCTGTCCAGCACACAGTTTAATCTGCCAGGAAGTTTCATATCAGTACACACTTCACTGCAGAGTGAAAATTTCACCCTGGAAACATCCCCTTGGCTGTGGCTAAGTCGCGCCTCCTCAAAGATTGGCGAAGAGTTTAATAGCTGCGTATTTCACTCCTTTCTTTGCCAAAGTTAGATTCATTAAACTGCAGTGCAGATCATGTTTCCTTCTACTGCTGTACTTGTGAATACCTCAGTTACTCTCAAACTTAGATGGATTGTTGATAACAAATTTTATAAGTGAATAAGTGTACTGTGAGGCTGTGGCTAATGTTCCCAGCTGTTTAAACAGATACTTGTAAAAGGTACATGTACAAACTTCACTCATATACTGTGCAACAGAATAAAAGACTAATATTTTTGAAATGCTCTAATTGCCACCCATTGTGAGGCTCTGTAATGCTGCAAAAGTGTGACATCCTGTGTTGTCACACTCGGACTCAATGACCCTTCAAACAGCAAGGTGTCCGCACATTAAAAAAAGGGGCCACAACTCAGAAGTTCATCTGATGTATAACATGGATTAATGAAGCCACATTGGCACCAAACTTCACCACAATTCTGCCCAATGCCACCATGCATGTGTAACATGAATGGAATGTTGTCACACCCCTTCTCACCCACATTTAACTCCTTCTTTTGAAGCCTCTGTGATGGAGCTCAGAACTGCAACACCCAGTGTTGAAATCATTATTATGGGTGGCCAAGGAAAACATTCCAGACACATCACTGCTCAGTATTAGCAGAAAAAGGCCACAGGGGATGGCATGAAGAGTGGCAATGAAACCACCCCTTTGTCTAAGGCGCTGATTCCCACACATTTCACTGTTGAAAACGACAGTTTGCAGTGTGATGAGCAACAGGAAGACATTCTTCACAACCTTTGACACTGCTGACAATCAACTATGGTTGCACCCATTTGGAGCACAGCACAACCACAATTTTTCTCTCATGTTCATACTGGAACCACTAGGGACTGTTCAACACCATTCAACAACATTTGAATGTGATCTGAAGCAGCAACGTGTGTGTATGATTTTTCATCCCTCCTATTTCATGCCCTCATGTGGCATGGTGCACACCTAGGAACTTACAACATTCTACCCTGTTTTTTATGTCTTGTTGATATGCTATGTTAATAGGAGATGGGATATTTTTGACAGTAAAAAACTGGGTGAACTACATTTTTTAAAAGTTTAAAGCTAGCCCATTTCTGCAAAACCATTCAGTAACTATTACAAAAACAATAGTTACTATTTTCTCGAGTTATGCTTCTGAGCTCAGCTTCACAACAATGCTTGGATCATTGGTGAACATGACTAATTTTGCCTTCTGATTCAAAGAAAATGGCAGATCATTAACATAAAGCAAGAACAGTAGTGGGCCAATGATTGAATCCTGTGGGACCGCCTTCATAATTTCTCCCCATGCAGATGATTTAGCATCTCTCTCTCTGTATTACTGGAACAACCTAAGGTAACTTCCTGCATTCTATTTGTTAAATAAGAACTAAACCAGGCATTTGCCAAACTGCATATTCCATAAAAATCTAACTTCTCTATTAGAATATTATGACTGACAAAATCAAATGCCTGTCACAGAAGATCCCTGCTGGTGATATTTTAGTATTAAAAGATTTTATTACGTGATTAGTAAATGTATAAATAGCTGACTGAGTAGAAAGGCCCTTTTGAAATCCAAGCTGTGGTCTGCTAAGTATCCCATTAATACACAAGTGTGTGACATTAAGGATACATGCTTTGTATAGAGCATTAATGATGCATTGCATAAGTGACTAATAATATTAAATATTGTAGGGTCAGAACTTTTTAGCATCTTATTGGAGATATCAACCACCACAAATGACCTTTTACTTTTTAGAGTCATGATGATATTCCTTCTTTCAGATGGGGATGAGAGATCAATTTTTAATTCACACAATGCCCTATGTATTGTTTCTTCACTGAACTGTTTTGTTTTCTCTTCTGAACTATTTGCACCAATTTTCTCATCTATTGTTAAAAAAATAATTATGAAAAAAAATCTTCTATGCCTGAACTTTCTGTTACAGTGCTCTAATTCTGTTTAACAGAAATAATATTATATCTTCTATGGCTTCTTTCCTTCTATTTTTAACAGTATTTCATATTAATTTTATTTTATTATATGAACAGCCAATCTCTGACAAGATGTGCTATTTTTTTCTTCTTTTTTAAATACTGTGAGGGTCAGTTAAAAAGCTCCAATTGAAAGTGGTGCTGCAATGTATATACAACACAGCATGACTTCAATGTGAACATACAAGCACTGACGTGTAGGCAAGGGATTAGTGAGGAATTTGTGTCTTCCAACAAGCACGTGGTAAATGTGGACTGTTGTTGTTGTTGTTGTTGTGGTGGTGGTGGTGGTGGTGGTGGTCTTCAGTTCCAAGACTGGTTTGATGCAGCTCTCCTTGCTACTCTATTCTCTGCAAGCTTCTTCATCTCCGAGTACCTACTGGAACCTACATCCTTCTGAATCTGTTTAGTGTATTCACCTCTTGGTCTCCCTCTATGATTTTTACCCTCCACGCTGTCCTCCAATACTAAATTGGTGATCCCTTGATGCCTCAGAACTTGTCCTACCAACCGATCCCTTCTTCTAGTCAAGTTGTGCCACAAACTTCTCTTCTGCCCAGTCCTATTCAATACCTCCTCATGAGTTATATGATCTACCCATCTAATCTTCAGCATTCTTCTGTAGCACCACATTTCAAAAGCTTCTATTCTCTTCTTGTCCAAACTAGTTATCGTCCATGTTTCACTTCCGTACATGGCTACACTCCATACAAATACTTTCAGAAACGACTTCCTGACACTTAAATCTATACTCGATGTTAACAAATTTCTCTTCTTCAGAAATGCTTTCCTTGCCATTGCCAATCTACATTTTATATCCTCTCTACTTCAACCATCATCAGTTATTTTGCTCCCCAAATAGCAAAACTCCTTTACTACTTTAAGTGTGTCATTTCATAATTTAATTCCCTCAGCATCACCTGACTTAATTCGACTACATTCCATTATCCTCGTTTTGCTTTTGTTGATGTTCATCTTATATCCTCCTTTCAAGACATTATCCATTCCGTTCAACTGCTCTTCTAAGTCCTTTGCTGTCTCTGACAGAATTACAATGTCATTGGCGAACCTCAAAGTTTTTATTTCTTCTCCATGGATTTTAATACCTACTCCGAATTTTTCTTTCATTTCCTTCACTGCTTGCTAAATATACAGATTGAATAACATCAGGGAGAGGCTACAACCCTGTCTCACTCTCTTCCCAACCACTGCTTCCCTTTCATGTCCCTTGAGTCTTATAACTGCCATCTGGTTTCTGCACAAATTGTAAATAGCATTTCGCTCCCTGCATTTTACCCCTGCCACCTTCAGAATTTGAAAGATAGTATTCCAGTCAACATTGTCAAAAGCTTTCTCTAAGTCTACAAATTCTAGAAATGTAGGTTTGCCTTTCCTTAATCTAGCTTCTAAGATAAGTCGTAGGGTCAGTATTGCCTCACGTGTTCCAATATTTCTACGGAATCCAAACTGATCTTCCCCGAGGTCAGCTTCTACCAGTTTTTCCATTCGTCTGTAAAGATTTCGCGTTAGTATTTTGCATCCGTGCCTTATTAAACTGATATTCAGTAATTTTCACATCTGTCAGCACCTGCTTTTTTTGGGATTGGAATTATTATATTCTTCTTGAAGTCTGAGGGTATTTTTGCCTATCTCATACATCTTGCTCATCACATGGTAGAGTTTCGTCAGGACTGGCTCTCCCAAGGCCGTCAGTAGCTCTAATGGAATGTTGTTTACTCCCGGGCCCTTGTTTCGACTCAGGTCTTTCAGTGCTCTGTCAAACTCTTCACGCAGTATCATATCTCCCATTTCATCTTCATCTACATCCTCTTCCATTTCCATAATATTGTCCTCAAGTACATCGCCCTTGTATAGACCCTCTATATACTCCTTCCACCTTTCTGCTTTCCCTTCTTTGCTTAGAACTGGGTTTCCATCTGAGCTCTTGATATTCATACAAGTGGCTCTCTTTTCTCCAAAGGTCTCTTTAATTTTCCTGTTGGCAGATCTATTTTACCCCTAGTGATATAAGCCTTAGCCATTTTGCACTTCCTGTCGATCTCATTTTTAAGATGTTTGTATTCCTTTTTGCCTGCTTTATTTACTGCAGTTTTATATTTTCTCCTTTCATCAGTTAAATTCAATATTTCTTCTGCTACCCAAGGATTTCTACTAGCCCTCGTCTTTTTACCTACTAGATCATCTGCTGCCTTCACTGCTTCATCTCTCAAAGCTACCCATTCTTCTTCTACTGTATTTCTTTCCCCCATTCCTGTCAGTTGTCCCTTATGCTCTCCCTGAAACTCTGTACAACCCCTGGTTTATTCAGTTTATCCAGGTCCCATCTCCTTAAATTCCCACCTTTTTGCAGTTTCTTCAGTTTTAATCTACAGTTCATAACCAATAGATTGTGGTCAGAGTCCACATCTGCCCCTGGAAATGCCTTACAATTTGAAGCCTGGTTCCTAAATCTCTGTCTTACCATTATATAATCTATCTGAACCCTGTCAGTATCTCCAGGCTTCTTCCATGTATACAACCTTCTTTTATGATTCTTGAACCAAGTGTTAGCTATGATTAAGTTGTGCTCTGTGCAAAATTCTACCAGGTGGCTTCCTCTTTCTTTTATTACCCCCAATCCGCATTCACCTGCTACGTTTCCTTCTCTCTCTTTTCCTACTACCAAATTCCAGTCACCCATGACTATTAAATTTTCGTCTCCCTTCACTATCTGAATAATTTCTTTTATTTCATCATACATTTCTTCAATTTCTTCGTCATCTGCTGAGCTAGTTGGCATATAAACTTGTACTGCTGTAGTAGGCATGGGCTTCGTGTATATCTTGGCCACAATAATGCGTTCACTATGCTGTTTGTAGTACCTTTCCCTCACACCTATTTTCCTATTCATTATTAAACCTATTCCTGCATTACCCCTATTTGATTTTGTATTTATAACCCTGTATTCGCCTGACCAAAAGTCTTGTTCCTCCTGCCAGCGAACTTCACTAATTCCTACTATATCTAACTTTAACCTATCCATTTCCCTTTTTAAATTTTCTAACCTACCTGATCGATTAAGGGATCTGACATTCCACGCTCCGATCCGTAGAACACCAGTTTTCTTTTTCCTGATAACGACGTCCTCCTGAGTAGTCCCCGCCCGGAGATCTGAATGGGGGACTATTCTACCTCCGGAATATTTTACCCAAGAGGACGCCATCATCATTTAACCATACAGTAAAGCTGCGTGCCCTCGTGAAAAATTATGGCTGTAGTTTCCCCTTGCTTTCAGCCGTTCGCAGTACCAGCACAGCAAGGCTGTTTTGGTTAGTGTTGCAAGGCCAGATCAGTCAATCATCCAGACTGTTGCCTCTGCAACTACTGAAAAGGCTGCTGCCCCTCTTCAGGAACCACATGTTTGTCTGGCCTCTCAACAGATACCCCTGCTTTGTGGTTGCACCTATGGTACGGCTATCTGTATCGCTGAGGCACGCAAGCCTCCCCACTAACGGCAAGGTCCATGGTTCTTGGTGGGGGGGAATATGGCAATGTTATTACCACATGTGTCTAAACAAGACAATGCACTGTTATTCTTTTCTTGGCTGCTGAAGGACAATCATCAGCAGATATCCATCAGATAATGAAGAATGGGTATGGGACAGCACGTCTTTTGAAAGCCTCTGTTGTTTAATGATGTGCCAAGTTCCATAAAGGGGTGCTACTGCTTCATGATAATGCATGTCCCCATGTCACAGATATCGTAATGCAGAAGTTATGTCAACGCAAGTGGGAGACACTTGAGCAGCCGACTTGTAGTCCTGATCTCTCGCCATGTGATTATTATCCCTCTGGTCCCTTAAAAAAGGCCTTGAAGGCTCATTGATTCCTGTCAGACAAGGATGTGCAGCAGGCAGTTACAGACTTCATCATGCAGTAGGACACAGTGTTTTACCAAACAGGTATCTTCAACCTGGTGCATCAGTTGGATGATTGCCTCTTTCAAGGAAAATGATTTTCAGAAATAGGCATGAACTGATTTAAAAAAATGTAAATTTAGAATTCGCTTTAGACTCATTATAAACTTCACTCCAGTCAACATTTTTTAAGCTTTTTTTTTAAAAAAAATTCACAGTAGTTTTGGCATTAATCAGCCTCACTGTTTTCTTACAGTGTTTCCGAACCATACATGCAGCAAAGGTGTATAAAGTGAGTAACTGTGGCTTGTGATCTTACAATCTGGTAACACTGGACAGGCATGTTTCTCTTTAACATCTGATTTTTGAATGTATACCTTATCTGTAAGGGTGCTACTGTCGTGAGCAACTTGGGTAGGGAAATTTATGACTGATACCAACTTATAAATGGCTAAAAGCACCTCTAGATCATTAGTCCTTTCAGATTATTTCAAGATTTTTACATTAAAACCACCACAAATTAATAACACCTTCCTTCTGTCAAACAGAGAGCACAATAATTCATGAAACATTTTAATGAAAATATCTCAATTATCGAGTGGAGAAATATACTGTAACAATCACAAATATTACATTTCCCAATGGTAATTCACAAGCACATGCTTCTATATTCTAATCTATACAGAATTCACTTGTTTCTACACTTTTGTGTTTATGTCCCTTTTTTATTTATGTGACAATGCCTTCTTTATCCAGATTGGGTCTACATGAATAAGCATTTAACTTGTAACCAATGACATAAAGATTTTATGTCCCTATGATTATACACTGTTCAGACAGACAGATGACATCACTTTCTTTCCAACTACTAAGGTCTTGCAAACCAGTTATCAGCTCATTTACTTTATTTTTTACCTCCATTACAGTCTGATGAAACAAGTTTATTTCACTTTTTCCTCTATTATTATGAGATGAATTGGGAGTCTCTGTCACTCTAATTTCCTTTAATGCTATCTTCCTGAATTCTAACTTAATGTCAGTGTCTCATCTGACCCCAGTAACCACAGGGATTTGTTTTTGCATGTTGTTGGCCCCCTTATGATTCCTGCTAACAGACCTTCTGGCTTGGCCTTTCCCTTTCTACTGAGGTGTAGACCATGATAAGTATATCCATCTGAAGGAACTCTCTCAACTGCATGTTTACTCAGTTTACAGCAGAGTTAACTCAGCACATAGTGCCACAAAACCCACATTTGTGTGCACAGTAGCTGCATCTATTTTGTCCTGGTCACCCCTAATACTGTACTTTCTGTTTTTATCCAGCATGTTACCAGCTCCCCCAACTATCCACACTTAATCCTCTTTGTCAAAATTCTTACACATTTGATCTAAGTTTGTGGTTGCCAGAGTAACACCAGCACTTGGTTTCACAAAACTTGTGATCTGGTACTCTGCTCCAAATTTTTGCTGTAGTTGCCTACACCCATCCTGTGACTGCTACCTAGCAGCAGAACTCTTCTTTTCCTGTTCTGCTTTTCTCCTGACTTACCTGTAAGTTTCTTAGCATTGTTCTGCTGCACCCTACATTTCTCTACATCTGTATGAGGATCTTCCTTCTGTAATTTTCACAGCAAGTGAAAACTGTTGCTTAACAGAGTTTAAAATTTACTAACAAGATTTCCCCCTGGTGCCCTTTGTTTGCCATCTTTTCCCCGCACCCCTTGTCTTCCCCCCCCCCCCCCCCCACCCTTAAGGTTTTATAATTCAAATTTACAACTGGGTGAGCTGGTTCTCAGGTCAGAGAAAAGCAAAGATTAACTGTAGTATTCAACAGAATTTTTGGTTTGATCTGTACTTTACTTTAGTTTTATATTCTTCTACATCCTAGTACACATTAATTTCAAATATGTTGTTTGGCAATCACCCTTTGAAGTGGATGTATACAGTTCACCACTTTCATCCTGTCTGCAACATCTTTAGTTTGACACTTTCTGTGCACCTTAATTTTTGTTTTATGTGTTTTGTGTATATATTTCAAGTCTCATAAGGATAGATATCAGTATTAACCACTTTATTGCACATAACATTGTAAACATTCCATGTGCTCTTCTTTTGAGGCTTTTTTTGTGACAATGTTTCATATCTTATTTTAGTGTTTCAGTTATAATATATATTGTTAAATTTCTTCTGTCTTATACAGTATAACGCATTAAAATATTCAATTTATGTATCAGAAAGTGTATTTGAATAACTTTGTTTTGGTGGTTACATTAGGACACTGTTATATGTATGGTCCCTCTCCTAAGAATCGTTAGGCACATTTTCTAATGTGTTTCAGCAGATATTTGCAGTTTTGCCACTTGTAGCTGGAGTCAGCCCAAACGAATACTGCTCATCACATCTTTCAGGCAATTCCCAACATTGATGGAAAGTGTTGGTTTGTTTTAGGTTACAAACAAAATGATAAAATGATTTTTAAAGTGGAATTTTATATGCCCATTTGACAAAGTTGTCCCAAATTAGTCTAATGTGATATTCCTTTTATCAATGTGTGACTGTAAAACATGAAGAATAATGAGCAGCAACAGCACCACCCTTGCCCACTCTGACGTAATGACATTCAGAAGTGCTGCTCAGTCGCTGCTGAACTACTAATTATTCTTTGTGTTTTACTGTTCCCATTAATACATATTATAAACAAAATAACACACTAGACTAATATTATGGGACTGCTCTATTGAATGGCATGTAAAATTCCACTTTAAAAACAATTTTGTTTGTAATGAGAAACAGGCCGACACTTTTCGTTGACACTGGGCATCATATGAAAGATGTGAAGAGCAAGATTTGTTTTGGCTGACTCCAGCTACACATAGCAAAAACTAAATTGCAAATATCTGTTGAAACGCCACAGAAAATGTGTCTAATATGTGTCTAATGGCCCATAGGGTGTGTGTGTGTGTGTGTGTGTGTGTGTGTATGTGTGTGTGTGTGTAGGGAGAATGTCATTGGATTTTTCCATGGTTCCTATGTTTTAGGAAGGCAAAGGCATAGACATTGTGCCTAAAGGAAACTGTACAGCTCCTTCAATATGACTGTGTAGTGTTTTAATTAAATTTATGGTTTTTCAGTCCAGAATTGGATTTCCTGTGATAATCTGCTTTAAACAACAATTTATATCCTTTACTTTTTTTTTTATAAATTCAACCAGTGCAAGCATGTATGTACAAAAACTGCAATGTCCTGGTTTATTAACAAGCAGCAAAGACAGCTTGAAACTTTAGAAATTAAGACTGTAGGTGGCGTTGACTGCAAAAAAGATAGTGACAAATGGTATGAACTGAGATGAACAACCAGAAACAAAACACTACATCCTCTGGACAGAGGAGTGGAAGAAGAAAACTGTTCACAATGAATATAAGAATTGGGACATTGAGGAAATCTAAGCTGCCTGCCAAATTTAACAAGGCTTAGAATGGTGTAAGTTAGCCTCAATGAAAAAAAAATTGTTCGTGGTTGTTTGTCTCATTTTATCCCATTTGTCACTATCTTTTTACAGAATAGGTTCCTGTCAAAGGCTTTGATATATAATGTTTGGAGATTATCTTTGGTGTTTGTGAACCAGGGCATTGAGAGTTTTGGCACAGTGTTGAGAAAACCGAAAGTCGTTTTGGTTAGCTTGTTTCTGAACATTTGTCTGAAGTGACCATAGAGTTTTGGCTCTCTTATGCAGGTAACTTTTGTGCTTTGTTTAACTTGATTGTTAACTTTTTTGTTGGACTTTTTTGTGAATGTTGTTCTTGTAATTGAATACCAGTGATACATATAAAGATTTTGTACTTTTTGTTCTCCATCTCTTGAAAGAGTCCTTTACCACTGCTCCAGAACAGGGTTTTGATTACATACAAAACTACCAGTTTTGGAAATGTTCTGTAATGACATATGCTGCTGTTCTCAGAAAACCTTGTTTACTGTAGATGGTCTTATGTTAGCTCCACTCACCAGGTTCAGATGAACTCAATTGAAAGGCAACAGAGTCAGACCATAACTTATTTGGAATCCTATTTTCATGTTAAAAAAATGTGAGGTACATCCGAGGAACTTTACCTTGGATTTCTTGACTGCCAGGATGGCTCTAATTATGGCCAGCAGTTTGGTTAATTCATTAAGCATGTTTAACAAGACCTCATGGTCTATCAAGTCATATGCTTACTCATAGTCTAAAAAGACTGACACAAATGTTTCAGATGTAAGCATACAGTATGTGACAATTATCTGGGTCTGTTTGGCTGTTGAGTTCTCTCGGTATTCACCTGTTTGATTCTCAGCATACACTTCTAATTGTTCCAAGAGTGTAAGTGATAGAGTTTTGTAGGTCACAGTTGGATGGAATTTTCCAGTCTTCGGTTAGGGTTTTCATATTCCAAATTTCTGCTATTTACTTTGTGCTGGATTTCAGTTGATTCTTGGGTAATGTTTCCAGAGTTCTGTGACAACTGAATCATCTTGTGCCTTGCTTTATTTACATCTTGTAGTGTGATGATTAATTTATTCGTTGTCTGACAGTCTGGATTCTGGGAACCTGAACAGGGCACATGGTCTCAATAGAACTTGCAGGGAAGAATATATACCAGCATATATTTTAAATCTATTTTTTTTTTTCAATAGCTCAAGTGAGATGCATTATTGCAAAGTGGTTTTTTGCTGATAGACCTAACAGGAGACTGTTGTTTTCTCATTGTTTTCTGTAGTTATTCCAGCTCCACTTAGAATTCGCAGTAACTGGTGACAATATTATGAAAAGGAAAGTTGCTACTCACTATACAACGGAGATGCTGCAACTTCCTTTTCATAATATTGTTATTTTCATCATATTGTTACAGTCCATCCTGGATTTTCCATTGCTTGATTCAATAACTGGTGAAGCATTGTTTTGGTTCTGGTGCTGATCTCAGTGAGGACACACATTTCCTGTCCCACGCCTGTCTAGTCTAAGCTTGTGCTCTGTTTGGAATGACCCTGTCATTGATGGGATGTTAAACCCTTCTATCGTATTTAATCCATATCATACTGTACAGTTTATTTTGTTTGCTTCAGAGTTTGTTTAAATCTTTATCGTCTGCCTTGTGTTAATACTATGTTATTTGGTTTGTGGGAGTTAAAGGGACCAGACTGCGACGGTCATCGGTCCATACTATGTTATTTATTTTTGGACTAAAAGACACTCTTCAATTTATTGTTGGGCATGTACCTTGTTTTACATGAAATTAATGTAAGTAAAACCTATATTGTAAAAGTTTCTTTGGTATTGCAGTATTACCTAAATTAGCAAAGGAACTGAGAATAATCCCTATTGCTTACATTATTTATGAGAGTATCTGTCAAGTACTATACATATTGAACAGAATATTACAAGCCATGTATCACGTTTTAACATGTTTTAGGGAGAAACAGTTTGTGCCATGTCTGTGACAAACCTGAAAGATTCTACCTGCATATAAATACTACAAGTTCACATGGACATGCACACACACTCTCTCTCTCTCTCTCTCTCTCTCTCTCTCTCTCTCTCTCTCTCTATCTCTCTCTCTCTGTCTCACACACACACACACACACACACACACACACACACACAGGGAGAGAGAGAGAGAGAGAGAGAGAGAGAAGAGGAAGGATAGGGGGGAACTGTGAAATATTAATCCTGGAATCACAGTTACCAGAGCTCACTGTTGTGACAAATTTCATGAGAGACAAACCCTGTACGTACAGATATTAGCCCACTGCTCCAATCACAAACAGATTATAGCCCCAATTTATTCTGTAAGGCTTGAGGAACAATTTAGGAGCCCTTGTTTACTTTCTTGGAATAAATACTGTGAATGCAGTTTGCTTTTATTCACCTTGACCTACATATTTTTAGTCAGTTGTGTAGATGTGTGATATAAATGACTGGCGTGATTGGTTGGCAAATGCAATGTTCTGTTTGAGTTTGCAAATGAAGGGAAAAGAAGCATTTCGAAAGAACCCTGTTCATTACTTGCATGACCATGAATGTGCATAGGATAAATAATACTGAAGATGTAGAACCATTAGACGAGAAGTTCAATATAGTAGCTTTAATTACAGAAACAGAACTAAGTGATAAAATGGTAAAATATTAAAACCATGTGTGATCAAGATAACTAAATTTGAAACTCCTGTCTCTAGCTTTCTTGATTTGAGTCTTCTGTGCATTTTCTATGCTATTCTATATGGATGAGTTTTTTTTACTAAAAAAGTGGAAAGGTACTAAATATGTATAGCATGTTAGAAAAGATGTGGTGTCATTAACACTTCTTCAGTTTTCCTTGTATGCCTCCATATACTCCTCCTCCTACTCCTCCATTGTCATCTTCTTCTTCTTCTTCTTCTTCTTCTTCTTGTCCTTCTAGCAGCATAGTAACTGGCTTGATGTGGCCGATTACAATCTTCTCTCCTATGCCAATATCTTCACCTCAGAGTATCACATACACACAACATCCTCAATTATTTGTTGTACATATTCTAGTGTGTCCTTTCCTACAAATTTGGCCATCTGTAGCTCCCCCTAGTATAAGGCTTAACACCTCACTGATTTTGAGTGTGAACATTTGTGCCTGCTCAGGCTGTTTCACGCAGGCAGGGCAGTTGTGGGATGGTGGGAAGAGAGGGAAATGCTTGCACATCATGTGGTCATGACAATACATGAGAAGGAAGGATCAGTTTTGACAGCGGTGCCATGTGATAGCAGCAGTGGTGAGACAATGTCTCTGCACTTCAGTCTGCAATGTGAGGAATCGTACCATTTTACACAAAAAGATGGCTTTGCAAAATGCTTAGTGTATTGTAAGATGCTGAATACTTTCAGGAGGTTGAATTTAAAAGCACACTACATGTCTCACCACATCAGGAAATATGGGAACAGAAAATGTGAATGATCTGAAGGTGTACAACAGGTTTTAAAACTTAAAAGGAAGCTCTCGAAGTGGAGGAAGAATAGAGAGAAAAATCAAATGAGTCTGCCATTTTGTTGAGCTACAAAATTGCACTACCTTTAGTAAAGATTTTATGCCCTTTCACAGTTGGTTATTTAATAAAAGAATACTTGGTAATTGCAGCTGAGCATTCGTGTCCACTTCAGGTGAAGTTTCACATTGTGCCGTTATCAAAATGTGAGAATCCTGCATCCCAAATAGTATGCAGGACAGACAATGTTCAGAGTCACCTTGCAAAATCTTTGTAAAGATTTTGTTGCATATCCTTTAGTGCTATGTGGCTGTGTAGATATCACAGGCAAGTAGCTGGATGTGACATTCTTACCAGTGTAAAAGAAAAGTGTAGAAAATATGAGTTTGTCAAGGACTTTATTAGTTTATATGTCTACAGATGGGCAGTCAGTCATGTTAGGAAACAAATCAAGATTCATAGCACAACTGAATCAGAAAATAAATCTCCAAGACCCAAATTTGTGGTGATATGCAACTTGAAGTATCTGCAGTTTGATGAGCAACATACAGCCACTCTAGATTCTCCAGGCATTTGCCTCACAATTGATTTGTTTGTTTACATAAGTCACCATCCTATTCCCTGTGGTCGTGGATGGGGTACAGTTCACACTGCTCACAGACTTGCACTCACCATCTGCTCGCTGAGCATGTTTGCTGTGAAGCTGTGAAATCTCTTCCCTGATGTCTTAATGTATCTTATCCATTTTTCTAGTTTGTATTTTCCATCTATTCCTTTCCTGATTGAATTTTCAAAATCCTACTCATTTCTTATATTTACAGTCCTCTAAATTTTCAGCCTTCTTCTGTAACACCAAATCTCAAATGCTTTAAATTCTTTTCCTTTCTGGTTTTTACACAACCAATGATTCATGTGCATACAGTGTTGTGCTCCAAACATACATTCTCAGAAATTTATTTCTTAAATCTGATACAATAGATTTAGTTGAAAGGAATGCTCTCATTTCCTGTGCAACTCTACTTCTTTCATCTTCCTTCCTCACTTCATCCATCATGCACTACTTTCCTGGCTGGAAGGTTTGTTATCAATCCATATTCTGTACTCAAAGAAATGTTCTTTCCACTCAACATGTCTTTTAATTCTTCTCCACTTTCCCAGATGATAGTAATATCAACAGTGAATCTATTATTGACATTTCCTCCTCTTAATTTTAATCACACTTCATAACCTTCCATGTATGTAGTTCACACTTCTTCTATATACGCTTTGAACTGTAGGGTCTTCCATTCTCATTGTTTCCTGTTTGTTCTTATATATATTGTGTATTACACACATTGTTCTGCAATTTATAACTATTGTTTTGAGGATTTTTGAACATCGTGTGTTCCTTTTCCATAGTTGATCTGTTTTTCTAGGTCAATGAATCCTATAAAAGTACCTTGATTTTTCTTTAAGTTTTCTTCCATTACATGTAACATCATAACTGCCTTTCTAGTGCATTTATCAAGTTTAAGGCCAAACTGTTTGACATTTAACAGATCCTCAATTGTATTTTCCATTCTTTTGTGTATTGTCCACATCAGCAACTTAGATACATGAACCATCCAGCTGACTGTGCAATAATTACCACATTTATCTGCCTATTGTATATCTGTGATTGTGTGGATGATATTCTTCCAAGACTCTGATGGTCTGTATCTACCACCACTTTGATTAATTATTTGGTTTCCACTTCCCCCAATGATTTTATAAATTCCATAGGAACGTAGCTCACTATGCAATAACTGCCACATTTATCTGCCTGTCGTATATCTAGAATTGTGTGGATGATATTCTTCCAAAACTCTGATGGTCTATATCTGCCACCAACTTGGTTAACTGTTTGGTTTCCATAGGAATGTTAACTACTGCTTTTGCATTGTTCACTCACATGTATTCCAAAAGGTCAGTCAAACTCTGATTCTTATACTAAAACCCCTATGTCCTCCAAATTGTCACCCATTTCATCTTCTACCATGCTGTCAGTGAGTCCTTGGCCCCTAGTAGAGGTCCTCTATCTGTCCTTTTTATCTATCCCCTCTCCCCTTTGTATTTAACAGTGGAATTCCTCTTGTACTCATAATGTCAACACATTTGCTTTTACATTCTCTGGCAGTTGTTTTGACTTTGCTTCATAATGAATTTGTCCAAATGACATATTTCCTGTTACCATTTCATGTTAGCTTCCTTCCACTTCCTCATGATTTCATTTCTAAATGAGATGTATTTATGTATTCCATTCTTTTTGTGGAGTTTTTGTATTTCCTTCATCGATCAATTGAAACATGTCTTCTGGCATGCCCAATTTCTCCACAGTTACTTTTTTATATCTATATTTATCTGTCCAACTTCAGTGATAACCCTTTTCAGAGATTTCCACAACTTCTTCCCTTAATCACCTACTGTGTTGTTCATTACCACAGCCTCAGGAAACATTGAAAACATATCATCAGTCCACATTTCCTTAGTATTCCACTTCCTTGTATGTTGATCATCTTGGGGTTTCTCTTAAACTTCAGCCCACTCCTCATTATTATTAAATTACAAACTGAACCTATATCTGCTCCTGTGTACTCCTTAAAATACAGTTATGATTTTGTAAGCTCAGTCTAACCATGAAGGAATGCAGTTGATGTCTCTCTGCATCTCCTGGCCTTTTCGATATATGCTGCCTCCTCTTGCAATTTTTGAACTGTGTATTTATCTCTACCAGTTTGAATGTTGTGACTGATTTGACTGTTTGGTAACATCAATTAATTTTACAGTATGATTTTACTATATGAAAACTTGGGTACATTGTCTAGTATAAAAAATTTAAGCAATATTTCAGGATAGGAAAAAGAGGAAAATTGTATAGTTTGGTCAGAAAAAGCCAAAGTAAAGTTAGTATCCAGCATCTTTAAAATATTTGTGAAATTCTTGTTCTTAGTAAAATTAATTCATAAAACAGAACAGACAGCAAATCAAAGAAGTTATTGGATTCTCGGTTTTCGAAAACCAGAACCCCATGAAAGTTCACTGACTATAGTGCATCACATTTTATTAGTTTTACTTGCACATTTTTGTGGATAGATTAGAGTCATATAATTTATACTTTATTTCATTGGATATTCATTAAGTGAAGTCCACCCTCTTAGCGAAGTGGTTATTCCGTCTGACTACCATGTAGCAGGCCCAGGTTAAATTCCCAACAAGGTCAAAGATTTTCTCAATTCAGGAAATTCAGGAACTGGGTGTTTTGTTGTTATCATCATTTCATCATCATTGACACGCAAGTCACCCAGTATGGTGTCAACTGAACAGACTTGCAAATCGGTGGCCGAACATTCCTTGGTGGGGACTCCTGGCAATCAGTGCCATACGATCATTTTGTTTCATTAAGTGAAAATATCTACCAAAATTATTTCTTGCTGAATGTGATAAATCCATGTGATAATGTCATGATGCTGAAAAACTACATCTTCCTTTAGACACATTTTGACAGTGCTACTATTGAAAAGTGTGGAAATTAGTACTGGAAATTGGATTTTGCATTTGTAATAGAAAAAGATAAAGCAGTATTGTGATGCAAGTGTGATTATTTGGAGAAATAATTTGCTAGCATAGGCTGTGAAAATTTGAAAAAGAATATACAGGGTGAGGCAGCCAAGTCATAACACCCCTTGGATCTCCCCAACCGTAATAGATACAAAGATGCCATTTGGACAGTGAATTGCAGGGATAGGGGCTACTTGAATACATCACATTTCATGTTTGTGCTTTATTACAGAGGTATGAGCCCATCTTTGTTTTTTTTTAAATGGAACCCTATGTTAAATTTTAGCGTACTATGATGGGCTTAAAAAGATGGTATCAAATATGTGTATATCATAATATTCAGGTGAATAGTTTTTGAGACACAAATATGTTAGCGGATTGTATTCATCCTTCTTAGCAGCATAGTCCTATTCAACCTTTCCTGTTGACCACTGAGGATCTTAACAGGAAGGCCATTGTTTTCCTGCTTCTCGATAATGCTGCAAGATGACACACAAGGTAGCTGGAGAGAAGGCTATAAATGTGCTGCTGGGGTAATGAGACATCGCATTTCCATCACAGTTTCTTGGAGCAAACATGTACACCAATGAAGAAAAGTTATATATGATTCTAGTGTATGGTGAAAGCAGAAGAAATGCTGTTAGAGCACTAAAGCGATATGGACAGCTGTATCTTGATCGTGAGTGTTCTACGTGTGAGCTTCTTGTACGTATTTGCAAGAAACTACTTGAACTGGGATCATGGAATGCCATGCTGAGGACAAGGCAGAAAACCACAACTGGCGAGGTACATGAAGAGGGCATTCTAGCATTGGTGCATAACAACCTAACTGTTTCATTGCGATGTATCGCCTCGGAATGTGGTTTAACTCAAAAAAGTGTTCTACGCATATTGCACCGGCGTAGATTTCACCTGTTTCACCTCTCGTTACATCAAGCACTCTGTGGTGTGGATTTCGAACAGCGCAAGGAATTTTGCCGGTTTGCTCTGCAGCGCTTACAAGATGATCCAACGTTTTTTCAATGGGTGCTTTAGCAACTTTAACCAACCACAGTAATGTGAATTTGCATGATATGCATTACTGATCAATAGAGAACCCTCATCGGCTTCGACAGGTACAGCATCAGCAACCATGAAGTGTTAACGTGTGGTGCGGCATTGTCGGAAATGCCATTGTGGGGTCGTATATCATTCTGGGTATACTAAATGGCAATAAGTATGCACAGCTTTTGTGAAACATTCTGTCCATTTTGCTGGAAGAGGTACCACTAACTATGTGTCAGTGCATGTGGTTCCAACATGACGGCTGTCCTGCTTACTCTTCCCGTGTGGCTACAGAGCTGGTAAATGAAAAGTTCCTGGATTGTTGGATAGGAAGACGTGCTGAAGTGAAGTGGCCATTCTCGTTTCCTGATTTGACCCCTCTCAATTTTTTTCTGTGGGGAACAATCAAAAATAAAGTGTATGCTCAAATACCAACTACACCAGACGATATGAAGCAACATATCGTTGGAGCGTGCGCTGATATCATACATGACACCCTTCACAGAGGACCGAGCGAGGTGGCGCAGTGGTTAGCACACTGGACTCACGTTCGGGAGGACGACGGTTCAATCCTGTCTCCGGCCATCCTGATTTAGGTTTTCCGTGATTTCCCTAAATCGCTTCAGGCAAATGCCGGGATCATTCCTTTGAAAGGGCACGGCCGATTTCCTTCCCCATCCTTCCCTCACCCGAGCTTGCGCTCCGTCTCTAATGACCTCGTTGTCGACGGGACGTTAAACAATAATCTCCTCCTCCTCCTCCTCCTCCTCCTCCCTTCACAGATCATTCAAATGGTGACTACGAATGTGCATTGCTGCAGAGGGGAAGCATTATGAGCACATGCTGCAGTAAATTTTTGTATCCTGTACAGTATTTATTTTGCATCTTTGTGTGTTTTAGCTTTTTATTGTGATCAATAGTAAATATTTTCAAATAGAAAACAAATATGTATGAAATAATTGTGACCAATAAGGGCCTCCTCATTTACATTTGTATTTCTGTTACTTAAAATGCATTAACATCTTGTAGTATTTTAATACTGTTTGTTGTCTACTATTTTGGTATCACAGTTGTCAAATAACTGAATAATATTTGCGCGACATCATCAGTTAATTTTTGTGCAAAGTATCACAGTATGTATTACTATTGTTGGGTAAATGGACGTGTAAATGGATGGACTCGCAACATTTACGATGTACTCTACACAACAGGAAAGGTCACATTGGACAATGCCGCTTCGAATGACAAACATGATACAAGAATATATCTGCGTCTCAGAAACTATTTGCCTAAATATTATGGTATACACATATTTGAAACTGTCTTTTTAAGCCCATCATGTTACACTAAAATTTAATATAGGGTTCCATTTAAAAAAAAACCAAAGATGGCCTCATATCTCTGTAATAAAAAAAATGTGATGTATTCAAGTAGCCTCTGTCCCTGCAATTCACTGTCCAAATGGCATCTTTGTATCTATATCTATTACAATTGGGGAGATACAAGGGGTGTTATGACTTAGCCGCCTCACCATGTATGCATGTGTTCATACAGAATCAGAAGATAAACCAGGAAGCAGACAATTTCTTTGTGGGATGTCATTTGCTTTTAAGCAAGTGGAAGCTTTTTTGTTATTTAATTGATGCAAAAGTAGTCATGGTGGGCTGGTGGGTAGAGCATTAGACTTCTACCCTGTAGATCCCAAGTTCAGTTCCAGATAAGGGTAGGGATGAAACTTCCTGGCAGATTAAAACTGTACGCCGGACCGAGACTTGAACTCATGACCTTTGCCTTACGTGGGCAAGTGCTCTACCAACTGAGCTACCCAAGCACAACTCCTGCCCCATCCTCACAGCTTTACTTCTGCTAGTACCTCGTCTCCTACCTTCCAAACCTTACAGAAGCTCTCCTGTGAACCTTGCAGAACTAGGACTCCCAGTACATTGTCCTCCATGGTGAGTCTTCATCAGAGACAAGGTATAGTCTGGAGTGCCACAGGGAAGTGTCATAGGACAACTTTTATTCTCTATATAGATAAATGACCTGACAGGCAACGTGTGCAGAAATTTACAGCTGTCTGCTGATGACACTGTGGTGTATGGGAGGTTGTCATAGATGAGTGACTGTAGGAGTATACACGATGACTTAGACAAAACTTCTACTTGGTCTGATGAACAGTAGCTTGCTCTGAATGTAGAAAAATATAAGTTAATGCAGCTGACGGGAAAAACAATCCTGTACCATTTGAATATAGAATTATTAAGGTGCAGCTTGACACAGTCACAATGATTAAATATCTAAGTGTAATGTCACAAAGTGATATGAAATGGAATTAGAATATCAAGTGGGCAGTAGGGAAGGTGAATGCTTGACTTTGTTTAATTTGGAGAATGTAGCAGGGGCTGACAGGACAGGAAGGGGTAACTTGGGTGGAGGGTGTGAGGACGCAGATTATTGGAGACTGAGGCCAAGGCAAATATGGAAGCATGGATTTATTGCAAGAATAACTTCCATCTGTGCAGTTCAGAGAAGCTTTTGGTGAAGGGAAGGATCCAGACAGCTCAGGTTGTGAAGCACTCATTGAAATTGAGCATCTTATGCTCACTTTCATGTTGTGCCACCAGCTGGTCAACTTTTTCCTTGAACTAGTTTGGCAGTAGCCATTCATCCTGGTGAACAGCTGATTGGTAGTCATACCAACAGAAAAAGCTGTGCAGTGTTTGCCACAGAGTTGTTATATGAGATATTTGTTTTCACAAATGGTGTGGCCTCTGATGGGGTAGGAAAAGCTTGTGACAGGAGAGTGGTGGAGGATGTGCTGAGTGTGTGGATTGGGCAGGTCCCGCAGCTTCGTCTTCTACAGATATATGATGGGTGGCTGATGGAACAACAATTTAGAAGGTGTTGGAAGGACCTTGGGTAGGATGTCCCTCATTTGAGGGCATGATGAGAGATAATCAAAGCCCTGACCAAGAATATATGAGGACACAGTACTGGCTGATCCTTGGGGGTGGTGAGAGGTTTGGGGAATGTGAGGATATGGCATGGGAAATTTATTTGTGGACTAGGTTTGTGGGGTAGAACCTGCCTGTGAAGGAATTCAGGAGACCTTCAGTATATGGGGTAAGGGAGTTCTCGATACTGCAGATATGTCGCCTACAGGTGGTCAAGCTGTATGGGAGTGATTTTTTGTTGTGGAAGGGATGGCAGCTTTCAAAATGTGAGTACTGTTAGTGATTGGTGGGTTTGATGTGGACAGAGATGTGGTTGGAGCCATCATGGAGGTGGCAGTCAACATTTGTGAAAGTGAAGCAGATGGGAGAGAAGGTGTTGAGGTTGTGAAGGAATGAGAGCAGGATGTCATGGCTCTGAGTTCAGATGATTAAAATACCATCAGTGAACCTGAACTAGACTAGGGTTAGGAAGTTCTGTGAGGCTAGAAAGGTATCCTGTAGATGACCCATAAATAGGTTGGCATGGGAGGGTGCTGTGCCTTGGATTTGTTTGTATACCTTCCATTTGAATTAAAAGTAGTCATGTGTGAAGTTATAGTTGGTGAGATATATAAGGAATGAGATGGTGGGTTTGGAGTCTGAGGGACACTGGACGAGGTAGTGTTTGATAGTGGCAAGGCCATGGGCATGAGGGATGTTGGTGTATAGGGAAATGGCATCAATGATGATAAGTAGGGATCTAGGAAGTAAAGGGATGGGTGTAGTGGATAGTTGGTGAAGGAAGTGGTTAGTACCTTTGATGCGAGACGCTACATTTTGGGTAATTGGTTGGAGTTGTTGGTCAACAAGAGCAGAAACTCTCTTAGTAGCAGCACAATAGCCAGCTACAATGGGGCATCCTATATTGTTTGTTTTTTGGACTTTGGGGAGTATATAGTAGCTGGTCATGTGGGTAGTTTTTGGGGTGAAGAGGAGGGGTGAGGTGGACTCAGGTGAGAGCTTCTGGGAAGGGACTATGGTTTTAGAAGGGATTGGAGGTTATGTTGGACTTATGGTATGGGATCACTATGGAAGAGCTAGTAGGTGGAAGAGTCAGACAATTGGTGAAGGCCTTCTGCCAGGTAGTCACTGCAACTCATTGTAACACAGGTGGAGCCTTTGTCTGCAGGTGGGATGATTAGGTAGCAATTTGTTTTAAGTTTGTGTATGGCTGTCCTTTTTTCTGCAGAAAGATCAGTGTTCTTAGGAAGAGATGTGGGGCAGGATAGTGAAACCAAGTTCAAGGTAGGAATTCCTGGAGGGTGACCAGGGAGTGGTTAGGTGGGAGGGAGCAGGGACATGATTGGATGGTGGTATGAACTGCAACACTTGCTACTTCAATCCTATCATAAGCTTTCCTGCCCCATCAGAGGCTGGGCCATCTGTGAAAACAGCCATGTCATATACCAACTCTACTACAAACACTGCATGGCTTTTTATGTCAGTATAACTACCAACCAACTGTCCACCAAGATAATTGGCCACTGCCAAAGTGTGGCCAAGAACAGAGTTGGCCATCCAATGGCACAACATGCAGCTGAGCATAACATACTCAATTTCAGTGGCTGCTTCACAGCCTGGGCCATCTGGACCCTTTCTTCCACCAGCAGCTTCTGTAAACTATGCAGATGGTAATTATTCTTGCAACACATTCTTTGCTCCCGTAATCATCGTGGCCTCAATCACCAGTAAACCACTGTCCCCACACCCTTTCCAACATTTTCCACTTCTCCCCTCCTGTCATCCCTCCCAGATTCAAATCCTGACATCACCTTCAGTGTGTGCTGCTTCCCCACCAGCTCCAACAACCACATGTCACATGCCTAGCCTGTGCACCAGCCACACTTCCCTCTCGCATTCCTAGCTAGCAAACTAGCTGCCTATCCCATAGCCACTAGCCACCCACTTCCAATCCCTCTTCTTGCCTCCCATCTCTCTCTCCCTTTACCCCCCCCCCCCCGACCTGACACTAGCCCCACCACAACCTAATCCACCTGATGAAATGCAGCACTGGCATTGTAAGCCTAGCCTACTTTTCGGGCTGTGGGCTCTTTTAATCCAAAAGTATTTACATGTTACCATAAATTTCCTACAAAATTTGAGCATCATGTATGCTCACAGATGTCTTGCTTAGCACACAGCACATGAGGCAAACTGGTTAAGTCTGAGTTGTGAAAGGGAATAATTTTGTAGTTCTTCCAGAGATATTTGCATGAGTTCAAAGTGAGAATTTATGCTGTGAATTACAAAGGTTTTGAGAAAACAGAATGTTAATATCTAACTCACTACAGTAGGTTTCTATGCAATCAATATTTTCTAATAGAATGTGCTTCTTATCATGATGTTGTTTTGGTATGTGTACTAGATTAAGCAAAAGCCATAAAACTTAAATGCCTATTTTGTGTAAAAACCAAATGTTGTGGACAGAAATAGATTTCATATAAAAATAAAACATTTTACTTATACTGTTGAGGATGTGTCAGAGAATTAAATGGTTCCTGCAAAATTGATATATGTTTTCCATTGCTGTTAAAGCAGTGAACTAAGTGACTCCCAATGTAGCAAAAACAGGAATTCACTCAAGAACTAATTCTCCCTCCCCTCCTTCCTGTCTGGTGCCCTTTATCCATACAGTTCCAGATTGGGATTGCTATTGTATTGCTATTCTGTGGAGAACCAAACATACACATCTCTAGGCTATTGTTACAGTGGGATCATCACTCTCAAAGACATTTAAAGCTTCTGCTAGCTCTCTTCAGGAAGGAATCCATGTACCTCTTCTGTGTGTGTCTAGTGTAATCACATGGTCAAATGTGACATTGTGTTACCAAGTGTTTGTTCATTGTTTATCTGAGGTGGGAACCAGCTCAGTATATACCTAGTTTCATGTCGGAAACTGCCTAGAAACTACATCCAGACTGGCCGGTATACCTGCCCCCTTTGTTAATCTGCGAGATGGATTTGATCCACGGCCAGTGTGCCTCCTCATGTCCCGGAAGCAGGTGCTTAAATGTCCTCAAGTATCTGGGCCAGTCACTGAAGAACTAATTCTGTCATTTGTAGAAAGAAGGAACTGCAGATACAATGTTTCAGACTGTTTGTTATGCTTTACCTAGATCAATGTAAAAACTGTAACCATCACATCAATATTTGCAATTTCTTAGAAATCAGGTTAACTGTGCTACCACATGTCTAATAGTAACCCAAAAAGCAGTTCAACTGTTAAAACCAAGCTTGATTTCAGCTATAAATGGGAGAAACTGTTTGTTCAACTTTGCATAGGGTATAATGACAGTACCTTCACTTCTTGCCTTCCATCAGGGGACACAGATGTTGGTCTCAGTTGTTAACACAGCAGAGATAGAGGCGTACATGGTCTGTTAGTACCTATGATCTTAGTTTTTGTGGAATTCTAATTTTGAGACACTCTGACAACAGTCTTGCAATCAAGATTTTTTTTCATATCTTTGTATTTCCATTTTTGTTTACTCTTCATAAAGATTGTAAGACTCAGTATTTTTTGCATCCTCATTTAAAATCTTATTTCCTGAAGAAACTGTCTTACCTTCACTGGACATATCCAAAGCCTAATAGTGGTTATATTTCATAAAAATTGTGGAAAATGGCTTTTCAGACAACTCTCTTCAAATTTATATTCAAATTAGGCCATATTTTCTATGATCTATGTATGGAAATGTGTGTATGGTTTCTTTTAACTCTTCTTTGCAATTATTGTGCCACCAAAGACTGATATAAATACTAGGCACACCACTCTTGCGAAGAACCATTGTCATAGTGTAGAAATGTGGCTGAGTTAGCTACTCATCTCCAAAAGACAAAATAAAATACAGAATAGTAGTTAAACTAACAAAAATTTAACTTTTTTAAATTGTTATTATGGGACAAAGCTTTCAGAGAAACAATCAGTAAGCTGCGTTTTCGAGGGGCAACATGAGAATTTTGCCATAAATACGATTAATGTTTATTATTAAATTATGTTGTCATACTGGTTCCTGAACATGAATGTTATTGCTTAGTAATGATTCTCTTGCCAAATTAGTAACTGAAGAATGATATTCTTATAATTCACCATGATATTACATTGACTTTTCTAGCTAACTGCATGTAGCCTTTATTTTTACCACAGTCTCTCAATTTGAGAAAACAAGAAAATTTTATCTACTGCAACAGGAACTGGAAAAACTGTGGCAAGGTAGGCATCAATGCTAAACTGCTGGAGATGCATCTTGAGCTTTTTGAAATAAAGGTTCATTGAAAGTTGAGTGATAAATAGTCTAGTGGGATAAGTGTAAAAATTTGACATAAGTTACAGAGGATTCAAGTTTCAGATTAAGGTACTAGTTGCAAATAGGCAGTAAGATTCAAGCAGTTATATCTGGGTCTGTTATTCTATGTGGTATCTATTGTTCTGCATTGTTTCTACATTTCCTTCAGTTCCTTGATCCTTTAGTTACTCAAAAAGTCATTCAGATACTCAAGATTTGTCTTGAAGCATTTAGCATTACTGCAAACTCAAGTGTCAGTTCTCCCAATTTCTGCTGTTGGTAAGTACACAGCTTTAGGTTATGAGCATAGGTTATCATTCTCATTTTTTACTTTTACTTGTTGAATTAAAGATATACTTTCTGTTACAGGTCCCGATGACATAGCTGCAAGAATTGTTCATTATTCTGGCTACTAATCTGTGTGAGAGAACAGCACTGCTGTTTTTTATGTGCAGTGAAATGCTAAAATAAAACAGTATGCGTTTCACTTTTCTTGGATTGAGACACATCAGAACAACATGTGATTGGAATATCCCCAGCTACTTTATATGTGCATGTAACATCCACTATATTCCAGCCCAAAAAACAAAGAAAAGAAAAAAAAGAGAATATAACCATGTATTTATGCACAGTTGGGTAGGCTTATAGCTATGTCCATCTGCATGAAACATTAGAACTTAATCAAGACTCCTCAGAAAGAAACACAGTGCCCGTTATTGAGTGCATGTACTTTAACTCTTACATAACGCCATCTCTTAGTGTGCAGTTTCCAAGTAGTGAAGGGTGTTGATGGATAAAAATAGTTCAACTGCAGTAAAAGTCTATTCACAATAATAATTTATATTGGAAATGAAATAGCCACCAAATCTGACTGTGGTATAAAGCCTTCAGCACTAGTGGGTCACACACAGGTCTTGCGTGAAGGTTCTGTAATGATACAATATGTACATATGAATAGCTTTACTGTATGTTGGGCTTGAAACTGAAGTATTCTTCCTTAAAATTTGTTTGGTATTAGTGGCTACATGAAATAGTCAAAAGTGTAATGCATCCACTGCGAGGTTTATGAACTGTGTAGAACTAAACAGCCTCCTTCCCAATGTCATTCCAAGGTACAAAGGCAGACATTTTATTATTTTTAGAAAAGTTAGGCAGAAGATTACAGTAATAAATGATATTCCTCATAGGCAATGATCATTTATGTGCATTGTATGTCACTAATTATGAACAAATATCATGATACTCTTAACTCTTTATGGATGTATACGTGTGTCTGTAAGGAGGTGTTTCGTGGCTTTTTTTCTTCTTTTGTGTTACTATTAGCATTCATCTGAGTTATCTTGCATCCTCTGGTATCATAAAAATACATTTTGTGTACATTATTATCCATATTCTAACCCTGTGCTGTATAAGCAATTCACAGTATGTTACATCCTTTGGTATTATATAAATAAATTTTGTATACTTTATCATCCATATTTTAACCTCTTGCTGGACAAGCAAGCCATAACATAACTGATAACTGTCTGGTTGAACAACAATGCTTTGAAGGTCCATATAGTGGCAAACTCACAGTATACACAAAGAGACTTGATCTGTTACAAACATTCCTGAAATTGTTTTTCTTATGTATTTTGCCACTTTGAATATTCTTTCTACAGTTGAAGCTGTACATGTGAAAAAACACGTGAAGAAGAAGAATAAACAGTAGTATAAAATGTATAGTGTTTTGATTAATTGATCTCAAAATTATTTTTAACCATAGTGAAATAAAGTACAAACATGAATACTGGGAGAACATTTCATGTCATCTCACTTTATAAAGATTAGAATGATTACAATGACTGGTGAAATATTCTCATACTTCTAAATCTGCTAATTATTTCTCTGTGAAATAGCAATAAACAACACAGGTGCATTGTAATGTCCTTAAGCTTTGTAATATATGCCTGTACAATGTAGTGATAAGGTTTTAAGTCCAAGGCTAAGATTAATATAGTCATCTGCTGATCCAACTGTTTAGCATACAAGACTAGTGAAATTTTCAGCTTATACATTATAGTACTTGTGTGTATATAGAATGAGACAATGGAAAAGGGAAGCCAGTCATTGTGCAATGTTGACTCTTTGGAGAATGGTTTTTGGAATATCTATGTACATGACCACTGTGTAGTGGTTGAGGTACATGTTTGTTTGACCCTTCAGCCTTTTTTGCCAGATAATGTAGAAACATTGAAAATACATAACTTTTGTCAGTTTTGTATGTTGTTTTCATTTTCTTATGTGCAGTGTAAATGCTGCATAGATTCGAAAAGTAACAATAGTAAGAGTAGTAGCACTGACGTAACTGAAATTTCATAACTGACTGGACAACAAAGTGGCGTTGCTTATGCTGTCATAAGTGTGTATGGATCAACTTAAGTATTTTTGAAGAAAAAGTATTTGTACTAGGGAGAGTCAAAAATGTAACCAGAAACTAGAAAGTAAGAAAGAAAATAAAAATGAGAAGCATTTGGTGGATTTTTTTGTATGAGGTGATTTAAAGGAAGTGAAACTACCATTAGAGATACTTTTGGGAAAATACAGAAAATAAAAAGTAGCATCAAGCTCTATTTTTACTGAGAACAATTTTTATGATTTGTAGACAAATTATTTTGAACTTCTTTTTAAGAGTTCTAGCTATTATTTTCTGTATTTGCATACTTGTATGGTATACATGAACTGTTCTCCACTGTAGATAAAAAAATACTGAAATTTTGGCCAAGTTCTCACTGTAAAAAAAAAAAAAAGAAAAATATTCAACAGTAATCGGAAAAACACTTTTCCTCCAAACAAAAGTACAAAGATGTAACCATCATTTTAAAAATATCTTATTTTTGTGTGTGTGTGGGGGGGGGGAGGGGGGGGGGGGACTTTCATGTGTTTGATAACATATATTCTTTTTCATGTCTACTACATGTATGCTAATTAGAATAATGTTTTAATCCTTTGTTACAATGGAATAATGAAAAGCTCTCATGTTCCCAGCTGAGTGAAACTGCCATCCAGCTGGAAACCTGAGGGCTTTTCATCAGTACTATATGCTGAGTGAGTCTACATTCAGACAATGGAAAGAGTTGTGTGCGTATTTATATAAATCCAGTACTAGCACAAAGAACATTCAGTTTGTGAGTTTTCTGATGCAGTTTGCTTTTGTGATTAAAGGGTACTGTTGTTGTGAATGCTAGAGAAACACAAGAGTAAGAAATGATTAGAAAGTTTTGGACAACCTGAAGGATGCTACACGTATATTTGCAGCTTATTTTGATTTAGACTTCTTATTTAAGTGTTCCATGAACCATTTAAATGTGACAACATAATGACAAAGAATGAGTCATTTTCAGGCATATTTAACATCTGCATCTGGCATCTACATCTACATCGGTACTTTACAGTCCACCTTAAGGCATGTGGTGGAGGGTACCCCATACCTCTACTAGTCATTTCCTTTCCTGTTTTACTCACAAATAGAGTGAGGGAAAAGTGATTGTCTATACGCCTCTGTATTAGCCCTAATTTCTTATATCTTGCGTCTTTGTAGTCCTTAAGCACAATATATGTTGGAGGCTATAGTGAGCTTTAAATGCCACTTCTCCAAATTTTCTCAATATTGTTCCTCAAAAAGAACATGTACTTCCCACCAGGGATTCCCATTTGAGTTGCTGAAGCATCTCTGTAACACTTACATGTTGTTCAAACCTACCAGTAAGAAATCTAGCAGCCCGCCTCTGAATTACCTCGATGTATTCCTTTAATTTGACCTGGTATGGATCCCAAACATTCAAGCATTACTCAAGAATAGGTTGTACTAGCATCTGATGTGTGGCCTCCTTTACAATGAACCACACTTCCCTAGAATTCTCCCAATAAACCGAAGTTGATCATTCACCTTTCCTACCACAATCCTCACATGTTTGTTCCATTTTGTATAATTTTGCAATGTTATGCCCAGATATTTAAACAATATAACTATGTCAAGCAGAACACTACTGATGCTGTATCCAAACATTATGGGTTTGTTTTTCCTACTCGTCTGCATTAGCTTACTTTTTTTTACATTTAGAGTTAGTTGCCATTCATCACACTAACTAGAAATTTTGTCTAAGTCATCTTGTATTCTCGTACAGTTACTCAACTTCAGCACCTTACAATGCACAACAGCATCATCAGCAAACAACCACAAATTGCTGCCCACCCTGTATGCCAAATCGTTTATTTATAAAGAGATGAGGAGTTGTCCTATCAAACTTCCCTGGGACACTCCTGATGATACCCTTGTCTCTTATGAACACTTGTCATCTAGGGCAACATTCTGGAAGTCTTTGAGCCACTCACATACCTGTGAAACTATTCCATATATTCATACCATCTTTAACAGCCTGCAGTGAGGCACCATGTCAAATGCTTTCCGGAAATCTAGAAATATGGTACCTGCCTGTTGCCCTCCATCCATAGCTCACAATATATCATCTGAGGAAAGTGAAAGATGAGTTTTGCACAAGCAACACTTTCTAAAACCTTGCTGATTTGTGGGCCTAAGCTTCTTGGTCTCAAGAAAATTTATTGTATTCAGACTGAGAATGAGTTCAAGGATTCTGCAGCAAACTGATGTTAGGGATATTTGTCTGTAAATTTGCAAATCCATTCTTTTACCCCTCTTATACGCAGAAGTCACCTGCACTTTGTTTCCAATCTCTTGGGACTTTACACCATGTGAGAGATTCATGAGAAATGCAAACTTAGTAAGGGGCCAATGCTATAGTGTGCTTTTTAAAAACTGGATTGGGATTACATCCAGACCTGGTGATTTATTCGTTTTTAACTTCTTCAGTTGTTTATGCCAGGGATGCTTATTATTATGTCATCCATTCAGGAGGCTGTTTCATAAAACAATGGTATATTTGTATGATTCTCCTGCATGAATGATTTCTTGAATGTAAAATTTAAATCTTCAGTTTTCGTTTTGCTATCTTCAACTGCCACACCACATAGGCCAACAAGTCACAAAGCTGTAGATCTACTTAGTGACTACTTTACATAAGACCAGAATTTTCTTGGTTTCTCTGCCAGATCTTTTACTAAGGTATGAGGATGGTAGTAGTTGTATGGTTTGTGCTTAGATCTTTTCACAGATGTACGAATCTCTACTAACCTTTACTTGTCATCATTTGCGCATTCTCTTTTGAGCTCAGCATGCAGCAGCCTCTGTTTCCTCAGTATTTTCTGAGTCCTGTTATCAAACCATCGTGGGACTTTCCCATCCTTAATCCACTTACTAGGCACAGAATTCTCCAGACCATGATTTACAATTTGCCTGTAATTCCTCCACATCCATTTTAATGGAACTAAGTGATGTCAATTCACTGTTTAAGTGAGATGCTAATAACTGCTTATCTGCTCTTTCTAGCAGAAACACTTCCCTAACCTTCTTAACTGATTTATTGACTTTTGTAACCATGGTTGCTATAATGACATCATGATCACTAATCCCCATTTTTACACTGACATTGTCATAAGGTCCAGCCTATTTCTACCTACGAGGTGTGAGAAATTTACATTCCATATGGGCTGCTAAACTAGCTGCTCAAGACAGTTTTCAGAAAATATTTTTAAAAGTACTTCACATGACAGACTGTCTGTAACCCCTGCAATAAATCCCTACACATCCCAGTGTACACTCAGTAGGCTAAAGTCGCCTCCAACTAGTAATGCGTGATACGGGTATTTACATGCTATTGACCATAGATGTTCTTTGAATGACTCCGGGAACTATTGATATTTATGTATGGCTGCATACTGGCAATTTGTCAACAAATTTATGTAACAGTAGAAAATACACTAATGGAAATACTACTAAAACAAAACTCCAATATTTCCATAACCATGAATATTTTGACCAAAACTCAATGCTATGTGAGATTATTTTCAGTATATAAAAAGGTCACTCCTACAGATGAAAAATGGTGCATGTCTACAATTGCTGTTGTGTGTTTGCAACATTACTGAAGCTTTTCAGGTGAAGATCACAACATAGCAAGGCAAGAGAACATGCACATGTAGCTTATCACTATCTTTCCAACTTTGAGAAACACTGTATCATTGGCATGAGGGACATTGGAAAATCATACCAACATGTCATAATGACTCCAGAACAAGTGGTAACAAGATGGACTCAGGACAACAGTATGCAAGAGGAGTGGGCGTGAGTCCTTCCCGAAGGACTACACCACGAGTAGAACATACGACTATTTGACTTGCTGTGACGAATAGATGGACAACAAATGGAATATGAGCTGAGCTGAGGCAGAGGTAGAATGTCACCACTTACTGTTGTGAACAGGTTGCTGGAAGCTGGGTTGAGATTGTGTCACCATAAACTGTTTATGCGTTCCACAATACCACAGATGACAGAGAATTGCATGGTGCAGAGCTGTACTGACACATGTAGTGGCATTCTGTAGTGTTCAGAAATGAGTCTTGCATCTGTTTGTGTCAGTCAGATAGGTGCCAGTGCATTCATAGATGACATGGTGAAAGACTGCAGGAAGCAGTGATTCTTTGATTTGTCATCCAAAGAGCATGTGTGGGGTGTGATGATAAGAGATATAACTTCATACCAGCCTCCAGCCAGCAATATTCATCAACTGACACAGCATGTCTTTCAGGCATGGCAAGAAATTCCTCAAGGTAACATTCAGAGGTTGTTTGTTTTCATTCCAAAGTGAAAACGAGAGTGCGTTAGTGCCTCATACCAGTGGCTATAATGGACCTCTGAATGAAATGGGAGTTTAATCATTATATAGCCACTATATGATGATCATCTCCACATTGTTTGATAGATATTAGACTGGTGCTTCATTATATAAAAATCTCATTATTTTACAGGTCCATCTTGATCAAGATGGACCTGTAAAATAAAGTGTCAAAAACATGATCACAGATTCATTTTCAGACTTTATATCTCTATTTCTGTCAGTGTATTTAGTTTAGTAATGAAAGAAAATGTGTAATGACTTTACAGCACATAAGCTATGCTGCTATACCCTTTATTCTTTTTTTGCTATGACGGTTTGCTCAGCAGAAACTTTTTGAGCTTGCTTTCTAATTTAGCTATGCTATCCTTAAAGCATTTTAGATAAAAAAAAAAAGCTGATACCAGCATATTTCACTGTTTCCTAAACATCAATCAAATTTAGTGAAAAGCAATGAGGATCATTTCAGTTTCTAGTTTTGTAGTTGCAGATACCATTATCCATCTGAAGTATAATGGCTTGTTTACAGTCAAATTCATGAGAGAATATCTACATTATACATATAATGCTGAAATCTTTAAATAGTTGTGTGCATCATATTTTAACTGAACACTGCATATTATTCTTGTTGTTGTTTTTGCTATTGTTGTTGCTCTGGTCTTAAGTCCAAAGACTGGTTTGATGCAGCTCTCCATGCTATTCTACCCTGTGCAAGCTTCATCATCTCTGAATAACTACTGCAACCTACATCCTACAGAATCTGCTTCCTGGATTCATCTTTTGGTCTCCCTCAATGATTTTTACCTCCCCACTTTCCTCCAATATTAATTGCTGATCCCTTGATATCTCAGAATGTGTCCTGTCAGTTGATCCCTTCTTTTAGTTAAGTTGTGCCACAAATTTTTCCCCCAAATTCTACTCAGTACCTCCACATTAGTTATGTGATCTATCCATCTAATCTTCAACAATTTCTCTAACACCACATTTCAAAAGCTTCTATTTACTTCTTGTCTAAACTGTTTACTGCCCATGTTTCATTTCCATAAATGGCTCCTTTTCAGAAAAGATTTCCTAAACCACTTAAATCTACATCTGATGTTAACAAATTTCTCTTCTTCAGAAACCCTTTTCTTTCCATTACCAGTCTACATTTTATATCCTCCTTACTTCAGTCATCATCTGTTGTTTCACTGTCCAATAGCAAAAGTCATCTATTACTTTAAGTGTCTCATTTCCTAATCTAATACCCTCAGCATCACCTGATGTAATCTGACTTTATTCCGTTATCCTTGTTTTGCTCTTTTTTTACGTTCATCTCATGTTCTTTCAGTACTCTGTCAATTCTGTTCATCTGCCCTTCTATGTCCTTTGCAGTCTCTGACAGAATTACATGTTGTTGACAAACCTTGAATTTTATTTCTTCTCCATGAACTTCAATGCCTCCTCCGTATTTTTCTTTGGTGTCTTTTATGCCTGCTCAGTGAACAGATTGAATAACATTCGAGATAGGCTACAACCCTGTACTCACTCTCTTCTCAACCACTGCTTATCTTTTATGCCCCTAGACTTTTATAAATGCCATCTGGCTTCTGTACAAATTGTAGATAGCATTGCACTCCCTGTATTTTAACCCTGCTACCTTCAGAGTTTCAAAGGGAATATTCTGGTCAGCCTTGTCAAAAGCTTTCTCTACATCTAGAAATGCTATAAACATAGGTTTGCCTTTCCTTAACTTATCTCCTAAGATAAGTTGTGGTTTCAGTATTGCCTCATGTGTCCTTACATTTCCCCAAAATCCAAGGTTGACTTCCACAAGTTTTTCCATTCTTCTGTAAAGAATTTATGGTAGTATTTTGCAACCATGAGTCATTAGACTAGATTAGATTAGGTTAATAATTGTTCCATATGTCATGAATATGACATTTTGTAATGATGCGGAATGTGTCAGATTAACAAAAGGTTTCTTTAAATGCTGTAATTCAAAGTTTTTGTATTTTACTTGTAAGATTACAAATTTATATCTGAAAATTCATCTATTGAGGTGAAGAAGTTGTCATTCAAAAATTCTTTTAATTTGTTTTTAAATGTTCGTTGGCTAACTGTCAGACTTTTGATACTATTTGGTAAGTAAACAAAGATTTTTGTGGCAGCATAGTTCACCCCTTCCTGTGCCAAAGTTATATTTAACCCAAAGTAGTGAAGATCAGCTTATCTCATAGTGTTGTAGCTATGCAAATGGCTATTGCTTTTGAACTGGGAGGGGTTATTAATAACAAATTTCATAAGTGAATATATATGTTGCAAAGCTACTTTGAATGTTCCTAGTCCTTTAAATAAATGTCTGCAAGGTGATCTTGGGTGGGCTGCAGCTTTTATACTGATTACACACTTTTGTGCAATGAATACTTTTTCCAATAACGACGAATTACCCCAAAATATAATGCAATATGAAATCAATGAATGAAAATAGGCATTGTAAGCTAATTTACTTATATGTTTATTGGCAAAGTTTGCAGTAACCCTAAGAGCATAAGTAGCTGAGCTCAAAAGTTTCACTAGATCGTCAATGTGTTTCTTCCAATTCAATCTTTCATCAGTGAATGCACCCAAAAATTTGGAATATTCTGCCTCAGCTAAAGACTTTTGTTCAAATTCAATATTTATTAACAGTGTTGTGCCATTTACTGCACAGAACTGTGTATACCATGTCTTATTAAAATTTAATGAGAGTCAATTTGCAGAGAACCACTTAATAATTTTCTGAAAGACATTATTTATAATTTCCTCAACTAATTTGTGTTCAGTAGGTGTGCTTACTATACTTGTATCACAGCAAAAAGAACTAGTTTTGCATCCTCATGAATATTATGTGCCAAGTCATTAACATATATTAGGAACAGTGGGAACCCAAGATTGAACCTTGCATGACCCCATTCTTGATACCTCCCCAGTTTGAGGAATCTGCTGATTTTTGCACATTATATCAACTGTTTACTTCAGCCTTCTGTACCCTTCCAGTTAAATATGAATTAAAACATTAATGCACCATCCCACTCATACCACTATACTTAATCTTATCTACAAGAATTCCATGATTACACAATCAAAAGCGTATGAGAGATCACAGAAAATCCCAGTTGGTGATGTTCAGTTATTCAGAGCATTTAATGTTTGATCAGTGAAAGCATATATAGCATTTTCTGTTGCAAAGCCATTCTAGAAGCCAAATTAGCATTTTGTTAGTACTTTATTTTTACAAAAATGTGAGGCTACTAATAAATACATTACTTTTCCGAGAATTTTGGACTAAGATGTCAGAAGTGAGATTGGACAGTAGTTGTTGGCACCAGACCTATTCCCCTTTTTATGCAATGGCTTAACAATAGCGTATTTCAATCTGTCAGAAATAATGCTCAGTTTCAGTGAGCTATTACATATGTGGCTGAGAATTTATTTGTTGGGAACAAGCTGATAGTACTTTGGTGGAGATGCCATCTAGCTTTTACATTTGAGTGAATTTATTATTTTCCTAACTCCAGAAGGAAAGGTGGGTAGAATTTTAATTTTATTTCCTTTTCCATATATAGTTTACCTTTTCTAATGAACATCTGGATTTTATTTTCTCCACAACATTTAAAAATGCTTATTAAAATATTTTCAACCTCTGACTTTTTGTTCATAAACTGTTCATTCGGTTTGATGGTAACCCAGTCTTTCTGTGCACCTGGCTGCCCTGTTTGCCTTTCAACAGCATTCCAAATTGTTTTAATTTTATTATCAGAGTTACTAATCTCAGACATAATACACATCCTTCTGGACTTAGTAATAACTTTCCTTAATATAATACAGTAGTTTTTCTGATGTTTGACTGTTTCTTGGTCATTAGTCTTTCTTATTATTAGATAAATTTCCTTTTTCTGGCTACAAGATTTTTTATCCCATTACTAAGCCATGGTTTTCTACGTAGTTTCTTACAATTGTATTTCACAGTTTTCTTAGGGAAACTGTTTTCAAAACTACTCACAAACATAATCATGAAATATGTTATATTTTAAATTAGCATCAGGTTCCTCGTACATCTCATCCCAGTCAAACTGCTGCAAGTTGTTCTTAAAATTTTCAGTCATTAAATTGATTGTATCAGTTTTGAGGATTGTTTTGCATCACCGCATGGAGCTATGTCATATACTGTAATTAACTGTGCATCATGATCAGAATGTTTATGTGATTAAATTTATGTTGGTCTATGTAACTATTACTTATAAGTATACTACCCGAGTAGGAAAATCAGTAACTGACATGATGCTTTAATATACGTTTCTTCTACACATTTTTTTTTTTTTTTGTTATTACTTTATATCTAAAAATTCATGTATTGAGTAGAAGGAGTTGTCATTCAGAAATTCTTTAAATTTGTTTTTAAGTGTTGGTTGGCTATCTGTCAGACTTTTCATGCTGTTTGGCAAATGGCCAAAGATTTCAGTGGCAGCATAATTCACCTCTTTCTGTGCCAAAGCCAGATTTAACCCAGAATAGTGAACATCATCTTTTCTTCTAATGTTGTAGCTATGCACTTTCCTGTTATTTTTGATTTGGAATGAGTTGTTAATAACAAATTTCATAAGTGAATATATGTACTCTGAATGCACTGTGAATATTCTGAGTTCCTTAAATAAATGTCTGCAAGGTGAACTTGGGGGGGGGGGGGGGGGGTCCAGCTATTACTCTGATTACACACTTTTGTGTAATGAATACTTTTTCTCTTAATGAGGAATTACCCCAAAATATGATGCCATATGAAAGCAGTGAATGAAAATAGGCATAGTAGGCTAATTTACTGTATATTTGTCACCAAAATTTGCAATAATCCTAATAACATAAGTAGCTGAACCTGACCATTTCAGCAGATCATCAATGTGTTTCTTCCAAATCAATTTCTCATCAATGCACACACCAGAAATTTTGAATATTCTGTCTTAGCAACAGACTTCTGTTCACAGTCTATATTTATCAATGGTGTTATGCCATTTACTGTATAGAGTTGTAGGTACTGTGCTTTCTCAAAATTTTTGGAAAGATGTTATTTACACTTTCCTCAGCTGATTCTCGTTTATTGACTGTGATTACTATACCTGTATCATTAGCAAAAAGAACTAGCTTTGCATCTTCATGAATATAGAGTGGCAAGTCATAAATATATATTAAGAACAATAAGGGACCTAAGACTGAATCCTGTGGGACACCTTCCTTGCTACCTCTCCTGTTAGAGGTCTCTGCTGATTTTTGCAGACTGTCTGTATTTTTAGAATGAAATTTTCTCTCTACAGCAGAGTGTGCGCTGATATGAAACTTCCTGGCAGATTAAAACTGTGTGCCAGACCGAGACGAACTCGGGACCTTTGCCTTTCACGGGCAAGTGTTCTACCAACTGAGCTACCCAAGCACGACTCACGCCCTGTCCTCACAGCTTTAATTCCACCAGTACCTCATTTCCCTACCTTCCAAACTTCACAGAAGCTCTTCTGCGAACCTTGCAGAACTAGCACTCCTGGAAGAGATTCTTTCTTCCAGGAGTGCTAGTTCTGCTTCTGACTTCTTGTTAACAAACTTTTCATTGACCTTGATAGAAATACAGTCATCCTGTGCTATCGGTTGCCCTGTTTCACTTTTAACAATGTCCTAAATTGTTAAACTGTTGCGAGCTTTCCCTAAAATTTGCAGTTGTTGACTCATTAATTGAACGGACTATTTTGGAGGACTGTTTTGCATTACTGTATGGAGTTGTGTCATATATTGTAACTAGCTTTGCATCATGATTAGACAGACCATTCTTAGCAGGAAAAGTTTTTAATTTGATTAATTTATCTTGGTCTATAAAAACATTATCTACCAGTGTGCTGCTTTCCTGTACCACCTGAGTAGGAAAATCAATAACTGATGTCAAATTGAAAGAACCAAGTAATACTACAAGGTCAAGCTTTCTATCAGACTCTTTCAGAAAATCAACATTTAAATCCCCACAAACAATAATTTGCTTTCCTCTGACATCACAACAAAGAATCCAAGTTTTTCAAAAACAGCTAGCTGAAAATTTCCCAATGGTGACCTATACACAGCTATAACTATAACAGTACCATTATTTAGTTTAAGCTCACATGCGCATGCTTCTGTATGTTTCTCTACACAATTTTTTTTAGTTTCCAAATTTTTCACACTATGACTGATTTTAACATACATGGATGGCAACTCTCTCCACAGTGTCTCTACTTACATGTGCTGAAAGCTTATACCCACCTACGTATACCATTTCTATGCCTGTGACTATATGATGTTCAGACAGGCCTAGTACATCTATTCCACCCTCAGTTTCTAAATCTTCTAAACAAACAAGAAGTTCATCTAATTTGTTTTTTAATCCACTGATATTCTAATGCAATATACTAATATTACTTTTGTAAGGATCTTGTGGTATTTTAACATCTTTAGTACCTGCCTGTCTAAGCTTTTCATCATGTTTGATTCCTTTCAGTGTTGTATCACTGTACACTGATCTTAGCCTAAAAAAGAGGTACTCTCATGAGTTTCAGTGTGCCCCATACTCCTTAGGATTTTGTTATCAACCCAGCCAATTTAGCCTTCCCTTTCCTATTGGGATGAAGGTCATGCCAAGTGAAATCCCACCTACCAATAACATCAACAGGAGCCAATCTCATGTCTGACTCAGTAGCTGCCATAAGCAACCCATATAACTCCATACTGACCCTTCTTACATAGCTGTACAGCTGGGGTTGATCATACTACATGAAAGCATGGTAATATTCACACCTGTCAACACTTGTTTTCTTTGGAGTTGGAATTATTACATTCTTCTTTAAATCTGAAGGTATTTCACATCTCTAATACAACTTGCACACCTGGTGGAATAGTTTTGTCATGGCTGGTTCTTCTAAGGATATCTGTAGTTCGGATGGAATGTCATCTACTCCAGGTGCCTTGTTTCGACCTAGGTCTTTCAGTGCTCTGTCAAATTCTTCTTGTTGTATCATATCTCCAACCTCATCTCCATCTATATTGTCATAATTTTCTGTAATATTGTCTTCAAGTTCATCTCCCTTGTGTGCCCCCTCTATATAATTCTTCGACATTTGAGCTTTTCCTTGTTTTCTTAGTACTGGTTTTCCACCTGAGCTGCCGATATTCAGACAGCTGCTTCTCTTTTCTTGAAAGGCCTCTTTAATTTTCCTATAGGTGATTTCTATCTTTCCCCTAGTGATTTATGCTTCTGCATTCTTACAATTGTCCTCTAGCAATTCCTGCTTAGCCATTTTGCATTTCCTGTCAGTCTCATTTTTAGGTTTTTGTATTCCATTTAATCTGCTTCATTTGCTGCATTTAATATTTTCTGCTTTAATTGAATTCAATATCACCTATGATATCCAAGTATTCCTGCTAGGCCTTGTCTTTTTAGCTATTCATATTCATCTTCTACAGTATTCCTTTCCCCTGCTTCAGCCAGTAATTGCCTGATGCTCCTTCTGAAACTCTCTGAAACTTTCAAGTTATCCAGTTCCCATCTCCTTAATTTCCTACCTTTTTGCAATTTCTTCTGTTTTATTCTTCAGGTCATAACCAGTAAATTGTGGTAAGAGTCCACATCTCCCCCTGGAAATGCCTAATATTTTAAAATCTATTTCTCTCTATCTTACCATTATATAATCAGTCTGAAACATTCCAGTGTCTCCAGTTCTCTTCAACATATACAACCTTCTTTCATAATCTTTGAACATAGCTGCTAAGGTTCAGTGACTGTGTCAGAATTATATTGTAACAAATAAGCCCTCAGTCACAAATATTAAGTCAAAATTGACCTGGCTTCGACGCTACTATGAGTGGATGAAAATATGAGCACTTCTGCAGGTTCCAACAGAGGCATGTTTGTTCTGGCAGTGTGAAAACTCATTAGAAGTTGTGGAAATGGTCTTCTGTATCTGTTCTGTTTACTATGGTTTAATTCAAGTAATATGGGAAATATTCTGTAGTAATTGCTCCAGGAACCTTTGAGAAACTGATGGTACATTTGCCTAACAGCAGCCTATGGAACTGGTATAATCCAAATGGTGTATAGATGACCATGAATGTTTGAGACTCTATCAAGGGAAAGCTGCAAATATGCATGAGAGGTGTCAATCTTTGAGTAGTAATGCCCAGGAAAATAATTCTTTAGGCTGTGTTAATGGGTGGGTATCTGTTACAGCATAGGCATTGACTATGGCCTTGAAGGCACCACTGATGTGAAGAGATTCATCTGGTTCGCACATGCAGATTGTGAAATGGTATCAACACAAAGAGTGATATGTCCTCAAGACCCTTTTGCACACCCTAAATCTTGTTGAATGAGTGAGGTGGGAATGTTTAAAATGATGTTGATTTTTTGGAAAAGAATGACTAATGATACCACACAAACAGTCTGTAATGATGAAACAGAATACATTAAAGAAGTACATACAAAATATGTTAGGGGCATACTTATGGCTGACTATCACAAACAGAAGATGGCAGGTAACCATGTGCCTAAAACTGGAATTGACACTTGACCATACCTAAGCAGAGGTTTGCTACAGTGCAGACAAGAGGCAGAGCTCAACTGCTTATATGTTTCTATGGACAATGTGTTGGCTGTAATAGCAGTATCTAGCTGAAATGGTATCTAGTGGCCAGAATGTGGAGGTGTACCCATAACCACTTGACATGAAACCCATTCTACATCATGAGGAGCATGTCGACCTCCATTGTTGGCAAGAGCCCTACAGTGTGTCCTCAGGTGCTGGGACAGATGACAGAAATGTGGCCTGGCTGACCACAAGGTGTACAAAGAGCTGCTGGATAGGGGTAGGGGCTGCAGCTGTGATAGTATAAGTGCTGTGGGCAAGAGGGAAGGTGGATGCCAAGGATGGCTATTCTTTGAAGCTGTGAAGGTGACATCTGTCACATATGATTACAGACACTGGGCTGTCTGAGTTATTTCAAGTGATCATGTGTGGGCTAGGACTTCTTCCAATCTATGCTCAGGTAACTTGAGGATATCAATGTAGACTTGATGGTTAGGTGCATCTTGAGCAAGCCTATCTTGTATGAGGCTATTGCTGTAATATTGACAACAACTGCTGCTGATATACACTACCAGGCAAAAAAAGTGAAGCCCCCAGCAGAGTGCATTAGCATTGTTCATGTTTAGTCTTGTTACCTGGTTTGGTAGAGTGTATAAGGGGGCATGAACAGCATTAGATGTTGAGTGGTCACTGTGAAGCATATGGAAATGCCCTGTACATGCATGAGACTGCATTATCAGCATCTGAGAGAGTCAAAAAGGGGCCTCATTGAGGATTTCCAATTGGCTGGCTGGTTTAATTATGCAGTATTCACATTTTTGTGTATATGAATGTGACAGTGGCCTGATGATGGACTGCACAGAAACACAAGGGTACACTTGATGTCAAGGTTCTGGTCAGTGAAATTTGACCACCGCAAGTGAGGCTCACCATATTATGCACCAAACACATTGTAACCCCTTTGCACCTGCACCTGCTATCCAAGAGCACATAATGGATTCTCTGTAATGTTCTGTGTCATCCTGCATCATTGGTCAGAGACTAGCAGCAGCTGGACTGGGGAATTACTGTCCCATGAATAGGCAGCAGTTATCACCACAACACATTTGGCTGCATTTGGAGTGGTGCCATGACTGGGATGTATGAACAGCTGATGAATGAGGTGATGAATTGAGGTTCTGCACTACTCTGAATGACCATGGTATGAGTATGGCAGTGGCCATTTAGTATGGCAGTGAACTGGGAGCGGTTTCATTCTTCCAATGTTTTGGATGGGCACAGTACTGTTTCTCCTGACATAATAATGTGGGTGGGTGACTAGGAATGCCTTACAGTCACGGCTGGTAGTGACTGGGGGAACTCTCATGACACAACAGTACGTCATGGGCATCCTGCGTTCTCGTGTGTTACCTCTCATGCGACAGTATCATGGTTCCATTTTCCACCAGAACAATGCTTATTAACACATGGCACATTTGTTTATTGACTGTTTACGTGATGCTAAGGTACTCCTGTGATCAGTAAAACCCCAGGTCTGTCCCCAATAGAACGTCTATGGAACAAGCTTCATGTCAGCTCCATCACAGTGCCGGTATCCAGGATATCAAGAACCAGTAGCAACAGCTGTGGGCCATCTTGCCTCAGGAGAGGATACAATGGCTTTCTGACAACCTTTCAGACCAAATCATGACCAGAGACAGTACAACATGATACAAATAAGTGGCTCATACTGCCAAGTGGTTTAAAAATTGTACTCAATTTTGTAATCACCAAAAAAACATCATGTACCCTCTCAACTCATGAAGTTTCATTTCTTTTCTGCTCTCCTTCTGGGTTCTTTGCTTTTTTGTTGGGATATCACTCAAATTGTTCCTGCCACTGCCGTTGTTCCTGCTGTTCCAATTGTTGCTGCTGCTGTTGTAGCTGTAGCTATTGCTGTCACTTCTCATACAGTTTTTCCTGTAGTTCCAGTTGTTTTTGCTCTTGTTTTGAACTGCTGCCTCCATCTTTGACACTCTGTCTTTCTTTCACAAACTGGCTAGACCTAGATACTGCTCTGGACTGATAATGTATGTGGTCAATGATATTGTAGCTGTCTTGCATGCATGAGACTAATACTTCGTCGTCATTTGCTGCAACCTGCAGCAATAAATAAAAACTTGTACTATTACAGTATATGACATTAATTCAACTTAAATTGCCTATTATTGTATCTGGGAAAAATTAAAGACCAAAAGAAAAATAAACAATGTAGGAGGAACTGACACTTGAAGTACCAGAAGGTCAGCATCTATCACAAGATGCAATCATTGATACTTGATAGTAAGGTGAGCAATTTCAGAGTGTTCCACTCAACATTTTTTTCGAATCACAAATGTCCAGAAGAATTACACTCCTGGAAATTGAAATAAGAACACCGTGAATTCATTGTCCCAGGAAGGGGAAACTTTATTGACACATTCCTGGGGTCAGATACATCACATGATCACACTGACAGAACCACAGGCACATAGACACAGGCAACAGAGCATGCACAATGTCGGCACTAGTACAAGGTATATCCACCTTTCGCAGCAATGCAGGCTGCTATTCTCCCACGGAGACGATCGTAGAGATGCTGGATGTAGTCCTGTGGAACGGCTTGCCATGCCATTTCCACCTGGCGCCTCAGTTGGACCAGCGTTCGTGCTGGACGTGCAGACCGCGTGAGACGACGCTTCATCCAGTCCCAAACATGCTCAATGGGGGACAGATCCGGAGATCTTGCTGGCCAGGGTAGTTGACTTACACCTTCTAGAGCACGTTGGGTGGCACGGGATACATGCGGACGTGCATTGTCCTGTTGGAACAGCAAGTTCCCTTGCCGGTCTAGGAATGGTAGAACAATGGGTTCGATGACGGTTTGGATGTACCGTGCGCTATTCAGTGCCCCTCGATGATCACCAGTGGTGTACGGCCAGTGTAGGAGATCGCTCCCCACACCATGATGCCGGGTGTTGGCCCTGTGTGCCTCTGTCGTATGCAGTCCTGATTGTGGCGCTCACCTGCACGGCGTCAAACACGCATACGACCATCATTGGCACCAAGGCAGAAGCGACTCTCATCGCTGAAGACGACACGTCTCCATTCGTCCCTCCATTCATGCCTGTAGCGACACCACTGGAGGCAGGTTGCACGATGTTGGGGCGTGAGCGGAAGACGGCCTAACGGTGTGCGGGACCGTAGCCCAGCTTCATGGAGACGGTTGCGAATGGTCCTCGCCGATACCCCAGGAGCAACAGTGTCCCTAATTTGCTGGGAAGTGGCGGTGCGGTCCCCTACGGCACTGCGTAGGATCCTACGGTCTTGGCGTGCATCCGTGCGTCGCTGCGGTCCGGTCCCAGGTCGACGGGCACGTGCACCTTCCGCCGACCACTGGCGACAACATCGATGTACTGTGGAGACCTCACGCCCCACGTGTTGAGCAATTCGGCGGTACGTCCACCCGGCCTCCCGCATGCCCACTATACGCCCTCGCTCAAAGTCCGTCAACTGCACATACGGTTCACGTCCACGCTGTCGCGGCATGCTACCAGTGTTAAAGACTGCGATGGAGCTCCGTATGCCACGGCAAACTGGCTGACACTGACGGCGGCGGTGCACAAATGCTGCGCAGCTAGCGCCATTCGACGGCCAACACCGCGGTTCCTGGTGTGTCCGCTGTGCCGTGCGTGTGATCATTGCTTGTACAGCCCTCTCGCAGTGTCTGGAGCAAGTATGGTGGGTCTGACACACCGGTGTCAATGTGTTCTTTTTTCCATTTCCAGGAGTGTATTTCCCAGTCTGTCACCTATAGTTGAACACTGGTGACATAGCCAAACCCCTGTGGCAGTAAAGAAGGGCTAGATGACAAATTCAGCATATTACAGCTGAGTGAAGCAATGTTGTAATCCGATTCCTGTGGCAGTGGCAGTGAGAAGACTGTGGCTGCCAATAGTATGCTTGTGCCTGAAGAGAACTGACTTCCACCTCTTTTGTGGGCAGTTATATTTCCATCTTCATAGACTCTACCCGATTTAATAACACCTGTCAAGTACAAAATTTATTATTAATTTTTTGGTGCTGTGGAGGCCCAGAGCTGTATGATACTGTATAGTGTTATGGTTTTTAAGTTTAGAGGAATACATTTGTACTAAACCAGTCACTAATGAAAGCATTACAGTATTTAAAATTTTTGCAGTTGCGTAATGTCTTCTGAGATTTACACTAATATTCATGTCATCTGCAAAAATAACTAATTATACTAGCATATTAAGTGAATTGCTGTTTTAATATATGAGAAACAGTACCGGACATGAGGCATAATCTGTGCCCCTATGAATGTGTCTTTCTGATTCAGTCTTATGGAACTCATTTAATAATTTCTTCTCAGTCAGAAGAATCTTCCCTAACTACATTTTTTTGCATGGCACCAAGCAAAGTGGACTCACATTTTGGAGAGGGAGGTTTCAAATCCCCTTCAAACCATCCAGATTGATGTTTTCTGTTGTTTCCCCTAAACTGATTAAGGTGACTGCTATGGTGGTGCCTTTGCAAAGGGCACCATCAGATTCTTTCACTATGTTCATCAAATCTGCATTTTGGCTCAGTCTCTCTTTACCTCTTTCAATATAATGTGAAACCCTAGAAATGCTAAGTTTCTTCCATTACTTGAACTGTGCAGCACAACAGCTTGTCATCTTTTCATTAAATACAAGGGTGGTTTGAAAAGTTCTTGTAATTACCACGAGAGGTCAGCTATATCACAACAAGTTGTTCACATGATATTCATTGGACTACTGCCTGCAAACAAATGCCACATCAGTGCTCTTGGAAGAGAGCTGTGGTGGTGACGTGGCTCTGCTGTTGTTCCCGCATAGTGATTTGCGAAAATGTAAAATTCGAGATTTGAGCAGTGATTAAGTACTTCTTAAAGAAAGATATGAAAGCAAAGGACATTCATCTGCCTTCCAGAATACACTGGGGGATTCTGCTCCTCCATATTAAACTGTTGTCAAGTGGCCAAATGAAGTTAAATTTGGTCGGGAGAGCTTAGATGATTATCCATTCAGTGGCTGGCCAAGATGTGTCACTACTCCAGAAATCATTGCAAAAGTGCACAAAATACTCATGGAGGATCACTGATTGAAGTGTGTGAAATTGCTCACACTTTCCAGATGTCATCAGAAATGTTATATCACATTTTAACTGAAGAATTTGAAATGAAAAAATTATCTGCAAGATGGGTGCCATGACTCTTGATACTGGAACAGAAACGCATGAGAATGTGTAACATTCCAGGCTTATGATTACCACTCCAGCATTATGTATTACTAGATCAATACTCTTAATTCTCCAGCTATAATTAAATTCAATTACTTTTTGATAATAGGAAAAAGGCTTTTAGAAGAATTATAGCAATACCAAACAATAATAGTTTCAATACCCTTTGTACCATAAACAATCAAAATCAGATTCAGGTAATTAATATATGAAAAATGTTTAGATAAAAGAATAATATATTTCATTCTCATCATCTGTAAATGGTAGGAATTAAATCTCAAACAAAATATAGATAACTGATCATTTAGCATTGTTAGAATACTTATTTCTGCAATTTCAATATTAATGTGATTTTTTTTGTGTTTAGAAAATGTCTTAAACTTGTTCTAGCAAAGTAGGGAATATTATAGAGTGTTTGATAATGTTGTTAAACTATTTCATATTATAAATTATGTTCTGCATTATTATAATCAGTAGTACATCATAGGATGAGTATAAATACTCGGCCTCGAATATTGTTAAAGCAGATGAGTGTTGGACCCACTAGAGGACAGATCTGTGTGTACAGTTGAGATAAGTTCTCGGTGCATGCTTCAGGTTTGGATTTACAATAGAGCAACTCGTGTGTTGGACATTGTCTAAAACAGCATATTAGAACAGTGCAGTGACAGATTATTTCAAAGTGTTAAAGAGTTTGATTTAATATTGCAAAAGGCAGAATGATATGTGACTTTATATTCATACTTTGAGGAGTATGAGTGTTAAGCAATGCAATGGAACTCATACACCTATTTCTATCAACTTACTGGATCTGGACTATTTAATATCACCAGTGTAGTATGTGCTACCATCGGTTAGCTGTAGTAGTAACAATGAGGCTTATTACATGGAAGATTGATCATGAGCTCATAAGATACAGGTATTGAAGTGAATAAATCTATCGCCTTACTTTACTTCAGTTGTGGCCTACATCATTGTAGTGAAATCCATTATGGTATCCTGTATTTATTGAACAGGCATATTTTAGCTCATGTATACAGCCATCAAGGGACACCGAAGGCAAGATATTCACAGTTATTTAAACAATTTTTAACTACTCACTAATTGGTGGTACGTTACAAATGGACATATTGGAACAATGTTTGGCCCGTTTTGGGAGAAACAAACAAGATTTTTTGCAGCAGTCTGTGACCACAAATGAAACTTGGGTGCACTGCTATACCCCAGGGACAATACAACAGTCAAAGCAGTGGAAACATGCTGATTCTCTGCCACCAAAGAAAGCAAAGACAATTCCTTTGGCGGCAAAGGTCATGACATCAGTCTTCTTGGATGCGAAGGGGATTTGTTTGTAGATTATCTCCCCACTGGGTAAACAATTACTGGTGGATACCATGCTAACCTCCTGGACAAGGTGAAATAGAAGACATGAGAAAAAAGGCGAAGTTTAGCAAGGAAGAAAGTCATCTTCAATCAAGACAAATGCGTGCCTGCACACATGTGCCATTGCTATGGCAAAATTACAGGAACTAAGGTATGAATTGTTGCCACACCCACCTTATTCACGTGATATGACCCCGTCAGACTTCCATCTCTTCCCAAAACTGAAAATTTTTCTTGGTGAACAAAGATTCACTTCAAATGAAGAATTGATACAACTATTTTGCAGGCCTGGAAGAAACTCATTTTCAAGATGGGATCAAGGCACTGGAACATTGTTATACCAAGTGCATTAGTCTACGAGGAGACCACACTGAAAAGCAAAAAGGTTTCAGTGACGTAACTATTGTTTTTCTATTTCGTTCCGAGAACTTTTCAAACCACCCTTGTATTTTGTGAAGACCTTGTTTGTTATTCACTTACTTCCAGAAAACATTAATTTTATTACAGAAAGTAATGACTTACATAATCAAATGCCTCAAAGAAAGCACAAAAAATATAACAACTGGTGCCAATGTTTGTGAATCTGTAGTAATACCTGAGAATGCAAACAAAAATTTTGAACACAACCTGAAATTCACAGTGGAGGATAATATTGGGATAATATTGGTCACATTTGCAATGTGAAGGCCATAAATAGAATGAAAAGCTCTAGATAAAATGCTCTCTGGAATGCATTAATGAGAAATTCAGAGACTTCGGAAAAAGGGAGGGGTGTTTACACATGGCTGCCCATCACTCTCTTGCATCATATGTTGCATTATTTGCATTTGAACGTTTCTGGTAAGATGCTACCTGCATGCGAAATTCTTTAAAGTACCAAGACAGTTCCTATGATATCCCATTTTTTTCCAGTGTTTTCTTTAATTTTTTTTCTCCCCCCCCCCCCCCCCCCCCCTACCCAGAGTACGGAGTGGTACTGTAAGTTCAATTCCAATTGAAACTCTTAAAACCAAATAAAAATACAGCATCTTGAACAAAATCAAATCCAGCAACATATACAAAGCTGTATAAAAAGAAAGCTTTGTTAATTAAACCCCTCCCAAACCGTGGATGTTGGTAGAGTGGTGTCACTTGCATGCCTGATTGATACAGATAGCTCCACCATAGGTGCAGCCACATTGGAGGGATATCTGTGGTGAGACCTGACTAAAATATGGCTGCTGAAGACGGGCAGAGGGCTTTTCAGTGAATGCAGTGGCAACACTAGATGATTTACTGATCTGGCCTTGTAAAATTAATCATAGCCTTACTACCTTGGTAATCTCAGTGGGTAAAAGCAAGAGGAAATTACAGCTGTTGTATTTCCCAAGGGCATGCAGCTCTCTGCTGTAGTGTTTAATGAAAATGGCATCCTTCGGGTTAAATATTTTGGTGGAGGAGGATGTCTTTACGAAACCAAAATTTACCATTCTACAGGTGGGAGTGTGAAATGTTAACTCTCTTAATTGGATAGGTAGGCTGGAGAATTTAAAAAGAGATACAAATAGTTTGGAGTTTGTAATCATACTCTCGCACACATCACTATTAGAATTATCTGTCTTTGTGCCAATTTTGAAAGCTTTGAGAGGCATAAGATATACAAAAGGATAACTTTTTACTTATCTTCATTATCTCATTGTTGTTGTCAATGGCTCAAAGCCTTGTCTATGGGAACATTCTTGCAGCTGAATTTTCGATTTTGTAGGTTCATGACAACTAAATAACTAATGAAGATTTGCCTGTATTATTAGTGAATTTTATTCTTTGTCACATCTTTCAAAATCACACCATTTTTACATTTTCCACATTCAAGAAAACCAATAATTACATTGTTGGTGACAAACTTAGAAAATGTTTACTTCCATCAGAGACATGTCACCATTACTTACATTCTGCTGTACTCACATTATTCCAAAGAGTTTACAAAGCAAAAGAGTTTACAAACTTTCTTTACCAAAGAAGACTCTTCACCAAATTATATCATTTTTTATAAATAAATCCAGAAATAAATTTAATAATTACAGTTAGTTTGTGCAGTTAATAATATGAATTTTAAGTATGCCAGAAATTTCATAATTTCTAATATTTTTAAAAGAAAAGTAATTTTAACTGTTAGTATATATCGATTGTAACAGATTAATTTCTTTTTTTATACATTTTAGCCTGAAGTATAATACACTGTATACAGAATCATATGAATTTTTTAATAAAACAGCTGAGATAATTTTAACCTATGCAAGGATCGATAGTATGCATAGTATCAGTATTCTCTATAAAAAAAAGTAGTGTTAGAGGAGGATGATTCATTATAAGTTTTACATAGTTACAGTTGGTGAAGTGTTGTTGCAAGAAGTGTAGGATATCTGGTCAGCAAGAACATGGTAAAAGTAATGCACTAGGTATAGTAGTAAATAAGAAAATAGGAATGCATGTAAGTTGCTATGAACAGCATAGTGAAGTTCCTTTAGTAGTATCATGATATAGGAAAGAGAGTGTCATTAAAACAAATGCAGTTTTCTTTGTTGTATCACATCAAGAAATTTCAATCACCAGCCTACTCATCTGAATGCAAAAATATTTTGTTCACTTCCACATACATAGGGACAAATGATAATTGTGATAAGGATTAAACACAGTTTTCACAGAGGGATTTAGGTCAAGGTCAGCCACAGCATGTCAAACTACTTGTTGGCACAATGTATGGGCCGAGGCTCAGGCTGTCTCATCTTTGCATGGTACTTCTTGAAAATACTCGGTACAGCACGACATTTTATTTAGCATAACAGTGCAGCATTTTTCGGTTCACATGACTTTCTGCAGTTGGGAAGAATCATCATTTCACCTCTGTTTTCTCTTCACTGTGTGTTCGTGGTGCAAAAGAAGTTCACAGATCCAATGGCTGCATGCACAAAAAGTGGAAGACTAGCTATAGCCAAAACATTATGACCATCTGTTTAATAGAGTGTTGTTCCACTTTTCAAACACAGTACAATGAAGATTCTGCTTGGCATGGATTCTACAAGTCCTTGACAGTATCCCAGAAGTATGTGGCCCCAAACACCTACTCACAGGTCAAGCAATTCCTGCAAATTACGGGATGGTGGTCTACGGGCATGTAGCTGGCTCCTAATATGTGTTCCAATGGGTATAGATCAGACATATTTTCTGGCAAAGACATCAATGTGAGTTCACCATAATGCCCCTCAAACCACTGTAGCATGGTTCTGAAATTGCAACATTGGCAGTTGTCCTGCTGGAAGATGTCGTCACCGTAGGGGGAGACTTCAAGCATGAAGCGATGCAAATGGCCTGCAATAATGTTCATGTAGTTCACTGCTGTCATGAAACCTTTGATTGCCACCACATATCCCATGGAAGCACAACTCAGTGTATCCCATAGCATAATTCTGCCATCACTGGCCTGTATCTGTGGCGTCATCCATGTTTTTTAGAGGCATTCACCTGGATGATGGTGTGTAAGGCCCCAACCATCGACCTAGTGTAACAGGAAATGCAATTCATTCAACAGGTGTCACATTTCTATTGATCTGAGGTGAAACTTAAGTGATTCTGTGTCCACTGCAATCATAACTGACAATGCTGTTGGGTCAACACAGTAACACGTAGGGGTCATGTGATGTGGAGCTCCATGTTTAACAATAATCTTTGAATGGTGTGCTCTGAAACACTTGTCCCTGCACAGGCATTGTACTCTGTTGTCGGCTCTGTCAAAGGTTGCTGCCCGTTTTGGATTACACAGTAGGGGATCCTCTGACCTCTACGTTTTGCGATGAGACGTAGTCATCCAATACCATACAGCCTATTCATTGTTTCATCATCCTTCAACCACTTTCCATAGGTGCTCACGACAATAATACATCAACAGGTGACTAGCTTTCCCGTTTCAGAGATTCTCATTTCCAGTCACAGCGCCATAACAATGTGTCCTTTGTCAAAACTGGGTATATCAGTGGATTTCCCTGTTTGCAGCCGTTATCTTTGTTACAACTACCCATTTGTCTTTCTTCTGCTTACATTCTTTCCTTACTGCATCACATGCTTGCAACACCACCAGGAGACATTCAATCTTGTGGCGGGCCGTGGTCACAATGTTATGGCTCATTAGTGTATCATCACAAGCCCTTAAGATGAATGGAAATGACAGGAGAGAAGGATAAGAATTCTCAATACCAAACAATAGATGTACAGTTGCATAATCAATGGGTTGTGCAAATTTGCTATGGAACAATTTAAAGATATAGTTGACAATGAAAAAGCAAAACATTACAAGGATCCACAGACAGAGTTAATTGTTCTGTACATCAAGTGGCAACTTCTGCTAAATTTGCAGGCATGGAATACATGATAAAATCGATGGTATGAATAATAAATTTTCTAAAGCCACACACATTATTCCAAGGTCAGTTGAAACAGTTTTCGATGGAAATGAACTGTGAGTAATGGAAAAATTATATACTACTGCAAACTATGTTGTTTAAGTTAAGGGGCATACCTGGAATGATTTTTTGACTTGAAACTTGCTATTGTTGAATTTATGGAGGAAAAAGGAGTGCAGGAACGATAATTAGAACATCCAGAGTGACTTGCAGACCTTGTACTTTAAGTGGAGTGAACAGCACACTGCCAACATTTGACATTGCAAGATGAGAAACAACTAATTTCTAATTTTATGGGGATTCATTTAAAAAGAAAATCACCTTTTGAAGGGACAAATTCTGATAAGAAACACCATCCATTTCCCTAAGTGCACTGGTGTTAAAACAAACACAAGGTTTGATGAATTCATTGTGGCCTTGAAAGAAATACAAGGATAGTTTTCCAAAGATTTTGAGGACAGTGTTGATCTTACATTGTTTTTATAGCTATTTTCATGACCATTTGCTGTTTCAGCTCGAGGCACCCCTGTGCATGAGCAGAGGACATTGATTAACCTCCAATGTAATTGCCATTTAAGAGACAAATTCTTATAGGTTAAAACTGTCCAGCAGGTCTGGGCTACGTTGTTGGCCTCAGGAAGAGTTTCCACATCTCCATAATGTGGTTGCAAAGATGATAAACTGTTTCGATAAACAAGGCTTTGAAATAAGTCACAATTACATTTCAATCTGAGTGTGAAAATTTGTGAAACTTCATGATGTCAGTATACCAACAGTATGTACCAGATAAATATTACATTACATCCTCAACATGCCAAAAGTAATTAAATAATATTCAAAATTTGTTTTGTTTTTGACCTGTGTTGCTGAGAAATGTGAAATATAAAACTAAGTCATATACAGTGTGACTGTATTGCCATTTATATGCAGTGCACCTTTGTAGTTTCCCCCTGCTCATGCTTTGATAGCATGGCATGGTGATGGGGGAAGTATGCAGCCAAGCTGAACACTACGGCACTCATGCCAGAGGATGACTCGCATGCCGAAATCTTGGCCATCGCTGATTTAGGTGTTCATTTTCCTGCCTGCCGTCTGAGAGTGGAATGATCAAGAATATAACCTGTATATCAATCACTTAATATATGTGGATGTAGATCGACACTACAATAGTGCATGTTAAAATGTCTACTGGTTTGCAGATGAAGAGACTGAAAAAAGTGTATGATGAGTTAAGAAAGTTTATTCATATTAAAGACAAATACTTATAGTATCTACGTTTACTTGTATTTAAGTTATTAATATGTCTGTGTTCCTCCATGTTATGACAGACTATACCAAAAAAATTACTCACATTATTACAGGAGACAAAAATTTTATTGTGATGGGGACTGGAAGTCAATCAAAGAAAAAGTAAAAAAGGAAAAATAGTAGGACATGGACTGAGGTAAAGAAATGAAAGAAAGCAACAAGTAGAATTTTGGATACAGAAGCACTGAAACATTGCTAACACTTAGTTTAAGAATCGTGAGGTAAAGTTGTCTATATGGAAGAAATGTGGAGATAATGGACAGTTTCAGATCACTTATACGCTGTTCAAAAGACTTACTGGCACATGTGTATCAATATCTAATATGTTAAATCTACTTTCATACATGAGGCACCAGTCATCTTATTGCATGCAATGAGATCTTTGCTTTCATTGTAAGCATCAGTTAAAACCAGTCACCATCTATTGGCTGTGTGGTGAAACCCCCCCCCCCCCCCCCTCAGAAGGAAGTGAGTACTGGTGTCCCATAGTTTTCTAGTGAGGTACACAGATGGCAGCTTTCATTTGTAGACATTGTGTTCAATGAAGCACACACAATAACACATTTTAATGCAGTGCAATTTGCAAGGGCAGTCTTTTTGATAAAAAAAGGATGGATTTTCTATAATGTTACTGCAAATGGCGATGCCTCTCCATGTCTCATCAATAGGTTGTGGACATGCTGCAGGGAGACAGGTCAGTACACAAGGCAGGTTGTACAAGGTTGCCAACATGACAGCCCCACTGAAGACCAATATGGGCCCATTTCTGCATTGTGGTATTGTACGGATATTGCCAAAGTACTGCAAGATGATCTCAGAAGAGCCACTGTGTCTGATCACACTGTAATGAACAGATTATGAGAAAGGACCTTATGGCCTAGACACCCTGTCTGAGTACAACACTTAACATGACAAAATCTTGCAGCTTGCCTTCAGTTCTGCCGTCCCTATGTCAAATGGCAACTTTGTCACTGGTGAAATGTGTTATTTGCAGATAAATCTAGATATCCTTCGACACAAGGTGATGGCTGTGTGCATGTGTGGGGTCCATGGTGAGCAGTGCATGGCAAATGTTGTCAAGGAAATCAACAGATTTCTATGGTTCTGTGATGTGGGGAGGCTTCAGTGATGGCAGCCATACTGATCTTGTGGTTGTTCATGGTTGCCTATCACCAGGCAATACATCAAAAATTGCAGTTAGACCTTGTGGTGTCTGTTGTGTATGGTAGTGGCTCTTCTAATGCTCAGGCCAATGTGGTCGGTATCATCAGAAATGTCATGTGAAGCCAGGACAATGAAGTAGTGGAATGGTTGGCAGTGAGTCCCAACCTAAGACTCATCTTGGACACATGGAACATGCTTGTCAGATGTGTTCATGGTTGTCTTGATCCACAATACTCTCCAAGAACTCTCATGGGCTCTCGCTGAAGAAGTAGAATTGACATGACAGTGTGACCTTCACAGACTTATACACAGCATGCCACATAGGTGGCAGGCAGTGATAAATGCACAAGGACAGAATGCACCTTACTTAAGCTCTCAAAGTCCAATGAAAAGCACCCAAAGTGATTGTTTTCCCTTTGTTTTCAGCACCTGTTGGATATTTCAGTTCTTTTTATATAAACGATCGAGGATGTAATGATGTTTTGTTGTGTACTAAATTTGTGATCGATGAAGGAATAATCTGGTCACATACCCAGTTGTCAATTATTGCTCAATATAGTATGGCAGTCATCCAATGTCATTTTCTCCTAATTCATTTGGGCAGTGTATAATGAGTACACATAGATTTTTGAAAGTATATTTTAAACTGTAAAACATTTCCACTGACAAATGTGGACTCTGACAATTATTAACTGTGTAGTAAGACAAAAGAGATTGCAGAAAAGTAAGAATTTACAGAGATGGGACCTGGATAAATTGAAAAACTCACCGGTTCTGGAGAGATTCAAATGGAGTATTAGGCAATGATTGATTGAAATTGGGGAAAGGAAATCAGCAGAACATGGTTCAAATGGCTCTGAGCACTATGGGACTTAACATCTGTGGTCATCAGTCCCCTAGAACTTAGAACTACTTAAACCAGGGCTTCGCAACATACGAGCTCGCGGAGCAAGCTGTGAGCAGCAAGGCGCGAGCACGGAGCAGCGCGAGCACGCTACTCCCACTACCGGACCAGAGCGGAGAGGGGGGGAGAGTCACGTGGGGCACACAACAGCTGCCGCCAGTCAATGTAAATCCGCGGCCACCTGCAGGGATATCACTCACGAATTATTACTGCGACAAATGAAACAAATAAAGGAGAATGTACACGTGCCACATAATTTTATTAGCTTAGTGTATGCCTCTACATTCATATTAATTTGTGAACTGTTACACAATAAAAGGTGTCACTGAAGTGTGGGATTCTCGGTTATCTTGTACTTTTTGCCCTTTACAATTGCATCTACATTCGGAGTAATTGTTCTTTTGCATTGTAGGCGCAGCATGCAGTTTAAATTTCGATCAGACAATGCATTTCTCAGGCGCGTCTTGTTACATTTCATTGCAGAGAACAGTTGTTCACAAACATACGTGGAACCGAACATTGATATAATTGTAGCCGCCAGTTTGTGCAAACGAGAAAATTTATCCTGAGGGAAGTGTCTGTAGAATTCCAAAATGTTTTTCTTGTTCTGAAATTTGTCTCTGTATTCTCCGTCACACTGCAAGTCAATAATTTCTAATTGCAGCTCAGGATGGATCTCTTCAATATTCGCCAAATATGGAGAGGAGAACAGATCAAAATCACTGTCTAGTGCTGTCAGATCTTGAAAGCGTTGATCAAATTCTTCCTTAAGGGCAACTAAACTATGTGAATAATGTTCACAGTCTTTGTGAACATCTTGCATGGATAATAATTTAGGAAAATGAGATAGATTTACTGTTTCTAGCTGACTCACTCAAAGTGTCAATTTCATTTTAAAGGCTCGTATTCGATCTATGAAATGAGTAATTAGCAGATCTTTACCTTGTAGTGAAATGTTCAAAGCATTCAGATGGCTAGTTAAATCTGCTAAGAACGCGAGATCACATTTCCATGAAGGCTCTTCCAATTCAGGAACACACATGTTATTTATGAACATATTTATCTTATCTAATAGGCAAAAAAATCGATTTAATAATTCGCCACGACTAAGCCAGCGGACCTCGCTGTATTAAGGCAGGCTACCATACTGGCTTTCTACATCCTCAAGAAAGCTTTTAAATTGCCTATGTTGTAGCCCATGCTTCCTTATATAATTGGTTGTACGAACAACAACACTCATCACATTTTTTAGAGCGATACTCTTTGCACATAATTTTTCCTGGTGGATCACACAGTGAACGCCCCTTATTTCATTCGGCATGGTCAGTTTTTGCATTTTCTCCTTCAACAGCACAACGAAACCTAATTTTTTCCCTGTCATCGCTGGTGCACCGTCTGTAGACACTGAAACTAAAGAAGTCCACGACAATCCTATATTTTCAACACTTTCTTCAACATTACTTAAAATATCACCCCCGGTTGTAGTGTTCTTCATGGCTACTACATCGAGGAGCTCCTCCCTCACCTGAAGATCTCTATTAACACCTCTAATAAATATGGCAAGCTGTGCTGTTCCAGTGATATAAACACTTTCATCCAGAGCTAGAGAATATGCCATAAAATCTTTACAGATATTTGCAAGCTGGCTCTGGACGTCGTCTGCCATGTCCTGTATGCGACACATAATGGTCATGTTAGATAATGGCACAATCCGAAACTGTTCAACTTGAGATGGACACAAATGTTCCGCTGCAACTACCAAACATTCTTTTATTAAATCACCATCAGTGAAGGGGCGCAGGGCTTTTGCTAAAAGCAAAGCAATTTTGTAACTCACTCTGAGAGCTGCCTCGGTTGATTTTTCTTCGTCGTCCAGATCTTCTTCGGATAGATTCCTTTTAAGTTTAATAACTTCCTGTGCATGATCTGGTCCATCACATTTTCCACTTCCGTGATCTTTCGCGTGGTATGACATATAATGTCGCTGCAAATTAAATTTCCTAAAATAATTCAGCGTTTTGTGACATACTAAACATTTTGCAACACCATCTTTTTCTGTAAACCAATACAATTCATCCCAGTGGGGGTTGAACTGCGAAAGCATGGTTGGGGTTACACAACGGCAACTTGACATGATTCTTAACCAGTGAAGTGACTGTTATCTGAGCTGATCGTAGTACTTTAAAACGTTACACAGTCGGCGCGAATTCAATAGGCACGCTGTGGCCCTATTCAATCGTGCGCGCGCATTTCCCCTCCCTCCCTTCACTCCCTATTCCACGACCTTGCACCTGCTTGCGAGCACGTGCCTGAGCAGACGCGAGTACTCGCGCTCAAAACCGGTCAGTTGTTAATCTCTGACTTAAACCTAACTAACCTAAGGACATCACACACATCCATCCCCGGGGCAGGATTCGAACCTGTGACCGTAGCGCTCACGCGGTTCCAGACTGAAGCACCTAGAACCACACGGCCACACCGGCTGCAGAACATGAATAAGGAGCTTTGAGAAATGAAATAATGAAGGCAGCAGAGCATCAAGCAGACAAAAAAAAAAAAAAGACCTACTGTGTTATGTCATGGCTACATCTCATCTAAATCTACATCATACTCTGCAAGCCACATGACAGTTTGTGGTGAGGGGTACTTCTGGTAGCATTAGCTGGTCCCCCTTCCCTGTCCCACTCACAAATGATGCGTGGTAAGCATGATTGTTGGTGATATGTGGTTTCACTTGAGTGACTTAATCTATACTAGTGGTAGTCTTGCACTTTACTTTTGCACAAGTTTTATATGAGTGGGTTTGAGACTGTTGCATCATGTGTGGAACTGTTTTATTTATGATTCACACCGCCTCTACCTCGTTATTCACTTGTGACTGCAATATCTATAGCTCAAATTAATTCTCACATCTTCCAATGGTTTTTTTGGCAGAGTGGGCTTGATTCTTTGTATCTCATAATCTGGATAACTGGCCAAGTCTTGCTCAAATATAATCAGCATTTAACTTCTAAGCAAATATGTTGGCACACATGCAGAGAAGCAGTGGAAGACAAGGTGGAAACAAATCTGAAAAGAAAGCTACCTTAAAGCAACTACAATAAAGTCAATTTGGCATGTTTTTTTGCACAAAGAAGAATCTCACTATGTTGGCAGAAGACAAGGATGGTGAATTATTTTGTATGCTTTCTTATGGAATTATTTCAATGGGGAAATTTTACTACAGTAAATAAAATATTTATCCAGCAAATTATAAAGATATTGGGTGAAGCAGATAACCATGTGTCCTCCAAATGTCTCTTTAAATGTCTTTGAATCCTGAAGAGGCATACATGCAGGTACAGCATGTTATTATTTTACAAATATCCATGTTGTCACTTATAATATTAAACTAGGAATAGGAGATAAACAACAGCTATTGCAAATAATTGACAAATGTGCAGCTTGTTTCAAACTAGCAGCTTTCCTATGAACTTTGCTTTAAGCTAGGAATAGGAGATAAACAACAGCTATTGCAAATAATTGAAAAAGGTGCACCTTGTTTCAAATTAACAGCTTTCGTATTAGTTTTATTTTGTTAAATTTAACTTGTATAAGTACCAAACATAATGCAGAACAGCTTAGTGATAATTTATTGTCATACAGAGCACAGAATTGGTTTCTAACAGCTGCTTCTTTTTTTAATGTATACATATTGTACTGGTCAGTTGAGGGAGTGGGTGTTCAAGATGAACATTTGAAATGAGATCATATGAACTAGGAAAATACATGGTCTCCTATTTTTCTTGAGAGGTATACAAAACCGCACATCTGTGGAAGGTGAGCAGGCCACTTGTGACTAGGAAGACCCATCATGGTTAAGCTGTGATGGACAGAGGTATGATTAGGAGGAGACATCACAGCCAGGTTACAACCAACAGAAGTCAGGTGTGGAGGATGGATGTGTACTGTCAGGTCAGAGGCTGTGGGCAGAGAGCATGATCCTGTCTGTGACCAAGATTCTCCTGTCACCCCCTGCAATCTAATGTGACTATCTTCTCCTACTCTGGGTTGGTGCCTGTAGGTGATATCTGTTTTTATCCAGATTGAATCACCTGAAGCCTGTAACATTGCCCAATTCTTGTGTGCAAGTCATGGGAACAGTCCCGTGAGCGTATGCCTACTTTGAACGTAAGAGAAACAAAATTTAATAATTTAAAAATCCGTTAAAACACTCCCATGATCCTCCAGACATGTGGACAGCTGCGCAATCCTTCCCCTTTTGCATGTAGCAGATAGAATAATATTTTTCTTTTACTAGAATGAGAGGCATGACAGAACACTAAAATATTAGTTTCAGTGTGAAAATGGCAATGTACTGCTGAAGGCAGTACACTGTAAGGTTTTATCCTATGACAGAGCTGGCAGGCATTATGATTCCAACAAACTAATTCCTCTTAAGAAAGTTAGATTTGTTTAGTACATAATATCAAAACTATACGGTGCCCACATTCAGTGAGAAAGCTTTATATCAACTGTGTTGTATGTACTGTGTTGTACAGGGTGAGTCCATGATGGTGTTACAGACGTCAAGGGATGATGGAGAAGGGTAAAATGCACAATATATGATCAAAAGTATCCAGATACTTGACTGAAAATGACTTACAAGTTTGTGACACCCTCCATCAGTAATGCTGGAATTCAATATGGTGTTGACTCACCCTTAGCCTTGATGACAGCTTCCAGTCTCACAGGCATATGTTCAATCAGATGCTGGAAGGTTTCTTGGGGAATGGAATCCCATTCTTCACAGACAACTGCACTGAGGAGAGGTATCGATGTTGGTCGGTGAGGCCTGGTACGAAGTCGGCATTCCAAAACATCCCAAAGGTGTCCTATAGAATTCAGGTCATGACTCTGTGCAGCTGGCCGCAGTAGCCAAGCGGTTCTAGGCGCTTCAGTCTGGAACCGCGCAACTGCTATGGTCACAGGTTCGAATCCTGCCTCGGGCATGGATGTGTGTGATGTCCTTAGGTTTGTTAGGTTTAAGTAGTTCTAAGTTCTAGGGGACTGATGACCTCAGATGTTAAGTCCCATAGTGCTCAGAGCCATTTGAACCATTTGACTCTTTGCAGGCCAGTCCATTACAGGGATGTTATTGTCATGTAACCACTGCACCACAGGCTCCGAATTATGAGCAGGTGCTCGATTGTGTTGAAAGATGCCTTCACTATCCCTGAATTTCTCTTCAACAGTGGGAAGCAAGAAGGTGTTTAAAACATCAATGTAGGCCTGTGCTGTGATAGTGCCACACAAAACAACATGGGGTGCAAGCTCCTCCATGAGAAACATGACCACACCATACACCACTACCTCCAAATTTTACTGTTGCCACTACACATGGAGGTAGATGAATTTCACTGGGCATTTGCCATACCCACACCCTGCCATCAGATCACCATATTGTTTACAATGATTCATCACTGCACACAACGTTTTTCCACTGTTCAATCATTCAGTGTTTACGCTCCTTACACCAACTGAGGCATCATTTGCAATTTTCTTGATGAACCCAATCTGAGGAAAGGAATTCTTATTACCCTTTCCACCTCCTATAAGTCCGCTGCTGCACTGGACAGTTTATCTCACCTACATTATGGATTTTGCTATACTTACACCTAAGAAACACAAAAACATAAATATTTTAGCTCCCAGTCCTTAATGCATACAGAACTCCTCCCATTGGTTAGTCCATAACCTGCTGCTCACTATTCTGCCCCTTCTTTTTTTCTTTTTTCCGGTCCCATGACTCCTGAAATAACCTCCAGACTCCTCCAAAATACTTTCAAATGTCCCACATGTACAATCATCGTCCTTGTTGATAACTGCATCTTCGTGTTCAGATGTTTCTTCCCCTTCCCCTTCAGAGTATAGGAAGTCGACGACATTACTCATACCCCATTTCAAATGTCCCTTATCACTCTTTCGAACTCTTCTTCTCAGCTTCTCTGTCTTATCCTTCTTGGCTTATAACAACATGTCGAACAGTGACAGCATCTTACAACCACATACCACTTCATATGGTGACAATCCTGCATTTTTTGCCGGCTGCGGTGGTCTCGTGGTTCTAGGCGCGCAGTCCGGAACCGTGTGACTGCTACGGTCGCAGGTTCGAATCCTGCCTCGGGCATGGATGTGTGTGATGTCCTTAGGTTAGTTAGGTTTAAGTAGTTCTAAGTTCTAGGGGACTGATGACCACAGCTGTTAAGTCTCATAGTGCTCAGAGCCATTTGAACCATTTTTGAATCCTGCGTTTGTGTGCTGCTTCAGGTTCTACACTGAGGCCACATACCTTAAACAGGTATCCCAACCAGTATGATGTGCCTCCACATAGTCTTCTAAAGTCTTCCCTATAGGTCAATGAACCGATTCCATTCTTCTATTAGCTTGAGAATGTAGACGACTAGTCCTCAATTTCTTCACGTATGACCGGTGACACAATTCTTTGAACAAATCTGATGTAAAGTTGGTTCCCTGATCTGTCACTATCATCTCATGTACCCTGAACTTCTGTATACAATTGTTTACTAGTGCTTCCGCCACTATTCCTACCTGTTGGTTGGGCGTCGTGACTCTTACCATATATCTCACATAATGGTCTATAATCATGAGTGTATACAGGGTGTTACAAAAAGGTACGGCCAAACTTTCAGGAAACATTCCTCACACCCAAAGAAAGAAAATATGTTATGTCGACATGTGTCCGGAAACGCTTACTTTCCACGTTGGAGCTCATTTTATTACTTCTCTTCAAATCACATTAATCATGGAATGGAAACACACAGGAACAGAACGTACCAGCATGACTTCAAACACTTTGTTACAGGAAATGTTCAAAATGTCCTCCGTTAGTGGGGACACATGCATCCACCCTCCATCGCATGGAATCCCTGATGCGCTGATGCAGCCCTGGAGAATGGCGTATTGTATCACAGCCATCCACAATACGAGCACGGAGAGTCTCTACATTTGGTACCGGGGTTGCGTAGACAAGAGCTTTCAAATGCCCCCATAAATGAAAGTCAAGAGGGTTGAGGTCAGGAGAGTGTGGAGGCCATGGAATTGGTCTGCCTCTACCAATCCATCGGTCACCTAATCTGTTGTTGAGAAGCATATGAACACTTCAACTGAAATGTGCAGGAGCTCCATCGTTCATGAACTACATGTTGTGTTGTACTTGTAAAGGCACATGTTCTAGCAGCACAGGTAGAGTATCCCGTATGAAATCATGATAACGTGCTCCATTGAGTGTAGGTGGGAGAACATGGGGCCCAATCAAGACATCACCAACAATGCCTGCCCAAACGTTCACAGAAAATCTGTGTTGATGACGTGATTGCTCAATTGCATGCGCATTCTCGTCAGCCCACACATGTTGATTGTGAAAATTTACAATTTGATCACGTTGAAATGAAGCCTCATCCGTAAAGAGAACATTTGCACTGAAATGAGGATTGACACATTGTTGGATGAACCATTCACAGAAGTGTACCCGTGGAGGCCAATCAGCTGCTGATAGTGCCTGCACACGCTGTACATGGTACGGAAACAACTGGTTCTCCCATAGCACTCTCCATACAGTGACGTGGTCAACGTTACCTTGTACAGCAGCAACTTCTCTGACGCTGACATTAGGGTTATTGTCAACTGCATGAAGAATTGCCTCATCCATTGCAGGTGTCCTCGTCATTCTAGGTCTTCCCCAGTCGCGAGTCAGAGGCTGGAATGTTCCGTGCTCCCTAAGACGCCGATCAATTGCTTCGAACGTCTTCCTGCCAGGACACGTTCGTTCTGGAAATCTGTCTCGATACAAACGTACCACGCCACGGCTATTGCCCCGTGCTAATCCATACATCAAATGGGCAACTGTGAACTCTGCATTTGTAAACATTGCACTGACTGCAAAACCACGTTCCTGATGAACACTAACCTGTTGATGCAACGTACTGATGTGCTTGATGCTAGTACTGTAGAGCAATGAGTCACATGTCAACACAAGCACCGAAGTCAACATTACCTTCCTTCAATTGGGCCAACTGGCAGTGAATCGAGGAAGTGCAGTACATACTGACGAAACTAAAATGAGCTCTAACATGTAAATGAAGCGTTTCCGGACACATGTCCACATAACATCTTTTCTTTGTTTGTGTGTGAGGAATGTTTCCTGAAAGTTTGGCTGTACCTTTTTGTAACACCCTGTATTTGTTTGCAGCAGTGTTTTGTAGCAAGGACTTAAGACATCAGTCCCAAGCAACTGAAATAATGCTAATGCTTCAGGTAAGCTCTGCAATGGTAGGTCTACTCTTCTTTGACACATATCCACTCTCTGTGCACACTGTATGCAGCTCTGCACACATTGGTCTATGTTTGCCTTCCTATTCCTCCACACCAGTACCTCTCTGCTACTCTCCCTTGGTAGACCTACATCACCCATGACTCGCTAACATATGATCATGCATCTCCTTTAATAGTTTCTGTCTGAACATCGTTGGTACCAACATTCATGGTGCCCACTCAGTTTCTCTGCACAGCAGCCCATCCTGCACACAAAACTGCGACTGTGTATGAAGCTGTTTACGTCCACTATACATCTTATGTGCTCTCTACCATTCCTTAAGCTCATTACCTCCTATTTCTGGTACCGCTACTTTCCTGCTCAATCCATCTACATGCTTGTGTTTTCTTTCTGGGCTTATGTATGACCTCAACATCAAATTCATTCAACTGTACTCCCCATCATGTCAATGTGATAGATGGAGTCTTCACCCCCGAAACAATTTCAATGCTGCATGATCAATTATCACTCAAAACTTCTCTCCATAGAGAGTAAACTTGAAGTAGGGTCATAAATAAGGCTCAACATTTACTTTATCATCATGGAGCAATTCTTCTTCACTGAGTTCATCTGCCTTCAAGCACACTCTGAACTGCTGCTCTGCACACAATTAAGTGCATGGTAGGACACATTGCATGACAGAATGAATTCCTTATTGAAGTTTGGAAAAAGTAAGACTGGGCTCACCATCAAAGCTTCCTTCAGTTTACCAAAAGCACGCTGACTGTTCTCCAGCCACACAAACTATGAAACTTCCTTCAGCAATTGTGTTAATGGTCTGGCAGTATCCACAAATCCTTCTACAAACCTTCTATAGCAAATCACGACACCAAGGAATGATTGCAATTCCTTCACCGATTCAGGTACAAGAAATTCATACACAGCTTTAAGTGGCCTTAGGTCCATATTAAGTGGCCTTAGGTCCATAGTAATCCCATCCTTAATAATTATGTGACCAAAGTATGCCAGCTCTTCCAACATAAAATTACACTGCTCTGTACTCAATGTTAAACCTGCAGCCATTAATCTCAGGAATGCCTCTGTTAATTGTTGTATGTGCTGCTCCATGTCACTCACAAATATGGTTATATCATCAAGACACACCATGCACTGATGTGATTTTAAACTTCTGAGAGCTCTGTCCAACAACCACTGAAATGGCGCAGGTGTGGACATCCTCCTGAGTTGATCATGTTCTCTCAGCGAGGAAAATGTTGTTTCTGGACGGTCATCTGGAGACACTTCTAGCAAATGGTAGCCGCTTCTTAAGCCCACCATTGAAAAATACTTGCTCTGGCCTACATAGTCTATGGTTGTCATAATACTCAGCAAAGAATAGGCATCTGTCACAGTCTTGGAATTTAGGTGTCGATAATTGCAACAAAACCTGTATTTTCGTGCATTACACAGATTTTTTGGCCATGACTAAAATTCTGCCCTACCACTCCCTCCCCCCCCCCTCCCACCCCCACCCCATAGGTTATTACTTTCCTCAATAATCCCATCCTTCAGCAGCTGCTGATCGATTAATTTCTTCAGAATTGGCTGCAAGTACCTCAATACACTAAATGGTTTGCAGGAAACCAGTGATGCATATCCGCTGAGTATTCAGTGCTGAGTTATATTCATTGCTGGCAACAGCCCTTTTGGATAAAACAAACCCTTGAATTCCAATAGCAACTCTTCCATCTGTTCCTTATCACTGCCCTTCAGGTGCTTCACTTTCCCTCGTAATGCAGTCTGAATGATGTTTGGTGATCGTCTATTGGTGATACTCCTTGGGTATCACTCATTCATATCCAGTCTGTCCACATTAGCAGTTAACAAGCCCTTTGTTAACCTTAAACCCTCAGTGATGAAATTACCCACAAGCACAAGTACCATTCTCTGCCCCCCCTCCCCCTTTACCTCTTGTACATGTACAATGCCTCTTTTCACCAAGCAACATGCCTGAGCCACTACTTAATTTACTTCCAACAGTTTCAACCCACACAACATCCCTACCGGTAAGTTAGACATAACATTAACCCAAAGAAATTTCTGGTGTCCTTAGGCACACATTGATGTGAACAGAGTTTTAGTGTGACTGCTCATGGTTTAAGTGGTTTTCCATACTTAACAGACTCCCCTTGCAACATCATTACACTGGCAACAATTTCACCAAACTCAAATCATTTTTATGCCAAGCTCCACCATACATTGCCAAAGGTTGATTTTGGCACAATGCTGATGCAAGATTTCCAACCCAAGAATTATGTCATAGCTCTCAGTTATGTGTGGGACAATTTTCACACATTGTCTGAACCAAAATATACCCAGGAAAAAAAATCTATGTCCACTAATCTGAATGGTGTGACATATTTATCCACTACTCCACGCAATTTATACAGTGGTGTGTTCCAATGCTTATGTTACATCAGTTATCCACTGATACCTTTCAAGTAACCCCCTTTTAAATTCATAAAATGTTTCGGTTTCTTTGAGAGCCTCCATAAATCCAGCATAAGTTTTTGCTTCTCCAGTTAATCTTAATTTTGTTACCCTCAGACCATCTTTCAATCTCTGCAAAACTCCCAAAATCTTCCACAAACACTTGTACATCCTCAGTTGATGTAACAGAGAAAGGAGCAACTAAACTCGCAGCTCACAAATCTATACTTCACTATGGCAATTACACTTCTAATAGAGCATGTAACTCCCTGTTAACTGCTGTTAATTGTACTACCCATTCCAATAATGTATGAACTGACTTTGGCTCTGAAACTCCTTGTGTCCCTGACTCTGCCAAAGTCTGCCCTTCACGGTACTCATTTTGGAACACCAATAATTACAAAACATACAAAATAAAACACATTAACTAAATTCTTACATCTGATCATCAGCCATTTTGATTCGCAGCACTGTCTGGCCTTATGCCTGTAACACTTAAATATGAAACACACTACATAGTAAAGCTTCTTTTCCATGACAAAGAAACTTTGACAACAACACTTAAATTTCTTGACTCACCAAATTCTGGGCTGTAGGTTGTGATATTGCACTCAAACTGCAATGCCAGTACTCTGGCATCAACCGTAAATAAGTTGATGGATTGGGGGAACTAAAGAACCTGTAATTCCAAATGCTTTATTTTGGTTCCCCACTGTAACTCAGTACTGGAAGTGACAGCTTGGCAGCAGCATTCAGTGTGGCCTCCTGTGTGTTGTCAACCAGCAATGTTGACAAGAGTGCAATGTCAGTGGGACAGTGGCCTGCGACGCAACTGCTTCCGTAAGTGACAACTCTATCTCCAGGCAGCCTCAGCTAGCAGTGACCACATGCACTGTCATGTGGCTCACACAATCCACACTGTCTAGAAGACAGTAGGCCAGTGGTATAAAGGCAGTGACCCACTGTCCGTGAGTCAATGGCTGGTGAGCTGTTTTCCTGGGCTGTTGTTGGCCCATTGTGGCAGCGTCTCCAGGTCCCATGGTCTCAGGGCAGACTGCCATGACACAGAGTCGAATTATGGTTCATGAATAGCATAACAGATGGCAGCCAAGTGACACAGCTCCATGCTGATAAGGGTACTAGCAGAAGTAACTTAAGTGTAAATGGCTAGGTATTTGTACCCTTCCAAACTGCACTTGTTTGGTCATTGTTATACATTGTGGCACATATACTAACCATTTTGGTGGCCGCTCCATATTTAGCAATTATGTACAACCGTTCACTCACAGAAAGATCTGTACCTAAAACTGGAAAATAGCTCTAGTCACACCAATACCCAAAAAGGGAAGTATGAGTGATCTGTTGAATTACAGGCCCATATTAGTAATGTCAATTTGCAGTAGGGTTTTGGAACACATACTGTATTCGAACATTATGAAGTACCTCGAAGAAAACGATTTATTGACATGTAGTCAGCATGGATTCAGAAAATATCGTTCTTGCAAAACACAACTAGCTCTTTATACTCAGGAAGTAATGAGTGCTATCGACAGGGGATGTCAAATTGATTCCATATTTTTAGATTTCCAGAAGGCTTTTGACACCATTCCTCATGAGTGTCTTCTAACCAAACTGAGTGCCTATGGAATATCGCCTCAGTTGTGCGTCTAGATTCATGATTTCCTGTCAGAAAGGTCACACAGTTTGTATTAATACACGGAAAGTCATAGAGTAAAACAGTAATAATATCTGGCGTTTCCCAAGTAAGTGTTATAGGTCCTCTATTTTTCCTGATCCGTGTTAACGACACAGGAGACAATCTTAGTAGCCATTTTAGATTGTTTGCAGGTGATGCTGTCATTTACGGTCTTGTAAAGTCATCAGATGACAGATAAGATATCTGTCTAGTGCGAAAAGAGGCAATTGACCCTGAATAAAGAAAAGTGTGAAGTTATTCACTTGAGTACTAAAAGAAATCCTTTAAATTTCGATTATGTGATAAGTCACACAAATCTGAAGGCTGTAAATTCAAATAAATAATAGTAGTAGAGCTACCTTCATACAGCCTCACTCTCCATTCTTGCCAGATGTATTCAGGATGGCGGCTGTGACGTCATCCATGATGGCGGCTATAACGGGAAGATAGGTCAATTGGGCTACCTCCACTAACCTAACCGTCCTCCCCTGCCCTACCCCAGAAAAATGGCGGGAAGTTCAAATTCCAACAGGGTAATGCATCACACCGCTAACCTAAGAAAATCACAGGAAGATACGTCACTTGGGCTACCTCCACTAACCTAAGTCATCTGACCGCCACGTCTTCCTAGGAATTGGTGGGAAGTTTGAATTTTGGAGGGAAGTTAGGTCAATTAGGCTATCTCTAGTAACCTAAGAAAATGACGGGAATGAAAGGGCAATCCCGCTAACCTAAGTCACCCAACTGCCACCTAGTCATAGGAATTGGCAGGGAGAGGACTCGACCTGTGCTGGACATAAGTTTTTATTATTTTGCATGCACTATTTATTTAAACAATTTGATGCAGTACAGTCATCCAGTGTGTTCTCCACGAGGTCCAGACTCCACCTGACCTAGTACACAGTACCACCACCAGAGGGCTCTGTCATCCATTCTTCGACATAATCCAAATGATCGCTGTGACATCAGATGATGACGTGAGTACTGTTACCCAAGATGGCGGGTAACAGTGTGTTCACCACGAGGTCTGAGCCTAGTACACAGTACTGCCACCAGAGGGCACTGTCATTTGTTCTGTTACATAATCCAAGATGGCGGCGATGACGTCAGCTGATGACATACGTACCGTTATCCAAGATTGTGGCAAACAGTGTGTTCACCATGAGGCCCGGGTCTAGTACGCGGTACCATCAACAGAGCGCACTGATGTCCATTCCGTGACATAATCCAAGACGGCCACAGTGACTTCAGCTGATGACGTGAGTACTGTTACCAATATGGCGGCAGACAGTGTATTCACCATGAGGTCTGGGCCTAGTACACAGTACTGCCACCAGAGAGTGATGTCGTCCATTCTGTGACGTAATCCAAGAAACTGGGGGAAATGGCAGGAAACAGCGTGGTTGCCATGGGGTCTGGAGTTCAACTAACCTAGTACACGGTACTACAACCAGAGGGTGCTGTCATCCATTCTGTGATGTAACCCAAGATGGCGGTCTGGGGTGGGGGAAAATGGCGGGAAAATGACTCTACCTGCGCTGGATATGAGTACTTATTTTGCAGGCAATGTCTCCACCATGAGATCTAGACTCCAACTGACCTAGTGCACAGTACAGCCAGCAGAAGATGCTGTCACCCCTCCTGTGATATAATCCAAGAGGGTGGTCTGGAGGGAGAAAATGTCGCGAAAATGACTCAGCCTGCACACAGTTGCTGGAGAGAGTAAGGAAGGAGTGTACTTTATTTATTTTGAAACAATTTATTTAGGGATGGCGTATATCTATCACACTGATACAAGACATATGCTTGGGGTCACGCCACACAGCACACAGACCTGTAAACTACTCCTAAATAACGTTCTGCAGACAAATAAACAACTCCTAATTTACCGAAATAATTTCAGTAGAGAGATGCAGACTCCTCCTAAATAATGCAGTACACTGATGTGTAGACACTCTCAGTACTCGTAATCTGCCCAAATAATGCATAGCGCAGCCTACAGACGTGCTCGCAAAATAATGCAACAGACACGCAAACTACGTATGCAGACACCGCCCGCCGCCCCCTGTCCATTTGACTGCACAGTAGGCTACTGTACACGCTCCCAGAAGCCATGATGCACTGACACCCCCCGCATAGTGACACACAGATGCCTGTTCGGGTCCCACTCACGTGAGGTGGCGACATCCCTTTCATACTTGCACCCTGAGAAATTCCTCTGGAAATATGTGTTCACTCGATGGGAGCGAAGACCTATTTACAGACAGCAGACGCTTCAAGCTGTGACGCGAGCGCATGTGTTTGCCGCAGCTGGCAAACAAGAAGATGAAAATTATGGATCCACAGTGCCTGGAAAACAAGACCAGTACAGGGAGAGTTTCGAACATTATTTTCTCATCTCATAGATGATGAGACTAAGTTTTATGAATACTTAAGGATGACGCAGTACACCTTCTGTGAACTTTTAAAGAGACTAGAACCAAGAGTGAGAAAAAACGACACTTTCTAGAGAGTATCAGTTTCACCCTATCAGTTTCACCCAAAGAACGACTGGCTGTTTTTTTTTAAGGTACGTTAAAGAAAAGTACACAGAACACAAATAAATAAGAAGTTTTAAGGACAGCATTTTTATTTTATTACTTTATTAATTGAAAGATAAATACATAAGTTAGTAAATAATACAGTTAAATTTCTACTACCCTAAGAAAAACTAATGAGGACTATTCACTGAACTAGTTTCTGAAGCTGATGAGGATGCAAGGGAACTTGGAGGAACTTTGGTTATTTATATACGAATTGTGGGAATCCCTTTGCTTATCCAAAAGCTGCTGTGTAGGTTCTGTTGACTCGTTTTCCACAGGTGAAGGATATGGTGTTGAAAGAGATTTTGCTGAGGAATTGGAGGATGATGGAGTGAACTGATGGACTGATACGTCATTCATAAGTTGCTTCGGTTCAAAGTCTTGTACAATTGAAAAAAATCCTATTTTTAGCTTCATGAAAAAGTAGTGGATGCAACGATTTTAGGGCTGGTGCTATACCAGCCAACTGGGTTTTGTATTTGTCTCTGTTTTTCATGTAAGCCATGAGCTGGTTTGATGCAGATTATTGTGGTTTAACGTCACGCTGAAATTTTCGTTTCAGTGGTGGTTTCATAAACGTGTTCTTATTTGAAGTGACAGACGAATGAACTGAGGACGTCTGGGAATGCCGAGTGCGCTCTACCAAATTCTCTGTTTCACTACCCTGGGTTTTAATGATCGATTCTTCATCTGCAATGTCTTATTGTGTAGACTCTTTTTCGTTTTCAACAATAGACTGCTCCTCCTGGGAATCTGTATTTGATTCTTATTTATGCTCATTACTGTCTTGCGTGTAAGGAACATTGGAAACTGTTTCTCGTTCTACCATGTAAGGTAGCAGGAACTTTAAGATATCTTCATACTTATATTTATGTTGATGAACAGCAGCTTGTCCTGAAACAGTTTTCCTTTTCTGCAGGGTATTCCTTAGTTGAAATTGTCTTCCAAACTCTGTCTTTGTACTCGATATTCCTGTAGTTTCCACTTCCATGACCGTAAAGAACAGGAAACTTACGAACTTCTTCTATTAGTCGTTCCACATCCATGTTTTGTACACAGAACAGTCTTGCGCAGTTGCACAGCTCACAAGACATTTCTATCGTCAGGCCGTGTCCGTCACGTGAAAAATTAAACATGGCGAATCTCGCCCGGCCCAGCCCCGGCCCGTTGACGTTCCCTGTGCACGGCCCGGTCAAGTGCGGCCTGCTACATTTGTTTTAATGATGTATTTCGTTGTCCGGGTGACGGCCGATACTTGGACGTGTCTCGACACGGTCACGGTCCGGACATGTGTGTCCCGACCTTTACCCCTCCTGCTTTCAACATACACTAACGTACTCACTGCTAGGTAGAGACTCCTATATCCCAGCACAAAGGATGTCTTGTGAATGAATAGGGGATTATGATTGGCTCTTATCGAATTTACCAGCTGAATTACTGATGCCGTCGGTGTGGAAGCCCCATCTGCCTTTTCTTTTTCTTTCTGCAGATGAGACTTCGAGACGAAAAAAATATTTTACACTGATCGCTATACTGCACTGACAACTAAACCTTACAATGTGCCTTACATACTGTCAAATACGGAAAGACTCTTACTCAATTACACTGCATTCCCACTGAGGACAGCAGCTTGAATACTAGAGTGAAACAGATCTACAATCCAGCAATATGTCACCGCGTATCGTGCCGATGTAGTAAACATACAATTCGTATCCTACATCATACAAAAATCGCCCCTTTTACATCATTCGTACATATACTGCAAAGACAGATAGCACCATAGATATACTCGTGGCACTAGATAGTTCCCTGCGAGGTTGGCAGTCATCCACTCCCGACGTCTGACCAGAGCGCCCTCAATGGGCCGAAATCACTCCCAGAACTGTTCTATAAATTCAGGCACGTTCTCCCTCAATACAAACGCGTTATTGGTTCTGGTCCGGACCTGATTCCCTGCTTGCTTTTTTCTACATCCCTCTCCAGACTCGGGGATTACAAGAACAAATATATTTTCATATAGTTCGCACACAGCATATCCTACCGATTGCTCAAGCAACATACACTCCTGGAAATTGAAATAAGAACACCGTGAATTCATTGTCCCAGGAAGGGGAAACTTTATTGACACATTCCTGGGGTCAGATACATCACATGATCACACTGACAGAACCACAGGCACATAGACACAGGCAACAGAGCATGCACAATGTCGGCACTAGTACAGTGTATATCCACCTTTCGCAGCAATGCAGGCTGCTATTCTCCCATGGAGACGATCGTAGAGATGCTGGATGTAGTCCTGTGGAACGGCTTGCCATGCCATTTCCACCTGGCGCCTCAGTTGGACCAGCGTTCGTGCTGGACGTGCAGACCGCGTGAGACGACGCTTCATCCAGTCCCAAACATGCTCAATGGGGGACAGATCCGGAGATCTTGCTGGCCAGGGTAGTTGACTTACACCTTCTAGAGCACGTTGGGTGGAACGGGATACATGCGGACGTGCATTGTCCTGTTGGAACAGCAAGTTCCCTTGCCGGTCTAGGAATGGTAGAAGATGGGTTCGATGACGGTTTGGATGTACCGTGCACTATTCAGTGTCCCCTCGACGATCACCAGTGGTGTACGGCCAGTGTAGGAGATCGCTCCCCACACCATGATGCCGGGTGTTGGCCCTGTGTGCTTCGGTCGTATGCAGTCCTGATTGTGGCGCTCACCTGCACGGCGCCAAACACGCATACGACCATCATTGGCACCAAGGCAGAAGCGACTCTCATCGCTGGAGACGACACGTCTCCATTCGTCCCTCCATTCACGCCTGTCGCGATACCACTGGAGGCGGGCTGCACGATGTTGGGGCGTGAGCGGAAGACGGCTTAACGGAGTGCGGGACCGTAGCCCAGCTTCATGGAGACGGTTGCGAATGGTCCTCGCCGATACCCCAGGAGCAACAGTGTCCCTAATTTGCTGGGAAGTGGCGGTGCGGTCCCCTACGGCACTGCGTAGTATCCTACGGTCTTGGCGTGCATCCGTGCGTCGCTGCGGTCCGGTCCCAGGTCAACGGGCACGTGCACCTTCCGCCGACCACTGGCGACAACATCGATGTACTGTGGAGACCTCACGCCCCACGTGTTGAGCAATTCGGCGGTACGTCCACCCGGCCTCCCGCATGCCCACTATACGCCCTCGCTCAAAGTCCGTCAACTGCACATACGGTTCACGTCCACGCTGTCGCGGCATGCCACCAGTGTTAAAGACTGCGATGGAGCTCCGTATGCCACGGCAAACTGGCTGACACTGACTGCGGCGGTGCACAAATGCTGCGCAGCTAGCGCCATTCGACGGCGAACACCGCGGTTCCTGGTGTGTCCGCTGTGCCGTGCGTGTGATCATTGCTTGTACAGCCCTCTCGCAGTGTCCGGAGCAAGTATGGTGGGTCTGACACACCGGTGTCAATGTGTTCTTTTTTCCATTTCCAGGAGTGTAATTCCGAGGATGCTGACTGGGAATTATTTCTCAACAAACCCGAAATTTTAGCTAGGTGGAGCATGCTCTAGACCACTGAGTAACTAGAAACTTATCACGTCTGCAAAGACCTTTACGTGAGAACTCAAAGCAAATAGAGGATATAGATATTTCCACTCTCGAATACCAATGTCAGTGATGTAACAGATTCCAAATCATCTCTATAATTTACAAGGTCAACTAAGGTGGTTTTCTAGAGAGCCGGCAAACGTGTCTTCCACGTTCTAGACACACACGCCACAATTGATATTCTCTCAACTAAATAAAGACAGGAAATATGAAGAAACAGTCAACCAAACAATTTACATGGGAGGGAATAACAGTCCAGTGCAAATGCATCTCCATATTCAATCTTCTCAAATTTCCACTTGATCGCAATAGCCATCCAACACATACTAAGTATTAGTTCGCTATTCGATGGTCTAGAACAACACGGTTAATTCATCTACATTCCTACACTCCAACAGGCCTCTCCATTCTGACAGCTCCTACCATTAATGGGAAACGTGAATCATTCCCACCACAGGCCACATAGACATGGAATCATCCTTCGAATGCTAACTCGGGTCTACTACTGGTCCTGGAAGCCATCCACGACACATGCATATACACAGACATATAGAAAACAGAGGAAGCGCTCTCCAAATGTGGAGGTGACTGGACACAATCGAGTGCAGTGCTATACTACAACTCCTGATCTGTGCATGTGGGCTAGGTGTTGGCAGCTGTGCTATATTTACAAGCAATTTTAGAACACAGAACGAGAGGTTATGTCATAATCGCAAGATCACATGGATAGAACTGATATAGAAAAATCGGTAGAATTGCGATAAATGACCAGTAAATAGCTATAAATTGACCGAGTATACACCAAAATTTGGGGAACTTGAGGAAGTACTTGCATATCTTTTGGTTTGCGCAGAACAATATGTACGTGCTGGCGAGTATGCGGCAAGAAAACGCCGACATGGAAGCGAAGGGGATCGGGGAAGCAGTTGGTATTTTCTCCTTTGAGGCAGCATTATACTGCATGTCTGTTGAGGTATGAGTGATACATGCGAGTTGACTACTGTATTTGATACTTTTCAGGAAGACCTGGAACCATTCGCCTCTAAACTTACATGCATCTGCGTTAAAGGATAATGGAGAGTGGATGGGATGGAGCTGTAAAAATGTACGATTTAATGGTAGACTGATGACGCATTCTAGAGAGGTCTGAAGGTCCCGCAGGTCAATTTTTTCACTGTTCTGACAGGATGCATCAGTCACATGACATAGCATGCGTTCGACTCGTATACAGCCACATGTTCTGTATGTGGTTTAAAGCACTGTCTACTTGCAATCGTTAACGGTAAACCTGTTGGGTATCCGAGGACTTACATCTCATGTGTGATGAAACGTGGCACATTCTTCTAAACGACCTGTGATTTATGTGATGTGCTCAATCTCCCTGTCGCATCTTGGGTGTAAAGTAAAGGCTTCAGCTTCATAACTAAGTTAGCGATAGGTGCTTGTGAGGTGCTGCTAACCCCGTGTATAAATTTTCCTGACATACGTGCTGTTTACAGAGTTAGTGACAGAGTGACTTGTAATTTTCACTTGTCGGGCGCTGCTGCTATGTGTTTATCTGTTTTCTTGTAAGAGTTACTAACCATCATTTTATGTAGGGCTGATGCAGGCATAGTATAATCCCCGAACCGTGATCAGATGTGAACGGTGGGTGCTATACATATCCAGAAAGTTATATTGTACTTGTATCACACACAGTCAATGTTTTGAGGAAGTAGTTTTTTCGTTTTACAGTTCGATAACATAGTTTTCTGTAGAGGAACTGGGAAGAAGGATGTATGTCAACTGCTTGAAATATATTTCTTACATTGGAATATTAGCAGCACTACATTCCATATGACTGATAGGTCGGAAACGCAGGCAATTTAGCATTATAGCCCGTTTTAAGTGGGGGACGTTGTATCGTTAGGAGTGTGTGTGTTTATGTTCTCTCTAACCAATACCGTCCAGGTACCGAGCCTAGACTCTAGAACAGTACTTTATAGTTGATAGCTTGGTTAATTTACATAAAAATGCGTCGAACTCTACCCGTCTGGAGCTCCATCGTGCATAAAAATCATTTGTTTCTTGTTCTTCTTAACGATCTGCTATTACATCATGACACTTTGAAATCTGTTACTGTACATGGATAAGGAGTGGTAAACACCTCGACATGGGTGTATCTAGATAAATCTTGTGCACTTGGATGGGTGAGGACTGAGAAAGCTCCATTCATTCACGAGACGTGGAGTGTAGTGCTCTACTTCTGGTCGGTTGCAGATTAATTCGGTAATGGTGCTGCAGGGCGGGTTGGTCAATGACAGTGTGATGAGGGTCTTTCACTCTCTAATTTTACCCTAAGACAGCGAGAATGCTCTCTGATTCTCATACGCAGAGCGATAGATCGTAAATTAAGCATTATGCTCAAGGTGTTAGAAATATGTAGAGCACTGTCTGATATATCGGGTGATCAAAAAGTCAGTATAAATTTGAAAACTGAATAAATCACGGAATAATGTAGATAGAGAGGTACAAATTGACACACATGCTTGGAATGACATGGGGTTTTATTACAACCAAAAAAATACAAAGGTTCACAAAATGTCCGACAGATGGCGCTTCATCTGGTCAGAATAGCAATAATTAGCATAACAAAGTAAGACAAAGCAAAGATGATGTTCTTTACAGGAAATGCTCAATATGTCCACCATCATTCCTCAACAATACCTGTAGTCGAGGAATAATGTTGTGAACAGCACTGTAAAACATGTCCAGATTTATGGGGAGGGATTGGCATCGGATGTTGTCTTTCAGCATCCCTAGAAATGTCGGTTGTAATGGTCGCCTAGTCGTAGATATTGCTATAATCACACTATTTCACTCCCATTTACGGAGGTTTCTTAGCACTTGATGTTAGACTGGTGCCATTAAAATGCATTGTGGTAATCGCTGCTGTTTGCTGGATCGCTGCTGTGTCTCGATGCTGATGCTGGCTCTAAATCTGGTTGTCTAGGGGTAAAAAGATGAGGTCCTGTGTTTATGATGTGCTTTTGATGATAAATAACGAGCAAAACCAACAAATATTTAAACTTCAAATACTTATTACTCTGGTGGCCATCTTAATTCCACTGTCCACCAAAGACAATGACACAACACAAAGTAGTACTTCTTTTACATGTTCTTTGCATTGTTTATCCACCTCGGACAATAACACACTTTACCAAAGTGACATTCCGATTGCGCTCCCAACCCTTTTTGCTGCTTGTATTTATAACCTTGTCAAAGAACTACTAAAAAGAGATATAGCTTATAAGTCACATGTACATCTGTTATCAGAATTTGTACAGAAAAGTTATTAATTTACATCGAGTGACATAAATTAACATGTTATTAAAATGACGGACAGATTTGTTGACTTGACAGAATAATTCTTTGGTACAAAAAGGCCGTTTTTAGAAGTTTGTCAATTGACTTCTCTAATTTACATAAATAAGTAAATAACATGAATTATTAAGAATTACATTGGTTTTTGTCTGAAATAGGTGTGTTTACGTGAATACTGAGTGAAAACCGTCCTAGTGAACAAATAGATTTCACTGGGTGATTTTTATTTAACGAGATCCAAAATACATACGTTGGCCAATATTTTTCGTACTTCATATTAATTATTTAAGATGAACTTAGTGTTTTTACTGATGACATTTGCTGCATCAGTGATCAAGTGATATTAACTTTTGTGTGAGTCAGTTATTCAGTATAATTTAATGGGTTGACTGTTTATGGAAACATGTTATGCAATCATTGTTAACATACACAATAACTTTTTTATAATCATAAATACTTGGTAAACTGGTTGAATTTGGAGGGTATCGCATACTTCGGTAAAGTAAAGCCTTTAATATGTTCCATTACAATACCCCCCTCGGGTTATATTATTTACAGAATGTTAATGATATTAGCCAACTAGGATGAATGTGTCAAATGGCTAACATTTGGAAAAGTTCTACTTTAATAAATTTTTTTGTTTTTCTAGGCATAATGTGTATGTATACAACGACCGTTACACCGTTTCAAAATGACTTCTTCCTGCAAATATTTTAGTTGTGTTGTTTCAAATGTACTTTGTGTTACGAACCTCAGTATGACAGCATAATAAAAATATTTAGTAACATATGAAAGTAAAAAAAGTTGTATTATCTTTGCTCCCAGTGAGCCACATGGAAAATGATCAAACAAAGACACACAATATATCACATGCGATGTTAAGATAAAAAAAAATGTCAATTATTTCAAAGTCAGCTCTCATTGAGTCACAGCATAATCAAGATAATGGAAGGAACATAAATATATTACATAGATGTACAGGTCATATGTCCATAAGAAAATATTGCAACTGTCTGCTCTTTTTGAGCCACATAATGGGAATGAAAACAAAGAACATAATTATAAGTATGGACATGATATATACACATAAACACTAGACAAGTCACATGTATGAATATAATATGCATTTGAAGAAGAAAAAAAAAGTTTTTTAAATATTGTCTCCCATTGAGACACATAGTCAAGATAGTACAAGAACATATTAATACCGAAATTGCACACTTAAATTTGTAACAACATAACACAAACGTCAAACTTGGTGAACATCTGATTAGCTGTAGAAAATTGTACACAAATCGTATGCCTAAGAAAAGAATAGTAACAAAATGATGGGTCTTTGACAACAATTTTTACATTGTCTTTTATGTTTGGTGCAAGTATGTCCCCGATTCAACAATACAAAAAAGAATATAATAAATGTTCGTCACCTCTTTGGGTGCATGGTTAAACTTGCGCATTGCAAGTAAAGAAGATGTCTCAAAATTTAATATTCAATAGTGACAATAAAAATATAAAAACATTCTCTCAGAGATCTGGAACTTTTCCAGAGTCTATAGGATGAGTGGTAGTTGCTATTTGACACACCCAGTAAAAATCTTTGCTGGCAAAATGCTTTACGGAAAATGGGTAAGTTATTGTATCCAAACAGGGAAATGTGCTTGATCATGTTTATATGGTTTCAATTCAGTGACGTTTCTTAATCCAAATAACCTTCTTGATATGGGAAAGATAAGTCTATACGCATTAGGATGTGGGCTTTCTTTTATTTCAAATGGACCAATGTAAATATCAAAAAACTTCATAAGTTTGGCTGACAATAATTTTGATTTCTCTTGTGTCCTGATGAGTACAAGGTCCCCTGGTTTGAACTGTGTAGCTTTTCCTTTGGCTGCATGTCGCCTTTTTCTTGATTCCCCTTGTTGTTTCATGGTTTCCCATATACAGTCTTCTCTTTCTTGGGGTGACATAATTTTGCAAGGTGGGTACTCTACGTTTCCAGTGAAGAAACTAGCGGGGTATTGGTTGTACATTATTTCATGTGGGGAAAATCCAGTGGAAGAGTGCTGTAAGCTGTTCATTATTTCTTCAAAACTATTTATGTACTCTAACCAATTAGTGTGGTTCTGGCTACAGTAGGTTCTGCACAGTCTTCCAATCTCTCTCGTGTATCTCTCAGCTGAGCTGCTTGACGGGTGGTAAGCAGATATTAAAATGTGTTTAATTCCCGTGTCTTCAATAAAAGTTTTCCAGTATTTACAGGTGAACTGAGACCCATTGTCTGAAAGTATTGCCTTTGGTTTTCCCACAGTGCTGAAATAATTACTTGTAATTTTTTAAACTATCTGTTTGCTGGTAGCTTTCCTTAAGGGATAAAGCTTTATAAATTTGGAGAAGATGTCTACCATGACATAAATATAACTGTAACCCCCCCTTGTCTTGGGTAATGGTCTGTAGATGCCAGTCGCAATGAGATCCAGTTTATTTGTGGGTAATATGTTCTGCATTATTCCCCTGGTTGTTTGGTTAGTCACTTTTACCCTCTGACACCTGTCACATGTTGATGACTTTTTCTTTACTCTTCTGCTAATGTTGTAAAAATAAATGTTCTCCTGTATTTTCTGAATACACTTAGTGGTGCCACAGTGGTCAAAGCTTTCATGTACATAAGTAATGAGCGTATCTATTTGTTGCTCAGGCCAACACAGTTTCCAATAGTCCAAGTCCGGTTTAGGTCTTCTGAATAGTATCCCCTTTTGCACTTTATAGTATGCTTCTACCTTTTCTCCCCCAGTTTTTCCTATGTAACTTTTGACTAGTTTCCAGTTTTCATCGTGGTTCTGAAACCTCCTAATGTCGTTACAGATCTTTTGTATTTCCTTTTCCTCTTTAATGCCCTTTAGATACATAATTTTTAAAATTCTCTCCTCCTCCCCACTACTTCCTTCCAAATCACTTCCCAAAGGTAGTCTTGATAAAGCGTCTGCTACCACATTTTGTTTTCCCTGAATGTACCTCACTTCGTAATCAAACTGCTGGAGACATGGCCCATCTTGTGAGTCTGTTATGGTATAACCTGCACTCTTGGAGATAGCTTAATACTTTGTGGTCTGTCTGTACTATTACTTTATGTCCCAAGAGGTAATTTCTAAATTTTGTAAAACCCCAATGTATAGTTAGTAATTCCTTTTCTGTCACTGTGTAGTGTTTCTCATGTTTTTGCAGAATTCTGCTGGCAAATGCAATTGTTCAGTGTTCCATTTTTCCATTTACTTCCTTTTCTTGAAATAAATGGACTCCTAAACCTGCATCGCTGCTTTCAGTAGCTAGCCAGAAAGGACTTGACATGTCTGGTCTATGTAGAAGTTGGCTGTTACATAGTTGCATTTTGATTTTGTTAAAAGCATCTTCACATTCTGGTGTCCAATCCCACACTACATTTTTCTTAAGCAAGTTATACAAACAAACGGCATTTCATGCTTGATTACTGACGAATTTTCTGTAAAATCCTGTGAAGCCGAAAAACGATTTGAGTTGTTTCTTGTTTCTAGATGTTGGAAAATTTTCTATGGCTTTTATTTTGTCTTTGTCTGGCAATATCCCTTGTTCTGTAATGATGTGTCCCAAAAATTTTGACTCCTCTAGCCCAAATTTACATTTTTCTAATTTTAATGTGAATCCTCCCTTTCTGAGTTTCATAAATACCTCCCTTAATAATTCAAGGTGTTCTTCCCAAGTTTTCCCAGTAATTAAAATGTCATCTACATTTTGTACTTGGTAATGAAACTAGTTCAAAATTAACCATTTGGTTAATTTTGAACTAGTTTCATGACCAAGTACAAAATCTAATGCTCTGATGAATTCTGCAACTGATAAATTGAGACCAAATGGCACGACTGTCTACTGATAACATTTACCATTATATAGAAATGCTGTATCTTTTCTCGAATCAGGACTAAGTTCAACTTGATGAAAACCAACGGTGAGATCTAGGCTTGTCATATGTTTGACACACTCAAATTTACCTAACAGCTCATCTATACATTATGGGTGGTCGTTTTCTCTGAAGAGATACTTGTTCAGATGTCTGGAGTCTAATACAATCCTAACACTATTGTCTCCCTTTTTTACAATGACCAACGGGTTGTTGTAGGCACTGCAACTTCTTTCTATAACTACCCAATTTTCCATTTTTTGTATTTCTTTTTCCACAGCATCTCTTTTTGCGAATGGTATTCCATACGGTTTTATAAAGAAAGGCTCATGAGGTTTTAACTGTAATTTACATCGATAATATTTCACTCTACCAGGTCTGTCATCAAACACATCTTGGAATTCCCATAATAACTCTTTTAATTTTTCCTTCTGTGTACTATTTAGGCTTTCAGCTTCCCCCAGTTTTTTCTCTACTAACTTATCAAACTCTTGACCCTCTGCATCTCCCTCTAAGTTCTCATCTGGGTAATAAACACGCTCATTTTCATGATACACTGATTGAATGTGGTTACAGCTGTCACCACAGTCTAAAATTAACAAATTCACTACACAGCTTTGTTGTGTAACAGGTTCTATAATACACATTTGTTTCGCTGCAAAATTAAACGCAGCATTCACTTTTAATATCCAATCCATACCTAAAATGAAATTTTCATTCAGGTCATCTACTACTAAGCATCCATGTTCAAAATTTAGGTTATCAATTTTAAAAGTAAGGAACACTTGTTTCTTAACTACCTTACTGGCTCTGCCTGTAGCTCCTTTCACTTTTAATCCAACAACTGGCATCTCAGGAAAATGTTGAGAATTTCTGAGCTTATCTCTAAGTCTAGAAGTGATGGCAAAACAGGACTCCCTGTGTCTACTAACACTCTTCCTTCCCACTTGTCAATGTTCACTTTAACATATGGACAACCTAGCTCAACATCTTTGCCTATTTCAGTATTTTCAAATAATAGATCATTTTCAATTTCTTTAGTTCCTAAGTCTAATGTCGTTTTCCTACACTTAGACACATCCCTCTCTGTTTGCAAAGCATCGACATTTAAATATAAACCTTTGTTTTCATCTGTTCCTTGTAACACTGTGTTGCCACTTAACAAACTACTGTTTTCACCCCATTTTTTTATAAAGTCCACTACGGATTCTTATCCACCATGTAGGATACAAGGTTGCACTTACCTTTGCTAATTCTTTCCAAAAGGCATCTTTGTTTATACAGTTCCCATAGTTGTTCCACAAAACCTCTAAAAACTTTTCCCCTTTTTCTTGAAAACACACATTTACATTCCATCCCTTCATATTTACTTTAATATTATTATTATTACCATTCTCATAGATTAGTGTTTCATAGTTCCCAATAGGCAATAGCTTGTCATCAGATACACATTCCCTAGCCTGCATTTCACTTAAATTAACCCCATTATTACCCGTATTTGTCATATCACTTACCTTTACCTCAGCATCACTTTTCAATTCTGCAAATACTTTTATTTCTTCCTCTACACTCTCATCAATAACATCACTTGACTTAGGATCATTATTTAAATGTCCCTCTATTACTCCTTCCTCCTTCTCCACAACAACCCCATCTTCAGTTTCCCCCTTATGTATCTGAATCTCAGCAATTGAGTCTTTGGCTCCATTAAACACTTCATCCTCCCCCTTCTTATCAAATAAACCCCCAAAATAGATTCTATTTGTGGTGTGTCTGACTTGTTATTAACACCAGTATCTTTTTCAGCCCAACTATGGAACTCTGCAATACTTTCAACTTCTGCACTTTCACTAACTACCTGTGCTTGAACACTGTTTTTATTAACTGTATCACCTTTACTCATAGTATCCCAAAACCTTTTATTAAATTATAATTTATTTATTCTAACAACATCAGTATTTTCATGGTACTTACTCTTTACTTTGTATCCTCTCCTTTTCCAGTTTCAGGTATGTGTTGTCCTGTCATAATATTGTCTAGCCCCAAAACTATGGACATCTAGTGGGGCTGTCCACTGTTTCCCGGCTGGTTCCCTTGGTCTGTCCGTTTGTAGTTGTCATTTTGTTCACTAGTTTCAACAAACCCCCTTCTATCTTGTTCTCTTCCCCAATACCTATTTCTATCATTCCTGTTATCTCTCCTCCATCCTCCCTCCTGTGTTTTGTTTCTGAAATCATTTTCATAACTCCTATCTCTCCTATTTGGAGCATTATATCCAGAATTTTCAAAGTCTCTCCTCCCATAATAATCCCTATTTACATTCCTGTTCTACCCCCACACTGGTTGTTGCCAGAACCAAAACTTTGGTTATTTTCTCTTTCCAAGGCCCTATCTAATCTATCTACATATTTCAGGAACTCTTCCACTGAATCGTCTGGTCCATGGACCGATTCCGACTGCAGTCTCTCTGGTAACTTTCTTTTTAAAACGTCAATTTGTGTCATAATATCAAAAGAGTTACTCAAGTGAGCAAGTTTTTTCAATTGATCTCTGCAAAAATTTTGCATTCCCCTTACTTTCCCTCTATACACTGGTCCATTTAGAAATTCTGACTTTAATCTGGCTTGTATGGATTGTGACCAAAATTTACAAATAAATTAAGCTTCAAACTCTTCAAAAGTATTCCAAGAATCATTATTTTCATTTGCCCAGGATAGGGCTTCCCCTTCTTTTTACTGACTTAATTTTTATGTTATCTGACATTCCTAGTACAAAAATATCCCTACATTGGTGAATAAAGTCAATAGGGTGCAGATTTTCACCAGGAAAGCATTTCACTTGGATGTGTCCATACATTGCATTTTGATTGTAAAATATTTTTTTGGACATCAATGCATCCTCCACTTGTGTATATTTAGTGTGTATATTTTCTACTTTTGTATCTATATTAGTGGTATACAGGTTGTATTCTTGTTTAAGGTTTTCTGATGTTTTGTCTATTCTCTGATCTAATCTTTCTACTTCAGTACCTACTCTGTTGCAGATGACAGCAATGCTGTCTGTGTTAGCTTGTATGTTTTCATTTAAACTTTCAACTTTAACTTGAAATTCTATTCTGAAGTGTATCAACTGTTCTCTAGTGTCCTTACTGAGGGTGGTTTTAATTTCCTCACACTTCTCATTGAGATGAGTACTTAATAGATCAAAATTCAAACTTAACTTATCCAGTCTATCTGTGTTTTCTTTAAGTTTCAAACTTACTTGTTCACTCGACTGTTTAAGTTGCGAGCTTATTTGAGTTGCAATCTCTGCTAGCCACTCTGTTAAGTTTAATTGTTCACCATCCCCTGGTTCAATTTTTACATTTCCTACGATCTCATCACTCTCAGGTAGAGACATGTTAACTATTAATTTTTTAAATGACAACAACAACAAAATACCTAGCTTTTTTTCTGTAGCTATGCTATGATGTCATGGTCGGTGTTCTTGTTGGCTTTCTTCACTTTTTTCTGTTTTATCGAAGCTGAAGTCTTGATTGATGAATTCCATTGGCATAATCCAGATGTTAATCTTCTGAGTGGTGTGATGATAATTTTTCGTAGTCGCACATACACACGTTTTTTTTCAATTTGACATATTTTCACTGTTGCCACACTGCACAAATAAACTTTTTGTAGTGCTAAGCACTTACGAAATTTATCGCTGCACTATTATCATCGATGCACTTAAAGATCCCGGACGAGCCCCCACTTTTGTAATGGTCACCTAGTCGTAGATATTGCTATAATCACACTATTTCACTCTCACTTACGGAGCTTTTTTAGCACTTGATGTTAGGTTGACGCCATTAAAGTGCATTGTGGTAATCGCTGCTGCTTGCTGGATCGCTGCAGTGTCTCGATGTTGATGCTGGCTCTAAATCTGGTTGTCTAGGGGTAAAAAGATGAGATCCTGTGTTTGTGATGTGCTTTTGATGATAAATAACGAGCGAAACCAACAAATATTTAAACTTCAAATATTTATTACTCTGGTGGCCATCTTAATTCCACTGTCCAGCAAAGACAATGACATAACACAAAGTAGTACTCCTTTTACATGTTCTTTGCATTGTTTATCCACCTTTGACAATAACACACACAGTACACCAACGAGTTAAAATTTCATAGAGTGGCTATAGGTCCGCCATGTTTGAAGCAAATTGAAGTTCTGGCCGCCATGTTTTCTGTAGTCAAGGCATTCGTCTGCTGTGTCCCGCCCCCTTGTAACTGCGTTTGACTTACTTGAAATAGCCCATACTAGCTTTATTTTTTCTAAAAAAAGCAATAGACAGCAGTGATTTCAGTGTACACTGACAGCAAAAAGGGATGTTTTTGTCGAAATATGGCTAAACTTTTCGATGTAGATAACACTACAAGACAACTCAAATAAGTCTGCCCATCCACTATAACGTTACTTGTTGCCCATAAATTAATGCAATTAGAGCAGGCACCACCAGAATATTACGGTGAAACTTCTAAACATGCTGTGGTTAACTATTAGAAACAGTAACAGGCGCAGAAATGCGATATTTTTGTCGCTATGCCTTGGCGGAATAAAAGTGTAGGGTCAGGGCAAATTTCCTTATTTGCTGAGAATAATGGCATACTTTAGCACTGCACTGAAGTTCCAATAGCTCCTTCAACAAACCAACTACATGTTCACCGTGTAACATATCAGAAACTGAACTACATAGCCTTCTTCTCAAACCAGCAACTAAAGTCTGTAACTGCACTATTCTTCTTTTGTGTCATACACTAAGTTGCTTCATTTGCTTTATCCGCTTCTTTAGTCGCACATTCTCTGCTTGTACTCTGTTATATTGTGTTTTCAACTTCTTAGGGCTTGGTAGACAGTAATTGTGGTCAGCAGAAACAGATGTGGGTCCGACAGGCACTGAAAGAATGCAGTTACATCATAAGTTTATAACAGAGTTACACCATAAGATTATAATAGAAAGTATGTAATTCAAAGTAATAAGAACACGGAGTAAAATTAAATTATTGACTTACTTTGTGCTAATGATGTCACTGTAACAGCACTATCTTGCAAATTGTCGAAAGATTGCTTTCTGGGTTGTGGTCGTAATACTTTATCTTGCTTTTGTAAATGTGGTGGGAAGTTAAAGATAGTAGGTCCTGCTTTTGACAAAAGGCGCCTCTGGACATTTGTGTGGTACATATATTTCTCTTCAAAATGAGCTGAACAGAGGTAACTGGCTGTAGTAGGGAACCAGTTTTCTCACTTCATATTTATAACCCATCTTTTCGTAATTTCCTTATCTTTTAAAGGAAATCTGTAATCAACGATAAATAAATTACTTTCCTGCATTTGTCTTAAGCATAATTACAGTTCCAATGCAAATGACTCTTTAATAAACATTAAAAAACGTGTGTCGTATTTCGGTACTAATATACTTACTTATAATATGAAATATTTGTTGTTTTATCGCTGCGATTTGTGCAGTTGAACGCTGAACACACTGCAGGCATGTTGACTTTATATTCTGTAACAAAAAAGTCAACTAGAAAAGTTAAATATTGCAGTAATATCACAGCAGCTGACACACTTCCAACACAAACAACAGTAACGCTTTCCTAATGTTTTGACTAAGGAGAACATGGCGGCCGAGTTAGCGTTGGTTGCCGCTAGGAGCGCTGTAACTAGTATCTCAGCCACTCTATGTTGCAGTACACACTTTACCAAAGTGACATTCCGACTGCGCTCCTAACTCTTCTTGCTGCTTGTATTTATAACCTTGTCAAAGAACTACTAAAAAGAGATATAGTTTATTAGTCACATGTACATCTGTTATCATAATTTGTGCAGAAAAGTTATTAATTTACATCGAGTGACATAAATTAACATGTTATTAAAATGACAGACAGATTTGTTGACTTGACAGAATAATTCTTTGGTACAAAAAGGCTGTTTTTTACAAGTTTGTCAATTGACTTCTCTAATTTGCATAAATAAGTAAATAACATGAATTATTAAGAATTACATTGGTTTTCGTCTAAAATAGGAGTGTTTACGTGAATACTGAGTGAAAACGGTCCTAGTGAACAAATAGGTTTCACTCGGTGATTTTTATTTAACGAAATCCAAAATACATAAGTTGGCCACTATTTTTCGTACTTCATATTAATTATTTAAGATGAACTTAGTGTTTTTACATGATGACATTTGCTGCATCAGTGATCAAGTGATATTAACTTTTGTGTGGGTCAGTTATTCAGTATAATTTAATGGGTTGACTGTTTATGGATACATGTTATGCAATCATTGTTAACATACGCAATAACTTTTCTATAATCATAAATACAGGGCTATTACAAATGATTGAAGCGATTTCATAAATTCACTGTAGCTCCATTCATTGACATATGGTCACGACACACTACAGATACGTAGAAAAACTCATAAAGTTTTGTTCGGCTGAAGCAGCACTTGAGGTTTCTGCCGCCAGAGCGCTCGAGAGCGCAGTGAGACAAAATGGCGACAGGAGCCGGCAAAGCGTATGTCGTGCTTGAAATGCACTCACATCAGTCAGTTATAACAGTTCCAACGACACTTCAGGACGAAGTTCAACAAAGATCCACCAACTGCTAACTCCATTCGGCGATGGTATGTGCAGTTTAAAGCTTCTGGATGCCTCTGTAAGGGGAAATCAACGAGTCGGCCTGCAGTGTGCGAAGAAATGGTTGAACGCGTGCGGGCAAGTTTCACGCGTAGCCCGCAGAAGTCGACGTATAAAGCAAGCAGGGAGCTAAACATACCACAGCCGACGGTTTGGAAAATCGTATGGAAAAGGCTAAAGCAGAAGCCTTACCGTTTACAATTGCTACAATCCTTGACACCCGATGACAAAGTCAAACGCTTTGAATTTTCGGCACAGTTGCAACAGCTCATGGAAGAGGATGCATTCAGTGCGAAGCTTGTTTTCAGTGATGAAGCAACATTTTTCCTTAATGGTGAAGTGAACAGACACAATGTGCGAATCTGGGCTCACGCAGTCGTGCAGCAAATTCGCAATTCACCAAAAGTTAACGTGTTTTGTGCAATCTCATAGTTTAAAGTTTACGGCCCCTTTTTCTTCTGCGAAAAAAACGTTACAGGACACGTGTATCTGGACATGCTGGAAAATTGGCTCATGCCACAACTGGAGACCGACAGCGCCGACTTCATCTTTCAACAGGATGGTGCTCCACCGCACTTCCATCGTGATGTTCGGCATTTCTTAAACAGGAGATTGGAAAACCGATGGATCGGTCATGGTGGAGATCATGATCAGCAATTCATGTCAAGGCCTCCATGCTCTCCCGACTTAGCCCCATGCGATTTCTTTCTGTGGGGTTATGTGAAAGATTCAGTGTTTAAACCTCCTCTACCAAGAAACATGCCAGAACTGCGAGCTCGCATCAACGATGCTTTCGAACTCATTGATGGGGACATGCTGCTCCGAGTGTGGGAGGAACTTGATTATCGGCCTGATGTCTGCCGAATCACTAAAGGGGCACATATCGAACATTTGTGAATGCCTAAAAAAACTTTTTGAGTTTTTGTATGTGTGTGCAAAGCATTGTGAAAATATCTCAAATAATAAAGTTATTGTAGAGTTGCGAAATCGCTTCAATCATTTGTAATAACCCTGTACTTGTTAAACTGTTTGAATTTGGAGGTATCACATACTTCAGTAAAGTAATGCCTTTAATATGTTCCGTTACATGGTCAGTCACGATACACTCGCGACTTCAGGTAACCCCAAAGCCAATAAATGTACGGACTGAGGTCTGGGGACCTGAGAGGCTAAGAATAACAAAAGTGGCGGCTGACCATACGATCATCACCAAATGATGCGCGCAAGAGATCTTTCACGTGTCTAGCAATATGGGGTGGAGTGCCATCCTGCATAAACATCATAGTTCCAGCAGGTGTTTATCAGCGAGGCTGGGGATGATGCGATTCTGTAACATATCGGCGCACCTCCCACCCGTCATGGTAGCAGTTACAAAACCAGAATCACGCATTTCCTCGAAGAAAAAAAGGCCCGATAACGGTAGATGTGGTAAATCCAAGCCATATCATGACTTTCTCGTCGTGCAATGGAGTTTTCACGACAGTTCTAGGATTTTCGGTAGCCCAAATTCTGCGGTTGTGGGCATTGACAGACCCTCGGAGCATGAAATGAGCTTCGAAGGTCCAACACGTTCCTCAACCACTCGTCATCTTCCACCATCTTTTGAAATGCCCACACCGCAAATACCCTCCGCTTCACTAAATCGCCAGGTAACAGTTCATGATGCCGATGGATTTTGTACGGATAACATCGGAGGGTACACCTAAGTGCCAACCAAACAGTAGTGTATGGAATGCCGGTGCGACGTGCGACTGCACGAGTGCTGACTTCCCCATGCATGGACGAACCCACTACAGTCTCCATTTCTTCCTGAACTGTCTCAGCAGCATTACTCCTTGTGCTCGGTCGGCCACTACGGGGTCTATCGTCTAAACAACCCGTGGCTTCGAATTTCGAAATCATTCTTGCCACAGCTGCATTTGTTAATGGACCTTTACCCATTCGAATCCCCTTCCTATGGCGATAGGATCGTAACGCTGAACTAGCACATCATTCTGATAATACAGCTTCACTAAAAGCGCCTTTTCAGGTAACATCAACATGCTGCGACTGCTGGCGCATCTGATTCTCTCTCTCATTACACCTCCTTTTATACAAGATTGTCATGCGCAGTCACTAACGTTTTACTGTGCAGCGTCATTTGTCGGACATTTTGTGAACTATGTTTTTTTTTTCTAATAAAACCCCATGTCATTCCAAGCATGTGTGTCAATTTTTACCTCTCGATCTACATTATTTCGTGGTTTATTAAATTTTCAAATTTATACCGACTTTTTGATCACCCGGTACTTTGATTGTGTATGTGTTTAAGAATTAACACTGAATGGACGTACTGCGCAGTCATCTATCCATGTTCGCAATGATAATTTAAAGTGGAGATGGGGTGGTTTAGCTATGATACTGAAATTAGGAAACATGCTGTCACATAATTGATCGGTGTTGAAATTACTGTAAAATTGCTAAAATTGTTTGCACTATCAACTTTGATGCTTATTATTAGAGTAGATCAATGGTGTCTTTTCCATCCCATCCATGGACTGGCACACTGTTGGTTACCACATAATGATTGACTGATATTGCTTGTTTGGGTTGGAGAAAGAGTTTTGGTGGATGGACAGCACTTTCTGGGGTGGATATCACCAAAACAGTGATCGCGTACACGACTGCAATATGATGAATCAGTCGAAACGGAACGTAGAGTCATCAGCTATACCCTGACTATGACAGATGAGTGTAAATGTAGAAGCCGGCCGCGGTGGTCGAGCGGTTCTAGACGCTTCAGTCCGGACCCGCGCGACTGCTACGGTCACAGGTTCGAATCCTGCCTCGGGCATGGATGTGTGTGATGTCCTTAGGTTAGTTAGGTTTGAGTATTTCTAAGTTCTAGGGGACTGATGACCTTAGATGTTAAGTCCCACAGTGCTCAGTGCCATTTTAAATGTAGAGCCTGTGAATCACTTTCGGACTGTAGTTTTGAAACTCTCCACAATGCTGCAAAACTCCCCCAATTTGCTTATGTTGTAACTCTCTTTTATTTTAAATCATCCAGTGTGTGTTTCGTGTTATGGTATCCGCAGTAACAATATGATTTACACTGTGCGACCTCTAGTTTTCTGCAAGAGGCCGTGGATCAAAACGTCTTAATGTCACTTTAGAACCTGACGCAGACCCTGCAGTCGTGGCAAAAAAGCAAAATGTATAGCAGTGTACAAAGCGTGCTACAGCTGAAAGAAATAATGCTTCAAACAATGAGACAGGGCTACAGGGAGCGTCTCTTGCGATTTACAGTATAGTCCATGGGATAGGATCATCCTCCTACAGTACAGGTGATGGAACTTTAAACTGACCTATGGAGTGGATCAATACCTGTATATTTAATAAGATCTTCCCACACCAGCAGCAGCAGTAATTTGAGGTGTAAATTCAGTGAGGGACGGGGTGTTCCATTAGGAATGCTAGGAGGGATGCTGGGAAGCATTGACAAATCTCTCTCTTCGTACTGGACTGCACTGGAGCTATGTGTCATTGCAATCAACGGTGCCTAGGTGAGTTCTATATCAGATGAAGTTAGTGCAGCATCTATAGTTCTTAATTTTTCTCTGTTGAGGGGTAGAGAATAACGATGATAACACGTTGGGTTGATAGATTTAAATGGACCCGTATCTGCTTCAGAGTGTAGTATCTGTATCTAGTTTGGAGACGCACCACAATGCGAGCATTCCCACCGAATGGTCAAAACACGGTCCTGTTGCACTAACACAGGTCGTTCTCTTTCTACGTGGGTTGCAGAAGGTGGTGGATATGGCTTTCTCCGACTTCTGCTCAGTTCCAACTTAAATTGGAATGATCACATGCGCTAAGCTGTAGAAATGGGATCAGTTGCAAGATGTGTAGGAGCTGACTAAAACCAGGTTGTAATTTTACTATCGCAGACAGTTTCGAGAAAGGTGTATCGTTTCAAGATACGAGAGTGCCAGAAATAGGATTCACTTGTGGCTATGATCCAATGCAGGTATGAGGTTGAATGGGAGGACTTGATTCCAAATCATGGGCACCATTTCTAGCTGATAGCGTAACACTAGACACATGAAAAGGTGGTGTACATTTCTTACAACCTCAATCAGCACACCATCTACTGCTGGTTGTGATCTTCTGAATCAGTCGTCACGTATAACTCAGTGGATATAGTGCAGAACCTCTGACATGGTATCGAGACAGAATACGCTACAAATACTGGAGAAATAACTAGCTGTGGTGGCGTGAGGGATTCGCAAATACCTGTTACATACCACGTTCCTTAGCTGAATCACTTCCGAAATTCAGTGGTTTTATCACGAGATTGCATCGTGGTGTAGGGAAGCAGCCTACTCACACCTTATAAAATTCACCAGTCTTTCCATTCTGTGCCAACCAGTCCGCTGTAACTAGCTCTGACGTCATAAATGTTGCGCAATACTTTAAAAATCAAGTAAATAACCTGAAACGTTTCTAGCATGTCAGGAGTAATACTAAATCAATACGTGTTGGATATCAGTTCAATAACTTTAACCATTTTCGAAATTTGGATGTTTTCTGTAAAAATCATTGGCGCAACAGAAAAGATCTAGAACCTTAAAAATGTATATTTAGATTCCTTTTGCATAATAATTTAGTAGAAACAGTATTCTGGATCTCACAAATTAAAATTTTAGTTGAAATTCATGATTTTATGGTTTTTGCCGTAGAAATTAAGGAAGCAAGATAGATTAAGTAGGCGAATAAATAAAGCTAGGATGTTTAAGTTTAAGTAGAAGGGAGATCCGCTATAATCATAAAAATGTGAGAAGTTTCAACAGAATAACTATAAAACTATAGCTATAGCATATCTCCAAAGAGCAAGTTCAGAGCTCGTCTACTGCGTGTAGTGTAATTAAATTAATTCTCTCGCCCAAAATATTTGACTTAGCCACGTCAGACTTTTATTATGATTACTTACTTGTGTGCTCATTGCATAATTAAATTGAAAGCTTCATCGGCCATCAGCAAAGGAAGCAATGATTTGGTTGGTTGGTTGTTTCGGGGAAAGAGACCAGACAGCGAGGTCATCGGTCTCATCGGATTAGGGAAGGACGGGGAAGGAAGTCGGCCGTGCCCTTTGAAAGGAACCATCCCGGCATTTGCCTGGAGCGATTTAGGGAAATCACGGAAAACCTAAATCAGCATGGCCGGACACGAGATTGAACCGTCGTCCTCCCGAATGCGAGTCCAGTGTCTAACCACTGCGCCACCTCGCTCAGTAGCAATGATTTATTCGATAACTTAAAGTGGTGCATTACTAGCCCAGCGGCTAGTCGGGAGAGCAGATTTGATCAGGCATTCCCTTAGCCGTCCGCACCGCGGCTTTATATGTAAGAATGCTGCGCGAGAAAAATCAGGCCCCAGTTCTCTCCTGACGCTGATTAGCGCACCACCTGTTCCGGGAGTCGCGTCACGTCAGTATCGTTGATATAAACAGCCTCGGATGCAGTAATAAGTTACTCAGGATACGGGCAACCATGAAATCGTTTTCGAGTGAAGTGTTAATTTTGGGATGATGTTAATGATCTATCTTTAGTTTGCGTATGTCGTATTTTCATGTGCCGCCGCAGGACAGACATTCTACCATTATTAACGTGGTGTCTGATGAATATTATCATCAAATTATGGAGAGCATTCACTTAAACATTTCATTTGAACAGTTATAGTTGCATCAGCGCATTAGACTCCAAACTGCTCTGGCAGTTGGAATGTGTGGATTCTTTTTGGTCTGTGACTTTCAGAATATAGTGAACATTTTAGAGAGAATGGTTTTTGATTATGAATCCCAGACAATCTCCTAATTTCTCAGAGCTATAAGCTGTAGCTATAAATCTATTTCTCAGATAAAGTGGGCACTAGGAATTCTAATTACAGGCTTCACGTTTTGCTAATCACTTTCTGGTTCCCAATATTGTAGTTAGAGAGCCAGTGTTGAGAACGGCAAACAACAGCATTAAATAAATAATAGGAACATTTAACAATAATTCCACCCACCGCCCCACAGTGGGCTATGTGTGATCGTACTGCAGGTCTGATAATATACACTTTAGCGATCACCGTCTCGATATTTGTCTGGAAAAACCACCTCATTCAGAGATAACGTCATACCTAGATTTATAAAGCTTTTACATGACTACTAGTGTGCACCTGTACAAGCAAGACCGCTTGTGACATTAGCATACAGTAGTTGCTGTGATCGGGTTTTTTAACATCTGGCTAATTACGTCTCCCTTTCTAAAACACAGTGGCAGCACTCGCAAGAAAAACGTACGAGACATGCTATATTTTCTATATGTCTGTGCATATGCATGTATCATCGATGGCTTCCAGGACCCGTAGTGGATCTGAGTTGGCGTTTGAAGGATGATTCCATGTATATGTGGCCTGTGGTGAGACAGATTCACATTTTCCATTCATGGTAGAAGCTGTCAGAATGGAGAGGCCTGTTGGAGTGTAGGAATGTAGATGAATTAACCGTGTTGTCCTCTAGGCGACCAAATACCGAACTAATACTTAGTATGTGTTGGACGGCTTTCGTGCTCAAGTGGAAGTTTGAGAAGATTGAATATGGAGGTGCGTTTGCACTGGACTGTTATTCCCTCCCATGTAAATTGTTAAGTTGACTGTTTCTTCACATTTCCCATCTTTATTTAGTTGAGAGAATATCGATTGTGGTGTGTGCATCTAGCATGTGGAAGACACGTTTCCCGGTTCTCTAGACATGAGAACCACCTTAGCTGACCTTCTAAATTATAGGGATGATTTGGAATCTGTTACATCACCAACATCGGTATTCGTGAGTGGATATATCTGTATCCCCTATTTGTTTCAGGTTCTCACATAAAGGTCTTTGCAGATGGGATAAGTTTCTAGTTGTTCAGTGGTCTAGAGCACGCTCCAACTAGCTAAAATTTTGGGTTTGTTGAGAAATAATTCCCAGTCTACATCTTCGGAATTGTGTTGCTTGAGCAATCTGTAGGATACTGCTGTGTGTGAACCATAGGAAAATACATTTGTTCTTGTAATCCCAGAGTCTGGAGAGGGGTGCAGAAAAAAGCTAGCAGGAAGTAGGTCCGGACCAGAACGACTAATGTGTTTGTGTTAAGGGAGAAAGTGCCTGAATGTGTAAAACGGTTCTGAGAGTGATTTCGGCCCATTGAGGGCGCTCTGGTCAGATGTCGGGAGTGGATGTCTGCCAACCTCACAGGGAACTATCTAGTGCCGTGAGTATATCTACGATGCTGTCTGTCTTCACGGTATATGTATGAATGATGTAAAAGGGTGATTTTTGTATGATCTAGGATAGGAATTGTATGTTTACTACATTGACACAGTATGTGGTGATATATTTTTGGGTTGGAGATCGGTCTCACACTCTAATAATCAAGCTCCTGTCCTCAGTGGGGGTGCAGTGTAATTGAGTAAGAATTTTTCCATATTTGACGATATGTAGGGCACATTGCGAGGTTTAGCTGTCGTTGCAATATGGCGATTAGTGTCAAATAGTTTTTTCGTCTGAAAGTGTCATCTGCAGAAAGAAAAAGAAAAGGCAGATGGGGCTTCCACACCGACGGCATCAGTAAGTTGGCTGGTACATTCGATAAGAGCCAGTCATAATCCCCCATTCATTCACAAGACATCCTTTGTGCTGGAATATAGGAGTCTCTACTTAGCAGTGAGAACGTTTGTGTATGTTGAAAGCAGGAGGGGTAACATGTGATGAATGGGATGCCACGTAAGGACCGCTAAGAAGACTGTATTCGATGTTATTCTGCACTATTTTCGTAAACAGGTTCTGTTGGGGCAAGAATTTCTGTGCATACAAGCTGAGATATCATGAAAACTCCTACAAAAGGGCATGTTAAGTATTTCTGGGACACTATGCAATTTACTAGAGTTCGACTTGGTTATTATTTTAGATAGCCATGTGACTCCAGTATAATATTGAGAACGCTGGTAGATGCGCTTGTGACGGTATATAGCTAATCAACCACACATCATGCATGGTGCATTAGAATCGCAAGGTATATAGCATCTTGTGGTATTCTGGAACGGATTTCTGTAGCATCACTCAGCAATTAGCTCTTTGCGGGACTGCAGGTAGGGGGAGGTTTCATGCCAGCTATGGCAAATATACGTGTGCACGGTCCACCTTGTAGCATCTGTGCTCTGTAAATAGGTCTTCACTCATGTCCGGTTGCATCAGTAATGATGCTTAGGTGAACACATATTTCCAGAGGAATTTCTCAGGGTGCAAGTATGAAAGGGATGTCACCACCTCATGTGAGTGGGACCCGAACAGGCATCTGTGTGTCACTATGCAGGGGGTGTCAGTGCATCATGGCTTCTGGGAGCGTGTACGGTAGCCTCCTGTGCGGTCAAATGGACAGGGGGCGGCGGGCGGTGTCTGCATACGTAGTTTGCGTGTCTGTTGCATTATTTTGCAAGCACGTCTGTAGGCTGCGCTATGCATTATTTGGGCAGTTTACGAGTACTGAGCGTGTCTACACATCAGTGTACTGCATTATTTAGGAGGAGCCTGCATCTCTGTACTGAAATTATTGCTGTAAATTAGGAGTTGTTTACTTGTCTGCAGAGCGTTATTTAGGAGTAGTTTACAGGTCTGTGTGCTGTGTGGCGTGACCCCAAGCATATGTCTTATATCAGTGTGATAGATATACTCCATTCCTAAATAAACTGTTTGAAAATAAATAAAGTACACTCCTTCCTTACCCTCTCTAGCAACCCACCGCAGGCTGAGTCATTATCACACCATTTTCCCCCTCCAGACCACCTTTTTTTATTACATCACAAGAGGAATGACAGCACCCTCTGGTGGCTGTGCTGTGTACTAGGTCAGTTAGATCTCATGGTGGAGACACAGCCTGCAAAATAAAGACTTATGTCCAGCACAGGCAGAGTCTTTTTCCTGCCATTTTCCCCCACCCTATACCACCATCTTGGGTTATGTCATGGAATGGACGACAGTGCTCTCCGGTGGCTGTAGTGTCTACTAGGTCCACACCTCGTGGTAAACACACTGTTTGCCGCCATCATGGGTAACAGCACTCACGTCATCAGCTGACGTCACAGTGCCCATCTTGGATTACATCATGGAATGGATGACAGCGCCCTCTATTGCTGTGTGTATTGTGTACTTGGTCACTTGGAGTCTTGGCCTCGTGGAGAACACACTGGATGCGTGTACTGCATCAAATTGTTTAAATAAATAGTACATGCAAAATAATAAAAACGTATGTCCAGCACAGATCATGTCCTCTCCCCACCATTTCCTAGGAAGAGGTGGCGGTTGGATGACTTAGGTTATTGGAGGTAGCCCAAATGACCTACCTTCCCGCGATTTTCTGAAGTCAGTGGAGATAACCGTGGTGTGATGCATTGCCCTGTTGGAATTTGAACTTCCTCCCATTTTGCTGGGGGAGGGGTGGTAGGTTAGTGAAGGTAGACCAATTTGACCTATTTTCCCGCTAATTCCGCCATCTTGGATGACGTCACGGCCGCCATCTTGGGTGAGGTCATGCGCAGTTGCCAAGTCTACATGCCACCATCTTGGATGACGTCTTCGCCGCCGTCTTGGATACATCTGAAAACAATGGAGATTGGGCTGTAGTTAGGTAGCTCTACTACTAGTACTTAGGGATTACAATTACAAATCTCGTAAACTGGAGCGTTCACATATATAAAGTTGTGGGTAGACCAAAATAAAGACTGTGAGTCATTGGCAGAACACTTCGAAGGTGCAACAGGTCTACTAAAGAGACTATTTACACCCCACTTGTCTGCCCAATTCTGGAGTATTGCTGTGCGGTTTGAGATCCGTATCAGATGGACCTGATGGATGACCGATAAAGTACAAAGAAGGACAGCTCGTTCTGTATTATCGCGAAGTAGGGGAGATAGTGCCACAGACATTATATCTGAATTGGAGTGGCAATAATTAAAACAAAGGCGTTTTTCGTTGCGACAGGATCTTCTCATGAAATTTCAGTCACCAGTTTTCTCCTCCGATTGCGAAAATATTCTATTGGCCCTCACCTACATAGGGAGAAATGATCATCACGATAAAATAAGAGAAATCAGGGCTCGCACAGAAAATTTTAAATGTTCGTTTTTCCTGTGCTCCGTTCCAGAGTGAAACGGTAGAGAGACAGCTTGAAAGAGGTTCATTGAACCCTCCGCCAGGCACTTTATTGTGAATAACAGAGTAATCACGTAGATGTAGATGAAAGGCTTATGGCATCTGATACCTAGGTACTGCTACGTCAACTGTTACCACACGCTGCAAGGCCAGCCCTCATCACGACACTGTGAAGACTATGTTATATTTTGTAAATCATAACACCCACGCTTGCCTTTGGCTGGCGCTGCTGCAGTTCACTTCCTACTTCGCGTATTTATGACCAGCTGTGGTCATTGTGCTACAGTTATAAGCAAAACTCGTTGCCATACCTCTGACAATGGAATATATGTGTCAGTACTGTTGTTATTAGGATTGTAGAATAGGAAACTTTCAGAGATGGTATTATGGGTCAAAATGAAGAAAAAATGTCTAGTAGAAATGGGCTCTAAAGTGCATAACTTATGAGCTATGGGCACTTGTTCAGTAGAACAGATGCCTCTCACAGTAGTGAAGATAAAAAAGTGCTTATAGTTGCTAAGGTATGCATTTTAGACCTCATGTTTACTGGAACTTTTTTTCTTGTTTTGATCCATATTTGAAAGTTACACTACTGGGCATTAAAATTGCTACACCACGAAAATGACGTGCTACAGATGCGAAATTTAACCGACAAGAAAAAGATGCTGTGATATGCAAATGATTAGCTTTTCAGAGCATTCACACAAGGTTGGCGCCAGTGACGACACCTACAACGTGCTGACATGAGGTAAGTATCCAACCGATTTCTTATACACAAACAGCAGTTGACCGGCGTAGCCTAGTGAAACGTTGTTGTGATGCCTCGTGTAAGGAGGAGAAATGCGTACCATCACGTCTCAGACTTTGATAAAGGTCGAATTGTAGCCTATCGCGATTGCGGTTTATCATATCGCGACATTGCTGCTCCCGTTGGTCGAGATCCAATGACTGTTGGCAGAATATGGAATCGGTGGGTTCAGGAGGGTAATATGGAACGCCATGCTGGATCCCAATGGCCTCATATCACTAGCAGTCGAGATGACAGGCATCTTATCTGCATGGATGTAACGGATTGTGCAGCTACGTCTCGATCCCCGAGTCAACAGATGGGACGTTTGCAAGACAAGAACCATCTGCACGAACAGTTCGACGACGTTTGCAGTAGCATGGACTATCAGCTAGGAGACCATGGCTGCGGTTACCCTTGACGCTGCATCACAGACAGGAGCGCCTGCCATGGTATACTCAACGACGAACCTGGGTGCAAGAATGGCAAAACGTCATTTTTTCGGATGAACCCAGGTTATGTTTAGACCATCACAATGGTCGCATCCGTGTTTGGCGACATCGCTGTGAACGCTCATTGGAAGCGTTTAATCATCATCGCCATACTGGCGTATCACCCGGCGTAATGGTATGGGGTGCCATTGGTTACACATCTTGGTCACCTCTTGTTCGCATTGACGGTACTTTGAACAGTGGACGTTACATTTCAGATGTGTTACGACTCATGGCTCTAACCTTCATTGCCGGCCAGTGTGGCCGAGCGGTCCTAGTCGCTTCAGTCTGGAACCGTGCGACCGCTGCGGTCGCAGGTTCGAATCCTGCCTCGGGCATGGATGTGTGTGATGTCCTTAGGTTAGTTAGGTTTAAGTAGTTCTAAGTTATAGGGGACTGATGACCTCAGATGTTAAGTCCCATAGTGCTCAGAGCCATTTGAACCATTTTTCTGCCATTCATTCGATCCCTGCGAAACCATACATTTCAGCAGGATATTGCACGACCACATGTTGCAGGTCGTGCACGGGCCTTTCTGTATACAGAAAATGTTCGACTGCTGCCCTGATCAGCACATTCTCCAGATCTCTCACCAATCGAAAACGTCTGGTCAATGGTGGCTGAGCAACTGGCTTGTCACAATACGCCATTCACTACTCTTGGTGAACTGTGGTATCGTGTTGAAGCTGCATGGGCAGCTGTACCCGTACACGCCATCCAAGCACTGTTTGACTCTATGTCCAGGCGTATCAAGGCCATTATTACGGCCAGAGGTGGTTGTTCTGGGAACTGATTTCTCAGGATCTATGCACCCAAATTTCGTCAAAATGTAATCACATGTAAGTTCTAGTATAATATATTTGTCCAATGAATACCCGTTTATCATCTGCATTTCTTCTTGGTGTAGCAATTTTAATGGCCAGTAGTGTACATGCCCCACAATTATAGCAGCAAGAGTACCAGCAGTGGTGGGCTAAGTCTGTCAGATGCCCAGGGCAGTGAAACTAAATGAAGCTCTTGCTCTGCTTTCAAACTGATGCAGTATTTGTAGGGTACATTTTGTAAAAAACGAATAATATACAGGGTGTTACAAAAAAGTACAGCCAAACTTTCAGGAAACATTCCTCACACACAAATAAAGAAAAGATGTTATGTGGACATGTGTCCGGAAACGCTCAATTTCCATGTTAGAGCTCATTTTAGTTTCGTCAGTATGTACTGTACTTCCTCGATTCACCGTCAGTTGGCCCAATTGAAGGAAGGTAATGTTGATTTCAGTGCTTCTGTTGACATACGACTCATTGCTCTCCAGTACTAGCATCAAGGACATCAGTACGTAGCATCAACAGGTTAGTGTTCATCACGAACGTGGTTTTGCAGTCAGTGCAATGTTTACAAATGCAGAGTTGGCAGTTGCCCATTTGATGTATGGATTAGCACGGGGCAATAGCCGTGGCGCGGTACGTTTTCCAGAACGAACGTGTCCTGACAGGAAGACGTTCGAAGCAACTGATCGGCGTCTTATGCTCGGTTTACACTAGCAAGTTATTGCAGCAATTTACTTGCGCGGAGGAACTCGCCGCGCGATTTGCGAGTGTAAACATATCGCCAAGTCGACTTGCGACCATAGCAATTTATTGCAGAAGTGACTTGCTGTACGTTTTCCGCTTCCAGTGTGAACGACACTCAAGAAGTATCTGCAAGTAACTTGCAGCTTTTAGGATTTATTTCTATTTCCTGCAAGTAGGAAGCGCAAGTTAGAGTATGTATGTCGTCTGGATAACACTCATCTTTAACATTTTACTTACTGTGGTGACTTAATTTTATGCAACCATCTTACGTATTATATGCAAACAAATTTCAGAAATGGAGGAGAAACGGGAATGGATGAAGCAGGATGCAGAACATTTTACTGACGCCGTGGAGAGCTACCCCGAAATACAGAACGTGCATAACCGAGACTTTAAGGATAGAGTGAAGAAGATGAGCGCATTAAATGAAATCTCGTCGATATTCGACACATCTATAAAAGAAGTACATAGAAAGTAGCATAACTTGAAGACACAACCCCTTTGCCACCTGCATCCACTCGCTTGTTGTTTTAGGAGTCTAGAAAAAGATGATGTGTAATCATTACATGTTCTATTTACTTAGCTTGTCACTTTCCATTTTATGAGCATTAGAAAAAAAAAAACAATTTTATAAGCATATCATTCTGTAAAATTCAGTTTATTTCAATAAAAATTTAATTTCATTGTTGTGTTTTCACATACCTTCAAATAATTTTCGCTTTTCAAAACGTTAAAAATGGCTCTACATACATCGGGTACGATCAGAAAAATCGTGCTGACGGGAATATGAAACAAGTACATTAGGGACTTGTATGAGTCTCCTACAAAGAAAAGATTTCAAAATTCAAACTTTTTTTGGTTGTGTGTTTCACATAAATAAATGAAATGCCTATTTTATTCGTAGCTCACCGGTGGCTATAAATCATAGAGTGAGTAGCAAACGTTCCTTTGCTGAAATAGCATTACCCAAGTTTGATATGACGGGCACTATTAACACCAACAAATACTCCAGATCATTTGAGGACATTCTGCAAAAGTTTTCAAAAGTATCCACGTTCTCGATACTCAGTTCTTGCAAAAGGTTATTACAGGCACCATTTTGCGATCTTCTCATTATCTACTCTCTAACCCAAATACTTCTCTTTTTCTTTTTCACGTTTTGCATTACAATTACAAGAGCTGCAGCGTATCTCACCCGCCTACTTGTCATTTTACACTTTGGCTGACACTCGTAGTGGTACTGAAAGCATATGTTATTGACGCAAGTTTCTTGCCAAAGAACTTGCGGAAGAATCTTGCTTAATTCTTGAGCTGCTGTGTAAACACAGCTGCAAGCGGCTAGCAATAATTTGCAGCAATAACTTCTGCAAGAGACTTGCTAGTCTAAACCCACCTTTAGGGAGCACGGAACATCCCAGCCTCTGACTCGCGACTGGGGAAGACCTAGAACGACGAGGACACCTGCAATGGACGAGGCAATTCTTCGTGCAGTTCACGATAACCTCAATGTCAGCGTCAGAGAAGTTGCTGCTGTACAAGGTAACGTTGACCACGTCACTGTATGGAGAGTGCTACGGGAGAACCAGTTGTTTCCCTACCATGTACAGCGTGTGCAGGCACTATCAGCAGCTGATTGGCCTCCACGGGTACACTTCTGCGAATGGTTCATCCAACAATGTGTCAATCCTCATTTCAGTGCAAATGTTCTCTTTATGGATGAGGCTTCATTCCAACGTGATCAAATTGTAAATTTTCACAATCAACATGTGTGGGCTGACGAAAATCCGCACGCAATTGTGCAATCACGTCATCAACACATATTTTCTGTGAACGTTTGGGCAGGCATTGTTGGTGATGTCTTGATTGGGCCCCATGTTCTCCCACCTACGCTCAATGGGGCACGTTATCATGATTTCATACGGGATACTCTACCTGTGCTGCTAGAACATGCGCCTTTACAAGTACGACACAACATGTGGTTCATGAACGATGGAGCTCCTGCACATTTCAGTCGAAGTGTTCATACGCTTCTCAACAACAGATTCGGTGACCGATGGATTGGTAGAGGCGGACCAATTCCATGGCCTCCACGCTCTCCTGACCTCAACCCTCTTGACTTTCATTTATGGAGGCATTTGAAAGCTCTTGTCTACGCAACCCCAGTACCAAATGTAGAGACTCTCCGTGCTCGTATTGTGGACGGCTGTGATACAATACGCCATTCTCCAGGGCTGCATCAGCGCATCAGGGGTTCCATGCGACGGAGGGTGGATGCATGTATCCTCGCTAACGGGGGATAATTTGAACATTTCCTGTAACAAAGTGTTTGAAGTCACGCTGGTACGTTTTGTTGTTGTGTGCTTCCATTCCATGATTAATGTGATTTGAAGAGAAGTAATAAAATGAGCTCTAACATGGAAAGTAAGCGTTTCTGGACACATGTCCACATAACATATTTTCTTTGTTTGTGTGTGAGAAATGTTTCCTGAAAGTTTGGCCGTACCTCTTTGTAACACCCTGTAGATGTAATGGCTGACAAAAAATGAAGTATGTGTGTACTATAGGTTTAATAATTTAAATATAGACACTTAAAGGTACAGAATGTATACTTAGGATACGAATCAGGATTTAGCACAGCAACCATCAGATAAAGTTCAAAGAAATAATAACGAATAGCAAAATAAAACTGCCCTTTATTTAATATGTCTGGAACCAAAGGTCGTACAGTTATCGTAGCTAGTTTTATGATATTAGTAAGAGATTGTAGATGTTATTGATATTATTATAATGCATGGTGGCGTGCCTTTATTTTACTCATTAACGTCTTTGAAATCTGTTTCATTTGAAACTTTTCTTTCAGTTGATAAAATGGCTAGATTGGTTAGTCGTTCTTTATTCACCATAAAGCGAAAATAATACTTCGTTAGATCGGTTTACAAAAACTTCTCTCGCATGGTGTAACTGGGACAAAAATGGACAAGAAGCGTTGGATTATAAGTTATGTGTAGTGCAATGATTCACTGATGTCTCATTTAGTTATTAACTGACGGATTTCGTGGACTGTCCATCTAGCATTAGTGTTAACACTCGTATTCGTTGAATGTAGATGCCCAAAAAACTGGATAATTGTGACAGCTCTTGTACGGATTGGTCTATGCGTTGGAGCATTGATTGACGAACTCCGTCTTGAATCGATAATCCAGCATCATCAGCTAGTTCACCCAATGTTGTTTTATTTACCCTTCTTCTTCCCTGTCGGTCAAAGTTAGTGCTCTTTTGATATTGGATCTTATTTCGCCATAAATCGCACCAATTCTATGGAAACATCCTCTTTCTGATGAAACGTGTTTATGATGACTCCAGAAAAGAAGGTTTTTGGTGATGTAAAAGGTTTCTCTGTTTCTTGGTGTTATTATTAACAATCTTTTGATTAGGATCTGAAACATAATGAGGTATCTAGAACAGAATGACCTCCTCAATGCCAACGAGCATGGTTTTCGAAAACATCGATCATGTGAAACCCAACTCCTACTTTTCTCACATGGCATACTGATAGCTATGGACCAAGGAAACCACGTAGATGTAGTGTTTCTTGATTTCTGAAAAACGTTTTACTTATTACCACACTTACACTTATTGTCAAAAGTACTATTTACAGGGTATCAAGTGAAACTTGTGACTGGATTGAGGATTTCATGGTAGGGAGGACACAACATGTTATCTTGGATGAAGAGTCATTATTATAAGTAGAAGTAACTTCGTGTGTGTTGGGACCCTTGCTGTTCATGTGGTATATTAATGACCTTGCAGGCAATATTAATAGTAAAAACAGGATTTTTGCAGATGATGCAGTTATTTGTAATGAAGTACTATCTGAAAGTAGCTGCACAAATATTCAGGCAGGTCTTGATAGGCTTTCAACATGTTGCAGAAATTGGCAACTGGCTCTAAATGGTCAGAAATGTAGAACTGTGCACTTCACAAAACGAAAAACGTAGATTCCTATGACTATAATATCAATGAGTCACTGTCGGTATTGGCCAACTCATAGAAATACCTGGGTGTAGCACTTTCTAGGGATGTGAAGTGGAATGATAACATATCCTGAAGGAAGCCATTCATAAGCTGTGCATGATTGGAGTATTGGAACAACCTGTGTTCTGGGACATTCTGCATTGTTGCCAGATGTATCCAATATGGCAGTGATGACGTCATCCAATATTGTGGCGTGTAGACTTGTCTACAGTGCATGACGTCATCCAAGATGGCGGCTGTGACGTCATTCAAGATGGTGGATGTTGGCAGGAAGTTTGAATTTTAGGGGGGGATAATGCCACGCCCCCTACCTTGAAAAATAGTGGGAAGTTCAAAATCCAGCAGGATAATGCATCACACCACAGTTATCTTTACTAAGCAAAGAAAATCGCGGGAAGATAGCTCACTTGGCCTACCTCCACTAACCTAAAACACCCGACCGACAGCTCCCCCAGAAAATGGCTGGAAGTACAAATTCCAACAGGATAATGCATCACACCAAGGTTATCTCTAGAAAGCGGAGAAAATCGCTGGAAGATAGCTCACTTGGCCTACCTCCACTAACGTAAGCCACCCAACTGCCGCTTCGCCCTACGAACTTGTACCAAGTACGAATTTTGGTGGTAAACAGAGGTCACTTGGGGTTTCGCTGCTAAGCTAAGAAAGTGGCGCGAAAGAAAGGACACTTGTACCAACCTCAGTCGCCCGACCGCCACCTCCTCCCAAGTATTCGTGGGGAAAAAGGACTTGGAGATAAGTCTTTATTAAAACAATTTCTGTGTTCGCCACTAGGTCCAGGGCCCACCTGGCTCAGTACACATCGCCGCCACCAGAGGGCGCCCTCATCTGTGATGTAATCCAGGATGGCGACATCCCGTGTGTTCACCACGAGATCCGGACACCAACTGACTTAGTACATATCGCCACTGCCAGAGGGCGCTACCGTGACATTAGGTCATGACGCAAGTATTGTTATTGAAGATGGAGGCATAAAATCCGTTCACCACAAGGCCTAGTACATATTGACACCACCAGAGTGCACTACTGTGGATTTGGAACAATTTTCGCAAATACCACGCCGACCTGGACTTGGAGGGGGGTGGTGGTTAGTGTTTAACGTCCCGTCGACAACGAGGTCATTAGAGACGGAGCGAAAGCTCGGGTTAGGGAAGGATTGGGAAGGAAATCGGCCGTGCCCTTTCAAAGGAACCATCCCGGCATTTGCCTGAAACGATTTAGGGAAATCACGGAAAACCTAAATCAGGATGGCCGGAGACGGGATTGAACCGTCGTCCTCCCGAATGCGAGTCCAGTGTGCTAACCACTGCGCCACCTCGCTCGGTGTCCTGGACTTGGAGAGAAATAGTTAAAGTTTCCACCACGATCCTTAACCGACCGCCACATCCCCTTACCAACCCATGTTGTCGGTTAACGTGCTCTAACGTGCACTAAAGTGTACTAACGTGCACAGTGCATGACGTCATCCAGATGGTGGGGCGAAATGGCGCGAAAAAGACTCTGCCTATGATTGACATAAGTTTTTATTTTTTGAGCATTGTCTCCATCACGAGATCTGGACTCCAACTGACCTAGTACACATTACTGCCACCAGGGGGTACTGTCATGCATCCTCTGACCTAATAGCAGATGGTGGTCTGTAGTGGGAAAATGACGTGAAAATGACTCAGGCTGTGCTGGGCTGCTGGGGAGAGTAAGGAAGGAGTGCACTCTATTTATTTTGGAACATATTATTTAGGAATGGAATATATTTATCACATTGACACAAAACACTCGCCCTGACGTGCTTGGGGTCGCAATACACAATCTGCAGACATGCAAACAACTCCTAACTTCCTATCCAAATATGTAATCACCAAGGCGTCGTTGATGACGCGGTCAGACGGGGCAAAGACTTATTTACAGAGTGCAGATGCTTTAAGCTTGGCTGTACACGTGGGTTCATCACTACCCTCCCTCTAACCGTGGTCCAGAAAGATGCTGCAGAAATCCATTCCATAATAGCTGCTTTCTCCTTAGCGATTCTAAACGACCATGCGTGAGTTATGGCTGACACATTGCCGCGTGTAGCTACTTACCATCGCAAGCAAATCTAGCAACGTTCTCAATGTTATACTCAAGCCACATTGCTATCTAAAATAATAACAAAGTCGAACTCTAGTAAATTGCATAGTGTCTCAGAAATACTTCATGTGCGCTTTTGTAGGAGTTTTCGTCATGTGTCAGCTTGTATGCATGGAAATTCTTGCCCTAACAGAACCTGTTTACAAAAATAGCGCAGAATAACATCGAATGCACTCTTCCCAGCGGTCCTAACGTGATACCCCAGTCGATCACATCTTACCCTTCCTGCTTTCAACACACACAAACGTTCCCACAGCTATGTAGAGGCTGCTCTATCCCAGCACAAAGGATGTGAATGGATCGAGCATTATGATTGACTCTTATCGAATTTACCCGCGAATTACTGATACCACCGATATCGAAGTACTGTCCGCCTTTTTTTTCCTTCTGCAGACGAGACTTTCAGTGGTTATTTTACACAGATCGCCATATTATACTGACAATTAAATCATACCAACTACCATAACAATCATACATATCGTCAAATACGGAAAGACTCTTACCACAGGACACACAGTCATCATCTCTACTCATACGATAACATAAACCATACTAACTTTATAATGCAATATATACACATTTTGCACTACGTATGCCACACTAACTTTACAATACAATATATACACATTTTACACAAACAATGCAGTTATCTTTTATATAAGTGTGTGATAAGAATCATTTGTGGTGCAAATTCAAGAACATCTTGTAGAAACCTGTTCAAGGAACTTTGTATTCTAACCACTGATTGTCAGTATATTTAGTCCTTAATGAAATTTATTGCAAGTAATACATCTCTGTTTCCAACCAATGGCTCAGTACCCAGTATCAATACTAGGAATAAGAATAATCTACATAAAGGCCTAAATTCACTTACCTTGGTGCAAAAAGGGGTCCAATATTCAGGAACACACATTTTTAATAAATTGCCAGCAACCATTAAAAACTTCGGTTCAGATAAAGCACGGTTTAAACAGAGTTTGAAAGACTTTTTGATAGGCAACTCCTTCTACTCCATAGATGAATATCTTAACAGAGACTGTAAAGCCATCTTAAGTAAAAATATCTGTTAGATTTCAGTTTTGACAACACTTGGTCACAACAGTCAAGATTAGGTACTTTGCGTATGATAAATTTATTTATAGTGGATAGCAGTGTTTCATTCTGACGGTGTGTTAATTCTGTAAATATTAGCTGTCCCAGTTTACTGCATTGTATTAACTTAATTTCGACTGTCTCCTGACAAATAATCACGGCAGTAAGTATTATATTCAAATGTTTTATGTTTTTATGTCATACTCTCTGACATGTTCCACACCCACAAGAATCATCTCATTTTTTGGATGTGTGGAACGAAAACTGAATCTAATCTAATCTAATCTCTCTGTACAGCACCCGAAAAAATTATATTATGCCTACACTCACACAAGCTATATATCACGATGCTCACCAGTCCTAGGGAAGTACTGTCAGCCTTTTCTTTCTTTCTTTCTACAGACGTGACATTCAGCGCCATACAAAATCCTCCCTTTTGCATCAGAGCACTCTCAGCGGACCGAAGCCGCTCTCAGAACTCTTCTACAAATTTGAGATCGTTTCCCCTCGGCACAAACGCGTTACTGTTTCTGCTCCGAATCTGCTCGCTTTTCTACAGACATCTCCAGACTCGAGGATTACAAGATCATACGTATTTTTGCATGGTTCACTACAATATTATACCATTTTCGCGGTTCTTCTCGACATCAAGCACTAGGCGGCTTCCTACCGATCGCTAGCGCAACATAATTCCCAAGATATAGACTGGAAATAATTTTTGTACAAACTCCAAACTTCAACGAAGTGCAGTGTGCTGTAAACCACTGAGTAACTAGAAACAAATAGAGGAAACTGATATTTCCGCTCTCGAATACCGAAGTCGGCGATGTAACAGATTCCAAATCACCCTTATAATTTACAAGCCAACTACGGTCTTTCCCATCTCTAGAAAAAAGACAAGCCGATCGTAGTGGCCGTGCGGTTCTAGGCGCTACAGTCTGGAGCCGAGCGAGCGCTCCGGTCGCAGGTTCGAATCCTGCCTCGGGCATGGATGTGTGTGATGTCCTTAGGTTAGTTAGGTTTAATTAGTTCTAAGTTCTAGGCGACTGATGACCTTAAAAGTTAAGTCGCATAGTGCTCAGAGCCATTTGAACCATTTTTTGAAGAAAGACAATCCTGTCTTCCACATACCACATGCACACACCACAATCTATCTTCTCTCAACTAAACAATGGCGCGAAATGTGCAGAAAATAGTCAACCAAACAATTTATATGGGATGGAATAGCAGTCCAGCGCAAACGCACTTCCATACACAATTTTCTCAAATTTCCACTTGATCACTAAAGCCGCCCTACACGTACTAAGTATTAGTTCACTATTCGGTCGTCTAGAGGACGGCAGAGTTAACTCAGATACATTGCAAGATGCGTAGGGGTGACTAAAACCACGTTGGAATTTTACTGTAGCAGCTAGGTTTGGGAAAGGTGACTCGTTTTGAGGTATGGGAATGCCACAAATATGATTGAGTAGTGGTTGTAGTAATTAAAGGAATTGTCAATAGGATCTAACAAAGGTATGTGCTTGAATGGAGGGACCTGATTCCAAATCATTGACATCATTTCTAGTAACACTAGAGATCTGAGAAGGTAGTGTACATTTTTCTTCTTACGACCTGAATTGGCACATCATACCACTACTGTTTGTGTTCCTTCTCAATCAGTCATCGCCTGTAACTCAGTGGATATATCGCAGAACCTCTGATATGGTCTCAAGACAGAATACGTTAGAAATACTTTAGAATTATCTAGTTGGAGCAGTGTGAGGCAGTCGCAAATACCGCTTACATAAAACATTCACTAGCCGAATGACTTTCAACATGCGGTAATTTTATCCCGAGGGTGCATCATGGGCTTACACACTCCTACGATCACTTTCACGGTATTTGTCTGGAAAAAACCACCTCATTCAGAGGTAATATATCTCTATTTGTAAAGTGAATATTGCTTTTAACCTGGATTCTTGTGTCCATCTGTAGAACCAAGATCGCTTGTGACAGTGACATACGGTGGTTCCTGCGATCGGGTTTTTCTTTAACATCTGGCTGATTACGTGTCTCTTTCTAAGACACACTTACAAGAAAATCATAACAGAAATGCCAACACGTCTTTAATTTTCGGTCAGTAGTATTTCTTATCGTAGTCAATCACTTATTGACGAAGTATTATACTTAGTGGTAGTGGTGGGTGTATGGTATGTTCGCATTAGAGCATCAGGTTTATAAAGTATGTCTTTGTGAAACGGAAATGACTATGTCCATTCGTAAGGAGGGTATGGATTTGACTTGGAGTACTGTGATAGCAAAGGGAAGAGTATGTTAAGTCATAAGAAAGGTAGTGATATTTCTATTTACAGAGCCACTACCGGCAGCAGGGTGTATTTCCGATAAAAAAAGTTGTTATATTAACTTAAGTATGTTGTTAAATTAACTTAATTATGTCATGTATTGGGAAATTTGACTCGTTCCACATCATTACGAAATATCGTATTCATGATCCATGGAACTAGTATTAATCTAATCTAAAACCTTTGTTTACCACCAAAATTCAAACTTGGCGCCAGTTCATAGGAGGAAGTGGCAGTCGGGTGGCTTAGGTTAGTGGAGGTAGGCCAAGTGAGCTATCTACCCGCGATTTTCTTCGCTTTTTAGAGATAATCTTGGTGTGATCATTATCCTGTTGGAATTTGAATTTCCGGCCATTTTTCTGGGGGAGCTGTGGGTTGGGTGATTTAGGTTAGTGGAGGTAGGCCAAGTGAGCTATCTTCCCGCGATTTTCTTTGCTTAGGAGAGATAACTGGGGTGTGATGCATTATCCTGATGGAATTTGAATTTCCTGCCATTTTTTTGGGGGAGGGGGCATGGCACTTTCCCGTCAAAATTCAAACTTCCTGCCAAAATCCACCATCTTGAATCACATCACAACCATCACCTTGGATGACGTCATGCACTGTAGTCAAGTCTACATGCCGCCATATTGGATGACGTCAACGCCGCTATCTTGGATACATCTGGTAACAATGCAGACTTGACTAGAACGCAGGTTGTTCCAATACTGATGGGGCCGTGAATTGTCGTCCATAAAGACGAATGCCTCATCAGTATGCTGCTGGTATGGTTGCACTATTAGGATGGCATAGAAGTATCGTACAGGTGTTACTGCGCTTTCCATGGCCACCAGTGGCATACATCGGCCCCACATACAGCCACCCCAAAACATCTGGTAACCTCCACCTTGCTGCACTCACTGGACAGTGTGACTAAGGCGTTCAGCCTGACCGGGTTGCCTCCATACATGTCTCTGACGATTGTCTGGTTGAAGCCATATGTGACACTCATCGGTGAAGAGAACGTAATACCAATCCTGAGTGTTCCATTTTTCATGTTGTTGGGCCCATCTGTACCACACTGCATGGTGTCATTGTTACGAAGATGGACCTAACCACGAACGTCGGGAGTGAAGCTGTGCATCACACAGTCTATTACGCACAGTTTGAGTTGTTACACGACATCCTGTGGCTGCACGAAAAGCATTATTCAACATGGTTCCGTTGCTATCAGGGTTTCTCCGAGCCATCCACTGCAGTAGTAGCCCTTGGGCGGCCTGAGCGAGGCATGTCATCGACAGTTCCTCTCTCTCTGTACCTCCTCCACGTCCGAAGAACATCGCTTTGGTTCACTCTGAGACGTCTGGACACTTCCTTTCTTGAGAGCCCTTCCTGGAACAAAGTAACAATGCAGACACGATCGAACCGCGGTATTGACCGTCTAGGCATGGTTGAACTACAGACAACACGAGCCATGTACCTCCTTCCTGTTGGAATGATTGGCACTAATTGGCTGCCAGACCCACTCCGTCTAATATGTGCTGCACATACATGGTTGTTTACATCTTTGGCGGGTATAATGACATCTCTGAACAGTCAAACAGACTGTGTCTGTGATACAATATCCACAGTGTTGTGACCGAAGAAAATTTTAATTTTTATTCTTGCTTTTGTGACCAAAACAAGAGTCCAGGCTCCATAGGCAAACAGCTAACCGACATTAAGAAATAGTCCACCAGGACGTAGGGACAAGATAAGTGGCGGAGGCTGCCAAGTATGGCTTGTTGATCAAATAACTTAGTGTTTGACTTCCTGCCAGAGGGAGCAGCATGAATCAAACTTGGGCAATGGAAGATGCAAGCACCAGGGCGATAATACAGCAGGAGAGAGTGTCAGTCACGTGCGGAAAAGACTCGTGTGGAACCAAATTAAATTGTGTGCAGCTAGAAATGAAAGTGTCGTGTGGAACCGAAGGCATTCTTGTGCAAGCCGACCAATTAGAAAAGAGAATGTCGTGTGGAGCCATAGGCATTCTTGTGATATCTGATCACTTAGAAATGAAAGGGTGTGTCAAACAAATTAACTCGTGTGCACCCAAGTACATGAGAAACGAAATAAAAGGCCAGGCAGCGGAATAGCTAGAAGCAGAGACTCAAATGCAGATTCAGAACCAGTGCCGGCAGTTTGGAGATTCCGCAGCGAGACGCCAGTGGGGCCGAGTAGGCCCATAGCAGCCAATACAGCTGATAAAGACTTCAACTACAAGAAGACGGTGATAGACTCTGGTGGACACTCAGGAACTGCAAGTCAAGTAGGATTATTAGAGTTTCATTTGAATAGTGTTGAACAGAGGCTGTCAGTCTTTGTCTCAATTACTGAGAGAGATTTCAGTGCTAACCAAGAACAAGTGATTGCTTTGTACTTGTTTCTTATACGTAACAACAATTAGCTTTGAAGTAGCAAGTCTGAATAAATAGACTGAATCTTACTAAGGGGTTTATGGTCCAACACCTAACATAAGTATATGTGAGAATAAACTTGATAGAAACTAACCAATCTTTTGTGCCTATTGCAATTCTGTAACCTATTTTCAGGAAACTTATTTGCTTCAAAGCAAGGAGATTCTCTCCCTCTCATCTCCGGTATAAAGGTTGACAGCAATTTATAACCAACCCATTGTCGTTAATGTCCCGATTGCGCTACACAGTTCGCATTTACTTCATTCTCGTATAGTGGGGCTGTGCTGGTACGTGACAATAGTCAACGTCTATCTTCAGGAGTTCTGGGAACCAGGGTGAAGCAAAACTTTTTTTGGTCTTTGTAGTTAAATATTCTTTTGAATAATCACAGGTCTCACACGCTCTGGATTAAGTAATGGACAATGAGCAGTATCATTGGATGTAGAGGAGTCTCCTTTTTTTTCCAGAGTCACTTACATCAAAGTCTTCATTAAAATTACATACAGTAGAATTTACACATATATTGGTTGTACCAACATCAGTAATTACCTGCATACTGGAGCCGGATTCAACAGTTTGATTCCTCTTTTCTTCGTCATCTTCATATTCTCCACGAGAAGAAAGGTATTTCATTTGACCCAGCAGTGATGTAGCCTCTTCCCTCTTTGCTGTTCTTAGCTGTCTTTTCCAGGAGCCAGGGGGATGAAATGTTTTCACTAAAAAAGAGATTTGCAGGATTATTTCAGTGACATGTCATAGTCTACACGTCCATTAACAGTAATTTTTTATCTCCGTGTAGCCTGCAGGCTCGTAACAGAGAGTAAATGGATACCATCACGATCACCAGTGGCGGCGTTAGGGTCAGCGACCACTGACGGCCTCGCAGCTGTGGGCGCCTCGCAAAAAAGTTATTGAAGTTGTTAAAATTTTAGCAATTTAGTTATCCGCATTTATCTCCATACTAGTGAGAAAGTATTTATCTAAGGTCGTCTGGTAACATTATTAAAGTTAATCCAGAATTATATGATGAACTTAATGTGTAATCCTACGTAGCAGTGCCCCAAATGAATCTGTTTGGAACTGCAGACTGGTTCAGGTAGATCGATTTGTTAAAAAACCGTCTTCAGGCGTAAATGCTCCAGAGGCCTCTGATGAATCTCTTCTCCAAGTTTTTTTAGTTTCTGAAACAGAACCAGCGTCAGGGTCGAATGAATCGGTTACCATTTCTGATACAGCATCGACGTTGGGTGGAACTGCTGCGATCCAAGTCCCTGAGCAGAATAAAAAGTGAAAGGATTTGTGATTCAGAAAATTAAGAACAATATTTTCGTATAAGAGAGTCATTTACAGAATTTGATCCGAGGAAGCTGGTATTTCCAGTAACAAATTCGCAGCGTCATGACAAAATGGTCCCCAACAAAACCCGCAGAAATCTAATGAAAGTTAGCTAAAAGACGGAAAAGAAAAGAATTATTACTAAACTTCATTTTACTAGAAAATTGAGTAACGGCGAAAAACAGCATCACATATTGTTAACTTCATCTCAAGATAAAATTTATTGCTTTCTATGTAGACTCTTTTTTTTACATTCGCAGACACAGATGGTAAAAGAAGGATGTTGTGTAAAAGAAGGATGTTGTGACTGGAAAATATTTGTGTAAGATATTGCAAAGTAACGAACAAAGTCAAAGACACATGGATTGCACGATTAAATGGATGGAATTCTGTAAGGGAATCAAATACGGAAAACAATGGATAAGTAAAATGAGAGACTGATCAGGGAATCACGAATGTATTGGTCTGACTTGTCTGAAAGAACGATCGATATTATCGACTACTTAGCCTCCAACATTTAGAGTTCCACGAGAACCCTTTAACCTGAAAGACAGCGGAAATAGTGGAAATTTTATAGACCTATTTAAATTGTTATCCAAATATGATCTACGCTAAAAGAGCGCGTGCAATGTATTAAGGAAAAGCAACTTTGTCAACATTATCTGAGCCATGATATCCAAGATAAATTAATTACATCAATATCGAAATCAGTTATTAATGAAGTTATAAACAGAGGTAAACAAGTAAAATATTATGGCTATATGCTCGATTGTACCAGGGTTGTCAACTGCGTGGAACAAATGTCAATAATACTAAGATTTTACAATTCCTCAACTGGAGAGATTGAGGAACAATTCATTGAGTTTGTTGCCGTCGCAGAAACAACAGGAGAGTATTTAACAAATGCCATCTTAAAGGAAGTAGAAAATAATGGCCTGCATATCCAAAACCGTCGACGTCAGGGATTGATAACAGCGCCACTATGGTTGACGTTAATGAAGGTGTCAAAACAAGAATACACAGTATTAATCCACTAGCATTCTTCACGCCTCGCGAGTGCTGTTGTTGGAACTTGTTTTTGATAGATGCAGCTAACACTTCTGTAACAGCTAAGACATTTTTCGGTTTCATTAATAGAGTTAATGTGCTCTTTACAAAGTCAGGCAAGCGTTGGGATCTTATTGAAACAAAATTAAAATCGACATAAAAACCTCTGTCTGAAACACCTTGTACAGTCGGAGCAGCAGAAGCGATATTTTTGCAGTTTGATGATGTCTTCGAAAGCGTGAATGGCCTGAAAAATAAAAGTGATTATTCCGAAACTCTTAACGACTGCGAAGTAATTTTGAACGAAATGTTAACTTTTGGGCTTATTGTTGCTATGCACGTGTGGTACGAGATTTTACTGTGTGAACAACATAAGTTAACCAAGGAAATCAGTTAAGTGAACTTGAAAGTCGCTATTGATACGTTACGTTCATTTCGTGAGTGGAGTCAAGAATTCCGTAATACAGGATTTGAAATATGTGCTGCAGAAGTTAGATTGTTTGTAGAAAAAAGTAGTTACGAAATTGAGTCTCAGTTTTAAGGAAAGAAAAGCACAGAAAAAAACTAGTTTTCGGTTATGATCAAATTGGTGAACCTATAAAATCTGTTGAAATGTAGTACGGAGTTAACTTTTTTAACACATTGATAGGTGCTATAATAGTCCACACTGAATGTCGATTCAAAGCGATTGACGAATATTTTGAACGATTTGGTTTTATTTACGATATTAATTATTTGAAATATTTATCCAAGGAAGCCCTTCTCGAGCACCGTAATGATTTAAGTACAATACTTCGAGAAGGCGGATACAGCGACATACAGCCTTTCTAACTTGACGAGGAACTCCAGTTTTTAAAGTACAGCCCAGTGGACTCAATTAAAGGCGCAAAACAACTTATTCAGTACATGTTAGAAAATAATTTGGAAGAAGCATATCGAAATGTTTACGTATCAATCAGAATGATTCCTACAGTTCTGGTCAGTATAGATTCGTCTGAGAGGGGTTTTTCAAAGTTTAAAATGATTAAGGCTTACTTGAGAAGCACGATAAACCAAGAAAGACTATCGGCGTTGTCAGTACTAGCAATTGAAGCGAAATAACGGTGACAAAATCTTAAGAAAACTCTGTGAGGCGAAAAGACGAAAAATTCTATCTATTTTAATTTGAGTTTGTTTATTGTCATTTTGATCATTGCAATATTACTTGTATACTAATAAAATTTGTGTATCATTATTATTAGTGTCTAATTCAGTTCGTTTAATTTAACAGTTTCTTCCTGACTGGAAAATAAAAGGGGCCTCGTTAAGCTGATTTGTCACCGACGCCCAGTTTCCGTTTAGCGCCGCCACTGATGATCATAATTTCTTCAGCGGATAAAGAGGTAATTCTTATTTTGCTATTTGATAAACCATTATTTCTTTAATTTTTGAGAACATTTCTCTTGGAAGACGGTAGCTTTTTTATTATTTGAAAATGAACATGAACAGTCAGAACCGCAAGAAACTTCTTTTTCTAACGAGGTTACCAGTTTCGGTGTGTTTTAGACCATCTTCAGACCTCACACCATTACTAACTGCCAACGTCCGCTGTGCACTGCAAGACTAGCAGGAGTGGCTTGGACGTATAGTTCTAATTGTAAATCGCGCGCCCACACCGCCCCTTCAACATAGACTACTTTATCCAGTCTGAGGCAGGGATGTTGTTGACCACGCACCTCAAATTTCTCACGCGAGCGACCGAGCGAGGTAGCGCAGTGGTTAGCACACTGGACTCGCATTCGGGAGGACGACGGTTCAATCCCGTCTCGGGCCATCCTGATTTAGGTTTTCCGTGATTTCCCTAAATCCTTTCAGGCAAATGCTGGGATGGTTCCTTTCAAAGGGAGTGCCTATTTCCTTCCCCGTCCTTCCCTAACCGGAGCTTGCGCTCCGTCTCTAATGACCTCGTTGTCGACGGGACGTTGAACACTAATCTCCTCCTCCTCCTCCTCCTATAGAAGAAGCGATATAGAGCTTCCCTGTTAACTCCCCTTCCATCAGAGTTTTGCTTACTTGCTGTACTCTAATGAATCTTCCAGTCTTCGATATGCAGCATTTGAATCTACATGATTTCCCTGAGAAAGAGATCTCTGCCACCAAATCACAGATCCCTGCTAATTCTGTTGAAATTCCGTGATGATCCAATTGCACTATTCTGTTAGTTAGAAGGCTGTCTATTCCTCCACCCGTCACTGACTAGACAGAGTGTTATCACAACGAGAAAAATAGCACACTAACGTACAGGAGTAAATTCAAAACCACGAACAGTATGCAGAATGCACAAAGGAATTCCGAAGCACGACACCCACCGTTCATCGATATCAAATAACAGTCCACAAATGTCACCCCCTACATGTCCTGATCTTTTTTATCATATTCCTATGATTGCTACGTTTGAAATGCGACAGTGTAATAGTGCCAAAGACTTCATTGACAGCATAGTTTCTCTCTCTCTCTCTCTCTCTCTCTCTCTCTCTCTCTCTCTCTCTCTCTCTCTCGTTATCTTTATAACATCCAATGCAGAAAAACTGCAAACTGTAATAAGTTCGGTGATGTTACCTTTTGGAGAACTCTATAAGATATTAATGCGTCCTTTGATTTTGATACATCAAAAATAATTACCGCCTGTGTTTTGACGTCGAGCATATCTTATAGTCCTCTTAAATATACATGTATTTTTCCATTGGAGCAGCTGGCCAGCGACTGAAGTCACTTGCACAGATCTGTGTAAAGTTTGGTCACCCGTGTTGTAGCAGGGCTGTATCAAAAATGTTCAAATGTGTGTGAAATGTTATGGAACTTAACTGCTAATGTCATCAGTCCCTAAGCTTACACACTACTTAACCTAAGTTATCCTAAGGACAAACACAAACACCCATGCCCGATGGAGGACTCGAACCTCCGCTGGGATCAGCTAGCTGCACAGTCCATGACTGCAGCGCCCTAGACCGCTTTGCTAATCCCGCGCGCCAGGACTGTATCCCACAGACTATTAATCACAAGAGAGGGTTCCTGTGTTGTTCTTGCATATGCAGTTTCATACAATGTTTTTTCCTGCTGTAACACATCCAAGCAGTATATGACTACAGTTTTGTTCAGCGTCATATATTTAGTGTTTCTACCATGTGTTTGAGAACTGCGTCAAGTGCTATACTGGCATTATCATGGCTCGATCCACTGCCTGTCACAGAAAGATGGACATCACATGGTCGCAAAATACACTGGATCGTTGCAAAAAAGACAGAGGAGGTTATTCTTATTGAAAAAAAGTCTGCAAGACATAGTAACAGCTGGAAACTGGAAGAGTTTGCAGTATTGCAGAGCGTCTTCAAACAGCTCTCGGAAGATGATGACCGCTACGTTTAAACTCATGTTCCACAGTGACAGGGTAGCAGATGTGTCGGTGTTCTGATTTCAAAGAGACGAAGAGAACTGATTCCTCACATTGGTGGGGCATACCGCATCCAGGTATATGATCACTGTTTACGTGTCAAAGGTGGTGGTCTTCATGAATGCCATATTCTTGGACCTTTCATTTTTAAGGCTTAGAGTGCATAACCACATGTGGAACAAGGGGATATTGTGCAAGAGTTAAATGCATAGAGCTCAGGTAGCATATACCATCAGTTGTCAGTCGCATCGGTGGAGAAGTGAAATATTTTCATACACTCTGGTGAACATGTAAGTACCCTCATTCATCTACATCTACATCTACATCTACATGAATACTCTGCAAATCACGTTTAAGTGCCTGGCAGGGGGTTCATCGAAGCACCTTCACAATTCTCTATTATTCCAATCTCGTATAGCGCGCGGAAAGAATGAACACCTATATCTTTCTGTACGAGCTCTGATTTCCCTTATTTTATCGTGGTGATCGTTCCGCCCTATGTAAGTCGGTGTCAACAAAATATTTTCGCATTCGGAGGATAAAGTTGGTGATTGGAATTTCGTGAGAAGATTCAATCGCAACGAAAAACGCCTTTCTTTTAATGATTTCCAGCCCAAATCCCGTATCATTTCTGTGACACTCTCTAGCATATTTCACGATAATACAAAACGTGCTGCCTTTCTTTGAACTTTTTCGATGTACTCCGTCAGTCCTATCTGGTAAGCATCCCACACCGCGCAGCAGTATTCTAAAAGAGGACGGACAAGCGTAGTGAAGGCAGTCTCCTTAGTAGGTCTGTTACATTTTGTAAGTGTCCTGCCAATAAAACACAGCCTTTGGTTAGCCTTCCCCACAACATTTTCTGTGCGTTCTTTCCAATTTAAGTTGTTTGTAATTGTAATACCTAGGTATTTAGTTGAATTTACGGCTTTTAGATTCGACTGATTTATCGTGTAACCGAAGTTTAACGAGTTCCTTTTAGTACTCATGTGGATGACCTCACACGTTTCGTTATTTAGGGTCAACTGCCACTTTTCGCACCATTCAGATATTTTTTCTCAATCGTTTTGCAGGTTGTTTTGATCTTCTGATGACTTTATTAGTCGATGAACGACAGCGTCATCTGCAAACAACCGAAGATGGCTGCTCAGATTGTCTCCCAAATCGTTTATATAGATCAGGAACAGCAAACGGCCTATCACTACTCTGGGGAACGCCTGAAATTACTTCTGTTTTACTCGACGACTTTCCTTCAGTTACTACGAACTGTAACATCTCTGACAGGAAATCGACAAATCCAGTCCACATTTTTGTCGTATTTACCTCAATTTTAGAAATTTTCTATCAATTTTTGTAATTTTACCAGGTTTCCCATAATTTAAATGCATTTTACCCAATTACTCGAGTTCCAAACCACCACTTTTGACGATGTGTTACACCAATAAAATGTCTCATCGTGTCGATCTCGTGATGCTACCAGCCAATGACAATGCAGGATGATTCTCAATTTCTGCATCATTGCTAAACCAGCCCCCTCCATTTTTTGTCAAGGCTATATGCATGTAGACATATCACGAATTCTGTTACATCACATGACACAGATACTGTTTCTTAGTTTAGGATATAGCCATCAGCAGAGTGGAGGTGCAAAAACTACATTCTGTAACTGTTTATAAATACTGTAAAATTTTTATTATGACTGGACATCTCTCCCTATGTGGATGGGGGTCACAAAGTATTTTTGTATTCGTGGATACTGAATAAAACTTTAGATGGTCTCTCTATGCATCTTGTAACATATTCTCTGTCTTTAACCAGCCCTCCTGCAACATTGTCTCCAATTTAATTTTGCACATTATTCATGCTACATTCGATGTCCCATTAAGGGACAGAATGAGCTGAGTTCCACATAAACCATACGCTTCCATAATTTGCTTTCGAAAAGAGCATAACACATGTTCTAAATGTGAAAAACTGACTAATTTCTACGATATAGACCGGTATTCTCATTCTAATACGTTAACTACCATCCCATGAGCACTGTCCTACCAATCTTACGTCACCCATCCAGTTACACACGATCTCTCTAGATGCATGCACGCTGAGGAGGGTAACACTCCTTATTGGTGTATAGCAGATACGAACCTGATAGATCTGAAACTGTTGTGGTGATATAACAGACGATCAAGAAGAAGAAGAAATTTGTGGTTTATGCATGATGGAGCTCCAGACAGAAGGAGTTTGAAACATTTTACGTAAATCACTTGTGCTATCAATTGTGTAGTGTTGTTGTAGGGCTCAGATTCCATACCAAGAAGGTATTGGAAAGAGGGAAATGATTGTTTAACATAAACACAGACTCCTAAGGCTACATGGTTCTAAAGTTAAAAGTGCTGTGATGTTAAAGCAGTGTGGTTTCCAATATATTAGTCACAATGAATGCAATGCTGTTAATACACCTATGTAGGAAATATATTTCCAACATCTGACATACATTCACCCTGCAAGTTGTCTATTCCACTCACTATGGCGAGGAACATTAAGGTGATGAAACTACTACCTTCAACACCAAAGGGAAAAACAACGACATAGATTCTTTGTGACAAATGCACTATATAGCTTTCCTGAGGTGTATAGTGTCACTGTTCACATCGGATTATGGTTTGGAAATTATGCTATGCTCGCATCAGTCCAAGAAAATGGTCATCAGCAGCGGAAAATGCATGAAACAACGACATCTTATGAAGAAATAGACAAATGCATTGAGCAGAACACAGCCTCTTCCACACACAATATCTGTCAAGCAACTGTATACACAAGAATTTCACTACCTCGCAAACCCCTGTCACTAAATTAAAATCACTGCAGTTACGTCCGCCCCAGTAGCTGAGTGGTCAGCGTGACGGATTGCCGTCCTCTGGGCCCGGGTTCGATTCCCGGCTGGGTCGGAGATTTTCTCCGCTCAGGGACTGGGTGTTGTGTTGTGTTCATCATCATTTCATCCCCATCCGGCGTGCAGGTCGCCCAATGCGGCGCCGAATGTAATAAGACCTGCGATATGGCGGCCGGACCTGCCCCGCGAGGGGCCTCCCGGCCAATGACGCCAAACGCTCATTTCCATTTCCACTGCAGTTACGAAACTGAAGTCAATTTATGTCCAAGATGTGGCAGTGAAATGGAGTACTTCACATAGGTCTTCATTGGTCTGGAGAAGGCTGCCAAAACAGGTTTCCCATCGTTTTGGTGGACATGATTAAAAAAAAGGGTTCAAATGGCTCTAAGCACTATGGGACTTAACGTCTGAGGTCATCAGTCCCCTAGACTTAGAACTACTAAAACCTAACTAACCTAAGGACATTACTCACATCCACGCCTGAGGCAGGATTCGAACCTACGACCGTAGCAGCTGCGCGGTTTCGGACTGAAGCGCCTAGAACCGCCCGGTCACAGAGGCCGGCGGATCGGATTCATCACATGTGCGTTGCAACTCTTCTGGTGAGTGTGGTATGGAGATGTTTCGTGTTAAAAATTGCACGTAGATGGTACTCTTAAGTCACACTCAGAACACGCAGTTGTATACGAGTCGAATGCAGGTTATACCACACAACTGATACACCTGAGGGAACATCAGAAAGAAATTATTAAATGTGTGCCACAACATCTCCCTCTCTCTAGACTACATCATCTACGTTAGTGTGCTATTTTTCTCGTTGTGATACCTCTCTGTCTAGTCAGTGACGGGTGGAGGACTAGACAGCCTTCTAACTAACAGAACAGTGCAGTAGGATCGTGATGGGATTTCAACTGAATTAGCAGGGGTCTGTGACTTGGTGGCAGACATCTCCTCGTGGAAATCAAGTGGATTCAAATGCTATATATTAAAACATACATCGTTAGAACCCCTCTCAACCGATTACTCTTTCTACTTTCTATCATCCTTTAACGCAGAACCTTGGCAATTTAGAGGCAGATGGTTCTCTTTTCCAGGAAAGCATCAAAGACAGCTGTCACCTTGTATTTATCATTCTAAATACTGTTCGTTAGAGTTTAAAACATGTAAACAGTCCTGTACAGGGTCAAACATGCGATCCATTCTGTAGCTGCATATTGCAGTCCCCAAGGTGATAATATAATGCTCTTTAGCAAAGGATACTTTATACAGATCCATAAGGTGGTTGCCCGTTAACTTTGGGGTCACATGTGGGTTTGCAAACATAAATTTATTACTCTGCATTTGGTGGTTAAGCAATCAATTCCATCCGTCTTCACACCATTCACGGAAAATGACTGTCTCCAAGCGTTCAAATGTGTGTGAGTTCCTAAGGCACCAAACTGCTTAGGTCATCGGTCCCTAGACTTACACACTACTTCAACTAACTTATGCTAAGAACAGCACACACACCCATGCCCGAGGGAGGATTCGAACCTCTGGCGGGAGGGGTCATCTGTTTCCCTGGTTTCCACTTCTTCCATGTCAACTTTTTCTCGTATTCCTCTTGCTGTTACACACTCATTCCCATTTACAAGTATTTTCCTGCACCAAGCAGATATGTAAGTACTCTCTCATTCTCTCTCAATTTCCCCACATTTCGTGTATTTTCCATCAATTTCCGTAGTCACCTGTTCTAAAATTGCTTGTAAATTAGTACAATTGTCAACACCTAGCGCAACTGCGTTATTTTTCTGTATGTGTGTGTGCCTGTATCAATTTCAAGTGGGGGAAGGCGGGACCCAGACCTCACTTCAAACCTACAGCCAGTGAATACACCTTCTGACACCACCCTGGATTTATAATGAGCGGATTCACCTTCGAACCCTATACTGGCCGCAACGATGGTGGATCCACCTCCAAACCATATCCCAGCCATATCGCAGGGTGGATCCGCTTTCGAACACTATCCCAGCCATAATGCATGGCGGGACAATCCTTGACAGACTGTGCTGTCAACGAAGTCTCTGACACCATTTCACTGTCGTATTTCTAACATAGTAATCATAGGAATACAATAAATGAGGTCGGAAAATGTAGAGTGTGATATTTATAGACCGTCATTTGCTATCGATGAACTGTGTGTGTCATGCTTCTGAATTCCTTTGTGCATTCTGCACGTACTCTTTACGGTTTTGAATTTACTCCTGTACGTTAGTGTGCTATTTTTCTCATTGTGATACTCTCTGTCTAGCCAGTGACGGGTGGAAGAATAGACAGCCTTCTAACTAACAGAACAGTGCGGTTGGATCGTGATGGAATTTCAACAGAATTAGCAGGGGTCTGTGATTTGGTGGTAGAGATCTCTTCCTCGGGGAAATCATGTGGATTCAAATGCTACATATCGAAGATTTATAAGAGTACAGCAGGTAAGTAAAACTCCGATGAAAGGGGAGTTGACAGGAAAGCTCTATACCGCTTCTTCTAAGTTTTGTGGGCAAACATATAGCAACCTCTCACATACGCCTCACTAGGTGACTGCATTGAGAAAATTAGGAATTAATATGATGATTTTTACCAATAGACAATCTGTAGCAGCCAGCTTGTGTGGCCGAGCGGTTCTAGGCGCTACAGTCTGAAACCGCGCGACCGCTACGGTCGCAAGTTCGAATCCTGCCTTGGGCATGGATGTGTGTGATGTCCCATAGTGCTCAGAGCCATTTGAACCAATCTGCAGCAGAAGAGCTGTATTTCGTTTTCTCGATATATAAGAGACAACATTCTCCTGTGAGTTTTGTGTGCCTATAAATGAATGGCCTGACATCTTACTTCGCAAGCCATTGCACGGTGTGTGGCGGAGGGCACCCTGTACCACTACTACCTATTCCCTTCCCTATTAGAATCGCAAACAGAGTGAGGGAAAAAGTCCGCCTATAAGCCTGATTATGAGTACTAATTTTTTGTATCTTATCTTCATGGTCCTTATGCAAAATGTACGTTGGTGGTGGCAGAATCCTTCTTTGATTAGCTTCAAATGTAAGTTCTCAATAGCGTTCCTCGAAAAGAATATCGCCTTCACTCCAGGAATTCCCATTTATTTTGAGCTACCTGGTGAGTGTAATCCAACTGTTTGAAAAAAATTACTCACCACGAAAAGTGACTCTCATGATCAGGTTATGTTCAAATGTTCAAATGTGTGTGAAATGTTATGGAACTTAACTGCTAATGTCATCAGTCCCTAAGCTTACACACTACTTAACCTAAATTATCCCAAGGACAAACACAAACACCCATGCCTGATGGAGGACTCGAACCTCCGCCGGGATCAGCTGCACAGTCCATGACTGCAGCGCCCTAGACCGCTTTGCTAATCCCGCGCGGCTCATGATGAGGTTAATTAATTAGCCTATTAATTTGATATCAAAGACGTGCCACCGGGTATGTGGAAGCGAGGGTTATAGTACCATGGATGTGATTCAGGTGTTGGAGCAGTAATCAGGTGTTTTTTCGTTGTGACGAGATCTTTTAACGAAATTTCAATCTCCAGCCTACAGCTGCAGAGACGACCATTGTAATAACAGTCAGCTATGTTACCGAATTTATAACGTGATACCTTATATTAAACTGATTAGAACCTTTGTTTTTTAAATTTTTTATACCTAGTGAGAGAATACTTAGAGGAAATTAGCCTACGCCATGCTGTTACAGGATTTTCACAAGTTACGATACTTCAGCGATGTGAAAGCGCTCGTATGCCCCAATTTTTGCTGTCTTTGAAAATAACTCATATAAAAGAAATCTACATTTTGCGTGGGAAATTCGAGGTGGGTGGTCAACAACATCCCTTCCTCGGATTGGGTAAAGTGAATGTTTTAAGCTGGAGAGAGTCTATCCCAGAGAGAGAGAGAGGGTGGGGGGGGGGGGGAGAGGGCAATTTCAACTAGAACTATATGTCCACGCCAAGGCTGCTTGTCTTGCAGTGCAGATTGGTTCAAATGGCTCTAAGCACTATGGGACTTAACATCTGAGGTCACCAGTCCCCTAGACTTAGAACTACTTGAATTTAACTAACCTAAGAACATCAGACACATCCAAGGCCAAGGCAGGATTCGAACCTGCGACCATAGCAGCAGCGCGGTTCTGGACTGAAGCGCCTAGAACCGCTCAACCACTGCGGCCGGCTCTTGCAGTGCACCGCTGCTGTTGGCATGAGTGGGCATGAGGGTTTGGTCGCCCAGAAGTTGTGGCTTAGCTTAGCCTGTGATGGATGGTTAGTTACAAAGAATGCTCTGACCTGTCAGCCCTTGCCCGCGGCCATGGGTACAGGTCCTGCCAGCGGCACTCCATGGATGACTGAAAGCGAATTAACCAGTATGCCAAATGAGTGGCGACAGAAGCAGACAAGTGTGGTGCGTGAGAAGATTCAATGCGACAGATGTTTGCAATGGACAATTATTCCAGCCATGTAAACTGATTGTTGCCGGCCGAAGTGGCCGTGCGGTTAAAGGCGCTGCAGTCTGGAACCCCAAGACCACTACGGTCGCAGGTTCGAATCCTGCCTTGGGCATGGATGTTTGTGATGTCCTTAGGTTAGTTAGGTTTAACTAGTTCTAAGTTCTAGGGGACTAATGACCTCAGCAGTTGAGTCCCATAGTGCTCAGAGCCATTTGAACTATAAACTGATTGATTGACTGCTTGGTGACTGTATCTCCGACGTGTGAGCGTTCCCTAGGGCCGGAGTGATGATGCTGGGGGATAGGCGTACCATTGTCAACATGGCTGATGCGTGGGCGGGTCCAGCCAACAGGCGCCCCTGCGACGATGTGATGTCACGATTGGCGGCGTTGCCTTGGCTCCCAACCGTCAGTGATTACGAGTGTGTGTGATCGGTAGGATTTTTTCACCAGGTATGTTTAGTGGAAACTTTGTGGTGCAGGAGGATGCTTGTGTTGTTAAACGTCGGTGCATACAAGACCTCGGATATATTATGTACTACAATCTGTTTGTAGCGGAAATTGAATTATTTGATTTGAAAAAGTTTGCGTGTGATTCTCAGACATTGAGAATATGTTTTGTTATGAAGAAGAATCATCATAAGTTGGTGGTGAGTGTTTTAAGCGATCTATTTGACTCCTGCAAATTTTCATACAGTTAATTTGATAGGGTAGTGCAAATGGACTATTTCCCTCTATTTTTGATATTGACAGTGCATCAGCTCTCGCTTTGTCCCCAGCATTAGCCATAGGAACACAGTATTCTGAGGAGAGATGAAAATCTCCGTCTATGTGTTTGGAGATAGATATTCTCACACAGACATGAAGTAGCCACTTGAGAGGGGCCAGACAAACGTGTGTTTCCTGAAGTGGGGCAGCAGCCAGCCTTTTCAGTAATTGCAGGGGCAGCAGTCTGGATGACTGACTGATCTGGCCTTGTAACATTAACCAAAACAGCCTTGCTGTGCTGGTATTGGGAAGGGCTGAAAGCAAGGGGAAACTACAGCCATAATTTTTCCTGAAGGCATGCAGTTTTACTCTATGGTTTAATGATCATGGCGTCCTCTTGGGTAAAATATTCCGCAGGTAAAATAGTCCCCCATTCAGATGTCCAGGCAGGGACTACTCAGGAGGACATCATTCTCAGGAGAAACAAAACTGGCTTTCTACAGGTCGGAACATGGAATGTCAGATCCCTTAATCGGGCAGGTAGGTTAGAAAATTTAAAAAAAGGGAAATGGGTAGGTTAAAGTTAGATATAGTGGGAATTAGTGAAGTTCGGTGCCAGGAGGAACAAGACTTCTGGTCAGGTGAATAAAGGTTTATAACTACAAAATAAAATAGGGGTAATGCAGGAGTACGTTTAATAATGAATAAAACATAGGAGTGCAGATAAGCTATTACGAACAGCATAGTGAATGCATTGTTGCAGCCAAAATTGACATGAAGCACACACCTACTACAGTAGTACGAGTTTATATGGCAACTAGCTCCGCAGATGATGAAGAGATTGAAGAAATGTATGATGAGATAAAAGAAATTGTTCAACAGTTGAGGGAGACGAAAACTTAATAGTTAAGGGGGACTGGAATTCGATAGTAGGAAAAGGAAGAGAAGGAAAAGTAGTAGGTGAATATGGAATGGAGTAAGGAATGAAAGAGGAAGCTATCTGGTAGAATTTGACACAGAGCATTGCTTAATCATAGCTAGCACCTGGTTTAAGAACCGCATGAGAAGATTGCATACGTCGAAGAGGCCTGGAGACACTGGAAGGTTTAAGATACGTAGATTATATACTAGTAAGACAGAGATTTGGGAACCAGTTTTTAAATTGTGTGAGATTTCCAGGGACAGATTTGGTCTCTGACGACAATCTATTGGTGATGCACTGCAGATTAAAACTGAAGAAACTGCAAAAAGATGGGAATTTAAAGAGATAGGACCTAGATAAACTGAAAGAACCATAGGTTGTAGAGGGTTTCAGACAGAGCATTTACCAGACTGGGAGAAAGAAATACAGTAGAAGAAGAATGGGTAGCTTTGAGAGATGAAATAGTGAAGGCAGCAGAGGATCAAGTAGGTAAAAAGACGAGTGCTAGTAGAAATCCTCGGGTAACAGAAGATATATTGAATTTAAATGATGAAAGGAGAAAATATAAAAATGCAGTAAATGAAGCAGTGAAGCAGGCAAAAAAGGAATACAAACGTCTCAAAAATGAGATCAGCAGGAAGTGCAAAATGGCTAAACATAGATGGCTAGAGGACAAATTTAAGGATGTAGAGGCATATATCGCTAGAGGTGAGATAGATACTGCCTACAGTATAATTAAAGAGACATTTGGAGAAAAAAGACCAATTGTACGAATATCAAGAGCCAGTTCTAAGCAAAAAGGGGAAAGCAGAAAGGTGAAAGGAGTATATAAAGGTTCTACACAAGGGCTATGTACTTGAGGGCAATAGTATGGAAATAGAAGAGGTCGTAGATGAAGTTGAAATGAGAGATATAATACTGTGTGAAGAATTTGATAGAGCACTGAAAGACCTAAGTCGAATCAAGGCCCTGGGAGTAGACAACACTCCATTAGAACTACTGATAGCCTTGGGACAGCCAGCCCTGGCAAAACTCTACCATCTAGTGAACAAGATGTATGAGACGGGCGAAATACCCTCAGACTTCAAGAAGAATGTAATAATTCCAAAGCAAAAGAAAGCAGATGTTAACAGCTGTGAAAATTACCGAACTACCGGATTAATAAGTCATGACTGCAAAATACTAACATCAATTCTTTACAGACGAATGAAAAAACTGGTAGAAGCTGACCTTGAGGAAGATCAGTTTGGATTTCATAGAACTGTTGGAACACGTGAGGCAATACTGACCCTACGACTTATCTTAGAACATAGATTAAGGAAAGGCAAACTTGCGTTTCTAGCACTTGTAGACTTAGAGAAAGCTTTTGACAATGTTGACTGGAATAATCTCTTTCAAATTCTGAAGGTGGCAGGGGTAAAATACAGGGAGCAAAAGGCTATTTACAATTTGTACAGAAACCCGATGCCAGTTATAAGAGTCGAGGGGTATGAAAGGGAAGCAGTGGTTGGGAAGGGAGTGAGACAGGGTTGTAGCCTATCCTCGATGTTATTCAATCTGTATATTGAGCAAGCAGTAAAGGAAACAAAAAAAAAAAAAAAAAAAAATTGGAGTAGGAATTAAAATCCAAGGAGAAGTATTAAAAACTTTGACATTTGCTGATGACATTGTAATTCTGTCAGAGACAGTGAAGAACCTGGAAGAGCAATTGAATGGAATGAACAGTGTCTTGAAAGGAAGATATAAGATGAACATCAACAAAAGCAAAACGACTATAATGGAATGTAGCCAAATTAAATCAGGTGGTGCTGAGGGAAATGTGGTCTAGCGGTTCTAGGCGCTCAGTCCGGAACCGCGCGACTGCTACGGTCGCAGGTTCGAATCCTGCCTCGGGTATGGATGTGTGTGATGTCCTTAGGTTAATTAGGTTTAAGTAGTTCTAAGTTCTAGGGGACTGATGACGACAGATGTTAAGTCCCATAGTGCTCAGAGCCATTTGAACCATTTTTTTTGCTGAGGGAATTAGATTACGAAATGAGACACGTAAAGTAATAGATGCAAAATAACTGATGATGGTCCAAATAGAGAGGATATAAAATGTAGACCAGCAATGACAAGGAAAACGTTTCTGAAGAAGAGAAATTTGTTAACATCGATTATACACTCCTGGAAATGGAAAAAAGAACACATTGACACCGGTGTGTCAGACTCACCATACTTGCTCCGGACACTGCGAGAGGGCTGTACAAGCAATGATCACACGCAGGGCACAGCGGACACACCAGGAACCGCGGTGTTGGCCGTCGAATGGGGCTAGCTGCGCAGCATTTGTGCACCGCCGCCGTCAGTGTCAGCCAGTTTGCCGTGGCATACGGAGCTCCATCGCAGTCTTTAACACTGGTAGCATGCCGCGACAGCGTGGACGTGAACCGTATGTGCAGTTGACGGACTTTGAGCGAGGGCGTATAGTGGGCATGCGGGAGGCCGGGTGGACGTACCGCCGAATTGCTCAACACGTGGGGCGTGAGGTCTCCACAGTACATCGATGTTGTCGCCTGTGGTCGGCGGAAGGTGCACGTGCCCGTCGACCTGGGACCGGACCGCAGCAATGCACGGATGCACGCCAAGACCGTAGGATCCTACGCAGTGCCGTAGGGGACCGCACCGCCACTTCCCAGCAAATTAGGGACACTGTTGCTCCTGGGGTATCGGCGAGGACCATTCGCAACCGTCTCCATGAAGCTGGGCTACGGTCCCGCACAGCGTTAGGCCGTCTTCCGCTCACGCCCCAACATCGTGCAGCCCGCCTCCAGTGGTGTCGCGACAGGCGTGAATGGAGGGACGAATGGAGACGTGTCGTCTTCAGCGATGAGAGTCGCTTCTGCCTTGGTGCCAATGATGGTCGTATGCGTGTTTGGCGCCGTGCAAGTGAGCGCCACAATCAGGACTGCATACGACCGAGGCACACAGGGCCAACACCCGGCATCATGGTGTGGGGAGCGATCTCCTACACTGGCCGTACACCACTGGTGATCGTCGAGGGGACACTGAATAGTGCACGGTACATCCAAACCATCATCGAACCCATCGTTCTACCATTCCTAGACCGGCAAGGGAACTTGCTGTTCCAACAGGACAATGCACGTCCGCATGTATCCCGTGCCACCCAACGTGCTCTAGAAGGTGTAAGTCAACTACCCTGGCCAGCAAGATCTCCGGATCTGTCCCCCATTGAGCATGTTTGGGACTGGATGAAGCGTCGTCTCACGCGGTCTGCACGTCCAACACGAACGCTGGTCCAACTGAGGCGCCAGGTGGAAATGGCATGGCAAGCCGTTCCACAGGACTACATCCAGCATCTCTACGATCGTCTCCGTGGGAGAATAGCAGCCTGCATTGCTGCGAAAGGTGGATATACCTTGTACTAGTGCCGACATTGTGCATGCTCTGTTGCCTGTGTCTATGTGCCTGTGGTTCTGTCAGTGTGATCATGTGATGTATCTGACCCCAGGAATGTGTCAATAAAGTTTCCCCTTCCTGGGACAATGAATTCACGGTGTTCTTATTTCAATTTCCAGGAGTGTAGTATGTACTAGAAAATTTCGAGATAATAATAAGCTAATTAGAAGTGAATGCACTTACTTTTTGAGGTGTTCTTAGGTGAATGATAATGAAATCACTGTATAAACTCACTTGACCCACTACAACAAAATTTGAGGAAAAAGTTACACTGATTACATGTTATTTCTAATTGAGCTTTATGAAGTATGAAATGAGGTGTAGTTAACAAAAAAATCAAGGTATTCTAGAGCGAGCGCTCGAGAGAACTGCTTGGATTTTCCCCATTCTGATGGGTATTCCATGTGAGTGTAATGCGAACGGAAGTCCCACTGCAGCTGCTGTCGTCATTGGTTTCCTAAATTGTTACAAATTATAACACAACTGTATGACAATAAAGTTCAAATTGTCTACCTGCAGTGCTATTCTTTAATAAGTATCTTGCTCCTTTTATGAAAGAAACCATCAAATAATTTCTGTGTTGTTAGGGTCCTTCATTTATGTTTTATGGCGAAGTCCCATAGAGTGGGCAGGGTGCACTCCTTTAAGGTTATGACTATAAATAAATAAAGATTTACGCAATGTTTGGTGTTTTAAGTAGGATAAAAAGTTACATAATGTTTTTGTACTCTTAGTTGTGGCGTATAAAGCACAGATATCTTGTGTTGATCTTGCTGTCTACAGTTGGTAAATACCGTTGCTTAAGTCTAGAAGACTCTTATTTATCCAGTTGGATTCTCATATTCATAAAATAAGCTATATAATAATAATATATACCCTATGAAGTAGTAATTTTCACACTGTATTATTTTAGTTAAAAAATCAAAATGGTCACCACTGTACTTATACACAAATTTAAATTCTACATAAAGTACACTTGCATAGGTGGCAATGTTATCAAAACCATTTCATGTAGAATAACTGCGTCTAGTACATAACTCGTTACTATTCTCCGGTTTTAAGTTTCATACAACGTTTTACAGAATTTCTAAAAACTCTCAATGTATCCATTGACAACTAACACAGCCTAATAATCGAGAAGTAGGCACCTATGCTTATATTTTGGATATGTACTGGACCTCGAGCTGCACCTTCCCCTTATTTAGTGAACATATTTTGGCCTTGTCTAACATTTGATCAAAATGGTCTAGTCCTGGGAGGCCTCGAAATCTCAAGGACCTTGAGATTTAGAGGGTCCCACAGAACTAGAGGCCTGGTACTGGTCATGCTCTCTGCGCCTCCTTTAGTCTGCCACTGAGTACTGGCACATGTATTTAACTGTCAGAGGTGTGAGACTGATTTTCGCTTACAATATTCGACTCATTTGTTCCCAGAACAGGGTCTCTTCCCACAAATTGATGCATTTACCCTACTCCACCATCCCTTAAAATTTTTAACACCATTGCAGACTAATCTTGCACACACGTTCAACAAGCCCCTGGTGGAATCTCAAGGATGTAGAGCGATGTTGTGACATAGGAAGCTGGAAGAAACCCACTTGGAACGTCTGTACTCCTGATGATTAACATTTTTTTCTCTTCGGTAGTTATGATAACTATGAGACTGTTACATGTACTGTACATATGTGACATGTATGTAAATACTTGATAGGGTGAATTGGACTTTGAGTGTGGTATCAGTGCTGGCTCTAGGCGACCTTGACCACGAGAGATAAAGGCTTCCAGTGTCAGATTACAAATTTGTGTTAGCTATATTCAAGGTCTGAAACTTCCGGGCAGATTAAAACTGTGTGCCAGACCGAGACTCGAACTCGGGACCTTTGCCTTTTGCAAGCAAATGCTCTACAATCTGAGCCACCCAAGCACAATTCACGCCCCGTCCTCACAGCTTTACTTCTGCCAGTATCTCGTCTCCTACCTTCCAAACTTTACAGAAGCTTTCCTGTGAACCTTGCAGAACTAGCACTCATGGAAGAAAGGATATATCTACATCTACATCTACATCTACATTTATACTCCGCAAGCCACCCAACGGTGTGTGGCGGAGGGCACTTTACGTGCCACTGTCATTACCTCCCTTTCCTGTTCCAGTCGCGTATGGTTCGCGGGAAGAACGACTGTCTGAAAGCCTCCGTGCGCGCTCTAATCTCTCTAATTTTACATTCGTGATCTCCTCGGGAGGTATAAGTAGGGGGAAGCAATATATTCGATACCTCATCCAGAAACGCACCCTCTCGAAACCTGGCGAGCAAGCTACACCGCGATGCAGAGCGCCTCTCTTGCAGAGTCTGCCACTTGAGTTTGTTAAACATCTCCGTAACGCTATCACGCTTACCAAACAACCCTGTGACGAAACGCGCCGCTCTTCTTTGGATCTTCTCTATCTCCTCCGTCAACCCGATCTGGTACGGATCCCACACTGATGAGCAATACTCAAGTATAGGTCGAACGAGTGTTTTGTAAGCCACCTCCTTTGTTGATGGACTGCATTTTCTAAGGACTCTCCCAATGAATCTCAACCTGGTACCCGCCTTACCAACAACTGATTTTATATGATCATTCCACTTCAAATCGTTCCGCACGCATACTCCCAGATATTTTACAGAAGTAACTGCTACCAGTGTTTGTTCCGCTATCATATAATCATACTATAAAGGATCCTTCTTTCTATGTATTCGCAATACATTACATTTGTCTATGTTAAGGGTCAGTTGCCACTACCTGCACCAAGTGCCTATCCGCTGCAGATCTTCCTGCATTTCGCTACAATTTTCTAATGCTGCAACTTCTCTGTATACTACAGCATCATCCGCGAAAAGCCGCATGGAACTTCCGACACTATCTGCTAGGTCATTTATATATATTGTGAAAAGCAATTGTCCCATAACACTCCCCTATGGCACGCCAGAGGTTACTTTAACGTCTGTAGACGTCTCTCCATTGATAACAACGTGCTTTGTTCTGTTTGCTAAAAACTCTTCAATCCAGCCACACAGCTGGTCTGATATTCCGTAGGCTCTTACTTTGTTTATCAGGCGACAGTGCGGAACTGTATCGAACGCCTTCCGGAAGTCAAGAAAAATAGCATCTACCTGGGAGCCTGTATCTAATATTTTCTGGGTCTCATGAACAAATAAGGCGAGTTGGGTCTCACACGATCGCTGTTTCCGGAATCCATGTTGATTCTTACATAGTAGATTCTGGGTTTCCAAAAACGACATGATACTCGAGCACAAAACATGTTCTAAAATTCTACAACAGATCGACGTCAGAGATATAGGTCTATAGTTTTGCGCATCTGCTCGACGACCCTTCTTGAAGACTGGGACTACCTGTGCTCTTTTCCAGTCATTTGGAACCTTCCGTTCCTCTAGAGACTTGCGGTACACGGCTGTTAGAAGGGGGGCAAGTTCTTTCGCGTACTCTGTGTAGAATCGAATTGGTATCCCGTCAGGTCCAGCGGACATTCCTCTGTTGAGTGATTCCAGTTGCTTTTCTATTCCTTGGAAACTTATTTCGATGTCAGCCATTTTTTCGTTTGTGCGAGGATTTAGAGAAGGAACTGCAGTGCGGTCTTCCTCTGTGAAACAGCTTTGGAAAAAGGTGTTTAGTATTTCAGCTTTACGCGTGTCATCCTCTGTTTCAATGCCATCATCATCCTGGAGTGTCTGGATATGCTGTTTCGAGCCACTTACTGATTTAACGTAAGACCAGAACTTCCGAGGATTTTCTGTCAAGTCGGTACATAGAGTTTTACTTTCGAATTCACTGAACGCTTCACGCATAGCCCTCCTTACGCTAACTTTGATATCGTTTAGCTTCTGTTTGTCTGAGAGGTTTTGGCTGCGTTTAAACTTGGAGTGAAGCTCTCTTTGCTTTCGCAGTAGTTTCCTAACTTTGTTGTTGTACCACGGTGGGTTTTTCCCGTCCCTCACAGTTTTACTCGGCACGTACCTGTCTAAAACGCATTTTACGATTGCCTTGAACTTTTTCCATAAACACTCAACATTGTCAGTGTCGGAACAGAAATTTTCGTTTTGATCTGTTAGGTAGGCTGAAATCTGCCTTCTATTACTCTTGCTAAACAGATAAACCTTCCTCCCTTTTTTTATATTCCTATTAACTTCCATATTCAGGGATGCTGCAACGGCCTTATGATCACTGATTCCCTGTTCTGTACATACAGATTCGAAAAGTTCGGGTGTGTTTGTTATCAGTAGGTCCAAGATGTTATCTCCACGAGTCGGTTCTCTGTTTAATTGCTCGAGGTAATTTTCGGATAGTGCACTGAGTATAATGTCACTCGATGCTCTGTCCCTACCACCCGTCCTAAACATCTGAGTGTCCCAGTCTATATCTGGTAAATTGAAATCTCCACCTAAGACTATAACATGCTGAGAAAATTTATGTGAAATGTATTCCAAATTTTCTCTCAGTTGTTCTGCCACTAATGCTGCTGAGTCGGGAGGTCGGTAAAAGGAGCCAATTATTAACCTAGCTCGGTTGTTGAGTGTAACCTCCACCCATAATAATTCACAGGAACTATGCACTTCCACTTCACTACAGGATAAACTACTACTAACCGCGATGAACACCCCACCACCGGTTGCATGCAATCTATCCTTTCTAAACACCGTCTGTACCTTTGTAAAAGTTTCGGCAGAATTTATCTCTGGCTTCAGCGCTTGAATTTCCGGTACTTTACCAACGCAGCTTCGACAGTTTACAATTACAATACCGATTGCTGCTTGGTCCCCGCATGTCCTGACTTTACCCCGCACCCGTTGAGGCTGTTGCCCTTTCTGTACTTGCCCAAGGCCATCTAACCTAAAAAAACCGCCCAGCCCACGTCACACAACCCCTGCTACCCGTGTAGCCGCTTGTTGCGTGTAGTGGACTCCTGACGTATCAAGCGGAACCCAAAACCTCACCACCCTATGGCGCAAGTCGAGGAATCTGCAGCCCACACGGTCGCAGAACCGTCTCAGCCTCTGATTCAGACCCTCCACTCGGCTCTGTACCAAAGGTCTGCAGTGAGTCCTGTCGACGATGCTGCAGATGGTGAGCTCTGCTTTCATCCCGCTAGCGAGACTGGCAGTCTTCACCAAATCAGATAGCTGCCGGAAGCCAGAGAGGATTTCCTCCGATCCATAGCGACACACATCATTGGTGCCGACATGAGCGACCACCTGCAGATGGGTGCACCCTGTACCCTTCATGGCATCCGGAAAGACCCTTTCCACATCTGGAATGTCTCCCTCCGGTATGCACACGGAGTGCACATTGGTCTTCTTCCCCGGAGACACGGCTTAGCCACAGCCTGGAGGATGTTTCCAGTATGAGATTTTCACTCTGCAGCGGAGTGTGCGCTGATATGAAACTTCTCTATATTCAAGGTCACTCCCAGTCCCCTCCCCCATGGGAATCAACAGTAATTGAACAAGTTCTCCCAGGGGAACACCCATTCCCTCCACTCCTGCTCTCCCCCTCTCCACCCCTCTCCCTTGACCAGTAATATCCAAGCACGCTGTCATTCCTCCTGTTTTTATAACTAGATCACTTGAATGCGTGACCTTATTCTTGAGCTCAGTACCATAGGGAGACGATTAGGGTGTAGCTATTTGTTAAAACAAATTAGTTTTATTGTAATTACGTTAAGTCACCTCACTTGAGGTCTAGGATGAGGATCTCTGTAAATAACAAATTAAATTTAATATTACCTGATTTTCATCATTTGAGGCACCAGCAGAGACCACACCATGGCAGATATGTAGGTACTCATATTTTTCAACATTTTTTGTATTTTTTGAAATATTTCTATGTTTTCACAAATTTCTGTATTTTTCCACATTTTTCATAGTTTCTCATGTTTTCCATATTTTCCGCAATTTTACGTTTGTTACATCTTTTTTTACAATTTTTCATATTTTTGCACATTTTCCCTACATTCATGGCTTTGTGGTGTCTGCGCCACACTTACGCCCTAACATCAACTCTTACCAACTCAGATTGGGACTCATCTGACTTGGCCACACTTTTCCAGTCGTCTAGGGTCCAACTGATATGGTCACGAGTGCAGGAGAGACACTGCAGGCAATGTCGTGCTGTTAGCAAAGACACTCACTTCGGTTGTCTGCTGCCATAGTCCATTAATGCAAAATTTCGCTGCACTGTCCTTACAGATAAGTTCGTTGTACATCCCGTATTGATTTCTGTGGTTATGTCACATAGTGTTGCTTGTCTGCGAGCAATGACGACATTACTCAAATGCCGCTGCTCTCAGTCATTAACTGAAGGCCGTTGGTTACTGCGTTGTCTGTAGTGAGAGATAACGCCTGAAATTTGGTATTCTCGGCATGCTCTTGTCACTATGGCTCTCAGAATACTGAATTCTTTAATGAATTCCGAAATGGAATGTCCAATGTGACTAACGCCAACTAACATACAACGATCAAAGCCTGTTAATTCCCATCATGTAACAATCATCACATTGGAAAGGTTTTCTAATTAATCATCTGAGTACAAATGACAGCTCTACCGATGCAATGTCCTTTTATGCTTTGTTTACGCGATTCTACGGTCAGTTGTACAGGGTGCAGCAGAACCGAATAAGCAGTTTCTACCGATTACCGTTCAGGCTGTGGTGAGGTTAGGCAGTTGCACGTGGTCTGCCTTGGTTCAGTCGTTGACCGTATTTCAGTAGCCAACATGGTCTAGATCGGTGCACATCGTGGTTATGCCGTTCACGTTTATTGTGAAAACAACAGATCTGTGATCGCTACACAACGAGCTTTCCGGCGACAGTTCAACATTCCACGCAACAATGCCGTTCCTAATGCAAACACAATTCGGTCCTGGGTTCGGCAGTTGGAGGAAACTGGTAGCACACTAAGAATAGACACACATGGCCTACGCAGATGCCTCAGAACGCTAGAAAATGTGCAATGGGTGAGAACAGCAGTTCAACAATTGCCGCAACGTTCTGCTCGACAACATGCTGTTTCATTAGGGATTTCTTACCACATTTTGAGAATGCTTCTGCAATGCGATTTGAAGTTCCATCATTTCAAAATAATGTTTGCTCAAGAATTACGCCCAGGAGACTACACCAACCGTCAACATGTGTGTGAGCAAATACTTGCTCAGATCCCTCTGAATGCAGCTTTCTTTAGTAGTGACGAGGCACATTTTCATCTTAGTGGGCGCGTGAATAAGCACAACCTTCGCTACTGCGCTGAAAATAACCCTCGAATTATTCATGAAAGACCACAACATTCTCCTAAAGTGACAGTGTGGTGTGCCATATTACAACTGGCTTGGTTGGCCTTTACTATTTTGAGGAGGAAGGAGTGACCATGACAGTGAATTCCACACGTTATGTTTCAATGTTCCAAAATTTTCTGCAACCCAGAATGGACGAGATTGTTGAAGAACATATACTGGGGGACTTGTGGTTCCAACAGTATGGAGCTGTTTTGAGAGAAATGTTCCTGGGACGCCGTGTCTCTTTTAGAGGCGATGTCGTGTGGCCTACACTGTCACCAGATTTGAGTATTTGTGACTACTTTCTTTGGGGATATCTGAAGGAAAAGGGTTTCAAAAGCTGCCCTCACATCCCACCAGAGTTAGAAGAGCGGATTATTGATGAAATGAATGCCATACCCCGCGATGAGTGTGCAAGAGCTGCTCGAAACTTCAGGGAGCGTCTACAACGAAGTATTGATGCTAACAGCCGCCATCTTGAGGACATTATTTTCAAAACTAAATGAATGTGAAACAGTATATTGCATTAATTTAGAAAATAAAAACATTTGTTCTCTATACATCTAAATTTACTTTTTATTGCTCCTTAAAGCTGCTTAGTCGGATCTGTCGCATCCTGTATATGAGCATATCGCTGTCCCATGACTTTTGTCATAATAATGCATGCATGACAGTAAAACATTGAACTTTAAAACCATGAGACTACGCCAGGTGCTTTCAGGCTGCTGGATAAGGATACTGGTTGGCTCTAATGAATCAGCAGAGGTGGGCTTAACCTTCCACACAATTGCAATGAGATATGGACAGCAATCGAGCTGACAGCATCTCTGGACTTCTTACTCAGTTGCATGTATGGAAACAGCAGTATATTTCCCGCAAATGATACAGTTGGAGAGAACAAAAAACTGGTTAAAAGTAAGATAAATGGTTTAATAAATTAGCCAAACCCTGAGAAATAGTATTAATTGCTAATCTAAGTGATGTAGATAAAATGCATGTTACCTGTGATCCACAAATTTCTAGTCGGTTTCATCTGTAGCAGTACCAATACGTGACTGATGTGAATCACTTTACGTTTATGGAATAATACCACTCTACTTTGTATCCAGATATGTAATGACTCGAAATATGTATGACTTGCAACTCGTATGAATTGCAAGAGAATACCACTGCATTCAGAATCTAAATAAATAACATTACTGTTTCCTCATGTAGACACAAATACTAGCCCATAACATGGTTAAATCAATAATAAAAGTGGAATATTCAAAATATGAGGTCTTTTGGATCATTAAATTTTGTGATTAAAAAAATAATGGACTTCATATCAAACACTCTTGGTACACTAATAAAATGGATGTATACTAGTAACCATTATCTAGAATGTCTTAAAAGAGCAGTTATCATCCTGATTCATAAAGGGTAACATGTTATGCAAAAATAATTATCGTCCAGTTTCACTGGAAGTTATTCTCTCCAAAATAATATAATACTGCATGCAACAGGATATTTTCAGACATTATCTGAAAGCAATATTCTGACCACATCTCAATATGGTTTTACGCCCAAGTTATTGATAGTCAAAGCAGTTGAAGATATAATTTCTTTTAAACAAACCTCATTTGAATCAAAGTTATCTACTGAAGCCATTCTAGCTGATGTAAGCAAGGCATTTGATTCAGTGAATCATATAATACTACTGGAGAAACTTTGGTGTTATGGAGTCAGATACTTAGAACTCTTCCTCAGAAGTTCCCATCTCAGTGACAGGATACAAACTGTAGTTTACAACAACCAAAAGTTCCAATACAATACTTTGACGTAACTCAAGGTGCTCCTCAGGGTTCCATACTTGGGCCTTTACTATTTATAATATTTGTGAATCATCTTCCCAGTAACATGCTCTGTAAATCTTTACTTTATGCAAATGACACAACATTCATTAGCTCTGGGAAAGGCACAAACGGATTGAAACTGGAGAAAAAAGAGTACCTTAACCTGTCCCATACATGGTTCAAAGCTAAGAAATTATCTATCAACAATGGAAATACAGTGAACATCATTTTCAGTTTATCAATAAGTGAAAATGAATGCTCAACTGTTAAGTGGCTTGGTGTATACCTTGTTTTCAAATTAACCTGGGACATACACATCGACCATGTATGCATAAAGCTCTCTTGTGTTAACCTTTTTACTGATTAAACTACAGACCTGTGTAACAACACCTCTGTTATGTAACTTCCGCTATGTCTTCTTTCACTGCTGCCTGCAAAGTGATATCATTTTATGGTATAATTCTGTAGGAGCAAGAAAATAATAAGCTGCAAAAAAGGCTATCAGGTCTATTTCTGTAGTTACAAACTCTATAACCTCCTGCAGACCAGTTTTTAAATACTTAAAAGTATTGACAATGCTATCACTTTTTACATAGTGTTGCCTACTAAGGATTAAAGAAAACTTAAATAGCTATATCTTGAAGGAAGCTGTACACCAATATACAACTAGACAAATGAAACAGATAGATATGCCCACAGCTAGATTAAAGGAAATGCAGTCTAGTTATGAATACCTGGGTATAAAATTATTTCACATTTTACTTTACAGGCACATCATGTCTCACTTAATGACTTTAAAACAAAAACTGAGAAATGGTTGAAGAAAAGGCTTTTTACAATGTTCCAGAATTTCAAAATTTTTCTAAAAATGACATGAGGAACTAAATTATTTCTAACTGTAAACTATTTTGTATTTACCTTAGTATGTTATTGGTTTATTTGATACTTCTGTATATTATTTTATATGTACAGTAAAATTAAGAAATTGTTCTCTAGTGTATTTTTATGTGCCTTGTATAATTATAAGTATGTGTACCATATCTATATCAACATAATTTATTTGTACAATATATGTGAACCCCATATTATGAGATCGATTGCATAAAAATTCTCAAAGATCGATCAAAATAATCTTCATTGCACAAAACATTCTGCAAGAATAATATGTGGTGCTCACCCATGATCATCTTGTAGTTATCTGTTTAAGGAGTTGGGTATTCTGACTACTGGTTCACAGTATATTTATTCCTTCACAAAGTTTGTCGTAAACAATCCACTACAGTTCAAAAGGAACAATGAGGTACATAATTACAATACCAGAAGGAAAAATAACATTCATTACTCTATTTTAAGATTGTCTTTAGCACAAAAAGGGGTGAACAATGCTGCAACAAAAATATTTGATCACTTATCTGGTGATATAAAATGTCTGACAGACAGAAAGGTAAAATTTGATTAAAAAAAACTGAGAAAGTTGCTCATTGACAACTCCAATTCTGTAGAATTTTTATTATTGTAATGTGTAAAAGGTGGTGGTATCTTTTCTCTTTTTCTTTCTGTAAGGCGGGAAAAATGTTAGACATGTTCAGAATGTATGCATATGTACAAATCAATTTGCAACATGAATGTAAAATGACTCATTCCACATCATCATGCTCTATCATCCAAAATGATCTATGGACTTGTAACTAACTAACTAACTAATTACAGTTGTGGTATAAACGCTTAGGACATCTGAACCTTGAAAATATGAAGAAACCTTATCACGTTACAGAAGGAATGGACAAAGTAAAGATTTAAAAACCTGCAAATAAATGTTTGACCTTGATAGGGGATAAAGAAGTGTAGTTATCAGATATTCAATCTTGTGTTTGAGTCAAACACCCACTTGTAGTGAAATAAAGTAAGGTGCTTAGTTCTATAATACCTGTTTCTTTTGATGATGAGAAATATATAGTGACTTTCACTGATGATTATACTCAGTTTCCATATCTTATGTTGTTCAATCAAAGTCTTAAGTATTTCATTGTTTTAAAGTATACTAGGCAATGACTACTACTCATTTTAACAACAAAATCAGCAGATTTAGATGTGACTGGTGGTGAAACATTTCAAATGAAATGATTCAGTTCTTTGGAGTAAAGAGAGTGAATTTCTAGTTTTCCCTAAGGTACACACCTGAGCAAAATAGAGTTTCAGAACGACTAAATCATACTATCACTGAAAAAAATTTTTAAAGTACCTCCTATTCTCCACTGACTGAAGAAATTATTTATTTTGCACTTGCAATTTCGGCCTTTGGGTCATTTTCAAGTGTTACTGCAAAATATTTTGCCTCAGCACATGTCAGACTTTAAAAACATCTGTCATGTACACATGGCATAATCAAAAATGGACCTTTTCACAATGGTAACATCATTTACATAAATTGTTACAAATCAACATTCAAGTGCACTTTTTACTTGTAAATGGCCCAAAGGCCGAAATTACAATTGTGAAATAAATCATTTCTATAGGCAATGAAGTACTTTAAAAAATTCTGCATGCCTGTGAACCTTGACACTGAGAAGTTTGTCATTGAAACAGTTCATTGTATGATTACTGGACACAAACATGGAAAGCAGTTTTGGTCAGAAGCAAAACAGGCAGTTGTTTCTAGCATTAACTACAGAGTAGATTATTTTAGATTCAGTTTTCATTCATTAGATACAAAAACGAGATGATTCTCGTGGGTGTGGAACAAGTCAGAAGTATAACATAAATAAACCATAAGACATTTGAATATAATATTCATTTCCCTGATCATTTCTCAGGAGATTGCCAAAGTATGTGAATACATTATAGTAAACTGAAACTGCTTATATTTGCAAGATTAATAAACTGTCAGAATGAAACATAGTTATGCACTTTTAATAAATTATGAGACACAAAATCCCTAATCCTGACAGCTGTGACCAAGTGCTGTCAAAACTGAAATCTTATAGAAATTTTTACTTATGCTTGTCTAACAGCCCGTGTTTAGATATTCATCTAGAGAAGAAGGAATTGTCTATGTAAAAAATCTTTCAAACAAATGTTTCAAACTCTTTTAAACTGTGCTTTATCTGAAAATAAGTTTTTGATACTTACTGACAGTTTATAGAAAATGTGAATATTGGACTCCTCTTTGGACCAAGGTAAGTGATTTTACGTCTTTATGTAGATTGTTCTCACTCCTGGTACTGATATTATGTATTGAGTCATTGCTTAAAAAAGAGACATATTACTTGCAACAAATTTCATTAAGGAATAAATATACTCAGAAGCAATGGTTAGAATATTCAGTTCCTTGAACAGGATTCTGTTCATGGTCTTGAATTTACACCACAAATGAGTCTTATTACACGCTTCTGTACACTCAAAACTTTAGCCCAGTTTGATGAGTTACCCCAGAATATGAGTCTATATGACATAATAGAATGGAGGTAAACAAAGTATGTAAGGCTTTCTTAAATTTGTCATTCTGTGGTATGTCCTTCGCATCTGACTTTATTACCGAGTTGTAATCCCACAAATGTAAAAGTCAATCTTACGACTGTATTGGGCACTACACACTGGAGTTCGAATAGTTTGGCTCAAGCCCCCATGTGTAATGGCATGAAAATATATATATTTGTTATAGTCAACACTGAGCTTAATTGAGTGGCTCAGAGATGTGGCTGGTCTCAATGTTTGGCTTCATTTTACGTCGTAGAGTGCCAGCTCACAACTGTCATAAACTCAGTTTCTAAGCTGAAATAAAATAGAACAAAACAATGCAGGCAGGTATTGCGGTGATTTATAATTTGAACAAGTAGTTTATTTTTCTTCAGTATATTTAATAAACACTTAAAATGCAGTCTGAGGGGCTTTTACATAAGGGCGGCCATTAATAATGATGCTACAACAGTTCACTATAAAATTCATATGTCCCAGTCACGACACTCGACACACTGTTCACAATTCACAAAATACATTTTTGTCTGCTGTCCTATACCACTATATTGCGCTCCACTTGATCGCTTTCGAATGTCGTTACATAAATACCTGCCCCCGAACGTGACTACCAACCCACTACCCCCAGATGCTTGGCATGTCCGGTTCTTAGTGTCACTCAGAACGAACTCCCCAAAGATGGCCGCCCCACCCACCCTCGAAACGAATGCACAACTTAAAAATAATGTTTGACAAAAATTACGAACATTCTAAAACTAAACACAAAAGATATATGAGATATTGAAAAATATGGAAATTTTGTGGGCAATAACAATTTAAAATCAAATTTTCTGTATCTGCCACCGTTTTTTCACAAATAATGTTTTTGTGGCATGATATTGCTTTTCCTTGATTTTTGATATTTAACATAAATAAACAAATAAAGATACATACTTAATCACTCATCTGCCTCTTTAAACTTTAGAATACTTCCGGTAATTTCGTCTCCTTAAATTTATATTACCAAAACCAAACTTTTACTCTTTCGAATCCCATATTCCGACCTCTTATTTAAAAACGATACAGATTCTGCTAAATCAGTTATGATTGCTCGATGCAGCTCTACTAGCCGCATCTGTAGACATTTTGTTCATATTAATCGGCCGTAGCACTGCCTAAATTGCATTGAACTTAGGTAAATTCACATTTTTTTAAAAGAATAATTACTTTTGAACTATTATATATTTTTGTGACACATCTAGATTGTGGTGTCACCGCCAGACACCACACTTGCTAGGTGGTAGCCTTTAAATCGGCCGCGGTCCGTTAGTATACGTCGGACCCGCGTGTCGCCACTGTCAGTGATTGCAGACCGAGCGCCACCACACGGCAGGTCTAGAGAGACTTACTAGCACACGACCCAGTTGTACAGCCAACGTTCATAGCAATGGTTCACTGACAAATACGCTCTCATTTGCCGAGACGATAGTTAGCATAGCCTTCAGCTATGTCATTTGCTACGACCTAGCAAGGCGCCATTACCAGTTTATATTCAGTGTAATAATGTCTAACAAGAGCCATGTTCTCCAATTGTAGATTAAAGTTAAGTATTCCAAGAACTACGTTCTTTTCTTTATAGGATAATTACTTTACCTTGTTCCAGACCTCACGCCAGTCTGCGTGAGCTTAACACGTGCCTTTGGGCTACCTCCGAGTGGCTTGGCTGTCTTGCCACGCCACTACATAGATAATTTAGTTTTACACATTCTTCTGTCCGTGAGTGCCAACTCGCACCTCAGTTTCACTCTTAGTTCTGTTTTTATCAACTTTACTCTGGCATTTAAATATCTCCAAGAGTGCAAACACAGCCATATGCGCCCCTGCCTGTGTCCACTCGGGTTTTTTCAAGGCCGTGTAACTCTAGCCGCTCGTCATGGCCCCATAGCCACATGTGCTGGGGCGGGTAATTGCCACTTTAATCTCACCCCACAGCTTGTATTCTCACAATTACCCACACCGCTACTCCATAAACGCAGTGCATGGTGTAGCAAGTAACACCAAACCCAATCTGCCCCCTCAGAAACAAAATAATACACAAAAATAAACACTGCATATAATAGCAGAAATATCGAACGAAATGAAGAAGTCCCTATATTATATTATGCGGCAGCACTTCCTACCCTAACCTAAGTAAACTTATGCTAAATACATTTAACCATCGGCATTTCCAAGATGCTGATATGACTGGCCAAATGTTGTGAGTAACCAAGCATAAACGAATCGAAAGTGGACAAACAATTTTTCTTCAAGTCCTCCAAATATTTACTTTTTTCCTATCTTTTTTTATTTTGATGCACAATATTTCTTTCACAGCACATAGAGTAAGCAATACACCTTTTTTTGTCTTCTGTGGTGTGCATCTGAACTGCATCAGTGCTGCAACCCAGACCTCAGGCGCCGTTTCTCAAGTTCTCCTCCAGTCAGCTAACCTGATTCCACCAGGAACAAACAAAAGTAACACTATCAATTTCTTATCAGCAATGGTGTCAGGGTACCAAGAACTGGTAGGATTTACACCCACCGCCTCTACTATCCATACTTGACACTACAGAGGACAAGTGGTATTGTTGGGAAATATAGTGCGAAATTGTGATTTAGTGTGTTTCAGTGCGCAATGCGCCGGCCTCACGGTAGACGGCGGACGAAGGCTGGCTGGCGCGTTATGCAGGTGACACAGTTTTGCAACGAGCGTGTGTATGTGTGTATGTGCGCGGCAGTCATCAACTGCCAGAACGCAGCATTAGCAGAATTACACAGGCGCGGGCCGTGTGTGGTGTAGTTGCGTTAGCCAACTCATCGAGAACCTTTTAATAAACACAGCTCCGCATAACCAGCGGCTTCAGCAGTGGTCTGCACTATTTAAGGGAATCGGAGGTGGGCGTCGGCATGGGTTCGACTGATTGTGCGTTCTGTCGCTGTTTTGTTATCATCTGTGACGCTGTCCCCGAGGACCGGCCGGTGGAGGGCGTTGCCCGCTGCTGCACCGGTGACTACTGGTGTCGTCAGTGTCTGCAGGAGGCAGGCGAGCTAGGCCAGGCCTCGTGCTGCTAACCTCCTACTGCCTGTGCAGCCACTGACGGAGCACGGCGTCGTGTTCCCCGGACTGCGCGCATCAGCACGTCTCCACCACAACACGAGCGGTGGAGCTGAGCTACCGGAAAATGTATTGGGAGGACCAACAATAAAGAGGAAGATTGCTAAAAACAACCACCTTCTAACCAGCCACGCCCTACAACCCCGAGCAACTCACCCCCTCCGGTCATCCTATTACAAGTGGTGTCAGTCAGGCATCCTGTGCATCACACACTCCTGTTACAATTAGTGACAGTAGTGGTCTTCTCCCTGGATTTGGAGGAAATTGTGGCTGGTAATCGACGAGGATATGTGGCACCTGCGAAGGGCAACAGTGGATCAGCAACTCCTGCAACATGACAAGTAAGTGCCAATTTTTCGTTTGTCTGAACCTGTAGCATAGTCCGTCTTCCCTTCTTGATCTACTTTCTGGGCTTACTGTAGTCTTGATTCGATAGCTGGTAGTTCTAATGGCTCTGCGCACTATGGGACTTAACAGCTGTGGTCATCAGTCCCCTAGAACTTAGAACTACTTAAACCTAACTAACCTAAGGACATCACACACATCCATGCCCGAGGCAGGATTCGAACCTGCGACCGTAGCAGTTGCACGGTTCCGGACTGCACGCCTAGAACCGCGAGACCACCGCGGCCGGCCGATAGCTGGTAGTGATGGAGCAGTCTGTGTGCCTATTCAGCAGCTGCTTGAGCGAGTGTCGGAATTAGAGATAGAGCTTGCTTGGTCTAAAGAAGCGAGCAAGGAACGGTTTCCTGTTAATGCAGTAATTCTTGACACTAACACTGCGTCTTTGGTCATCCCCTATCTCAGGAAAAGCAGGGGTGGATGTTATGATTTTTTTTTTAGAACCTTAGCACGGCCGCGAAATTGGGAAATTGGGGTGCAGAAACACTTTTGCATGTGGCTAAGTTGAAAGTAACTGTGGATGCCAGAGCGTACATTACATGCCATGAAGAATTAAGGGATGCTCAGGCATTTGAAGTATTCAAAAAAGGGTTGCTGCGAAGTTATCGGAGGAAAAATATGTATAGATATTATCGGGAACAATTGAACTGAATGTATCAAAGGAATGGGCAATCAATAGAAGCTTTTGTAGATCGAATTCGAAAAATTAATGTTAATACCTATGGGCTAACGGATTCCGATACGGTTAATGAAGCCATTCTGCAGGAAGCTGAGCAGAGGACACTAGACGCATTTATGCGGGGAATACAACTGCAAGGCCCCTCATGCAGTTGTTGAAGAAGGGAGCAAAATTTCACTGGTCAGCAGAATGCGAAGAGGCTTTTAAAAAGTTAAAAAATTTGTTAACATCTAGTCTGGTTTTGGCTCTTCCAGATTTTAGTAAACATTTTATATTATCTTGTGACTCTAGCAATTTTGCTTTGGGTACTGTACAGAACAAGTCAAAAGTCCTTGGACACCTTCATAAGTTGGAAGTTTAAAGGGAAAATTGAAATGTGATGATGAGAACATAGGTTTGACGTGGGGCTGCAACTTTTGGAGTGAATGTCATTCATGGCCGCCATCTTGAAATCCGCCATTTTGGATTAAAGTCATTTTTTTTAAAAGGCAAGTGGGGTGTATGACACATCAAATAACACTCGCTTGAGCTCTGGAATTGACTGGTGTAATTTGTTTTTATCTATCTTGTACAGTTTAGAAGTTATTAATGTTCATAGTTAGCTTGATACCAACTCATGTCTCTCTCTGCTACAGGTGATCTAAAATCGGTTTGACACGTGAACGGAAGACCGAAAGCATCCTTATATCTGGGGAACACAGCTACCAAACAATAGCAGCTGAGTACAACAGGCAGCACCCAGACAGAGAACCGGTATCGCACAGCACGGTGGCTCACGTGATCACCAAATTCCGGGAGACTGGCTCTGTTCACGATAGAGCACGTAGTGGGCCACCATGGACTGCCACCAATGAGGAAACTTCAACTGCAGTTGTTGTGTCGTTTATGAAAAGTCCTAAAGGAAGTACCCGTCGTGTGGCTCTAGCATGTGGAATAAGCCAAACCACCATTGTCCGGATATTGCACTCCAATAAGTGGCATCCTTACAAGCTGCAGATGCAACATCGACTTAACGAGGATGACACTGATCGTCGGTTGTAGTTCTGCCTGCGGGCTACTGAACAACACAAACTGGATCCTTCATTTGCCAAGGGCATACTGTTCAGTGACGAGCCGTATTTCACTTTGAATGGGGAGGTTAATCGACATAAGTGTCGATACTGGAGTGACGCAAATCCGAACTGGGTTGCCCCAATTCGAGAACATAGTCTAGTGAAGGTCACGGTGTGGTGTGGTGTGGCATTGGTACACCCGAATCATTGGGCTATTTTTCATTTACAACACTTTAACTGCACTACGGTATCTGATGCTGCTGCAGGACCTTGTGTTCACTTCCACACTGAACACTGATGGCATTTTCCCATCTTATTTCCATCACAACAGAGTCCCTCCACACTATGGCATTGGTGTCCATGAATAGTTGGTGGAACAACTGCCAGGGAAGTGGATTGGTCGCCGTGGTCCCGTGGAGTGGTCACCCAGATCGCCTGGCTTAATGCCCCTTGATTCTTATCTATGAGGACATCTTAAGCAGATAGTGTATGCTGAGAGTATCCGTGATTTGAGACACAAGGAGGAACCCATACAACACGCCTGTGACCAAATTGCAGAAGACACTCTCCTCCATGTGCAGGCAGAGTGGTTGCGGCAATTACAGTTGTGCATTGCACGGGATGGACCACATGTAGAGCATGTGTTGTAGCAGTTGGTATGAAGGTAATTTCCCAACTTTGAACATGAATAACCTCTAAACTGTACAAGATAGACAAAAACAAATTACACCACTAAATTCCAGAGCACAAGCAAGTGTTATTTGATGTGTCATACACTCCCCTTCCCGTTTAGAAACAATTACTTGCATCCAAAATGGCGGATTTCAAGATGGCAGCCATGAATAACATTCACTCCAAAAGTTGCGGCCTCATTTCAAACCTGTGTTCCCATCATCACATATCAATTTTCCCTTTAACCTTCCAACTTATGAAGGCGTCCAAGGACTTTTGACTCGCCCTGTATTATCTCAGGAAATAGATGGGCAGGAACACCCGATAGCATATGCTTCCAGACAGCTAAACAATGCAGAAAAAAATTACTCAACAACCGAGAAGGAGTTACTGACATTAATTTTCGGAATAACCTATTTCCGGTGTTATTTGTATGGACGACATTTCAAGGTGATTACTGACCATGCAACACTTAAGTGGTTGTTAGGGCTTAAAGGCCCAACGAGTAGATTAACTAAGTGGGCTTTGCATCTTAGTGAATACGATTTTGGAGTGATTCATCGAGCGGGTAAATCGCACAGAAACGCGGATGGTCTGAATCGTAGAGTATGCACCATGGAATGCACAGGAATAAATGAGAACGAATAGGAGGAGGCACAACCCACTGACACAGATTGTCAACGATTCACCTTGCAGCAACAGTTCATCGTGGAAGACGGGATATTGTACAGTAAAACCAGGAATGGTCCACGCATAGTCGTACCAGAAAAATTGCGAAGCAAAATTTTAAGGCAAGCACGTGATTCAATGTTTTCTGGTCATTTGGATCAAACAGCAACGGAAAGAAGGGTAGCACAGAGTTATTGGTGGTCAACACGAAGGCAAGATGTCGATCAGTGCGTGAAGAATTGCATTCCGTGTGCTCAACAGGCGGAATTGAGTCATCAGAAAATTGTGTTGCAACGACTACCGGAAGTGAATAGACCTCTCCAATGACTTGGCGTAGACGTCTTGGGACCATTTGCGCCAACCCCAATGGGTAATCGCTATGTTTTAACAATAATAGATCATTTTTCGCTCTATGTGTCTATGACAGCTACCTGGACCAGCGAGCCGAAACAGTGGCTCACGCCATGGTACATCAACGGATATTGAAATTCGGAGCACGTGAAACTATAATTACAGATCAAGGGACAAACTTTATGTCCAATTTGATGAAACAGTTATGCAAGTTGTTGCATGTAAGGAAATTGAGAACGAGCGCGTTACACCTGCAGGACCGAGAGAGTTTATCGTACAGTAGCTAAGATGTTAAGTTATTATGTAAATTCGCAACACAACAATTGGAATACCCTATTGGCGTTTGTAACCACGGCGTATAACTCAAAAGTGCATGAAAGTACAGGATTGTCCCCGTATGAAGTACTGTTCGGTCAGAAGATGCCATCTGCGTTTGAATTGCTCAAAAGCCCACCAGGAACCGATATTTCGGCTGTTAAGGATTTATCCACAAAGTTGAAAACAATCTGGCAGCAGGTGACAAAAATGAACACGGAAACGTTAGAGATACAGGACAAAGTTCACAATAGAAAGGTGGCTTTACCCAAATATCATGTAGGACAATGGGTGGTGATGAACAATTCCTATGTGCCAAAAGGCAAAACGAAAAAATTTGTATCCCGTTATCCAGGTCCTTTCCAGGTGATCGAGATGACATCACCCGTGAATGTAAAGTCACAGCTGCCAACTCGCCCTACTATTGTGCATGTGAGCCAAATTAGGCCTTTCGAGGGGAATTTTGAGGAACTTCCTTCATTGTCTGCAGTAACTTCTAGTGGAGAGAAAGATGAATCTAAGAAAAAGAATAAGAAAGGAGTAGATAAACAAGAGAGCCAAGTTAATTGTGTGAAGCGATCAAACATGCTATTATGCTCATAGGCCATGCGTAAACAGGAAGAGCTAATGTGAGTTGTTTCTTTTGTGTTTCTCAGGAGGCGTGACGTTCTGGTAAGACCAGCAGTTCCAGTGTCATGAGTTGCGCTGAAGAGGGAAGGTGTGCACTCTCTCAGCATGGTTATTCTGTTTTGCTGTTGCAACTTAGCTGAAGCCTTGAAGGTGCATCCTATATCAAGTGGTGTTTTGTTCTTGCAACAAGCGGGCATAATTATGTTCGGACATCAATGTACCTTAAGGGTAGACTGTAATATTTGGGCGGTTGAGGACGAAATCTGTAAATTAGAGGATACATTTAATGAACTTCATTCCATGATGGCTGATCAGTCAAGGTTTAATGACACACAGGGGGATATCAGCTACTACGATCAGCTTTTGCATGCTTACAAGCTCAGTTGTGGCAAACTGCAGGGTTAATCCTGCACGTCCATAGGAAAAGAGTATGGTTAGACGCAGGTGGCTGTATCCTAAAAACTGTTTTTCGGACCGTTGACGTGGAAGATATTAAAAGTATTAATCAAACACGACAGCAGGTAGAGGATAATGTGTATAGCAACCAGGGAATGCTAGATCTTCACACAACCCAATTAGAGAGTTTGGAGAAAGATGTAGTTAATAATACGCGCCAACTGCGCGCTTTGGCCACGACCTTGATGTCTCACATTAAGGTCACAGATGACGCAACCAATAACATCGATTCACAGCTGATAATCGCTAAGCTGCTCTGTTTTCTTGCTGATAGTATTACGGAAGCACGCATAGAAGCCACGGAACTACAGGAGGCTTTGTTGCACGAAATGCGCGGGCACCTAACCCCAGTACTGTTACCTTCGGAACAACTTTGGGAAGGATTACGGAAAGTTCAATCGGAATTGCCCGCATTCCTGGAGCTACTGACGACATTAACAGACGAACACTTATCTCTGTACAACAAAATGGCTACTATTACTAGTACGTGGATGGGTACCCTGCTGAGGATTCATATCATAATACCATTAACATGTAAGTATTGTAAATTTGAATGTTATGCTTTGCATACGTATTCAGTGAAGTGCGAAATTTTGCAGAAATTCGTACAATTAACCGTACGGAAAATACTGTTAGTGGCACATAACAGACAAGCTCATGTGTTCCTCACTGCACAAGACTTGCTGCGTTGTCGAACAGGTCCATTTACTATCTGCCCGGCGAAATCGTTAGACACTGTTCCCAAATCTTATGAGTGTTCTCTGTTCCACTCTCAAGAACCAGTCGCAGAGTACCCTTAGGAAATTATAGCAGGCATGGTGCAGTTCTTTCAGCAAGTGGGTCCACATTGGGTATTTTCAGTAATGGAAAACACAGTCATTATTTGCATTTGTTACGAGGAGGGTAAGCAAGGGAGTATGCAAAGATTAGAATTACAGGGGCAGGGACCGTTAATTAACGGCACACAGGTGACACTTCAGGGTCAACTTTCCGTTTACCAGCCGTGATTACTGGGGCTAAAATCATGAAAATAACACACAAATTGATCTATCTACCCGACCAATCGGTGCAATTTGTCAAGAAAGAAAATCTCACTCTTTTGAATAGCACATTAGACCCGACTTTGCTCGCCTCTTTGGACTCGATGCTAGCAGCTGAGGGTGGACGTATAACTATGGAACATCTTTTTCAACGACTGCATGAGTACTGTAGTGAGCATAAGCAATGCTTACTAGTTATTGGATCATCAACCACCGGAACCTGTATTTTTATCTTTGTCGTAGGATTAGTGTACTATCGGCTCAAGAGGAAGGTAGCCCAAATCCCGCGCCTTCCAACTTTTTACCTAAGGGTCCAGACAAAATCACTGAACAGTTGTGAGGCACTGCAGCAGAACACTGAGTAATGTTTATAAACAAAGATTAGACTGACGATAGAAGTGAATGAACACTGTGTAAATAGTGAATCAATCGCATTTTGTGGTGTTTGTGAAGTGCACTGTAGTTGTTCTGACTTTTTGGCTGAATTCTTTTCATACGAGGGAGGAATTGTATAGGACAAGGGGTTATTGTTAGAAAATATGGTGCAAAATTGTGATTTCGTATGTTTCAGTGCGCGATGCACCAGCCTCATGGCAGATGGTGGACGAAGGCTGGACGACGCGTTATGCAGGTGACACCGTTTTGCAACGAGCGTTGGTATGTGTGTACGTGTGCTGCAGCCACCAACAGCCTGAATGCAGCATTAGCAGAATTACGCAGGCGCGGGCCGCGTATGGCGTGGTTACGTTAGCCAACTCATCAAGAACCTTCTAATAAACATGGCGCCGCGTAACCGACAGATTCAGCAGTGGTCTACACTATTTAAGGGCATCAGAGGTGGGCGCTGGCATGGGTTCGAGTGATTGGGCATTCGGTCGCTGTTACGTTGTCGTGATCTGTGACGCTGTCCCCGAGGATCGGCCGGTGGAGGGCGTTGCCCGCTGCTGCACTGGCGACTCCCAGCGTCAGCAGTGTCTGTAGGAGGCAAGCGAGCTAGGCCAGGCCTCGTGCTGCAAACCTCCTACCGCCTGCGCAGCTGCTGACCGAGCACGGCCTCGCGTTCCCCAGACTGTGCGCATCAGCACATCTCCACCACAACACGAGTGGTGGGGCTAAGCTAACGGAAAATGTATTGGGAGAAACAACAATAAAGAGGAAGATTGCTAAAAACAGCCACCTTCTTCTACCCAGCCACACCCTACAACCTTGACCACGTCACTCGCTCCGGTCATGCTATTACAACACGGTTAAAGCAAAATTTTAGGGTGAAACATGACACAAACATACAGACCATAGTGTTAACAAGAAACACATGTTGGCTACAGCCTTTTCTTTGATCACAACAATTTTTTCCATTCTAGAATTGAAATGGTCCAAATCATTGCAACTGTACAGCACTGAGACAATGTCTCTCTAACCAAAGTGAAACTAAGAAAATATGTGACCAGAATGGTACTCAAAAATTTATTATATGATGGTTTCTATGGTAGGTTGCAACAACAACTCTGTCTCTAGTTTTAACCCAAACAATAATCTAACTGCTGCTCAATGACCAATGAAAATTACAACACTGCAGACTGAATAAAATCAAGTATATAAAATATCCTGTATTCCCTGAAACTAAGTAATCCTAAACAAGGAAAAACAAAGAAAAATAAAAACAAATTACATATCCCCCCAAATCCAAACATTTCTTCACTGTATACAAGAACATACTGTATGTGTACCATTCAATTCCATATTCCCATCAGTCAATCCCCTGCTGGACTATCTCCACCCCCACACATAAAAAAAGTGTGTGTCCAAATCACAATCACCACTAATGAAAAATTGAATCAATATTTGTAACATTATAAACAGTAAGAAAAATGCCACTCAGTGTCCCTCTCTCACATTAACATCCTATCATGTACATCTAAGTGCTGCACAGTGACTACAACTGTTGTGGCCTGTATCACAAGTCCTTATGAGAGAATTATGAGAGAAGAATTAGCCGTGTCAACCAGCTGTCCCACAACTTCAAGTACCACTACACTTTTACGAAGATAGATATGAAAACCACTAGGCCAACCAGGAAGTTCTTAAACTAAACACATATGTAAATAGTACAAAGCAAGGAGTCCCTTGCGAAAAGAAAAAACACTTAGCTAACATACACATGATAAATTATACTCAATATATAAGCACCATTGCAGTGGCTGTTTGTACAGTCGCAGCTCAGTTACATTTCTGAGCCATAACAGTTTGTAGCGATCGTACAGTAATAACCTGTACTTCCGTGCATGCCTATGTATATGTATTTGCTATATTTACGATATTTGGGTCTGCTTCGCGTAGAGAGTTGGAAGTAGTCGAGTGTTTACTCTTGCACTGTGATGTTAACCTGTGAACGTTATCCGAATAAATCATTATTGTGCTGTAAGAAGTTGGTTTATGGGACTCAACACCTACCAAAACTCTACATTGGTGACCCCAGACAAGTTAATTCCGCATAACGAGGGTTATTGCCGCTCAGTTACGGAATTTTCGAACAAACTATGTTACCGACAATGCATCCGAACAACGATGCCATGCCAACCGCCGGATTATCAGTTCCGCCTTCTACGGACGTTTTAACTGACTTACAATTGATTTTTCTTCCCACAGTGCTTCCGCATAATAGTGCGCTGAATGTGTGTTTACCCACATGGAATTCTTCGACGCCTTGTGTGACTGTTAACCGTTACAGTGTTAACAGTGCTTTTGACTCAGGCATGTCACAACCGCCGTTCCGTGGTTTTCATGACTCCACGACACAACATTTTTCGCCGTTTGAACCGAATTGTGATATATTGCTAAATGTTGCAAAGCGTGCTCAACGGACCAATTTGTGTGTACCACCGATCGTGGACAGTGCACTAACTTCACTGGACTCAACGCCAAACCAGTTCTGTACGGCTCAGAAGGCTATTCACAACCAAACTTTCCTGCCGCAACTGCCAACCACAGTTTCTGCCGTGCCTGCCGCGCCGCGTGTTCGGGGAACGATTCCGCCCGCTAACATGACAACCGCAACGGTTGCAACTGCGCCGCCCTTCGACGGCGACGTTTCAGTGTATTTTGTGCTTGACTCGGGTACTTTTCATGCATCCCCACCGCCGCCCGCAATTCCGGTGCAATCGGTCACTGCCGCCATGTCGGACTCCAAACTGGCTACGTGGGAAACATCGCCTCAACGGCTCTTCCTGCACCGCAGCAACGTCTCAAGTGGCTCTACAACCAACCTGCATCGCACACCTCTGCGCCGTTGGGTACAGGTCAGTCATTGCCCACCCCAGTTTCCTCGGCCCAGTTTATGGTACCCCCATCCTGTGGCCCACCCTCGTCTGCTGCCGCACTGTACTATCCACTAGATCACAAGCCTGACTTACCGCCATTTAATCAGGCTAACCCACGCATCTGGTTCACCATTGTGGACAGTATTTTTCATTTTCTCCAAATTCACAAGGATGACACAAAATTTGCTCTCCTCGTCAGTCACCTCCATAATTTCACGGAGTTATTTTCTGATATTATACTTGACCCACGTGCACATGACAAATATGTTGCACTTAAAAAAGCTATTATCGAGCGTGCTTCACGCTCTGAAACTGAATTGTTACTCCAAGCAATTTATCACGAACCACCCGGATACCAGTCTCTGTCCCAGTACTGGCAATTCTTATGAGCTACAGTTCCTAAGGAAGCCCTGCCAGACGACTCCCTTTGCACTATTTGGTTGGATAAATTCCCTTTAACCTTGCAGTTAACGCTCTTGCCACAGAGACACCTTCCCCTAGATGCTAGGCTGCGCCTAGCAGACGAAGCTTATACCCTATTCAAACCCCATCAACCAGTTGCTGGTTCCAACAGAGTTTCATCGTACAATCATTACACCTTCCTACAGACCCCGGCGACCACGTAAGACATGACGCACTCTTCGCCAACCAAGGTTGGCAATTCTGCACGTGCAGCCACACAACCGGCTACGCGCGCCAGCATTAAACCACACACCAAACCGACTGCGCCCGGTACCGGGTCATCCGCCCGGCGGACAGATGACTCTGTGGCTTCTACCAACAGCAATAGGGCTCTGTCATCAATCTGCTGGTACCATACAACATTCGGTGATATAGTCGCGAAGTGCTGTGCGCCCTGCAACGCTTTAAACTCCGTGGGCGGAGCGGTTTAGGCGCGCCACTCTGTCCTAATGAATCTCTGCGCCTACAATCATGCTCTAATTTTTCGAGCCTTCCGAAGCGATCTGTGCGCCCGTACGTATAGGATCATACATTACACTCTTCATTCTTAATCGATACGGGCACAGAAATGAGTATATTACCTGCCTCTATGACCCCTGCCACTGACTCTGCTCCACCTGTTGAGCTTTTTGCGGCTAACCGCACACGCATTCCTGTCACTGGCACAGCTCTCGTGCAGCTCGATTTCAATACTGGTACTACCATGGTCCTTCTGCGTAGCTTCAGTTGATGAACCCATCATTGGTATAGACTTCCTCCATCACTACAAGCTATCAGTGGACATTGACGATTCTTCTTTACTCCCAAAGTCAGGCATTCGCATTCCGTTCTCGACATGCACCACCTACACCTCGTCCTCTATGCTCGAGGAACGTCGCCGTTGTGCAGCACTCTCCGTCGATTTGGCTACAACCACGTCTTCTCTCATCCGCCTCCAACATTAATCCTCAGCCCTCATCGTTGACAACAGCACTCTTCGGCGCCGTCTTTGTGAATTACAGGGTGAAATCAACTCCTGCGACCGCACAATTGCGTCTCTTACTCCGCCCCACAACGTTGTTTTGTCGCCAGACCACTCCTTTTCTGGTCGCCGTGTTCAACACGACGCCGGGGCTACCGATGCCATGGATGCAGCGGCCGTGGCTTACGCCTCGCTGACCCAGCATGACGCCACAGTGCCAAGGGTTATTGAGCGGCGCCCGGTTGCCACCCAGACTCCACCACACCGCCACAACACCGGGCATGCCCTTGTCGCCTGTAGCTGTCACCACGACGCCTCCACCACTAACCTACGAGGCGCCATTTGCAGTAACGACGCCCATTCTGAGCTCTGCCGCCACACATGCCACCGCTGCCACCACATCCACACCGACGCCCTCGAGGTGCCACATACCAGTCAGTCCAGCGTCTCCCTGTGTTGCCCCGCTAGGACAGTCAGGTCGACGACTCCACACATCAGTGTGCACAGTAAAAATGAGTACTGTACATCATATTCTCATGGCACCGGGACCGCCGATCAGACACAAAGCCCACAGGCTTAATCCGGAAAAACTCCTGAGCGCACGTGCCATCATAACCGAACTCTTAGAGGCCAACATCATCAGACGCTCTAGTAGCAGTTGGTTGCCCCCTATTCATTTAGTAGATAAACCCGATGGCATGTACAGACTTTGCGTCGAATACCGCACTTTGAATTCCAGAACAATCATGGATAACTATCCGGTGCCACATATTCAGGAATTCACACAGTGGTTACATGCATCTCAGGTTTTCTCAGTGATAGACTGTAAAAATGCGTACCATCAGGTACCGATGGCACCAGACGATATCGAAAAGACAGCAATTATCACACCCATCAGGCTCTTTGAACACTTATACATGCCTTTTGGGTTAAAAAACGCCGTGCAAACCTGGCTGAGATTTATTGACGAGGTGTTACGACCTTTCCCGTTTGCATATGCATATTTAGATGACATTATAATCTTCTCACCCTCTACCGAGGATCATCAAGCCCGTCTACGTTCTGTCACAGACTCTTTGTCAAGCGCAGGGGTTGAAATCAACCAGGAAAAATCGCAACTTGCGCTTTCACAAGTAACTTTCGTCTGACACATGGTTTGCGCTGTAGGTATCACTCCACCACCCCCTCGCGTGGAGGTAATTACCAACATCTCACGACCAAATGACTTTCAAGGGTTACGACGGTTCTGTGGCATGGTTATTTTTTTATAGAAGACACATTCCCCATGCCGCGGCCTTACAGCTACCGCTTACTGATGCGCTTCGCGGGAAGAATACTTCAGGCACGCGCAAAGTTCAATGGACAGATGAAATGACGACGGCTTTCGACAAACTCAAAACGGCCGTTCAGACAGCAGTGACTCTTTCACATCCTATGCCGGACGCACAGCTTTCACTTACGACAGATGCAAGTGACTCAGCAGTCGGCGCCGTGCTCCACCAACATTTAGGTAGTTCTGTTGAACCACTACACTTCTTTTTGCAAAAACTGTCATCTGCTCAGACTAAATGGTCAGCTTTTGATAGAGAACATTGCGCGGTTTACGCCGCCATTCACCACTTTCAGGATGATCTCGAGGGACGTGCCTATGTCATTTACACTGACCACAAACCCCTTGCGGAGGCGATCCGCAATCTGAACGCCAACATACCCCCTCGCATACTTCGCCATTTGGAATACATTTCACAGTTTTCAACGGATGCACGACATGTTCGCAGATCCGATAATGTGGTGGCAGATTTTTGGTCGAGGATCACAGCAGTCTCAGCTGACATATCCCTCACCGAACTTGCACGCCACTGAACATGAAACTCATGATAGCTCAACCTCAACTCTTCAATTTGAAGACCGTCCGCTCCCAGACTCAGACCTTACACTAAGGTGTGACATTTCAACCGGACGACCTCGACTATGGGTCCCGCCGTCCATGCAAAAACCCATTTTCCATGCACTCCATGATTTATCACACCCAGGCATCTGGGCCACGATCCACCTTGTGACTGAACGTTTTGTGTGGCCTGGTGTAAGTGAGGACTGCAAACGGTGGGCACAAGCGTGTGTGGCGTGCCAACGTAGCAAGGTTTCCTGTCACACCCACCCTCCTCTCCCTCCCTTTGATGTACATACCGGACGTTTTCACCACGTCCACATTGACATTGTGGGACCCCTAACCCCCTGTGGGTCCATTTAACTACTTATTCACAGTGATAGACAGAGCGACCCACTGGGTCGAGGCCACGCCCATCACCGACGCTTCCATCACAATGATAGTCCGCACCTTTATCGAGTCGAGGATCTCACATTTCGGCTCTCCCTCCTCTATAACAATGGACCAGGATCGCTGGTTTGAAGCGAACCTCTTTGCATGGCTCTGTCAACTGTGCGGTGTAGACAGATTCCGTTCGACAGCTTACCACCCTCAGAGCAACGGCCTGGTGGAGAGGTTCCAGCGCACCTTAAAAGTAGCAATCATGGCACATGGTGGCCAGTGGACATACTCCAATTGGTGTTACTGGGCTTGCGAACTGCAGTCAAGCAGGATTTAAATGCTTCACTCGTAGAGGTGTTGTACGGGTAAACCCCTCGTCCTCCCTGCCGAATACGTTGACGACTCACCTTCGTTGCCAACTGTTGACTTTCCCTCTTTATTGCAGCCCGTTATCTCAAAACTCCGCGTACCAGCTCCCAAGACACACTCGGCGCCACGAGTTTTCATCCACAGACAGTTGGCAATCTGCACACGTCATGTTACGTGACAACACAATTCGCATTACTTTACAACCACCTTATTCAGGTCCATACCGGGTGGTCCGACAGGGTGTAAATACCATGGACATTGATATTAATCAAAAAACACTTACTGTTTCGACACATCATGTGAAACCAGCCTGGACGCTCTCCGAACAATCGGAGGAACCTGTCCCAGTCGCCGCCTCGCCCACTCCGCCTGTTGTTCACACTGACACGACCTATGATGATGCGTGTGACGAGTATTCAGGTGATGATACTGCGTGTGACAATGACGATGCGTGTGATGATTATTCGGGAGGCCATACTGCATGTGACGATGTCCCCCCCCTCCCTAGTGCATGAAGCTGGACGACGATCGCAGGCTGGCCGCCCCCTCATTCCCCCGCGCTACCTAGAGGATTATGACTGCAATTAGACAGTTTTTTTATGTATATTTCTTGTACTTTCCTTTTCAGCATTACTTGATGCTCAGTGACTGTGCATTGATTAGCACTAATTTTGACATTTTTCACAATGTACTGATGTGTACCTTTTGCTTTCTTAATGTACATGTATTTTTGTTCTCTTGTTTGTTCTGTATGTCACTCTCCTGCATTCCTCTCACTCCGGGCTGGAGGGGGGGGGGGGGTCTGTAGCGATCGTACAGTAATAACCTGTACTTCCGTGCATACCTATGTATATGTCTTTGCCATACTTACGATCTTTGGGTCTGCTCCGCCTAGAGAGTTGGAAGTAGTCGAGTGTTTACTCTTGCACTGTGATGTTAACCTGTGAACGTTATCCAAATAAATCGTTATTGTGCTGTAAGAAGTTGGTTTATGGGACTCAATACCTACCAAAACTCTACAAGTTTATGTGACTTAGGATACTCTAACCTGTAGGCATGTGGGTAAGAGCAGCTTACCACAACAAATGGGCCATAGTACAATTCATAAAGCTTTTTGATCTCACCATCTAAATCCTTTGATCATCCCTTTGTCTTTACAAATACTAGGTCACCCACCTTGTACTTTGTAGCTTGTATCTTAAATCATGCCTATGATTTGTAGGTAAGGCCCCTTTTGCCAGTTGTTCAGTAATTTGCTTCTGTCTCTCTTGTTCAGAAGTAAATGTGCCTGCTGGAAAGCTCAGTGCCTCAGCTATCAGGTTGGCTGCCTTTTTATTCCACATTACTTCAAAAGATGTGAACCCACTGGCACTGCATTTCACACTGTTCATCATGTCCTCAAACTTGGCCACATATTCTGCCTAGATGGTATGTCTGTGGCAGCAGTATGTCCTGCAGAATCATCAAAGCTCATGCATGTACCTCTCAGCTGGATTTCCTGCTGGGTGGTAAACTGAGGTACTTATATGTGTCACACCTCTCTGCTCCATTAAGTTCTCCCATGCCTTGTAGTACGACTCCAATTTTTTATCATTGTCCCGCTAGGGGTCTTTTTCATCCCATACATCTTTATGTGTTTGGAGAATACATTAACTGCCAGCAGAATGTACTTTTGCCCACCCCTACTAGTTAGTAACTGGCTGAACACATCAATTGCTAGGTGCTCTTTAGTGGTTTTGGGCAAGATGTTTTGCATCTCCCCTTGACTGGTAACAGTGCTGTGTTTTACTTGCTGACACCTGTCACAAGCACCTAGTTGCTTTCTCACCCTACGGTCCATGTTGTTGAACACCACATGGTCTTGTAGTCCCCCTGTACATTTTTGTCCCCCATAGTGCCCATGGCTCAGATGCACATAATTAATTAGTGACTGGACATGCTCCTCAGGCCAGCACAACCGCCGCTCCTCTTTACTTTTGTTCTTTCTGCGGGACAACCTCCCTTGAAATATCTTATAAAATCTTTCCAAATTTGCATGCCCCTTTGTACCCCATCTGGTCTTAACTACCTTCAAAATTGGATCTGCATTCTGCACTCACCTTATATGTTTGCATGTACACCTAATCCAGGGGCACAGGCTTATAAAAAATATTGGAGGGCCCATACTGGGGCTTTGCTCTGGGAAATTTTCTAACTTTTGGATGAAAAATAGTGAGTTTTAAAGTTTTTTAAGCATTTTAGAGTCATATGATAAACATTAGAACCCCGCGGAGTGCCCCAGCCCCATTCTGCCCTCTCATGATGCCTAATGACTACTGAGGTCGCTGATATAGAGTATCTGCCACTAGGTGGCAGCATCTAATATTAAAATTGTTTTGTGTGTGTGTGTGTGTGTGTGTGTGTGTGTGTGTGTGTGTGTGTGTGTGTGTGTGCGCGCGCACGCGTGTGAACATACACTCACACACTACACTACTGAAATTCCAAGAGAGTATACTACAGGAAGAGTCAGGCTATATATTACACAGCCTGAAAGAAAAAGGGAGTGAAGCATCCAGAAAGGGTAAAGGATACGGAATGAAACTTGATGGGTTAAGAGGATATTTGATGTTATTTCAGTGCTTAGAAAATAAAGTCATATGGACAATGAACCTGGCAATATGAGCCCACTTATCAGTATAACATTGCACTGCCTCTGGCCTGGATACTTGCAATGGTCATGTTGTGAATGGTGTCAAAACTGTCCTCTCCTGAAGCAGGCTGGTACACAACTGTTGTAACTGATCCTCAGTATCCTCACTGTTGACAATGGGATGGAATTGACGTCAGAGCTGGTCCCACATATGTTCTGTCAGTGACAGAACTGGGGATGTTTCTAGCCATGGGAGTACCTCAGCAACATGTATGCAGTTCACGGACACATGCCATGTGTGGATAAGCAACATCCTCTTTAAAAACAGCACTACAATACATTCACATGAGAAGTAACACATAAAGATGTAGGATGTTACTGATGTACTCTTGACAGTATAAAAAAATCGGGCAGCAAAAACCACAGCCAGAGCTAATGTCCAGTGCCAGTAAACCACTGATGTGAATGAAATGTAACATGCAATATTTTTCTGTTTACTTTGGAAACATACAAACAGGAAATTTTACTTCAAAATATTACAGGAGACTGATCTTGTCGGTATTCTAGAAATGTTCCTAAAAGGTACAAAATATTTTCAACAAATACAAAGTGCTGGTATTATCTATAAACATACTGTATGTTAACTGAATAGATGTACGGTCATAAATGGCCACTGTAGCTGAATAAACTATAGGCAGACTTTATATGTAAAGTCTCATGTTCAAATCCATGTCATGTCTTTTTTTGCCATAAGACACACATTCCCCTTGTTCATCAGTTTTTTGTCTAAGATTCCCTCCATTGTAGCTGAAAATGTTTCAGCAATTTGGAGCTACTTTCCAACACAAGATGCAATAGAATCTCAGCTATCAATCAATGAGAATCACATCTGGTGAAGAATGTTCTCCCTGGAGTCAAAGAATTAAATTTATACTTCTATTTGACATAATATGTGAGAATGATGAGTTAGGTCTGCAGACTCACTATTTGTTCTATAATAGCTAATGGCAGTACATAAGCAAGGCAAATACTTGCACAAGATCACTTTCAATTGAATCGCATTATTCATGTGCCCTACCTCATAGTCAACAGACTATTTGCGAATGCACCATTGCTCTTGTGGAGGAAGGGAATTTGGTGTCATCAGTGGCCAGGACATGGTATGGCATTCCTGAGCACACTGCGCAACAATGAATAAAACGTTATCAAGATACTATAGAATTCAGTTGCTGTATGGGAACTGGACTCTGGTGTTTAACAATATCTGTTCACACCAGGCAATATCGTTTTTAAAATGTGAGGCAGTTGAATGACACAAGCATTGTTGTGAAGAAGAGCAAATAAGCATGAACAGAGATAATAGCAAATTGTATTTTTGTGAAAGTTAGTGAACTGTTTTGTACAAATGGACTTGCTTTAAACTTTGAAGAATATTAGTTCACTCAGTTTTGTATTGTCAACAATATTCCACCTTCAGTTAATGTAGTACATCAACAATAAATAGCAAACAGGGTAGAAAATTGTAAGTTCTTAGGTATGCGTATTGATGAAAACTTAAAGCGAAAAAATCATGTGGTACACTTGCTGAAATGTTTATGTTTGTGTATATTTGCCATCAGAATAATTGCCAATTTTAGCGATAAGCAGGTTTCTCTTCAAGCAGCTGGGAATGTTAACTACAGCCTCACAGAACATTTATTCACCTATGAAATTTGTTATCAACAATCCATCTAAGTTTGAGAGTAACAGAGATATTCGTGGGTACAACACTAGAAGGGAAAATGATCTGTATTACCCTTGAATGAATCTAACTTACATAGCTAATAGGTTACACATACAGGTATAAAATTCTTCAACAATCTACCCAATCAAACAAAATGTCTAACATATAAGAGAAATGCATTCAAATGCACATTAAGCATGTTTCACCTTGGAAACTCTCCTATACCATAGAGAAATTGTTAAATATAGATGATTAAGTCATTAAAATATCTGTAAATTGCCAGCATAGAGCCATACAAATATTGTTTTTTATTTATTTGATGTATTTTTTAGTTGTAAATAAGGATCCTTTTTTCTGTTGACACATTACATATCATAACGTTTGTTGTGAATCTGATCTATGGAACAAGGAACAAAATAACTAACTGAAACATACTACTGCATTTCTTGGGTTGATGGATATAGTTCAGAACTGGTTTCAGAAGACTGGACTACATTGCAAAAGCATGGCCTTAAAGGAGAGGCGCCAAGCTGATTAACGACTCTACAGATCAGCATTTACTGAGGGCATTGTCAACTGTGACTGGCACAACATGATATTTTCTGACAAATCAGTATTGCCTTTAGTGAATGATGGTCCAGTACAGGTATACAGGCCACATGGTACCTCTTTTGACCCCAAATACATCCACGAGTCATTTCATAGTGACCATATGTCCGTGGCAGTTTGAGGCTGGATGTGTTCCTGTGGACTTGAAATGCTTCACAAGATACATGGTCTACTTGATGTTGCCCAGTATACTCATATTACGAGTAATGTTATGGTCCCATCAGTGTGACAACTATATCCTGAGTGATCTGTTTCCACCTGATCCAATTTCCTATACACATGACAATAATGATGCAGTAGTGATCTGCAAAACAGAATGAGATTTCTCTTCTTGATTAACCTCCATCTGCACCAGATCTACACTCCATTCAAAATTTATGGGATAATACAAAATACACAGTGCAAGAAAACTAGCATGACCCCATGCCGGGAAACTGTGGTGACCTTCAAAACATCACTCCAGCTACTTGGAAGGAGCTGGCAGAAAATGAGCATTATTACTCACCTCACAGAGTCCCTTATTTGCAGACTGCAGACAGTTACTGAAGTTGAAGGCCTCTGGACAGGCTATTAAGTGGTGAAGAGTTCACATGCTGTGCCCTTTTGAGGGCCAAAATATCTTAATAAGAACTGTGAACTGTGTTTTATTAACTTTGTGATTTCTGCTAATGAAATAACTTAATGGAGTAATGCAAAAAAATGCACCAAGTCAGATACAAACCAAAACTTGTAGCCTACTTGATCGCTGAATATGACACTGAGCTACAAAAATATTATTCTACACCTTCCAGGATTTAAATACAACTTACTGCTCTTGACTCCACATTACAAATTGTAGTACCTTTACTAGGTCTGCAATGCTGCAAATGATGTGGTGCAGTGTTCATGTGGGTCTTTAGGGCATGCTTCCTTATGCTGTCAAAAAGGTGTTGATCCTTCTACCACACTTATGATTACAATTATTCTCTCTCATTACGATTAGATCTGTACACTCCATATTGTGACTGGGTCATGCCTAACATGGTGGGTAATTCACCTTCCAGCCATGACCATTTTTTGTGCTGTCAAGTGTACCATTACACAGTCAAAGTTATCTGACTCCTTACCAGCTATGACCTGAAGTCATATCCAATGGTTCTCCACACCATGCCTCTCCAGCACACTGGAAGAATAGGATCTCTCCTCAGGTTGTTGCCATACTTACTAACAATAATTCCTAGGAATAAATGTGGACAACAACTTAAACTGGAGTACACATATTGAGTTCCTATTAAATAAACTAAGCAGCTTTCCATTTCCAATGCAAATACTAGCAAACTCTACTGACACGAGTACACGAAAAATAGCATATCATAATTATTTTGAATCTGTCATTAGGTATGGTATCATTTTCTGGGGAAATTCAAGTAGTGTACCTCGAATACTGAAACTGCAAAAGAAAATTATAAGATACATGTGCAGTGCACAACAAACAGAATCTTGTCGCCCATTATTTCGGAACCTGCAAATCCTAACAGCTCCCTCCATATACATTTATGAAATTATAATCTTTGTACACAGCAGACAAAAATTATTTGAGGAAAATCACTTTAACCATACATACAACACAAGAAATAAAAATAATCTTATGTTACTCACACACCATTTGAAATTATATGCAGGAACTCCACAGTATATGGGGATGACAATATATAACAAGCCAATGGGCAAAAATATATTTAATATGAAGCCAGGGAGTCTAAAAATAAGGCTACAGCAGATTCTGTGGGAGAAATGCTAATATTCAGTAGAAGAATTCATAGAGGATGACATGATAATTTGAGAAATGGGTAATTAATTGTTAGTCTTTTATTGTATGTGTAACAAAATTGTATTATTATTATGATACCATTTGTTAAAATCAGATGATGTATGTACATGGTAAAACTTTACCAAAATTTTGACGTGTCTCCTGTACCTGAATCAAATGATTTAGATTATGTACGTTATGAGACTAATAAACCACAATTCACAATTCAGTAATCCTGGATAGTGCAGAACTGCAATTCATTGCTAGCAAAAGTTGTTTCATATGCCAAAAGAGAATTGTAAGAGCCATAGAAAATGCTGCATCAAGAAGCTCATGCAAGCCCTTATTCAAGAAACTACATATCCTTCCACTACCATGTCCATACATTTTACAAGTAATCATATTTGTAAGGAAAATCTTAGAAAGTAGCAACAATCTTGTGTCAACCAAGCAGAGTATCCACCTGTATAACACAAGGAGAAAGCAGGGCATACATGTTCAACATGCAGACACAACACTAAAACAGAATGGACCTCTGCAAACAGGAAACAGACTATACAATAAGCTACTTACATACATTAAAAGAATAAAAGACACTTCAAAATTTAAAACTGCTATCCATAAATATTTATTGCAAAAATGTTATGATAGTATAGATGGATATCTCAAAACATAAAAATTTATTGCCAAGGTTAAATATAATGTACGGAAGCTGAACCTTCAGTTGTGATAGTATTAAGCCTAAATCAATGTAAATATTCTTGTATGATTTACAAATCATTAAATCACAATGACTTGTCCAATATCATATTGTATAGCTTGTACAACAAATGATCAAAAGTACCAATAAAAATGTAATGTAATGTAATGAACAATATGTGACCCCATTCTTCAGCCATCCATGCTTCTCAGTCATAACATTATTCCAAAAACAGCTGTTAGTGTTGTGGTATTAACAGCAGCCTATGCGTGGGATGGTAATTCCCTAGGCTGGCTGTGCTATTCCCCAGCCGATGCTGAGAGATGACACAGAATATTGCAAGAAGTCCATTACTTGTTCTTGAATGTCAGGTGCAGATGTGAAGTGGTTACAATGTGCTTGGTGCACAGTCCAGCTATCCTCCCTTGTGGTAGTCCAATGTACTGACCAGAACCTTGACGACAAGTATGTCTGACCTCACATTCTCGTGCAGTCCAACAATGGACCACTATCACATGCAAATCTGGATACTGCACAATTCGGTCAGCCAGACAAATGGAGACCAACAAAGAGGCCCCTTTCAGACTCTGTCGAGTGATAGTAATGCTCACTCATGTGACTAAACAACATCTGGATGTCCTTCACAGTGTTCACTTGACATCTGATGCTGTTTGTGCTCTTGATTAATCCTACCAGGCCTGGTAACAAGACTAAACATGAACAACACTAATGCACTCTGATGGCCATTCAGTCTGTAACCCAGACCTGCATCACTAATAATTCATATACTCAATGATGATATGTACATGTCCAAAGTTACATTGACCTGACCATGCCTTCTGGGTGCTTCAACTTTTTTTTGTCAGGCTGTGGACTTCCTCCCAGATACATCTTACAGAATGAGACAATGAGAAAATCTGATAATTTAGAGCTAGTACAAAGGTTTATGAACAATCATTTGTTCCACATACCATGTGTGAATGAAACAGGGAAGCGGCATCGGACAGTGATATTAGAAGTACCCTCCATCATAAGGTGGCTTGCAAAGTGTAGATATAGACAGACAGGAGTCTTCACTTTATATGTTGAATCTGATAAGGACAAAAGTGCAAGAGACTGGATATCGGGTCCTTCATCCTCAAATTCAATGGGAACTTACTACCAGATAAGGTTAATATAATGATTGTTGTTGTTGTTGTTTTATCATGGCAACACTTTGATAACTGTGCATCTCATATCAGTAATGACAATAAATGGCAAATATTGTAAATATATCATATTATAATGTTTTATTTTATTTAGCTGAGATCATATAAGTATTAATCATCTTAACATATTACTTCAAAACATATAACTTTATGACATTTTGGTCATGTATTCAACATAGCAAAACCTTCCACATTACAAGAATCATGTATCACAAACTACAATAATCAAGTATTGCAGATTGATTCAACCAACTAAAACATCTGTGGCATAGAGCACCATAAATATCGATATTTGTTCTGTGTATAAATGGGCTATCTTTGACGAGAGGGCTTTGGAGAGGCTGTTGGCCGCTAACGGCAGTTAGCCTCTGGACTTGTATCTATGTAGAATCGAAGTGCTAATAAATCTGTATCTGAGAGAATTCTAGTTGTTTACCTACAACTATATCTTAGTCCCTCACTGGTGACCCTCTTTATTGTGTAATACGCGTCCGAGTTACTGCCCGAACGTTATTTACGCTCGTACCATGTCAGTTTTCTTCGCGATCGCGAGGCCCTTTGTTCCCTCCAGACAATGACCATTCAGCACTCACCACTGCCCGGACTTCAGCAACATCTTTCCAGCACTCCTGCCGTCATAGTGGACATGCCACAAGACTCTTCGGAATCCTTCAGCCCGAACATGCAGTGGAATTCATCGAGTGCCGCCAGTTTCTTCCAACCGCCAATGGTCGCGGACTCGGGCTTTGTTAGCCTAGACCTTTCCACGTGTTCTCCACAGAGTGTTGTTCGGAAGATTCCTACTCCTGTGTCTAACACACAATTCAATACAGTTCGTGGCGTCGAGCAAAGCTTTGCTACTTTGGAAAATCCAGTAGTAAATTCAAACTCTGCAGTTTTTCTCAAAAAAGCTAAAAAACGTGCAGAAGAAATACTCAGCATTCGACAGAGAATTACTTGCAGTATGCAAGGCCATAAGACACTTCAGAACTGATGTTGAGGGACGAGATTTCTATGTGCTCACTGATCACAAGCCGTTGGTTCCTACCATAAAAAATCCGGCGGCTGATCCGCCCCCACGACCCTTTCATCACATCGATTACATCTCGCAATTTACAAATGACATTCGTTACATCCAAGGAGCAGACAATGTTGTTGCTGATTTTCTCTCACGCGTTGGTGCTGTCACAACCTTAATTGACTTAATGGACCTACCTCGGTTGCAATCGGCAGACCCCGATACCATGCAGTTAATTTCAGACCACAGCTCCTCTCTCCAACTGGTACACTCTACTTTCCCTGGCCATTCATTCCTAAGCCCCTTCAATGCCAGGTCTTTGACAAATTACACACATTAGCACACCCCGCTGTCAAAGCTTCCACCCGTCTGGTAGCTGAACGGTTTGTCTGGAGAGACATGCGTCGCGACTGTCAGTCTTGGGCCAGGCATGTGTGTTGTGTCAACAGAACAAAGTTTCCAGGCACACTTCCCCACCCCTTGGCTGTTTTGCCCAACTGCCAGGCCAGTTTCACCAAGTTCATGTGAACCTCGTAGGCCCTTTGCCCCCCTCCGAGGGTTTCCGTTACTTGTTTACAGCTATTGACAGGATGACTCGGTGGGCTGAGGCTGTGCCTATTCTGAACATTACCTCTGAGACAGTAAGTCGAGCATTCTTAGATTCGTGGGTCTCTAGATTTGGCTGACGTGTTTACCTCACAACTGACCAGGGACAACAATTCGAGTCTTCAGTTTTCTCTGACTTATGTAAAATGTCTGGTATCGTCAAAATTCATACTTCTGCATAACACCCTCAAAGCAATGGGCTTGTCGAGCGATGGCATCGCACCTTAAAGTCTGCCTTGCGTTGCCATGACTCACTATGGGCAGAAGCACTGCCCTTCGTGCTTCTTGGCCTTCATGCGACTTTCAAGGAAGACCTCAAGGGTTCCATAGCCGAGTTTGTGTATGGCCAACCTCTGGTTTTGCCTGGAGAATGAGTCACCCCTACCCCACTTCCACGGCCCTCTGAACTCCCTTCACTTCTCGAGCAAGTGCGCTTGCACTGCAGCAAAATTCAGCTGCCACCTCCGGCTACTCATACACCTCCGCACATGTATGTACCGCGCAAGCTAGACTCTTGTGAGTACGTGTTTCTCAGAGATGACTCAATCAAAGCCCCGCTTCAGTTGCCCTACACAGGTCCTTACAAGGTCGTCAAACGCTCCAAGAATAACATGGATCCCCTCATAAAGGACTCTGTAACCACGGTCTCACTCAACCGAGTGAAACCAGCTTTCATTGAGACTCAGGTGAAACTCCCTGATTCTGCCCCTATTTCTCCCACTCCTGCTTTCAGCGGCAATCCATCTCCTCATACTATACATTTGGGTATGGATTCTCCACAGCGTGCTTCTCTGCCGAGCACTGCTTCTTCTCCGCATTCATCTAATTCGAGTGGACAATTTTTTCGAGGTTTCACTCCTCAGAGTCAAACTGCCAACCACTCGGATTCTATCATTGTGCTACCATCTTAGTGTGACAGCTCTTTGTCATGCCGTTCAATCCACGCTGGCTCCTTGTTGCCTTCGGTCACGCTCCCTCGTCTGTCAGCTGATCGCCCGAGGTTGTCGCCTGCGCAGTCCAGTGCACCTGCCACCCCCCTCTTCGCAGATGCTTCCCCATGCCATGGCTTTCCCACACCTCCCTACCATTGCTCGTACAGGTGCCACCCAAGAATTCACAACACATGTACACCCTGTTGACATACATAAATTATCTGTTGTCATAGATGGCGATACGGTGTGTGTGGTACTCGCGTGTGACAATGTTGAGGGAGGAAGTGCAGAAACTTGTGTGGTGCGCCGCTTTAAATTGAGCAGAAGTGCTGCGTGTGGCAATTTACGTGCCTTTGTTAGGCCTTCTGGCAAGGTGATTCTCCGCCTGCCTGCTGACGAAGTGCTACACCTCCAGGATGGGACGTCGTCTTCAGCCGGCAGCGTCGCTTGCTGACTTCACCATCGACATATCGGGTTCCACGCCCCGGTCTCCTACCAGTCGACCCCTTCTGCCTGACGCAGAAGAACTGTACATTACCTTTCTAACTTCTCACCCCCCCCCCCCCCCCATACAAGGGACGTACTCTATACTGTGAGGGGGGGGGGGGCTATGTGGCGTAGAGCGCCATAAATATCAATATTTGTTCTGTGTATAAGTGGGCTATCTCTGACGATCTTTGACGAGAGGGCTTTGGGGAGGATGTTGGCCGCTAACGGCAGTTAGCCTCCGGACTTGTATCTGTGTAGAAACGAAGTGCTAATAAATCTGTATCAGAGAGAATTCTAGTTGTTTACCTACAACTATATTTTATTCCCTTGCATTCAGTAATCTGTATTTATATAGAATGTAATAAAATATGCTGAATGTAAAGTCCTATATGTCAAGCTTTGGTGCTAACAGGAATAAGTTCTAGAAGTTCAAAGAACCACATAATATGCAAAATTCAAGTGTATGAATATATCTCATCTATGGAAAAATGCAATTACGATAACATGGCGAAGTGACAAAACCTATTTTCTTAATGAAGCCTTAGCAAACAAATGTGAAAAATATTTTCATAACTTATTTACATTACTTACAACTAATGGCACAAAACTCTAAGTATAATTCCACAGTAGTTTCAAACAGCCATGACAGAACATGCCTCAACATGGCAGTATCCCACTGAATTTCATTATGTTTTTCGAAAATTATTTCACAATAGTAAAATGTTTGTTACAGGATCAGAGAATACAACCCCCACATGTTTTCTACATCAAAAACAGCATTTTCTGATTTCATTTCAGTTTGAGCTACCTTGCAATTCCTTCTTGAGTATTACCCTCTTTATATAATTCAGACATATTACAAGAAACACTCAGATGGTATAACATATTAATTAGTAACATTACTTTCTTTCAAAACATTTCCATAACTAACTGTTTCACCGTTTTCATTACCTCAAGACATATGCTATCACAAGTCCATCAGAAGTAGTCAGCATACTTCTTTGTTGTGCCATCAGACTCACAGCAAACACATTACATACCTCCATCTTATTCCCAGATATAGACATATCCTACATGACAACTGATCATCACATATGGCAGTATAGAACGAAGTTTCCCAACAAAATGCTTCTAATGGCTCTGAGCACTATGGGACTCAACATCTTAGATCATAAGTCCCCTAGAACTTAGAACTACTTAAACCTAACTAACCTAAGGATATCACACACACCCATGCCCGGGCAGGATTCGAACCTGCGACCGTAGCAGTCCCGCGGTTCCGGACTGCAGCGCCAGAACCGCATGGCTACCGCGGCCGGCGTTTCCCAAAACATAGCAACCTCATAAAAATTACCAATTCCAAAATATTACAATTTAACCTTACTTCATAGATATCTCATTATAACATGAAGAAGCTCCCTACATTTCATCATCATGTTGTATCTGAACCCACCTCAACATATCATAACAATCATACATGACAAAATTGTCACCAGTTACAGTTCTCAAATCTTACATATACTCCAAAAAATAATCTCTTCACTCTAAGTGACTTTCACAGTAGAATTTACTTGAGACAGAACACAAAGGTTGTTTAAGTATGAAATTCAAACTTACTGATCTATTCCCATAACAACATCCTTTACCGTGCTTTCACTATAATAGCTATATTCAGCTGTTGACTATGTATCTTGAAAATCACAAAAACAAACCAACAAGTCTGACTCCCTATCTTCCCAGTTGTAAATATAGCACTAAAGGTCCCTAAATAGATCAAAAATTTATATTTATGCAATTTCTATAAAACCAAACAGCACAGAAACTCAAAATATATTTCTAATATAAAAACTACTTTTCCTCAAAAAAGTCAGAAACATGCCTTCTCAAAAACCAAGACAACTACTTCACTACACAAGTGTAAATGTGAACATTTATTTCAGTCACAGTAGTGAAAATACCTAAAGGCTAACCATGTTTCCAATATTCTCAGATCTAACCCGTTGGACACAAATACCATTTCAAAAACATAAGAAAGTTCAGTACAAATAATAAGAAAACTTCTCATTAATAACTTTGTGTTATCAAAACTTGTTGCCAAAAAGTAGTGAGAAAAAGTGAGGGAACTGCAAGGGAACATGGTCTTAGATCTGTGCATAACTGGTTCACACCTGATCTACAAAGGCTAAGAACTGTGTCAATGATTTCCTATGACAAATCAAAGAATAGTGAAGCAGAAGAGCAAACTACATACGGTTGAAGAACAACTACAGAGCAGAAATTAGATTAAGCATGTGTAAGGCAAACAATGATTATATTAATAAGTCCAAAAAGAAATGTAGAACACCCTGGGCTATTGTCATCACTCATTTGAGAAGAAGTAAAGATTCCTATGATGCTGATATCTCAACGCGTTTTTCATTAATGCTGGCAATATGAATAACACTGCTGCAACTGAACATGGTCATAAATATGACAACACCCAGAACTCAAATCATGGAAACTCTTTCCTGCAAAATTTGAAGATGTAGTCCCTATCATTAAATGTAAGGAGCTAAAAGTAACTGATATTATAACTGCAGTAGCAAAATTGAGTTCCTCAAAACTGGAAGACATTTATGGGCCCTCCAATTTTGTGATAAAAAAATTTTTGGATGTTGTCTTATAAACCGGATGTTTGTCAGTGGCTGTTTCCTTTCATCATAAAAATGACAGTCATTACTCCACTGCAGAAAAAAAGTGACAAGTCTTGTCCTAATAATTACTGTGAACTCTCTCTTGTACTCATCATTATGAAAGCAGTGGAATATTGCATACAGCTCCAAATCAATCATCATCTGTGTGTGAGTAATATTCTTAATGACTCTCAGTATTGCTTCAGGTCCAACTAATCAACAGCCAAAGCAGTTGAAAATATTGTTTCATTTATATTACCATCATCTGAATCAAAATCATCTGTTAATGCTATCCTCATGGATCTCAGTCAGGCATTTGACTCTGTCAGCCATAGAATACTGATAAAAAACTCTGCTGCTATGGTTCTAGAGGCTCAGAACTATCTCTGATCAGGTCCTACCTGAGTGCAGTTCAACAATATGACATAAGATGCCTTGGATATCATGCAGGGTGTGCGACAAGGATCTGTGTTTGGACCTTTACTCCACATAATACATGTAAATGACTTGTCCAGCACTATGTTGTGTAAATCCACACACTATGCAGATGATAACACTTTCGTTATAGCCAAGACAGGCTCAGGAACGTTAAAGTAGAAAAGTAGGGCTCAACTCAGAGCAGCCAATAAGGTGCTCCAAATTAAAGAATTGTGTATTAATCATGAAAAAACTGTAAATATCTTCTTTAGCTTGTGTATTAAAGATGACAGCAGTGATTGTGCTTCAGCTAAAATACTTTTACTACTCAAAATTAATATGGAAGAATCATACCAATTATATCTCTAGTAAGTTAGCATGTGTGGCATATTCATTTGGAAAACTAAGACCTTGTGTCAGTGATAAGTTTTTGCTAAATGTATACTATGCATTTTTCCACACCCAGCTGACATATGGCATTTTGTTATGGGGAATTCCCCTGGAACAGAGAAAGTTCTTGTTTGGTAAAAGAAGGTAATCAGGTGCATCTGTGGAGTCAGATATCTTGAGTCTTGTAGATCATATTTCAAAAAATTAAAAATACCAATGATTACATCCCCCTTTATACAAAGTTGTTTAATATATACAAAAGGAAATCAACAAAGTCACAAACTACAACCATCAGTTACTCAACATAACACATACATAAAACAGAAGATTTACATCACAGTTCTTAGACTTGAGAAAACTCAAGAGAGTTTCACGATTTACGTGTTGTTCAAACCTAACTGTAACTAATCTAGCAGCTTTGATGTCTTCCTTCACTCTGACCTGGTATGGATCCCAAAGGCTTAAGCAGTACTCATGAACAGGTCGCACCAGTGTCCTATATGCAGTCTTCTTTACAAGTCAACCACTCTTTCCTAAAATTATCCCAATAACCCAATGTCGACTATTTGCCTTCCTCACCACAGTTCCCACACACTCATTCCATTTCTTATCACTTTGTAACATAATGCTCATTTATTTAAATGACTTGACTGTGTCAAGCAGGACACTTGCAATACTGTAACTGAACATTTCACATTTGGTCTTCATACTCATATGCATTAACTTACATTTTGTCTTGTATCTTCCTACAGTCACTCGACTTCGACTTCTTACCGTACACCACAGCATCATCAGCAAACAGCCACAGACTGCTACCCAGCAAATCATTTATGTATATGAAGAACAACAGCAGTGCTGTCCCACTTCCCTGGGGCACTCCTGATGATATTCTTGTCTCTAATGAGCATATACTGTTAAGGACAACACACTGGGTTCTATTACTTAAGGATTCTTCGAGCAACTCACACACCTGTGAATTTACTCCATATGCTCGTACCTTCATTAACAGTCTGCAATGAGGCACCATGTCAAATGCTTTCTGGAAATCTAGAAATATAGAATCTGCCTCTTGCCCTTCATCCATAGTTCTCAGTGTTTTGTGTGAAGAAAGGGCAAGCTGAGCTTCGCACAAGCAATGGTTTCTAAAACCATGCTGATTCATGAACTTGAGCTTGTCAGTCTCAAAAATGTTTATTATATTTGAACTGACAATATATTCAAGGATTCTGCAGCAAACCAAAGTTAGGGATATTGGTCTGTAATTTTGTGTCTCCGTTCTTTTACCCTTCTTATCTACTGGAGTCACATTTGCTTCTTTCCAGTTGCTTGCACCTTTATGCTCATGAGAGATTCGCAATAAATCAAGCTAGTTAAGGGGCCAATGCCATAGAGTACTGTTTGTAAAATGGAACTCAAATTCCATCTAGACCTGTTGATTTATTTGCTTTCAAATCTTTCAGTTGTTTCTCTACACCAGGAATGTTTATTGATCTGTTGCCCACACAGGAGTATGTCTAATGTTCAAATGGCAATATGTTTGAATGACTCACCTATGTGAAAAATTTCTTGAACATGAAATATAAAACTTCGACATTTTGCTAAAGTCAACTGCCACAACATACTGGTCAACAAGGAAATGAGTGGAAGCCTTAGACAAAGTTAGTGATTTTACATACAACCAAAATTTTCTCATGTTCTTTGCCAGATCTTTTGCTAACATGTGATGGTAGTGGTAGTTGTATGCGTCATGCACAGATCTCTACTTACCTCTGCTTGTTGCCATTTGTGCACTCTCTTTTGAACCAGCAGTGCACCAGCCTTTGCTTCCTCAACAGTTTATGAATTTCATCACTAAACCGTGGTGGTTCTATTCAATTCTTTATCCACTTCATAGGCACATAACTCTCCAGACCACGATATACAGTCTGCTTAAACTTTGCCCATAATTCCTCTATGTCCATCTTACTGGAACTAAGTAATGTCAATTCACTGTCTAAGTGAGATGCTAGAACTGCTTAGCTGCTCTGTCTTGCAGAAATACTCTCCTAGCCTTCTTGACTGATATATTAACTTTAGTAACAATAGTTGGTATAATGACATCATGATTGTTAATCTCCATTTCTATACTGACATCGTCAATTAGGTCCAGCCTATTTGCAACTATGAGATCTAAGATATTTCCATTGCATCTGGGATGCAGAGCTAGCTGCTCGAGACAGTTTTGAGAAAATGTATTCAAAAATATTTCACATGACTGTCTGTCTGCATCCTCCCCTCACAATGAATCCACAGACATCTCAGTCTATACTCGGTAGGTTAAATTCACCTCCAACTATTATTTCATGGTCTGGGTATTTCCACACTACTGACCACAAACTCAGTAAATATCTCAGACCTCTCAACTTCGGGTTTCAGCCAGCTCTCGGTCTCAAGAATAATATGAGCACAAGAACCTTCCTAGAGGGCAGTAAATTATAGCAACTTGTTTACGAATACTTTGACAGTTTATTGATTTTTGACAGTCAGAGTGCCTTTACTCTGAACATAGTCTAACTTTCCTTGCTGTGTATCAACTGGTGAGTGTTCATCAGTGCACCTCAAACTACCGTCTAGCATAAAAATCCCTCATGTGTACCCACAAGTATTCTGCTACCCGAATAGCTGCTTTCTTTGCGTAGTGCACCAATGATCTACAAGGGGAGTCCTACAACCCCCCCCCCCCCCCCCCCCACAATAACACAGGTCTATAAATCTGCATCCAAGACCATCACAAAGTCGATGAAGCCTTTGGTTGAGACCCTCCTCTTGGCTCCAAACCAAGGAACCCTGATCAACTTTGGGAACAATGCTGCAAATTGCAAGCTCTGCTTGCACTACGTGTGTGAGGCGAGCAGCCCTCACAGTCGTGGGTAAAGCAGGTAGCAGACTTTTGGCTTACAGGTAGAATACTAGGGAAATGTAACCAATCTACATAGTAGATTGCTTACAAATCACTCATGTGACCCATCCTGGACTAATGCTCAAGTATGTTGGACCTGTAATAAAATAGGACTAATGGGATATTGAACATATACAAAGAAATGGTAATACGTTTGTTCAACCCACAGGTGAGTGTCACAGTGATGCTGAAAGAACTGAACTGGCAGACTTTCTCCTGAGAAAGCCTACTAACAAAGTTTCAAAAACCAGCTTTAAATGACAACTCTAGGAATATCCTACAATCCCCTACATATAGCTTCATATGGCTTGCGAGGATAAGAGTAGATTAATTTCAGCACATGCATTGGCATTTAAACAATCATTTTTCCTGCAGTTCGTACATGAATGGAATGGGAAAAAGCCCTAATAACTGATACAATGAGATGTACCCTCTGCCATGCACTTCACAGTGGTTTGCAGAGTATAAGTGTAGATGTAGAACTCTACACTACTATCACACTCATTTCGATGTGAAACCTTGTTGATAAATTGGGAAAAAAGAAAAAAAGCTCAGAAACCAACTGGCTAAGGAAGAAATTAAAAGTGGAGAAACAAATATTGGAATACCTGGTGCCAGCCTACTATCTCAATAAATACATAGAAGCTTGGGACTGGAGTACCTTCTCCAACAAACTAAGACTGATTATGGGAACTGCTACTGAACTTCATAGAAAGAATTTATCACTTTATGCAGGCTGCGGATCAGTCATGTCAAGCTCACTTGTGATTTTATATTATGATGAGAGAATGCATTTCACTGTCTGCACATAGGACCCCACTCACGATAGTCCATATATTGAGAGAATGTGCTATCCTGGCGAAACTAGAGAGAATGTATGCTGAGTACCTCTTTGCCTCTCATACTAGCAGATGATGAATTGGCTTTTAGATGAATACTAAGATTCAGAAGAGAAAGTGGATTTATCACAAAATTTGGCAATCAGCTCAGCTTTACATAGTGTTTAGGGTTGATGAGGATGGGGAGCCTCTTGCTGCAATAAGATCCTGAGGGACCTCCAACTGTGTTCCATACCCACACTGATATACTCAAGAAGTTCTTTTATCCTTTTAAGCATTCAATCATTTAATGCCAGAAACCCTTGTCTGCCTTCTCTCCCCATTTTAGACATAACTGATGTTAGTATTTTGCCTTCTCAATTTAAGTCAGTGTGTAGAATAAATGTGGTGGAAGAGCCTCAGGACAGCATTATTCAAGAGTATTTTCTAGCTACATGGATATTCTTCCTCTGCTTTTTATTGCTTTAGTCAAGTAATAAATCACAGGAACATGGTGACCTGTTGAGAACACTTATGCATTCTTGTGCAATGTCACTCAACCCTGAGGTAGGTGAGTTCAAATCCTGGTGGTGGAACAAAATTTCACTGCCAGTATTTGGCCAGCAAGACTAGGAGAGTTGGTGTCATAAAGTTCCTGGTCACCAGACTTTGAGCCAATGTACTGGTTTAAATATCAAATCTCTCTGCAGTGTCTCATGAAGTGAGGGCTTGTGATACTGTTGATGGATGGGAATATCATGCTTGATGGCAACTGTGGTGCTATTTTCAAGGTATAGGCTATATACTGGCACTGGTTTTCACTCTCCCCCTTATCCTTATCATCATCATCATCATCATCATCATTATCATCATCCAAATAAACATTACACAACATTACGGTATATTGGTAATTTTCGCTTATGGACCGTCTGACAGCAACTGAATAAAACACAATTTTAGTGCCATACGCGTTTCGCCTTTATTTTCTGCAAGGCATCATCAGTGGCAGGTTGCGTAGACAGTTTCTTACATATTACGCTCCTGTTGCATTTTTGATGTTGTTCTTCTTCCTATGAGCCCCAATTTTTCCGCATTCCACAGCACTATGCACTGAACACTTGTTTTAATGCAATGTTTTGGTTCAAGAAGTCATTACACAACATTTCTTTCTCTCTCTCTCTCTCTCTCTCTCTCTCTCCCCCCCCCCCCCCCCCCCCACACACACACACACAACATAATACATACATGATGTAATATTAGATATACTGTAATGGAGCACACGGAAAAAAAAGGAGAAACAGGAACATGTTATAGTATGTAGGCAAGATTCTGCAAAAGGTCACTGTTTATCCTTGGTATCAGAGTCATTATTAACTGTGAAGTTTGTCTAGGATGGATTGGCTGATGACCTTTTGACCTTTTATTATAATCCCTACAAAGCCACAGTCATCACCATCACTGTCCTGAGTTTGGATCCAGAATGAAGTTATCATTCTACAATGGTGTCCCCCCTGAAATGGAACTTGAGCCTAAATGTTTACATTTTATGTGCAATGTTTCCTCAAGTATGTATCACAAACAGAATCAAGACTACAGTCTTCCAGGATCTCCCTTCTACTTTTAAAGCATTGAGTCAATTCGTGAAGTACATCTGGGTGGCACATATGGCAAATCACTGATTTGATGCTCACTCCCACACTCATTTTTACTTTGTCTGGAATGTTCAAATGCACCATTGTTTGGCTTTAATTGAAATCCTGAAATAACTGCCTCCTCTTTGTTGCAGGATACAATGAATGCAAAGTCAGCACATGTAGTACTTTTCACTGGAATCTTTCTACTAAAGTTAATGGACAGTAAGTAAATTTATTTGTCGAAATAAAATTGTATTTCATACGTGATATTGTAATGAATGTGAACTAACAAGACACTGATAATGAAACAATGATGACTGGACAGAAAACACCATTTCAAGAATTAAGATTTTTCATATACCTTGTGCAAGGGAAATGTAAGGCTGTAAAAAAAATTTAAACGACATAGCCTACACAGAAGTAAAGAAGACATTAATTTACCTGTCAACTACTCTTGTAAAAGTAGATTAGGGGAAAGTGTATAACAGTGGTGGTTAATAATAGTAGTCGCTTGCAGACACTTGGTAGTGTTTTGTCAAGCATCTTACATTGTTTAGACTTTAAAAAAAGGTCAGAAAATTGCCAAGAATCTTCATAGGTGTGTATATGTAAAAGCTCTAGTCAGATGTGTTACAATAATTACTCATTATTAATCATGAAAGAGAGAGAATAAAGTTTTTTAATTGTATATATTCTCCTTTAATCATGGTTGGATTTGGCTACTTGTGATTCACAATGTCAAATTATACTAATAATTTGAAATCCGCAAAACATGGAAGGTTGTGCCATACAAGATCACATAACACACATTTGCGTGCCATACAACAAATTTGCTGGGTAGTGTTTTATTTTTGCATTTATAATATGAAATTATTATAGATGGTTTGTATATTACTAGAATCAAAGAACACGCTTCTCCTACTGTGCAGAATAGATATAAATCAGAATTCCATCTGTCATAGTATAAATATTTCATCATTAGTTGCTAAACTGTAATTTGCTCCAAAATAACATCAACAAATATACCTAGTATCTTATCTTGTCTAGTTAAGATTCACTGTTACATCCACAATCTGCACCAATGGCATAGGCACCTTCTGCTGTTTCCTCCAGAACCTAGCACATAGATCTATTCCCAACTCTGCTCCTTCCTGGTCTTTATCAGTGAAATGAGTTATCCTCATGGATTTTATCCCCAACTCTCTGCTTCCTGGAAAGTGTTTGACCCAGTGCCCCTCTCAGCACTGTTAACAAAGGTACAAGAATACCGAATAGGTTCCCAGACATGTGAGTGGCTCAAAGACTTCCTAAGAAATAGGACCCAGACACAAAGGAATTAAAGACATTAGCTGTCAGTGAGCATTGATTTGTATCAGTGGGGCAAATTGAAAATTTTTGCTGGACCAGGATTTGAACATGGATATCCTGCTTACTAGGCAGATGCTCTGACCACTGTGCCATCCATACACAGTCACAAGTGCACAGACACACCCTGGCACGCCTCCCATTAGACCCAAATTCGCAACGTATGCCAGGGACTACTGATTTGGTGTTCGTGCTCATTAGCATCATTACTTGTGGCATCTCATTGATTCCCAGAAGAGTTCACACTTAGTGTGCAGCTGCACTGAAGGTATAAATGGCTGTCATCACCTTAACCACAGATGTGGTGTCTGTTCTTTCAGACATTTCCAGAAGAACAAACACCATTTTGATCCTGCAGCAACTATGAATCAAGACACAAAGGAATTAAAGACATTAGCTGCCAGTGGGCAATGATCTGTATCAATAGGGCAAGCTCAAAATTTGTGCTGAACCAGGATTCGAACCCAGGTGTCCTGCTTACTAGACAGATGCACTGACCACTACGCCATCTGGACACAGTGGTCACCACAACTGCACGGACTTACACTATCAGAGTCAGACCAAGGTTCTCAAATTGTACCATACTTTATTAATATAATGCACCTACTCATTAGCCTCATTATTCATGGCATCTTGATGATTCCTATAATAGTTCAAGCTTGGTGTGCATATGCACTGAACCGAGCGAGGTGGCGCAGTTGATAGACAATGGACTCGCATTCGGGAGGACGACGGTTCAATATCGTGTCCGGCCATCCTGATTTAGGTTTTCCGTGATTTCCCTAAATCGCTCCAGGCGAATGCCGGGATGGTTCCTTTCAAAGGGCACGGCCGACTTCCTTTCCCCTCCTTCCCTAATCCGATCAGTCCGATGACCTCGCTGTCTGGTCTCCTTCCCCAAACCAACCAACCAACCATATGCACTGAAGGGATCATAGGCCATCATCGCCTTACTTGTATATGTGACATCTACTCTACAGACATATCTGAAAAAACAGACTCCATATATGTAATAGAGCCCAGTACTCATTAAAGCCAAGGGTATGGTCAGTAGTGCCCCAGGGAAGTGTGATATGACTGATCTCATTATATAAACACATAAATGATCTGACGGTCAAAGTGAGCAGCAATCTGTGGCTGTTTGCTGATGACACTGTTGTACAGGAAGGTATCATCATTGAGTGACTATAGGAGGATACAGGACTTAGAAAAATGTAAGTTAATGCAGATGAGTAGAAATAACAGTCCTATAATTTTCAGATACAGCATTCTCGAGAATAAAGGTCACTGTTAGTGATCTTGGCAAAGAAGTTTATCTGCTCTAGGCTGTTATCACAGTTCACCCCTTGTGGCTCAAAATGAGTAAAGTAAGGCATTAAGGGTGCAATGGTTGACACAGTCAAATCAATTAAATATGCAAGCATAACATTGCAAAGAAATATGACATGGAAGCATGATAGCAGGGAAGGCGAATGATCAACTTCAGTTTACTGGGCGAATTTTAGGTAAGTGTTATTAGTTTGTTATGGAGACCACATATAGAACACTAGTCTGACCCATACTAGAATACTGCTCAAGTGTCTAGGATCCCACCATGTCAGATTAAAGGAATACATCGAAGCAATTCAGAAGCATGCTGCTAGATTTGTACCGGCACATTTCATCATCATGTGAGTGTTACAGAGATGCTTCATGAACTCAAATGGGACTCCCTTAAGGGAAAATAACATTCTTTTTGTGGAGCACTATTGAGAAAATTTTGAGCACCAGCATTTGAAGCTGACTGCAGAACAACTCTATTGCCATCAGCATACATTTAACGTAAGGACCACAAAGGTAAGATAAGAGAGATTAGGAATCATATGGAGGCATGTATACAGTCTTTTCCCTCTATCTATTTGTGAGTGCAACGGGAAGAGAAATGACTAGTAGTGGTACAAGGTACCATCTGCCATGCACCATATGGTGGCTTGTGTAGTATGTATGTAGATGTAGATGCCTTCACAAAATCCCCTGTCCATACGAAGTGTACAAACCAACAGGAATACCTCCAATCTGACTACTGACTTTTCAAAGTCAAAAAGTCTCTAACAATCTGAGGTGCCTTGCTATATTTGGGCACTGTATCTGCAGTAGGAAACAGAAATTTCCCACATGCACTAACAATCTTAACATAGATTTTACAGATGTCCCGTTAGATCAGAAATAAATTTCCTGCAGTCTTTTACAGTATTTAGTTTCATGACACAAACAGACCTGCCACCATTTCAAACTAGCCACTTATTGTAATCCTTATCACCTAATATCACCCAAGCTTCTAATAAACAGATAATAGAAAGTTTCCAGGCAGCCACATTGGAACCAGAATTGAGGGGTTTATATTATAGACACATTTTTATCTACCTTTAACTGTTGTTTTGCCAAGAAAGCACTAATCTGTGATTATAACAAAATATTTTTTTTTTTAAATTTAATTACAAAAGTTTACAAAAGTTGTGTGCATAGAAAAAGGAATTATATAAAATGAAAACTCTTAGAGCAGACAGAAGTAGGACTGATTTTGTACTACAATAAATATCATTCTGTTCAAGGAAACTGATTAAAAATTTTAAAAAACTTAATGGGAGTTGAACACATTACGCACTGAGAATTAACACTAGAACTCAACTGTCCAAAGTAGCAAAGTCACAAGATAATGCCACCGAGCGACCCCCGCCCTCCCATGCCCGGTAGTGTGGAGCATGGTGGAGGGATGCCACTTTACATGAGTTCATAATTTTGGTGCCAGGCAGTCAGTGCAGGAAGTGGAGGCATCAGAGTCGGCAGTGCAGCAGTGCCATTGTTCCAACAGCTGCACAGGCAGAGACAAATCAGCAGAAGGTAGGACGACTGCATTGGGAGGTAGATAGTTGAGTGACCATCCTGGTTTCAGTCGATTAACAGACACTGTCTGTGGCCGTCCATGTAGGTGGCTGACGAATGTGTTCGTTCCGCAATATAACATACAGTGAGGGCCTGAATAAGGCAGCTGCTGCACTGCCTGCACAGTGACATCCCACAACATAACAAAGTCGCACTTAGTAAGGTCCTTGTGGATGAACACAGGTGGGGTGGTGTGGGGACAGGGCAAGAGGGTGCGGAGGTGTGCAATGTGTGTGCATGTCTGCTCGACAAGTGCGGGGAGATCCTTGGATGCGGCTGAAGGTGAATCCTCGACGAACTTGGCAGGGAGAAGGAGAGACTCACGATACAGAACCTCAATGAGTGAGGCATTAAGATCTTCTTTATGGGCCAAGCGAATACCTAGCAGGACCCCTGGAAGAGCTTCTGACCGTAGGCCTCCATGGCACATTAGGGCAGCCTTGAGTGTGAGGGGCCACCACTCGCCAATACTGTTCACCTCCAGGTGGTAGGCTGTGGTATGAAATTTGACGGCGACGCAGAGTTTGCAGAGGTATGCGAAGAGGGCAGACTGAAACTGGCATCCCTGGTTGGTCGTGACAGACAGAGGACAGCTGGAGAGAGACGAACGAGCGAGCAGCGGTCTCTGCCATGTTGTCCATAAGGGGGACCACCTTGACCCAGCGGGTCACACGGTCAGTGATAAATAAGATGTATCTGTAACCCTCGGAAGGGGGGAGGGGAGGGGACCAACGACGTTGATATGGACATGCCGAAAACGCCCCTTTGGAATGACAAACCTGCCCAATGGACGTTGAGCATGCCTGCTGACTTTGCTGTGCTGGCACAGAATGCACGCAAGGCTCCACGTGCGACAGTAATGCTTCACATGAGGTCAGACGAAGTGCTCCATAACCAGCCACATCGTGGCTCGTGTCCTAGGGTGAGCTAAGCCATGTAAAGCGGTAAAGACCCTATGACAAAGGGTGGCAGGGACCAGGGAGTGGATTGTGCCTGTAGAGGTTTCACAAGGGACAGGGATCATTGACCTAGGAAATATATGGGGTTGGGCAGAGAGAAATGAGTCATTGTCTGATTTTATTCACTGTATATCATCATCGTCAGCTTGTAAGGTGAGCTCCTCCAGATTCAGTGGTGTGGTTAGCATGCAGATGCAGGAAAGGTAGTGTGCCACAACACTCTCCATGCCACGGATATAGCATGCATCAAAATAGTGCTGACAGATGTAGTCCATATGGCGGAAACACCTCGGCGGAAGGTCCTTAGCCAGATTATGAACAGCACCCATGAGTGGCTTGTGATCTGTATAGATCGTGAAGGGTTGCCCCTCGAGGTCACTACAGAAATGTTTAATTGCCTCATACACCGCAAAGAGCTCATGGTCAAACGTCAACCACTTGCACTGGCTCCTAGTAAGTTTCTTGGAAAAGAAACGGAGGGGTTGGGTGGAGTCAGTGGTGTGCTGTTGTAAAGCAGCACCCAAAGCTGAGTCCCTGGCATCAGTCGGGATCGAGACACAGGCCTCAGGGTGAGGGTGGGCAAGTGTTACAGCTTTGGTGAGGGCAGTTTTTCGGTTACCAAAAGCATCGAGCATCGGTTTGGTCCACTCCAACTTCCATTTTCCAGTGGTGTTTTTGCCAGAGAGAGTATTGGTGAGGGCAAATTGGATGGAGGCAGCTTGAGGAATATGGCGGCAGTAAAAGTTTGCCATACCCAGAAAACGACATAGCTGAGCATAATCCTCAAGGAGAGGAAGTTCAAGTATGGTTTTGACATGAGAACTTGTTGGTTGGAGGCCGTCCGTAGCGATGGTATGGCTGAGAAAGGTAACAGATGTGGAACTCAGTTGAGATTGATTGTGACGCCACTGGTAGCGAGGGCCAAACAGACTGCATCGTGGTGAACTTGATGTTCCTCAGAGGAGGAGGAAAAGATAAGTATATATCATCTAAGTAAGCACAGGCAAATGGCAGAGGGAGCAAAATGGAATCAATGAACCACTGTCACATCTGGACAGCATTTTTCAATTCATAAGGCATGTAACAGTATTCAAATAGGCCGAAGGGTGTGATGGTGGCTGTCTTAAGAATATCTGGTGGATGCATAGGAATCTGATGATATGCCTTGGAACAATTTAAATCAGAGGAAAAGATAGAACCATGAGTAACTGCATGAAATCCGGGATATGTGGAATGGGGTAGTTATCAATAATGGTGCGGGCATTAAGGAACCTGTAGTCCCTACACATGCGTAAGGTACCATCCTTTTTGGGAAGAAGGTGAATAGGTGAAAACCAGTTGCTACTGGAAAGGTGAAGGATGCCTGACGCCAACAGATCCTGAACGAGCTCCTTGATGCATAGAAGTTTGAAAGCATTAAGACACTTGGCCTTACAATGAACAGGTGGGCCATCGGTGGTGCAAATCCTGTGACAAGTGCCATTCCGATGGCCGATACTCGCGTAGGGGGGCAGAAAGAGGGGGTCAAGGAGGTATCCACAGGCAACATCGGTTCGCTGACCGTGCTGAATCGGGGCGGCATAGGTGGGGTGTCAGCTGCAGTCGGCTGTGGAAGGCATGAAGCAGGAGCGAAGCAGTGCGAAGAATCTGGAGGGGCGCATGTAGGTGCATCTTGTAGATTTGTCCATGGCGATGTGAAAAAAACAGAAAGTGGTGGAATGCTCGACACAGGAGCACATGGGTGAGAAGATGCTGTAGAGGCATGTGTAGGGTCGCCTCTCTGCAGGGCTGCAGATAGGCAATGTATGATACACGGTGCATGTGACAATTCTGTGGAGGCAGCGGCGATGCAGGTGTGTAAGGCATCATTCATGGGTGTGGAGTTTGCCAATTTGTTAGCGCACATGCAACAGATCAGAGAGCTGTGTGGTTATGCGCTCAACCAGGGACTCACACGTAGAAAGTGTAGCCAAGGAGATGGAGAGCGAAGTCATGCTGAACTCATGTGAGTGCGGAACTGTAGAGCCAGACACATGGCAGAGCGCAGCAGCCTGCAGGTCTGGTGAAAGTTTGTAATGGTGTAGAAAATCCAAACCGATCACAGGTTTATCCAAATCAGCAGCATGGAAGGTCCAAGGGTAGGTGTTAACTGGTGATAGGTGGAGTGACTTCTAGATGGAGCCATCGACTGCAATAGAAGAACGATTGGTGGCGATCAAGGTGAGGGTAGGAGGAGATATTGTATTGACAGTGTGCTTGGCTGGGATTATGCAAACATTGGCGCCAGTGTTGACAAGAAAACAGATGTCTGCTGATATGTCTGTGTCACAGAGGCATTGGATCTCTGAAGCAAGTGGTGCAGCATTGAACTATAGGTGCCACCAAGGTAAGTGGAAGGGCATGGCGTCTAAACATGCCTGCCAGTCTCGTTTGGGTAGGTGCAAGGCACATGGCAGTTTCGGGTGGTGTCCCTGTAAGTAGCATGGAACCAGCACAGTGGGTAGGCCAGTTGGTGTAGCGGTGCGATACATGAGGGGTTGCAGCTAACTGTGTAGGGGCCGGTAGCCGATAGGGTTGCTGCTCAGGCAAGGTCAGCAGCTGTCAGGAGCCTGCTGGCAGTACATCCTGTAGGCCTGTAGGCCGCTAGGTGGCAGCCACCTGAGACAATTAGGGGGGCACACTGGCCTCTGCTGACTGGGCACAGAACCAGAGGTGCAAGTGTGCCAGCTGAGGATGATGGAGAAGATGTTCATGACAGGCGGTGTTGGTGACAAATGATAGCAGTGACATGAGACAGTAGATGAAGTTGCAGATCCGAAGGCATTTTGACCATCCACAATGTCCAAAGCATGGCATCAGGTAATGCTTGATCACCAATTAATGCACATAGGTGCCGCCAAAGCTGTGAAGGAGTACGGATGTTCAGATCCTCCTCGTGAATAATGTGGTGAATAGCCTCTGCCAGAGAGCAGGGAAGGCACTTGATGAGCAGTGCTTTGGCTGCCAAATATTTGTGCGAGAAAGATGGTGAGAAAAGAAAATTTCTGATGAGGTCCGTAAGTGCGTGTAGGTGGCTCACCAGGCAGACAAAACAGGTGTTGTCGTCCGAAATGCTGTCAATGTCCAGTAGGTGGTCCACTAATGTGAACCAAGTTTTTGGATTGTCTTTTTGTAATGGAGGTAGCATAGGGAACCTTCCAGGTAACACATGTTGAGGCAGCACCGGCAGACTGAGATCGGTAAGAGCAGAGAAGGATGCCTCTGATGGCGGAAGTGTGGTAGCGGTGAATGGTGCATTGCCTGAGGTCTGTGTGGGGCAGTGGCTGCATGCAGCACACGGTGCGGAGGTAACGAGTGTATAAGTTGGCACAGTGTGTCCATTCTGCAAGGCTGCCGAAGAACACGGTGCAACAGCAGGTGGGAGGTGGTCGCAGTGAAGCCATGGGAGCTGACCCGGTAACCAGTGCCAGTAGAATGGCCGACGGCCATTACGAAAGCGGGCAGAAGATGGTGCACCCACGGTGAGGCAGTCATGGAAACCGGTGCAGTCAAGGTGGCCGGTGTTGCCGAAACAGCATGCAGGGAAGGGGGGCACTTCAATACTATATAAATTAGAATGTGCTACCTCTTGCATAGAAATCTTCGATTCACAGTTCTGGAACTTTGCCGGCACATCAAGCCATCCCAAAGGTAATGTTGTACATGAAGGATAAACCACAATGTCTCTAACTGGAAGGTCATCCACATTGTGGTTAGGTGACGTGAACTGTTCATGTTGTGGCTGTTGTTGTGCTGCCACGCTAGGCAGTGGCCACATTGAGCCGGGTAAAATTAGGTGGCTGCCAGCGTGGCCGGGCATAAATAACTGTTCACTTTTAACCAAGTTCAAATTAGGTACACTTGTCCACATATGATCACAATCGGCAGAGTTGATGGGGCACATTACACTTGCACCGAAAGTCACTGGTAGATCCATTGTGGCGGAAACAATGTGGTCTGGGACACAAAGTTCGTAAATGGCGAAAACATGCACAAAATAACTCAAGATGAGAAGACGATGGTGTCGGGTTCACCACTGTGGTTATCATGAAGGAACAGCTGAGAGTGAACACACACTAAGTATTGAACACACATTTATTAATCACTCGTACATAACAAATATGGCAGTTGGACATGTTACACACCGAAAGTCAACAGTAGAACTCAACTGTCAAAGAACCAAAGTCACAAAGATAGAGTGCTCTCCGCCAGAGACGCCACAGTATCTTAAATTAATGATTCACTTAACAAAGTTAAATCTGCATGGACAACAGTTAAAAGAGAAACAGAGACATCAGTTAAGGGGTGTAACAACATTTTTACTACAGCAAACGGCAAAATAATAAATTATACCAGTCAGGTAGCCAACATATTTAATGATGTAGAGTTGGAGTGTAATTTCCTTAGTCCATGGCCTCTTAGACCATGATGGCCACCTGGTAACATTCATTATCAGTGCATGATATAAATAAAAATAATTGGAAAACTTCATAGGTAATAAATTAAAAAGGAGTTAGAGATATCAAGAATATTTGCAAAATCCAGGCTGGAAATCTGTGCACAACACCCCTGGTGTAAGTGAAAAATATAATATATTCTGTGACATAGCCTTCTTTGAAAATAGTTTTCCTAAGAAATTAACCAATGGAAGCAGATTAAATGCACATATACCCAGTTCAGAATATCATGTCAGACTAAGAAAACACTGCACTTGGCATCAAGGGACACTAAATGATGACAGAATTAAATCACATTACAAACTTTGCTGTAAAATTCTAAGCAAAATCTATATGTTCCTAAAAAGAGAAAGAGAGAGAGAGAGAGAGAGAGAGACCTCCAGCAAAAGATAAAACCTAATTGGAACATACTTACACAGCTTACATGTACTTTGACAGATGATAAACTAGAATCAATAAATCAAAAATTACTTGAGAATATTTTGTGACTTGTCAAAGGCTTTTGGTTGTGGGGGACATGATAATCTCATGCAAAAGTTAAAACATTATGGAATACTAGGCATGTCAGGTTCATGGTTTTTATCTTGTCTGAATGACAGAAACTAATGTGCATCAGCTCCATATCAATACCATAATGACAGGCACTTGGAATTTGAAGCACTCAGGCACAGTGTATCACAAAGTTCAGTTTTGTGTTTTCTGTTGTTTCTGATATACAAAAATGATCTTCCACTTGCAAGTTCAGGAGATACAAATTTTGCACCTTTTGTAGATGATACAAGTATAAGAATAAAATATAATATCAGCCCCTTTTACTGTGAAAGCAGCTAATGAAATACTGGAACACATCAACAAATGGTTTATGACAAGTTTTGGCATGGCTTAGTACATACAGTTCAGTACTTCTTACCAAACTTCACAAGTTCTAAAAAGAGTTTCTCAAACAATGAAATACAATAAGTACAAAGTGTTAAGTTTTTCATACTACAGATGGATCAAAACCTCAGTTAGAAAACCCAACACCTAGAATTAATCAAGTACCTTGTGTCACCCATGCTTGCAGTACACCAGATTACTGATATCCATGATACAAAAAAGATAAAAATAGTTTATTACAGAGATACTTTTTTCCAGAATACAAAAGCTCATTACAAGTATTATAGCTGGCATTAGTTAAAGAACATCCAGCAGTGATCTCTTCATAAAACTGAGTATTTTGAAAAATACTTCACAAAACATTCCTGGGTGCACATGTATTCAGGAAATGCCTTCTGCACCTGAATTTCAAGCAGAGAATGTAGTGATGATGAAGACTGAATTAAAGAACTTTCTATTGGACAATACCAGCTACTCCACTCAACAGTATCTTCTCAGAATCTCTTAAATTTGATGTTTTAGGTTAATGTAGGGACTTCATAAAACAAATTACACATGGCGTCTCATGGTAACACAATTTCTCAGCAAGAGTGAAGCTTTCTCAGAAGAGAGTTCATGTTTCAGGTTTTCTGATGGTGTTCAGGAAACAGGTGTATCACAGTGTGCGACTGAAATGGCATGGCAGCTGGAAACATACTCCAGAGTTGAAGTTAGTGGGACGATGAGTCTTGTGGGCAAAACATCTAAACTGCACACAGGTTCATGATGAAATTCTTGTGGTATGTGAACCAAATGCAAAATTTGGTTAAGCGGAAGTTAAATGATCCCAACAATTTGACCAAGGCTGCTCAGACATAGGTGATGCTGGTCAGGAAGTCCAGATCTTACACCATGTGATTTTCCAATGATGAGGATATTCACAGAGCAGTTCTTCAATGACTCTGTTACCTAAAGGCATATTTATATCATCAAGGCATTGAATATATTCTGACCATTGTGTACAGAGATTTACTGAATATGTTCAAAAATAATGTAATGAACCTGTGCACTCTGAAGTGTAGTGCAGCATTCAATAAAAGTTAGTTAGTGTGCTATAATAATGTGTAACTTACTTTCTGAAGTCTGAAGATATGTGTGCATGACATACTATCCGTGCTACAGACTACTGATAAGCTGAGGCTAATGACAAACCTTGGCACCTAGCTGATCAACGCCATGGCACCTGTAAAGCAAAAGCTATTTAATATCTTAGGTTTGACAAGGAAGGAAAAGGAAAATGGCAATGTCTTTGCATAAGAAACCATCATAGCATTTACTTAAAATAATTTAGTGAAACCACATAAAAAAATAGGTCGGGATTGCCATCTGGAGATTAGAATCCAATATCTTTCATAATGCTTTCTCCAAAAATTATTTTGAGCAGTGACTCCAAGAGCCAACACAACATGCAAATATTTTGCAACAACATATCAGACTTCTTTGCAACAAAAAATTCTAAGCAAGTAGGTTCTTGGCAGATGATGATATCTTTCACCATTTATTAACATCATCAAAAGATCAAAATACATTTCAAAATAGTGTAGGCAAGATATCGGCTAGGTAAAAAAGTGACAATTGATCCTAATAAATAAATAAATAAATAAATAGGTCCACCACATGAAAACCAAAAGATTCCTTTAAATTTTGGTAACATGAATCACACAGCTTTGAAGGGTGTCGATTCAAGTAAATACCTAAGGATTATTATTATGAACAACATAAATTGGTATCATTATATAGGGAATGTTGGGAGGAGGGATGGAAACCAAAGATTGTGGTTTATTCGTAGAACACTTAGAAGGTGCAATAAATCTACTAAAGAGACAGCTTATGCTATGCTTGCCCATACTCTTTGGAATATTTTTACACAGTATTGGAGCCTGGCCAGATAGGATTGATAGTGAATATCAAAAAAGTTCAAAGAATGGCAGCTTCTTTTTATTATTGCAAAGTAGCAGAGGGGGTGTTAAGGATATGATAAGCAAGGGGGGTGGTTAATGGTAATAACAAAGGCTTTTTAATTGTGATGACTTTCCATAATATTTCAATCATCAACTTTCTCCTATGACCATCAAACTATTTTGTTGTCTCCCACCTACATAGGGAGAAATGACAAAATGAGACAGTAGAGAAATAGTCTGAAAGTTGTTCTGTGAACCTTCTGGCAAACACTTAAGTGTCAATTCCAGAGTAATCAAGTACATGTACACTTATTTACCACCAGATGACATATAAATCACATGTTAATGTTGAAAGTTTCTGCTTCCATATATGTAAGATCATGCATTTATTCTGTGAAAATATAGCACATTGAAAATAACAGATAATTTTTAATCATACTGCATTTTACAATTTTTGAATGCACTGCTGCAGGCACCATTACTTTCAGTGGCATCGTCATATCCAATGGCATCATCGCTTCTGGCATAACACTGCAGACTCGACATGCTTCTGGTCTGGCTCTCGCAGGCCATCCTTCCCTGCTTAAGCTTGCCCACAACCCAGCCCTGTCAGGTCCCTTCTGCACCTTCTGAGAGATCTCACACACTTCTCCAATTATCCCGCAGAAAGGCCACACACCTCATGCTTTGCACTGGTTTCAGATGAGCAACATAACAAAATACAATATTCGTCTTCTTCTTATTATTCTTCTTCTTCTTCTTCTTCCTCTTCTGCTTCTCTTTCTCCTAAGAGGTCACAGGCCCTGTAGACTATGCACTGCATCTACGATCTGCTTCCACTGTCTTCTATCTCTCGCAGTCTCTCTCCACCCTGCGGAAGATCCTAATGCTGAGAGGTCCTTCTCTATGTCATCTTTCCACCTTGTATGAGGTGGCCTGGAGAGTTCCTTCAAATGCTTTCTTGGTGATTCTGTTTTCCATTCTAGCCACATGTCCAGCCCATTGCAGTCTCCTACTTTTTAATTTCTGATTGATAGTGGGTTGCTTCATTAACTGATAAATTTCATTGTTCTTTTGAATTCTCCATATGCCATTCTCAAACACAAGTCCCCAGTAATAATTAGCATATCATTAAACTTATTATATTACAAATGTGAAGGTGACAATAGCAGTGCTGATGGCTCTTGTGAGGTTGCTCTGGAAAGTGCTGGTGCCACGAAAACTGGTGGGAGTCCTGAAAGCTTTGACTATGTAGACAAAAAATGACGGCCTGGAAGGTGTCAAGGAGTGGCATGGAGAATAACATGAAATGTGTAAGGTGTTGAAATGTGGCATAGAGGATGCCACAGAATATGTAATTTGTGGATGAGCACTGGAAATGAGGCAAAGAGACCAGAAGGGTATCAAGGAAGACGCTACAGAATGTAGAGTGTGCACTGGAGCACGAAAATTGGCAGACTAAGCATTGAATTGGTCCCGAAAGTGGATATAAGACACATAGGATGGTTTGTACCTGGGTTAAGGAACAGAAGAATGTGACAGGGATGAACACCAAAACAAGCAAGGAGAAAAATTAAAAGAGACAGTTGGCACTGAGAGCACACATATGCAGCGAAAATTATCAGCAATGGTCTGAAGTAGTGCTTGGGTATGGAAGGCTACTCTGGGAAAGCACAAAACTGTGGGGACATAATCCCTAAGTCAAGTATTCTCCTTGCTAAGGTGGTCGGGACAAGAACATTGAATCTTCGATCCTCGGTGCTGGTGAGTGTGACTAAATGTTGCAAACTTTGATCCTTGTCACCATTGTAGGAATAAGGAGTGTGCAAACATTGATTCTCATCATCATTGCAGTGGGACTAGTAGGAAGCAGATTATGGTCTGAATCACCACTGTAGCAGGACAATGAGGGAGCAAACAGGACACTTGTTGCCATTGCAGTGAGACAAGAAGGGAGCAGATGGTCATCCTTGTGACCATTGTAATATTCATGACTGAGGGCAGCAACACACTATGATTAATGTGCCTAGATAGACAATAACAATGGAACTGCATGGAGTCTAATAAATAAAATACAGTAACAGTTTCCTGGAATTTGAGTTGGCATCAGCATAGTACTGGAGTGTCCTAGGAGGTAATTACTAACATTACACAGGGATGTTAATATGTGGATGAAGTCCACAGCAATAGCACCTCACAAGGCAATGAGACTGCAGACAAAATGCTGTGAAGTGGTGAGCTGTGGTGGACTCTGATTGGTGACCCGCTAGGCATGGCTAGCACAGAGTGCAGAGCATAGAACATGCTGAAAGAACTCTGAGGAACTGCCAGGTGCAGTCAGTGTTAAGCCCGGAGTGCGAATTGACTGCAGAGCAGTTGGAAAATTATCTCAATCATCTCGAAGAAGGATACTGACAGAGGCACACGACTCACAGAATCAAAGCACTGCTGTGATGGCAGCACCACTTGCAGTGATGCTTGTGCCTCTGACAGTGAGGCTGACACCACCTGGTACCGTGGCAGCTGCTGGAGGTTCAGTTGCTAACAACTCGTAGTATTTGTGTGTTGCTGCAGATGATTTTCATCTGAGTTCCAGAGGAAGTGTCATTAGTGGGCCAGAACTGCAGCAACCTGTGGTGATCAAGTGTACAGTTTGTGGCTCTGTCAGCAGGAGATACAGCACAAACCACGTAATCTGCTGCAGACGGGAACAAAACGTTAGGTTTATCATTAAATCACATACTGTGTTTTGTAAATATTAACATGTACAAGAATCTTCAGGACTGTGTAACACATTCAGCTATATATTAATAGGCAGAAGGAACTATCATATGCAGCTGCTGTATAGTAATCTACCAACCAATTGCAACTAATGATAATTAGTTCACATTTTCATTACTTTTTAATACATTATTAATCAGGATTTTATATCATAAGTAGAAAAGCAGATATTCTGAAGAAAACTTCTCCACATAATGTTTTTACTATTGCTTCACACTAAACATTTATATAACTATACTGGTTTGAGAAAATACTATCAGTTATCTATATAATGAAAAACTTAACATTTCCAGAATGAGATTTTCACTCTGCAGCGGAGTGTGCGCTGATATGAAACTTCCTGGCAGATTAAAATTGTGTGCCCGACCGAGACTCGAACTTAGGACCTTTGCCTTTTGCGGGCAAGTGCTCTACCATCTGAGCCACCGAAGTACGACTCACGCCCGGTACTCACAGCTTTACTTCTGCCAGTACCTCGTCTCCTACCTTCCAAACTTTACAGAAGCTCTCCTGCGAACCTTGCAGAACCAGCACTACTGAAAGAAAGGATATTGCAGAGACATGGCTTAGCCACAGCCTGGGGGATGTTTCCAGAATGAGACTTTCACTCTGCAGCAGAGTGTGAGCTGAATTGAAACTTCCTGGCAGATTAAAACTGTGTGCCCGACCCAGACTCGAACTCGGGACCTTTGCCTTTCGCGGGCAAGTGCTCTACCATCTGAGTTACCGAAGTACGACTCACGCCCAGTACACACAGCTTTACTTCTGCCAGTACCTCGTCTCCTACCTTCCAAACTTTACAGAAGCTCTCCTGCAAACCTTGCAGAACTAGCACTCCTGAAAGAAAGGATATTGCAGAGACATGGCTTAGCCACAGCCTGGGGGAAGTTTCCAGAATGAGATTTTCACTCTGCAGTGGAGTGTGCGCTGATATGAAACTTCATGCCAGGAAGTTTGAACTTAAAATTTGTTTACACTGAAACATTTTGTTAAGAAGAATTTACATCCTAGTGTCCAAAATATTGTGACAAATTATTGGATTTTTCAGTTTATAGCCCAATTTGGATGGGCAACCTGTTAAAGAATTTTGTACGAGTCTATTCAGAGTCCTAATCAAGGCTGCATGGGTATTATTTTTGCTTCATCACTAACCAAAATTATATTAATCAGTAAATATGTTGGCACACGAGTGTAAGAAACTCAAGGTACCTGTAGAAGTTTTGCAAGCTATTTGAATGTTTTTTTCTGGACGAAACGTTAGGAGCTGAAGAGTTTCATGGACCACGACCTTACATCCCGGAAGGTTTACCAGAAAATATGTCATCCGGTCGTGAAAGCCTTCATACTATGATATTTGAATGTTGACATATATTTTCTTACTTTTGGCAGTGAACAAGCTGTAAGGCCGTTCTACACAACCATCGAAGGTGCTAGATACAAAAAATGCCAACGACATAATTTTTCTTGTTTAATTCTATCAGAACTGAGTTAATTAGATCATATATTACTATGTCTGGAGAAGCCTTTATATAACCCTAACTAAGTATTACGTAAAAGCTACTATCAGAAAAGTTGTTCAGTCTTCTGTTATAACCTACCTTATCAAAAAATGTTGAAAATACGAGGAGGAGATGGACCTGTTACTAAAGGTGACTTCTTAATCTCCAAATTCATAAATTAGGTATTACTATTGTATATTTCAGTATTTCAGGAAATTCTCCATGTCTCGTTAACTGACTATAAACGTAGCACAAATATGGGGGTGATGTGGGGGGGGGGGCGGGGGGGGGGGGGGGGGAGGGGCATGGTGGCAGAGCGGACAGTGTTATCAAGTAGTTGGAAAGAGGTTTTAGTACTCTGGTTGAAACACCAGCACTGTAGCCATAACAGTTATTGGTTTTCAGAGACCTAATGATTTTTGTAATCTCTCTAACACTTCAGCTTGCAAACCCAATGTCTGCTAATGCACTTCAGCTTGAAAACCCAATGTCTGCTAATGGAATTTGCTTAAAAAAAAAATCCTCCTGGCCGTGACAAAATAGCCCAGAAATTTTTATAACTGTAAAATTCCTAACTATTATAGCTTACCTTTAAAGGTGATCATCCACAATCTGAGAAAGAAATTTTGTATTTAAAAAATTACTTTACATGCTCACTGGATGAAGTCTTCAGATTTTAACTGTTACCAAAACTTTTTATTTTTCAGTGGCTAGTGCTGTGAAGTGCTTGCAGGATGTGAGACTGTCATCATGAGAGACAGCAATGGTAAGAATGGTGACAAGTTGGTAGCTTGTTTCAAAAATTATGGTAGCTTTATGATTGGTATTCCTTTTATATTTGGCTTTGTAACTTCAAACCAAAATTTTGATTATGATTTGTAAGAATCATTTATATTGCTAAATGTAAATTACAGAAGAATGGAGTTTAATGCCTTGCCACTGTTGGGGTCACAAGAAATGAGGCAAAGTTCAGATTGGACAAGGACTAGAAATGAAGTTAGCTGTGTCCTTCTCAAAGGAGCTATGCCAACATCCACTCACAGTAATGCAGAGATATTAATAGAAACCTGGATTGAAGCCCCTCTCCTTTAGGATGCAATTCTAGTGCCTTAACTACAGCACCACCTCACTTGATCACAGTGCAGAAACTGAGCAATGTGTTGCAGAGATGAGACACAGACCCACAGTAAAACCCCATCTAGGAACCCACGAGGAACTTCAGGGACAATAGGAGTTTGGCCCAACTGGAGTTATGTCTGACTGCTGCTGCACATGGATGACATTGGGACATTTACCAACCTCAAAGTGCTATATAACAACATTCTCATAATAAAAATATTTCTTTCTCAGTGCATCCTGTCACAAATGATCCTCCTAAACAAGAGAAGAAAATAAAATTTATGTTAACAACTACCACGCCATCAGACTGAGAGGGCAAAGGAATCAATATTACACAGAAAGTATCAAATTGCCAACAATTTTCAGATGACACTGTGCTGTTTCCAGACTGGTCGGATGACCTACGGGAAATTTTAGAAAAATAACAAAGTAAACAAACATGCTGGCCCTTGCATGGATCCCATAAAATCAAAACAAATTACAAAAAACCTAAAAAAAGCCAGAGATCAAGCTGAAGGACACCTGTATGAATATACACAGTAGTTAATATGCCTCAGACTAATGTCAGCAGCTGGAAATTGGTGCCTCAACAAAAAGCATTTGGAAAAAAATAGAAGCTTAGGGTTTTATATGGAAGGCAATCTGTCCCTGTTTAAAGATGACAATCTTTAATATTTCTACCACTCACATAGTTCACAGGAATAATCTTTAACAAACAAACTGGTAAAGAAAATCAGAGTGACACAAAGGGCAATGGAAAAATAGCTTACACTGGATGTAAAACAAACAGACAAAATCATAAATAAAGAAGAATGAAATAAAGAAAGCATAAAGGACACTTGACTGATGCCAAAACACAAATGGTAGTGGCAAGGTACTATGACCTCAGCTTTCATAGAGCAAGAAAAATAAAACAGGAAATACACAGAGGTGACACACAATATAGCATTTATCTGAAACAGAAGTTGTTTCCCACCAACAGGCTATTAACAAAATGCATTTTGTTGTTTAAATTTAAAAGTGGTGGTACTATCACACTTTTTTTTCTTCTTCAGGTACTGGTAGATTTTTAATTGGACTGAACAAAACAGTGTTAAATATTTTATTCTATGAGTGATAGTTTATTAAATTAACTAAGTTGCTTATTTTGCTACTGAACTGAGTCATTGGCGTAAATATGATGATTAGCTGTTGCTGAAGGTCTGTGTTGAGTGACTCAGACTCTTGGGCAGAATGTAACACAAGATGTAAATCAAGTCAATACAATGTACCATTCACAATATTTTATTACACCATAAGGAAACATTTGACACACTAGAGAAATAATATAGTATCATGATCACATGGTGCTGGATCCAATGGCAGGACTGGTACATTCTGTGTTGCTGCTAATGCCATGGGACCCATCACATGAATGGGTAAAACAGGTGGTTTTCTACATCATGCACAGAATACAAAAAAAGTATACGACACATTACATTTTTGGAGTCAGTTATGCAGTGAAACAGACCTGATTAAAAAGATAAGTTTTGCATAATGTTAAGTTTAAGCTTCAATGCAAACCATGCATATCTGGTGATGATAATAAATAGTGATAACTGATGATGAGTTAAAGCATGTAACTTTATTATCTCACTTCAGTCTGTAACTTATCTATTTTCAGCAATTAAGTTGCTTGCATTTTGATACTGCTTCAAGACATTTATCAGTAGTAATATATACTGATACACCAAAACATTATTACCACATGCTTAACAGCTTGTTGGCACATTTCTGGAATGCAATACATCAATGGTTCTACATGGCATAATTTCAAGAAGTCCATGGAAGATTTCCAGAAGTATGGGCACTATATATCTATACACTGGCATCCAGGTTTCATAAATCACAAGCCAAAGTTTGTGGGCATGAACTTCGCACCCAGTAGTGCCCCAGATAGATGGGTTCCACCAGGTTATAATCAGGTAAATTTGGTAACCAAAACATCAATTACAATTCACTAGTATGCTCCGTAAACAACTGTGGCATGATCTTGGTCTCATAAGATGGACTGTTAACACGCTGGCAGATGCCATCACTGCCAGGGAAGACTTTAGACATGAAGTAATGCAACTGGTCAACAGAAATGTTCACATGATACACAGCTGCCCTGGCATTTTCAATTAATACTGTAGGTCCAATGGAAGCCTAGACTTTGACGGTGCCTATCTGCAGTGACCGTTAAGTCCTCAGAGTCTTGTTGATTAAATTTTGTAGAACAACTGTAAACTGATTACCATGAATTGTGCTAATGATGAACACTACATAAGTTTAGAAATAACTCAATGTTTCTGAAATTATGACTTATCTTTATCCCTATCAGAATACCACATATTCATTTCATTTGTTGACAATGGTTAATCATCAATACATATTTCTTTAGTGCATTATTACTCAAAAAATATTAGGATCAAAGACATAAATAGCAAATGTTAATGTCATGAGAAATAAAATATGCAGCAGTATATAGTTAATAACTTAACAAAACATCAAGATTTCATTCAACTGTTTTTTAAAGTGTGTAGGGGTAATTTCACTACATAAAGGAAAACACTTGTGTGGAATTTATACTGTAAACGACCACCTTTATTGTACCGCACAAAACACACTTGATACATACGTTAACGCAGGAAAACGAACACTCCTCGTGTCCTCCAAAGAACCCCGCTCGTAAAGAGAATCTCTCAGTGTCTTGTCGACTATCGACTTGTCACTCCCACACAGCCCCCCCCCCCCTGAAGTGCGGAGCACCCGGTATGGTGGGGTACTTAAACTTCACCTCTCGGCCTGCCCGAGTGCGGATAGTGTGGGTGTGGATGCTGCTTGCTGATTCTGTTGCTGCATTAGGTCCCCTGGTGTGGGGCTCATGTGGGACACAGCTGCCTGGTTCTGCGGAAGGTGTGGGTTCATTGCAAGTTGTGTCTGAAGTCGTCTGTGAGACTGTCGTCGGTGCTGGCATTGTCCAAGCGGGTTTTACTCGCTCAATGGAAACTTTGGTCGACTTTCCCTGGAGGAGGATATCCATTGTGTGTGTGTCCCGTCCTAGCACTTGGTATGGTCCAGTGTACGGTGGCTGTAACGAATGACGTACCAGGTCTGTGCGGAGCATGATGTGGGAACAAGTATCGAGGGACTTGTGTATGAACACTGGATGCGTGCCGTGCTGAGACGTTGGGGCTGCACGTAGTGTCTCTGCCTGCTTCCTCATTTGTTGCAAGAGGTGGGGTAGTTGTGTGTCATCTGGGAGAGGAACTGGTGCAAGGAATTCTGCTGGAACTCGGAGTGGTTCTCCGTATACCAACTCTGCCGAGGAACAATTGATGTCTGTTTTTAATGCGGTCCGTAACCCCAACAAAACCAATGGCAACGCTTGAGTCCATGAGTCCTCGTGGCACATCAGGGCAGCCTTTAAGGTCCGGTGCCACCTTTCCACCAAACCGTTGCTGGCCGGGTGGTAGCTAGTAGTACGGTTTCGTTGGAAGCCGCAGAGTTTTGACAGTTGTTGGAACAGTGTTGACTCGAACTGGCGTCCTTGGTCGGTGGTAACGAAAAATGGGCACCCAAAACGAGCCATCCAAGTTTCCAAGAATGCGCGTGCAGTAGTCTCTGCAGAAATGTCCCTGATTGGTGTAGCCTCTGCCCACCGCGTGCAACGATCCACTGCCGTAAACAAGTACCTGTAACCTTCTGAAGGGGGGAGGGGTCCAACCAAGTCAATGTGTACATGCCCAAAACGTGCCGTTGGTTTTGGGAATTGTCCTACTGGAGCGTGAACATGGCGTCCCACTTTGCTACGTTGACACTGATAGCAGCTGCGGGCCCACTCCTGTGTATCTTTCTTGATTGAAGGCCACACAAAACGGTCCGTGACTAATTTCACTGAGGCATTGGTTCCCGGATGTGCCAGGTTGTTAATGCTGTCGAATACCTTTCGTTGGAACTGGGGGGTGATGTATGGGCGTGGTCTAACCGTGGAGGTGTCGCACCATACCTTACATGGGCTGCAGGGGACGTCCACAAGTTGTAAATGTAGGCCAGTGGATGGGTCCGCCAACAAGGATTGCAGCTGCGCATCTGAAACCTGAGCCCTTGCCAATTCGGAATAATCTAACATTGGACTTATCCCATTAATACGTGAGAAATAGTCTGCCACAATGTTTTCGGCACCATGGATGTGACGCACGTCTGTCGAAAACTGGCATATAAACTCTATATGGCGGGCCTGGCGGGGGGAACATGAATCACTGACTTTGTAGAAAGCTGCCACGAGAGGTTTGTGGTCGGTGTATATGGTGAATTGCCTGCCCTCAACTAAGGGGCGGAAGTGCCTGACGCTTTCATACATTGCGAGGAGTTCCCTGTCATATGCACTCCAACGAGTTTGACTCATCTGTAGTTTTTGTGAGAAGAAACTTAGTGGCTGCCAATGACCCTTCACTCTCTGGTGCAGTGCTGCCCCGATTGCGACTTGGCTTGCATCCACTACTATGGCTAGCTGAGCTTCTGGTGCAGGGTGTGTAAGCCCCACTGCGTTGTGAAGGCTGTTTTGCAGTGCCTTGAAAGCCGAGTCCATCTCGGGTGTCCATGGGAGTGGGCGCTTGCCAATTTTGTTGTGTCCGGCCAAGGCATTGTTCAATGGCGTCTGGATTGCTCCTGTTCCGGGGAGGTGGCGACGATAGAAATTTATCATCCCTAGGAACCATCGGAGATCATGGTAGGTTTGAGGCCGTGGTAGGGTACGCAACAACTCCAGCTTCTCTGGCAGTGGGAAAATGACCTGAGCTGACACTTTATAACCCAGGAAGGTTACAACGGGTTCCCCAAACACGCACTTGTCCTTGTTAAGTGTAATTCCATGAGCGCTAAGCCTGCTTTGCACCTCGCTTACGTGTTTCTGTTGGTCAGAAACATTCTCCGAAAACACCAGAATATCGTCTAAATAGGCGAAACAATATGGTAGTCCTCTTAGTACGCTGTCTAGGAACAGTTGCCATGTCTGGGCCGCATTTTTCAGCCCAAATGGCATCACCAAAAATTCGAACAGCCCGAATGGGGTTGTCACTGCAGTCTTTGGTACGTCCTGCTCTGCCATTGGGATCTGATTATAAGCCTTACGGCAATCCAAAACACTGAATATGGGTGCCCCGGCCAGTGAATGGGTGAAATCCTGTATATGTGGCACAGGGTATCTGTCTGGAACAGTTCGGGCGTTCAAAGCTCGATAATCACCGCACGGGCGCCATGACCCATTCTTTTTACGGGCAAGATGCAGAGGAGAGGACCACGGACTGTTGGATGGCTGTATAGTTCCTTCCTGTAGCATCTCGTTGAAAATGGCCTTGGTTTCCCGCAAGCGATCAGGTGCAAGCCTGCGAACACGTGAGGAGACTGGTGGGCCTGGAGTTGTCCGGATGTGGTGCACCGTCTCATGCTTCACCCTGCTCTTTCTTGTTCCCTGTTGTGGTTTGGGTGTCGCCTTTGTGGTTGAAACAGCAGGAGCCTGTTGTTGTGTCGTTAACTGTTTTGATGTCGTTTGAGCCATGTGCCGGTCAGCTTCCTTCGTTGCTATGGTGTCCTCCCAGGTGGGTGCACTGAGGTTATCTACCCTTTGGCATGCATGAGAAGTCGGACGTCCTTGTATTCCCGGAATAACAAATCCATTGACAGAATGGACGAGTTGTGACTTGTGTAAGTCTACGGACAATGCATGTTTTGCCAGGAAATCAGCACCTAGTATAGGTTGATCGATATCGGCCATAACGAAGGTCCAGTTGCGTTCTTCTGGTAGCCCAATGTCCACTGGCAGTGTTTTCTGTCCATATGTGTGGATGACTGAGTCGTTGACTGCTTTCAAAGTGGTCTCTTCAGTGCGTTTATCTGAAGGGAAGAAATTTACAGGCAGAGTGCTGACATCTGAGCCGGTGTCGACCAAGAACATCCATCCTGTAGAGCGATCAGGAACGAAAAGTCTTTGTGAAGCAGCGTACCTTACAGCTGTGGGAGAAGTCGATCCACATAATGTAGGCTCGTGCTGAAATGGGGGTGTTCCCCTTCCATGCGTCTGTGAGTTTAGGCGCAGTTGCTTGTTGTCACTGTCGGCTGCGCCTAAAGGAGGCCGTGGGATGCGTTTGGGTGTGAGCACGGCGTCTTACACTTCGTAGCTTGCGCGACGAAGCGCTGGTGGAACCAGCAATAACCGGTGCCGTTGTTTGCGTGACGCGGCGGTCGCGTCGGCTGGCGACGACGCGTGTGTGTGTCAGCCGCCGCAACATCGCGTGGCTCTAGCCGCTGCAGCTGGGCGGTCAGCTGATCGATGGCAGCGCGGAGAGATCGGAAATCTTCGGTCGCGTCTGGCGCTCGTGGCAGCACAAGCTGGAGGCGCCGCGTCAACCGGCTCCGGCCGTGCTCGGTTGGTGTCGTTGGCCGAGGTGGTTGCGGCGGCGGCCACTGTGGCGCGCGAGTCGAACAGGGAGTGCGCTCTATCGGCTACTTGCAGCAACTCGCTTAATGGCCGGCCCTCGTAAGCAATTAAGGTTAAGCCCACCTGCAGAGGTAACTGCTGTTGCCATATGTGCAAAAGTAATGTGTCTGAGAACACGGAAGGGTCCACCATAGCACGTAAATGCCGGTAAAAGTCTGAAGGTGACCTGTCACCGCGTTTCTCGTGGTACAGGAGCTGTGATATCCGCTGATCCACAGGTTTTGTACAACGCGAAATTAAAGCCATCTTGAGAGTGGCGTAGGCTTGTTGTGGTGGGGGTTGCATAATTATATCAGATACCACTGACGACGCACGTTGGTCCAGGTTGCATATCACTAGCGTGAACTGTTCAAAATCATTGACTATTTGTTACTGCACGAAAATGTTCTCCATAATAGCGAACCAAATTTCCGGACGCTCGGGGACGAAAAGTGGGGGTCGAATTTGTAACCGCGACGCGGGTGGCCCACGATCACTGGTGAACGGAAAGTGCGAAACTCGTGGGAGCGGTACCGACGCGGGTGATGAAAACAGGAGCACTTTGGGTCTGATACCGGCGTGTCCTGCGCGCTGGTTGTGCGAGGCAATGTCCTATGGCGGCGGCGCGTGACCCGCCGGCACACGCGGCGCGGTTGGAAACGTAACGTCGTGGGCGAAGTCGGTTTGAGATGTAGGCGTCCGTGGCACTGTGAACTGAGGGTTTTGCTGCATCGTGTCGAGCTCCTTTTTGATGTTTTGGATGACGCCATCGATGTCGCGGAAGAGGTTCTGTGCAGACGACATGGCGATACAAGACGTCGCGGAAAATATCTCAAGAAACTTGCCTACTGTCACACTGCTTAGTTACGGGGTCACCACTATTGTAGGGGTAATTTCACTACATAAAGAAAAACACTTGTGTGGAATTTATACTGTAAACGACCACCTTTATTGTACCGCACAAAACACACTTGATACATACGTTAACGCGGGAAAACGAACACTTCTCGTGTCCTCCAAAGAACCCCGCTCGTAAAGAGAATCTCTCAGTGTCTTGTCGACTATCGACTTGTCACTCCCACAAGTGCCTAATTACGTATATTACATAAGTGTTGCCTCACATCCTATGAGCAGTTTTTCACATCAAAGAATATATTTTACCTTCACGTATGTAGATTTTGCTACTTATGTCTATTCTCATTAAATACTTTCTCTACTAAATCTTGTTGACTCTAGAAGTGCATTTGCAAAAATAACCTATCTCAAACACAGGGTTGCAAACAACTTCCAAAATCGTCACTGATTATCACAACAGCTTTCATATCTCTCACTAGAACTCACAATATTTCATTGCATTTAGCCGTTTCCCATTATTAAGACATCATAAAATTATTAATCATGAAAATTCCTGCTTTGTTTCTTATACAAATAATTACTCTTCTAAATGACATTCCACAGCAACAAATGACTCAGTTGTCTTTAACTGACAGGAGTGTATGACCTAAGTTTTTCAAGGCCTTGCAAAAAGTCTAGTAATGTTATATTCCACTTTTTCTCATCGGTATTTATGTACACGAAAATGTCTTCTACAAAAAATACTCCATTTTAAACCATAAGGTGTTATAATTGAATCGGTCAGTGGAGTAAGGAACTCTGTCACATAAACATATGAGACAGATCAAAATATACTTCACTGTCATGAAATGAACTACGTTTACGTACTTCTTCATGTGAGAATAACCAACGCCACCTTGTTCCTAGGTGGCGTTGGAATAACACGAGATCGATTTGTTCAGTACTGACCAGAACGGAATCAAATCAATGACTTAGTTCCCGTCTCCGCCGCATGTTGCGTGCCGCCAGCAGATTGTACTGTTTTGAGCTTGTACTACACCACCTTCAAACTAGATGGTATTGGCTTGGAGCACGCAGGCGCAGAAAGAATCCAAGAACATTAACTTGGCGCCAACTTTGCAATGTGCAGTGGTTTTCGTTGATGTTGTTGTTGTAAGTTATTGAATGCCATCTTTCGAAATGTTTCCCAAATGCAATCAAAATGGAAGTTAGCACAAGAGGAAGAGAATCAATGAGGTTACAGTTCACAGGTTGCCATATAATGACTAGAGTGGGAAAGCAGTTCCTGGAAAATCTGTGGGTGCTGATTGCAAGTAAGGTACCCCACTACTGACATTTACCCATTTAACAACTTCAGTGTAATATAAATTCCGTAGCATATGCTACCTTTCCGATTACTTAATAAATTCCAGGTTCTGAATGGAATGTTTCGAACATATCAGTGACGATGATCGCATCGAGATGCTTTTAAATTATGTAAACAGAAAGAGAAACAGTCAGGATATTTATCTACAATGGTTAATTGTGGCAGGTAACATTATGAAAAGAAGGCAAAAAAAATTGTTAGTGACATCGCTTGAATCAAGAAACAAAATTTCTGTGTTTACCATGCCATTGTCTGTGGTAGAAGAGTTCCTGTCTGCAAATTTGCGGTTCTCAGTTTTCATGCTGTACAGCAGAAACGCGTTTTTGAGTTAGCCAGTTACTAATTAAAGGTCACATTCCAAAGGACATGTGTGGAACAAATCTATGCACAACTAAAATTTCAGAAAATGTAATAAATTTGATACCCACATCACATCATTCCCCTCAAAGAAACTCACTATGCTGGGAAGAAAATGAAATATCTAGATGCACGTTTGGAGCTGAAAACTATGCACGAAATGCTCCTTACGAAGTATCCAGAAGTAAACATGAAGTACGACTTCTATAGGAAACATTTTCGTGAACATTACAATTTTCCTTATGGTCGTCCCCAAATTTATGTACGTGGCAAATGTGAGTAACTTCAGGATAAGTTAAAAAGGTCCACATATCTCTGACAGTTGAGTTGGATATTTACAAGCGACACAGCATAACATTTTATAAATTCGTTAAAGTAACTGAACAAGAATGTATGTGCAGGGATGACATTGTTGGACTAGCTTTTGACTTCATACATAACGTACCTTTGCCAAACATACCAGTGCAGGACACATTCTATTTACATCAGCTGTGGGTTAACTGTTTCTGCATTTATGAGATAAAGTCCAGGCGTTCCACGGTGTAGCTACTTGTATCACGAAGGTGAAGTGAAAAAGGGACTGAATGAGATCTGTTCATTCCTGTACCATTACATTGAAAACTATGTACCGAAGAATGTTACAGAAGTACACCTGTTCTCAAATGGAGCACCTGGTCAAAATAAAAATAATACTGTAGTAAGGGTGTGCCTTGCACTGAGAGACACTGAAATATTTTAAAAAATCACTCGTTTCCCGAAAGAGGACACTTGTTACTCCCTTGTGACGGTGTTTTGGAATACTGAAGAGACAAGTACGGAAATTGTGACCGAATTGTCACCTAAAGAGTATGTGGAAATCATGGCAAACAGTATTTCTGAAGTGACAGTCGTTATGGTGGAATATGAAGACATAATGGAGTTTGACATGTGGTGGCCTCATCTTTACACAAAAAAGCACAGTCTAGTGAAGCGGCATAGTCAGGGAAACAGTGCGTCTCAAGATGTCTTGTAAAGAAACAAAATTTTTCTGTGGCAATGTTCAAAGAATTTCGTGATGAGCAACGAAGCCAGGAGTCGGGACTGCCTACCCTTCCATTAACAACTGTCACTCACTCCTTTAATCTGGAAAAAAACTGAACCTGCTTCGTTTCAAATTGGGTTCCAAGGGGTACAGTACGTGATGGAATAAAGGGTAATCATCAATAAAAAGAAAACTGATGATTTTCAGAAACTAGTTAAGTACATCTATGGAGAAGACGCTGGAATTTTTTATGGGGAGATGAAACGGCCGACTACAAGTGATAACTCACTATGATAAATTATGAACTATCCAGAGCTTTGAATTCTATGAAGTAGTTGTTTTCATGTTCAGTTGAAGATAATTTTCCATTAGTTAATCAATAAATTTGAATTTTAGACCAGAAATGAGCAATTTTGAATATGTTATACTCACGAAAAGGGCTAAATTGCCTTGTTGACTGGAGAAAGGAACTATGTTATAAGTTTTCATTTTTTTTTCAGATGCTTTTTAGAATACATGAAAATTATTTTCATTCATAGTATGAATAATTAGCGTGCAAAAAATGTCGAAAATTTCAATGCAGTCTGTCAAATAGTTTAACAATAAGAGTGTTTCTTGTCTCTCCTGAAAAGTAAGAAAAAGGGGATTACAGAAGTGTCCGATTCTACCCGTCTGCTTTGACCCATGACGTCATCAATATGGCGGAAATGGCTATTCTAAGCGTCTCCAATATGGCGCCTGTAATGTCACTACATACACATGGTAACAAACACGAAAATACATATAAATAAGACAATAACGTCTCCCTCCAAATATACACTCAAACTAATGGGACAACCGCAGGAAATTGTAGGTTTTATGGTGGGGACATGCTAAATATAATAGTAAAAAAACCACACCACGATCCCAAAACACACAAAACGAAAAAAAAAAATTACAACATTCCGCTATACCAACAAAAAGCTACAGGAATCGGGCACTTCTCTTGACCTAAAGGCCAACCACAGCTGAACAGCTGACGGTAGCAAAACATCAACACCTATAACCAAAACTACGGAAATTGGAACAGGACATTTCCCTTGACCTGTGTAGGTCAACCACAGCTGATGATACCAAAACACCAATACCTACAACCAAAACTATGAAAATTGAAATCAGTCACTTCCTTGACCTATATAGGTCAACCACAACTACTGCTACCAAAAAACCAACACCTACAACTACCAAAAATAAAACCAAAACTACATCACCTCAAAAATCCGAAAATCAAACACCGCCACATGTACCCATCCCAGGTCCGAGACAACAGAACTCTGGTCAACTTCATGTTCTTGTGACAAATACCTCACTTCACAATCTCAGTGATCAGTGCAAATAACTGGAGGAATTTAATAACTGACAACATGTCCTCCCCCATCTTCGACCGCAGCATAGAACTTATATTTCATTGTCATATCCATACCTAACAACAGAAGTCACAAAATAAATTAAAGGTCATACTGCACCACAAATAGCAAACCAATAACATCTAACAAGAACACCAAACGCACAAACAAAACTGAATTACGAACACTGCCAACAACTTCACACATCCGACACCAAGGCTCAAATGAACCCAATACAACACATTACACTCAACACATACACACACATCACCAGAGGGCACCATCAAACACAACAAGACATCCACTAACACAACCAACTCATAAACTGTAATAACGTCACACCGCTAAACCAAAGCAGACAGGTGGAATTGGATGATTTCATTGACCGAGAAAAAGTGATATAGTTCCTCTCTCCACCGACTGATTCAATGTTTCTTTCAGTTGATGATGGCTGAAATAACCAAACCTGGTCTAGAATAAATATAATATATACAGCTGATGGCAAATAAAAATGGTTCTCTTGAAATAATTTAGCTGTAGCTAGTTGCCTACACTAATTTTGAATTATAGTGGTTGTGTTTCACTACATTGACAACACTGGCACATTATAGTGGTGAAACAACTCTTTGTTTCTTTAATAAACTATTGACCCTAGAATCAAATTATGTACTTTTGTGTTGCTCCCAATGATATCTACTTGCAAACAAATTCACATGTCACTATGACCACTTTGAAATTTGACCAATTGAACACTTCTATAAACAAACCACTGGTGGAAAATGCCCTGTTTTGCAGACATGCAACATTTATGGTTCCCTACTTTTATATATATATATACTTTGAAAACTGAGATCCCAGATAGACACACCCCTTGTTGGTCATATTTTTGGAGAATGAAACACACCTCTATGAAAAAAATGAGGATTTCACAAATGGTGAGCTTTTGAAAATCAGCTTGCTCTGTTCATCCATGAGATGGAACAGCAATCAGATTCTATAAAAAAAATTGCTGCTGATTTAGGTGCTACTTTAACCATAATCTCTCAAATAAAAAAAAGTGCCCAGTTGTTGGAAGAAAGCACAGTTCATATCTATCTAATAGAATATTCTGAGGTCAAATGTAATGAGACATCTCAAACAGAATGATCTCTTCTACGCCAGTTAAAATCAATTCTGAAAATATCAGTTATATGAAACCCAGGTTTTTGTTTTCCTCATGTGACATCCTGAAAGCCATTGAGTGAGACATTCAGGTAGATTCAGTATTTCTTATCCTCCAAAAAGCGTTTAGCTCTGTAGCACAACAATGCTTTTTAACAGAAATATGATAATATGACATATCAACCAAAATTTTAGACTGTATTGAGGATTACTTGGTAAGGAGGAAATAGATTATTAGATGGAGATAACTGACAGAGGAAACACTCTTGTGACCCATCGTCAAATATTAATCAAGTGTGTGTGGTCCTTATCAGATAGGACTAACAGGGGATATTGAATGTATATAAAAGAAGGGCATTGTGAATAGTGACAGACTGTTTAATCCATGGGAGAGCATTACATAAATAAAAAAGAGACCCATTACCTTTTAATTATGCTATTGGTGAAAAATGATTGGCAACACCTAAGGGTGGTCAAAGTGAAATGATAACATCTAACTGATCACAGAAAAAGTTGAGGCCAGGCTGAAACTCAATGGGAGAGTCTTAAGGAAATATAGTTCATTGTGAAAGATGTGGATTACAAAATACTTGTTAAATTGATTCTTGAGTACTGCTTGTCAGTCTGGGACACCTACGACATTGGCTTAGTAAAAGGATATAAAGAAAAGAGTGGCATTTTTTGTCATTAGTTCGTTTCAGAAGTGCAGGAACTCTATAGAAATGCTCATTTAACTCTTATGGCAGATATAACAAGAGAAGCAGTGAACATTATGGAGATGTTTATTGTTCAAATGCTGAGACTGTAAGTTTTAAGAAGAGTTGGGTAACATATCAGTTTCTCCCACCTACATCTGACAAAATTACTACAGTGGAAAAAATCAGAGCTCCTATGGAGGTTTATCAACAACAATTCTTCCCACACACCATTTGTGAATGCAAGGGGGAAGATGAGAAATGATGGTACAAGAATTACACTCCACAACACATCACAAGGTGATTTGTGAAGTTCATAGGTACATCTAAATGTGCATATAGACATTTATGTGAAATATATTCGCAATTGTGAATATGGACAACCATCAGCTGAATAATGGAATGACGACAATGAATATTTGTGCTGGACCGGGCTCAAACTCAGATTTACCACTTATTGCAAGCAGTTGCCTTACTGTTATATTACCTGAGCATGACCCACAGCCAGATTCAAACTTCCATATGTCGTTAACCACATGTCTACAACCTGTAATTGTACATCCATTAAGTATATGCCCATCCAGGCGAGACTCTTCACTTGAAAGTCACTTTGTAATGCCGGAAATGCATATCCTCCTATTTCCATCTATTGTACTATAAATTTTTTCCTTATTTTGTTACCTGAATATATGAAATTTCTGTGTCTTTATATATTGTAATTGTTCTACTACTGGGGGGTAGCATTCATCTCATGCTAGGTGAGGAGAGCCCTACGTCATAGTGACGTAGCGCTACATCATCGTGACGTAAATAAACCTAAATCAAATTCATGAGTACGTTTGTCGATCTTTGCAGTTCTACCACAGAGGTTGTACAGTAATGTGAAAGCTAAATGTAAATACCCGTGTAGAAACAAAGTTACAGCAGCTGTGTGCAATCCTCATCCCAAGTTGAATTACTTGTTGTTGTTGTTGTTGTTGTGGTCTTCAGTCCTGAGACTGGTTTCATGCAGCTCTCCATGCTACTCTATCCTAAGCTTGCTTCTTCATCTCCCAGTACCTACTGCAACTTACATCCTTCTGAATCTGTTTAGGGTATTCATCTCTTGGTCTCCCTCTATGGTTTTTACCCTCCACGCTGCCCTCCAATACTAAATTGGTGATCCCTTCATGCCTCAGAACATGTCCTACCAACCGATCCCTTCTTCTGGTCAAGTTGTGCCACGAACTTCTCTTCTCCCCAATCCTATTCAGTACCTCCTCATTAGTTATGTGATCTACCCATCTAATCTTCGGCATTCTTCTGTAGCACCACATTTCGGAAGCTTCTATTCTCTTCTTGTCCAAATTAGTTATCGTCCATGTTTCACTTCCATACATGGCTACGCTCCAAACAAATACTTTCAGAAACGACTTCCTGACACTTAAATTTATACTCGATGTTAACAAATTTCTCTTCTTCAGAAATGCTTTCCTTGCCATTGCCAGTCTACATTTTATATCCTCTCTACTTCGACCATCATTAGTTATTTTGCTCCCCAAATAGCAAAACTCCTTTACTACTTTAAGTGTCTCATTTCCTAATCTAATTCCCTTAGTATCACCCAACTTAATTTGACTCCATTCCATTATCCTCATTTTGCTTTTGTTGATGTTCAACTTATATCCTCCTTTCAAGGCATTATCCATTCCGTTCAACTGCTCTTCTAAGTCCTTTGCTGTCTCTGACAGAATTACAATGTCATCGGCGAACCTCAAAGTTTTTATTTCTCCTCCATGGATTTTAATACCTACTCTGAATTTTTCTTTTGTTTCCTTCACTGCTTGCTCAATATACAGATTGAATAACATCATGGATAAGCTACAACCCTGTCTCACTCCCTTCCCAATCACTGCTTCCCTTTCATGTCCGTCTACTCTTATAACTGCCATCTGGTTTCTGTACAAATTGTAAATAGCCTTTCGCTCCCTGTATTTTACCCCTGTCACCTTCAGAATTTGAAAGAGAGTATTCCAGTCAACATTGTCAAAAGCTTTCTCTAAGTCTACAAATGCTAGAAACGTAGGTTTGCCTTTCCTTACTATAGCTTCTAAGATAAGTCGTAGGGTCAGTATTGCCTCACGTGTTCCAATATTTCTACGGAATCCAAACTGATCTTCCTCAAGGTCGGCTTCTACCTGTTTTTCCATTCATCTGTAAAGAATTCATATTAGTATTTTGCATCCATGACTAATTAAACTGATTGTTCGGTAATTTCACATCTGTCAGCACCTGCTTTCTTTGGGATTGGAATTATTATATTCTGAGGGTATTCTGCCTGTCTCATACATCTTGCTCACCAGATGGTAGAGTTTTGTCAGGACTGGCTCTCCCAAGGCCGTCAGTAGTTCTAATGGAATGTTGTCTACTCCTGGGGCCTTGTTTCGACTCAGGTCTTTCAGTGCTCTGTCAAACTCTTCACGCAGTATCATATCTCCCATTTCATCTTCATCTACATCCTCTTCCATTTCCATAATATTGTCCTCAAGTACATCGCCCTTATATAGACCATCTACATACTCCTTCCACCTTTCTGCTTTCCCTTCTTTGCTTAGAACTGGGTTTCTATCTGAGCTTTTGATGTTCATGCAAGTGGCTCTCTTTTCTCCAAAGGTCTCTTTAATTTTCCTGTAGGCAGTATCTATCTTACCCCTAGTGAGATAAGCCTCTACATCCTTACATTTGTCCTCTAGCCATGCCTGCTTAGCCACTTTGCACTTCCTGTCGATCTCATTTTTGAGATGTTTGTATTCCTTTTTGCCTGCTTCATTTACTGCATTTTTATATTTTCTCCTTTCATCAATTAAATTCAGTATTTCTTCTGTCACCCAAGGATGTCTAGTAGCCCTCATCTTTTTGCCTACTTGATCCTCTGCTGCCTTCACTACTTCATCCCTCAAAGCTACTCATTCTTCTTCTACTGTATTTCTTTCCCCCACTCCTGTCAATTGTTCCCTTATGCTCTCCCTGAAACTCTGTACAACCTCTGGTTTAGTCAGTTTATCCAGGTGCCATCTCCATAATTTCCCACCTTCTTGCAGTTTCTTCAGTTTTAATCTACAGTTCATAACCAATAGATTGTGGTCAGAGTCCACGTCTGCCCCTGGAAATTTCTTACAATTTAAAACCTGGTTCCTAAATCTCTGTCTTACCATTATATAATCTATCTGAAACCTGTCAGTATCTCCAGGCTTCTTTCATGTGTACAACCTTCTTTTATGAATCTTGAACCAAGTGTTAGCTATGATTAAGTGGTGCTCTGTGCAAAATTCTATCAGGTGGCTCCCTCTTTCATTTCTTAGCCCCAATCCATATTCACCTATTACGTTTCCTTCTCTCCCTTTTCCTACGACTGAATTCCAGTCACCCATGCCTATTCAGTTTTCATCTCCCTTCACTATCTGAATAATTTCTTTTATTTCATCATACATTTCTTCAATTTCTTCATCATCTGCAGAGCTAGTTGGCATATCAACTTGTACTACTGTAGTAGGTGTGGGCTTCGTATCTATCTTAGCCACAATAATGCATTCACTATGCTGTTTGTAGTAGCTTACCCACACTCCTATTTCTTTTTTTAAATTCATTATTAAACCAACTCCTGCATTACCCCTATTTGATTTTGTATTTATAACCCTGTATTCGCCTGACCAAAAGTCTTATTCCTCCTGCCAGCGAATTTCACTAATTCCTACTATATCTAACTTTAACCTATCCATTTCCCTTTTTAAATTTTCTAACCTTCCTGCTCGATTAGGGGATCTGACATTCCACAATCCGATCCGTAGAACGGCAGTATTCTTTTTCCTGATAACGACGTCCTCCTGAGTAGTCCCCGCCCGGAGATCTGAATGGGGGACTATTCTAACTCCGGAATATTTTACCCAAGAGGACGCCATCATCATTTAACCATACAGTAAAGGTGCATGCCCTCGGGAAAAATTACGGTTGTAGTTTCCCCTTGCTTTCAGCCGTTCACAGTACCAGCACAGCAAGGCTGTTTTGGTTAGTGTTACAAGGCCAGATCCATGAGTTATCCAGACTGTTGACCCTGTGACTACTGAAAAGGCTGCTGCCCCTCTTCAGGAACCACACGTTTGTCTGGCCTCTCAACAGATACCCCTCCGTTGTGGTTGCACCTACGGTACGCCTATCTGAATCACTGAGGCCCGCAAGCCTCCCCACCAACGGCAAGGTCCATGGTTCTTGGGAGAGGGGGGGGTTGAATTACTTATTAAGCTGTAATCTCAACAATTTTGCATGTTATTGTATGTTCCTTGATGTAATGAATGTCTGAACGAAGGAACCATTACAATAACGAAAGTCAAAAAAGCGTCTAGTCATTTTTAAAAACATGCTATTAATTGTGCATAAATCATGTGGGCAGAAATGGGAAATGGAGAGAAATTAAAGATCTTCGTATTTTTATAAAAGCCAATGGTTTGTACATAATTCTTCGGTGCAGAAACGTTAAACTGAGAAATTAATATGGTTCCAAAGATAATTCCGAATGTTGCTGGAATTGTAATTTTGCCTTCATGCTGTAGGTCAGCACAGAAACTTTTGCTCTTCAGAAATAAATTAATAGTGATGAATATAATGTACTGACCTGTTATAACACATGTCATTATTTTTCTTCATACGTTGTATACTGTGAAAAAACAATGACATGCAAGTCGCATTTACCAGCATTTTAAGCGAGTGAAAGCATTGAGTGCTGTTGTCATTTTGAGCTACTTTTTGTATGACTCTTAGGCAATATGGAAAGAGCTATAGTAATCATGCCAAACACCCCCAAAATTTATGCCATGTCTATTGAGAGAATAATCAAACACAGTATTTCACTATCGCATATGAAACATCACTTCGTGCTGCTAAAAACTGTGGGCTGTTGAGGTTCTTTTGTCAAGTAGCTCACCCATTGTGACAGTCGGTGTTCAACATCACTTGGCAACTATTAGGAAACTTACTTTTTTATAGTTGATACTGCTTAAATATTAAAATATGAGTAACAATTATAGGCGAAATATCATTATTTTTCTCACAGTATACAGCGTATAAAGAAAAATAATGACGTTTTATAAACGGGTTACATTATACATTATGATCATCAGCAATAATTTACTTCTGAAGAGCAAAATTTTCTGAGTGGGTCTGCAACGTGAAGGCAAAATTAAAATTCCAGAAACATTCGGAATTATCTTTGTTACCACATCATATTCTCGGTATAACGTTTCTGCCCAGAAAAATTATGTACAATCCATTGGCTTTTATAAAAATACGAAACAGTTTCATTTCTCCCTATTTCACGTTTCTGTCCACATGATTTATGCGCAATTAATCAGATTTTTAAAAAAACAAATACTCTCTTTTTTTGACTTTTGTTATTGTTATGGTTCCTTCGTTCAGACATTCATTAAATCAAGAAACACACCATAACATCCAAAATTGTTGAGATTACAGCTTAATAAGTAATTCAACTGGGCTGAAAATATCATGCAACAGCTGTAACTTCATTTCTACACATGTATTTACATGTAGCTTTCATGTTAACATGCAACCTCTGTGGTACAACTGCAAAGATCGATATACATACTCATTAAATCGATTTAGGTTTATTTACGTCACGATGATGTAGCGTTACGTCACTATGACATAGGGCTCTCCTCACCTAGCATGAGATGAATGCTACCCGTGTTAACTCTGCTGCATGGAGTGCAGGCAGAGAGAGTCTGCCTGGAGTAGGGCGGTGGAGCAGGTGTGTTGTGTGACGCTCCCGCGAGTTGCCGCGCTTTCGGGGTTTGGCAGCAAGTGATTGCGCTCGACTTGCTATGATAGTTTCTGACACGGTGTCATGGACGGGAAGCATTAGCTGGCGCACATCAAGAGCCCGTTTCACCTGGTGACCGTGTCGAGAAGAAGGTGTGCCAACATCCAGCTTCTGCAACAGCGACGGCCAACAGTGATTGATTGTCGCCACCTCCCTGATCAACGACTGCAAACCTTCAATCAACCAACAAGGAAGACTAAAAGCACGTAAAGTTTTAGAACTGTATGCCAGACCTCAGCTTTTCAAACTGTTGCATGACAAAAATACAGCAACTTAGCATGAACCTTTGTTGCTCATTGTCCCAATTGCATTACGAAGCAGGGTCCCTTCCTTTTCTGGAATGAACCCGAGTGTCATTGAAATTCATACACCAGCATTAAAGTAATATCATTCGATTTCACTGCTTTAATTTCAAAGTTCAGTTAAAGATTTCATAGCTGGCTATAATATTTAGATTACACAAGCAGAAATTAATAGTGCGAGTTTTGTTACCATATTTTAGCTTACCTGTGACTGCAGCTCAGTTTGGTACATACTAAATTTTACTATTGTTAATTGTTCAGAATCATTTAATTCAAGTTCAAAGTTAATTCTCTTATTTCTAAATTGCGTAGATTCAAGTAGCTTTTGAAATGATTGTTGAGGTAGCCCAAGACTAACCTAATTTTTTTTAAATTTCGTAGTGCTTCAGAAACAGAGTTCACTATTAATTTCAGTCACTAAATTAACTTTAAATTTTTCGGTTTTATTAATTCTTTTGCTGAATTAAGTCAGAGTGTAGCGAAATTTGTTACTTCTGACAAACATTCAGTTTTCACACAGCACGTGTCAACCTTCAGTTGCCACGCTTTTAGTGCTAGTTGTATGTGCATTAATCTTTCATTTTCAGTTATTATAGTAGTTGTCCGTAGGACTGTTGACCGTAATTTTCCCCAAATCTCAAATATCTAATTAACACCAATTAATTGTTAACGTAACGACTGCACATTTACTTTCTTTATTAATTTTACCCTTTTCTCAAAATTAATTTTCACCAATTTCATTTGCATTTTTCCTGTCATTTAGGTGTAACCCTTTCCTCCCTCTTTACTGACAAATTAACTTCAGTGACGATTGCTTTTCCCAAATTTCCATTAGGTGCACGCGGTTTAATTTTTCACTGTCATTAAGGTCGATAAGTGAGGAGGAGGTTACAACTTGCCAAGTGTTCATGGATAAATTCGATATTGCAGTGCCTGTATTATTCCGAAATATAATGCAATGTTCCTTTGCATTGTAATTTAGAATAACACAGGCACAGCAATATTGTATGTAGACATTTATAATAAAAGCATCGTCATCAACTGTTTGAACTATTTATACAATGTAGTTATACAGTATGGGCATAATATACCATCACAGTAATGAAAAAAATATTCACATTATAATGCAGTTAAGATTATATTGATAACAGGCAAACTAATCATGTGTGAACAGTTTTAAGGAAATAACATTTTGACTTTTCCCTTATTATATTCAAGACCACTGTGACAGCATTACAGGGTCCCACAAAGCTGGCGACAACATTCATGTCCATGACACAAATAACCAGTGTGTTCGGCTCAAGTACAGGCTATGTTTATGAAACAGATCTCTATACTCTGGCATCAAATTAATATAAGCATTGCAAAGAACATTACAAAGGCTCAGGACTGAAGATTTTCACTGTAATTTTGAAAAAGTAAAAAGAGTTGGGTTGGGATGTTTTGGGGGAGGAGACCAGATAGCGAGTTCATAGGTCTCATTGGGTTGGGGAAGGATGGAGAAGGAAGTCAGCTGTGCCCTTTGAATGGAACCATCCTAGCATTTGCCTTGAGCAATTTAGGGAAATCACAGAGAACCTAAATCAGGATGGCTGGGCATGGGATCGAACCGTCGTCCTCCCGAATGCGGGTCCTGTGTGCTAACAACTGTGCCACCTTGCTTGGTAAAGGAAAAGAATTCTCTAATGTAGCAGAGCAAATGGACAAATAGTAAGCAACTTTGGTGCTTTGTGATTCATACAATAAAGAATAATAGTAACAACAATAGAAAACAGTGCATTGTGTTTTTAGAGTCTATGGTAGTTCTGCTAACAGAACTTATACTACCTACATCTATTACATATTGTGTACACACACATCAAAAAAAGTTTTGCATCACCTTGGTTCCGAGTGTTCCGGAACCTGTACAGAAAATTGTATTAGAGGTGAACATAAACATCATTTCCACCCTTTTCATTGCTCAAGAATACCACACATTTAGTGTTGTACCACCATACAGCGATACCTTCAGAGTTGGTGTTCCAGATTTCTGTACACAACGGTCCCTCTAATACCCAGTAGCACGTCCTCTTGCATTGATGCATGCCTGTATCCATTGTGGCATACTATCCACAAGTTCATCAAGGCACTGTTGGTCTAGATTGTCCCACTCCTCAATGGCGATTCGGCGTAGATCCCTCAGAGTGGTTGGTGGGTCACGTCGTCCATAAACAGCCCGTTTCAAACTATTCCAGGGATGTTCGATAGGGTTCATGTCTGGAGAACATGCTGACCACTCTAGTTGAGTGATGTCATTATCCTGAAGGAGCTCATTCACAAGATGTGCACAATGGGGGCGCGAATTGTCGTCCATGAAGACGAATGCCTTGTCAATACGCTGCCGATATGGTTGTACTATCGGTCAGAGGATGGCATTCACATATCATATAGCTGTTACGGCGCCTTCCATGACCACCAGCGGCGTACGTCGGCCGCACATAATGCCACCCTTAAACAACAGGGAACCTCCACCTTGCTGCACTAGCTGGACAGTCAGGCAGCAGTAGCCGGCCGAGACACAAGCAGCAACAGGGAAGTAACCTATATTGTGACTTTTACGAGTTCCTAACCAGGAGTGGATTTTATAATATCATCTGTGTGTTTTAATAGTTTAGTTTCTTGAGTTTCTGTGTGTTAATTTAATATCTAATAGCCAGAGTTCTCGCGTTTTCATTTGCATCAGAATAAAAAGCAATTTTGTGATATTACAAGTTCCTAATCAGGTGAATTATTTAGTTTCACCTGAATGCTTTGGTAATTAGGGTTTTGAATCTCTGCATATTAATCTAATTTACTAGACACAGTTCCTGAGTTTTCATCAGGGTCTATAGTACAATTGTGGAACATGTGCCAATAGTCTGTTTATCTGCATCGTTTAACTTTCCGTGATCTTTAGTATGGACAGGGACTGCGATTCTTGTGTGCGGATCAAGCCGAGCTGGTGACACTTTTCTCTCAGCTTCAGGCTGATGACTTCGGTTGCACAGCTTGAGGCTGCAGTGGATGGGCACCACTGATGTGGGCGAGCTACGGGGTCCAATTGACGTCCAGCACATCCAAGTCCTCCGATTGGTCCTCACCAGTGGTTAGCTCAGTTACTGCTCACACTGACGTTGACCCCTCATCTGTGGTCGAGTGGGAGGTCGCCCGGGTCGTAGCAGGTGGCGAAAGACTTCCCAGGCGGCCATACATAAGGACTTCCCGGTTTGTCTGACAAACAGGTTGCAGATGCTGTCTGTGGCTGACAGTGTCGCTGAGCCAGATGATGTTCCCTGTCCTGTTTCAGAGGAAACCTCTTAGTCTTCAAAATCAAGACAATCACAGAGGGTGGGATTATTGATATTTGGGAACTCCAACATTAGACGTGTAATGGGGCCCCTTAGGGACATGGCTGTCAAGAAGGGAAAGAAAACCAATGTGCACTCTGTGTGCATACCGGGTAGAGTGATCGCAAACATGGAACGAATCCTCTCAAATGGCATGAAGAGCACAGGGTGCAACCAACTGTAGGTAGTTGCTCACTTCGGTACCAGTGACGTGTGCCACTTTGGATCAGAAGAGATTCTCTTAGGGTTCGAGCGGATAGCAGAAGTGGTAAAAGCTGCCAGTCTTGCTTGCAAGATGAAAGTGGAGCTGACCATTTGCAGCTTAGTCGACAGGACAGATTGTTGACCTTTGATACAGAGCCGAGTGGAGGGTCTGAATCAGAGGCTCAGACAGATCTGTGTCCATGTAGGCTGCAGATTCCTCGACTTGCGCCATAGGGTGAATGGATTTCGGGTTCTGCTAAATAGCTCAGGAGTCCACTACACTCAGGAGGCAGTTACATGGGTAGCAGGTGCTGTGTGGCCTGGACTGGACGGTTTTTTAGGTTAGAGGGTCTCGGGAAAACACAAGAAGGGCTTCAGTCACAAAGGGTGCTCACCAAACACAGCAAGAATGTATATACAGGAACTATCGGTATAACAGTTGTAAATTGTCGTAGCTGTATTGGGAAAGTACCAGAGCTCCAAGCACTAATAGAAAGCACTGATGCTCAAATTTTTATAGGCAAAGGAAGCTGGCTAAGGCTAGAGATAGCACTCCGTCTTCAGGCCACGAGTGGCCCACCGGGACCATCCGACCACCGTGTCATGCTCGGTTGAGGATGCAGATAGGAGGGGCGTGTGGTCAGCACACTGCTCTCCCGGTCGTTATGATGGTTATCTGTGACCGGAGCCGCTACTGTTCGGTCGAGTAGCTCCTCAGTTGGCAGCACGAGGCTGAGTGCATCCCGAAAAATGGCAACAGCGCATGGCGGCTGGATGGTCACCCATCCAATGGCCGGCCATGCCCGACAGCGCTTAACTTCGGTAATCTCACGGGAACCGGTGTATTCACTGCGACAGGAAGGCTAGACATAAGCTCAGCCAAAATTTTTCTGAAGAACCTAATAGTATTCCAAAAAGATAGACTAAACACAGTTGGCAGTGGTGTGTTTGTTGCTGTTAGAAGTAGTTTATTTTGTTGCATAATTGAAGTAGATAGGTTCTGTGAGTTAGTATGGGCAGAGGTTATTTTTTGGAATCAGAATAAAATAATAATTTGATCCTTTTTACAGAACTCCCAATTCAGATGATAGAGTTGTTGAAAGATTCAAAGAAAACCTCAGTTTGATTTCAAACACATACCTGACTCATACGGTTATAATTGGTGGTGACTGTAATTAACCTTTGATATGTTGGCGAAAATACATATTTAATTATGGAAGTACACATAAAACATCATCTGAAATTGTGCTAAATGCATTCTCTGAAAATTATTTCGAGCAGTTTGTTCATGAGCCCAAGGGCATAGTAAATGGTTGTGAAAACACACTTGACCTCTTAGCAACAAATAATCCTGAGTTAATAACGAGCATCAAAACAGATACAGGGATTAGTGAACACAGGGTTGTTGTAGCGAGACCGAATATTGTAACCCCAAATCCTCCAAAAATAAACGAAAAATATGACTATTCAAAAAATTAGATAAAAATTCATTTGATGCCTTCCTGAGAGACAATTCCAGATTAATAATATAAGGGCAGACCAGATGGGGGTTGAACTCAAAGAAATAGTATCAGCAGCAATTGAGAGATTTATACCAAACAAATTAACCAACAGTGGAGCTGATCCTCCTTGATGCACAAAACGTGTCAGAACACTGTTGCAGAAACAACAAAACAACCATGCAAAATTTAAACAAATGCAAAATCCCCAAGATTGGTGATCTCTTACAGAAGCTCGAAATGTTTTCACAACGAAACTTTGTCTCGAAACCTGGCAGAAAATCCAAAGACATTCTAGTTGTATGTGATGTATGTTAGCGGCAAGAAACAATCAACGCCTTCCCTGTGCAATAGCAATGGAGATACTAAGCACTAAGATAGTGCTGCCAAAGCAGAGTTACCAAACACAGCCCTCCGAAATGCCTTCACAAAAGAAGTCGAAGTAAATATTCCAGAATTCGAATTAAGAACAGCTGCCAACATGAGTAACGTAAAAGTAAATATCTTCGGAGCAGCGAAGCAACTTCAATCACTTAATAATAGCAAGTCTTCTGGCCCAGACTGTATACCAATTAGGTTCCTTTCAGAGTATGCTGATGCATTAGCTGCATACTTAACAATCACATACAACCATTCGCTCTACGAAAAGCCCATACCCAAAGACTGGAAAGTTGCACAGGTCACGCCAATATTCAAGAAAGGTAGTAAGAGTAATCCACTTAATTACAGGTCCGTATCATAAACGTTGATATGCAGCAGGATTTTGGGATCAGATATTGTGTTCACACATTATGAATTACCTCGAAGAAAACGGTCTATTGACACACAGTCAACATGGGTTTAGAAAACCATGTTCTTCTGAAACACAACTAGCTCTTTATTCACATGAAGTGTTGACTGCTATCAACAATGGATTTCAGATCGATTCCGTATTTCTGGATTTCCGGAAGGCTTTTGACACTGTGTGACACAAGTGGCTTGTAGTGAAATTGCGTGCTTATGAAATATCATCTCAGTTATGTGACTGGATTTGTGATTCCCTGTCAGAGAGGTCACGATTCATAGTAATTGATGGAAAGTCATCGAGTAAAGCAGAAGTGATTTCTGATGTTCCCCAAGGTAGTATTATAGGCCCTTTGCTGTTCCTTATCATATAAACGATTTGGGAGAAAATCTGAGCAGCCGTCTTAAGTTGTTTTTGCAGATGACGCTGTCGTTCATCGACTAATAAAGTCATGAGAACATCAAACCATATTGCAAAACGATTAGAAAAGATATTTGAATGGTACGAAAATTGGCAGTTGACCCTAAATAACGAAAAGTGTGAGGTCATCTACATGAGTGCAAAAAGGAATTCGTTAAACTTCAGTTACGCGATAAATCAGTCAAAAGTGAAGGCCATAAATTCAACTAAATATCTAGGAATTACAATTATGAGCAACTTAAATAGGAAGGAACACACAGAAAATGTTGTGCAGAAAGCTAACCAAAAACTGTGTTTCATTGGCAGGACACTTAGAAAATGTAACATATCTACTAAGGAGACTGCCTACACTACGTTTGTCCGTCCTCTTTTAGAATACTGCTTTGTGGTGTGGGTTCCTTACCAGATAGGATTGATGGAGTACATCGAAAAAGTTCAAAGATGGGCAGCACATTTTGTATTATCGCGAAATATGGGAGAGAGTGTCACAGTAATGATACAGGATTTGGGCTGGATATCATTAAAAGAAAGGCGTTTTTCGTTGCGGCGGAATCTTCTCACGAAATTCCAATTACCAACTTTATCCTCCGAATGCGAAAATATTTTGTTGTCACCGACCTACATAGGTAGGAACGATCACGACAATAAAATATGGGAAATCAGAGCTCATATGGAAAGATATAGGTGTTCATTCTTTCCGCGCGCTATACGAGATTGGAATAAAAGAGAATTGTGAAGGTGGTTCGATGAACCCTCTGCCAGGCACTTAAATGTGATTTGCCAAGTATCCATGTAGATGTAGATGTAGATGTAGAGCCTGCATTTCAAAGCAACAACAACAACTACTACTATTACTTCTACTACTACTACCACTACTACTACTTCAGTCCAATTTTCTTTTTTTCAGATGCTCCAGTCTAGCCACTGTGACGAATGATGAAGATGATGATGATGAAATGATGAGGACAACACAAAGACCCAGTCCCTAGGCACAGAAACTCAAATGATAAATTTATAGAAATGGCAGAAAAGAAACTCAAAGCAGCCTGCCATGTCACCAAACAGGAGACGAATAGAAGAAAAGAAAAGAAAAAGAAAACGTAATACAAGGACACACACAAACACTGGTACCTCAATACATCATCCAAAAAACTAGCAGACTTTGCAAATTGACAGTTCAGCAATATAGTTACCAAGCTACAACAGAGTTTGACAAAACAAAGCCTTTACAAACAATGAACTATGTATCAAACACAATGATATTGTGACTCACTACTGTGGAAGATTGGTTGGTTGGGAGGATTCAAGGGACCAGATTGCTACGGTCATTGGTCCCTTTTTTCAAATACTAAAAAAAGCAAACCCACAGAGAATAAAAAACGTTCAACAGAATAGTAGACAGACAATATAGAACAAAAGAAATTTAGACAAACACCAGACAAAACGAAATAAAATCACACAGAGTGTGACGGTGGTTGGCCGACCATAGGAACAAAAAGAGGAGAAGCCAACCACCGAGAGACACATTAAAAACTCAGTTTAAAATCGTAGGCCAAAGGCCTGAATCATCACAAAAAAAAACTTAACAAACACTCAAATTAAATGATAAAACCCCCCTGCCCGAATAAAACGCAAAACTAAGCATGCCATGGCAGAGTCATAAGTTAAAATGGCAGGGAGCGTATCAGGCAGCGCAAATGTCTGCCTGACCACAGTTAAAAGGGGACAGGCTATCAAAATGTGGGCCACTGTCAAAGCCGCCCCGCAATGACATAGAGGAGGATCCTCCCGACGCAGTAAATAACTGTGCGTCAGCCGGGTGTGGCCAATGCAGAGCCGACAAAGGACAACTGAATCTCTGCGAGTGGCTCGCATGGATGACCGCCACACACCCGTCGTTGCCTTGATAGGACGGAGTTTGTTTGGCGTTGGCAGATTGCGCCATTTAGTGTCCCAAAGCGAGAGAACTTTGCGGCGTAAGACTGCCCGCAAATCAGTCCCCGGCAGGCCTACCTCAAGAATTGGTTCACTGGTGGCCTGTCTGGCCAGGCAGTCCACACGTTCATTGCCGGGTATCCCAACATGGCCTGGAGTCCACACAAAAACCACAGAGCGGCCGCAACGGGCAAGAGTATGCAGGGACTCCTGGATAGCCATCACCAGACGAGAACGAGGGAAACACTCCTCGAGAGCTCGTAAACTGCTCAGGGAATCGCTACAGATAATGAAGGACTCACCTGAGCAGGAGCGGATATACTCTAGGGCACGAAAGATGGCGACCAGCTCAGCAGTGAAAACGCTGCAGCCAGCTGGCAATGAATGTTGTTCATAGTGGTCCCCTAAAGTCACAGCAAAACTGATACGACCAGCAACCATTGAGCCATCAGTGTAAACAACGCCAGAGCCCTGATACGTTTGGAGGATGGAAAGAAAGCGGCAGTGGAAGGCCACCGGAGGGACTGAGTCCTTCGGGCCCTGTGCCAAGTCCAGCCGAAGGCGAGGGCGAGGGTGAGGCACACACCATAGGGGTGTATGCAGAGGTGCCCGGAAAGGAGGCGGAGGAGGGAAAGTCCCAAGCCCGGAGAGAAGCTTTCTGACGCGGACCGTGATCGTACATCCAGTCCAGGGCCGACGTTCTGGGAGATGGACATGCAACTGTGGGAATAGTAGATGATAGTTAGGATGCCCGGGCAAGCTACAAACATGCGTAGCATGAGCGGCTAGCAAGCGTTGGCGCCGTAACCGCAGTGGAGGGACACTAAAATGTAGACTTTCACGGCTGGAAATATCATGTCCATTATAATTATCCGGGCTGTTATGCCGTGGTCGGTTGACGAATTCTGTGTCGATTCCCAACGTTTCGTCTCCGACTGCGGGAGACATCTTCAAGGGGGTCCGTAGCTCAATGGAAGGTCCAACACACCCACTGGCTCGCTACTGACTGCCGCTAAATTCCGTGTCCGCGCGCTCCCACGCCGCGGCGTGACGTCACGTGTTTTGAAAACGTCAGTGCAATTGGCCGCTGTCCGTCGCCGTCGATCGCCGTTGCCATCACCCAGTAGTGGGCGGGTGGTACACATCTTCTTTAACACCGGCATCCATATGCCGTTTAATTTCACACCCTCCTCCTTCCGGGTGAAATCATTAGGGTGTTTAGCGATTTCGATTGCCTCCCTGTAGAGCCTTTCGTAATATCCGCTTGTGGCTGCTAGTACTTGCGTCTCCTCGAAACGAATATTGTGGCTCTCGGGCTGGAAAGTATGCTCCGCAACAGCTGATCATTCCGTTTCTCCTCTTCTGCAATTTCCCTTATGCTCTTCCAAACGTTTAGAAACAGTTCTTTTAGTGGTACCCACATAAACATCACCACAGCTGCATGGGATCCTATACACTATCGGATTAAAATTAGTGATCTGCTGGATCCGCAAGCATATAGGAAGCTGAATAAGGACCCCACTAATAGCGTTCTCAGAACTGTGTCGCGGTTAATAAGAAAGTCCTCCATTGAAGAGAGTGTACAGAAAGGTCTCTGCAATTCGGTTGCGCTACCACCGAGGCTTTATGGATTGCCCAAAATTCATAAAGAAAATGTGCCGTTAAGACCGATACTAAGTGCCATTGGTTCGCCCACCTACTCGTTAGCCAAGTTTTTGACTACGCTGCTAAAACCACATGTGGGCCGTTCGGACTCTTATATAAAGAATTCGACACATTTCATCAGCAGATTGAATGGCATAGTGGTCCAGCCGGAGGACATATTGGTCAGCTTCGATGTGGTATCGCTGTTTACCATGGTTCCACTTAATGATGTATTGGAACAGCTGGATCGAATTTTTCCTGCCGATATTTCAGAACTGTTTAAGTGTTGTGTGACGACCACATACTTCAAGTGGAATGAACAGTTTTATGAGCAAAAGGATGGTGTGGCTATGGGAAGCCCCCTAAGTCCCGTAATTGCAAACTTCTTTATGGAGAAATTCGAAGAACAGGCTTTAGGTACTGCCAGCAAAAAACCAAATGTATGGTTCCGATACGTGGATGACACGTTTGTGCTGTGGAGACATGGTAGGGAGGAACTAAGCCGGTTCCACGACCATCTGAACAGTATAAACTCGAGAATTCAGTTTACTATGGAGGAGGAGGTAGACAGCAAGTTACATTTCCTCGATGCGCTTGTTTTTAGAAACGAAAATGGTAGTTTGGGCCACTCAGTATACCGCAAACCCACGCGCACGGACCGTTATTTGCACCGGCATTCGAACCACCACCCACAACAGAAGCGGGGTGTTATCAAGACGTTAGCGGACAGAGCTAGAAATATTTGTGAACCTGAGTTGCTCGACGCTGAGATGGAATATCTCCACAATGCACTAATGAAGAACGGATATTCGTCCGCCGAAATAAAACGTGCGTTGAGGCACCCACGCAGAAATCATACTGACGTACAGGCTACTGCAAAATCTAAGGTTTTCCTGCCGTTTGTTAAAAATGTAACGGAAAGAATAGGGAGGATCTTGACGAAGCGGAATATTACCGTAATTTACAAGCCCACCAGGAAGATACAGGAATACCTTAAGCCTGCCAAGGACGCTCGCAAACCACTGGAAAAAGCTGGAGTGTATAGGATCCCATGCAGCTGTGGTGATGTTTATGTGGGTACCACTAAAAGAACTGTTTCTAAACGTTTGGAAGAGCATAAGAGAAATTGCAGAAGAGGAGAAACGGAACGATCAGCTGTTGCGGAGCATGCTTTCCAGCCAGGGAACCACAATATTCGTTTCGAGGAGACGCAAGTACTAGCGGCCACAAGCGGATATTACGAAAGGCTCTACAGGGAGGCAATCGAAATCGCTAAACACCCTAATAATTTCAACCGTAAGGAGGAGGGTGTGAAATTAAACGGCATATGGATGCCGGTGTTAAAGAAGATGTGTACCACACGCCCACTACTGGGTGATGGCAACGGCGATCGACGGCGACGGACAGCGGCCAATTGCACTGACGTTTTCAAAACACGTGACGTCACGCCGCGGCGTGGAAGCGCGCGGACACGGAATTTAGGGGCAGTCAGTAGCGAGCCTGTGGGTGTGTTGGACCTTCCATTGAGCTACGGACCCCCTTGAAGATGTCTCCCGCAGTCGGAGACGAAACGTTGGGAATCGACACAGAATTCGTCAACCGACCACGGCATAACGGCTCGGATAATTATAATGGACAGTGGAGGGACACCCACCTCCACAAGTATGCTGTCCACAGGGCTTGTCCGGAAAGCACCAGTGGCAAGGCGTATCCCGCTATGGAGGATGGGGTCCAGCACCCGCAATGCAGATGGGGATGCTGAGCCATTAGCCACGCTCCCATATTCCAGACGAGACTCGATTAACGCCTGGTAGAGCCGTAAGAGGGTAGATCGGTCGGCGCCCCAGCAGGTGTGGCTCAAGCATTGCAGAGCATTTAGATGCCGCCAACACATCTGTTTAAGCTGCCAAATATGAGGCAGTCAAGTCAACCGGGCATCAAAAACCACACCCAAAAACCTATGCGACTCCACCACAGCATGAAGTTCGCAATCAAGGTAAAACCGCGGCTCCGGATGAACAGTGCATCGCCGGCAGAAATGCATAACGCAGGTCTTGGCTGCCGAAAACTGAAAGCCACGCGCTACAGGCTAAGACTGTGCCTTGCAGATAGCACCCTGCAGCTCACGTTCAGCAGCTGCAATGCAATGAGACTATAGTAAAGGCAGAAGTCGCCAGCATACAAGGACGCTGAGACAGATGTTCCCACCGCCGCAGCGAGCCCGTTAATTGCTATTAAAAAACAGGCAGACGCTTAAAACAGATCCCTGTGGCACCCCGTTCCCCTGAACTTGGGAGGAACTATGAGAGGCCGCGACTTGCACGCGGAAGGTACGATGCGCCAGAAAATTGTGTATAAAAATCGGCAGCGGACCCCGAAGACCCCAATCATGAAGTGTAGAGAGGATGTGATGGCGCCATGTAGTATCATACGCCTTCCACATGTCGAAAAAGACAGCGACCAGGTGCTGACGGCGGGCAAAGGCCTGATGGATGGGGGACTCCAGGCTCACCAGACTGTCAGTGGCAGAGCGGCCTTTACGGAACCCACCCTGAGACGGAGCCAGGAGGTCCTGTGACTCGAGTACCCAACTCAACCGCCGGCTCACCATGCATTTGAGCAACTTGCAAATAACGTTGGTGTAGCTAATGGGGCGGTAGCTGTCCACCTCCAAAGGGTTCTTGCCAGGTTTCAGAACGGGGATGACAATGCTTTCCCGCCATTGCGATGGAAACTCACCCTCGACCCAGAGACAGTTATAAACGTCGAGGAGCAGTCGCTGGCAGTCCACTGAAAGGCGGTTGAGCATCTGACAGTGGATGTGATCTGACCCAGGAGCGGTATCCGGGCACGCGGCTAGGGCACTGCAAAATTCCCACTCACTGAATGGAACATTGTAGGATTCAAGGTGGTGGGTGCGAAACGAAAGGCTCCGACTTTCCATCTGATCTTTAATGGAGTGGAAGGCCAGAGGGTATGCCGCAGAAGCGGAACTCAGAGCAAAATGCTCTGCCAAGCAGTTTGCAATTACGTCGGTGTCAGTACAAACTGCTCCATTTAGTGAGAGCGCTGGGACGCTGACAGGGGTTCGATAGCCATAGAGGCGTCTAATCTTGGCCCAGACTTGCGATGGTGAGACATGGAGGCCAATGGTGGAAACATACCGCTCCCAGCACTCCTGCTTGCGTTGGTGGATAAGGTGGCGGGCCCGTGCACGTAGCCGTTTGAAGATGATGAGGTGTTCTATGGAGGGATGTCGCTTGTGACGCTGGAGCGCCCGCCGGCGATCTTTAATCACTTCAGCGATCTCAGGCGACCACCATGGCACAGTCCTCCGCCGAGGGGACCCAGAAGAACGGGGAATGGCAGATTCTGTGGCAGTAACGATGCTGGTGGTGACTGAGTGAACCACTGCATCAATGGCGTCATTAGAGAGAGGCTCAATAACGGCAGTGGAGGAGAACACGTCCCAGTCAGCCCTATTCATAGCCCATCTGCTAGGGCGCACAGAAGAGTGACGCCATGGCAGTGACAGAAAGATCGGAAAGTGGTTACTACCACACAGGTCATCATGCACACTCCATTGGACAGACGGTAAGAGGCCAGAGCTGCAGATTGAAAGGTCGATGGCAGAGTACATGCCATGCACCACACTGAAGTGTGTGAAGGCACCATCATTTAAAATCTAAAGATCAAGCTGTGCCAATAAATGCACAACGGTGGTGCCTCGACCTGTTGCCACTGACCCACCCCACAGATGGTTATGGGCGTTGAAGCCGCCCAGTAACAAGAAAGGTGGCGGCAATTGTGCTATCAGCGCAGCCAGAACATGGTGCGGGTTATCACCATCCGGTGGAAGGTAAAGACTCCAGACGGTAACAGCCTGTGGCGTCCACACCCGAACAGTGACAGCCTCTAAAGCTGTGTGTAGAGGGACAGACTCGCAATGAAGAGAGTTAAGGGCATAGATGCAGACGCCACCAGACACCCTTTCATAAGCTGTCCGGTTCTTATAATAACCCCGATAGCCACGGAGGGCGGGGGTTTGCATTGCTGGAAACCAAGTTTCCTGAAGAGCAATGCAGAAGAAAGGGTGAAGGCTGATAAGTTGTCGGAGCTCAGCTAGATGGTGGAAGAAACCGCTGCAGTTCCACTGGAGTATAGTATCGGCCATGGCTGAGAAAGGCGTGAAGGAACTGGGAAGGCTGATTATGCCGCTGGGTCACCTGCTGCCTCCAATTGAGCACCTGTGCTAGTGCTATCCATGGCGTCCGAGGAACCGGCGAGATCGAGGTCCTCAGGGGACGGAGAATCTCCACCTCGTCTTCAGACGCAGAGGTTGTAGGAAGCGGTGGGACAGGTGCCACCGCAATGTCAGGATTCTTGGGGACTTTCTTCTTTTTCTGCTTCTCTCGCAGATCCTTCGGTGGTTCAGGCTGGGAGGGCTTCACAGGGTCAGTCTCAGGGATGGACGACGACCGTGAGGCCCTACGACCAGCGACTGGTGGTTGTTTCAGCCACTTGCGGGTGTCCGCTTTTCTGCTGGTCGGAACTTGCGAAGGGAGGTCCCCAAGGGACCTCTTCCTGGCGAGAGTAGCCAAAGAAGTCTTATTCTTCTCTGGCTGGGAAGGGGGAACTGATTTCCCTGATGGTTGTGGGGGTGTTGCTCCTGAAGTAGATGGAGCAGGAGCAACAGGGAGTGAAGTGCCCCCCACAATCAAGGGGGCTGGTGGATTCTAACCGATCACAGAGTTAACCGTACGGGACGGCACGGGAGATGGGAGAACCATTGTTGCAGCAGCGATGTAGGTCGACGTCATTGGCACAGGATGGAGCCTCTCATACTTCTGCCTCGCCTCGGAGTAGGTCAGGCGGTCGAGGGTCTTATATTCCATTATCTTACTTTCTTTCTGGAATATCCTACAGTCCAGTGAGCAGGGGGAATGGTGTTCTCCGCAGTTAACACAGATAGGAAGCGGGGCACATGGAGTATTGGGATGGGAAGGACGTCCACAATCTCGACATGTGATGCCGGAAGTACAGCGGGATGATATGTGCCTGAACTTCCTGCAGTTAAAACACTACATCGGAGGAGGGATATATGGCTTCACATCACAAAGGTAAACCATCACTTTGACCTTTTCAGGTAAGACATCACACTCGAAGACCAAGATGAAGGCAACGGTGGCTACCTGACTATCCCTCGGTCCCCGATGGACGCGCCGGACGAAGTGAACACCTCGTCGTTCTAGGTTGGTGCATAGTTCATTGTTGGACTGCAGAAGAAGATTCCTGTGGAATATAATACCCTGGACCATGTTGAGACTCTTATGGGGTGTGATGCTAACTGAAACATCCCTCAACTTGTCACAAGCGAGCAACCTCCGTGACTGGGCAGAGGATGCTGTTTTGATGAGCACTGAACCAGAGCGCATTTTGGACAACCCCTCCACCTCCCCGAACTTGTCCTCTAAATGCTCCACAAAAAACTGGGGCTTGGTCGACATAAACGATTCCCCGTCAACTTGCATACACACGATGTACTGGGGTGAATATTCTCCACTGTCTTCTTTAGCTATACGTTCCTCCCATGGAGTGGCCAGGGAGGGAAATGATCTTGGTTCATATTTCTTACCATTGAGGTTAGACCTTGATCGCGTAGAGACTGCTGGTGGAGGCCCACCAGCGAGAGATGATGTACCACACTTCATTGCGGGTCGTCCGCCCTGATGCCACCCACTCCAACCAGGGGCTCTCCCCATGGGCGCCAACCAGCCACAGCAAAGACCACCTGGCAGGATGGCCTTTGCCGGGAGTCCCGATGCCCCAGAGGGATGGGCATCTACTCTTTGGCTTACGTGGGGAAATAGCACCTCAGGCATCAGCAGTGTGATCCCTGTGTAGTCAGGGGCCTACCACCAAGAGGGTACATGACGACCCCACCACAACGGACTGGCTACCGTGCTGGTTGTTGGGTGTCGAATATCCATTAATAAACGGAGCAAAGATGGAACTGCACAATGGAGGGAATGTAGGTTACCCGGAAAACACTGCAGCCGATGTGGCCAGAAGCTCGGTGTAAGTCCAACTCCATGACAAAAACGAATATGCCAGATCTTACGGCAAGATGGATATAGAATGCACCACATAAGGCATCCTTCCCCAAATGGTACGCACTAACGGAAAAATTTGGAAATAGAGTGGTCAAACCCCTTAGGGGACCACCACATTAAAGGCCGAAACAGTTGAGACTCCTTTTAGTCGCCTCTTACGACAGGCAGGAATACCGTGGGTCTATTCTTACCCCCAAACCCGCAGGGGGGACTGTGGAAGAACTAAGCAATTTTGAGCATAACATAAAAAAATGAAACCTCAACAGGTACAGACGAAGTGCTTGTGTGCTTGCAGAACAACTTTATACATAGTATCAAAGACCCTTCAGTGCACATTATAAATGAATCCTTCACCACAGATTGCTTCCCATAAACACTAAGGCTTGCAAAAGTCCTGCCTCTATATATGAAAGGTGTCCCAGAAAATGTAGAAAATTATAGGCCCATCTGTTTACTCTTATCGTTTTCAAAAGTAGTAGAAACCATAACGAAAAACAGGCTCATTGGGTACTTAACAAAGTTTGATCACAGATCTGGTAAAAGCATGAGACAAGCTAGAGTTTGATTTACAAATGTTGGTCTGGAATTACTAGACAAAGGAAATCACATAAAAGGCATCTTCCTTGACTTTACCATATCTTGTGATACAGTAGACCACACAATTGTGCCAAGGGTGCACCAGGAATTAGGGGTGTGGCAAATAAGAGGTGTCATTTGTACCTGAAAAACAGAGCGCGATGGAAGGAGATCTCTCAATGAAACTCTTTCATACCACAAAATGCTTTTCTAACCCCAAATACATTAATGTTAGAGTCCTACTAGGAAGTGTTCTAGGCCCAGTACTCATCTTGATACACATTGTGGCACCGATTAGGTCGACACCAGCATCGATATACATTTGTCTCTAGACTCTGAGCATCGTCTTTGAATGCTAAGCTAAGGTTATCTTTGCTCTCTTCCGCCATAAGCAGTTCTTTGTAAGCCTTGCTTGTGTAAAGAGGTGAATAAATGAACTACTGCAAAATAGGAGTGTCGTTTGGTGCAACCGACCCAAACTTCCTCCTCACTGGTGACACCAAGTTGTAACGTCTTCTGGTTTCGCCATTTTACTGTGTCTGCAGCCTCCGCGTCGGTTATTTTCGCGTGTATTACATCAGCATAATATTTGAACAATGACTTCGGCCCAACGCCTAACGCCAGATTTTGTGATCGGCATGCATCGTGTTGCGGGTGATGTACACCTGCGAGGAATGCAACACGATGCATCTCACTCGACGATTATGACGATTTCGCTGGACGTTTTCGAGCCTGCAAGAATAAGTGAGGTTAGTAGTGTGCATGACTCCGGCTGTCAGACACCTTTGTTCCCACCACATTTGCCCTCCCTCATCGACGGTGCAGTTACCTCTTATGGATCTCCGCGCAGTGCGGAACCAATGCCGATTTCTGCAAATGCTTCGTAGGGAACCTACCACCACCAGGACAACGATTTGCCATGATGCAATCCGTGCAGTACCATGCGGATTCCTGCCACGTGGCCAGAACTGCTTTGATCACAGGTCAACCTCCTCAGCATCTCACCACACCCGCACCTGCCTTTGTTCAGCTTCAGCACATGCCTTGCTGCTTTGATACCTCGGCCTGCAACAGGAACATGCCTGACCTCCATCTCCGTCCCAATGCTATGCCTCAGTGTTTTGTGCCATGACATTCACCTAATCTGCACACCGCTTTGAGTGGAGTGACTATGAACAGTGAACATTCACACATTCCATCCAACCTTCGACATCATTTTCCGCACTGCGATTCTGGACAGTCTGCACCTCCGCAGCCTCCCTGCAACACAGGTGGCTCCAGCTCTGATCGTACGTCGAGCTTTCCACTGACTAGCACGCGCAATGCTTCCAGAATCGACACATTACAGTGTCTCACCCGCATCGCCCTGCCGCGTCGCGATGGATCGCGCTCAACCACAATGCGTCACCTTCACGCTGCCACCCGACCAGCCCTCGTCGCCACATCCCCTGGAGACACACTCTCCTGGAATACTACAGCAACAACAGCCCGTTTCATGCAGTGCCCCGACGAATTCAACTCAACCTGTTCTTCTGAACATTCTACAATGCTGATCAACGCTGCCGCTGTTTAATCCCGACAGGCCAACAACCTGGTTCAAAATTGTGGACAAAGTGTTCCACCATTTCATACTCGACGAATCAACCAGATTTCTCTGCCTTATCACCCACCTGCACGACGAGGAGGACTTGATTGCTGACCTGGTCAATGCCCCAGACTCAGCTACCTGGTACACTCTAGCCAAAAAGACAGTTCTACTTTGGCTTGCGCGCTCAACTAAGACAGCAATACAGCAAGTGATCCACGTTGAGCAACTAGGCAATGACAAACCTCCCCAACTCTGGAGATGCCTATGTGCCCTGGTCAGCACCGATCTATTCTCTGACACAGCTCTCCTCGCCATCTGGTCAGATGAACTATCTCCTCACATCCGCTTTGCTCTGGCTCAGAGGTCTCCCGAACCTGTCGACCAACGAATGACAATTGCTGACAAACTACATGATGCATCACTGCTCTGTTTCGCCAGCCACTGCCTACCTGGCAAGTCTCAGGTTCAGGCTATTTGTCCCGCGGCCGGACATGGCCGGGGCCGTACTGTACCGACTGTTCCGCTCGCTCCAGGAAGCAGTAAACAAGCACCTGGAATGTCACTGGCTCCGCCCACGGTCACGCCCTCTCCTGCAACTGAACCGACTGCGGCCACCGAAACTCGGCCACCACCTCTGGCAACGAACTTTCCGCAGGAAATGCAACTGCACTACCCATACTGTTACTTCCACACACAGTTTGGTGAGGCAGCATGGAACTGTAGACCACCCTGCTGCTTCACAAACGCCAATTGCAGGTAGGTCCGGGTGCAGCCTCCTGCACACAACATGACAGACACCCCCCCCCCCCCCCCTCTGTGCTCCATTCTGTCCAGGAACAAACAACTGGATAATTACGGACAACTTTATATTAAAGATATTTCATCGGGATACCTTTTACCTTTTCCTAGTGGACACAGGTGCCGATGTTTCGCTGCTGCCTACGTCCTTAGTGTCATTGAACATCCGCCCTCATCATACTTCACTGTAAGCCATGAATTCAACTAAACTACAATGCTTGGGTTCCACCTCCCACGTCGTCTCACTCTCCACACACTGCAAACTTAGGTGGACTTTTTTATTGTGCGATATTGAAGAACCTATACTAGGCATTGACTTCTTGTGACACCACAAACTTTCACTGGACCCAGTGTGAAACACCGTGTTTCATCACCCGTCCAAAACTCACTTCCCCTGTGCTCCGTTGAGCAAAGCCCCCCGTGACACATAGGTCCAGGCTCATCTCATCCATACATGCTCATCTCAGTCGACTATGTTACAAGAAACAATGCACAAGTGTCTTGTCAAGCTTGAAAACGTTGCTTGCCTATGCAAGGAAAACTTCGAGCTCTCCCTCCGGCTCCACGAAACTCAGCTTTAGCCCTCTTAAGCAGCAAAGGAATTACAGACACTGCAGCAAGGACAAAGCAATGTCAGTAAGTGTGCTGAATCTGCTTGTAGTCCCAGCAATCAAGCCTCCTTGTGCTTACCTCCCGCTACCCCTCGCAACAGTGCTATCAAGTCTACTGACAGTTCCACAGGACCACACCCCCCCCCCCTTCCTAACACGGCAGCATTTGACACTCGGCCAGACACAAGTGGGCATGCGCAATGAGCGTTACGTGTTCCCGAACTGACAGCTCCTACCCCTCCCCTCGTGGACAGCACCTCAATCTATGCAACTTCGGCTCCTGCACGCCACCGTGCAACTGCCACTGACAACACAAACAGTGCACTCATGTCTAGTACTTCGCCCATGACCGTGCTGCCATAGGCCGTGCCCTCGGACAATGGACTCACTAACACTTCATGAGCTCTACCGAGCACACCCGACCACGGTGCCCTGCTTCGGGCCGGCGGCCATCTTGTCACATTGACTCCTGGGACACTTTGCCACCTCAGCTCCCGTCGGATCTGCTGAGTGGCTCCGAACGACATGACCACGCCTTACCTGCCCCACCCGCCACACATTGTAAACAAACCGCCTCCCGTGATGCCGGCAACATTTCCGTCGTCACCAACGGCACGGTTCATAAACTTCGCCTCATGCCAGGTCCCCTAATCTCCAGTAAACCACGTCGACTTTGTCCCGAGTGCCTCTCCGACCTTAAAAAGCAGATTTCTAAACTTCTAAGCTCCAGCCTCATTGAACCCTCTGCCTGTAGCTGGTCTACACCCATTCATATGACACCCAAGAAAGACAGGTCCTGGCACATGTGCAGAGACTACCGTCGAATAAACACACAAACAATTATGGTCACCTACCCCATACCCAACATTGCCGACTTTACCAGTTCCCTCGCAGGTGCGACCACGTTCTCTCTCATTGATTGCAAACGTGTCTACCACAAGATCCCCATGGCACCTGAAGACTTTGGGAAGACAGAAATCACCAACCCAATTGGGTTATTTCAGTTTCGATTCATGCCCTTTGGTCTGAAAAACGCAACCCAGACCTGGCAACACTTCATCACCGAAGTGCTATTTGACCTAAAATTCTGCTTTGCGTATCTTCATGACATTCTTGTGTTCAGCTCCTCCGTCGAGGCCAACATTCGACGTGTGAAAACTGTTACGAACACTCTTGCAGCAGCAGCCATCGAGACCAACAAGGACACACTGCAGCTACATCAACCCGCAGTCACTTTTCTTGTTTTTCGGGTCTCTGCCGACGGCATTTCACCACCGCCTGAGACGGTACAAACAATACTAAACCTACCCAGACCTTCGTCATTCAAAGAGCTCCGGTGCTTTCTGGGGACGGTTAATTATTATTGCCGACATCTACCTCAGGCTGCAGAGATTCAGGCTCCACTGACGGATGCCTTGGCAGGCACCCTCACTTCTGGATCTTGGCCCATTCCATGGACCCCTGCTATGACAGACTCTTTCACTGCCCTCCAAAGTCTTCTTGCCGAGCCCTGCACCATCGTGCATCCTCATCCCAATGCACAGCTTTTCATCACCACAGACGCGAGTGATACTGCCAACAGCGCTGCCCTTAGCCAGGCAATCGATGGCCAGACTTCACCTCTGCAGTTCTTCTCGCGCAAGCTCACCAATGCACAACGGAAATATTCCGTGTTTGACATGGAGTTGCTCGCGGTCTGCGAAGCGATCAAGTATTTTAAGACTGACGTTGAGGGACGCCCTTTCTATGTTTTAATGGACCACAAACACCTGGCTGCGGCCATTACATACCCGCCAGCCGATCCGCCCTCAGAAAGTGAACAGTTTCAGCATGCTGTGCACTTAGAATCAAGGGCACCCAAATGATACATCTTACATCTACATCTACATCTATATTTATACTCCACAAGCCACCCAATGGTGTGTGGCGGAGGGCACTTTACGTGCCACTGTCATTACCTCCCTTTCCTGTTCCAGTTACATATGGTTTGCGGGAAGAATGACTGCCGGAAAGCCTCCGTGCGAGCTCGAATCCATCTAATTTTACATTCGTGATCTCCTCAGGAGGAATAAGTAGGGGGAAGCAATATATTCGATACCTCATCCAGAAACGCACCCTCTCGAAACCTGGCGGGCAAGCTACAGCGCGATGCAAAGCGCCTCTCTTGCAGAGTCTGCCAATTGAGTTTCCTAAACATCTCCGTAATGCTTTCACACTTGCCAAATAACCCTGTGATGAAACGCGCCACTCTTCTTTGAATCTTCTCTATCTCCTCCGTCAAACTGACCTGGTATGGATCCCACACTGATGAGCAATACTCAAGTGTAGGTCGAACGAATGTTTTGTAAGCCACCTCCTTTGTTGATGGACTACATTTTCTAAGGACTCTCCCAATGAATCTCAACCTGGTACACGCCTCCCCAACAATTAATTTTATATGATCATTCCACTTCAAATCGTTCTGCACGCATACTCCCAGATATTTTACAGAAGTAACTGCTACCAGTGTTTGTTCTGCTATCATATAATCATACAATAAAGGATCCTTCTTTCTATGTATTCGCAATACATTACATTTGTCTATGTTAAGGGTCAGTTGCCACTCCCTGCACCAAGTGCCTATCCGCTGCAGATCTTCCTGCATTTCGCTGCAATTTTCTAATGCTGCAACTTCTCTGTGTACTACAGCATCATCCGCGAAAAGCTGCATGGAACTTCCAACACTATCTACTACGTCATTTATATATATTGTGAAAAGCAATTGTCCCATAACACTTCCCTGTGGCACACCAGAGGTTACTTTAACGTCTGTAGATGTCTCTCCAGTGAGAACAACATGGTGTGCTCTGTTTGCTAAAAACTCTTCAATCCAGCCACACAGCTGGTTTGATATTCCGTAGGCTCTTGCTTTGTTTATCAGGCGACAGTGCAGAACTGTATCGAACGCCTTCCAGAAGTCAAGGAAAATGGCGTCTACCTGGGAGCCTGTATCTAATATTTTCTGGGTCTCATGAACAAATAAAGCGAGTTGAGTCTCACACGATCGCTGTTTCTGGAATCCATGTTGAATCCTACAGAGTAGATTCTGGGTTTCCAGAAACGACACGATATGCGAGCAAAAAACATGTTCTAAAATTCTACAACAGATCGACGTCAGAGATATAGGTCTATAGTTTTGCGCATCTGCTCGACGACCCTTCTTGAAGACTGGGATTACCTGTGCTCTTTTCCAATCATTTGGAACCTTCCGTTCCTCTAGAGACTTGCAGTGGGGGGGGGGGGGGGGGGAGGTGGGCTAGATCTGGGAGTATGGAGTATTTTTAATATTTTGGAAGACAAATGGAGACCTCTAGGTATCCATCAAAAAGTTCTGGTTCCAACCCTGTTAAACACCTGCATTATACCACTTTTAAATCATTTTCATAAAAGAAAATCATGTGACAGTACTATATTTTTTCCTCTCCTTGAGAGCTAGGGGGAGGGAGGGGGGGCTCTTGCCCATAGGGTACTGTTACCCTTGCTTAGAACAATAAATTCATTGTATGCACACTAGAACAACATATTTCACATATGTTCAATCTATAACTAGTTATGGTATGACCTCCTGAGGAACAAATGGACAGAATATACAAACAATCTTTAAGCTACCAAAATAAGGATGAACCAATTACAAGGACTGTTCCATGTGAATACATTTTACAAACAGTGATACACATAAGGAAATATATATTTAGCAGTAGCAAATGAACATTACTTTAAATGAACATAGAACCAGATCCAGCCACAACTTACATCAAAGTAGGAAAAACTAAACAAAAACCTAAAATAGTATGCTATAAAATGGAATTAAGCTATACAACAAATTTACACAAGAGATCAAGGAGAAATGTGGAACACAAACCTTCAGAAATACGTTTAAATTTATTGTTTAGAAAAGTGTTTTATAATTTCAAGGAAATAATATATAAATTATGCTGATAATTCTGTTAATGATTAACTGCTATGATTAAGAGGCATTTTACAATAATTCAGTACAATATTGAAATACTTTGTACAAGCATGTAACATATTAAAGCCCCACATATTTCGTGCCCCTCGTCTCTTATAACTGCTATCTGCTTTCTGTACAAATTGTAAATAGCCTTTCGCTCCCTGTATTTTACCGCTGCCACCTCTAGAATTTGAAAGAGAGTATTCCAGTCAACATTGTCAAAAGCTTTCTATAAGTCTACAAATGCTATAAACGTAGGTTTGCATTTCCTTAATCTTTCTTCTAAGATAAGTCGTAAGGTCAGTATTGCCTCACGTGTTCCAATATTTCAACGGAATCCAAACTGAACTTCCCCGAGGTCAGTTTCTACTAGTTTTTCCATTCGTCTGTAAAGAATTCACGTTAATATTTTGCAGCTGTGACTTATTAAAGTGATAGTTCGGTAATTTTCACATCTGTCAACACCTGCTTTCTTTGGGATTGGAATTATTATATTCTTCTTGAAGTCTGAGGGTATTTCGTCTGTGTCGTGCATCTTGCTGACCAAATGGTAGAGTTTTGTCAGGACTGGCTCTCCCAAGGCCATCAGTAGTTCTAATGGAATGTTGTCTACTCCCGGGGCCTTGTTTCGACTCAAGTCTTTCAGTGCTCTGTCAAACTCTTTACGCAGTATCATATCTCCCATTTCATCTTCATCTACATCCTCTTCCATTTCCATAATATTGTCCTCAAGTACATCGCTCTTGTATAGACCCTCTATATACTACTTCCACCTTTCTGCTTTCCCTTCTTTGCTTAGAACTGGGTTTCTATCTGAGCTCTTGATATTCATACAAGTGGTTCTATTTTCTCCAAAGGTCTCTTTAATTTTCCTGTAGGCAGTATCTATCTTACCCCTAGTGAGATAAGCCTCTACATCCTTACATTTGTCCTCTAGTCATCCCTGCTTAGCCATTTTGCACTTCCTGTCGATCTCATTTCTGAGACGTCTGCATTCCTTTTTGCCTGCTTCATTTACTGCATTTTTATATTTTCTCCTTTTATCAATTAAGTTCAATATTTCTTCTGTTACCCAAGGAGTTCTACTAGCCCTCGTCTTTTTACCTACTTGATCCTCTGCTGCTTTCACTAGTTCATCCCTCAGAGCTACCCATTCTTCTTCTACTGTAATTCTTTCCCCCATTCCTGTCAATTGTTCCCTTATGCTCTCCCTGAAACTCTGTACAACCTCTGGTTCTTTCAGTTTATCCAGGTCCCATCTCCTTAAATTCCCACCTTTTTGCAGTTTCTTCAGTTTTAGTCTACAGGTCATAACCAATAGATTGTGGTCAGAGTCCACATCTGCCCCTGGAAATGTCTTACAATTTAAAACCTGGTTCCTAAATCTCTGTCTTACCATTATATAACCTATCTGATACCTTCTAGTATCTCCAGGATTCTTCCATGTATACAACCTTCTTTCATGATTCTTGAACCAAGTTATTAAGTTATGCTCTGTGCAAAAGTCTACCAGGCGTGTCTTTCATTTGTTAGCCCCAATCCATATTCACCTACTATGTTTCCTTCTCTCCCTTTTCCTACTCTCGAATTCCAGTCACCTATGACTATTAAATTTTCGTCTCCCTTCACTACCTGAATAATTTCTTCTATCTCATCATACATTTCTTCAATTTCTTCATCATCTGCGGAGCTAGTTGGCATATAAACTTGTACTACTGTATTAGGCGTGGGCTTCATGTTTATCTTGGCCACAATAATGCATTCACTATGCTGTTTGTAGTAGCTTACCTGCACTCCTATTTTTTTATTCATTATTAAACCTACTCCTGCATTACCCCTATTTGATTTTGTGTTTATAACCCTGTATTCACCTGACCAAAAGTCTTGTTCCTCCTGCCACCAAACTTCACTAATTCCCAATTTATCTAACTTTAACCTATCCATTTCCCTTTTTAAATTTTCTAATCTACTTGCCCGGTTAAGGGATCTGACATTCCACACTCCGATCCGTAGAACGCCAGTTTTCTTTTTCCTGATAATGACACGCTCTTGAGTATTCCCCGCCCGGACATCCAAATGGGGGACTATTTTACCTCTGGAATATTTTACCCAAGAGGATGCCATCATCATTTAACCATACAGTAAAGCTGCACGCCCTCGGGAAAAATTACGGCTGTAGTTTCCCCTTGCTTTCAGCCGTTCGCAGTACCAGCACAGCAAGGCCGTTTTTGGTTAATGTTGCAAGGCCAGGTCTGTCAATTATCCAGACTGTTGCCCCTGCAACTACTGAAAACACTGCTGCCCCTCTTCAGGAACCACATGTTTGTCTGGCCTCTCAACAGATACCTGTCCGTTGTGGTTGCACCTATGGTACAGCTATCTGTATCGCTGAGGCACGCAAGCCTCCCCACCAACGGCAAGGTCCATGGTTCATGGGGATAAGACAGGATAAGACAATGTATAACACCAAGAGAACGGAGAGCTTTCAGAACAAACTTAAGACTATAAGGTCAGTTGTGAAAGAAGTACCATGGCAGAATGTAGATGCTCAACACATTACACCTCTCTTGTGATTCAATGAAACAGTTAATGGTCAGTATGAGTTGTGCAAAATATTTAATAATCGCTTCTTCAACGAAACTTCATGGCAGATTAAAATTGTGTTTCAACTCAAAGTCAGGACCTTTACCTTTTGTGGGAAAGTGCTCTATTGACTGAGCTACCCAACCACAACTTACAACCCATCCTCATAATTTTACTTCTGCCAGTTCCTTGTCTCCTACCTTCCAAACTTCACAGAAGTTCTGCGAAACTTATGGGACTAGCACACCTGGAAGAAAGGATATAGCAGTGACATGACTTAGCCACAGCCTGGGAGATGTTTCCAGGATTAGTTTTCACTCTTCATTGTGGTGTGTGTTGATATGAAATTTCCTGGAAGATTAAGACTGTGTGTTGGATCGAGACTCCAACTAGGGATCTTTGCCTTTTGCGGGCAAGTGTTGTACCAAGTGAGGTATCCAAGCACGACTCACAACCCATCCTCACAGCTTTAGTTCTGCCAGTTACCCATTTCATACCTTCAAAAGGCACCTGCCCATGAAAGGTAAAGGTCCAGAGTTCAAATCTCTGTCTGGTACATAGGTTATTCTAGAAACATCCCCCAGGCTTTGGCTAAGCCATGTCTCCACAATGTCCTAGCTCCACAGGTTTCACAGGAAAACTTCTGTCAAAATTTGGAAGATAGGAGATGAGGAACTGGTGGAAATAAAGCTGTAAGTAATGCTTGGATAGCTCTATTGCTAGACCACTTGCCAATGAAGGGCAAAGGTCATGAGTTTGAGTCTCAACCCAGCACACAGTTTTAATCTTCCAGGAAGTTTCATATTGGTGCACACTCTACTGTGGAGTGAAAATTTATTCATGTCTTCAGTAGTTGGCAAGATAAGTCAAAATTTTATTCGTGCAGGTAAATAGGTGGAACTCCCGAAAGCTGGTGTTCTGAGACAACAATAACACATGCAGCTACAGGAAACAAGCAAAGATGAAAGTGAATTAGCTATTACATAATTATACAGTAAAGACTGACAGTAAAGATAAGTGTGACAAAATTTCAAGCAGGGTTGTGGAAAGTAATGCACCAACTATTAATTCTGTACACAGTTACTTGTGTGATGTTACTTTCAGGTCTGGTCAATTTCCTGACAGATTGAAACACTCTTGAGGAAACCACTTCATTAAAGGGACAAAAGAGATAATGCAGACAATTAGTTAGCAAATTCTTTGCTACCAGTATTTTCAAACTTTTTTGAGAAAGCAATGTGTAGGAGGGTAGTGGCACACCTAAGTACATATAATTTGCTGTCAGGCTTGCAGTTTGACTTCAGGAAAGGAATATCCACAGAAAATGCTATTTACTCTTTTGTGACTGAGGCACCAGCATATCTAAATGATAGGTTGAGGGGAGTAGGTATTTTCCTTGGTTTAACAAAACCACTTGATTGTATGGACCCTGTAATGCTTTTGGATAAATTGGAAAAATATGAGATTAGGTAAAAAGCTTAACAATGGTTCATTTCATATATGAAAAGTAGGAAACAGGAAAGGAAGAAATCTGAATCTGACTGGAGTCATGTAAAGTGAGAGGGGTGGCAGGTGAGGGGAGGGATCCGCTGGGTTCTGCTCTCAGTCCATTGCTTTTTTGGAATGTATATCAATGATCTGCCACTAAATGTGATAGATGACTGAAAAATTTTTCTCTTTGCACATGGCATTAATTTTTTTTCTTTACAGGTGAAAAAATGATATTGTGAAAGGCATGGAGTGTAATTTAAATGATGTAGCTAATAGGGTAGTTTTTAACATCAGCACCTGGCTTTCAGAGAACAGTTAATACTTTACTGCAAAAAAATACGATGCATACAATTTCAACATAGAATTCTTATAAAAGAAAAATTTCATTGCTTCGAAGTAGTCAGTCAGTCAGGCAGTACAGTTGATCAATTTAGATTTATAGGACTGATGGAAGATCTTCTTAGGAAAATCATATTCAATATCTCGTGCAAAAACTGCATGCTGCTATTTTCACATAAGAATGATCTCCACTTTTTCTGACACTGCAACATGAAGGTTTGTTTACTTTAATTACTTCCATTCTATTAATTCATATGCTGTTATATTTTCGGTTGAGTCTTTGCACTCACCAAAAATGTTTTAACTCATAAAAGCGCACTCAGACTGATCTGTCATGTCAGTTCAGGAGTTTTGTGTAGGCCATTGTTTAGGTGTCTTGGAATCATAACTGTGCCAGCTCCATATGTGTTTTTTATCACGGAAATTGTTGTTGTCAGTATTGAGTCATTCAGAAGAAACTACAATATTCATTCAGTGAATACTAGATGGAAAAACTATATGCAGTTTGGTAACACTTCCTTAAGCACTGTACAGAAAGAAGTAAGCAATCCAGCAGGTTTCATTTTCAGTAATATTGCAGCAGAGCAATGAAAGAAAGAGTGATAAACACCAAGTATTCAAACCTAAGTTGAAATGTTTCCTTGTCGCGCACTCCTACTCTGTGCAGGGGTTTCTCACAATACTTAAGAATGGAAGGAGTATTAAGATTTAATGTCCTGTTGATAATGAGGTTATTAGAGATGGAGCACTAGCCCAGATCATTTCAACAATGGGAAAGGAAATTGTCCATACCATTTCAAAGGAACCATCTTGTCTTTTACCTGGAATAATTTTGGGAAATCACAGAAAACCTAAATCTGGATGACCGCATGCATATTTGAACCATATCCTGCGTGCTAACCACAGTGTCACCTCACTTGGTCACCATACTTGAGAAGTTTTATCTGCAGTATATTAATTATTTGTTTACTACATCACGTGTTTTAGTAATTTTTTAATTTTTTTTGTTTGTAAATTTTCTAATCATCATATTATAAACTATGTTCTGCCTCATTCCTTGAACACATAGCTTCAGCTCACATGGTTCTGTGGAATCTGATAGATAAACAAACAAATACAGGAATAACATAAAACTTCACATTATTTTGCAGTTATTATCATTATGATATCAGCCAAAAAATACATATCCCAACAGGCATCACAATATTCAATATTTGGTTTCTGTTGTTTTCACAAAAATTATGTGCATGGATGAATAAAACATTGTGAAGCCTTCTCAGATGAATGCAGCAGCTCTGGTGTCTGTAGACAAATCAGTGTGGCTGTGTCTTTTGTTTTTGTAAGAGCTGTTATTTTGTTTTTCAGAAAAATGGTAAATGTAATAATAGAGGAGTGAATTGTCATGAAGTTTCACATAAAATGTGGACCAACTGCCACTGAAACCTGTTTCCTATTAAAAGAAGTGAACGACAAAGTCTGTTTATCATGCACAAAAGTTTCTGAGTGGTTCAAGCATTTCCAAGCTGCCCAAGAAGATGCTGAAGATGACTCATGATTGGGACACCCTTCAACATCGAAAAAGATGAAAATACCAAAAAAGTAGGTAATGTGATTCAATCTTACCATTGGTTGAGTATTTGATCGACTGCTGAAACTGTAGGAATTGACAAAAAATGCATAATGCAAATTTTATGTGAACAATTTAACATGGGAAATATGTGTGTGCAACTGCTGTTGAAAAGTCTCATGATCGAACAAAAAGAAGTTTGTACTGACACTTTAAATACCACTGAAAATTTTCCTAATTTCTTGGAAAGAGTGAGACCATGTGATGAGTCTTGGTTTTTCACTTATGATCCAGAAACTGAGTGCCAAGCTATTCACTGAAAGGGTCCAACCTCACTGAGATAGAAAAAAGTGCAAATGGGCAAATCAAGATTCAAAGTGATGACAATTGTTTTTTTCAATATTTGTGGATCTGTGTATCTTCACTGGGTTTCTGAAGGTCAAACTATCAATCAGCATTACTATCCTGAGGTTCTTGCCCAATTTTGTGAGAAAATAAGAAAAAAAGACCTGAATTGTGGAAGAAAAAGTCATGGGTTCTGCGTCAAGACAATGCACCGGCTCATACTGCACTACCTGTTAAGAGGTTCCTAGCAAAGTACAGCATCCCAGTGTTAGACAACTAACTTAACACAGCTGACCTAGCACCATGTGACTTTTATCTACTCCCCAAAGTCAAATCGGTATTAAAAGGAACAAGATTTCAATCCACTGAAGCAGTGAAAGAAAAAACAGCTCATCAAATTATGTTGAGGGTGAAAAGAGTAAATAATGAAGAAAAATACAAATGCAGTTCAAGATTATGTAACACTGGAACAAGAACACAACTGGCTTTCTTACCTGTTCTTTTCTGTGGCTCTGTGATAATCATCCTATGCTTAACTGTGCTCATGTGAAGTGTTTTATAGCTATCATGACTGACAAAACTGTGGGGAGTCATTCATTAAAAAAAAAAAAAAATCCAGCAGCAGCAGTATTAATAATTGATTCATCACAGTAATTTTGCCATTAATTTTCATGTTCTTTATCTATGAATGTGCATTTGAAGACTTTGTTATTTATATTCATACAATTCATTATGGAGAGTTAGCTATCTTAAAATGTATATCACACCATAATTCAATAAATATGTATATACAAGGTCATATTACAAGTGAATCCCTTAAGAGAAGATATATGAAAATACATCAATCTAAATGAGTAGAGAGTTATACGAAACATGTCACACAAGAAATTATTTTATTTTATCAAGACAGGGAGAGAAAAACAACAGTGGTCTTAGCTCACTGTTGCCTGCATCAAAGTTGAGTTTAATGTGTGGTTTTGCTCCCTGTGATTCTAGTAAAGTCAACTGGCACCCCTAAAAAGTAGTAGCCTAATCTTTACCAGTTACTTATTAGACACAATTTCTTCATGATTTAATAGCCCAAAAATTCTGTGTCTTTTGCCATCCAACACTTCACATTGAATGATTAAGTGCAGTCTGGTTTTATTCTCCTCACCACATAATCCACACTTAGGGGCTTCTTCCTCTTTACCCATCATGTGTAGGCATTTCTTGAAGTTCCTGTGGCCATCTTAAGTCCCACCATGAGTTTAATCTGTTTCCTGTTGCAGTCCAGGATCACAGATGGTCTCCTGAAACACGGCTTACATCACTAGCTTGCCATGTTTTTGTTTTTGAATCATAGTCCAATATTCTATGTACTGCCTCGCAATCCAGCTATGTAGTTTTGACTTTACCATCACTCAACAATGGTTAGGATGAATTCCTGTCCAGTAAATGGAGTCATCGTACCTGTCCTTGTCATTACCACTAACTTCTGAGTGACAAGGGACCCACAGCAGTTTCACCTTGTTGCTTTCCCCTAGTCTCACAAGGGCTTCAGTGTATTTTGCAATGATCTTTTTATATCATTGCAGGGATTGATAGAGATTTCAGATTTGCTGTGCTATCTGAATAAATGTAGATGCTAAAATCCTTGTATCACCTCCATTGCACTCTTGCACTCTTTGATAGCTAATTTTCTTCAGCTGGAATGGTGTGGCTAGCTTCCCTAGAGAGATCACTCTCTCTATTGTAGGCTGTACCCCATATACTCTGGCCTCAGTGGCTTCATTTGGTTTTGACCCATTGGTAAACAGACAATGTCTCTTGAACTATGTCATTGTTTGTGCTTTCACTGCTTCCTTCATTCAATTGTTGTGCTGAAAGCTTTATTTAAGAAGCTAGAAGTTGCCCTAACTTGATTGTAGTATGATGGTCTAATGAGGGGTATGTCAGGCATGGTCTCTATCCCAGCAGTGGGTGTGCTGCTCATTCCACCTGTTACAGCTAGGCAGGCCAGTCTCTGCACCTTACCAAGCTCCTTAACAGCTACCTTCTGTTCTGCTTTATTCCATTATACTGTAGCCACATAAATTATCATAGGTCTTATTACACTGGTGTACATCCAGTATGTACAACTGAGATTTAGACTCCATATGCCCTTCTAGTGCTCAGAATACTACCTTTTGCCATGAAACATGATAGTTTTGCATTTGGGGTTACACCTAGATATTTCAGTATCTCCTTTTACTGGTCGAGTTTCATTGAATGGCTTGAGATTCCAACATATGTGCTTGATATGCTTCCTCATAAATGGTACTACAGCTGTTTTCTTGGGACTGATCCTCAGATCCTGTTTTCTCCACTAGTTTTGCACAATGTCCAGTGCACAACATGCCAATGTTATAACAACAAAGGGTCAAATGGCTCTGAGCACTATGGGACTTGACTGCTGTGGTCATCAGTCCCCTAGAACTTAGAACTACTTAAACCTAACTAACCTAAGAACATCACACACATCCATGCCCAAGGCAGGATTTGAACCTGCGACCGTAGCAGTCGCGCGGTTCCGGACTGAGTGCCTAGAACAGCTATACCACCACAGCCGGCAATGTTATAACAATATTAGAAAATCTGCCAAGTATTAGTACCTACATCTACATATATATCTACATCTTATCTACATGATTACTCTAAAAACTAACTAAACTCCACCTGAACAGGCCATGAAGGCCCAACAGTACTGACCACAGGCCGTGTCATCCTCAGCCCACAGGCGTCACTGAATGTGGATATGGAGGGGCATGTGGTCAGCACACTGCTCTCCCGGCTGTATGATAGTTTACGAGACTGGAGTCACTACTTGTCAATCAAGTAGCTCCGCAGTTTACCTCACAAGGGCTGAGTGCACCTCACCGGCTAACAGTGCTCAGCAGACTGGATGTTCACCCATCCAAGATCTAGCCCAGTCCGGTAGCACTTAACTTCAGTGATCTGATGGGGACCAATGTTATCACTGTGGCAAGGCAGTTGGGCATGATTACAAATCACATTTAAGTGCCTGGCTTGAACTCATCAAACCACCTTAAAGCTATTTCTCTACTGTTCTATGCTCAAACAGCATGCAGGAAAAACAAACAATTAAATCTTCCCATGCGAGCTCTGATTTCTCTTATTTTATTAGGATAATCATTTCTCCCTGTGCAGTGGGCAGCAACAATATATTTTTTGCATTTGGAAGAGAAAGTTGGTGATTCATGAGAAGATATGGTCACAACAAAAAAACAGCTTCATTTTAATGATTGCCATCCCAATTTGTGTGCCATATCTGTGGCAATGAGTATGGATAAATAATCTGCATATCCTTGGCAAAAGTAGTCTTCAGTATTTAGATCTTCAGTGGGTTCATTCACCACTAAGTTCCGCAGTAGTGGGGACAATACCCCTTCCTGTGGACACCTGCTGATGGTGTAGATCACTATTTTCTCATTTGTCATGGTGGTTTTTACCTTTCTTCTATTAGCATGGTCTTAATCCACGGGCATATGGTGGAGAGAATGTTGTGCTTTTCTGCTGTTATAATCATGAATTTGAAGGTCAAACTGCTAAAAGCCCCCTCAATATACAGGAAGATGCAGGGAGGTTTTTACACCTTCCCAAGTTGGTGTTCTGCTGTTTCACATGATTTTTTGGTTCATACGTGTGTTTGTTTACATTTAAAGGACCTCATCTAACCCCTTTCCTTTGGTGTGATCAGTTCTCCTTGGCTTTGGAATGAATACAACTCTTACAGTCCTCCAAGCATCAGGAGCAATTTCTGCAGCTAGGCTGATTCTAAACAGTCTACATAGGTTTCTAATTAAACTCTCTCCTGCTTGTTGCAATAGAGCTGGAAAGATTCCATCTGGACCTAGCGATGTCTCTCATGGACAGATTCCTGGTCTGTGTTATATGCCTGAGTGCATTGAGGGAAATGAGTCCTGAGGAGCACATCCAGTTTCTCATCCACAATCCTTGGATACCCACCATCCTTCCTTAGAGTACCTTTTATGTAGTATTCTGGTGTCAATTTTGTGAAGGCTGCCACAAATAGCTATACTTTCCACCTTCTCACATAACACCTTCTAGGATGATAGTTCTGCTTGCTTCATCACAAGGTTGTATTTGGCAACGGCTATTTGTATGTACCCATCAACCACAGGGCATCAAGTTGGTGGCCATAGTAACAGGACAGACCCCCTGATTTGTCTGATCTACCCAAAGGCAAGATGTACCATCCACCCAACGTCTAGTGGGCAGCTGTCAGCAACTGCCAATCATATGCTGAGATCTGGGGTATGGAGCTCCCTGCTGTCAGTTACTCTGATTGCAGACTGCAGTGCAAGTCAGACCATAAGACTTTAGCCATAACTGCCAGCCTTCTCTGCCACCAACAAATCAACTCAGCTGTGCTAGACTTCATGTGAACCACAGATCACTGCCTGGCTGTGCCTATAGGATATGGAAGCTTACCCATCTCCAGTTGACAGTACCATATAAGTGCACCTTGCCAGAGTTGCGGTGAAGACCTTAATTGCAGCGAAGGTGCAGAAGATAGATTTTAGAATGGTGGAGCTAGGTGAAATATGCAACCTGTTGTCCAAGCCTACAATGGACAGACGGAGCAACAATTCCACATGTTAGTTGCAGTACCGCAGCACCATTTGTTCCACATGTAAAAGGCACCTGAATCAGTAAAAATCAAGGCTAACAACTTTTCCTTATTTTGGGAATTCAGAGATGGCTCTTGATTGCATGCTCTATAGAATCTACAGCTTTAAATGACAAAATGGAAATTCCACACAATGGATGCGCTACCACGGTTGGTAACTGCAATGAGAAATCTGATATTACATCTTGTCATATATTTTGATCTAGGATTTTAGGGAGTCCCAGTATTGGCAGTGAAGAAGAAATAGCACATACAAAAATGCCTTCTAAGTTTAAGTTCAAGAAAGGAACATTAAATGAAAATTCTTTTCTGAAAATTGGAATCCAAAAGGAATTGGAATTATTTCTCCAGAAGACCCATACACAAACTTTTGCAGTCCAAGAAATGAGTTCCATACATGAGACTGTAGTACACAACATTAGAATAGTATGAATAATGGAATACATTCCAGTGTTTGGAGCAGCTTTTATGTAAACAAAGAAGTAAATAATATAACTCATTTTAAAACAAAATCAGAATCAAGTCCATGTCAGCAATAAAGGTATGGTACACTTAAGTACCAACAAAAATGGCAAAAGACTGATCAATGTGTCTAAAATATTCCAGTTAAAACTGGTATCCACATATTTTTGGTAACTGCCAAAAAAAGCCAGAACTTTGGTATCTCTACATCCAAATCTAGGAGAATTTTCAATGGACCACATTGCCATATCTGAAATAAATATCAACGAAATTATTAACAATATTATGAAAATGATAGCTGCTACTCACCACATAGTAGAGATGATGAGTTACAGATAGGCACAACAAAAGTTATTAATGTTAAAGTGAGCCGGCCGTTGTGGCCGAGCGGTTCTAGGCGCTTCAGTCCGGAACCATGTGGCTGCTACGGTCGCAGGTTCAAATCCTGCCTCGAGCATGGATGTGTGTGACATCCTTCGGTTAGTTAGGTTTAAGTAGTTCTAAGTCTGGGGGACTGATGACCTTAGAAGTTAAGTCCCATTGTGCTTAGAGCCATTTGAATCATTTTTTTGTTAAAGTGAGCACAAACAGGGAATTCGATTTGGCTCAGTGTTCCTTTAAGGTTAAACCAATACTTCTTGCACCAGTAACAAGAAAGAAAACCCATAAAGTAACCAGATGCAACTCTAATAGAGCAAGTATTTGTAAAAAAAGTGCAGAAAAATTTTCAGAAGAAACTGAGACAACTAATAAAGGCGAGTGTCATGAATTACAGCTGGAAATGACTAAAGCAGAGCAGAAAACGTTAGAATTGGCCCAAATGAAAAGAAAGCATGGTGGAATTAGGAATGTGAAGAAGTAGGAGAAGAAATAACTTAAAAATGGGGACCTTAAAAAAGAATCATTCAGACAACAAAGAAAATAAATAAAATATTGTAAGTAATGCAGAAAATCAAAAGAACCTGTGGTGACATCAGTTCCTGTGCAAATAGCCAATGGAAGAGGTGGAAGATGAATGACTGGTTTGGTAGAGAGTCTTTATTATCCTTTTTTTCTTTTTTTCCAAATCATGGCTCCTGCTATGCTGCAACTTGGAGACACTGATGTAAATTGGCAAGACTCCTATTCAATGACCCATTTTAGTTAAGTTGAACTACCACCATTCTGACCTAATCACAGCCACTGATGTAGTTCATATACATATACAGCAACACGGAGTGCGCACCGGACTTACATGACTGACTTCATGGTGGACATAAGTCAAAATGTGATCAGCACAGCACTGCGTCAGAAGCATGAGGAGCTGGCCACAGTTCACGTATAGCTGAATGTGCAAGTATGTAATTGCAGTTGCACATTTAGAAGGGGTAGTGATAGAAGAAACAGATGTTCTTCTGCAATGTTGCTTCATGTCACTAACGGAAGTGCTCATACAATGCTACAAATTTCCGTTGGAGTTTTGGCTGCAGAACGCTTTTAACGATGAACAGTTAAGCAACAGATCCCAACTCAAATGTTGTGACCTTTAGGTGCTTTAGCTGGCCCTGATCTGCTGCCTGAACAGTCACTACAGTTATATAGTAAATGACGGCACTCGTTTTGGCCATATACTTCAAGAATATCCAGCACTTATCCATCTAGTTGCCACCAACAGAAAGTGTCAGCACTCAACAGTGCTCCATATCCGGACATCACCTGGCCCACCAGCTGCTGCTTGCCCATGGAGGCTTCCACCGGATAAGCTCCTGGCAGTGAAGCGGGGCTTGACGAGCTGTTGAAAGCAGGTATTGTGACTAGATAAGAGAGTTCTTGGGCATCCCCACTACACATGGTGTGCAAAAAAAGACAGCTCCTGGTGATTATGTGGGGATTACAGGGCACTCCATGCCTTACATGACTGACTTCAACAGCGCCATCACTCACACTCAGTTGTTTAGTGTAATCGACTGTGCAATGGCATTTTTACAAATTCCAATGGCACCAGAGAACATATGGGAAACCACTGTAATAATACCTTTTGGACTTTTCTAGTACAGATTCATTCCTTTTGGACTGAGAAATGCAACACAGGCGTGGCAGCATTTTGCACATGAAGTGTTGTGCAGGTTGCCATTCCTGTTCTGTTGCATGGATGATATCCTCATGTTTCCACCTACAGTTGAGGAGCATATGACCCACTTGTGGCAGCTTTTTCAGCACTTACAGGAGTATGGAATAGTCATTAATGATGCAAAGAGTGTTTTTGGAAAATGAGAAGTGCAATTTTTTAGATATATAGTCTTGTCAGCTGATCTGTCAGCTTTTCCAGACATGTAGCAGTAGTGCAAGATATACCTTTGCCAACAACCTACAGAGGATTGCACAGGTTTACTACTGGTGACACCTTCCAGGGCTGGCAAGTCAGCATTTACTGTGGAGCTCTCAGGCAAGCATACAACTAATAGTCAGAAGATACCTTGAACCCCACGGAATGAAGCAGCATTTCATAAAGTCAGTCTTTGTTTGCCTCAAGTTGCACAACTAGCTTACCTGTGCATTAGTGACCAATTTGCTTTCATGGTGGACGTAAGTCAAAATGTGATCAGCACAGCACTGCATCAGAAGCATGAGGAGCTGGCCACAGTTCACGTATAGCTGAATGTGCTTTTGGATACACTCAGTCACCTTCAGGCTGTCTTCTTGGGGTGTGACAACCGCAGAGGATCTGGCACATTGCATGGGATGCCTTAGGTGTCGCTTGTGTTGCCCACGAGCTCTGCTTCTGAGGCACTTCCTAGTGTACCCAACATGGTGGATCTGCCCTCACAGCAGGGTGAGTGGTGGGTGGTAATGTGTTCATGTCACTCGAGGCAGAGGGCCAGTGTGGAGATTGGCCACCTGGCATCACCCATTCAACCTGTGAGTGGACAAGTGGCTGGTCTTTCAGCAGGGTCTGAGCAGGCACATGGGGGAGGGTTACTGGTTACTGGCAGCTCCATTGTTTGACGTGTTATGGAGCCTCTCAGGTAGACAGTGTTCAGGGTTGGAAAGAAAGTCAATGTGTATTTGGTATGTCTCTTGGAAGGACTCATCTCAGACGTGGAGGTGGCCTTGCCTGTGGCTATTGAGTGTGCAGGTAGTAGTTGCCTGCAAGTTGTGGCTCACATCAGCACCAACAATGCCTGTCAAATGGGTTTTGAGGCCATTCTCTGTTCATACAGGCAGCTAGCAGAGGTGGTGAAAACTACAGGCCTCGCACCCAACATGGTGGATCTGCCCTCACAGCAGGGTGAGTGGTGGGTGGTAATGCGTTCATGTCACTCGAGGCAGAGGGCCAGTGTGGAGATTGGCCACCTGGCATCACCCATTCACCCTGTGAGTGGACAAGTGGCTGGTCTTTCAGCAGGGTCTGAGCAGGCACATGGGGGAGGGTTACTGGTTACTCCATTGTTTGACGTGTTATGGAGCCTCTCAGGTAGACAGTGTTCAGGGTTGGAAAGAAAGTCAATGTGTATTTGGTATGTCTCTTGGAAGGACTCATCTCAGACGTGGAGGTGGCCTTGCCTGTGGCTATTGAGTGTGCAGGTAGTAGTTGCCTGCAAGTTGTGGCTCACATCGGCACCAACAATGCCTGTCAAATGGGTTTTGAGGCCATTCTCTGTTCATACAGGCAGCTAGCAGAGGTGGTGAAAACTACAGGCCTTGCACACAGGGTGCAAGCAGAGCTCACAATTTATTGCATTGTTCCCAGAGTTAATCAGGGTCCTTTGGTTTGGAGCCGAGGAAGGCTCTCAACCAAAGGCTTCATCGACATTGTGATGGTCTTGGTTGCAGATTCCTAGACCTGCATTATCATGTGGGGATTTGTAGGACTCGCCATGATAGATAAGGGGTGCACTACTCAAAGGAAGCAGCTACTTGGGTAGCAGAGTATTTGTGGAGGGCACATGACGGTTTTTTAGGCTATACAGCAGTTTGAGGTTCTCTGATGAACACTCACCAGTTGATATGGCAGCAAGGGAAGTCAGATCACGTTCAGAGCAAAGACACTTCAACAGTCAAAATTTTATCAGTAAACTCTTGAAGTATTTATACTAAAGTTCCCGAATTTACTGCCCTCCAGGAAAGTTCTTGTGCTCAAATCTTTCTTGGGACTGAGAGCTGGCTGAAACCTGAGATGGAAAGCTCTGAGATATTTAGCGAGTTGTGGAATGTATATTGGAAAGACAGGTTAGAGGCCATAGGGGGAGAAAAAAAAAAAAAAAAAATAATAATAATGGCTCTAAGCACTATGGGACTTAACATCTGAGGTCATCAGTCCCCTGGACTTAGATCTACTTAAACCTAACTAACCTATGGACATCACACACACCCATGCCTGAGGCAGGATTCGGACCTGTGACCGTAGCAGCAGCGCGGTTCCTGACTGAAGCGCCTAGAACTGCTCGGCCACAGCGGCCGGCATTGAAGTCAAAGTTAAGTGTGACAGTGAAGTTATCTGGTCATGTATAACATGTGTAGGTCACACCAAGTTAATTATTGGATGTTTTTACTGGCCATCCGATTCCACTGTGACAGTTCTAGAGTCATTCAAAGATAGCCTATGGTCAATAGCGCAGAAATACCAAGATCATGCAATACTAGTTGGTGGCAACTTTGACCTACTGAGTATAGAATGGGATGCTGAGATTCCTATAGATTCATTGTAGACGGGGGAGGGGGGGGGGTTACGGACAGTCATGCAAATTACTTTTGAACATATTTTCTGAAAACTGTCTTGAGCAGCTGACTCAGCAGCTGACACAGTGGAAATATCTTAGACCTTGTAGCTATGAATAGGCCACACCTTATCAAAAGTATCAGGATAGAAACAGGGACTAGAAATCATGATGTCATTTTAGCAACTATGGTTACAAAAGTCAATAAATCAGTCAAGAAGACTAGGAGAGTGTTTCTGCTTGACAGAGCAGATAAGCAGTTGTTAACATCTGCCTTCGACAGTGAACTGACATCACTTAGCTCCAGTGAGATGGACATAGAAGAATTATGGACCAAGTTTAAGCAGACTGTAAATCATGGTCTGGAGATTTACGTGCCTAGTAGGAGGATAAGGGATGGGAAAGACCCACCGTAGTTTAATAATGAAATTCATTAGATGCCAAGAAAGCAGAGGCTGTCACACTCACGGTTCAAAAGAGAATGCACAAATACTGACAAGCAAAGGTTAGCAGAGCTTCATGCATCTGTGGAAAGATCTATGCACAAAACATACAACAACTACCACCGTCATACCTTAGCAATAGATCTGGCAGAGAACCTGAGAAAATTCTGGTCGTATGTAAAATTGCTAAGTGGGTCTAGGGCTTCCAGTCAGTCCCTTGTTGACCAATCTGGTGTTGCACTTGAAGATAGCAAAATGAAAGCCGAAGTCTTAAATTTCATGTTCAAGAAATTGTTCACACAGGAAAGTCATAGAAACATACCATCATTTGACCATTGGACAGGCTCCCGAATTGATGAAATACTAATAATCATCCTTGGAAGAGAGAAACAACTGAAAGATTTGAAAGCAAATAAATCACCAGGTCCAGATGGAATCTCAATTCAGTTTTACAAAGAGTACTCTATGGCACTGACTCCTTACCTAGCTTACATTTATCATGAATCTCTCACCCAGCACAAAGCTCCAAGTGACTGGAAAAAACTGCCGGTTACTCCTGCATATAAGAACGGTAAAAGGAAGGAGCCACAAAATTACAGACGAATATCCCTAACTTTGGTTTGCTGCAGAATCCTTGAACATATTGTCAGTTGAAAGATAATAAACTTTCTTGAGACTGGGAAGCTTTTGTTCATGAATCAGCATGGTTTTGGAAACCATTGTTCATGTGAAACTCAGTGTGGTCTTTCCTCCATGATATACTGTGCACAATGGATGAAGGGCAACAGGCAGATTGCATATTTCTAGATTTCCAGAAATCGTTTGAAATAGTACCCCATTGCAGGCTGTTAATGAAGGTAGAAGCATATGGAATAAGTTCACAGATATGTGAGTTGCTCAAAGACTTCTTAAGTAATGCAACCCAGATGTTGTCCTCAACAGCATATGTTCATCAGAGACAAGGTTATTATCAGGAGTGCCCCAGGGAAGTGTGATAGGACCACTGTTGTTCTCTATATACATAAATGATTTAGTGGGCAGCAACCTGCGGCTGTTTGCTGATGATGCTGTGGTATACCGTAAAGTTTCGAAGTTGAGTGACTGTAGGAAGATATAAGATGATTTAGACAAAATTTCTAGTTGGCATGATGAATGACAGCTAGCTCTAAATGTGGAAAAATGAAAGTTGATGTGAATGGGTAGGAAGAACAAACCTGTAATGTTTGGATACAGTGTTAGTAGTGTCCCACTTGACACTGTGAAGTTGTTTAAATATCTGGGCGTAATGCTGCAAAGCGATATGAAATGGAAAGAAAATGTGAAAATTTTTAGTACAGGAAAGTTCAACAGGCTTCTGACAGTCAGTAACAATGGAGGCCATGGCATTTTGTGTGTCAAACTAATGTCCAATAAAATTACAAAAGTGAAAATATTTGGAATAGAAAATTGTGTTTTAACACTTTGCAATGAACAATATATTTTGTATTGCCCTCAACAAATCACAAACTCCATCATTCCCAAACACATGTCCTTTGTCTTTATTTGGTCACCAGAGACATTACTGGTTCTCACATGGCCCTTGTCTTGATAATTTTAGATCTGAAAGCATGTCATATTTTTGTTTGTTAGGGAGAAGAAGTGGCAAACAACGTTACATTAGAAATATATTGGTTCCCACTAACTATGTGAATGTGGATGCCTTCATCAATAATGGTAGAACAAGCACAGTGAAATATGTATCTTAATATTTAGCCAAACAGGTGACTATATCTGGGATTTCAAAAGTAAACATTGAAATATAAAAGTTGTGTGATAAATTCCCTCAACGTCACGAATTTTCAAAGGAAAAGGTATAGTTCAGAAAAATGATCAAAATGGACAAGCATCTTAAATTGAAAGTAGATTCAATAAAGATACATGCACCACATGTGTAATCAAGTGACAAAGAAAATTTTTATACATACACAATTAAACAGTCAACACAGTAACAAAAAAAGGATTTCCCAATTCCTTTGAAGTAATCTTTAACCCAGATGCATTAGGTTGTGACATCTCTTTAAACTCCTGGTGTTTTGTCAAGTAACACAAGTATATTTTTATTAAAAAAAACCTAGTGTATAAGGGTCCTTTTTCCATTTCAGTAGTATCAAATATCTTTGCTTCACATTTATTGACAAATAAAATGAATGAAGCATTATCAAAAACATAATGAAAAACATTTGGGTATTGCAGATAATATTTAGTTCTGAAGAACAAGAGAGCATGTAATGCCAGCAAATGGTAATCAAATTAGTTTTCATGTCATTCAAAGACCCAAGTGTGTGCTTTTCATTTGAGAAACAAGGAAGCCAATCACAAGTTGAAAATAGTAAGGTCAGGGGTTGAACTGGAACACTACAAGACTCCAAAATACCTAGGAGTGATACTTGATAGATCTCCCACTTTCAAAAAGCACTGCATGAAATGCAAGTCAAAAGTCTCCACCAGGAACACTCTCGTACGGAAACTGGCTGGATCACAGTGAGGTAGTCAACCTGAAACACTCTGAACATCTGCAATGGCACTATGCTGTTCTGCGGTAGAGTATGCCTGTCCTGTTTGGTATAATTCAACTCATGCAAAACATGTGGACATAGCTCTCAATGAAACCTGCAGAATTATAACAGGTTGCTTGAAACTCACTTCAGTCGAATGGCTTTACCACCTTGCAAGAATAGCACCACCACCTGTTCAGAGAGAGATAGCTGCAGAAAAGGAAAGACAGGCAGTGGAACAGGATATTACCCATCCTCTGTATGGGCATGAACCGCATCTGCAATGACTGAAGTCAAGGAAGAGTTTCCTTAGGACATCAAAATGAACTTAGAAACACTGCTGAAAAAGCTAGGTTACCACTATGGAGGGCTATGACCTACCTTCCCCCTGGCTGGTAAAGAGTTGTTGAAGCTTTATCTCCAGGCCATGGGAGGGAATGGACAACTTAGAAGTCCCTTAATAGACTGATATCTGGAGTTGGAAGATCAAAAGTTCACCTGGCAAAATGGGGATACACTTATCCAAATGATATTTGGTGTGACTGTAGAGAAGAACAGACAGTCCAGCACATGCTTAGGTGTCAGTTGTGTCCAATCTCCTGTACAGTTGATGACCTTCATCAATCAACAGAAAATGCACTGGAAGTGGCCAAGTTTTGGTCAAAAGTAATCGTAACTGTCTAAAATGAATGTACATATCATGTAACTAATGGGGCGGTACTGAATAGAATTGGGGAGAAGAGGAATTTGTGGTACAACTTGACTAGAAGAAAGGATTGGTTGGTAGGACATGTTCTGAGGCATGAAGGGATCACCAATTTAGTATTGGAGGGCAGCATGGAGGGTAAAAATAATAGAGGAAGACCAAGAGATGAATACACTAAGCAGATTCAGAGCGATGTAGGTTTCAGTAGTTACTTGGAGATGAAGAAGCTTGCGCAGCATAGAGTAGCATGGGGAGCTGCATAAAACCAGTCTTTGGGCTGAAGACCACAACAACAGCAACAACAACAACAACAACAACAGCGACAACAACAACAACATGTGTCCAGGTACTTCTAATAATGGTACTATGTACCAGAAAATTTCAAGATAGTAATAAGTTAATTAGAAATGAATGCACTTACTTTTTGAGCTGTTCTTAGCCGAGTGATAATGAAATCACTGTATAAACTCACTTGATGCACTACAACAAAATTCAAAGAAAAAGTTACATTGATTACATGTTATTTCTAACTCAGCTTTATGAAGGATGAAATGAGGTGACGTTTACAAAAAACTCAACGTATTCTAGAGCGAGTGCTGAAAGGGACTGCTTCGATTTTCCACATTCTAATGGGTATTCCACAAAAGTGGAACCTGAATGAAAGTCCCGCAGCAGCTGCTATCATCATTGGTTTCCTAAATTGTTACAAATTATAAAATAACTGTATGACAACAAAGTTCAAGATATTTACCTGTACTGCTATTCTTTAATAGGTATGTTGCTCCTTTTACGAAAGAAACCATCAAATAATTTCTTTGTTGTTTGGATCCTTCATTTATATTTTATGGCGAAGTCCCAATAGAGTGGGCAGGGTGCACTCCTTTAAGGTGTTGACTTAAAATAAACAAACATGTACGCAATGTTTAGAGTTTCTAGTAGGATAAAAATGTTACGTAATGGTTTTGTACTCTTAGCTGTGGCGTATAAAGGGCAGATACCTTGTGTTGATCTTGATGTCTACAGTTGGTAAAAACCGTTGCTTTAATCTAGAAGACTCTAGTTCATCCAGTTGGATTTTCATATTCATAAAATAAACTATATAATAATAATAAATAACATGAATAAAAATCAATAATGCACTGCTAAGGTCTCCACTGCACTTACGCACAAATTTTAAATTATACATAAAGGACACCTGCATAGGTGGCAAAGTCATCAAAAACATTTGATGTAGAATAATTGAGTCTAGTAGATAACTTATTACTATTCTCTGGTTTTAAGTTTCATGCAAAGTTTTACACAATTTCTAAAAATTTTGAATGTATCCATTGACAATTACCGCAGCCTAATAATGGAGAAGTAGGCACCTATGCTTATATTTTGGATATGTATTGGACTTCGAGCTTCACCTTCCTCTTATTTGTTGAACATATTTTGGCCTTGTCTAACATTTGAATAAAATGGTCTAGTCCTGGAAGGCCTCAAAATCTCAAGGCCCTTGAGATTTTGAGGGTCACACAGAACTAGAGGTGTGGTACTGGTCTGCCACTGAGTACTGGCACATGTATTTAACTGTCAGAGGTGTGAGACAGATTTTCGCTTATAACATTTGACTCATTTGTTTCCAGACCAAGGTCTCTTACCTCAAATTGATGCATTTACCCTACTCCATCATCGCTTAAAATTTTTAACACCATTGCGAACTAATCTTGCACACACATTCAACAAGCCCCTGGTGGAATCTCAAGGACGTAGAGCGATGTTGTGACATAGAAAGCTGGAAGAACCCCACTTGGAACGTCTGTACTCTTGATGATTAACATTTTTTCTCCTCAGTAGTTGTGATAACTATGAGACTGTTACATTTACTGTACATGTGTGACCTGTATGTAAATACTTGTTAGGTGAATTGGACTTTGAGTGTGTTATCAGTGCTGGTTCTAGACGACCTTCACCATGAGAAATAAAGGATTCCAGTGTCAGGTTACACATTTTTTTTAGCTATATTCAAGGTCTGAAACTTCCGAGCAGATTAAAACCATGTGCTGGACCGAGACCCGAACTCGGGACCTTTGCCTTTCGCGGGCACGTGCTCTGCCATCTGAGCTACCCAAGCACGACTCATGCCCCATCCTCACAGCTTTACTTCTGCCAGTATCTCGTCTCCTACCTTCCAAACTTTACAGAAACTCTCCTGTGAACTTTGCAGAACTAGCACTCCTGGAAGAGAGGATATAGCGGAGACACGGCTTAGCCACAGCCTGGAGGATGTTTCCCGTATGAGATTTTCACTCTGCAACGGAGTGTGCGCTGATATGAAACTTCTCTATATTCAAGGTCACACTCCCATTCCCCTCCCCCATGGGAATCAACAGTAATTGAACAAGTTCTCCCAGGGGAACACCCATCCCCTCCACTCATGCTCTCCCCCTCCCCACCCCTCTCCATGGACCAGTAAGTTCCAAGCACCCCGTCATTCCTCCTGTTTTTATAACTAGATCACTTGAATGGGTGACTTTATTCTTGAGCTTAGTACCATAGGCAGACAATTAGGGTGTAGCTATTTGTTAAAACAAATTAGTTTTATTGTAATTACATTAAGTCACCTCACTTGAGGTCTAGGATGAGGATCTCTGTAAATAACGAATTAAATTTAATATTACCTGATTTTCATCATTTGAGGCACCAGCAGAGACCACACCATGGCAGATATGTAGGTACTCATATTTTTCAACATTTTTTGTATTTTTTGAAATATTTCTGTGTTTTCACAACTTTCTGTATTTTTCCACATATTTCATAGTTTCTCATGTTTTCCACATTTTCTGCAATTTTACATTTGTTTCATCTTTTTTTACAATTTTTCATATTTTTGCACATTTTCCCTACATTCATGGCTTTGTGGTGTCTGCGCCGCACTCAAGCCCTAACTTCAACTCTTACCAACTGAGATTGGGTCTCACCTGACTAGGCCACACTTTTCCAGTCGTCTAGGGTCCAACTGATATGGCCACGAGTGCAGGAGAGACACTGCAGGCAATGTCGTGCTGTTAGCAAAGACACTCACTTCGGTTGTCTGCTGCCATAGTCCATTAACGCAAAATTTCACTGCAATGCCCTTACAGATAAGTTCGTTGTACATCCTGTATTGATTTCTGTGGTTATGTCACATAGTGTTGCTTGTCTGTGAGCAATGACGACATTACTCAAATGCCGCTGCTCTCAGTCATTAACTGAAGGCCGTTGGTCACTGTGTTGTCTGTAGTGAGAGATAACGCCTGAAATTTGGTATTCTCAGCATGCTCTTTACACTATGGCTCTCAGAATACTGAATTACTTAATGAATTCTGAAATGGAATGTCCCATGTGACTAACGCCAACTGCCATACAACGATCAAAGCCTGTTAGTTCCTATCATGTAACAATCATCATATTGGAAAGCTTTTCTAATTAATCATCTGTGTACAAATGACAGCTCTACCGATGCACTGTCTTTTTATGCTTTGTTTACACGATTCTACGGTCAGTTGTACAGGGTGCAGCAGAACCGAATAAGCAGTTTCTACCGATTACCATTCGGGCTGTGGTTAGGGTAGGCAGTTGCACGTGGTCTGCCTTGGTTCAGTCGTTGACCCCATTTCAGTAGCCAACATGGTCTAGATCGGTGCACATCGTGGTTATGCCATTCACACTTATTGTGAAAACAACAGATCTGTGATCGCTACACAACTAGCTTTTCGGTGACAGTTCAACATTTCACGAAACAATGCCGTTCCTAATGCGAACACAATTCGGTCCTGGGTTTGGCAGTTGGAGGAAACTGGTAGCAAACTGAGAAGAGACACACATGGCCTACGCAGATCCCTCAGAATGCCAGAAAATGTGCAGTGGGTGAGAACAGCAGTTCAACAATCTCGATGACATTCTGTTGCATTGGGGATTTCTTACCACATTTTGAGAATGATTCTGCAATGGGATTTGAAGTTCCATCATTTCAAAATAATGATTGCTCAATAATTACGCCCAGTAGACTACCCCAACCGTCAACATCTGTGTGAGCAAATGCTTGCTCAGATCCCTCAAAATACAGCTTTCTTCAATAGTGTACGAGGCACATTTTCAACTTAGTGAGTGCGTGAATAAGCAAAACGTTCACTACTGGGCTGAAAATAACCCCCAAATTATTCATGAAAGACCACAACATTCTCCTAAAGTGACAGTGTGGTGTGCCATATCACAATTGGCTTGGTTGGCCTTTACTTTTTTGAGGAGGAAGTGGTGACCATGGCAGTGAATTCCACACGTTATTTTTCAATGTTGCAAAATTTTCTGCAACCCAGAATGGACAAGATTGTTGAAGAACATAGACTGGGGGAGTTGTGGTTCCAACAGTATGGAGCTACTGCTCACACATCTCGAATTTCACTTGATGTTTTGAGAGAAATGTTCCCGGGACGCCTCGTCTCTTTTAGGGATGATGTCGGATGGCCTACGCTGTCACCAGATTTGAGTATTTGTGACTACTTTCTTTGGGGATATCTGAAAGAAAAGGGTTTCAAAAGGTGCCCTCACATCCTACCAGAGTTAGAAGAGCGAATTATTGATGAAATGAATGCCATACCCCGCGATATGTGTGCAAGAGCTGCTCGAAACTTCAGGGAGCATCTTCAACAATGTATTGATGCTAACAGCTGCCATCTTGAGGACATTATTTTCAAAACTAAATGAATGTGAAATAGTATATTGTATTAATTTAGAAAATAAAAACATTTGTTCTCTATACATCTAAATTTAGTTTTTATTGATCCTTAAAGCTGCTTAGTCAATTATGTTGCATCCTGTATATGAGCATATCGCTGTCCCATGACTTTTGTCATAATAATGCATGCATGACAGTAAAACGTTGAACTTTAAAACCATAAGACTACACCAGGTGCTTTCAGGCTGCAGGATAAGGATAATGGTTGGCTCTAATGAATCAGCAGAGGTGGGCTTAACCTTCCACACAACTGCAATGATATATGGACAGCAATCAAGCTAACAGCATCTCTGGACTTCTTACTCAGTTGTATGTGTGGGAATAGCAGTATATTTCCCGCAAATGATACAGTTGGAGAGAACAAAAAACTGGTTAAAAGTAAGATAAATGGTTTAGTAAATTAGCCAAGCCCTGAGAAATAGTATTATGTGCTAATCTAAGTCATGTAAATAAAATGTATGTTACCTGTGATTGACAAATTTCTAGCTGGTTTCATCTGTAGCGGTATCAATACGTGATTGATGTGAATCACTTTACATTTATGGAATAATACCACTCTACTTTGTATCCAGATATGTAATGATTCGAAATATGTATGACTTGCAACTCATACGAATTGCAAGAGAATACCACTGCATTCAGAATCTAAATAAATAACATTACTGATTCCTCATGTAGACACAAATACTAGCCCATGACATGGTTAAATCAATAATAAAACTGGGAAATTCAAAATCTGAGGACGTTTATGGACTTCATATCAAACCCTCTTTGTACACTAATAAAATGGATGTATAGTAGTAACCATTTTCTAGAATGTCCAAAAAGAGCAGTTATCATCCTGATTCATAAAGCGTAATATGTTATGCGAAAATAATTATCGTCCAGCTTCACTGGAAGTTATTCTCTCCAAAATAATATAATACTGCATGCAACAGGATGTTTTCAGAAATTATCTGAAAGCAATATTCTGACTAAATCTCAATATCGTTTTAGGCCCAAGTTACTGATAGTCAAAGCAGTTGAAGACATAATTTCTTTTAAACAAACCTCATTTGAATCAAAGTTATCTACTGAAGCCATTCTAGCTGATGTAAGCAAGGCATTTGATTCAGTGAATCATATAATACTACTGGAGAGACTTTGGTGTTATGGAGTCAGATACTTAGAACTCTTCCTCAGAAGTTCCTATCTCAGTGACAGGATACAAACTGTAGTTTACAACAACCAAAAGTTCCAATATTTTGATGTAACTCAAGGTGCTCCTCAGGATTCCATACTTGGGCCTTTGCTATTTATAATATTTGTGAATCATCTTCCCAGTAACATGCCCTGTAAATCTTTACTTTATGCAAATGACACAACATTCATTAGCTCTGGGAAAGGCACAAACGGATTGAAACTGGAGAAAAAGCGTACCTTAACCTGTCCCATACATGGTTCAAAGCTAAGAAACTATCCATCAACTATGAAAAGACAGTGAACATCATTTTCAGTTTATCAAGAAGTGAAAATGAATGCTCAGCTGTTATGTGGCTTGGTGTATACCTTGATTCCAAATTAACGTGGGACATACACATAGACCATGTATGCATAAAGCTCTCTTGTGTTAACCTTTTTACTGACTAAACTACAGAACTGTGTAACAACACCTCTGTTATGTAACTTCTACTATGTCTTCTTTCACTGCCGCCAGCAAAGTGGTATCCTTTTATGGTATAATTCTGTAGCAGCAAGAAAATATTAAGCTGCAAGAAAGGCTATCAGGACTATTTCTGTAGTTACAAACTCTATAACCTACTGCAGACCAGTTTTTAATTACTTAAAAGTATTGACAATGCTATAACTTTTTGCATACTGTTGCCTACTAAGGATTAAAGAAAACTTAAATAGCTATATCTTGAAGGAAGCTGTGCACCAATATAAAACTAGACAAATGAAACATATAGATATGCCCACAGCTAGATTGAAGGAAATGCAGTCTAGTTATGAATACCTGGATATAAAATTATTTCATATTTTACTTTACAGGCACATGATGTCTCACTTAATGACTTTAAAACAAAAACTGAGAAATGGCCGAAGAAAAGGCTTTTTTGAATGTTCCAGAATTTTAAAATCTTTCTAAAAATGACCTAAGAAACTAAATTATTTCTAACTGTAAACTATTTTGTATTTACCTTAGTATGTTATTGGTTTATTTGATACTTCTGCATATTATTTTATATGTACAGGAAAATTAAGAAATTGTTCTCAAGTGTATTTTTATGTGCCATGTATAAGTATTAGTATGTGTACTATACCTACACTCCTGGAAATGGAAAAAAGAACACATTGACACCGGTGTGTCAGACCCACCATACTTGCTCCGGACACTGCGAGAGGGCTGTACAAGCAATGATCACACGCACGGCACAGCGGACACACCAGGAACCGCAGTGTTGGCCGTCGAATGGCGCTAGCTGCGCAGCATTTGTGCACCGCCGCCGTCAGTGTCAGCCAGTTTGCCGTGGCATACGGAGCTCCATTGCAGTCTTTTTAGCATGCCATGACAGCGTGGACATGAACCGTATGTGCAGTTGATGGACTTTGAGCGAGGGCGTATAGTGGGCATGCGGGAGGCCGGGTGGACGTACCGCCGAATTGCTCAACACGTGGGGCGTGAGGTCTCCACAGTACATCGATGTTGTCGCCAGTGGTCGGCGGAAGGTGCACGTGCCCATCGACCTGGGACCGGACCGCAGCGACGCACGGATGCACGCCAAGACCGTAGGATCCTACGCAGTGCCATAGGGGACCGCACCGCCACTTCTCAGAAAATTAGGGACACTGTTGCTCCTGGGGTATCGGCGAGGACCATTCGCAACCGTCTCCATGAAGCTGGGCTACGGTCCCGCACACCGTTAGGCCGTCTTCCGCTCACGCCCCAACATCGTGCAGCCCGCCTCCAGTGGTGTCGCGACAGGCGTGAATGGAGGGACGAATGGAGACGTGTCGTCTTCAGCGATGAGAGTCGCTTCTGCCTTGGTGCCAATGATGGTCGTATGCGTGTTTGGCGCCGTGCAGGTGAGCGCCACAATCAGGACTGCATACGACCGAGGCACACAGGGCCAACACCCGGCATCATGGTGTGGGGAGCGATCTCCTACACTGGCCGTACACCACTGGTGATCGTCGAGGGGACACTGAATAGTGCACGGTACATCCAAACCGTCATCGAACCCATCGTTCTACCATTCCTAGATCGGCAAGGGAACTTGCTGTTCCAACAGGACAATGCACGTCCGCATGTATCCCGTGCCACCCAACGTGCTCTAGAAGGTGTAAGTCAACTACCCTGGCCAGCAAGATCTCCGGATCTGTCCCCCATTGAGCATGTTTGGGACTGGATGAAGCGTCGTCTCACGCGGTCTGCACGTCCAGCACGAACGCTGGTCCAACTGAGGCGCCAGGTGGAAATGGCATGGCAAGCCGTTCCTCAGGACTACATCCAGCATCTCTACGATCGTCTCCATGGGAGAATAGCAGCCTGCATTGCTGCGAAAGGTGGATATACACTGTACTAGTGCCGACATTGTGCATGCTCTGTTGCCTGTGTCTATGTGCCTGTGGTTCTGTCAGTGTGATCATGTGATGTATCTGACCCCAGGAATGTGTCAATAAAGTTTCCCCTTCCTGGGACAATGAATTCCCGGTGTTCTTATTTCAATTTCCAGGAGTGTATATCAATGACATTTATTTGTACAATGTATGTAAACCCCGTATTATGAGATCGATTGCATAAAAATTCTCAAAGATTGATCAAAATAATCTTCATTGCACAAAACATTCTGTAAGAATAATACATGGTGCTCACCCATGATCATCTTGTAGGTATCTATTTAAGGAGTTGGGTATTCTGACTACTGCTTCACAGTATATTTATTCCTTCACAAAGTTAGTCGTAAATAATCCACTACAGTTCAAAAGGAACAATGAGGTACATAATTACAATACCAGAAGGAAAAATAACATTCATTACTCTATTTAAAGGTTGTCTTTAGCACAAAAAGGGGTGAACAATGCTGCAACAAAAATATTTGATCACTTATCTGGTGATATAAAATGTCTGACAGACAGAAAGGTAAAATTTGATTAAAAAAACTGAGAAAGTTGCTCATTGACAACTCCAATTCTGTAGAAATTTTAGTATTGTAATGTGTAAAAGGTGGTGGTATCTTTTCTCTTTTTCTTTCTGTAAGGCAGGAAAAATGTTAGACATGTTCAGAATATATGCATATGTACAAATCAATTTGCAACATGAATGTAAAATGACTCAGTCCACATCATGATGCTCTATCATGCAAAATGATCTATGGACATGTAACTAGCTAACTACAGTTGTGGTATAAACGCTTAGGACATCTGAACCTTGAAAATATGAAGAAACCTTATCATGTTACAGAAGGAGTGGACAAAGTAAAGATTTAAAAACCTGCAAATAAATGTTTGATCTTGATAGTGGGTAAAGAAATGTAGTTATCACATACTCAGTCTTGTGTTTGAGTCAAACACCCACTTGAAGTGAAATGAAGTAATGTGCTTAGTTCTATAATACCTGTTTCTTTTGATGACAAGAAATATATAGCAACTTTCACTGATGATTATACTCAGTTTCCATATCTTATATTCTTCAATCAAAGTCTTAAGTATTTCATTATTTTAAAGTATACTAGGCAATGACTACTACTCATTTTAACATCAAAATCAGCAGATTTAGACGTGACTGGTGGTGAAACATTTCAAATGAAAAGATGCAGTGCTTTGAAGTAAAGAGAGTGAAGTTCTAGTTTTCCCTAAGGTACACACCTCAGCAAAAAAAAGTTTCAGAATGACTAAATCATACTATCGCTGAAAAAATTTTTAAAGGACATTATATTCATCACTGACTGAAGAAATTATTCATTTCGCACTTGCACTTTCGGCCTTTGGGCCATTTTCAAGTGTTACTGCAAAAGATTTTTCCTCAGCACATGTCAGACTTTAAAAACCTCTGTCATGTATACATGTCATCATCAAAAATAGACCTTTTCACAATGGTAACATCATTTACATAAATAGTTACAAATCAACATTCAAGTGTACTTTTTACATGTAAATGTCCCAAAGGGCGAAATTGCAATTGTGAAATAAATCATTTCTATAGGCAATGAAGTACTTTAAAAAATTCTGCATGCCTGTGAACCTTGACCCTGAGAAGTTTGTCATTGAAACAGTTCATTGTATGATTACTGGACACAAACATGGAAAGCAGTTTTGGTCAGAAGCAGAAAGGGAGTTGTTTCTAGAATTAACTACAGAGTAGATTATTTTAGATTCAGTTTTCATTCCTTAGACACAAAAATGAGATGATTCTCGTGGGTGTGGAACAAGTCAGAAGTATAACAGAAAAAACCATAAAACATTTGAATATAATATTCATTTCCCTGATCATTTCTCAGGAGATTGCCAAAGCATGTAAATAAATTGTAGTAAACTGGAACTGCTTATATTTGCAGGGTTAATAAACTGTCAGAATGAAACATAGTTATGCACTTTTAATAAATTATGAGACACAAAATTCCTAATCCTGACTGTTTTGACCAAGTGGTGTCAAAACTGAAATCTAATAGAAATTTTTACTTAAGCTGGTCTTACAGTCCGCATTCAGATATTCATCTATAGAGAAGAAGGAGTTGTCTATGTAAAAAATCTTTCAAACTCTTTTAAACTGTGCTTTATCTGAAAATAAGTTTTTAATGCTTACTTGCAGTTTATAGAAAATGTGAATATTGGACTCCTCTTTGGACCAAGGTAAGTGATTTTATGTCTTTATGTAGATTGTTCTCACTCCTGGTACTGATATTATGTATTGAGTCATTGCTTAAAAAAGAGACATATTACTTGCAACAAATTTCATTAAGGAATAAATATACTCAGAAGCAATGGTTAGAGTATCCAGTTCCTTGAACAGGATTCTGTTCATGTTTTTGAATTTACACTACAAATGAGTCTTATTACACGCTTCAGTACTCTAAAAACTTTAGCCCAGTTTGACGAGTTACCCCAGAATATGATTCTATATGACATAATAGAATGGAGGTAAACAAAGTATGTAAGGCTTTTTTTAAATTTGTAATTCTGTAGTATGTCCTTAGCATCTGACTTTATTACTGAGTTGTAATCCCACAAATGTAAAAGTCAATCTTACGACTGTATTGGGCACTACACACTGAAGTTCGAATAGTTTGGTTCAAGCCCCCATGTGCTACAACTGTCGTAAACTCAGTTTCTAAGCTGAAATAAAATATAACAAAACAATGCAGGCAGGTATTGCGGTGATTTATAATTTGAACAGGTAGTTTATTTTTCTTCAATATATTCAATAAACACTTAAGATGCAGTCTGAGGGGCTTTTACGTAAGGGCGGCCATTAATAACTGATGCTACAACAGTTCACTATAAAATTCGTATGTCCCAGTCACGGCACTCGACACACTGTTCACAATTCACAAAATACAATCTTGTCTGCTGTCCTATGCCACTATATTGCGCTCCACTTGATTGCTTTCAAGTGTCGTTACATACATACTTGCCCCCGAACGTGGCTACCAACCCACTACCCCCAGATGCTTGGCATGTCCGCCTCTTAGTGTCACTCAGAACGAACTCCCCAAAGATGGCCACTCTACCCACCCTCGAAACGAATGCATAACTTAAAAACAACGTTTGACAAAAATTACGAATATTCTAAAACTAAACACAAAAAATATATGAGATATTTGAAAAATATGGAAGTTTTGTGGGCAATAACAATTTAAAGTCAAATTTTCTGTATCTGTCACCGTTTTTTCACAAATAATGTTTTTGTGGCATGATATTGCTTTTCCTAGATTTTTGATATTGAACATAAATAAACAAATAAAGATACATACTTAATCACTCATCTACCTCTTTAAACTTTAGAATACTTCCGGTAATTTCGTCTCCTTAAATTTATATTACCAAAACCAAACTTTTACTCTTTCGAATCCCATATTCCGACCTCCTATTTAAAAACGGTACAGATTCTGCTAAATCAGTTATGATTGCTCGATGCAGCTCTACTAGCCGCATCTGTAGACATTTTGTTCATATCAATCGGCCGTAGCACTGCCTAAATTGCATTGAACTTAGGTAAATTCACATTTTTTTAAAAGAACAATTACTTTTGAACTATTATATATTTTTGTGACACATCTAGATTGTGGTGTCACCGCCAGACACCAAACTTGCTAGGTGGTAGCCTTTAAATCGGTCGCGGTCCGTTAGTATACGTCGGACCCGCGTGTCGCCACTGTCAGTGATTGCAGACCGAGCGCCACCACACGGCAGGTCTAGAGAGACTTACTAGCACTCGACCCAGTTGTACAGCCAACGTTCATAGCAATGGTTCACTGACAAATACGCTCTCATTTGCCGAGACGACAGTTAGCATAGCCTTCAGCTACGTCATTTGCTACGACCTAGCAAGGCGCCATTACCAGTTTATATTCAGTGTAATAATGTCTAACAAGAGCCAGGTTCTCCAATTGTGGATTAAAGTTAAGTATTCTAAGAACTACGTTCTTTTCTTTATAGGATAATTACTTTACCTTGTTCCAGACCTCACGCCAGTCTGCGTGAGCTTAACGCGTGCCTTTCGGCTACCTCCGAGTGGCTTGGCTGTCTTGCCACGCCACTACATAGATAATTTAGTTTTACATATTCTTCTGTCCGTGAGTGCCAACTCGCACCTCCGTTTCACTCTTAGTTCTGTTTTTATCAACTTTACTCTGGCATTTAAATATCTCCAAGAGTGCAAACGCAGCCATATGCGCCCCTGCCTAGTGTCCACTCGGGTTTTTTCAAGGCCGTGTAACTCGAGCCGCTCGTCATGGCCCCATAGACACATGTTCTGCGGCGGGAAATTGCCGCTTTAATCTCACCCCTCAGCTTGTATTCTCACAATTACCCACACCGCTACTCCATAAACGCAGTGCATGGTGTAGCAAGTAGCACCAAACCTAATCTGCCCCCTCAGAAACAAAATAATACACAAAAATAAACACTGCATATAATAGCAGAAATATCGAACGAAATGAAGAAGTCCCTATATTATATTATGCGGCAGCACTTCCTACCCTAACCTAAGTAAACTTATGCTAAATACATTTATTCATCGGCATTTCCAAGATGCTGATATGACTGGCCAAATGTTGTGAGTAACCAAACATAAACGAATCGAAAAAGGACAAACAATTTTTCTTCAAGTCCTCCAAATATTTACTTTTTTCCTATCTTTTTTTATTTTGATGCACAATATTTCTTACACGGCACATAGAGTAAGCAATACACCTTTTGTTGTCTTCTGTGGTGTGCATCTGACCTGCATCAGTGCTGCAACCCAGACCTCAGGTGCCGTTTCTCAAGTTCTCCTCCAGTCAGCTAACCTGATTCCACCAGGAACAAACAAAAGTAACACTATCAATTTCTTATCAGCAATGGTGTCTGGGTACCAAGAACTGGTAGGATTTACACCCACCGCCTCTACTATCCATACTTGACACTACAGAAGACAAGTGGTATTGTTGGGAAATATAGTGCGAAATTGTGATTTAGTGTGTTTCAGTGCGCAATGCGCCGGCCTCACGGTAGACGGCGGACGAAGGCTGGCTGGCGCGTTATGCAGGTGACACAGTTTTGCAACGAGCGTGTGTATGTGTGTATGTGCGCGGCAGTCATCAACTGCCAGAACGCAGCATTAGCAGAATTACACACGCGCGGGCCGTGTGTGGTGTAGTTGCGTTAGCCAACTCATCGAGAACCTTTTAATAAACACAGCTCCGCATAACCAGCGGCTTCAGCAGCGGTCTGCACTATTTAAGGGAATCGGAGGTGGGCGTCGGCATGGGTTCGACTGATTGTGCGTTCTGTCGCTGTTTTGTTATCATCTGTGACGCTGTCCCCGAGGACCGGCCGGTGGAGGGCGTTGCCCGCTGCTGCACCGGTGACTACTGGCGTCGTCAGTGTCTGCAGGAGGCAGGCAAGCTAGGCTAGGCCTCGCGCTGCTAACCTCCTACTGCCTGTGCAGCCACTGACGGAGCACGGCGTCGTGTTCCCCGGACTGCGCGTATCAGCACGTCTCCACCACAACACGAACGGTGGAGCTGAGCTACCGGAAAATGTATTGGGAGGACCAACAATAGAGAGGAAGATTGCTAAAAACAACCACCTTCTAACCAGCCACGCCCTACAACCCCGAGCAACTCACCCCCTCCGGTCATCCTATTACAAGTGGTGTCAGTCAGGCATCCTGTGCATCACACACTCCTGTTACAATTAGTGACAGTAGTGGTCTTCTCCCTGGATTTGGAGGAAATTGTGGCTGGTAATCGACGAGGATATGTGGCACCTGCGAAGGGCAACAGTGGATCAGCAACTCCTGCAAGACGACAAGTAAGTGCCAATTTTTCGTTTGGTGGTTTGTCTGAACCTGTAGCATAGTCCGTCTTCCCTTCTTGATCTTCTTTCTGGGCTTACTGTAGTCTTGATTCGATAGCTGGTAGTGATGGAGCAGTCTGTGTCAGCCAAGGTGCCCATTCAGCAGCTGCTTGAGCGAGTGTTGGAATTAGAGATGGAGCATTCTTGGTCTAAAGAAGCGAGCAAGGAACGTTTTCCTGTTAATGCAGTAATTCTTGACACTAACACTGCATCTTTGGTCACCCATTTCTCAGGAAAAGCTGGGGTGGATGTTATTATATTTTTTTTGAGAACCTTAGCACGGCCGCGAAATTGGGAAATTTGGGTGCAGAAACACTTTTGCATGCGGCTAAGTTGAAAGTAACTGTGGATGCCAGAGCGTACATTACATGCCATGAAGAATTAAGGGATGCTCGAACATTTGAAGTATTCAAGAAAGGGTTGCTGGAAAGTTATCGGAGGAAAAATATGTATAGATATTATCGGGAACAATTGAGCAGAATGTATCAAAGGAATGGGCAATCAATAGAAGCTTTTGTAGATCAAATTCGAAAAATTAATGTTAATACCTATGAGCTAACGGATTCAGATAGGGTTAGTGAAGCCATTCTGCAGGAAGCTGTGCAGAGGGCACTAGAGGCATTTATGCGGGGAATACAACTGCAACGCCCCTCATGCAGTTGTTGAAGAAGGGAGCAAAAATTCCCTGGTCAGCAGAATGCGAAGAGGCTTTTCAAAAGTTAAAAAATTTGTTAACATCTAGTCCGGTTTTGGCTCTTCCATATTTTAGTAAACATTTTGTATTATCTTGTGACTCTAGCAATTTTGCTTTGGGTACTGTACAGAACAAGACAAAAGTCCTTGGACACCTTCATAAGTTGGAAGATTAAAGGGAAAATTGATGATGAGAACATAGATTTGACGTGGGGCCACAACTTTTCGAGTGAATGTCATTCATGGCCGCAATCTTGAAATCCGCCATTTTGGATTCAACTCTTTTTTTTTTTTAATGGAAAGGGGGGTGTATGACACATCAAATAACACTCGCTTGAGCTCTGGAATTGACTGGAGTAATTTGTTTTTATCTATCTTGTACAGTTTAGAAGTTATTAATGTTCATAGTTAGCTTGATACCAACTCATGCCTCTCTCTGTTCCTGGTGATCTAAAATGGGTCTGACACGTGAACGGAAGGTCGAAATCATCCTTATATCTGGGGAACACAGCTACCAAACAATAGCAGCTGACTACAACAGGCAGCACGCAGACAGAGAACCGGTATCACACAGCACGGTGGCTCATGTGATCATCAAATTCCGGGAGACTGGCTCTGTTCACGATAGGACATGTAGTGGGCGACCAAGGACTGCCACCAATGAGGAAACTGCAACTGCAGCTGTTGTGTCGTTTCTAAAAAGTCCTAAAGGAAGTACCTGTCATGCGGCTCTACCATGTGGAATAAGCCAAACCTCCATTGTCCGGATATTGCACACCAATAAGTGGCATCCTTACAAGCTGCAGATGCAACATCGACTTAACGAGGATGACCCTGATTGTCAGTTGGAGTTCTGCATGTGGGCTACTGAACAACGCAAACTGGATCCTTCATTTGCCAAGGGCATACTGTTCAGCGACAAGGTGTATTTCACTTTGAACGGGGAGGTTAATCGAAATAACTGTCGATACTGGAGTGACGCAAATCCGAACTGGGTTGCCCCAATTCGAGAACATAGTCTAGCAATGGTCATGGTGTGTCGTGGCATTGGTACACCCGCATCATTGGGCCATTTTTCATTTACAACACTTTAACTGCACCACTGTATCTGATGCTGCTGCAGGACCTTGTGTTCACTTCCACAGTGAACACGGACGGCATTTTCCCATCTTATTTTCAGCACGATGGAGCCCCTCCACACTATGGCATTGGTTTTCATGAATCATTGGAGGAACAACTGCCAGGGAAGTGGATTGGTAACCATGGTCCCGTGGAGTGGTCACCCAGATCCCCTGACTTAACGCCCCTTGATTTTTATCTATGGGGACATCTTAAGCAGATAGTGTATGCTGAGAGCATCCGTGATTTGAGACACAAGGAGGAACGCATACAACACGCCTGTGACCAAATTGCAGGAGACACTCCCCTCCGTGCGCAGTCAGAGTGACTGACTTGACTTAATTCCTTTGGCTCCTATGGGGGCATAGGGCATCCAGGAGAACTTGCCATCCGTCTCTGTCTTTGGTCATTTGCCTCAATTCTGCCCAGGTCTTGCCAACTCTTTTTGCTTTCCCTTCCACTGTCCTCTTCCATGTGCCCCTTGGTCTTCCTCTCTTCCTTGTTGCCTGGGGATTCCATTCCAATGCTTTTTTCTCGATGGCTCCATCTGGTTTTCTCAAGGTGTGCCCCAACCAGCCCCACTTTCTCTCTTGTATCTGGTCTTCTATAGGTATCTGGTTTGTTATTCGCCAGAGCTCCTCATTACATATTTTTTCTGGCCACCAGATATTCATGATGCGTTGAAGACATCTATTTATGAAGCTTTGTAACTGGGTTGTGATCTTTTTATCCATTTTCCAGCTTTCACTGGCGCACAGATGGACAGCCTTCACATTTATATTAAAAAGATAGATTTTTGTTTTGTATGTGATATTTCTATTTTTCCATAATGGATACAGTTGTATGAAGGCAGTATTTGCCTTTTTAATGTGGTTTTTCACGTCATCACCAGCTCCACCAACTTCCGCCACTATGATACCCAGATACAGGAATGAGTTGACAGTCTCCACTCGCTGCTCACCTATTAACAGTGGCACCTCCATGTTCCCTGAATTTACTCTCATTTCCTTTGTTTTGCCTGTATTTATCTTGAGGCCAGCAGTCTCTGCTTCTTCTTTCACCAAGTTTAATTTAGCTTGCATATCAGTCAGCCTTGGAGCTAATAAAACTATGTCATCTGCAAAATCAAAATCCTCCAGACGTTCATGGATTCCCCACTGGATTCCTTGTCTCCTGCCTGCTGTGACTCTTCTCATAACAGAGCCTAGAATGAGTAGAAAAAGTGTTGGTGATAAAATGCAGCCCTGCCGGACTCCAGTTGTTACTTTTATGGGCTCTGTCATATTTCCCTTGTGGAGTACGCAGCATTTGTAGCCATCATATAGGTCTTTTATGATGTTTAAGATCTTCTGTGGTATGCCATACTTCCGCAACACCTGCCAGAGCACTTTATGTTTCACGGAATCGAAGGCCTTTTGAAAATCAATGAATGCCAGGTACATGGTTGCTTGGAATTCTTTGTTTTGCTCTAAAATGATCCTAAGAGTGTTAATAAGATCAACACAGCTGCGTTGTGCCCTAAAACCGGCCTGTTCTTTACGCAGTTGGTTTTGAAGGGATGATTTATTTCTGTTTAAAATAATTCTGGTAAGGACCTTACTGGGTACTGACAACAATATAATGCCACGCCAGTTGTTACAGTCTGACAAATTTCCCTTTTTTGGGAGCTTTACCACCAAGTCATTTTTCCACTCCTTTGGAGATTTCTCTTCAAGCCAAATATGCTTCAGCAAAGGATGGAGCATTTTAACAGTACTTTCAATATCGGTTCATGGTTCATGGTGTGGGTTCCTGTAGTCATGTCCTAGTTCATGAACCACGGGCAACATATGAGTGGCCAAGTAAGTGGTCCCGACAGTCGGGATACCAGTTACTTTGGAATAAGGCTGGGCATCGCGGACATATTCTGAGTCGTGGTCACCTTTGTGCTCATATGGCAAAGACTACCAAATCCACCGGTTAGTCCCTCAGCCGTTAGGGGTAAAAATTGGTTCAAATGGCTCTGAGCACTATGGGACTTAACTTCTGAGGTCATCAGTCCCCTAGAACTTAGAACTACTTAAACCTAACTAACCTAAGGACATCACACACATCCATTCCCCAGGCAGGATTCGAACCTGCGACCGTAGCATTCGCGCGATTCTGGACTGAGCGCCTAGAACCGCTAGACCACCGCGGCCGGCCGTTAGGGGTAAAACCCAATGGAACTCGGGGCAAGTAAGGCTAGCAACCTGCTTCCCTGGTACTTCAAATATGATGCTGGCAACAATCAGAGCAAAATGCCTCGGACCTTTGGAGGTGACGGAGTCCCACCTCTAACTGACAAACCAGGGACTCCTAAGATACGACTTGGCAAACAAATGGTAATGATATGGGGAGCTGTTAATATCAATGGGAGCTACTCTGGGAAGAAGGCAGAGCTGGCAGAGGCTTCAAGTAAGATGGGGCTGGACGTTTTAGCTGTTAGTGACATTCGGGTAAGGAGTGAGAAAGAAGAGGAAGTGGGAGAATACAAGGTCTACCTGTCAGGAGTCAAAGCAGGAATAGCACAATGGGGTGTAGGGCTTTACATCAGGAAAGAAATGGAACCCAGCATAGTTGCAATAAGGTATGTAAACGAACGACTAATGTGGATAGATTTGACAGTGTCTAGCAAGAAAATTAGGATTGTGTCAGTATATTCGCATTGTGAAGGGACCGATAAAGATAAGATGGATAGTTTTTATGAGGCACTCAGTGATGTAGTTGTTAGAGTAAAGGACAAGGACAGTGTTCTGCTCATGGGTGATTTTAACGCCAGGATTGGAAATCGAACAGAAGGGTATGAAAAGGTTATGGGTAAATTTGGAGAGGATATGGAGGCCAACAGGAACGGGAAACCACTATTGAATTTCTGTGCCAGTATGGGCTTAGTAATCACAAACTCCTTTTTTAAACATAAGAACATTCACCAGTATACTTGGGAAGGCAGGGGAACCAGATCTATCATTGACTATATAATAACAGATCAGGAATTCAGGAAGGCTGTGAGGGACACACGTGTATTCAGGGGATTCTTTGATGACACTGATCATTATTTAATCTGCAGTGAAATTGGGATTGTGAGGCCGAAAGTGCAGGAGGTCAGGTCCATATGTAGGAGGATAAGAGTGGAGAAGCTTCAGGATAAGGAAATCAGGCACAAGTACATAACAGCGATCTCAGAAAGGTACCAGTTAGTTGAATGTAGTCAATTACAGTCATTGGAAAAGGAATGGACAAGGTACAGGGACACAGTACTAGAAGTGGCTGAAGAATGTCTTGGAACAGTAGTGTGTAAAAGTAGGATGAAGCAAACGGCTTGGTGGAATCACACAGTCAAGGCAGCCTGTAAAAGGAAAAAGAAGGCGTATCAGAAATGGCTACATACTAGAACTCAGGTAGACAGAGAAAGTTATGTTGAAGAAAGAAACAAAGCCAAACAGATAATTGCAACATCCAAGAAGAAATCTTGGGAAGACTTTGGAAACAGGTTGGAGACTATGGGTCAAGCTGCTGGAAAACCATTCTGGAGTGTAATTAGCAGTCTTCGAAAGGGAGGTAAGAAGGAAATGACAAGTATTTTGGACAGGTCAGGAAAACTGCTGGTGAATCCTGTGGATGCCTTGGGCAGATGGAGGGAATATTTTGAAGAGTTGCTCAATGTAGGTGAAAATGCGATCAGTAATGTTTCAGATTTCGAGGTAGAATGGGATAGGAATGATGATGGAAATAGGATCACATTTGAGGAAGTGGAGAAAATGGTCAATAGATTGTAGTGCAATAAAGCAGCTGGGGTGGATGAAATTAAGTCAGAACTCATCAAATACAGTGGAATGTCAGGTCTTAAATGGCTACACAGGATAATTGAAATGTCCTGGGAGTCGAGACAGGTTCCATCAGACTGGACGAAAGCAGTAATCACACCAATCTTTAAACATGGAAACAGAAAAGATTGTAACAACTACAGAGGTATCTCTTTAATCAGTGTTGTGGGTAAAATCTTCTCAGGTATTGTTGAAAGGAAAGTGCGAGTATTAGTTGAGGACCAATTGGATGAAAATCAGTGTGGGTTTAGGCCTCTTACAGGTTGTCAGGACCAGATCTTTAGCTTACAGCAAATAATGGAGAAGTGTTATGAGTGGAACAGGGAATTGTATCTATGCTTTATAGATCTAGAAAAGGCATATGACCGGGTTCCTAGGAGGAAGTTATTGTCTGTTCTACGAGATTATGGAATAGGAGGCAAACTTTTGCAAGCAATTAAAGGTCTTTACATGGATAGTCAGGCAGCAGTTAGAGTTGATGGTAAATTGAGTTCATGGTTCAGAGTAGTTTCAGGGGTAAGACAAGGCTGCAACCTGTCTCCACTGTTGTTCATATTATTTACGGATCATATGTTGAAAACAATAGACTGGCTGGGTGAGATTAAGATATGTGAACACAAAATAAGCAGTCTCGCATATGCGGATGACTTAGTTGTGATGGCAGATTTGATTGAAAGTTTGCAAAGTAATATTTCAGAGCTAGATCAGAAATGTAAGGACTATGGTATGAAGATTAGCATCTCCAAAACGAAAGTAATGGCAGTGGGAAAGAAATATAAACGGATTGAGTGCCAAATAGGAGGAACAAAGTTAGAACAGGTGGACAGTTTCAAGTAGGATGCATATTCTCACAGGATGGCAACATAGTGAAAGAACTGGAAGCGAGATGTAGAAAAGCTAATGCAGTGAGTGCTCAGCTATGATCTACTCTCTTCTGCAAGAAGGAAGTCAGTACCAAGACTAAGTTATCTGTGCACCGTGCAATCTTTCGACCAACTTTGTTGTATGGGAGTGAAAGCTGGGTGGATTCAGGTTACCTTATCAACAAGGTTGAGGTTACGGATATGAAAGTAGCTAGGATGATTGCAGGTACTAGTAGATGGGAACAATGGCAGGAGGGTGTCCACAATGAGGAAATCAAAGAAAAACTGGGAATGAACTCTATAGATGTAGCAGTCAGGGCGAACAGGCTTAGATGGTGGGGTCATGTTACACGCATGGGAGAAGCAAGGCTACCCAAGAGACTCATGGGTTCAGCAGTAGAGGGTAGGAGGAGTCGGGGCAGACCAAGGAGAAGGTACCTGGATTCGGTTAAGAATGATTTTGAAGTAATAGGTTTAACATCAAAAGAGGCACCAAAGTTAGCACTGAATAGGGGATCATACAGGAATTTTATAACGGGGGTTATGCTCCAGACTGAATGCTGAAAGGCATAATCAGTCTTAAATGATGATGATGATGATGATTTCAATATTGGCTTTTAAGAGCTCTGGTGCTATGTTGTCTAGGCCTGGAGCCTTTGTATTTTTTAGTGTTTTCAAGGCAATCCTAATTTCGTCCATTGTGGGGCACTGCAAATTTATATCTTGATCTTCTTCGACTTCCTCTGGAACATCTCTTACCTGTTCCTCTTGGTTGTCTTCACAATTTAACAGTTCCCTGAAGTGCTCCTCCCATCTCTGTAGCTGTGCCTGTTGAGTTGTAAGCATCACCCCATCCTTGTTCTTAACTGATCCTTCATGTCTGAAGTTCTTCATTGACAACCGTTTGGTAACGTTGTAGAGTTCTTTCATATTTCCTTGTCTTGTCGCCTCTTCTGCTAATTTTGTTTGCTCGATGTAGCAATGTTTTCACTTTTTTGTTCACCTCCATGTATTCTTTATGCGCTTCACTCTTCTGCGCTCTTGTCTTACACAAATTTAACTTAAGTTTTAGTTCTTTCCTGTGGCTGATTTCATTGCACGTAGCATCGGAGATCCATTCCTTCCTTTGATGTGCCTTAAATCCTAAGATTTTTTCTCCCACATCTAAATAACTGTTTTTGATTTTTTTCCAGCATGTTTCAATTCCCTCTTCCATAAACTTTTCTTCAGAGAGGACCTGGAATCTGTTTTGTAGTTCAAGGGCAAATGTTTCTTTGATCTGTTGATCTTTTAATCTTGCCACATCTATTTTCTTGCACCTATGATTGAGCTTGGTTCTATTTGCCACTATCTTCAGTCTGAATTCCACCAAAACTAGGTGGTGGTCACTTCCAACGTCTGCACCTCTTTTATTTCTGACATCTAACACAGAGTGTTGGAACTTGCGGCTTATGACTGTGTGGTCTATTTGATTTTTGGTAACATGGTCTGGAGGAACCCATGTTATCTTATGGCAGTTACGATGTGGAAACAATGTGCCTCCAATGACTAGGTTATGTTCAGCGCATGTATCTATCAACAGTTCACCATTTACATTCCTGATCCCCATTCCATGCACACCCATGATATGTTCAAGCCCTTCATTTTCTGAACCAACTTTTGTGTTCAAGTCACCCATTAAAATTTTTATGTCCCTAGAATTTGTTTGTCTAAGGACTCCGTTAATATCTGTATAAAATGCATCTTTTAATTCTCCTTTAGCTATTTCAGTAGGTGCATAGCATTGAATTACAATGACATATCGCACATTTGTTTTAACGCGTGCGGTTATTATCCGTTCTGAGACTGGTTTCCACTCCAGTAAGCTCTTCTTGTTGCTTCTAGATAGTAAGAGCCCTACACCATTCCTATGCATCACGTCCTCACCTGTCTGACCCACATACAGCAACACTCCACCATTTTGTGTTTGGAATTCCCCAGATTATGGCCACCTTACTTCACTTAGTAGCAATATATCTAGTCAATAGTTCTGCATCTCTTTTTCAACCTGTCTTAGCCTCCCTGCCTCTCTCAACGTCCTTACATTAAAAAAACCAATACGGGTTTTCCTTTTCAGGCCAAAGGTCATATCCTTAAGATCCATCCGGCTGTTTCTCCTTTTAGCTTCTGTGATATGTGGTTTTTGGTGGTGTGGGTTATCAGTCGACAGCCCCCAAGTGTCCTGGTGGGGCTGCCACCTCATGGCCTGGACACCTGCCAAGGTTTTATTTCAGGGCCTTACCCCTTAGATAACTTGTCTTCACCATGACTACAGAACGCTATCCATCCCTTTGCAGTAAGGCCTATGTGCATCAACATTGTCCTGGTTTCCAAGGATCTTCCGCTGTCCACATTAGGGGACTGTGTCTGCTGCCACATAATCACAAGGAGGAAAAGGAAAGGAAGGGAATGTATGGGATGAGGCAGAACAGAATAGGATAGGACAGGACACTAGACAGGACGTTGTGAGACACACTTTGTCTGGATCCTCTATGGACACCTGTCTGGCTTGGGAGGCCCTGCTGGTAGTTACACCACCACTGGCATAGCCCTCCACTTCATTGGATCACACAAACCCCCTCGCCCACACGGACAGTGTTTCGTTAAGGCGGTGTCTCCTGAGGGGGGTGCAGTCAGAGTGGTTGTGGCAATTACAGTAGTGCATTGCACGGGATGGACCACATGTAGAGCATGTGTTGTAGCAGTCAGTATGAAGGTAATTTCCCAACTTTGAACATTAATAACCTCTAAACTGTACAAGATAGACAAAAACAAATTACACCACTAAATTCCAGAGCACAAGCAAGTGTTATTTGATGTGTCATACACTCCCCTCCCCATTTAGAAACAATGACTTGAATCCAAAATGGCGGATTTCAAGATGGCGGGCATGAATGACATTCACTCCAAAAGTTGCGGCCCCACATCAAACCTATGTTCCCATCATCACATTTCAATTTTCGCTTTAGTCTTCCAACTTATGAAGGTGTCCAAGGACTTTTGACTCACCCTGTATTATCTCAGGAAATAGATGGGCAGGAGCACCCGATAGCATATGCTTCCAGACAGCTAAACAATGCAGAAAAAAATTACTCAACAACCGAGAAGGAGTTATTGACATTAATTTTCGGAATAACCTATTTCTGGTGTTATTTGTATGGATGACATTTCAAGGTGATTACTGACCATGCAACACTTAAGTGGTTGTTACGGCTTAAAGACCCAATGAGTAATTAACTAAGTGGGCTTTGCATCTTAGTGAGTACGATTTTGAAGTGATTCATCGACTGGGTAAATCGCACGGAAACGCGGATGGTCTGAGTCGTAAAGTATGCGACATGGAATGCATAGGAATAAATGAGAATGAATGGGAGGAGGCACAACCCGCTGACACAGATTGTCAACGATTTAACTCGCAGCGACAGTTCGTCGTGGAACTGGTTTTATTTCAGATCAGCTTTTACATGCTTAAAAGCTCAGTTGCGGCAAACTGCAGGGTTAATCCCACACATCCGTAGGAAAAGAGAATGGTTATATGCAGGTGGCCGTATCCTAAAAACTGTTCTTGGGACCGCTGACATGGAAGATATTAAAAGTATTAATGAAACACTGCAGCAGGTAGAGGACAATGTGAATAGCAACCAGGGAATGCTAGATCTTCACACAACCCAATTAGAGAGTTTGGAGAAAGATGTAGTTAATAATACACGCCAATTGTGCGCTTTGGTTGCGACCTTGATGTCCCACATTAAGGCCACAGCCGACGCAACCAATCACAACTTGGGTATAATCAAGTAGCGATTGGATAACATCGATTCACAGCTGATAATCGCTAAGCTGCTCTGTTTTCTTGCTGATAGTATTACAGAAGCACGCATAGAAGCCACGGAACTACAGGAGGCTTTGTTGCACGCAATGCGCAGGCACCTAACCCCAATACTGTTACCTTCAGAACAACTTCGGGAAGGATTACAGAAAGTGCAATCGGAATTGCCCGCATTCCTGGAGCTACTGACGACATTAACAGACAAACACTTATCTCTGTACAACAAAATGGCTACTATTATCAGTACGTGGATGGGTACCCTGCTGAGGATTGATATCATAATACCATTAACATGCAAGGATTGTAAATTTGAATGTTATGCTTTGCATACATATTCAGTGAAGTGGGAAATTTTGCAGAAATTTGTACAATTAACCATACGGGAAATACTGTTAGTGGCACATAACAGACAAGCTCATGCGTTCCTCACTGCACAAGACTTGCTGCATTGTCGAACAGGTCCAGTTACCATATACCCCACAAAATTGTTACACACTGTTCCCAAATCTTATGAGTATTCGCTATTCTGCTCTCAAGGACCAGTCGCTTAGTGCCCTGAGGGAATTATAGCAGGCACGGTGCAGTTCTTTCAGCAAGTGGGTCCACATTGGGTAAAGTCAGTAATGGAAAACACAGTCGTTATTTGCATTTGTTACGAGGAGGGTAAGCAAGGGAGTACACAAGGAATAGAATTGCAGGGGCAGGGACTGTTAATTAACGGCACACAGGTGACATTTCAGGGCCAACTTTCCGTTTACCAGCCATGATTACTGGGGCTACAATCATGAAAATAACACACAAACTGATCTATGTACCCGACCAATCGGTCCAATTCGTCACGAAATAAAATCTCACTCTTTTGAATAGCACATTAGACACTACTTTGTTCGCCTCTTTGGACTGGATGCTAGCAGCTGAGGATGGATGTATAACTATGGAACATCTTTTTGAACGACTGCATGAATACCATAATGAGCTTAAGCAATGTGTACTAGTTATTGGATCATCAACCACCGCCACCTGTATTTTTATCTTTGTCATAGGATTAGTGTACTATCGGCTCAAGAGGAAGGTAGCCCAAATCCCGCCCCTTCCAACCTTTAACCTAAGGGTCCAGACAAAATCACTGAACAGTTGTGAGGTACTGCAGCAGAACACTGAGTAATGTTTATGAACAAAGATTAGACTGAGGATAGAAGTGAATGAACACAGTGTAAATAGTGAATCAATCGCATTTTGTGGTGTTTGTGAAGTGCACTGCAGTTGTTCTGACTTTTTGGTTGAATTCGGGGACAAATTCTTTTTGTACGAGAGAGGAATTCTAGAGGACAAGGGGTTATTGTTAGGAAATATGGTGCGAATTTGTGATTTAGTGTGTTTCAGTGCGTGATGCAGCAGCCTCACGGCAGACGGCGGATGAAGGCTGGATGGCGACGTTATGCAGGTGACACCATTTTGCAACGAGCGTCGGTATGTGTGCAGCCATCAACAGCCAGAATGCAGCATTAGCAGAATTATGCAGGCGCGGGCTGCGTGTGGCATGGTTGCGTTAGCCAACTCATCGAGAACCTTCTAATAAACAAGGCGCCACATAACCGGCGGATTCAGCAGCGGTCTGCACTATTTAAGGGCATCAGAGGTGGGCGCAGGCATGGGTTCGAGCGATTGGGCGTTCGGTCACTGTTACATTGTCGTCATCTGTGACGCTGTCCCCGAGGACCAGCCGGTGGAGGGCATTGCCCACTGCTGCACTGGCACCTCTTGGCGTCATCAGTGTCTGTAGGAGGCAGGCGAGCTAGGCCAGGCCTCGTGCTGCTAACCACCTACCGCCTGCGCAGCTGCTGATCAAGCATGGTGTCGCGTTCCCTGGACTGTGTGCATCAGTACGTCTCCACCACGACATGAGTGGTGGGGCTAAGCTAACGGAAAATGTATTGAGAGAACCAACAATACAAAGGAAGATTGCTAAAAACAGCCACCTTCTTCTACCCAGCCACATCCTACAACCCCGACCACGTCACTCGCTCCGGTCATCCTATTACAACACAGTTAAAGCAAAATTTTAGGGTGAAACCTGACACAAACATACAGACCATAGTGTTAACAAGAAATACATACTGGCTACAGCCTTTTCTTTGATCACAACAATTTGTTCCATTCAAGAACAGAAATGGTCCAAATCATTGCAACTGTCAACATTGAGACAAGGTTTCTCTAACCAAAGTGAAACTAAGAGAATATGTGACCAGAATGGTATTCAAAATTTTATTATATGATGGTTTCCATGGTAGGTTGCAGCAACAACTATATGTCTAGTTTTAACCCAAACAATAATCTAACTGCTGCTCAATGACCAATGAAAATTACAACACTGCAGACTGAATAAAACCAAGTATATAAAATATCCTGTATTCCCTGAAACTAAGTAATTCTAAACAAGGAAAAACAAAGAAAAATAAAAACAAATTACATATCCCCCCAAATCCAAACATTTCTTCACTGTATACAAGAACATACTGTATGTGTACCATTCAATTCCATATTCTCATCAGTCAATCCCCTGCTGAACTGTCTCCACCCCCACACATAAAAAAAAGGTGTGTGTCCAAATCACAGTCACCACTAATGAAAAATTGAATCAATATTTGTAACATTATAAACAGTAAGAAAAATGCCACTCAGTGTCCCTCTCTCACATTAACATCCTATCATATACATCTAAGTGCTGCACAGTGACTACAACTGTTGTGGCCTGTATCGCAAGTCCTTATGAGAGAATTATGAGAGAAGAATTAGCTGTGTCAACCAGCTCTTCCACAACTTCAAGTACCACTACACTTTTACAAAGATAGATATGAAAACTACTAGGCCATCCAGGAAATTCTTAAACTAAACACATATGTAAATAGTACACAGCAAGGAGTCCCTTGCAAAAAGAAAAAACCACTTAGCTAACATACATGTGATAAATTATACTCAATATATAAGCACCATTGCAGTGGCTGTTTGTACAGTCGCAGCTCAGTTACATTTCTGAGCCATAACAGTTTGTAGCGATCGTACAGTAATAACCTGTACTTCCGTGCATACCTATGTATATGTCTTTGCTATATTTACGATCTTTGGGTCTGCTTTGCCTAGATAGTTGGAAGTAGTTGAGTGTTTACTCTTGCACTGTGGTGTTAACCTGTGAACGTTATCCGAATAAATCATTATTGTGCTGTAAGAAGTTGGTTTGTGGGACTCAATACCTACCAAAACTCTACATTGGTGACCCCAGACAAGTTAATTCCATGTAACGTGGGTTATTGCTGCTCAGTTATGGAATTTTCGAACAAACTATGTTACCGACAATGCACCCGAACAACGATACCGTGCCAACCACTGGATTATCGGTTTCGCCTTCTACAGACGTTTTAATTGACTTACAATTGGGTTTTCTTTCCACAGTGCTTCCGCATAATAGTGCGCTGAATGTGTGTTTACCCACATGGAATTCTTCGACGCCTCGTGTGACCGTTAACCATTACAGGGTTAACAGTGCTACAGACAGTGCTTTTGACTCAGGCATGTCACAACCGCCGTTCCGTGGTTTTCATGACTCCACGGCACAACATTTTTCGCCGTTTGAACCGAATTGTGATATATCGCTAAATGTTTCAAAACGTGCTCAACGGACCAATTTGTGTGTACCGCCGATCGTGGACAGTGCACTACCTTCACTGGACTCGACGCCAAACCAGTTCTGTATGGCTCAGAAGGCTATTCAAAACCAAACTTTCCCGCCACATCCGCCAACCACAGTTTCTGCCATGCCTGCTGCGCCGCGTGTTCGGGGAACGATTCTGCCCACTAACATGACAACCGCGTTTCAACGATGACACTTCAGTGTATTTTGTGTGCCCCACCACCACCCGCAATTCTGGTGCAATCGGTCACCTGGCTACGTGGGACAACATCGCCTCAACGGTTCTCCCTACACCGCAGTAACGTCTCAAGTGGCTCTACAACCAACCTGCATCGCACATCTCCGCGCCGTTGAGTACAGGTCAGTCATTACCCACCGCTAACGCAGGTTCTGCCCCCTTTTCCTTGGCCCAGTTTATGGTACCCCCATCATGTGGCCCACCCTCGTCTACTGCCGCACTGTACTATCCACCAGCTCTCAAGCCTGACTTAATGCCATTTAATCAGGCTAACCCATGCATCTGGTTCGTCATTGTGGACAGTATTTTTCATTTTCTCCGAATTCACGAGGATGACACAAAATTTGCTCTCATCAGTCACCTCCATAATTTCACGGAGTTATTTTCTGATATTATACTTGACCCACCTGCACATGACAAATATGTTGCACTTAAACAAGCTATTATCAAGCGTGCTTCATGCTCTGAAACTGAATTGTTACGCAAGCAATTTATAACGAACCACCTGAGCTATGGTTCCTAAGGATGCCCTGCCAGACGACTCCCTTTAGACTATTTGGTTGGATAAATTCCCTTTAACCTTGCAGTTAATGCTCTGGCCACAGAGACACCTTCCCCTAGATGCTAAGCTGCGCCTAGCAGATGAAGCTTATACCCTATTCAAACCCCATCAACCAGTTGCTGGTTGCAACAGAGTTTCATCATACAATCATTACACCTTCCTACATCCCCCAGCGACCACGCAGGGAGTGACACACTCTTCGCCAACCGAGGTTGGCAACTTTGCACATCCAGCCACACAGCATGCCAGCTTTAAACCACACACTAAACCGATTGCGCCTGGTACCGGGTCATCCGCCCGGCGGATAGATGACTCCGTGGCTTCTACAAACAGCAACAGGGCTCTGTCATCAATTCTGCTGGTACCATGCAACATTTGGTGATAAAGCCGCGAAGTGCCGCGCGCCCTGCAATGCTTTAAACTCTATGGACGGAGCCGTTTAGGTGCGCCACTCTGTCCTAATGAACCTCTGCACCTACAATCATGCTCTAATTTTTCGAGCCTTCCGACGCCATCTGCGCACCCATACGTATTTGATCATACGCTACGCTCTTCATTCTTAATCGATACAGGTGCAGAAATGAGTATATTATCCGCCTCTATGACCCCTGCCACTGACTCTGCTGCATCTGTTGAGCTTTTTGCAGCTAACCGCACATGCATTCCTGTCACTGGCACAGCTCTCATCCAGCTCAATTTCAATACTGGTACTACATTCCCATGGGCCTTCTATGTAGCTTCAGTTTATGAACCCGTCATTGGTATAGACTTCCTCCATCACTACAAGCTATCAGTAGACATCAACGATTCTTCTTTACTCTCAAAATCAGGCATTCGCATTCCATTCTCGACACGCACCACCGACACCTCATCCTCTATCCTTGAGGAATGTCGCCATTGTGCGGCACTCTCCATCGATTTGGCTACAACCACATCTTCTCTCATCCGCCTCCAACGTGAATCCTCAGCCCTCATCATTGACAACAGTGCTCTTCGGCGCTGTCTTTGTGAATTACAGGCTGAAATCGACTCCTGCAACTGCACAATTGCGTCTCTTACTACGCTCCACAACATTGTTTTGCCGCCGGACTGCTCCTTTTCTAATCACCGTGTTCAACACGACACTGGGGCTACCGATGCCACGGAGTGGCTGACACCTCGCCGACCCAGCATGATGCCGCGGTGCCAAGGGTTATCGAGCGGCGCCCGGTTGCCACCCAGACCCCACCACACCACCTAGCATACCTTACGCGTGCCCTCGTCGCCTGCAGCTGTCACCAACAGATGCAAGTGACTCAGCAGTCGGCGCCGTGCTCCACCAACATTTAGGTAGTTCTGTCGAACCGCTACACTTATTTTCGCAAAAATTGTCACCTGCTCAGACTAAATACGTTGACGACTCACCTCCGTTGCCAACTGTTGACTTGCCCTCTTTATTGGAGCGAGTACGATCCGTTATCTCGAAACTCCACGTACCAGCTTCCAAGACGCACTTGGCGCCACGAGTTTTCATCCACAGACAGTTGGCAACCTGCACACGTCATGTTAGACGACAACACAATTCGCAGAGCTTTACAACCACCTTATTCAGGCCCACACTGGGTGGTCCAACAGGGGGTAAATACCATGGACATTGATATTAATCAAAAAACATTTACTGTTTCGACACATCATGTGAAACCAGCCTGGATGCTCTCCGAACAATCGAATGAACCTGTCCCAGCCGCCGCCTCGCCCACTCTGCCTGTTGTTCACACTGACACGACCTACGATGATGCATGTGACGAGTATTCAGGTGATGATACTGCGTGTGACAATGATGATGCGAGTGACGATTATTCGGGAGGCCACACTGCATGTGACGATGTCCTCCTCCCCTCCCTAGTGCACGAAGCTGAACGACGATCGCGGGCTGGCCACCCCATGTTCCCCTGCACTACCTAGAGGATTATGACTGCAATTAGACAGTTTTTTGTGTATATTTCTTGTACTTTCCTTTTCAGCATTACTTGATGCTCAGTGACTGTGCATTGATTAGCACTAATTTTGACATTTTTCACAATGTACTGATGTGATGCTCAGTGACTGTGCATTGATTAGCACTAATTTTGACATTTTTCACAATGTACTGATGTGTACCTTTTGCTTTCTTAATGTACATATATTTTTGTTCTTTTGTTTGTCCTGTATGTCACTCTCCTGCATTCCTCTCACTCCGGGCTGGAGGGGGGGGGGGGGGCTCTGCAGCGATCGTACAGTAATAACCTGTACTTCCGTGCATGCCTATGTATATGTCTTTGCCATACTTATGATCTTTGGGTCTGCTCCGCCTAGAGACTTGGAAGTAGTTGAGTGTTTACTCTTGCACTGTGATGTTAACCTGTGAACGTTATCCGAATAAATCGTTATTGTGCTGTAAGAAGTTGGTTTATGGGACTCAATACCTACCAAAACTCTACAAGTTTATGTGACTTAGGATACTCTAACATGTAGGCATGTGGGTAAGAGCAGCTTACCACAACAAATGGGCCATAGTACAATTCAAAAAGCTTTTTGATCTCACCATCTAAATCCTTTGATCATCCCTTTGTCTTTACAAATACTGGGTCACCCACCTTGTACTTTGTAGCTTGTATCTTAAATCATGCCTATGATTTGTAGGTAAGGCCCCTTTTGCCAGTTGTTCAGTAATTTGCTTCTGTCTCTCTTGTTCAGAAATAAATGTGCCTGCTGGAAAGCACAGTGCCTCAGCTATCAGGTTGGCTACCTTTTTATTCCACATTACTTCAAAGGATGTGAACCCACTGGCATTGCTTTTCACACTGTTCATCATGTCCTCAAACTTGGCCACATATTCTGCCTAGATGGTATGTCTGTGGCTGCAGTATGTCCTGCTGAATCGTCGAAGCTCACGCATGTACCTCTTAGCTGGATTTCCTGCTGGGTGGTAAACTGAGGTACTTATATGTCACACCTCTCTGCTCCATGAAGTTCTCCCATGCCTTGTAGTATGACTCCAATTTTTGAATCATTGTCCTGCTAGGGGTCTTTTTCATCCCATACATCTTTATGTGTTTGGAGAATACATTAACTGCCAGCAGAATGTACTTTTGTCCACCCCTACTAGTTAGTAACGGGCTGAACACATCAATTGCTAGGTGCTCTTTAGTGGTTTTGGGCAAGATGTTTTGCATCTCCCCTTGACTGGTAACAGCACTGTGTTTTACTTGCTGGCACCTGTCACAAGCACCTAGTAGCTTTCTCACCCTACGGTCCATGTTATTGAACACCACATAGTCTTGTAGCCCCCCTGTACATTTTTGTGCCCCATAGTGCCCATGGCTCAGATGCACATAATTAATTAGTGGCTGGACATGCTCCTCAGGCCAGCACAACTGCCGCTCCTCTTTACTTTTGTTCTTTCTGCGGGACAACCTCCCTTGAAATATCTTATAAAATCTTTCCAAATTTGCATGCCCCTTTGTACCCCATCTGGTCTTAACTAGCTTCAAAATTGGATCTGCATTCTGCACTCACCTTATATGTTTGCATGTACACCTAATCCAGGGGCACAAGCTTATAAAAAATATTGGAGGGCCCATACTGGGGTTTTGCTCCGGGAAATTTTCTAAATTTTGGATGAAAAATAGTGAGTTTTAAAGATTTTTAGGCATTTTAGAGTCATATGATAAACATTAGAACCCCGCGGAGAGCCCCAGCCCCATTCTGCCCTCTCATGATGCCTAATGACTACTGAGGCCGCTGATATAGAGTATCTGCCAGTAGGTGGCGGCACCTAATATTAAAAACGTTTTGTTTGTGTGTGTGTGTGTGTGTGTGTGTGTGTGTGTGTGTGTGTGTGTGTGTGTGTGTGTGTGCGCGCACGCGCGAACATACACTCACACACTACACTACTGAAATTCCAAGAGAGTATACTGCAGGAGGAGTCAGGCTATATATTACACAGCCTGAAAAAAAAGGGAGTGAAGCATCCAGAAAGGGTAAAGGATACGGAATGAAACTTGATGGGTTAAGAGAATATCTGATGTTATTTCAGTGCTTAGAAAATAAAGTCATATGGACAATGAACCTGGCAATATGAGCCCACTTATCAGTATAACATTGCACTGCCTCTGGCCTGGATACATGCAATGGTCATGTTGTGAATGGTGTCAAAACTGTCCTCTCCTGAAGCAGGCTGGTCCACAACTGTTGTAACTGATCCTCAGTATCCTGGCCGTTGACAATGGGATAGAATTGACGTCAGAGCGTTCTGTCAAAGACAGAACTGGGGATGTTTCTAGCCATGGAAGTACCTCAGCAACATGTGTGCAGTTCATGGACACATGCCATGTGTGGATAAGCAACATCCTCTTTAAAAACAGCACTACAATACTTTCACATGAGAAGTAACACATAATGATGTAGGATGTTACTGATATACTCTTGACAGTGCAAAAAATCGGGCAGCAAAAATCACTGCCAGAGTTAACGTCCAGTGCCAGTAAACCACTGATGTGAATGAAATGTAACATGCCATATTTTTCTGTTTACTTTGGAAACGTGCAAACAGGAAATTTTACTTCAAAATATTACAGGAGACTGATCTTGTCAGTATTGTAGATCTGTTCCTAAAAGGTACAAAATATTTTCAGCAAATACAAAATGCTGGTATTATCTATAAACATACTGTATGTTAACTGAATAGATGTAAGGCCATAAATGGCCACTGCAGCTGAATAAACTATAGGCAGACTTTATATGTGAAGTCTCATGTCCAAATCCATGTCATGTCTTTTTTCGCCATAAGACACACATTCCCCTTGTTCATCAGTTTTTTGTCTAAGATTCCCTCCATTGTAGCTGAAAATGTTTCAGCAATTTGGAGCTACTTTCCAACAGAAGATGCAATAGAATCTCTGCTATCAATCAATGAGAATCACATCTGGTGAAGAATGTTCTCCCTGGAGTAAAAGAATTAAATTTATACTTTTATTTGACATAATATGTGAGAATGGTGAGTTAGGTCTGCAGACTCACTATTTGTTCTATAATAGCTAATGGCAGTACATAAGCAAGGTCAAATACTTGCACAAGATCACTTTCAATTGAATCCCATTATTCATGTGCCATACCTCATAGTCAACAGACTATTTGCGAATGCACCATTGCTCTTGTGGAGGAAGGGAATTTGGTGTCATCAGAGGCCAGGACATGGTATGGCATTCCTGAGCACACTGCACAACAATGAATAAAACGTTATCAAGATACTGTAGAATTCAGTTGCTGTATGGGAACTGGACTCTGGTGTGTAACAATACCTGTTCACACCAGGCAATATTGTTTTTAAAATGTGAGGCAGTTGAATGATACAAGCATTGTTGTGAAGAAGAGCAAATAAGCATGAACAGAGATAATAGCAAATTGTATTTTTGTGAAAGTTAGTGAACTGTTTTTTACAAATGGACTTGCTTTAAACTTTGAAGAATATTAGTTCACTCAGTTTTGTATTGTCAACAATATTCCACCTTCAGTGAATCTAGTATACCTACAATAAATAGTAAACAGGGTAGAAAATTGTAAGTTCTTAGGTGTGCGTATTGATGAAAACTTAAAGTGAAAAAATCACACAGTACACTTGCTAAAATGTTTATGTTTGTGTATATTTGCCATCAGAATAATTGCCAATTTTAGCGATAAGCAGCTTTCTCTTCAAGCAGCTGGGAATGTTAACCACAGCCTCACAGAACATTTATTCACCTATGAAATTTGCTATCAACAATCCATCTAAGTTTGAGAGTAACAGAGATATTCGTGGGTACAACACTAGAAGGGGAAATGATCTGCATTACCCCTGAATGAATCTAATTTACATAGCTAATAGGTTACAAATACAGGTATAAAACTCTTCAACAATCTACCCAATCAAACAAAATGTCTAACATATAAGAGAAATGCATTCAAATGCACATTAAAGGTGTTTCTCCTTGGCAACTCTCCTATACCATAGAGAAATTGTTAAACATACATGATTAGTCATTAAAATATCTGTAAATTGCCAGCATAGATCCATACAAATATTGTTTTTTTATTTATTTAATGTATTTTTTAGTTGTAAATAAGGATCCTTTTTTTTCTGTCGACACATTCCATATCGTAACGTTTGTTGTGAATCTGATCTATGGAACAAGGAACAAAATAACTAACTGAAACATACTATTGCATTTCTTGGATTGATGGATAGAGTTCAGAACTGGTTTCAGAAGACTGGACTACATTGCAAAAGCATGGCCTTAAAGGAGAGGCGCCAAGCTGATTAACGACTCTACAGATCAGCATTTACCGAGGGCATTGTCAACTGTGACTGGCACAACATGATATTTTCTGACAAATCAGTATTGCCCTTAGTGAATGATGGTCCAGTACAGGTATACAGGCCACATGGTACCTCTTTTGACCCCAAATACATCCACGAGTCATTTCATAGTGGCCATATGTCTGTGGCAGTTTGAGGCTGGATGTGTTCCTGTGGACTTCAAATGCTTCACAAGATACATGGTCTACTTGATGCTGCCCAGTATACTCATATTACGAGTAATGTTATGGTCCCATCAGTGTGACAACTATATCCTGAGTGATCTGTTTCCACCTGAACCAATTTCCTATACACATGACAATGATGATGCAGTAGTGATCTGCAAAACAGAATGAGATTTCTCTTCTTGATTAACCTCCATCTGCACCAGATCTACACTCCATTCAAAATTTATGGGATAATACAAAATACACAGTGCAAGAAAACTAGCATGACCCCATGCCGGGAAACTGTGGTGACCTTCAAAACATCACTCCAGCTACTTGGAAGGAGCTGGCAGAAAATGAGCATTATTACCCACCTCACAGAGTCCCTTATTTGCAGACAGTTACTGAAGTTGAAGGCCTCTGGACAGGCTATTAAGTGGTGAAGGGTTCACATGCTGTGCTCTTTTGAGGGCCAAAATATCTTAATAAGAACTGTGAACTGTGTTTTATTAACTTTGTGATTTCTGCTAATGAAATAATTTAATGGAGTAATGCAAAAAATTGCACCAAGTCAGATACAAACCAAACCTTGCAGCCTACTTGACTGCTGAATATGACACTGAGCTACAAAAATATTATTCTACACCTTCCAACATTTAAATACAGCTTACTGCTCTTGACTTCATATTACAAATTGCAGTACCTTTACTAGGTCTGCATTGCTGCAAATGATGTGGTGCAGAGTTCATGTGGGTCTTTAGGGCATGCTTCCTTATGCTGTCAAAAAGGTGTTGATCCTTCTACCACACTTATGATTACAAGTATTCTCTCTCTTCATGATTAGATCTGTACACTCCATATTGTGACTGGGTCGTGCCTAACATGGTGGGTAATTCACGTTTCAGCCATGACCATTTTTTGTGACCTGAAGTCATATCCAACGGTTCTCCACACAGTGATGCCAGGAGTAACATTGCTGTGCCTCTCCAGCACACTGGAAGAATAGGATCTCTCCACAGGTTGCTGCCATACTTACCAACAATAATTCCTAGGAATAAATGTGGACAACAACTTAAACTGGAGTACACATATTGAGTTGCTATCAAATAAACTAAGCAGCTTTGCATTTCCAATGCAAATACTAGCAAACTCTACTGACATGAGTACACGAAAAACAGCATATCATAATTATTATGAATCTGTCATTAGGTATGGTATCATTTTCTGGGGAAATTCAAGTATTGCACCTCGAATACTGAAACTGCAAAAGAAAATTATAAGATACATGTGTAGTGCACAACAAACAGAATCTTGTGACACATTATTTTGGAACCTTCAAATCCCAACAGATCCCTCCATATACATTTATGAAATGATAGTCTTTGTACACAGCAGACAGAAATTATTTGAGGAAAATCATTTTAACCACACATACAACACAAGAAATAAAAATAATTTTATGTTACTCACACACCATTTGCAATTATATGCAGGAACTCCACAGTATATGGGGATGACAATATATAACAAGCCAATGGGCAAAAATATATTTAATATGAAGCCAGGGAGTCTAAAAATAAGGCTACAGCAGATTCTGTGCGAGAAATGCTACTATTCAGTAGAAGAATTCATAGAGGATGACATGATAATATGAGAAAGGGGTAATTAATTGTTAGTCTTTTATTGTATGTGTAACAAAATTGTATTATTATTATGATACCATTTGTTAAAATCAGCTGTTGCAATTATTTGTTAGTTTTTTTACTGTATGTGTATTTTTATACTGTATTATTGTTATGGTACCATTTGTTAAAAATCAGGTGTTGTATGTACATGGTAAAACTTTACGAAAATTTTGACATGTTTCCTGTACCTGAATCAAATGATTTAGATTATGTACATTTGTTTGTTGTTGTGGTCTTCAGTCCTGAGACTGGTTTGATGCAGCTCTCCATGCTCCTCTATCCTGTGCAAGCTTCTTCATCTCCCAGTACCTACTGCAATCTACATCCTTCTGAATCTGCTTAGTGTATTCATCTCTTGGTCTCCCTCTACGATTTTTACCCTCCACGCTGCCCTCCAATACTAAATTGGTGATCCCTTGATGCCTCAGAACATGTCCTACCGACTGATCCCATCTTCTGGTCAAGTTATGCCACAAACTTCTCTTCTCCCCAATCCTGTTCAATACTTCCTCATTAGTTATGTGATCTACCCATCTAATCTTCAGCATTCTTCTGTAGCACCACATTTCGAATGCTTCTATTCTCTTCTTGTCCAAACTATTTATCGTCCATGTTTCACTTCCATACATGGCTACACTCCATACAAATACTTTCAGAAATGACTTCCTGACAGTTAAATCTATACTGGATGTTAACAAATGTCTCTTCTTCAGAAACTCTTTCCTTTCCATTGCCAGTCTACATTTTATATCCTCTCTACTTTGGACTAATAAACCACAATTCACAATTCACAATCCACTAATCCTGGACAGTGCAGAACTGCAATTCATTGCTAGCAGAGGTTGTTTCATATGCCAAAAGAGAATTGTAAGAGTCATAGAAAATGCTGCATCAAGAAGCTCATGCAAGCCCTTATTCAGGAAACTACATATCCTTCCACTACCATGTCCATACATTTTACAAGTAATCATATTTGTAAGGAAAATCTTAGAAAATAGCAACAATCTTGTGTCAACCAACCAGAGTATCCACCTGTATAACACAAGGAGAAAGCAGAACATACATGTTCAACATGCAGACAACACTAAAACAGAATGGACCACTGCAAACAGGAAACAGACTATACAATAAGCTACCTACATACATTAAAACAATAAAAGACACTTCAAAATTTATAACTGCTGTCCATAAATATTTATTGCAAAAATGTTATCATAGTATGGATGAATATCTCAAAACATAAAAATTTATTGGCAAGGTTAAATATAATGTATGGAAGCTGAACCTTCAGTTGTGATAATATTAAGCCTAAATCAATGTAAATATTCTTGTACGATTTAAAAACATGTATTGTAAATCACAATGACTTGTCCAATATCATATTGTATACCTTCTACAACAAATGATCAAAAGGACCAATAAAAATGTAATGTATTGTAATAAACAATATGTGACACCATTCTTCAGCCATCCATGCTTCTCAGTCATGACGCCATTCGAAAAGCAGCTGTTTGTGTTGTGGTATTAACAGCAGCCTATGCGTGGGATGGTAATTCCCTAGTCTGGCTGTGCTATTCTCCGCCGAAGCTGTGAGATGACACAGAATATTACAAGAAGTCCATTACTTGTTCTTGAATGTCAGGTGCAGATGTGAAGTGGTTACAATGTGCTTGGTGCACAGTCCAGCTATCGTCCCTTGTGGTAGTCCAATGTACTGACCAGAACCTTGATGACAAGTATGTCTGACCTCACATTCTTGTGCAGTCCAACAATGGACCATTATCACATCCAAATCTGGATACTGCACAATTCGGTCAGCCAGACAAATGGAGACTGACAAAGAGGCCCCTTTCACACTCTGTCGAGTGATAGTAATGCTCACTCATGTGACTAAACAACATCTGCATGTCCTTCACAGTGTTCACTTGACATTTGATGCTGTTTGTGCTCTTGATATATCCTAACAAGCTTGGTAACAAGACTAAACATGAACAACACTAATGCACTCTGATGGCCATTCAATCTGTAACCCAGACCTGCAACACTAATAATTCATGTACTCAATGATGATATGTACATGTCCAAAGTTACACTGAACCTGACCATGCCTTCTGGGTGCTTCAATTTTTTTGTCAGGCTGTGGACTTCCTCCCAGATACATCTTACAAAATGAGACAATGAGAAAATCTGAGAATTTAGAGCTAGTACAAAGGTTTTTGAACAATCATTTGTTCCACATACCATTTGTGAATGAAACAGGGAAGCGGCATTGGACAGTGGTATTAGAAGTACCTTCCACCATAAGGTGGCTTGCAAAGTGTAGATATAGACAGACAGGAGTCTTCACTTTATATGTTGAATCTGGTAAGGACAAAAGTGCAACAGACTGGATATCAGGTCCTTTATCCCCAAATTCAATGGGAACTTACTACCAGATAAGGTTAATATAATGATTGTTGTTGTTGTTTTATCATGGCAACAATTTGATAACTGTGCATCTCATATGAGTAATGACAATAAATGGAAAATATTGTAAATAGTCTCTATCATATTATAATGTTTTATTTTATTTAGCTGAATTCATATAAGTATTAATCATCTTAACATATTACTTAAAAACATATAACTTTATTTGTATATGACATTTTGGTCATGTAATCAACATAGCAAAACCTTCCACATTACAAGAATCATGTATCATAAACTACAATAATCAAGTATTGCAGATTGTTTCAACCAACTAAAACATTCATTAATCTGTATTTATATAGAATGTAATAAAATATGCTGAATGTAAAGTCCTATATGTCAAGCTTTGTGCTAACAGGAGTAAGTTCTAGGAGTTCAAAGAACCACATAATATGCAAAATTTAAGTGTATGAATATATCTCATCTATGGAAAAATGCAATTACGACAACATGGCGAAGTGACAAAACCTCTTTTCTTAATGAAGCCTTAGCAAACAAATGTGAAAAATATTTTCATAACTTATTTACATTACTTACAACTAATGGCACAAAACTCTAAGTATAATTCCACAGTAGTTTCAAACAGCCATGACAGAACATGCCTCAACATGGTAGTATCCCACTGAATTTCATTATGTTTTTCGAAAATTATTTCATAATAGTAAAATGTTTGTTACAGGATCAGAGAATATAACACCCACATGTTTTCTACATTAAAAACAGCACTTTCTGATTTCATTTCAGTTTGAGCTACCTTGCAATTCCTTCTTGAGTATTACTCTCTTTACATAGTCCAGACATATTACAAGAAACACTCAGATGGTATAACATATTAATTAGTAACAATTTCTTTCAAAACATTTCCATAACTAACTGTTTAACCATTTTCATTACCTCAAGACATATGCTATCACAAGTCCATTGGAAGTAGTCAGCATACTTCTTTGTTGTGCCATCAGACTCACAGCAAACACATTACATACCTTCATCTTATTCCCAGATATAGACATATCCTACATGACACAACTGATCATCACATATGGCAGTATAGAATAAAGTTTCCCAACACGTAGCAACCTCATAATAATTACCAACTCCAAAATATTACAATTTAACCTTACTTCATCCATATCTCATTATAACATGAAGAAGCTCCCTACATTTCATCATCATGTTATATATAAACCCACCTCAACATATCATAACAATCATATACAACATAATTGTCACCTGCTACAGTTCTCAAATCTTACATATCCTCCAAAAACTAATCTCTTCATTCTAAGTGACTTTCACAGTAGAATTTACTTGAGACAGAACACAAAGGTTGTTTAAGTATGAAATTCCAACTTACTGATCTACTCCCATAACAACATCCTTTACCGTGCTTTCACTAATAGCTATATTCAGCTGTTGACTATGTATCTTGAAAATCACAAAAACAAACCAACAATTCTGACTCCCTATCTTCCCAGTTGTAAAAACAGCACTGAAGTTCCTTACATAGATCAAAAATTTGTATTTATGCAATTTCTATAAAACCAAACAGAACAGAAACTCAAAATACCTTTCTAATGTAAAAAATATTTTTCCTCAAAAAAGTCAGAAACATGCCTTCTCAAAAACCAAGACAACTACTTCACTACACAAGTGTAAATGTGAACATTTATTTCAGTCACAGTAGTGAAAATACCTAAAGGCTAACCATGTTTCCAATATTCTTAGATTTAACCAGTTGGACACAAATACCATTTCAAAAACATAAGAAAGTTCAGTACAAATAAAAAAAAATTCTCATTAATAACTTTGTGTTATCAAAACTTGTTGCCATAAAGTAGTGAGAAAAAGTAAGGGAACTGCAAGGGAACATGGTCTTAGATCTGTGCATAACTGATTCACACCTGATCTACAAAGGCTAAGAACTCTGTCAATGATTTCCTATGACAAATCAAAGAATAGTGAAGCAGAAGAGCAAACTACATACAGTTAAAGAACAACTACAGAGCAGAAATTAGATTAAGCAGGTGCAAGGCAAACAATGATTATATTAATAAGTCCAAAAAGAAATGTAGAACACCCTGGGCTATTGTCATCACTCATTTGAGAAGAAGTAAAGATTCCTATGATGCTGATATCTCAACGCGTTTTTCATTAATGCTGGCAATATGAATAACACTGCTGCAACTGAACATGGTCATAAATATGACAACACCCAGAACTCAAATCATGGAAACTCTTTCCTGCAAAATTTGAAGATGTAGTCCCCATCATTAAATGTAAGGAGCTAAAAGTAACTGATATTATAACTGCAGTAGCAAAATTGAGTTCCTCAAAACTGGAAGACATTTATGGGCTCTCCAAATTTGTGATCAAAAAGATTTGGGATGTTGTCTTATAAACCGGATGTTTCTCAGTGGCTGTTTCCTTTCATCCTAAAGAATGACAGTCATTACTCCACTGCAGAAAAAAAGTGACAAGTCTTGTCCTAATAATTACTGCCAACTCTCTCTTGTACCCATCATTATGAAAGTAGTGGAATATTGCATACAGCTCCAAATCAATCATCATCAGTGTGTGAGTAATATTCTTAATGACTCACAGTATGGCTTCAGGTCCAGCTAATCAACAGCCAAAGCAGTTGAAAATATTGTTTCATTTATATTACCATCATCTGAATCAAAATCATCTGTTAATGCTATCCTCATGGATCTCAGTCAGGCATTTGACTCTGTCAGCCATAGAATACTGATAAAAAACTCTGCTGCTATGGTTCTAGAGGCTCAGAACTATCTCTGATCAGGTCCTACCTGAGTGCAGTTCAACAATATGACATAAGATGCCTTGGATATCATGCAGGGTGTGTCACAAGGTTCTGTGTTTGGACCTTTACTCCACACAATATATGTAAATGACTTGTCCAGCACTATGTTGGGGAAATCCACACTCTATGCAGATGATAACACTTTCGTTATAGCCAAGACAGACTCAGGAATGTTAAAGTAGAAAAGTAGGGCTCAACTCAGAGCAGCCAATAAGGTGCTCCAAATTAAAGAATTGTGTATTAATCATGAAAAAACTGTAAATATCTTCTTTAGCTTGTGTATTAAAGATGACAGCAGTGATTGTGCTTCTGCTAAACTACTTTGACTACTCAAAATTAATATGGAAGAATCACACCAATTATATATCTTCTAAGTTAGCATGTGTGGCATATTCATTTGGAAAACTAAGATCTTGTGTCAGTGATAAGTTTTTGCTAAATGTATACTATTCATTTTTCCACACCCAGTTGACATATACCATTTTGTTATGGGGAATTCCCCTGGAACAGAGAAAGTTCTTGTTTGGTAAAAGAAGGTAATCATGTGCATCTGTGGAGTCAGAAATCTTGAGTCTTGTAGATCATATTTCAAAAAATTAAAAATACCAACAATTACATCCCCCTTTATACAAAGTTGTTTAATATATACAAAAGGAAATTAACACAGTCACAAACTACAACCATCAGTTACTCAACATAACAGATACATAAAACAGAAGATTTACATCACAGTTGCTAGACTTGAGAAAACTCAAGAGAGTTTCACTATTTACGTGTTGTTCAAACCTAACTGTAACTAATCTAGCAGCTTTGATGTCTTCCTTCACTCTGACCTGGTGCGGGTCCCAAAGGCTCAAGCAGTACTCAAGAACAGGTCGCACTAGTGTCCTATATGCAGTCTCCTTTACAGGTCAACCACTCTTTCCTAAAATTATCCCAATAACCCAATGTCAACCATTTGCCTTTCTCACCACAGTTCCCACATGCTCATTCCATTTCTTATCACTTTGTAACATAATGTTCATTTATTTAAATGACTTGACTGTGTCAAGCAGGACACTTGCAATACTGTAACTGAACATTACACATTTGTTCTTCATACTCATACGCATTAACTTACATTTTTCCACATTTAGAGCCAGCTGCCATTCAACACAGCAACTGGAATTTTTTTTTCTAAGTTGTCTTGTATCTTCCTACAGTCACTCAACTTCAACTTCTTACCGTACACCACAGCATCATCAGCAAACAGCCACAGATTGCTGCCCAGTAAATCATTTATGTATATAAAGAACAACAGCAGTGCTGTCCCACTTCCCTGGGGCACTCCTGATGATATTCTCATCTCTTATGAGCATATGCCGTTGAGGACAACACACTGGGTTCTATTACTTAAGGAGTCTTCGAGCAACTCACACACCTGTGAATTTACTTCATATGCTTGTACCTTCATTAACAGTCTGCAATGAGGCACCATGTCAAATGCTTTCCGGAAATCTAGAAATATAGAATCTGCCTCTTGCCCTTCATCTGTAGTTCTCAGTATTTTGTGTGAGAAAAGCGCAAGCTGAGCTTTGCACGAGCGATGGTTTCTAAAACCATGCTGAGCTTGTCAGTCTTAAAAAGTTTATTATATTTGAACTGACAATATGTTCAAGGATTCTGCAGCAAACGAAAGTTAGGGATATTGGTCTGTAATTTTGTGTCTCCATTCTTTTACCCATCTTATATACTGGAGTCACATTTGCTTCTTTCCAGTTGCTTGCAACTTTATGCTTGTGAGAGATTCGCAATAAATCAAGCTAGTTTAGGGGCCAATGCCATAGAGTACTCTTTGTAAAATGGAACTGAAATTCCATCTAGACCTGTTGATTTATTTGCTTTCAAATCTTTCAGTTGTTTCTCCACACTAGGAATGTTTATTGATCTGTTGCCCATACAGGAGTAAGTCTAACGTTCAAATGGCAATATGTTTGAATGACTCACCTATGTGAAAAATTTCTTGAACATGAAATATAAAACTTCGACATTTTGCTAAAGTCAACTGCCACAACATACTGGTCAACAAGGAAATGAGTGGAAGCCTTAGACAAAGTTAGTGATTTTACATACAACCAAAATTTTCTCATGTTCTTTGCCAGATCTTTTGCTAACATGTGATGGAGGTGGTAGTTGTATGCTTCGTGCACAGATCTCTACTTACCTCTGCTTGTTGCCATTTGTGCACTCTCTTTTGAACCAGCAGTGCACCAGCCTCTGCTTCCTCAACAGTTTATGAATTTCATCACTAAACCATGGTGGTTCTTTTCAATTCTTTATCCACTTAGTAGGCACATAACTCTCCAGACCACGATATACAGTCTGCTTAAACTTTGCCCATAATTCCTCTATGTCCATCTTACTGGAACTAAGTGACGTCAATACACTGTCTAAGTGAGATGCTAGAACTGCTTATCTGCTCTGTCTTGCAGAAATACTCTCCTAGCCTTCTTGACTGATATATTAACTTTAGTAACCATAGTTGGTATAATGACATCATGATTGTTAATCCCCATTTCTATACTGACATAATCAATTAGGTCCAGCCTATTTGCAACTACAAGATCTAAGATATTTCCATTGCATCTGGGATGCAGAGCTATCTGCTCAAGACAGTTTTGAGAAAATGTGTTCAAAAATATTTCACATGACTGTCTGTCTGTATCCTCCCCTCACAATGAATCCATAGACATCTCAGTCTACACTTGGTAGGTTAAATTCACTTCCAACTAGTATTTCACGGTCTGGGTATTTCCACACTACTGACCACAAAATTTCTTTGAATGACTCATGAACTGTCACAGTGGAGTTGGGCAACCAGTAACAACATCCAACAATTAACTTGATTTCACTTACACCTGTTACACATGACCGGATAACTTCACTGTCACATTCAACTTCAATCTCAATAGAGACAATATTATTGTCAACTGCAACGAATACTCCCCCTCCTATGGCCTCTAGTCTGCCTTTCCAATACACATTCCATGACTCACTAAATATCTCAGACCTTTCAACTTCGGGTTTCAGCCAGCTCTCGGTCTCAAGAATAATATGAGCACAAGAACTTTCCTAGAGGGCAGTAAATTCAGCAACTTGTTTACGAATAATTTGACAGTTTACTGATTTTTGACAGTCAAAGTGCCTTTACTCTGAACATAGTCTAGCTTTCCTTGCTGCGTATCGACTGGTGAGTGTTCATCAGTGAACCTCAAACTACCGTCTAGCCTAAAAATCCCTCATGTGTACCAACAAGTATTCTGCTATCCAAGTAGCTGGTTCCTTTGTGTAGTGCACCAATGATCTACAAGGGAAGTCCTAAAAACGCCCCCTCCCCCCCCCCCCCCCCCCCCCCACAATAACACAGGTCTATAAATCTGCATCCAAGACCATCACAAAGTCAATGAAGCCTTTGGTTGAGACCCTCCTCTTCGCTCCAAACCAAGGAACCCTGATTAACTCTGGGAACAATGCTGCAAATTGCAAGCTCTGCTTGCACTCCGTGTGTGAGGCCAGCAGTCCTCACAGTCGTGGGTAAAGCAGGTAGCAGACTTTTGGCTTACAGGTAGAATACTAGGGAAATGTAACCAATCTACATAGTAGATTGCTTACAAATCACTCATGTGAACCATCCTGGACTAATGCTCAAGTATGTTGGACCTGTAATAAAATAGGACTAATGGGATATTGAACATATGGTCATAGGTTTGTTCAACCCACAGGAGAGTGTCACAGTGATGCTGAAAGAACTGAACTGGCAGACTTTCTCCTGAGAAAGCCTACTAACAAAGTTTCAAAAACCAGCTTTAAATGACAACTCTAGGAATATCCTACAATCCCCTACATATAGCTTCATATAGCTTGCGAGGATAAGAGTAGATTAACTTCAGCACATGCATCGGCATTTAAACAATCATTTTTCCTGCAGTTCGTACATGAATGGAATGGGAAAAAGCCCTAATAACTGGTACAATGAGATGTACCCTCTGCCGTGCACTTCACAGTGGTTTGCAGAGTATAAGTGTAGATGTAGGACTCTACACTACTATCACACTCATTTCGATGTGAAACCTTGTTGATAAATTGGGAAAAAAGAAAAAAAGGTCAGCAACCAACTGGCTAAGGAAGAAATTAAAAGTGGAGAAACAAATATTGGAATACCTGGTGCCAGCCTACTATCTCAATAAAGACATAGAAGCTTGGGACTGGGGTACCTTCTCCAACAAACTAAGACTGATTATGGGAACTGCTACTGAACTTCATAGAAAGAATTTATCACTTTATGCAGGCTGCAGATCAGCCATGTCAAGCTCACTTGCGATTTTATATTATGATGAGAGAATGTATTTCACTGTCTGCACGTGGGACCCCACTCACGATAGTCCAAACATTGAGAGAATGTACTATCCCGGCAAAACTAGAGAGAATGGATGCTGAGTACCTCTTTGCCTCTCATACTAGCAGATGATGAATTGGCTTTTAGATGAATACTAAGATTCAGAAGAGAAAGTGGATTTACCACAAAATTTGGCAATCAGCTCAGCTTTACATAGTGTTTAGGGTTGATGAGGATGGGGAGCCTCTTGCTGCAATAAGATACTGAGGGACCTCCAACTGTGTTCTGTACCCACACTGATATACTCAAGAAGTTCTTTTATCCTTTTAAGCATTCAATCATTTAAAGCCAGAAACCCTTGTCTGCCTTCTCTCCCCATGTTAGACATAACTGATGTTAGTATTTTGCCTTCTCAATTTAAGTCAGTGTGTAGAATAGATGTGGTGGAAGAGCCTCAGGACAGCATTATTCAAGAGTATTTTCTAGCTACATGGATATTCTTCCTCTGCTTTTTATTGCTTTAGTCAAGTGATAAATCACAGGAAGGATGGTGACCTGTCGAGATCACTTATGCATTCTTGTGCAATGTCACTCAACCCTGAGGTAGGTGAGTTCAAATCCTGGTGGTTGAACAAAATTTCACTGCCAGTATTTGGCCAGCAAGAGTAGGAGAGTTGGTGTCATAACGTTCCTGGTCACCAGACTTTGAGTCAATGTCCTAGTTTAAATATCAAATCCCTATGCAGTGTGATACTGTTGATGGATGGGGACATCATGCTTGATGGCCCCTGTGGTGCTATTTTCAAGGTGTAGGCTATATACTGGCTCTGGTTTTCACTGTCCCCCTCAGCCTCGGCCTCACCCTCAGCCTCATCCTCAGCCTCTTCATCAGCCTCATCCTCAGACTCATCCTCATCATCCCCCAAATAAACATTACACAACATTTCAATACATACATGATGTAATATTAGACATACTGTAATGGAGCATGCTGAAAAAAAAAAAAAAAGGGAGAAACAGAAATATGTTATAGTATGTAGATAAGATTCTGCAATATGTCACTGTCTATCCTTGGTCTCAGAGTCATTATTAATTGTGAAGTTTGTCTAGGATGGATTAGCTGATGACCTTTTACCCTTTTATTATAATCCCTACAAAGCCACAGTGATCATCATCACTGTCCAGAGTTTGGATCCAGAATGAAGTTATCATTCTACAATGGTGTCCCCTGAAATGAAACTTCAACAGAAAAGAATATTGTGCTGAAATGGAACTTGAGCCTAAACGTTTACATTTTATGTGCAATGTTTCTTCAAGTATGTATCACAAACAGAATCAAGTCTACAGTCTTCCAGGATCTCCCTTCTACTTTTAAAGCATTGAGTCAATTCGTGAAGTCCATCTGGGTGGCACATATGGCAAATCACTGATTTGATGCTCACTCCCACACTCATTTTTACTTTGTCTGGAATGTTCAAATGTACCATTGTTTGGCTTTAATTGAAATCCTGAAATAACTGCCTCCTCTTTGTTGCAGGACACAATGAATGCAAAGTCAGCACATGTAGTACTTTTCACTGGAATCTTTCTACTAAAGCTAATGGACAGTAAGTAAATTTATTTGTAGAAATAAAATTGTATTTCATAGATGAAAATGTAATGAATGTGAACTAACAAAACATTGATAATGAAACAATGATGACTGGACAGAAGACACCATTTCAAAAATTAAGGTTTTTGATATACCTTGTGCAAGGGAAATGTAAGGCTGTAAAAAAAATTTAGACAACATAACCTACACAGAATAAAGAAGACATTAATTTACCTGTCAACTACTCTTGTAAAAGTACATTAGGGGAAAGTGTATAACAGTGGTGGTTAATAATAGTAGTCGCTTGCAGACACTTGGTAGTGTTTTGTCAAGCATCTTACATTGTTTAGACTTTAAAAAAATGTCAGAAAATTGCCAAGAATCTTCATAGGTGTGTATATGTAAAAGCTCTAGTCAGCTATGTTACAATAATTACACATTATTAATAATGAAAGAGAGAGAATAAAGTTTTTTAATTCTATTTATTCTCATTTCATCATGGTTGGATGTGGCTGCTTGTGATTCACCATGTCAAATTATACTAATAAGTTGAAATCTGCAAAACATGGAAGGTTGTGCCATACAAGATCACATAACACATATTTGTGTGCCATACAACAAATTTGCTGGGTAGTGTTTTATTTTTGCATTTATAATATGAAATTATTATTTCGTTTGTATATTACTAGAATCAAAGAACATGCTACTCCTACTGTGCAGAATAGATATAAATCAGAATTCCATCTGTCATAGTATAAATATTTCATCATTAGTTGTTAAACTGTAATTTGCTCCAAAATAACATCAGCAAATATACCTAGTATCTTATCTTGTCTAGTTAAGATTCACTGTTACATCCACAATCTGATACAATGGCATAGGCACCGTCTGCTGTTTCCTCCAGAACCTAGCACATAAATCTATTCCCAACTCTGCTCCTTCCTGGTCTTTATCAGTGAAATGGGTTATCTTCATGGATTTTATCCCCAGCTCTCTGCTTCCTGGAAAGTGTTTGACCCAGTGCCCCTCTCAGCACTGTTAACAAAGGTACAAGCATACGGAATAGGTTCCCAGACATGTGAGTGGCTCAAAGACTTCTTAAGAAATAGGACCCAGACACAAAGGAATTAAAGACATTGGCTGTCAGTGAGCATTGATTTGTATCAGTGGGGCAAACTGAAAATTTTTGCTGGACCAGGATTTGAACATGGCTTACTAGGCAGATGCTCTGACCACTACGCCATCTGGACACAGCGGTCACCACAACTGCACGGACTTACCCTATCACAGTCAGACCAAGGTTCTCAACTTGTACCATACACTATTAATACAATGCACCTACTCATTAGCCTCATTACTCATGGCATATTGATGATTCCTATAAGAGTTCAAGCTTGGTGTACATATGCACTGAAGTGATCATAGGCCATCATTGCCTTACTTGTATATGTGACATCTACTCTACAGACATATCCGAAAAAACAGATTCCATATATGTAATAGAGCCCAGTACTAATCAAAGACAAGGGTATGGTCAGTAGTGCCCCAGGGAAGTGTGATACGACTGATCTCATTATATTAACACATAAATGATCTGACGGTCAAAGTAAGCAGCAATCTGTGGCTGTTTGCTGATGATGCTGTGTTGTACAGGAAGGTATCATCATTGAGTGACTATAGGAGGACACAGGACTTAGAAAAATGTAAGTTAATGCAGATGAGTAGGAATAACAGTCCTATAATTTTCAGATACAGCATTCTCGACAATAAAGTTTACTGTTGGTGATCTTGGCAAAGAAGTTTATCTGCTCTAAGCTGTTATCACAGTTCACCCCTTGTGGCTCAAAATGAGTAAAGTAAGGCATAAAGGGTGCAACGCTTGACACAGTCAAATCAATTAAATATGCAAGCATAATGTTGCAAAGAAATATGACATGGAAGCATGATAGCAGGGAAGGCGAATGATCGACTTCAGTTTACTGGGCAAATTTTAGGTAAGTGTTGTTAGTTTGTTATGGAGACCACATATAGAACACTAGTGTGACCCATACTAGAATACTGCTCAATTGTCTAGGATCCCACCACGTCAGATTAAAGGAAGACATTGAAGCAATTCAGAAGCATGCTGCTAGATTTGTACTGGCACATTTCATCATCATGTGAGTGTTACAGATATGCTTCATGAACTCAAATGGGACTCCCTTATGGGAAAATAACATTCTTTTTGTGGAGCACTATTGAGAAAATTTAGAGCACCAGCATTTGAAGCTGACTGCAGAACAACTGTATTGCCATCAGCATACATTTAACGTAAGGACCACAAAGGTAAGATAAGAGAGATTAGGAATCATATGGATGCATCTATACAGTCTTTTTCCCTCTCTCTATTTGTGAGTGCAACAGGAAGAGAAATGACTAGTAGTGGTACAAGGTACCATCTGCCATGCACCATATGGTGGCTTGTGTAGTATGTATGTAGATGTAGATGCCTTCACAAAAACCCCTGTACATACAAAGTGTACAAACCACCAGCAATACCTCCAATATGAATACTGACTTTTCAAAGTCAAAAAGTCTCTAACAATCTGTGGTGCCTTGCTATATTTGGGCACTGTATTTGCAGTAGGAAACAGAAGTTTCCCCACATGCACTAACAATCTTAACATAGATTTTACAGATGTCCCGTTAGATCAGAAATAAATTTCCTGCAGTCTTTTACAGTATTTAGTTTCATGACACAAACAGACCTGCCACCATTTCCAACTAGCCACCTATTGTAATCCTTATCACCTAATACCACCCAAGCTTCTAATAAACAGATAATAGAAAGTTTCCAGGCAGCCACATTGGAACCAGAATTGAGGGGTGTATATTATAGATACATCTTTATCTACCTTTAGCTGTTGTTTTGCCAAGGAAGCACTAATCTATGATTCTAGCAAAATGATTTTTAAAAATTTAATTACAAAAGTTTACAAAAGTTGTGTGCGCAGAAAAAGGAATTATATAAAATGAAAACTCTTACAGCAGACAGAGAAGTAGGACTGATTTTGTACAACAATAAATATCATTCTGTTCAAGGAAACTGATTAAAAATTTTAAAAAAGCTTATTTATAGTATTGTGGTTATCATGTAGGATTAGCTGAGAGATAACACACAATAAATATTGAACACACATTTATTAATCACTCATACATCACAAATATGGCAGTTGAACATGTTATGCACTGAAAATTAACACTAGAACTCAACTGTCCAAAGAAGCAAAGTCACAAGATAATGCCACAGAGCGACCCCCACCCCCACCCCCACCCCCTCCATGCCCGGTACTGTGGAGCATGGTGGAGGGATGCCACATTGCATGAGTTCGTAATCTTGGTGCCAGGCAGCCAGTGCAGGAAGTGGAGGCGTCAGAGTCGGCAGTGCAGCAGTGCCATTGTTCCAACAGCTGCACAGGCGGAGACAAATCAGCAGAAGGCAGGACGGCTGCATTGGGAGGTAGATAGTTGAGTGACCATGCCAGTTTCAGTCAATTAACAGACACTGTCTGTGGCTGACCACGTAGGAGGCTGACGAATGTGTTCGTTCCGCAATATAGCATGCGGTGAGGGCCCGAATAAGGCAGCTGCTGGGCTGCCTGCACAGTGACATCCCACAACATAACAAAGTCACACTTAGTAAGGTCGTTGTGGATGAACACAGATGGGGTGGTGTGGGGGCAAGGGAGTGCGGAGGTTTGCAATGTGTGTGCATGTCTGCTCTACAAGTGCAAGGAGATCCTTGGATGCGGCTGAAGGTGAATCCTCAACGAACTTGGCAGGGAGAAGGAGAGGCTCGTGGTACAGAACCTCAATGAGTGAGGCATTAAGATCTTCTTTATGGGCTGAGCGAATGCCTAGCAGGAACCCTGGCAGAGCTTCTGACCGTAGGCCTCCATGGCACATTAGGGCAGCCTTGAGTGTGAGGTGCCACCACTCGCCAATACTGTTCACCTCCAGGTGGTAGGCTGTGGTATGAAATTTGACGGCGACGCAGAGTTTGCAGAGGTATGCGAAGAGGGCAGACTGAAACTGGCATCCCTGGTTCGTTGTGAGAGACAGAGGACAGCCAGAGAGAGACGAACGAGCGAGCAGCGGTCTCCGCCATGATGTCCATAAGGTGGACCACTTTGACCCAGCGGGTCACACGGTCAGTGATCAATAAGATGTATCTGCAAACCTCGGAAGGGGGGGATGGGAGGGGACCAACAACATTGATATAGACACGCCAGAAATGCCCTTTTGGAATGACAAACCTGCCCAATGGAGGTTGAGCATGCCTGCCGACTTTGCTGTGCTGGCACAGAATGCACGCAAGGCTCCACGTGCGACAGTCATGCTTCACACCAGGTCAGACTAAGTGCTCCATAACCAGCCGCATCATGGCTCATGCCCTAGGGTGAGCTAAGCCATGCAAGTCAGTAAAGACCCTATGACAAAGGGTGGCAGGGACCAGGGAGTGGAGTGTGCCTGTAGAGGTTTCACAAGGGACAGGGATCATTGAACCAGGAAATATATGGTGTTGGACAGAGAGAAATGAGTCGTCGTCTGATTTTATTCACTGTATATCATCATCGTCGGCTTGTAAGGTGAGCTCCTCCAGATTCAACGGTGTGGTTAGCACGCAGATGCAGGAAAGGTAGCCAGCCACAACATTTTTCCATGCCATGGATATAGCATGCATCAGAAGAGTGCTGACAGATGTAGTCCATATGGCTGAAACACCTCGGCGGAAGGTCCTTAGCCAGATTATGAATAGCATCCGTGAGTGGCTTGTGATCTGTATAGATCGTGAAGGGTTACCCTTCGAGGTCACTACAGAAATGTTTAATCACCTCATACACTGCAAAGAGCTCATGGTCAAAAGTCAACCACTTGCACTGGCTCCTAGTAAGTTTCTTGGAAAAGAAACGGAGGGGTTGGGTGGAGTCGGTGGTGTGCTGTTGTAAAACAGCACCCAAAGCTGAGCCACTGGCATCGGTCGCGATTGAGACACAGAACTCAGGGTGAGGGTGGGCGAGTGTTACAGCTTTGGTGAGGGCAGTTTCTCGGTTACCAAAAGCGTCGAGCATTGGTTTGGTCCACTCCAACTTCCATTTTCCAGTGGTGTTTTTGCCGGAGCGAGTATCGGTGAGAGCAAATTGGATGGAGGCAGCTAGAGGAATATGGCGGCAGTAAAAGTTTGCCATACCCAGAAAATGACGTAGCTGAGCATAATCTTCAAGGAGAGGAAGTTCAAGTATGGTTTTGACATGAGAACTTGTTGGTTGGAGGCTGTCGGTAGCAACAGTATGGCTGAGAAAGGTAACAGATGTGGAACTCAGTTGAGATTTATCATGATTGATCATGACGCCATTGGTAACGAGGGCCAAACGGACTGCATCGCGGTGAACTTGATGTTCCTCAGAGGAGGAGGAAAAGATAAGTATATATCATCTAAGTAAGCATAGGCAAATGGCAGAGGGAGCAAAATGGAATCAATGAACCGCTGTCACATCTGCACAGCATTTTTCAGTCCATAAGGCATGTAACAGTATTCAAATAGGCCGAAGGGTGTGATGGTGGCTGTCTTAAGAGTATCTGGTGGATGCATGGGAATCTGATGATATGCCTTGGAACAATTTAAATCAGAGGAAAAGATAGAACCATGAGTAACTGCATGAAATCCGGGATATGTGGAATGGGGTAGTTATCGATAATGATGCGGGCATTAAGGAACCTGTAGTCCCTACACACGCGTAAGGTACCATCCTTTTTGGGAACAAGGTGAACAGGTGAAAACCAGTTGCTATTGGAGAGGTGAAGGATGCCTGAAGCCAACAGATCCTGAACGAGCTCCTTGGTGCATAGAAGTAGGAAAGCGTTAAGGCACCTGGCCTTACAATGAACAGGTGGGCCATCGGTGGTGCAAATCCTATGACAAGTGCCATTCTGATGGCCGATACTCGTGTAGGGGGGTCTAAAAGAGGGTGTCAAGGAGGTATCCACAGGCAACATCGGTTCACTGACCTTGCAGAACCGGGATGGCGTAGTTGGGGTGTCAGCTGCAGTCGGCAATGGAGGGCATGGAACAAGAGCAAAGTAGTGCGAAGAATCTGGAGGGGCGCATGTAGATACGTATTGTAGATATGTCTGCGGTGGTGTGAAAAAAAAAACAGCAGGTGGTGGAATGCTCGACACAGGAGCACATTGGTGAAAAGATGCTGTAGAGGCATCTGTAGGGTCGCCTCACTGCAGGGCTGCAGACAGGCAATGTATGATACACAGTGCATGTGACTATTATGTGGAGGCAGCGGCAATGCAGGTGCGTAAGGCATCGTTCTGGGTGTGGAGTTTGCCAATTTGTTAGCGCACATGCAACAGATCACAGAGCCGTGTGGTTATGCACTCAACCAGGGACTCACACGTGGAAAGCGTAGCCAAGGAGATGGAGCGCAAAATCATGCTGAACTCATGTGAGTGCGGAACTGTAGAGCCAGACACGTGGCGGAGCGCAGCAGCCTGCAGGTCTGGTGAAAGTTTGTAATGCTGTAGAAAATCCAAACCGATCACAGGTTTATCCACATCAGTAGCATGGAAGGTCCAAGGGTAGGTGTGAACTGGTGATAGGTGGAGTGACTTCTTGATGGAGCCATGGACTGCAATAGAAGAACAATTGGTGGCGATCAAGGTGAGGGTAGGAGGAGATATTGTGTTGACAGTGTGGTTGGCCGGGATTATGCTAACGTCGGCACCAGTGTTGGTAAGAAAACAGATGCCTGCTGATAGGTCTGTGTCACAGAGGCATTGGATCGCTGAAGGAAGTGGTGCAGCGTTGGACTATAAGTGCCATGAAGGTAAGTAGAAGGACGTGGCATCCAAACGTGCCTGCCAGTCTCATTTGGGTAGGTCCAAGGCACATGGCAGTTGCGGGTGGGTAGCATGGAACTAGCACAGTGGGTAGGCCAGTTGGTGTAGCGGTGCGATACACGAGGGGTTGCAGCTAACTGTGTAGGGGCTGGTAGCTGATTGGGTTGCTGCTCGGGCAAGGTCAGCAACTGTCAGGAACCTGCTACCAGTACATCCTGTAGGCCTGTAGGCTGCTAGGTGGCAGCTCCTGACACCCAGCTGAGACAATTAGGGGGGGCACACTGGCCTCTGCTGACTGGGCACAGAACCAGAGGCGCAGGTGTGCCAGCTGAGGATGATGGAGAAGATGTTCGTGACAGGCGGTGTCGGTGACAAATGATAGCGTAAACCTGATCCGCCAGTTGTAACCGAGCCATGAGTGGGTCAGTAAGATGAGACAGTAGATGAAGTTGCAAATCCGAAGGCATTTTGACCATCCACAACGTCCAAAGTATGGCGTCAGGTAATGCTTGATCACCAATTAATGCACATAGGTGCCGCAAAACCTGTGAAGGGGTACGGATGTTGAGATCCTCCTCATGAATAATGTGATGAATATCCTCGGCGGAGGGCGGGGAAGGCACTTGATGAGCAGTGCTTTGGCCGTCAAATATTTGTGCGAGAAAGATGGTGAGAAAAGAAAATCGCTGATGAGGTCCGTATGTGCATGTAGGTGGCTCACCAGGCAGACAAAACAGGTGTCGTTGTCCGAAATGCTGTCGATGTCCAGTATGTGGTCCACTAATGTGAATCAAGTTTTTGGATTGTCTTTTTGTAATGTAGGTAGCATTGGGAACCTGCCAGGTAACACTTGTTGAGGCAGCACCGGCAGACTGAGATCAGTAAGAGCAGAGCAGGATGCCTCTGATGGCGGAAGTGTGGTAGCAGTGAATGGTGCATTGCCTGAGGTCTGTGTGGGGCAGTGGCTGCATGCTACACATGGTGCGGAGGGAACGAGTGTATAAGTCGGCACGGTGTGTCCAATCTGCAAGGCCGCCAAAGAACACGGTGCAACAGCAGGCAGGAGGTGGTCGCAGTGAAGCCACGGGAGCTGACCTGGTAACCAGTGCCAGTAGAATGGCCGACGGCCATTACAAAAGCGGGCAGAAGATGGTCATGGTGCACCCATAGTGAGGCAGTCACGGAAACCGGTGCGGTCAAGGTGGCCGGTGTTGCCGAAACAGCGTGCGGGGAAGGGGGGCGCTAAAATACTATATAAATTAGAATGTGCTACCTCATACATAGAAATCTTCGATTCACAGTTCAGGAACTTTGCCGGCACATCAAGCCATCCCGAAGGTAATGTTGTACATGAAGGATAAACCACAATGTCTCTAACTGGAAGGTCATCCACATTGTGGTTAGGTGACGTGAACTGTTCATGTTGTGGCTGTTGCTGTGCTGCCACGCTAGGCAGTGGCCACATTGAGCCGGGTAAAATTAGGTGGCTGCCAGCGTGGCTGGGCATAAATAACTGTTCACTTTTAACCAAGTTCAAATTAGGTACACTTGTCCACATATGATCACAATCGGCAGAGTTGATGGGGCACATTACACTTGCACCGAAAGTCACTGGTAAATCCATTGTAGCGGAAACAATGTGGGCTGGGACACAAAGTTCGTAAATGACGAAAATAAGCACAAAATAACTCAAGATGAGACAACAATGGTGTTGGGTTCACCACTGTGGTTATCACGTAGGATTAGCTGAGAGTGAACACACACTAAGTATTGAACACACATTTATTAATCACTCGTACATAACAAATATGGCAGTTGAACATGTTACACACTGAAAGACAACAGTAGAACTCGACTGTCGAAGAACCAAAGTCACAAAGATAGAGTGCTCTCCGCCAGAGACGCCACAGTATCTTAAATTAATGATTCACTTAACAAAGTTCAATGTGCATGGACAATAGTTAAAAGAGAAACAGAGAAATCAATTAAGGGGTGTAACAACATTTTTACTACAGCAAAATAATAAATTATACCAGTCAGGTAGCCAACATATTTAATGATGTAGAGTTGGAGTGTAATTTCCATAGTCCATGGCCTCTTAGATCATTATGGCCACCTGGTAACATTCAGTATCAGTGCATGATATAAATAAAAATAATTGGAAAACTTCATAGGTAATAAATTAAAAAGGAGTTAGAGATATCAAGAATATTTGCAAAATCCAGGCTGGAAATCTGTGCACAACACCCCTGGTGTAAGTGAAAAATATAATATATTCTGTGACATAGCCTTCTTTGAAAATAGTTTTTCTAAGAAATTAACCAATGGAAGCAGATTAAATGCACTTATACCCAGTTCAGAAATGGGATCAGAATATCATGTCAGACTAAGAAAACGCTGCACTTGGCATCAAAGGACACTAAATGATGACAGAATTAAATCACATTACAAACTTTGCTGTAAAATTCTAAGCAAAATCTATATGTTGCTTAAGAGAGAGAGAGAGAGAGAGAGAGAGAGAGAGAGAGAGAGAGAGAGAGCCCTCCAGCAAATGATAAAAACTATTTGGAACATACTTACACAGGTTACATGTACTTTGATAGATGATAAACTAGAATCAATAAATCAAAAATTACTTGAAAATATTTTGTAACTTGTCAAAGGCTTTTGGTTGTGTGGGTCATGATAACCTCATGCAAATGTTAAAATATTATGGAATACTAGGCATGTCAGGTTCATGGTTTTTATCTTGTCTGAATGACGGAAACTAATGTGCATCAGTTCCATGTCAATGCCATAATGACAAGCACTTGGAATTTGAAGCACTCAGGCAAAGTGCATCACAAAGTTCAGTTTTGTGTTTTATGTTGTTTCCGATATACAAAAATGATCTTCCACTTGCAGTATCAGGAGAGAAAAATTTTGCACCTTTTGTAGATGATACAAGTATAAGAATAAAATACAGTATGAAATACTGGAACACATCACATCAACAAATGGCTTATGACAAGTTTTGGCAAGGCTTAGTACATACGGTTCAGTACTTCTTACCAAACTTCACAAGTTATAAAAAGAGTTTCTCAAACAATGAAGTACAAGAAGTACAAAGTGTTAAGTTTTTCATACTACAGATGGATCAAAACCTCAGTTAGAAAACCCAACACCTAGAATTAATCAAGTACCTTGTGTCACCCATGCTTGCAGTACACCAGATTACTGATATAGATGATACAAAAAAGATAAAAATAGTTTATTCTGCATATTTCTATTCATTAATGAGTTATGGAATTTTCTGGGTAAACTATTATTACAGAGATACTATTTTCCAGAATACAAAAGCACATTACAAGTATTATAGCTGGCATTAGTTAAAGAACATCCAGCAGTGATCTCTTCATAAAACTGAGTATTTTGAAAAATACTTCACAAAACATTCCTGGGTGCACATGTATTCAGGAAACGCCTTCTACACCTTAATTTCAAGCAGATAATGTAGTGACAATGAAGACTGAATTAAAGAACTTTCTATTGGACAATACCAGCTACTCCACTGAAGAGTATCTTCTCAGAAACTCTTAAATTTGAGGTTTTAGGTTATTGTAGGGACTTCATAAAACAAATTACACATGGCGTCTCATGGTAACACAATTTCTCAGCAAGAGTGAAGCTTTCTCAGAAGAGAGTTCATGTTTCAGGTTTTCTGATGGTGTTCAGGAAACAGGTGTATCACAGTGTGCGACTGAAATGGCATGGCAGCTGGAAACATACTCCAGAGTTGAAGTTAGTGGGACGATGAGTCTTGTGGGCAAACCATCTAAACTGCACACAGGTTCATGATGAAATTCTTGTGGTATGTGAACCAAATGCAAAATTTGGTTAAGCGGAAGTTAAATGAGCCCAACAATTTGACCAAGGCTGCTCAGACATAGGTGATGCTGGTCAGGAAGTCCAGATCTTACACCATGTGATTATCCAATAGTGAGGATATTCACAGAGCAGTTCTTCAATGACTCTGTTACCTAAAGGCAGATTTCTATCATCGAGGCATTGAATATATTCTGACCATTGTGTACAGAGACTTAGTGAATATGTTCAAAAATAATGTAATGAATGTGTGTCACTCTGAAGTGTAGTGCAGCATTCAATAAAAGTTAGTTAGTGTGCTGTAATAATGTGTAACTTACTTTCTGAAGTCTGAAGATATGTGTGCATGACACACTATCCGTGCTACAGACTGCTGTTAAGCTGAGGCTAATGACAAACCTTAGCACATAGTTGATCAACACCATGACACCAGTAAAGCAAAAGCTATTTAATATCTTAGGTTTGACAAGGAAGGAAAAGGAAAATGGCAATGTCTTTGCTTAAGAAACCATCATGGCATTTACTTAAAATAATTTAGTGAAACCACATAAAAAAATAGGTCAGGATTGCCATCTGGAGATTAGAAACCAATATCTTTCACAATGCTTTCTCCAAAAATTATTTTGAGCGGTGACTTCAAGAGCCAACACAACACACAGATATTTTGCAACAACATATCAGAACTATTTGCAACAAAAAATTCTAAGCAAGTAGATTCTTGGCAGATGATGATATCTTTTACCATCTATTAACATTATCAAAAGATCAAAATATATTTCAAAATAGTGTAGGCAAGATATCTGCTAGGTAAAAAAAGTGGCAATTGATCCTAAAAATTAAATAAATAAATAGGTCCACCACATAAAAACTAAAAGATTCCTTTAAATTTTGGTTACATGACTCACACAGATTTGAAGGGTGTTGATTCAACTAAATACCTAAGTATTATTATTATGAACAGCTTAAATTGGTATCATCATATAGGGAATGTTGGGGGGAGGGGATGGAAATCAAAGATTGTGGTTTATTCGTAGAACACTTAGAAGGTGCAATAAATCTACTAAAGAGACAGCTTACACTATGCTTGCCCATACTCTTTGGAATATTTTTACACAGTATCAGAGCCTGGCCAGATAGGATTACTAGTGAATATCAAAAACGTTCAAAGAATGGCAGCTCCTCTTTATTATTGCAAAGTAGCAGAGGGGGTATTAAGGATATGATAAGCAAGAGGGGTGGTTAATAGTAATAACAAAGGCTTTTTAATTGTGATGACTTTCCATAAAATTTCAATCATCAACTTTCTCCCATGACCGCCAAACTATTTTGTTGTCTCCCACCTACATAGGGAGAAATGACAGAATGAGACAGTAGAGAAATAGTCTGAAAGTTGTTCTGTGAACCTTCTGGAAAACACTTAAGTGTCAATTCCAGAGTAATCAAGTACATGTACACTTATTTACCACCAGATGACATATAAATCACATGTTAATGTTGAAAGTTTCTGCTTCCCTATATGTAAGATCATGCATTTATTCTGGTGAAAACACAGCATAACGAAAATAACAGATAATTTTTAATCATACTGCATTTTACAATTTTTGAATGGACTGCTGCAGGCACCATTACTTTCAGTGGCATCATCACGTCCAATGGCATCATCACTTCTGGCATCACATTGCAGACTCGACATGCTTCTGGTCTGGCTCCCGTGGGCCATCCTCCCTGCTTAAGCTTGCCTACAACCCAGCCCTGTCAGGTCCCTTCTGCACCTTCTGAGAGATCTCACACACTTCTCCTATTATCCCGCAGAAAGGCCACACACCTCATGCTTTGCAGTGGTTTCAGATGAGCAACATAACAAAATACAATATTCTTCTTCTTCTTCTTCTTCTTCTTCCTCTTCTTCTCAGAGGTCACAGGCCCTGTAGGCCATGCATTGCATCTACTATCTGCTTCCACCGCCTTCTATCTCTCGCAGTCTCTCTCCACCCTGCGGAATTTCCTAATGCTGCGATGTCCTTCTCTATGTCATCTTTCCTCCTTGTACGAGGTGGCCTGTAGAGTTCCTTCAAATGCTTTCTTAGTGATTCTGTTTTCCATTCTAGCCACATGTCCAGCCCATTTGCAATCTCCTACTTTTTCATTCCTGATTGATACTGGGTTGCTTCATTAACTGATAAATTTCATTTTTCTTTTGAATTCTCCATATGCCATTCTCCAACACAGGTCCCCAGATTTTTCTGATTACTTTTCTTTTGAACACATTCAGTTTTTGTTTTTCATTCTTTGTAAGCATCCAGCATACAGTAAGCATCCAGCATACAGTACTATGGGGCAGATGACAGTGTTGTTTATCTTCATCTATGTGGTGACTGACAAAGCTTTACTTTTGAGTGGCTTGCTTAGTGAGTACAGACATCTTGATCATGAAGCTATTCTTTCTTTTATTTCCATTGTTACGATATTTTTACTGTTTAAATGTGATCCAAGGTATTTAAAATGAAGAACTTTTCTGAATTTAGAATGTTGGTCAACTTAAAAGTAAGGAGTTGGGTTTATGACCTGACCTATTTCCATATATTCTGTTTTCTCTTGGTTAATCAAAAGCCCCATTTTGTTGGCACTATGCCTGAGAGACCTGTACATATCTTTCAGTTCTTCTTCAGTTTCACTCAGCAACACCGTATCATCTGCTTAAGCCAGGAGTTTTACTTCACTGTGTTCGAATCAGAGACCATTATATAAATGTAAATTACTCTCTTGAACCACTTTCTCTAATGCAAGGTTGAAGAGGACACATGAAAGAGCATCTCCTTGTCATAAGCCTGTTTTAATTGGAAAGGTGGGGGATATGGATCCTCTGAACTTTACTGCTGCCTGAGAGCCATCCATGCACAGTTGTATCATCCTAATGATTTTACTGGGTATACTAAATTCTCATAATGTGTTACAGAGGCTACTTCTGTGGATGCTGTCAAAGGTTCACTGGGAGTCAATTAAGAGACAGTGGATGTGTTTGTTAAATTCCCAGTATTTCTCAAAGATCTGTTGTATAGTAAACAAATTATCAGTTGTGGAACGGTTTGTTCGAAATCCAGCCTGGTAATCTTGAATAACGTTTTCTGCGTAAGGTTGAAGTTTTTCCAGAATGATCATTGACAGGATTTTGTAAGTTATGTTCAGCAAACTGATTCCTCTGTAATTTCCGCACTCCACTCTGTTTCCTTTCTCGTGTATGAGACAAATTATTGCAGTTTTCCAATCTTCAGGCAGTGTTTCAGTTTTCCATATCATTGTGAAAAGGTTATAAATTTCTTTGTGTAGTTTGCTTCCACCCTCTTTCAACATCTCTACTGATATATGGTCCTTGCCTGTTGCCTTGTTGTTTTTTGGCTTTTGAATGGTGTGGATCACTTCCTGTTCTGTGATTCTACATTCATCATTATTAATGCTGTCACTTTCAGACATTGTGTAATTAAAGGTTATGTGCTGATCAGTGCAATTTAACATTTCTGAGAAATACTCTTTCCATATTTCTATGTTATCTTCCAGCTGTGTTAGCATATTTTGATTTTTATCTTTTATGAATAGGTTTTCACTTTGATAACCACTCTTACTTTTCTTTGAATACTGAAACAATTTCTTTGAGTTTCCATTCCTGCTTTCCAGTTCTATAGATTCTAGGGCTCCAGTTAGATATGTAGTTTCTGTATGTGAACTTAATAAATGTAAGCACGTCAGACAGGTCCATGCACACCAGCCATGGCCTTCATTTAAATCACAGTGGGAAACAATTTTTGGTTGAAGAAATCTGTCGTCTAGCAAATTGAAATCACAATAGCCTAATATAGAAGCAGTCTAAAGTACTTTGGACAAATGGGTCATAAAGAAAGATGCAATGTCTTATAAAAAGGGTGAAAGACATTTTTTAGGGAAGTAGACTGTATCACAAAAAAATGTGATGCAGAATTAAATTGCAAATATAGACTGAAGATTGTACACCAGAATGTACAGTCATTAACAAACAAAGTTGATGAAATAAATATACTCCTCAATAGTGAATGGAAAGATGTTTCAGTGTTATGTTTTTGTGAGCATTGGTTACAAAATGAGTATTTTCAGTACTTAAAAATATTACATTTTAACCTTGCAAACTGCTTTTGTAGAATGGAATCAAAACATGGGGGAATTTGCATATATGTAAGAGAAAATGTAGATTATAAGAGTATAACATCTGTTTGCAAACTTGGTTGTGAAAGAGACTTTGAAATTTCAGCTGTAGAGTTAATGTCTGAAAACACTATTATTTTATGTGTGTATAGATCTCCTGTTAGCAACATAAGTGTTTTTTTCAAAAAATTGGATCTTGCTTTAGGCAAACTTAAGACAACTGGGAAAACAGTGGTACTATGTGGTGATTTTAATATTGACTTTCTGAGCCATAGCCCTCACAGGGAAACGTTTTTAAATATTATAAAAGCCTACAATCTTTGTCTTACTGTTAGCTCTCCAACACATATAACTAAAACTAGCATCACTCTCCTTGATCAGGTATGTATAAACATGGACAAGTGTACATCAGAAAACTTTGATACCGGCTATAGTGACCACCTTTCGCAATTACTGACCATACCCGTAAATCACATTTTGACCAGTATAGAAAATGTTATCCATAAAAGGATTTATAGTGGGAAAAATATTGAATGCTTCCAGTACCTAATCAGTGAACAATCTTGGAGAGAAGTATATGATACCTCTAATACTAACGAAAAGATGGAACATTTTTTGAACATTTTCAAGCATAATTTTGACATAGCTTTTCCACAAAGGAAAGTTATTTCCAAGAGCACAGATAGATTCGGAAACTGGATTACACTAGGCATCAGAGTATCTTGTAAAAGGAAGCAGGAAACTAACAGCAGTCCAGAATTTATTAATTATTTAAAAAAATACAAGCTAGTTTTGAAACACACCATAAGGGAGGCAAAAATTAAGGAAAATGACAAATATATTATGAAGTCATCCAATAAAACTAAGTCCATGTGGAAAGCTGTGCAGGATCTTACTGGGAAGAAGACAACTCACAAAAATATTGTGATATCACATGATGGTAAGAATGTCACTGACCCTAGGGAAGTTGCAAATAGTTTCAATTCTTACTATGCAACTGTTGCTGGGAAATTAGTGAAGGAAAAATTTGGAAATCCACCTAATACAACATGGAAAGAACTTTCATCTATTGAAATAAATAATATATCCATGTTCCTCAGTCCAGCAAGCCCAACAGAGCTTCTAAATACCATTAATTCACTGAAGAGTAAGTATTCAATTGGTACTGATGATATTCCAGATTATATTATAAAAATAACAGCAAGACAAATACTTTCACCTTTATTGGACATATGCAATTCATCCTTATCATGTGGTGTCTTCCCTCAGCAGCTGAAAATGGAAAAAGTAATACCCCTATATAAAAAAGGTGATCATCAATGTATGGGTAACTATAGGCCTGTGTCTCTATTGTCAGGGTTTTCGAAAATTATTGAAAAAGTGTTCCTTTCAAAACTAATTACATTCTTCGACAAGAATAATATTATTTCTGGATGTCAACATGGCTTCAGACCACAGAGATCAATTGAAACTGCCACTTTCAATCTGATAAACCATGTCTTAAATGCAGTGGACAACCACAGAAATATCTCAGGTTTATTCTTGGACCTAACAAAAGCTTTTGATGTGATTGATGATTCTATACTCCCGAGGAAGCGCGAAAGGTATGGTGTAAGAGGTGTGCCAAATCAGTGGATCAAATCATATTTGGAATATCGTTCTCAGGTAACTGAAATTAAGCACACAGAAGGAAATGAACTCCAGATACACGTTTCAGAACCATGTGGACTAACTCATGGTGTTCCACAGGGTTCCATTTTAGGTCCCTTTCTTTGTTTGTCTACATTAATGATTTCCCATCACACGTTAGGGATTCTGAACCAGTACTGTTTGCAGATGGCATCAGTCTATTGATTGAAGGGAATAATGAAGAAAATCTTACTGCATCTGCAAAAGATATTACAAAAGGAGTGCCTGAATGGTTTACCAGAAACAGGCTAATAGTTAATCCCCAAAAAACGGTACTCATGAATTTCCATACTCATCAAAATAAAAATCCGGCACAACCTGTAATATGTATAGATAACCAAAACATTAGTTCTGTCACTGAAACTAAATTTCTTGGGATTTATATCCAGGAAAATCTTAAATGGAACACTCATATCACAGCCCTAAATTCAAAACTAGCAAAAATGAGCTATGTGGTAAGAATTCTCTGCAACAGTACTAGTGCAGAAACAGTTAGGGCTGTATACTTTGCTCATGTACATTCAATACTGAAGTACGGTGTCATTTTCTGGGGAATGTACATCAGGCCATAACAGTTTTCAGGAAACAAAATGCAATTATAAGAATAATGAAACAAGTGAGCAGCAGAAAATCATGCAAACCTTTCTTTAAAGATTTAAAGATCCTACCCCTTCCCTGCATTTATATACTGGAAATAGTCACGCATGTCAAAAAAAGCATACTGAGAAAAGAAACCTTTTTCCTCAAAACAAAAGTGTCCATGATTACAGTACCAGGTCAGACAGTGAGACACATGTCAATCATTGTAACACCGCATTATGCCAAAAAGGTGTATATCATGCAGGAACAAAACTTTACAACAGATTACCAAGACATATAAAATCTCTTACTGAACTACAAAGCTTTAAAAAGTCTGTGACATCCTACCTTCTGAAAAACTGCTACTATTCAGTCTCACAGTATCTTATGCAAGAAAAAATGTAATTTGTATCTTTAATTGTAGAAATAAGTTTAAATATACAGTATTTCAAAAATTTATAATTATTAACTGTATAGATCCAATTTGTCATAAAAATTTATAAAATTTATGTTTGATATTTGAAAATCCAATAGCTAAAAAGGTTTTCTGTCCAATATCCTGAGTACAATATATGTACTTAAAAAGAGATTTATATGGACAAATAAATAAATAAATAAATATTTCCTCCTTAGCTTCTTGCAATGCCGTAAATAGGTTATTTCTGTCAATCTCATAGTTTTCCTTAACAGACAGTTCCTTCAGTCGTTCGATGTCTAAATTAGGTTTTGGTGTGGCTTTTGGTTGTAACAATTGAGCAAAATAAAATATGCTTTCCAATAATCAATGTCCTTTGCCGAACCTGCTTGGTCACTTGTTCAGGTCTCCTTACACCAGTGGCACCAGGTGCAGTCACAAGGTCTTCTTGTGACACGAGGGTTGCAGCTGTTCCTCATCTGGACACTCCACTCAGGCTAACTGCAAGACTTCCCAGCCCCTCAGTTGTGTGCTTCTGGTAATTTCGCTGCAAACTTGGATCACACAAGGTCTTGCCTCTGGCAGTGCCTTTGGCAGCCAAATCAGCCTTCCACCATTACGACCTCATGTCTCCATTGCCCCATCAAGTAGCCAGCTCCACATAATAAGAAAATGAGACTGCATGTCTCTCTTTTTCAGTTTCACTCCTACCAGTGCTCGTCTGAGCCAGATTCATGTGTCATGATCAAATTTAAACCACCAACAGTCCCTGGGTCCATGCCTCCTGACAGCCACCCACTGTACAGACGTATACTGCAGGTTGCCACAGCTCTGGCCCATTGTAATGAAGCAGGGTTGCCCACTGCTATCCTGTTTTGGTTTTACATTCCTTCAGTAACTTAGTTAAGCAATTTTTATTTTTATTTTTTTTCATTTTCACTACTCAGATTCTGCAAATGGTAAATTTAGTTTTAAGAGCCAAGAGAATATGTACAAAATGACATTTTCAGAAAAGATCAATAGTGCTAATGAAAGTGGTTTAGATTTACCTTTAAGATATATATCTGTGGAAACAAAAGTATGGTGAGGAAGCAAAGATTAAGAATGAAATAGTAAAGAAGGTAGAAGCTATTGAGGGTATCACAGTCAAACAAAAGGAGGAACTGAAGGGGATCTTGTTACAAAATAGTAAATCTTTTTCTGATAAACTGGGTTCAGTAAGGGACTTTGAATGTGAACTGAGGTTAAAAGAGCATGAACCATTCTTTAAAAAGCCATATGCTATACCATTTTCCAGAAAGGAAGCTGTAAGGAAAGAAATACAAAGGATGTTGTCCTGGAACATAATTGAAAAATCAAACAGCAGGTACTCAAACCCCTTAGTTGTAGTAAAAAAGAAGGATGGAGGTGTTAGGCTGGTACTTGATGCTAGGAAATTGAATGAAATAGTAATAAAAGAGAGTGACAGGCCAGCTAACATTGATGAGATTTTACAAAAGTTTTATGGGTGTAAATTTTTGACTTCTTTTGATGTGACTTGTGGATACTGGAACATTAGTCTGGCAAGGAGATCTAGGCCCTGTACAGCATTTTTACATGAAAGTAAGTGCTACCAATACTGTGTGGTTCCTTTTGGTCTAAATATATCTGTATGTGTTTTTATCAGGGCTATGGATAAAGTATTAGAAGATGTATTATCCAAGGAAATAACAGTGTATGTAGATGATATATTAGTTGCAAATTCCGAGTGGTTTCAGCACTGTAAGACTTTGTAAACTGTGTTGAGAGCTATATACCAAGGAGGGATGAAACTGAAATTAAGTAAATCAGGATTTGTTATGAAGGAACTGTCATTTTTGGGACACAGAATTAATGAACAAGGGATACTACCAGACAAAAGTAAATTGGCTGCAATTGCTGAATTTCCGCCTCCCAGAAATAAGAAAGAATTGAAAGCTATTTTCAGTCCATTTGGATTCTACAGAAAATATGTGTCGGATCAATCATCCATGTTTGGGTAAATTACTGAGAAAAAAATGTACCATGGGTTTGGACAGAGGAATGCCAAGAAGCTTCTCAGAAATTAAAAACGGGATTAGTAAACAGTAAGCTATTGTACCATCCTGACTTTTCACAACCTTTTTGTATGAGTGCTGATGCCAGTATTTGTGGGCTGGGAGTTGAAATCTTTCAGTTGATTGCGACTGAACCTGGTGTTGAACACAGAACTATAGCCTTTGCCAGCCGTACATTACATGATCATGAGAAAAATTATTATATTTCAGAATTGGAAGCCTTACCTATCATTTTTGGGTGTGACAAGTTTGAGTACTATTTGTTGGGTCATCAATTAATAGTATATACAGATCATAAAGCTTTGAGATACCTACAAAAATGTAAATTGAAACATGGCAGGTTAACTAGGTGGGCTATGTATTTGCAGCAATTTGATTTGGAAATGAGATATGTAACTGGGAAAAGTAATACAGTGTCCGATGCTTTATCTAGAATGCCACTGGGTAGGAATGACCAGCAAAATGAAGATGGGCAGGAAGACCATATTAAACTGTTCTATATGAAGGGGGTGAAGGATGAGAGAGCTGTCAGGAAAATTTGTAAACAAATGAAGAAAGAACAGAATGATGACCATAATTTAAAATTGGTTATACAATACTATAAATCCAATGATTATCCCAAGGTAAAACAATATTATACTATGTATAAAGGGGTTCTATTTAGAAGAAAATCCTTAAAAGCAGAGATTACAAAAGTGTGACTTGTGTTAGAGAGTAAAAACAGCTAATAATACTTCTAGGGGTTTAATGCATCCTGTCCTCCCTTCTGAACCTAAGGAACTTTTAGCGATTGACTTACTAGGACCCCTTCCTGCTTCTACAGGAGGTTGTAAATATATATTGGTTGTTTTGGACACCTTCACCAAATTTGTTAAGTTGTACCCCCTTAAGAGCGCCAATACTAAAACAATAGTTGAAAAATTAGAGACTGTTTATTTTCCTAATGTAGGAGTACCAAATTCTTTACTGTCTGACAATGGGTCCCAATTTTTATCAGAAAGATTTATGCACTGCATGACCATATACAAAATAAAGCATATTAAGATATCAACCTACTTTCCCCAAGGAAATACGAGTAAAAGAGTAATGAAAGAAATAAATAGACTGTGTCAAACTTACTGTAGCAAAAAGGCACACTGCATGGGCAAGTCATATTAAATCCTTTGAAGATATCATTAATCATATGTGCAATGAATCAACAGGATTTGCTCCAGTGGAATTAATGTTTGGAGAGAGACCATCAAATATTATAAGTGAGGAAGTAGATTTTCCAGTGATTAGTGAAATAGCTCATGGCGAAAAAATTAGACTTGCAAAAGAGATGATGAAAAAGAAAGCCATGGGTAGGAAGAAAAGGTATGACAAGAATCTAAACCCTGTTACTTTTAAAGTAAATGATTTGGTGTTAGTAAAAACCAAGGAAAAGTCAAGTAAAGTAAATGAAGAAATTAAGAAATTCTTACACATTTTCCATGGACCTTTTAAAATAGTTAGGATAGCACATGATAATGCATATGAATTGGCTTATGTTAAATCAGGTAAAATTTATAGCCTTAAAAACATTATTGATCTAAAACAATATATTCTGCCAGTCAGACATTTAAAGATTGATCCACAGCAAGTGGAGCTGTTTAAAAAACTGGGAGAGGTACAATTTGCAAATAGATTTGAGGACATGGTAAATAGGACATAAAAGTACACCACCTACTAAGGTAGGGGGTCTATATTTATTTTAATGGACACACCAAGTTGGTGTTTGGTGCCTCCCCAGCTGGTTGCCATTTCTTCCAAGCAAGTTTTTTCTTTTTCTGCTATCCTGTGTTAAGTGTATAAGTGAAACCAATTATCTTTAACTATCGCTTTGTCTATAAAATTGATTAATGTTGCTGTGGTATGTGAATAATTATCATTTGAAGGTGCAGTCATAGTATTTGTAATAATATTTGGAGAAATAATTAGATAGAAAGCTGCAGAGGAGGAAATATGATTAATGATAAACTTTATTGATATTACCCATTTTCTACTTGGCAAGTGCCCATTGAGAATATCTTAGGTGATCGGTGTTCTTATCGTATGAGTTAGGCCATGCAAATTTAATTTTCAGTTTACTATTTATGTGTGTATTAGTAATGATATTTGGTAACTGGTGGAATAGGAAGCTACAAAGGGTGGAAAGGGTGGAGTGTGAATAGAAATTATATGGATTACTTGGACAGAAATTATGTTTATTTTGGAACCCAAGGGGTAAAAAGCAAAATGGAAAAATGCAAATTAAAGTAAGAAAACACTTACCTGAACATAGAGTAATAGCGTATCAGTGAACAGCAGCAATAATATTGTGAGGTTATAAAATAATATGAGAAATAAAATGCCATTTTTTCTTTTTAAATATAATTATAAGGAACATTGGTTATACTGTCAAGTGATGAAACAGAGTTGCCTATATGGAGTATTAACAGAATGAAGTAAACGTCTTCAGGTGTGATAATAGTTTGAGGCTTCAGGCATGAATAATCAGTAAAAAATGATGAGTATTGAAGTATATAAAGTATGCAATAATGAAGTTCTGTATATAAAGAAAGTCAAAGATAAGTACAAAAAAGTGTGATTGTGAAGTGTCTTTCTTGTTATTAGAGGTTGAGTGAAGGCAGAGCAGGGAGTTAGTTAATTAATTATTTAATGATGATAATTAGAATAATGGTGAATAAGGAATATGAAGTCAATGAGTATGAAATAGTAAAATGAAGTAATGGTTAGGGAATAGTTAGGGACCCTGTGTCTGCTGTAATTAATGTTTTAGTAGGGATACACTTCACATATTTACAGTTAAGAGAGGAAAAAAAGAGAATATGACACAACCGAAATATAGATTATAATGAGGAGTTAAGAACTAGAATATAAATAGGTATTATGACACCTGGGTAAAGAAAGGCAACAAACTGGTTCTCTGCTATAATCAATATGGCACTCCTAAGGAATTAATTATTAAAATGGCACCTGTTGAATCCAAATTACAAAAATATTTAGCATTTGACAAAGTATGTGTACTGCTGGTTAGACTCTAACATATCTTACCTCCTTGGCAAATAAATTAATTAGGAAACAGTAAGTGGAGAACTTATATTAGAAACAGTTTCCATAAAATGAAAGGTTTTCTCATATGCAATGTTTATATAATACTATAACTTTATTGAAAGCTTTGAGGAAATCCTTGTTGATCTGCAGTACTAAATAGTGTTAAATATGTATCTATATGTTACCTTAGATAAGATTTTATATTATAATTTTAAAATGAATGACAGAAAGTTAATATACACTCCTGGAAATGGAAAAAAGAACACATTGACACCGGTGTGTCAGACCCACCATACTTGCTCCGGACACTGCGAGAGGTCTGTACAAGCAATGATCACACGCACGGCACAGCGGACACACCAGGAACCGCTCTGTTGGCCGTCGAATGGCGCTAGCTGCGCAGCATTTGTGCACCGCCGCCGTCAGTGTCAGCCAGTTTGCCGTGGCATACGGAGCTCCATCGCAGTCTTTAACACTGGTAGCATGCCGCGACAGCGTGGACGTGAACCGTATGTGCAGTTGACGGACTTTGAGCGAGGGTGTATAGTGGGCATGCGGGAGGCCGGGTGGACGTACCGCTGAATTGCTCAACACGTGGGGCGTGAGGTCTCCACAGTACATCGATGTTGTCGCCAGTGGTCGGCGGAAGGTGCACGTGCCCGTCGACCTGGGACCGGACCGCAGCGACGCACGGATGCACGCCAAGACCGTAGGATCCTACGCAGTGCCGTAGGGGACCGCACCGCCACTTCCCAGCAAATTAGGGACACTGTTGCTCCTGGGGTATCGGCGAGGACCATTCGCAACCGTCTCCATGAAGCTGGGCTACGGTCCCGCACACCGTTAGGCCGTCTTCCGCTCACGCCCCAACATCGTGCAGCCCGCCTCCAGTGGTGTCACGACAGGCGTGAATGGAGGGACGAATGGAGACGTGTCGTCTTCAGCGATGAGAGTCGCTTCTGCCTTGGTGCCAATGATGGTCGTATGCGTGTTTGGCGCCGTGCAGGTGAGCGCCACAATCAGGACTGCATACGACCGAGGCACACAGGGCCAACACCCGGCATCATGGTGTGGGGAGCGATCTCCTACACTGGCCGTACACCACTGGTGATCGTCGAGGGGACACTGAATAGTGCATGGTACATCCAAACCGTCATCGAACCCATCGTTCTACCATTCCTAGACCGGCAAGGGAACTTGCTGTTCCAACAGGACAATGCACGTCCGCATGTATCCCATGCCACCCAACGTGCTCTAGAAGGTGTAAGTCAACTACCCTGGCCATCAAGATCTCCGAATCTGTCCCACATTGAGCATGTTTGGGACTGGATGAAGCGTCGTCTCACGCAGTCTGTATGTCCAGCACGAACGCTGGTCCAACTGAGGCGCCAGGTGGAAATGGCATGGCAAGCCGTTCCACAGGACTACATCCAGCATCTCTACAATTGTCTACATGGGAGAATAGCAGCCTGCATTGCTGCGAAAGGTGGATATACACTGTACTAGTCCCGACATTGTGCATGCTCTGTTGCCTGTGTCTATGTGCCTGTGGTTCTGTCAGTGTGATCATATGATGTATCTGACCCCAGGAATGTGTCAATAAAGTTTCCCCTTCCTGGGACAATGAAGTCACGGTGTTCTTATTTCAATTTCCAGGAGTGTATATATATATATATATATATATATATATATATATATATATATATAATAGAGGGAAACATTCCACGTGGGAAAAATTATATATAAAAACAAAGATGAGGTGACTTACCGAACGAAAGTGCTGGCACGTCGATTGACACACAAACATACACACAAAATTCTAGCTTTCGCAACCAACGGTTGCCTCATCAGGAAAGAGGGAAGGAGAGGGAAAGATGAAGGATGTGGGTTTTAAGGGAGAGGGTAAGGAGTCATTCCAATCCCGGGAGCGGAAAGACTTACCTTAGGGGAAAAAAGGACAGGTATACACTCGCACACACACACACACACACACACACACACACACACACACACACACACACACACACACACACACACACACACACACATATCCATCCTCTTTCCTGATGAGGCAACCGTTGGTTGCGAAAGCTAGAATTTTGTGAGCATGTTTGCGTTTGTTTGTGTGTCTATCGACCTACCAGCGCTTTCGTTCGGTAAGTCACCTCATCTTTGTTTATATATATATATATATATATATATATATATATATATGTGTGTGTGTGTGTGTGTGTGTGTGTGCGCGCCATGCAAATTTAATTTTCAGTTTACTATTTATGTGTGTATTAGTAATGATATTTGGTAACTGGTGGAATAGGAAGCTACAAAGGGTGGAAAGAGATGGTAGTATACAGTTATGTCACCTTGTACTTTAATATAATTTGTCAATACTCCATCAATCTTAGCCAAAATGTTAACTCTCTCATTAGAATTAACACATCTCCTGTTTCTTGTATATAAAGAAAACGGTCGTAACCCCTGCAACCCATAGAAGATAAAGATGCTTCAGTAGCTGTTTTTTTTTTTTTTTTAAAGGGAAAGGATCCTTATTAGGGATGGTAGTATACAGTTATGTCACCTTGTACTTTAATATAATTTGTCAATACTCCATCAATCTTAGACCAAATGTTAACTCTCTCATTAGAATTAACACGTCTCCTGTTTCTTGTATATAAAGAAAATGGTTTATCAGTAAGTACAACAGCTGTCCCATAATTTCTATCACCTTTTACACCAATAGAAAAGGTACGATAGGCTCTCGTGAGGCAACAGCATGCTCATTCGACTCGAGGCAGCAGCACGAAGCACACAGCCATGCCTTACCGTCGGAGAAGATATTACAGGAGGCAAAGAATGCCAATATATAAAACCGTGGACACTTTTAGTTTTGTTCCTAATAATGTTCTTCAAGAAGAGCTTCTGAGTGGTCCTATCACATTTGTAGGATGTAAGATTAATTTTTCCTGTACTACTACAGAGGTAGTTACTGGGAATTCTTGGTTAACAGTTGCAATAGTTCGAGGTGGTGATAAGCCGTTACTAGGATTTGAATCCTACTATGACAGAGACATTATCGCCTGTCATACCTTTTCTATTGGTGTAAAAGGTGATAGAAATTATGGGACAGCTGTTGTACTTACACGTGGAAAAAATATATCTAAAAACAAAGATGATGTGACTTACCAAACGAAAGCGCTGGCACGTCGATAGACACAAACACAAACACAAATATACACACAAAATTCTAGCTTTCGCAACCAATGGTTGCTTCGTCAGGAAAGACAGAAGGAGAGGGAAAGACGAAAGGATGTGGGTTTTAAAGGAGAGGGTAAGGAGTCATTCCAATCCCGGGAGTGGAAAGACTTACCTTAGGGGGAAAAAAGGACGGGTATACACTCGCGCACAACACACATATCCATCCACACATATACAGACACAAGCAGACATGTCTGCTTGTTTTTATATACACACACACTACGGCAGTGATCTCAAGTGGAATGAGTTAGCTCCAGTGTGAGGAATGACCCAACAGTAAACTACGAATTGTTTTATGATCAATATAACAAGCTGTCAGATAACTGTCGTAGGTGTGAAATAAGACTGTTTTCATGTAATGTAAATATTATTATGTCAATTTTTTGTACATGTTTTCTTTTGTTTTGTAACTATTCTTGTATTGAGATAGGAAGATTTCAATATATCATTGAAAATTCAAATTCAAATGTGTTAATTCTTACTCTGTCTTTTTGAATAATATGTGTTATTTGATGACCAGTGCCTCCAGGGTTTTCTGTTGAAATGTTTTAGTGTATGAAATGCTACATGTGTGAATTTAAAGTGAAATGATGTTGGTATATATGTAACATCTGCATGTAAATTTTTTTTCCATGGAATTATCCAGGTTCATATTTAAAAATATTCATCAGTGGAATTCCATGGCAGGGGGGGGGGGGGGGGCGGGGTGAGGGTGATGTAATGAAGCAGAGTTGCCCACTGCTATCCTGTTTTGGTTTTCCGCTCCTTCAGTAACTTAGTTAAGCAATGAACTTTTATTTTTTTCCATTTTCACTACTCAGATTCCGACTACAGATTCTGTGGCCTTCAGCCTCATAGTACAGAATTCAGAAATAGTTTAAATAAAATTCCCCTAGTAAAATCTATTATTTCAGTTCATTCTAATGTCCATTCTGAATGTAATGAGCTAATAAGTTTTATTGGAAATGCATACTATTAACAGTTATGAACAATGACGTCTATTGTGCAATGCATATTAAGTAAAATTCGAGTGAGCTAATAGATCAAATTCAGCTGTAAGACTGCACCCAAAAGAAAGCCTAAATTTTACTGATTCCAGCAAAGTATTTAAATTAACCTAAAGTCTATTAGTTGAATAGATATTAAGACTTAAAATCTGTAGCCTGTATGACTTTCAGTGCCAATTGTGACCAAACTACCAAATAATTCCGAGATCTGTTTTGATACTTTTGCTACCTTCATTTTTCTACGTAAAATAACTCCAGTTTCAACTCTGTAAGTGCATTAATTAAGAATTACGTAAATTTGAATATGTAAAAATTATTGTTCAAAAGGGCTGCCGTGGTTATAAGTTGGGAATTCCCATGGCGGATGTATAAGTTAGTTCCACGTATTTAAAATGATACAGCTTACTCATGTTATTTAAATAATAAAACCCAATAGTTAACTTCAAAACCAGTTAGAAAGGATCATTTTAACCCTGAGAAATTATAAACTATAATATATTAACAGAAATAGTCAAATATTCAAGCGCTCATCTATATAAGGTCCGAGCTGGTGCAGTACTCAGGTAGTTCTCGGGCAGATTCTCTTGGAGCAAAAGTGCGGCAAGTTGGTTAATTGTGAACTTTGTTAAAGACTGTAAGTTTTTGACCTACCTATTGTGACGATTAAGTGTAAGAGGCCTGGTCACATGAATATTGTGTGTGCGAGTGATAACAAATAAATCGCACTGTGGTTGGCATAAATGTTCAACAATGAATACGATCTTGACTTTTGATTTTGGAGAACTTCACCTAGGATCCTGGTTTCTTGATTTCAGTGTGATTTAGGTGAGACAGACATGGCTACTTGGAAGACAATATTGAATAAACAAAGCAAGGTAGGTCGAGAACACCGCACACTATCTACTGGGTGAGGAAATGTTTCAATACCGGTACATCCGGTTGTGACGTGAACTTTAAGTGGCACTAATAAATAAGGACGTGTCCTGGCACATTACACCATCAATGACACTTCCTCTGGAGCTCAGGCAATAACAGTCCACAACCACAACAAATATGCTGGGTAGTTTACAAACAAACTCCAATAGTCACCACAGTACCATGTGGCACCAGCCTATCCACCAGAGGCAGAAACATTACTGCAAATAGTGCTGCAATTGCAACTCTACCTTGATTCTGTGGGTCTGTCAATATCCTTCTACTATATGAGTATTTAGGTCGCTACCTGACCACTCTGCAATCAGTTCACACTGTTTGCCTTACGCCTAGTGGTTCTTGAATTGAAGTTCTTTCACCAGGAGGATTCTATGCTCTGGGCTCTCCGCCACCTGTGCCAAGCAGTCCGTCAATCAAAGTTCTTCCACTGAGTGCCCTTTACACTCTACACTGCCAGCGCCTAGCAGTCCATCAGTTGTAGTCTACTTCAGCTTATCACTTTGTGGGATTTCATCTCTGACTCGCCTTCAAGCTCGCCTCATAGGGCACTATCACTATGGACTTCATCCACATACGAACTTGCCATGCAATGTCAGAGTGTACCCACTAGGGCACTCCAGTGCATTATCAGTGCTTACTTAGTAGGACATTACAGTGCTTGGGTGATTAACTATCAGACCTAATCGAGTAGCGCCAACTCACTTTCTGGGAAACTGTTACTGTCAACTGGAGTGGCTACAAAAATTTTGTACATTTTGTTATTTTCATGGTATTTCTGAGCTTGTCTCTCAACTGCCAATTTTTTACCAGAGTCATCAGTTACGTTAGTGGAATCATAGTTATCAATAGTTTTTGGTGGAACACTTGGCAGCCGGCCGGTGTGGCCGTGCGGTTAAAGGTGCTTCAGTCTGGAACCGCGTGACCGCTCCGGTCGCAGGTTCGAATCCTGCCTCGGGCATGGATGTGTGTGATGTCCTTAGGTTAGTTAGGTTTAAGTAGTTCTAAGTTCTAGGGGACTGATGACCACAGATGTTAAGTCCCATAGTGCTCAGAGCCATTTGAACATGTGGCAGTATCATTTTGAGGTTATTAAAGTAGGCAATAATATCATTTCTGCCCACTTCGGCATGGCATCTTTCGATATTTGAGCAGATCCATATCTGTAGATGGGTCTTGCTTCTTCTTACAAATAGCCAAACCCAGTCCTCTCCCAATAAATTATTTTTGAATCGAACCTCTCTGTGTCCACATTTATTGAGGTATGATTTTACAGTCATTCTTATATCATTTAAATCTAGAGGCTGATGTCAGTAACTACGAGTCATTATGGCCTCTGCCATCCCTTTTTCTTCAGTCAAATTTTAAAAATACTGACTGGCAACACTTTGAACATGTTTTCATTTAAATTTATTCAAAATTGTTTTCATGAGGATGCCAAACTTTTCCTCTGCATTTCAAAGTGGTCTTAAGTGCTCTCCTTAAATTCTCCATAGTACAGCTGCAATATTTTGTTGCCCCTGGACTCCTTTCACAAACTCTCGGCATTTTGAAATCTCAAATATAGAAAAAGAACATGAAATAAATGTTGTGTAAAGTAAGCCTGGTAGTTGTCGACTTTTTTTTAATAGTTCAGGATTATAATCAATCAAAGAGATTTTATGAAAAATTCATGATAGTTTATTCAGTATAACTAAAAATCTGACCCACTTAACAAATTATATACATCATAAATTTCTTACCTTCTCATTGTAATATGGAAGTACACAGTGATTTTTCAAACATGAAACTTAACTGCTTCTTTGCAGCGTACTACAGTCAGTCGTCTCAGGGTAGCCAAATTAAAAAGTTACGTTATTTTTGTACATTGATATATACTATCGATTGCATATCTACCAACATTACACTAATTTAATTTTTAGCATTGGAAAATATTGAATTTAACAAGGTACTTTGTTGGAGTTACACTTCTAGTGCAAATTCCCCCTAGTTGATGGTACTGTATTTTGTTTATTAGACTCAATAAAGTTCCATTTTATTGGCTACCTGGGCACATCAACCATAGTGTGTTGTTTGCCTCAGTCATAAATACTACAATTTGAATGTGTCAGTTTTCAAGGAAGTAAATAGTAGCCTGGGACACAATGTGTGTGGGAAAACCCTAACACACAGATTGTCAGCCACATCAGGATTTAAATCACCATCCACAGCAGAGAAAGAGCAATATGTGAAGTGGAGTTACTACTGTGTTGTTAAGAAATCAGCACTCATCCTCAGCTGTACAAACAATGTTATAACCATCATAGAAAGGTCACAGTAGTGTACAACCACTAACAAAACCAAGGGCATTTTTACCCCTCATTAAAAATGTCACTCACCGTGTAGGAAAGATCTTGGGAAACTGACATATCAGTGTAGTACAGAGACCCACAAATTAAATACAGGAATGTTTAAGGTAAGCAAAGGATGCTCACCAACCACTAGAAAAAGCAGTAGTATACAAAAATCATGAATTGTGTGCAGGTGTACTATAAAGAGAACAGTGGCAAAGCAAATGGAAGAGGATAAAGGCAACTATAGAGCAGAAGAAAAGAGTAGGTGAACTGTAGCTCAAGAAATTTTGCAGTTAGGAAACCATTGGTTTCGATTTAGTACATTCAGGCCCTACCAGCCATGAGGGTGTGGGTACTGTGATATGCTGTAGAGAGAGGCTGCCAAACACAACAATAATTTCAGTCAATAAGATAAAAGTGTTAAGGTTCATGGTATATGGCTTTCAATACTGAAGAGGAGGGAGAGCAGTCTCCTTTCGCATGACAGTAGTGCTGGTATATGAGAGCAGTCAACAACAGCCAATGGTATTCACATTCAAAAGAAAACATGTGACATCATGCCTTGGCACACATATCCTTTGCTATAAAATTTCACTAGATCCAGCAGAGAGCTGGTGGAAACAGCGAATTGTAGAAGCCACAAGCCCCCTCCACTCATAATCTTCCTCCACCTACGAAGTCCTCTGCAGATGGGGAAAAATGTATGTTTCAGGAAAATCCGTTTGGTTGCTGCATAATAGCCACAAGAATTAGAATAATCATAGCTGATGAGCTGCTGGGCACTACTTAACTGTATATTAAAAAAGAGTCAATAACTAATGAAAACACTATTGACAGATCTGGATAGTAATAATTAGCATATCATTAAACTTATTGTAATACAAATGTGAAGGTGACAATAGCAGTGCTGATGGCTCTTGTGAGGTCGCTCTGGAAAGTGGTGGTGCCATGAAAAGGTGCCACTGGAGGAACAGGAGATAGAAGGAAATGGCATGTGAGCATGGGTTAATGGGAACATGAAAAGATCCTGTGTCAGAGGCTGGGGAAAGGCTGTAAGCTGGTGGGAGTCCTGAAAGCTTTGAGTTTGCAGATAAAAAATAAAGGCCTGGAAGGTGTCAACGAGTGGCATAGAGAATAACATGAAGTGTGTAAGGTGTTGAAATGTGGCATAGAGGATGCCACAGAATACGTAATGTGTGGATGAGCACTGGAAATGAGCCAAAGAGAACTGAAGGGTATCCAGGAAGACGCTACATAATGTAGAGTGTGCATTGGAGCCCGAAAATTGTCAGATTAAGCATTGAATTGGTCCCGAAAGTGGATATACGACATGTAGGATGGTTTGTACCTGGGTTAAGGAACAGAAGAATGTGACAGGGATGAACACCAAAATAAGCAAGGAGAAAAATTAAAAGAGACAGTTGGCACTGAGAGCACACATATGCAGCGAAAATTATCAGCAACGGTCTGAAGTAGAGCTTGGGTATGGAAGGCTACTCTGGGAAAGCACAGAACTGTGGGGACATAATCCCTAAACCAAGTATTCTCCTTGCTAAGGTAGTCGAGACAAGAACATTGAATCTTCGATCCTTGGTGCTGGTGAGTGTGACTAAATGTTGCAAACTTTGGTCCTCGTCACCATAGTAGGAACAAGGAGCGGGCAAACATTGATTCTCATCATCATTGCAGTGGGACAAGTAGGAAGCTGATTATGGTCTGAATCACCACAGTAGCAGGACAATGAGGGAGCAAACAGTGGTCCTTGGTGCCATTGTAGTGAGACAGGAAGGGAGCAGATGGTCATCCTTGTCACCATTGTAGTATTCATGACTGAGGGCACCAACACCCTATGATTAATGTGCCTAGGTAGGCAATAAAAATGGAACTTCGTGGAGTCTAATAAATAAAATACAATAACAGTTTCCTGGAATTTGAGTTGGCATCAGCATAGTACTGGAGTGTCCTAGGAGGTAATTACTAACATTACACAGTGATGTTAATATGTGGATGAAGTCCACAGCAATAGCACCTCACAACGCAATGAGCCTGCAGACAATATGCTGTCAAGTGGTGAACTGTGTTGGACTCTGATTGTTGACCTGCTAGGCATGGCTAGCACAGAGTGCAGAGCATAGAACATGCTGAAAGAACTCTGAGGAACTGCTAGGTGCAGTCAGTGTTAAGCCCGGAGTGTGAACTGACTGCAGAGTAGTTGGACAATTACCTAAATCATTTGTAGAAGGATACTGACAGAGGTACACAACTCGCAGAATCAAAGCACTGCTGTGATGGCAGCACCATTTGCAGTAACAAAGTAAACAAACATGCTGGCCCTTGCATGGATCCCATAAAATCAAAACAAATTACAAAAAACCTAAAAAAAGCCAGAGACCAAGCTGAAGGACACCTGTATGAATACACACAGCAGTTAATATGCCTCAGACTAATGTCAGCAGCTGGAAATTGGTGCCTCAACAAAAAGCATTTGGAAAAAAATAGAAGCTTAGGGTTTTATATGGAAGGCAATCTGTCCCTGTTTAAAGATGACAATCTTTAATATTTCTACCACTCACACAGTTCACAGGAATAGTCTTTAACAAACAAACTGGTAAAGAAAATCAGAGTGACACAAAGGGCAATGGAAAAATAGCTTACACTGGATGTAAAACAAACAGACAAAATCATAAATAAGGAAGAATGAAATAAAGAAAGCATAAAGGACACTTGACTGATGCCAAAACACAAATGGCAGTGGCAAGGTACTATGACCTCAGCTTTCATAGAGCGAGAAAAATAAAACAGGAAATACACACAATATAGCATTTATCTGAAACTGAAGTTGTTTCCCACCAACAGGTTATTAACAAAATGCATTTTATTGTTTAAATTTAAAAGTGGTTGTACTAACACACTTTTTTTTTCTTCTTCAGGTACTGGTAGATTTTTAATTGGACTGAACAAAACAGTGTTAAATATTTTATTCTATGAGTGATAGTTTATTAAATTAACTAAGTTGCTTATTTTGCTACTGAACTGAGTCATTGGCGTAAATATGATGATTAGCTGTTGCTGGAGCTCTTGTGTCGAGTGACTCAAGACTCTTGAGCAGAACGTAACACAAGATGTAAATCAAGTCAATACAATGTACCATTCACAATATTTTATTACACCATAAGGAAACATTTGACACACTAGAGAAATAATATAGTATCATGATCACATGGTGCTGGATGCAATGGCATGACTGTTACATACTGTGTTGCTGCTAATGCCATGGGACCCATCACATGAATGGGTAAAACAGGTGTTTTCTACATCATGCACAGAATACAAAAAAAGTGTAGTACACATTACATTTTAGCAGTTAGTTCTGCAGTGAAACAGGCCTGATTAAAAAGATAATTTTTGCATAATGTTAAGTTTAAGCTTCAATGCAAACCATGCATATCTGGTGATGATTATAAATAGTGATAACTGATGATGAGTTAAAGCATGTAACTTTATTATCTCATTTCAGTCTGTAACTTATCTATTTTCAGCAATTAAGCTGCTTGCATTTGGATACTGCTTCAAGAAATTTATCAGTAGTAATATATACTGATACGCCAAAACATTATTACCACACACTTAACAGCTTGTTGGCGCATCTCTGGAACGCAATACATCAGTGGTTCTACATGGTATAATTTCAAGAAGTCCATGGAAGATTTCCAGAAGTATGGGCACTATATATCTATACATTGGCATTCAGGTTTCATGAATCACAAGCCACAGTTTGTGGGCATGAACTTCGCACCCAGTAGTGCCACAGATAGATGGGTTCCACCAGATTATAATCAGGTAAATTTGGTAACCAAAACATCAATTACAATTCACTTAGTATGCTCCGTAAACAACTGTGACATGATCTTGGTCTCATAAGATGGACTGTTAACTTGCTGGCAGATGCCATCACTGCCAGGGAAGACTTTAGACATGAAGTAATGCAACTGGTCCACAGTAATGTTCACATAATACACAGCTTGCCTGGCATTTTCAATTAATACTGTAGGTCCAATGGAAGCCTGGACTTTCACGGTGCCTATCTGCAGTGACCGTTAAGTCCTCAGAGTCTTGCTGATTAAATTTTGTAGAACAATTGTAAACTGATTACCATGAATTGTGCTAATGATGTACACTACATAAGTTTAGAAATAACTCAATGTTTCTGAAATTGTGACTTATCTTTATCCCTATCCGAAAACCACATATTCATTTCATTTGTTGACAATGGTTAATCATCAATACATATTCCTTTAGTGCATTATTACTCAAAAATATTAGGATCAAAGACATAAATAGCAAATGTTATTGTCACGAGAAATAAAATATGCAGCAGTATATAGTTAAAAACTTTAAAAAACAGTTGAATGAAATCCTGATGTTTTGTTAAGTGCCCAATTACATATATTACATAAGTGTTGCCTCACATCTTATGAGCAGTTTTTCACATCAGAGAACATATTTTACCTTCACATAGGTAGATTTTGTTACTTATGTCTATTCTCATTAAATACTTTCTCTACTAAATCTTGTTGACTCTAGAAGTGCATTTGCGAAAGTAATCTACCTCAAACACAGGGTTGCAAACAACTTCCTCAATCGTCACTGATTATTACAACAGCTTTCACCTCTCTCACTTGAACTCACAATATTTCAATGCATTTAGCCATTTCCCATTATTAAGACATCATAAAATTATTGATCATGAAAATTCCTGCTTTGTTTCTTATACAAATAATTACTCTTCTAAATGACATTCCACAGCAACAAATGACTCAGTTGCCTTTAACTGACAGGAGTGTTTGACCTAAGTTTTTCAAGGCCTTGTAAAAAGTCTAGTAATGTTATATTCCACTTTTTCTCATTGGTATTTATGAACACGAAAATGTCTTCTATAAAAAAATACTCCATTTTAAACCATAAGGTGTTATAATTGAATCGGTCAGTGGAGTAAGGAACTTTGTCACATAAACATATGAGACAGATCAAAATATACTTCACTGTCATGAAATGAACTACGTTTACGTACTTCTTCCTGTGAGAATAACCAACGCCACCTTGTTCCTAGGTAGCATTGGAATAACACGAGATCGATTTGTTCAGTACTGACCAGAACGGAATCAAATCAATGACTTAGTTCCCGGCTCCGCCGCACGTCGCGTGCCGCCAGCAGATTGTACTGTTTTGAGCTTGTACTACACCACCTTCAAACTAGATGGCGTTGGCTTGGAGCACGCAGGTCCAGAAAGATTCACAGAACACTAACTTGGCGCCAACTTCGCAATGTGCAGCGGTTTTCGTTGATGTTGTTGTTGTAAGTTATTGAATGCCATCTTTCGAAATGTTTACCAAACGCAAGCAAAATGGAAGTTAGCACAAGAGGAAGAGAATCAATGTGGTTACAGTTCACGGGTTGCCATATAATGACTAGAGTGGGAAAGCAGTTCCTGGAAAATCTGTGGGTGCTGATTGCAAGTAAGGTACCCCACTACTGACATTTACCCATTTAACAACTTCAGTGTAATATAAATTCCGTAGCATATGCTACCTTTCCGATTACTTAATAAATTCCAAGTTCTGAATGGAATGTTTCGAGCATATCAGTGACGATGATCGCATCGAGATACTTTTAAACTATGTAAACGTAAGGAAAAACACTCAGGATATTTATCTACAATGGTTAACTGTGGCAGGTAACATTACGAAAAGAAGGCCAAAAAAGATGTTAGTGACATCGCTTGAATCAAGAAACAAAATTTCTGTGTTTACCATGCCATTGTCTGTGGTAGAAGAGTTCCTGTCTGCAAATTTGCGTTTCTCAGTTTTCATGCTGTACAGCAGAAACGCGATGTTACTAATTAAAGGTCAAATTCCAAAGGACATGCGTGGAACAGATCTATGCACAACTAAAATTTCAGAAAATGTAATAAATTTGATACCCACATCACATCTTTCCCCTCAAAGAAGCTCGCTATGCTGGGAAGAAAATGAAATATCTAGATGCACGTTTGGAGCTGAAAACTACGTGCGAAATGCTCCTTACGAAGTATCCAGAAGTAAACATGAAGTACGACTTTGTGGCGGCAGCACCGTCCATCGCACGAAGGGCTGAACTACGGCACTGCCGACACAAGTAGGGGCAGCTGTACCATTACGCAGAATTTCGGCAACGGTGCGTCACACACCGGACCGCACGGGAACAAAGCAGGCGGGCGGTGCGAGCTAGTCGACGCGACACGACACACGTCCCCCAGTTCTTCTGCCGCGGACCACGTGCGTCGAGTCAGCATGACTCCGCCATAAATGCGTACGCGCGGTCGTAAACACATTCGCCGTTAAATTGTCTTTCACTTCTTCGCGGACGTTACGGCGCCTCTGGTCGCGCCAGGAGCAGAACATTCTGTGACGCGGCCTTTTGCCTCACTCGGTCCACGCGGTCGCGCCACGGCTCGTCACTGGAGTGTACACCCTCCGGGATCGGTGATCGAGCTGTGCCGCCAGTGCAACGCACCCGTGTAGACAGACATTAGCGAAGAATGTTATGTGTCATTTATTGTAACGGTAGGAAAAATAAATGTGTCCTGTCCCGAAACTGCTCTAGTCGTTTATTGCCACAAGCCTCTCCCTTGAGCATAGTACGTGGGCGCGGCGATAAAGCCGGTTCACTGCACATGAGCGACTGTAAGTGGAGATACAACACGTTCCCGCTTCACTGGTGACCTCGACGTGATCTGAGGCTAAAAAAACACGTGGTGACGAACGTTCATCGGTATGAGAGACGTGGAACCGCGAGTAGGCTTGCGCGTATACGCCCGCGCCGAACTGTGCTCCGTAGTAAAATTTTTTTTAAGTAACTTTTTTTGTATTGTTTTTGTGCGCGTATGTTTTGATCGCGGACTGCTTAGTGTTATTTTTTTTGTGTGTGTTTCTCTTGTCGTGTTATTTTCACTGTGTACTTTCCTCTTGTACGAGGATTCGACTCTGAACTGAGATGGCAACACTAGAGGAGTTGCAAAAGACCGTCGAAGAACTGCTCGCATGCAACATGAGGCTAGAGAATGAGCTACAGGCACGGACTACACGCGCGGACGCCGCGCAGCCACAGACAGCTCGGGACAATGCTGGCACGCAAATCCCCGCCACACCGACACCTCCTACGACCGCCGGAATGCTGACAAGCGCTGGACGGGCATTGATCAGGCTGCCTCCCTTTTGGCCGCGCGACCCTGTAATGTGGTTCAGCCAGGTTGAGGCAGTATTTATGAGCAACCACGTCACCTGTGACCTGACGAAATTTGGGCACGTAGTGAGCCAGCTGGACCAGAACTATGTGGCTGAAGTGCGGGATATAATCACCGCCCCGCCGATGCAGTCAAGCTACAAACGGCTCAAGGAAGAGCTGATCCGGCGGATTTCGTCGTCAGAGGAACAGCGAGTGCACCAACTGCTGCGGCAAGAGGAATGCGGCGATCAGAGGCCCTTGCTGTTCCTGCGCCACTTGCGGAGCCTCGCGCAGTCCGATATGGTGCCAGATTCGCTGTTACGCACTATCTGGGTGCGCAGCCTCCCGGCTCAAGTGCAGGCAGTGATAGCTGCACAGACGGAGATGCAGCTGGACGCCGTCGCTAACTTGGCCGACAGGGTGCACGACGCGCTGACAACGGCGCCTAGAAGCGCGGCTGCAGCAGCTTACGACTCCGTGCCCCCACCTCCGTGGTGGCACGCGCCTCCCGCACCCGCATCGGATGCCGACCTGCACCAGCTAGTGCAAAACTTAACCGCACAGGTGGCAGCTCTCTCAACACAAGTCGACCGGTTGGCACGCTCGCAGCAAGAGGGCAGCACGTGCTGCAGCGGCAGCAGACCGGGCGACAGGTGGCGCGGCTCGCTAGCCGGTAATGCAACAACAGCCGCTCCAACGGTACCCCGTCGATGCCACAGCACGTACAAAGCTGCTACTGCTGGTACCACGCGCGCTTCGGCAACGAAGCAACCAGGTGCTGCGCTCCTTGCTCACACCCAAATGCCAGCTGCGACCGGACCTAGGGGCACCCGGCTGCAGTGTGATATCGAAGTGTCTGTTGGTTGCGGAACTGGGGCCAGGCGTGAGGTACATCATCGACACGGGTTCGGACCTCTCGATATTCCCCCGTTTCATGTTATGAGACTGCAGGCGGGCCGAGGCACTCTGCCTTACAGTGGCGAACAATTCCACTATTAAAACTTACGGCACACACAGCCACAATATAGATCTAGGCCTACGGCGCACATTCTCATGGACTTTTACCGTGGCCGATGTCAATGAGCCGATCCTGGGTGCAAACTTTCTCGGCCACTACGGGCTGCTAGCCGACATCGCAAACGGCCAGCTCATCGACGCGACAACGAGTTTAAAGATAGCGGGACAGGGCCGGCAGGCTGCATACTACAGTGTTAAACCCATGAAGTGCCCCGGACCATACGCTGACATTCTTGAGCAATTCCCCGACCTCACCCGCCCAGCCAGTGCACCGAGAGACATCAAACATTTGACGGTGCACCACATAATAACCACACCCAGACCCCCCACATCGTGTCGTCCATGTCGACTCGTGCCGGACAGACTCACAGCAGCAAAGGCAGAGTTCGAGGCCATGCTGCGGCAAGGCATCGTGCGACCATCGAGCAGCCCATGGTCATCGGCGTTGCATTTAGTGCCCAAAAAATACAATTCGTGGTGCCCGTGTGGGGACTATCGCGCCCTTAATTCGCGAACGGTGCCGGACCGATACCTGGTCCCACACCTTCAAGACTTCAGCTACGCCTTGGCGGGCTGTGCAGTGTTCAACAAGATTGACTGCGCAAAGGCGTACACCCAAATTCCGGTGGCGCCCGAAGACATCGAAAAAACAGCCATCGTAACGCCCTTTGGGCTTTTCGAAAGCCTGTTTATGACTTTCGGCCTTCGGAATGCTGCCCAGACTTGGCAGCGGTTCCTGGATGGCGTATTGCGAGGCTTTCCATTTTGCTTCGCGTACCTCGACGACATACTGGTGTATTCCAAGTTGCCCGAACTCCACCGCCGCCACTTAACGACCGTCTTTCAGCACCTGAGTGAAGCCGACATTATTATTAACCCCACTAAATGCGAGTTCGGCGTGACGGAAATTGAGTTCCTCGGCCATTTAATTACGCCCACCGGATTGACACCGCTACCGGAGAAAGTGAAGGCAATACTGAACATGCCGCATCCGCAGACGCACAAAGAATTACGACGTTACCTCGGCATGTTGAACTTTTATCGTCGACACCTGCCCAACGCCGCAGCCGTACAAGAGCCACTGACTAAGCCGTTACAAGGTCCTACCTCAAAAGGAAAGACCCTGTGAATTGGACAGACGCAATGGAGCAGAGCTTCACGGACTCAAAAAGGAATCTCGTGGAAGCGACGCTGCTCGTGCACCCGGTACATGACACGGACTTAGCTGTAGTCGTGGACGCCAGCCAGGCCGCCATCAGCGCGGCGTTACAACAGCGCGTCGGCGGGAGTTGGCAGCCTCTCGGTTTTTTCTCTAAAAAGCTTTCCGATTCGCAACGTGCTACGAGCGCTTATGACCGAGAGTTGCTTGCGGTGTACGCGGCGGTGAAATACTTCCCACCATCCATAGAAGCCTGACAGTTCATCATTTTCACCGATCACAAACTTATTACACACGCGTTCGAGAACAACCACACTAAGTGTTCACCGCGCCAACTCCAGCAGTTAGAGTACGTGTCGCAATTCACGACTGACATTTGACAGATTTCGGGGATAGACAATATCGTCGCCGATTGTTTGTCCCGAGCGTGTGCCGTTACTTCACCCCCTGTGAACTTTGAGGACGTGGCCCAAGTACAGGAGAGTGACGAAGAACTGCACTGCTTCCGTCACGACACTTCCAGTGGCCTGCAACTGCAGCTGCTGCCTGTCCCCGGCTCTGCACAGAAGATTTGGTGTGACACCTCAACCGGCACGCACCGACCGTTCCTCCCGGAGAAATTCTGGCGCAGTGCCTTCGACCGTGTCCACAGCACCAGCACCACTGCGACACTCGTGGCTGCGCGTTTCGTCTGGCCCGGACTTCAGAAGGACTGTCGCGAATGGGCGCGCACTTGCACCACATGTCAGCGCGCCAAAGTCGCGAGGCACACCCACACACCCGTGGGCACCTTCCCGGATGCGACACGCCGATTTGCGCACGTTCATGTGGACCTCGTCGGCCCGCTTCCTCTATCACAAGGCAAGCGGTACCTCCTAACTATGGTGGACCACTTCACTCGCTGGCCGGAAGCAACGCCCGTCGCAGACGTCACAGCCGAGACAGTCGCCACCGCATTCGTCGACACCTGGGTGGCACGCTTCGGATGTCCCAGTCACGTGACAACTGATCGCGGCCGCCAGTTTGTCTGCGCGTTGTTCATGCATGTCGCCAGACTGTGTGGCACCCGGTTACACAGGACAACCAGCTACCATCCGGCGTCGAATGGCATGGTCGAACAGTTCCAGAAGACTCTCAAAGCCGCTCTAACCTGCCACGACACCTCATGGCCAGAGGCGCTTCCACTGGTGCTGCTCGACCTGCGACTCACGCCTTAGGAGGAGATCGGCGCGTCACCTGCCGACCTCGTTTACGGGCAATCTCTGACAATCCTGGCGATTTTGTCGAAGATGTAGGACTCCCACACGACGCCGTGGCACCCACTCTGGCGGAACGTCTGCGCAGTCACATGGCCGGCCTCCGAGCGCACGCACCAACGCGGCACGGCACCGGGAAGATATTCGTCCACGCTGACCTGCAGCGCTGCACGCACGTCATGTTGCGTACCGACACAGTACGGCCACCTCTCCGACCGCCCTACAGTGGACTGCACCGCGTGATCGCCCGAGGAGACAAAACGCTGGTCATCGAGTGCAACGGAAAGCCGTCGACAGTGTCAGTCGACCGCCTCAGACCAGCCTACGTCTTGCCTGCTCCATCAGCCACGCATTTCTTCGACCCGGCAGAAGATCTGATCACGGACGACACTCCCTCTGCCAGTGGTCAGACGGAACCCGCACCCATAGCCGCCGGTGACGCACAGCTGCAGCCTGCTGTCATCGCGCCGCCATGTGCGCCTCCCGCCACCACGCCCAGGCAGCTGGTACGGCCACCCGGACCGCGCCCACCACAGGCGCACCGGTCGCCCCCACCACAGCCGCCAGCAGACTACGTCACGCTGCCGCGTCCGATTCAAATGGCCGTGCTGCGTCGCCAGCGCGCCACGACACCCAAACCGGCAATCACGCGCCCGAGCCGCCGAACGCCGTCTGAATTCGGCGCCCACGAGCCGCCGTCCGCTGTAGAGACCCGACCTCCAGCTGCAAGTGCCTTCGGCCGGTAACTCCAGTCGAGCCCCAGACACCGTCTCCTGCGTTCGTCACAGCTCCTGGACCCACGTTTGCTTCAGCCGCGTCGGGAGTTGAGGCCGGACCGGCATCCGCAACAGCTTACTGCATTCACTTCGCCGTCGAGCTCCGGACATCACGCTCCACACCGTCCGGCTTGTCCGTAGCAGCTCCCGGACCCACGTTCGAGTTCCAATGATACCGCACTCGCGCAAGCGCCTTCGAGACGTCACCACCAATGACCTGCAACGCGCGCCTTCACGCGCATCGCTACAGACAGTCGCCGCCAGTGCCTGCTGCCGCTGTCACTAGCCGCCAGCGCGAGGACACGCCCACCGCACGCTCGCCGGTCCGGCGCGCTGACGTCACGGGCCGCCGCCCTTCCGACGCCACCGACCCTCACCAAAGCTGTCGCACTGCCATCACGCAGCGCGCGAACTTCAAACACACGCGCGCCACCGAACGATCGCCGCGTTTTCGCAGCTACGGAGCTCCGCTCTCCAAGGGGGGATCTGTGTGGCGGCAGCACCGTCGAACGCGCGAAGGGCTGAACTACGGCACTGCCGACACAAGTAGGGGCAGCTGTACCGTTACGCAGAATTTCGGCAACGGTGCGTCGCACACCGGACCGCATGGGAACAAAGCAGTTGGGCAGTGCGAGCTAGTCGACGCGACGCGACACACGTCTCCCCAGTTCTTCCGCCGTGGGCCACGTGCGTCGAGTCAACGTGACTCCGCCGTAAATGCGTACGCGCGGTCGTAAACACAGTCGCCGTTAAATTGTCTTTCGCTTCTTCGCAGACATTACGGCGCCTCCGGTCGCGCCAGGAGCAGAACATTCTGTGACGCGGCCTTTTGCCTCACTCGGTCCACGCGGTCGCGCCACGGCTCGTCACTGGAGTGTACACCCTCCGGGATCGGTGATCGAGCCGTGCCGCCAGTGCAACGCACCCGTATAGACGGACATTAGCGAAGAATGTTATGTGTCATTTATTGTAACAGTAGGAAAAATAAATGTGTCCTGTCCCGAAACTGCTCTAGTCGTTTATTGCCACAAGCCTCTCCCTTGAGCATAGTGCGTGGGCGCGGCGATAAAGCCGGTTCACTGCACATGAGCGACTGTAAGCGGAGATACAACACGTTCTCGCTTCAACTTCTATAGGAAACATTTTCGTGAACATTACAATTTTCCTTATGGTCGTCCCCAAATTTATGTACGTGGCAAATGTGAGTAACTACAGGATAAGTTAAAAAGGTCCACATATCTCTGACAGTTGAGTTGGATATTCACAAGCGCCATAGCAGGACATTTTTTAAATTAATTAAAGTAACTGAACAAGAATGTATGTGCAGGGATGACATTGTTGGACTAGCTTTCGACTTCATACATAACATAACTCTGCCAAACATACCTATGCAGGACACATTCTATTTACGTCAGCTGTGGGTTAACTGTTTCTGCACAAGTCCGGGCATTCCACGGTGTAGCTACTTGTATCATGAAGGTGAAGTGAAAAAGGGAGCGAATGAGATCTGTTCATTCCTGTACCATTACATTGAAAACTATGTACCGAAGAATGTTACAGAAGTACACCTATTCTCAAATGGGGCACCTGGTCAAAATAAAAATAATACTGTAGTAAGGGTGTGCCTTCATTGTGAAACACTGAAATATTTTTAAAAAATCACTCGTTTCCCGAAAGAGGTCACTCGTTACTCCCTTGTGACGGTGTGTTTGGAATACTGAAGAGACAAGTACGGAAATGTGTCCGAATTTTCACCTAAAGAGTATGTGGAAATCATGGCAAACAGTATCTCTGAAGTGACAGGCGTTATGGTGGAATATGAAGACATAATGGACTTTGACATGTGGTGGCCTCGTCTTTACACAAAAAAGCACAGTCTAGTGAAGCGGCATAGTCTAGGGAAACAGTGCGTCTCAAGATGCCTTTTAAAGAAATACAAAATTTTTCTGTGGCAATGTTCAAAGAATTTCGTTATGAAGCCAGGAGTCGGGACTGCCTACCCTTCCCTTAACAACTGTCAGTCACTCCTTTAATCTGGAAAAAAACTGAACTTGCTTCGTTTCGAATTGGGTTGCAATGGGTACGGTACATGATGGAAAAAAGGGTTGTAATCAATAAAAAGAAAACTGATGATTTTCAGAAACTAGTTAAGTACATCTATGGAGAAGACGCTGGAATTTTTTATGGGGAGATGAAACGGCCGACTACAAGTGCTAACTCACTATGATAAATTATGAACTATCCAGAGCTTTGAATTCTATGAAGTAGATGTTCTGATGTTCAGTTGAAGATAATTTTCCATTAGTTAGTCAATAAATTTGAATTTTACCAGAAATGTGTAATTTTGAATATTTTATAGTCACGAAAAGGGCTAAATTGACTTGTTGACTCGAGAAAGGAACTATGTTATAAATTTTCATTTTTTTTTCAGACGATGCTTTTTAGAATACACGAAAATTATTTTCATTCATAGTATGAATAATTATTGTGCAAAAAATGTCGAAAATTTCAATGCAGTCTGTCAAATAGTTTAACAATAAGAGTGTTTCTTGTCTCTCCTGAATAGTGAGAAAAAGTGGATTACAGAAGTGTCCGATTCCACTCGTCTGCTTTGACCCATGACGTCATCAATATGGCGGCAATGGCTATTCTAAGCGTCTCCAATATGGCGCCTGTAATGTCACTACATACACATGGCAACAAACACGAAAATACGGGTAAATAAGACAATAACGTCTCCCTCCAAATATACACTCAAACTAATGGGACAACCGCAGGAAATTGTGGGTTTTATGGTAGGGATATGCTAAATACAATAGTAAAAAAACCACACCACGATGCAGAAACACATAAAACGACGAAAAAAAGTTTCAACATTCCGCTATACCAACAAAAAGCTCCAGGAATCGGACACTTCACTTGACCTAAAGGTCAACCACAGCTGACGGTAGCAAAACATCAACACCTACAACCAAAACTACGGAAATTGGAATAGGACATTCCCCTTGACCTGTGTAGGTCAACCACAGCTGACGATACCAAAATACCAAAACTATGAAAATTGAAATCAGTCACTTCCTTGACCTATATAGGTCAACCACAACTACTGCTACCAAAAAACCAACACCTACAACTACCAAAAATAAATCAAAAAATCAAACATCTGTACATAAATTAAAACACAACACACACACACACACACACACACACACACACACACACACACACACACACACACACACACACACATCTGTCAACATGTCCTCCCCCATCTTCGACCTCAGCATAGCACTTATGTTTCATTGTCATATCCATACCTAACAACAGAAGTCACAAAATAAATTAAAGGTCATACTGCACCACAAACAGTAAACCAACAACACCTAACAAGAACACCAAACACACAAACAAAACTGAACTACGAACACTACTGACAACTTCACACATCCGACACCACGGCTCAAATGAACCCAATACAACACATTACTCTCAACACATACACACACATCACCGGAGGGCACCATCAAACACAACAAGACATCCACTAACACAACCAACTCATAAACCGTAATGACGTCACACTGCAACACCAAAGCAGACAGGTGGAATCGGATGATTCCATTGACCGAGAAAAAGTGACATAGTTCCTTTCTCCACCAACCGATTCAATGTTTCTTCCAGTTGATGATGGTTGAAATAACCAAACCTGGCCTAGAACAAATATAATATATACAGCTGATGGCAAATTGAATTATAGCGGTTGTGTTTCACGACATTGACAACAATGGCACATAATAGTGGTGAAACAACTCTTTGTTTCTTTAATAAACTATTGACCCTAGAATCAAATTATGTACTTTTGTGTTGCTCCCAATGATATCTACTTGCAAACAAATTCACATGTCACTATGACCACTTTGAAATTTGACCAATTGAACACTTTTATAAACAAACCACTGGTGGAAAATGCCCTGTTTTGCAGACATGCAACATTTATGGTTCCCTACTTTTATATATATATATATATATATATATATATATATATATATATATATATATATATATATATATGTATGTATATATATATATATATATACTTTGAAAACCGAGATCCCAGATAAACACACCCCTGGTTGGTGATATTTTTGGAGAATGAAACACACCTCTGTGAAAAAAATGAGGATTTCACAAATGGTGATCTTTTGAAAATCAGCTTCCTCTGTTCATCCATGAGATGGAACAGCAATCAGATTCTATAAAAAAAAAATTGCTGCTGATTTAGGTGCTATTTTAACCATAATCTCTCAAACAAAAAAGTGCCCAGTTGTTGGAAGAAATCACAGTTCATATCTATCTAATAGAATATTCTGATGTCAAATGTAATGAGACATCTCTAACAGAATGATCTCCTCTACACCAATTAAAATCAATTCTGAAAATATCAGTTATATGAAACCCAGGTTTTTGCTTTCCTCATGTGACATCCTGGAAGCCATGGAGTGAGACTATCAGGTAGATTCAGCATTTCTTATTCTCCAAAAAGCATTTAGCTCTGTAGCACAACAATACTTTTTAACAAAAATATGATAATATGGCACATCAACCAAAATTTTAGACAGTATTGAGGATTACTTGGTAAGGAGGAAACAGATTATTAGATGGAGATAACTGACAGAGAAAACACTCTTGTGACCCATCGTCAAATGTTAATCAAGTGTGTGTGGTCTTCATCAGATAGGACTAACAGGGGATATTGAATGTATATAAAAGAAGGGCATTGTGAATAGTGACAGACTGTTTAATCCATGGGAGAGCATTACATAAATAAAAATTATGCTATTGGTGAAAAATGATTGGCAACAGCAAAATACCCAAGGGTGGTTTAAGTGAAATGATAACATCTAACTGATCATAGGAAAAGTTGACGCCAGGTTGAGACTCAATGTGAGAATCTTAAGGAAATATAGTTCATTGTGAAAGATGTGGATTACAAAATACTTGTTCAATTGATTCTTGAGTACTGCTTGTCAGTCTGGGACCCTTACGAGATTGGTTTAGTAAAAGTGCAGAACTGCAACAATAGTGTTGTGATAGTGAAAGAACGAAATGGTATTTACTCTCTGGTCACGCCTTATGTATAAAATACAACTGTTTACACGAGAACTTAGAAACAAATTCAATAAGAATTAAGACATCCATAGCTATGCTACCAGTATCTGTATAAAAAGAAGCATTACTGCAAAAAAAGAAGCATTACACATGGTGGCGACGAGTGTAGTGATGCTTAGTGAACGAGTGAATAAAAGTTACTGTTCTGTTGTAAAAAAGGAATCCTGTGAAAATTGTAAAAGTGAAATCGAAAAACTAAACGAACGCATTTCAAGTTTACAAAAAGTTATGGATGTTCTAAGACGCGAGATTTCGCATATAAGTAATGAAAACTGTGAGCTGAAGAAGTTGCGCCATATTCTAAATGATAAAACAATACAGCCACAAAACGGGAACCTGGTGAGTTATGAGAAGCGGGAAGGAAGTGATAGACAGGCATCAAAGGCACCAAATGAAATTATAATTACAGATAAAAACAGGTACAGTGTTCTGTCGAATAGTAGTGGTGCCTGCAATAAGGATATGCAAAACGCTAGTGAAGTGATGCAAGACAGTGAAACAACGTCCGAGTGGACAAAAGTGTCGCTAAAAGGTAATCTCTTGTCCACTAAAAGAATAAAAAACTCCGTAAAATCTGTCACATTTTACGATAAAAACAAATACGACGTTTTGCAACAAAGTGAAAATACAAATAAACAAAAACCGACGTGTGTGACAAAGAAGAAAGAATCAAAAGTCGACGTCTTTGGAGACAGTCACGCCAAAGGAAATTCTCAAGAACTGCAAGTAAATAGTAAATCAACGATAGTCACAGGCATAGTTAAACCAGGTGCTGGTTTCAAAGAAGTGACGAAAAACATCGTAAAATATAACTATGACAAGCAGGACAATGTTGTAATATGCGCAGGAGCTAAAGGCATTTACGAAAACAATGCTAGGAAAGTGTATAAACAGCTCTTGAGTCTTTTGCTAGTACTGCCAAATACAAACATTTTACTGGTGAACTTTACCCACAGGCATTATTTACCTGAATGGTCATGTGTGAATAAGGAAATTCGCAGAATTAAAGCGAAACTTAAAAGTAGTTGTAGGCTATTCAGCAATGTGAAATTAATTGACTCAAGCACACTTGACAGAGAATGTTTTACGAAGCATGGGCTTCACCTTAACAGAAATGGAAAGGCCAGATTAGGAAACTTAATAAGGGAAGCAATTAAATGCAATTACAAAGTGACAGCCACTGAACTGGGATGGTATAAATCTCCAATAGCAGAAACACCAGCAAAAACAGGAGCAGCACGCAAATGGACCATCCAAAAAACAGTAGCAACAGAGGAACCTACTACTGAACCAACATTAGCAGCAGCAGAACTAACAACAGAAGCAATAGTTACAGCATCAAAAACCAACCAACCAGAATCATTAGCAGTCACAGCAACATCAGAAGCAGTAGTTCCAACATCAATAACCAAGCAACCAGAATCACTGGCATTCACTGCAACAGCACACAGCAGCAGCAGTGGTAATAGGAGCAGTCATCATACCAGAAGAAGGCAGCCACCCTTGAGAAGCCAGGATTTTTGCTGGGGCAAAGCAGTGAACAACAGCACATAACAGAGAAAGAGATAAATGCTTGCAAGCAGAGGAATCTACAACAAGGATTTTTGGTACCCTGCCTCAGTTACAAGACTAACATAAGGCAGATACCTTCAGTTACACCAACTTCCAAGTCTAACTGGCAACAGACTCACCTCCACTGTCATCAACAGAAGAATAACCATGCCACCAGCTCATCTAAAGGATTTTTTAGCATCAGGTCTAAAGGGAAAGGCGCCACCAAGATAAGTGAAAACAAATGCCTAACAGTGTTTCACCAAAACATTCAAGCCATAAAGAACAATGCACAACAGCTAGAAGTAGAATTGGAAAATTTTGATAACCAAATTTTGTGTATCGCTGAACACTGGTGCAAAGGAAAGGAAATTGAACACATTGCATTAGCCTCATTTGACCTTGCATGTTACTATAGCAGAATCTCAATGAATGGTGGAGGTAAATGTATCTATGTAAAAAAAGGTATGTCATTTAAAGTTAGATATGATCTTTTAGATCTAGGTGAGGACAAACATTTCGAACTTTCCGCTGTTGAAATAATAGGACCTGGCATAGCAAAAAATTTAGTCATATTTTGTATGTACCGCTCTCCCAGTGGAGACATTGATATATTCTTCTCAAAACTGAATTAAAGCTTAGACAAGGTTTCTGGACCAAAAGCAAATGTAATTATCTGTGGTGACTTAAATATTAATATGATGAAGCCTGATAAGGCTAGCAACATATATGTGAATATTCTAAGCTGTTATGGAATATCCTCCCTTGTTAATTGTCCAACTAGAATAACGAAAGAATCCTCCTCATCTATAGATCATGTAGCGACAGATATTGATAGTAAAAAATCTCATATTGTTGTCCAAAACCTTGGCCTATCAGACCACCTCTGCCAGATCTTAAAAACTAACATTCATGTAGAAACTCCTCCTAAACTTTGTACATACAAAAGAATGTTTTCCAAATCAGCCCTGTATCAGTTTAAATCCCAGCTAGAATATGAAGATTGGAGGGAAGTCTATGCAGAAACCAATGCAAATCAGAAATTTATCAAGTTTGTGTCAATTTTTAAACTCAGATTTGAAGAGATGTTTCCCAAAACTCTTTATCAAATTAAAACTACAAAGAGAAATCAATGGGTGACTACAGGTATCAAAAAATCCTCAGAAACTCTTAGATATCTACACTCCATAAAAAATAATCAATCTAACCCAGAAGTTCTGCAATTCTACAAAAAGTACAGGAAAATATACAGAAAGGTGTTGTTAGCTGCAAAAAAACTTTCAAACAACAAAACATTACTTGAAGCTGAAAACAAGAGCAAAGCAGCCTGGAACATTGTCGAACAGGGAACATCTAACTCTGCTAAAAAGGACCTCAATTCACATATTAAAAACAAAGATGTACCAGTAGGTAACCCTAAAAATTAGTTGATTTTGTGAACTCATATTTCAGTAGTATTGCAAAAAAATTACAGCAGAAATTTCCAGGTACGTATGATTTACCGACTCAGAACCAGCCAACAAACTCAATGGTGCTCTTGCCAACTATAGAAAGGGAAGTGGCACTAGTGGTACACCAACTAAAAAATAAAACTTCAGTAGGACTTGATGAAATCCCAGTCTGCGTAATTAAAGATACTATAGACTCCATAAAGGGCCCATTAACAGACATAATTAATGAATCTCTCGAATCTGGATATTTTCCGGAGTACCTAAAACAAGCAAAAGTTATACCTATCCTTAAAAACGGAGATGTGGAAAATGTAGAGAACTACAGGCCGATCTCTGTACTGTCTATCATTTCTAAAATAATAGAAATACTAGTCAAAAAGAGACTGCTAAGTTACCTGAACAAATATAATCTTCTTTCCATTGACCAATTTGGTTTTAGGCCCGGAAAAGGCACACAATCTGCTATAGCACAGTTTACTAAAGTAATTTTAGAAGCACTGGACAAAGGTGAAAATGTAAGTGGTATCTGTTTAGACTTGTCCAAGGCCTTTGATACAGTGGACCACAAAATGTAACTTCATAAATTAGGGCAAATAGGAATACGAGGTGTGACAAAGAAGTGGTTCAAATCATACTGGGAAAACAGAGTTCAACAAGTTGAGATATCACAAGTTTCAAACAATTCCCTTATAAAACACCTGTCTGACCCAGAAAATGTGAATATAGGCGTCCCACAGGGAAGTGTATTAGGCCCAATATTGTTTCTTATATATATTAATGACTTCCCACAAAGTATCAGACATGGCGAAAAAATACTTTTTGCTGATGACAGCAACATAGTAATAACAGGTGAAAATCCAACACAACTGTCAGAAAGAGCAAACGAGGCTCTCAATGATGTCCACAACTGGCCATTAAAAAATAAAGTAACCCTACATGTAAAGAAAACTAACTATATTAACTTCCAATTGAACAAAAAACACAATGCCACTAGAATAAAAGTTGATAATAATGAATTAGAATGTGTAACGAGTACCAAATTCTTAGGGATGAATATAGACAGCCAAATGAAATGGACAAACCATGTCAACATTTTGGCAAAGAAATTATCCACAGCATGCTATGCTCTTAGAATCCTTGCTCTGGTATGCAATAATACCTGTCTTATAATAACATATTACGGATATCTACACTCAGTCCTTAGCTATGGGATCATGTTTTGGGGAACAAGTGCCAGTAACATACAAACTGTGTTCAAAGTAAAAAAAAGAGCCATAAGGATAATAACAAACAGCAACAACAGGGCCCACTGTCTAGAATTATTTAGAAAGCTAGAAACTGTAACTGTTTCTTGTGAGTATATCTTTCAGAACATAATGTTTATTAAGAAAAATCGCAACATGTACAACACAAACAGCCTAATACATGACCATGAAACAAGAGCTTGTCACCACCTCCATCTAAATAGAAAGAACAAGGCAAAGACGCAAAAAAGTATATTTTATAATGGGATAAAACTGTATAACAAATTACCACAAGAAATTAAAGAAATAAATGAGCCCCTCACTTTCAGACAAAAGCTTAAAACCTTTTTAGTAAGTAAAAGTTGTTGTACTGTAAATGAATATTTAACATAGATGTAGATTATTAGCAACATATGACATTATCACCAAAATATTATGTAATTATAAATGTGTGTATGACTAGTTATAAAAACTACACAAAATATGAGAAACCTGTTTCATTGTAAATGTAAATGTGTGCTCATGTGTTGTAAACTGACGACATCCATACAATATTTATTTTTCCACGGATGAATAAATAAATAAATAAATAAACGATATAAAGAAAAGAGTGACATGTTTTGTCATGAGTTCGTTTCAGATGTGCAGAAACTCTATAGAAATGCTCATTTAACTCTTATGGCAGACATAACAAGAGAAGCAGTGAACATTATGGAGATGTTTATTGTTCAAATGCTGAGACTGTAAGTTTTAAGAAGAGTTGGGTAACATATCACTTTCTCCCACCTACATCTGACAAAATTACTACAGTGGAAAAAATCAGAGCTCCTATGGAGGTTTATCAACAACAATTCTTCCCACACACCATTAGTGAATGCAAGGGGGAAGATGAGAAATGATGGTACAAGAATTACACTCCACAACACATCACAAGGTGATTTGTGAAGTTCATAGGTACATCTAAATGTGCATATAGACATTTATGTGAAATATATTCGCAATTGTGAATATGGACAACCATCAGCTGAATAATGGAATGACGACAATGAATATTTGTGCCGGACCAGGCTCAAACTCAGATTTACCACTTATTGCAACCAGTTGCCTTACTGTTATGTTACCTCAGTGTGACCCACAGCCAGACTCAAACTTCCATATGTCGTTAACCACATGTCTACAACTTGTAATTGTACATCCATTAAGTATATGCCCATCCAGGCGAGACTCTTCACTTGAAAGTCACTTTGTAACGCCGGAAATGCGTAGCCTCCTATTTCCGTCTATTGTACTATAAATTTTTTCCTTATTTTGTTATCTGAAGATATGAAATTTATACACATATATATATATATATATATATATATATATATATATATATATATATATATATATATATATATATACATGAGGGCTATCCACAAAGTACATAACGTTTTGGAATTAAAAATAAATAAAGTATTGGAAATTTTTTTTATTATATACAGATGAAAGCCACACGTAAATACTACTTCTCTACATAGTTACCATCTAAATTAAGGCACTTATCGTAGCGATGGACGAGCTTGGAAATTCCTTCGTCGTAAAATTCGGCCGCCTGAGCCTTCAACCACGTGGTTACCTCTTCTTGAAGCTGTGCGTCGTCATCAAAACGCTGCATAGGCAACCACTTCTTCATTGCTGGGAATAAGTGGAAGTCGCTCGGTGCCAGGTCGGGACTGTACGGTGGATGAGGAAACAACTCCCACTTAAAAGATTCGAGAACTTCACGAGTGGCATTTGACGTGTGGGATCGGGCGTTGTCGTGAATCAGCAAGATCTTTGAGCCCTGCGCTTATTTTGTATTCCTCTTCTGACGTTGTGCAGAGTTTGGCAATACCTTTGAGAGTTTATTGTAGTGCCTCTTTCCAGGAAATCCACAAAAATCACACTTTTTCTGTCCCAAAAGACAGTTGGTTGGTTGGTTTTTGGGAAAGAGACCAAACAGCGAGGTCATCGGTCTCATCGGATTAGGGAAGGACAGGGAAGGAAGTCGGCCGTGCCCTTTCAGAGGAACCATCCCGGCATTTGCCTGGAGCGATTTAGGGAAATCACGGAAAACCTAAATCAGGATGGCCGGACGCGGGATTGAACCGTCGTCCTCCCGAATGCGAGTCCAGTGTGCTAACCACTGCGCCACCTCGCTCGGTCCAAAAGACAGTCATTACGTGGTTGAGGAGCAGGCGGCCGAATTTTACGACGAAGGAATTTCCAAGCTCGTTCATCGCTACGATAAGTGGCTTAATTTAAATGGCAACTATGTAGAAAAATAGTATTTAAGTGTGGCTTTCATCTGTATCTAATAAAAAAAAATTTTCCAATACTTTATTTATTTTTAATTCGAAATGTACTTTGTGGATAGCCCTCGTATATACATGGTGAGTCACCTAACATTACCGCTGGATATATTTCGTGAACCACATCAAATACTGACGAATCGATTCCACAGACCGAACGTGAGGAGAGGGGCTAGTGTAATTGGTTAATACAAACCATAGAAAAATGCACGGAAGTATGTTTTTTAACACAAACCTACGTTTTTTAAATGGAACTCCGTCAGCTTTTTTGGCACATCTGAACATATAAACAAATACGTAATCAGTGCCGTTTGTTGCATTGTAAAATGTTAATTACATCCGGAGATATTGTATCCTAAAGTTGACGCTTGAGTACCACTCCTCCGCTGTTCGATCGTGTGTATCGGAGAGCACCGAATTACGTAGGGATTCAAAGGGAACGGTGATGGACCTTAGGTACAGAAGAGACTGGAACAGCACATTACGTCCACATGCTAACACCTTTTTATTGGTCTTTTTCACTAACGCACATGTACATTACCATGAGGGGTGAGGACTCGTGCACACGTGGTTTCCGTTTGCAATAACGGAGTGGAATAGGGTGTGTCCCGACATGTCAGGCCAATAGATGTTTAATGTCGTGGCCATCATTTTCTGCACACAGTTGCAATCTCTGGCGTAATGAATGTCGTACAGGCCGCAGTACATCTGGTGTAATGTCGCTGCAGGCTGCCACAGAACGTTGTTTCATATCCTCTGGGGTTGTAGCCACATCACGGTACACATTTTCCTTTAACGTACCCCACAGAAAGAAGTCCAGAAGTGTAAGATCAGGAGAACGGGCTGGCCAATTTATGCGACCTCCACGTCCTATGAAACGCCCGTCGAACATCCTGTCAAGGGTCAGCCTAGTGTTAATTGCGGAATGTGCAGGTGCACCATCATGCTGGTACTACATACGTCGACGCGTTTCCAGTGGGACATTTTCGAGCAACGTTGGCAGATCATTCTGTAGAAACGCGATGTATGTTGCAGCTGTTTGGGCCCCTGCAATGAAGTGAGGACCAATGAGGTGGTCGCCAATGATTCTGCACCATACATTTACAGTACAGTCGCTGTCGCTCTACCTGTCTGAGCCAGCGAGGATTGTCCACGGACCAGTAATACATGTTCCGTAGATTCACTGCCCCGTGGTTTGTGAAACCCGCTTCATCGGTAAACAGGTAGAACTGCAACGCATTCTCTGTTAATGCCCATTGACAGAACTGCACTCGATGATTAAAGTCATCACCATGTAATCGCTGATGTAGCGACATATGAAACGGGTGAAAGCGGTGACGATGCAGTATGCGCATGACACTACTTTGACTCTGTCCACCGGCTCTCGCAATGTCCCGTGTACTCATGTGTGGGTCCATGGCAACAGCAGCTAACACACCAACTGCACCCGCTTCTCCTGTGACGGGCCTGTTACGGACCCGTTTGCGTGCTACGACCATACCTGTTGCATACGGTTGGCAGTAGATGTTTTGCAATGTGCGGCACGTTGGATGCTCTCTGTCCGGATACCGTTCTGCATACACCCTGCAAGGCTTCAGCTGCATTTCGTCGACACTCGCCATAGATGAGTATCGTCTCCGCCTTTTCAGAGTTCGAATACACCATGGTCACAGTTCCTACAACACTACACTATCACAGACGTCTGGTAACACGATGTACTACAGCTGGTCTGCTTGCGGAGACGAATGCAGAATAACAATAGCAGCAAGCGCTACATGCGGACAGTGCGACAGCTAGACCAAACCACAACAGTGCACTACAGCCACACTCGTAAACACGGTCGTCATCGTAAACATGTCCCTGCAGATGCTGCTCGCCGACCGTGGCCCGTGTTTGTTACAACACGCAACTGAACGTCGGAGGTTTCAAGCGTCAACTTTAGGTTACAATATCTCCGGCTGTAATTAACATTTCACAATGCAACAAACGGCACTGACTACGTATTTTTTTATATGTTCAGATATGCTAACAAAACTAACGTGGTTCCATTTAAAAAAACGTAGGTTTGAGTTAAAAAACATACTTCCGTGCATTTTTGTATGGTTTGTATTAAACAATTACACTAAGCCCTCTCCTCACGTTCGGTCTGTGCAATCGGTTCGTCAGTATTTGATGTGGTTTACGAAATATATCCAGCGGTAACGTTAGGTGACTCACCCTGTATATATGTGCATTTATGTCGATGTATACTTGGTTTGTTTTGTAAATATTATTTGTATTTTTACGCTGAGTCTGGCCTAGGAAAAACTATTCTATCGAACGATTACATCAATAGGTCGTATGGAGAACCAAAGTGTATAGGATCTTTGGTAGTGTTAACTGGGGGTGAGGAGAGCCCTACGTCATAGTGACGTAACGCTATGTCATCGTGGCGTAAATAAACCTAAATTGAATTCATGAGTACGTATGTCGATCTTTGCAGTTGTACCACAGAGGTTGTACAGTAATGTGAAAGCTAAATGTAAATACACGTGTAGAAACCAAGTTACAGCAGTACAGCAGTTGTGTGCTATCCTCATCCCAGTTGAATTACTTGTTGTTGTTGTTGTTGTGGTCTTCAGTCCTGACACTGGTCCGATGCAGCTCTCCATGCTACTCTATCCTGTGCAAGCTTCTTGATCTCCCAGTACCTACTGCAACCTACATTCTTCTGAATCTGTTTAGTGTATTCATCTCTTGGTCTCCCTCTACGATTTTTACCCTCCATGCTGTCCTCCAATACTACATTGGTGATCTCTTGATGCTTCAGAACATGTCCTACCAACCGATCCCTTCTTCTAGTCAAGTTGTGCCACAAACTTCTCTTCTCCCCAATCCTACTCAGTACCTCCTCGTTAGTTATGTGATCTAACCATCTAATCTTCAGCATTCTTCTGTAGCACCACATTTCGAGAGCTTCTATTCTCTTCTTGTCCAAACTAGTTATCGTCCATGTTTCACTTCCATACATGGCTACGCTCCAAACAAATAATTTCAGAAACGACTTCCTGACACTTAAATCTATACTGGATGTTAACAAATTTCTCTTTTTCAGAAACGCTTTCCTTTCCATTGGCAGTCTACATTTTATATCCTCTCTACTTCGACCATCATCAGTTATTTTGCTCCCCAAATAGCAAAACCCCTTTACTACTTTAAGTGTCTCATTTCCTAATCTAATTCCCTCAGCATCACCCGACTTAATTCAACTATATTCCATTATCCTCGTATTGCTTTTGTTGATGTTCATCTTATATCCTCATTTAGAGACATTATCCATTCCGTTCAACTGCTCTTATAAGTCCTTTGCTGTCTCTGACAGAATTATAGTGTCATCGGCGAACCTCAAGGTTCTTATTTCTTCTCCATGGATTATAATACCTACTCCCAATTTTTCTTTTGTTTTCTTCACTGCTTGCTCAATATACAGATTGAATAACATTGGGGATAAGCTACAACCCTGTCTCACTCCCTTCCCAATCGCTGCTTCCCTTTCATGTCCCTCGACTCTCATAACCGCCATCTGGTTTCTGTAGAAACTGTAAATAGCCTTTCGCTCCCTGTATTTTACCCCTGCCACCTTCAGAATTTGAAAGATAGTATTCCAGTCAACATTGTCAAAAGCTTTCTCTAAGTCTACAAATGCTAGAAACATAGGTTTGCCTTTCCTTAATCTAGCTTCTAAGATAAGTCGTAGGGTTAGTATTGCCTCACGTGTTCCAATATTTCTACAGAATCCAAACTGATCTTCCCCGAGGTCGACTTCTACCTGTTTTTCCATTCGTCTGTAAAGAATTCGCCTTAATATTTTGCATCCATGACTTATTAAACTGATTGTTCGGTAATTTTCACATCTGTCAGCACCTGCTTTCTTTGGGATTGGAATTATTATATTCTTCTTGAAGTCTGAGGGTATTTTGCCTGTCTCATACATCTTACTCACCAGATGGTAGAGTTTTGTCAGGACTGGCTCTCCCAAGGCCGTCAGTAGTTCTAATGGAATGTTGTCTACTCCTGGGGCCTTGTTTCGACTCAGGTCTTTCAGTGCTCTGTCAAACTCTTCACGCAGTATCGTATCTCCCATTTCATCTTCGTCTACATCCTCTTCCATTTCCATAATGTTGTCCTCAAGTTCATTGCCCTTATATAGACCCTCTATATACTCCTTCCACCTTTCTGCTTTCCATTCTTTCCTTAAAACTGGGTTTCCACCTGAGCTCTTGATATTCATACAAGTGGTTCTCTTTTCTCCAAAGGTCTCTTTAATTTTCCTGTAGGCAGTATCTATTTTACCCCTAGTGAGATAAGCCTCTACATCCTTACATTTGTCCTCCAGCCATTCCTGCTTAGCCATTTTGCACTTCCTGTCGATCTTATTTTTGAGACGTTTGTATTCCTTTTTGTCAGCTTCATTTACTGCATTTTTATATTTTCTCCTTTCATCAATTAAATTCAATATTTCTTCTGCTACCCAAGGATTTCTATTCCCCCTCGTCTTTTTACCTACTATATCCTCTGCTGCCTTCACTACTTCATCCCTCAAAGCTACCCATTCTTCTTCTACTGTATTTCTTTCCCCCATTACTGTCAGTTGTTCCCTTATGCTCTCCCTGAAACTCTGTACAACCTCTGGTTTAGTCAGTTTATCCAGGTCCCATCTCCTCAAATTCCCACCTTTTTGCAGTTTCTTCAGTTTTAATCTACAGTTCATAATCAATAGATTGTGGTCCGAGTCCACATCTGCCCCTTGAAATGTCTTACAACTTAAAACCTGGTTCCTAAATCTCTGTCCTACCATTATATATTCTATCTGATACCTTCTAGTATCTCCAGGCTTCTTCCATGTGTACAACCTTCTTTTATGATTCTTGAACCAAGTGTTAGCTATGATTAACTTGTGCTCTGTGCAAAATTCTATCAGGCGGCTTCTTCTTTCATTTCTTAGCCCCAATCCATATTCACCTACTACGTTTCCTTCTCTCCCTTTTCCAACTACCGAATTCCAGTCACCCATGACTATAAAATTTTCGTCTCCCTTCACAATCTGAATAATTTCTTTTATTTCATCATACATGTCTTCAATTTCTTCGTCATCTGCTGAGCTAGTTGGCATATAAACTTGTACTACTGTAGTAGGTGTGGGCTTTATGTCTATCTTGGCCACAATAATGCGTTCACTATGCTGTTTGTAGTAGCTTACTCACACTCCTTTATTTTTTATTCATTATTAAACCAACTCCTGCATTACCCCTATTTGATTTTGTATTTATAACCCTGTATTCGCCTGACCAATAGTCTTGTCCCTCCTGCCAGTGAACTTCACTAATTCCTACTATATCTAACTTTAACCTATCCATTTCCCTTTTTAAATTTTCTAACCTACCTGCTCGATTGAGGTATCTGACATTGCACGCACCGATCTGTAGAACGCCAGTTTTCTTTCTCCTGATAACGATGTCCTCCTGAGTAGTCCCCACCCGGAGATCCGAATGGGGGAATATTTTACCTCCGGAATATTTTACCCAAGAGGACGCCATAATCATTTAACCATACAGTAAAGGAAAAATTGCGGCTGTAGTTTCCCCTTGCTTTCAGCCGTTCGCAGTACCAGCACAGCAAGGCCGTTTTGGTTAGTGTTACAAGGCCAGATCCGTCAGTTACCCAGACTGTTGACCCTGCAACTACTGAAAAGGCTGCTGCCCCTCTTCAGGAACCACACGTTTGTCTTCTGACCTCTCAACAGATACCCCTCCATTGTGGTTGCACCTACGGTATGGCTACCTGTTTCGCTGAGGCCTGCAAGCCTCGCCACCAACGACAAGGTCCATGTTTCTTGGGGGAGGGGGGGGTTGAATTACTTATTAAGCTGTAATCTCAACAATTTTGGATGTTATTGTATGTTTCTTGATGTAATTAATGTCTGACGAAGGAACCATTACAATAACGAAAGTCAAAAATAGCGTCTAGTCATTTTTAAAAACATGCTATGAATTGTGCATAAATCATGTGGGCAGAAATATGAAATAGAGAGAAATTAAAGTTTTTCGTATTTTTATAAAAGCCAATGGATTGTACATAATTCTTCAGTGCAGAAGTGTTAAACTGAGAAATTAATGTGGTTCCAAAGATAATTCCGAATGTTGCTGGAATTGTAATTTTGCCTTCATGCTGTAGGTCAGCACAGAAACTTTTGCTCTTCAGAAATAAATTATTACTGATGAATATAATGTACTGACCTGTTATAACACATGTCATTATTTTTCTTCATAAATTGTATACTGTGAAAAAACAATGACATACAAGTCACATTTACCAGCATTTTAAGCGAGTGAAAGCAATGAGTGCTGTTGCCATTTTCAGCTACATTTTGTATGACTCTTAGGCAATGTGGTAAGAGCTATAGTAATCATGCCAAACACCCCCAAAATTTATACCATATCTATTGAGAGAATAAACAAACACAGTATTCCACTATCGCATATGAAACATCACTTCGTGCTGCTAAAAATGTTGAGGTTCTTTTGTCAAGTAGCTCACCCACTGCGACAGTTGGTGTTCAACATCACTTGGCAACTATTAGGAAACTTACTTTTTTATAGTTGATACTGCTTAAATATTAAAGTGTGAGTAACAGTTATAGGCGAAATATCATTATTTTTCTCACAGTACAAAGTGTATAAAGAAAAATAATGACTTTTATAAAAGGGTTACATTATACATTATAATCATCAGCAATAATTTACTTCTGAAGAGCAAAAGTTTCTGAGTGGGTCTGCAACATGAAGGCAAAATTAAAATTCCAGCAGCATTCAGAATTATCTTTGGAACCACATTAATTTCTCGGTATAACGTTTCCGCCCAGAAAAATTGTGTGCAGTCCATTGGCTTTTGTAAAAATACGAAACAGTTTCTTTTCTTCCTATTTCACATTTCTGTCCACATGGTTTATGCGCAATTAATCAGATTTCTTTAAAAAATGACTACTCTCTTTTTTTGACTTTCGTTATTATTATGGTTCCTTCGTTCAGACATTCATTAAATCAAGAAACACACCATAACATCCAAAATTGTTGAGATTACAGCTTAATAAGTAATTCAACTGGGCTGAACATATCACACAACAACTGTAACTTTGTTTCTACGCATGTATTTACATGAAGCTTTCACGTTACCGTGCAAACTCTGTGGCACAACTGCAAAGATCGATATACGTACTCAAGAATTCGATTTACGTTTATTTACGTTATGATGACGTAGCGTTACGTCACTATGACGTAGGGCTCTCCTCACCTAGCGTGAGATGAATGCTACCCATGCTAACTCTGCCGCATGGAGCGTGGGCAGAGAGAGTCTGGCTGGAGTAGGGCGTTGGAGCAGGTGTGTTGTATGACGCTCTCGCGAGTTGCCGCGCTTTCGGGGTTTGGCAGCATTTAATTGCGCTCGACTTGCTGTGATAGTTTCTGACACGGTGTCGCGGACGAGAAGCATTAGCTGGCGCACATCATGAGCCCGTTTCGCCTGGTGACCGTGTCGAGAAGAAGGCGCGCCAACATCCAGCTTCTGCAACAGCGATGGCCGACAATGAGTGACTGTCGCCACCTCCCCGATCGACGACTGCAAACCTTCAATCAACCAACAAGGAAAACTAAAAGCACGTATAGTTTTAGAACTGTATGGCAGATCTCAGCTTTTCAAACTGTTGCATGACAAAAATACAGCTACTTAGCATGAACCTTTGTTGATCATCGTCCCAATTGCATTACCAATCAGAGTCCCTTCCTTTCCTGGAATGAACACGAGTGTCGTTGAAATTCATATGCCAGCATTAAAGTAATATCATTCCATTCCACTGCTTTAATTTCAAAGTTCAGTTAAAGTATTCATAGTTGGCTACAATATTTAGATTACACAAACAGAAATTAAGAGTGCGAGTTTTGTTAACATATTGTAGCTTACCTGTGACAGCAGCTCAGTTTGGTATGTACTAAATTTTACTATTGTTAATTGTTGAGAATCATTTAATTCAAGTTCAAAGTTAACTCTCTTATTTCTAAATTGCATAGATTCAAGTAGCTTTTGAAATGATTGTTGAGGTAGCCCAAGACTAACCTTATTATATTGAATTTCGTAGTGCTTCAGAAACAAAGTTCACTATTAATTTCAGTCACTAAATTAACTTTAAATTTTTTGGTTTTATTAATTCTTTTGCTAAATTAAGTTAGTGTAGCGAAATTTATTACTTCTGACAAACATTCAGTTCTCACACAGCACTTGTCAACCTTCAGTTGCCACACTTTTAGTGCTAGTTATATGTACATTAATCTTTAATTTTCAGTTATTATAGATGTTTTCCATTGGACTGGCGACCATAATTTTCCCCAAATCTCAAATATCTAATTAACACCAATTAATTGTTAATGTAACGACCACACATTTACTTCCTTTATTAATTTTACCCTTTTCTCAAAACTAATTTTCACCAATTTCATTTGCATTTTTCCTTTTATTTAGATGTAACCCTTTCCTCCCTCTTTACCGATAAATTAACTTCGGTGACGATTGATTTTCCCAAATTTCCATTAGGGGCATAATTTTTACTGTCATTGAGGTCGATAAGTGAGGGGGAGGTTACAACTTGCCAAGTGTTCATGGATAAATTCGATATTGCAGTGCCTGTATTATGCCGAATTCTAATGCAATGTTCCTTTGCATTGTAATTTAGAATAACACAGGCACAGCAATATTGTATGTAGACATTTATAATAAAAGCATCATCATCGACTGTTTGAACTATTTACACAATGTAGTTATACAGTATGGTCATAATATACCATCACAGTAATGAAAAAAAATATTCACATTATAATGCAGTTCAGATTATATTGAAAACAGCAAACTAATCATGTGAACAGTTTTAAGGAAATAACATTTTGACTTTTCCCTTATTATATTCAAGACCACTGTGACAGCATTACAGGGTCCCACAAAGCTGGAGACAACATTCATGTCCATGACACAAATAACCAGTGTGTTTGGCTCAAGTACAGGCTATGTTTATGAAACAGATCTCTATACTCTGGCATCAAATTAATATAAGCATTGCAAAGAAAATTACAAAGGCTCAGGACTGAAGATTTTCACTGTAATTTTGAAAAAGGAAAAAGAGTTGGGTTGGGTTGCTTTGGGGGAGGAGACCAGATAGCGAGTTCATAGGTCTCATTGGATTGGGGAAGGATGGAGAAAGAAGTCGGCTGTGCCCTTTCAAAGGAATCATCCTGGCATTTGCCTTGAGAAATTTAGGGAAATCACAGAAAACCTAAATCAGGATAGCTGGGCGTGGGATCGAACCGTCGTCCTCCCGAATGCGAGTCCTGTGTGCTAACAACTGCGCCACCTTGCTTGGTAAAGGAAAAGAATTCCCTAATGTAGCAGATTAAATGGACAAATAGTAAGCAACTTTGGTGCTTTGTGATTCATACAATAAAGAATAATAATAATAACAACAGAAACCAGTGCATTGTGTTTTTAGAGTCTATAGTAGTTCTGCTAACAGAACTTATACTACCTCCATCTATTACATATTGTGTACACACACATCAAAAAAAGTTTTGCATCACCTCGGTTCCGAGTGTTCGGTAACCTGTACAGAAAATTGTATTACAGATGAACATAAACATCATTTACACCCTTTTCAATGCTCTAGAATGCCACACATTTCATGTTGTACCACCATACAGTGAGACCTTCAGAGTTGGTGTTCCAGATTTCTGCACACAACGGTACCTCTAATACCCAGTAGCACGTCCTCTTGCATTGATGCATGCCTTTATCCATCATGGCATACTACTCACAAGTTCATCAAGGCACTGTTGTTCCAGATTGTCCCACTCCTCTATGGCGATTCGGCGTAGATCCCTCAGAGTGGTTGGTGGGTCACGTTGTCCATAAACAGCCCGTTTCAATCTATTCCAGGCATGTTCGATAGGGTTCATGTCTGGAGAACATGCTGACCACTCTAGTTGAGTGATGTCATTATCCTGAAGGAACTCATTCACTAGATGTGCACGATGGGGGCGCGAATTGTCGTCCATGAAGACGAATGTCTCGTCAATATGCTGCTCAGACTGTTGCACTATCGGTCAGAGGCTGGCATTCACATATCGTACAGCTGTTATGACCACTGGCGGCGTACGTCGGCCCCACATAATGCCACCCCAAAACAGCAGGGAACCTCCACCTTGCTGCACTAGCTGGACAGTCAGGCAGCAGTAGCCGGCCGAGACACAAGCAGCAACAGGGAAGTAACCTATATTGTGACTTTTACGAGTTCCTCACCAGGAGTGGATTTTATAATATCATCTGTGTGCTTTAATAGTTTAGTTTCTTGAGTTTCTGTGTGATAATTTAATATCTAATAGCCAGAGTTTTCGTGTTTTCCTTTGCATCGGAATGTAAACCAATTTTGTGACATTACAATTTCCTTATCAGGGCGAATTATTTAGTTTCACCTGAGTGCTTTGGTAATTAGGGTTTTGAATCTCTGCATATTAATCTAATTTACTACACACAGTTCCTGAGTTTTCATCACGGTCTATAGTACAGTTGTGGAACACGTGCCAATAGTCTGTTTATCTGCATCGTTTAACTTTCCATGATCTTTAGTATGGACAGGGACTGCGAATGTTGTGTGCGGATCGAGCCGAGCTGGTGACACTTTTCTCTCAGCTTCAGGCTGATGACTTCGGTTGCACAGCTTGAGGCTGCAATGGATGGGCACCACTGATATGGGCCAGCCACGGGGATCCAATTGATGTCCAGCATATCCAAGTCCTCCGATTGGTCCTCACCAGTGGTTAGCCCTGTTACTGCTCACACTGACGTTGACCCCTCACCTGTGGTCGAGTGGGAGGTCGCCCGGGTGTAGCAGGTGGCGAAAGACTTCTCAGGAAGCCACACGTAAGGACTTCCCGGTTTGTCTGACAAACAGGTTGCAGATGCTGTCTGTGGCTGACACTGCCGCTGAGCCAGATGATGTTGCCTGTCCTGTTTCAGTCTGCAAAATCCAAACAATCACAGAGGGTGGGATTATTGATAGTTGGGAGCTGCAACATTAGACGTGTTATGGGCCCCCTTAGGGACATGGCTGCCAAGAAGGGAAAGAAAACCAATGTGCACTCTGTGTGCATACCGGGTAGAGTGATCTCAAAAATGGAACGAGTCCTCTCAAATGGCATGAAGACCACAGGGTGCAGCCAACTGTAGGTGGTTGCTCACTTTGGTTCCAGTGACGTGTGTCGCTTTGGATCGGAAGAGATTCTCTTAGGTTTCGAGCGGCTAGCAGAAGTGCTAAATGCTGCCAGTCTTGCTTGGAAGATGAAAGTGGAGCTGACCATTTGCAGCTTAGTGGACAGGACGGATTGTTGACCTTTGATACAGAGCTGAGTGGAGGGTCTGAATCAGAGTCTCAGACGGATCTGTGTCCATGTAGGCTGCAGATTCCTCGACTTGCCCCATAGGGTGGTTGGATTTCGTGTTCTGCTAAATAGCTCAGGAGTCCACTACCTGCAGGAGGCAGTTACATGGGTAGCAGGTGCTGTGTGGCCTGGACTGGACGGTTTTTTAGGTTAGAGGGTCTCAGGAAAACACAAGAAGGGCTTCAGTCGCAAAGGGTGCAGGCCAAACACAGCAAGAATGTATATACAGGAACTATCGGTATAACAGTTGTAAATTGTCGTAGTTGTGTTGGGAAAGTACCACAGCTCCAAGCACTAATAGAAAGCACTGATGCTCAAATTTTTATATGCAAAAGAAGCTGGCTAAGGCTAGAGATAAGCTCAGCCAAAATTTTTCCGAAGAACCTAATCGTATTCCAAAAAGATAGACTAAACACGGTTGGCAGTGGTGTGTTTGTTGCTATTAGAAGTAGTTTATTTTGTTGCAAAATTGAAGTAGATAGGTTCTGTGAGTTAGTATGGGCAGAGGTTATTGTTGGGAATCGGAATAAAATATTAATTTGATCCTTTTTACGGAACTCCCAATTCAGATGACAGAGTTGTTGAAAGATTCAAAGAAAACTTTAGTTTTATTTCAAACACATACCTGACTCATACAGTTATAGTTGGTGGTGACTGTAATTTACCCTCGATATGTTGGCGAAAATACATGTTTAATTATTGAAGTACGCATAAAACATGATCCGAAATTGTGCTAAATGCATTCTCTGAAAATTATTTCGAGCAGTTTCTGCATGAGCCCAAGGGCATAGCAAATGGTTGTGAAAACACATTTGACCTCTTAGCAACAAATAATCCTGAGTTAATAACGAGCGTCAAAACAGATACAGGGATTAGTGAACACAGGGTTGTTGTAGCGAGACTGAATATTGTAACCCCAAATCCTCCAAAAATAAACGAAAAATATGACTATTCAAAAAAGCAGATAAAAATTCATTTGATGCCTTCCTGATTAATAATATAAGTGCAGATCAGATGTGGGTTGAATTCAAAGAAATAGTATCAGCAGGAATTGAGAGATTTATACCAAACAAATTAACCAACAGTGGAGCTGATCCTCCTTGGTACACAAAACGGGTCAGAACACTGTTGCAGAAACAACGAAACAACCATGCCAAATTTAAACAAACGCAAAATCCCCAAGATTGGCGATCTGTTACAGAAACTCGAAATGTTTCCTCAACGAAACTTTGTCTCGAAACCTGGCAGAAAATCCAAAGAGATTCTAGTCGTATGTGAAGTATGTTAACGGCAAGAAACAATCAACGCCTTCCCTGTGCAATAGCAATGGAGATACTAAGCACTAAGATAGTGCTGGCAAAGCAGAGTTACCAAACGCAGCCTTCCGAAAAGCCTTCGCAAAAGAAGTCGAAGTAAATATTCCAGAACTCGAATCAAGAACAGCTGCCAACACGAGTAACGTAAAAGTAAATATCTTCGGAGCGGCGAAGCAACTTCAATCACTTAATAATAGCAAGTCTTCTGGTCCAGACTGTATACCAATTATGTTCCTTTCAGAGTATGCTGATGCATTAGCTGCATACTTAACAATCACATACAGCCATTCGCTCATACCCAAAGACTGGAAAGTTGCACAGGTCACGCCAATATTCAAGAAAGGTAGTAAGAGTAATCCACTTAATTACAGGTCCGTATCATAAACGTTGATATGCAACAGGATTTTGGGATCAGATATTGTGATCAAACATTATGAATTACCTCGAAGAAAACGGTCTATTGACACACAGTCAACATTTAGAAAACCTTGTTCTTGTGAAACACAACTAGCTCTTTATTAACATGAAGTGCTGAGTGCTATCGACAATGGATTTCGGATCGATTCCGTATTTCTGCATTTCCAAAAGGCTTTTGACACTGTGCAACACAAGTGGCTTGTAGTGAAATTGCGTGCTTATGAAATATCATCTCAGTTATGTGACTGGATTTGTGATTCCGTGTCAGAGAGGTCACGATTCATAGTAATTGATGGAAAGTCATCGAGTAAAGCAGAAGGGATTTCTGGTGTTCCCCAAGGTAGTGTTATAGGCCCTTTGCTGTTCCTTGTCATATAAACGATTTGGGAGAAAATCTGAGCAGCTGTCTTAAGTTATTTTTGCAGATGACGCTGTCGTTCATCGACTAATAAAGTCTTGAGAACATCAAAACAAATTGCAAAACGATTAGAAAAGATGTTTGAATGGTACAGAAATTGGCAGTTGACCCTAAATACCGAAAAGTCTGAGGTCATCCACATGAGTGCTAAAAGGAATAGGTTAAACTTCAGTTACACGATAAATCAGTCAAAAGTGAAGGCCATAAATTCAACTAAATACCTAGGAATTACAATTATGAGCAACTTAAATAGGAAGGAACACACAGACAATGTTATGCAGAAAGCTAACGAAAAACTGTGTTTCATTGGCAGGACACTAAGAAAATGTAACAGATCTACTAAGGAGACTGCCTACACTACGTTTGTTCGTCCTCTTTTAGAATACTGCTTTGCGGTGTGGGTTCCTTACCAGATAGGACTGATGGAGTACATAGAAAAAGATCAAAGATGGGCAGCAGACTTTGTATTATCGCTAAAATTCAAGATTGAAAAATCAACCTGTTACACAGCTTATTTCAAGGTGGATATTGAGTTTATGTTCAGTTGAGAATTCAAGATTCAAAAATCAACCTGTTACACAGTTTACATCAACCTTTAAAAATTTAGCTTGAATTAAAATAATTTTTTGAAGCTTGAAATAAACTGTAATTTCTCTGGAAGGCTGTACAGCAGATGCGCGCGCAGCATAGCATCCATAGACGTCCACGGGAAGCGCCACAAGCGTTTATAAGCCTTGCACTGACTGTGCTACATTTACGGCCATTTTACCTATGTGATGCGCGTTAATGATTGTTGACTGTTGTGAAGTTTGTTTTATACTGGAAAATAGTTCGGTAAGTGTGTGGCGTCTCCTGCCTCACTGCTACACTGGGTCTGAAGAGGAAATATAGTGTATTACTGGTACGTTGGTGCATTTTTCTCTAGTGGTACGTTAATATCACAAATGTTAAATATTATTACGTAACGTAAACAAATATCCTATTCTTTTACGTAGAGAAATTGAGCCTGGATGAAAGTGAAATGGATTACCAGCTAAGAATACATATTACAAGTTGTTCAGCAAAAAGAGGTCTTTTTAATCTAGCTCTCTAGTAGCTGAGCATGAGATCAGTTTCAACTTTTAACATTTTTTATGTGTAGGTATGGTTAACATTTCCTTTTACCTGTGACAGGATCATTATACCAGCAGAAGTCAGCGATATTTGATCCTGCTCTGGTCTGTGTGCTGGGGCGGGAGGGGTTTCAGAATAATTAAATTTTAAAATAAAACAATTTTAAACACTTTGAAAATAAAAAGTTTAAACATACATGGTTTCATAATTTTTTCACACCATTTCCATTCTGATATTTATTTAATTAATTCGGTTCAAAAATTTAGATTAATAACTATATAGCATAAAACAAGCTGTAAATACCAGGCTGTATTCCACGTGTGTAGATACAGCTGGAGCCAAACTTGATAAGTCAAGCTTGAAATATAGCTTGAACTCTGCCAACTTTGATATTTGTTTCAAGCTTGAATCCAACTAACAGGTCTGAATATTCCAGCTTTGATCAAGCTTATATACTTGAACTTTACATCTGCAAACAAGTTTGAAACCGGCTTACTGTGCTATCTGGGTGGGATGGACATCATTAAAAGAAAGTCGTTTTTCGTTGTGGCGGAAGCTTCTCACGAAATTCCAATCACCAACTTTATCCTCCGAATGCGAAAATATTTTGTTGATACCGACCTATGTGGGGAGGAATGATCACAACGATAAAATAAGGAAAATCAGAGCTCATACGGAAAGATGTAGGCGTTCATTCTTTCCGCGCGCTATACGTGATTGGAATAATAGAGAATTGTGAAGGCTCTGCCAGGCACTTAAATGTGATTTGCCAAGTATCCATGTAGATGTAGATGTAGAGCCTGCATTTCAAAGCAACAACAACTACTACTATTAATGCTACTACTACTACCACTACCACTACTTCAATCGAATTTTCTTTTTTTAGTCGTTCCAATCTAGCCACTGTGACGAATGATGATGATGATGATGATGATGATGAAATGATGAGGACAACACAAAGACCCAGTCCCTGGGCAGAGAAACTCAAATGATAAATTTATAGAAATGGCAGAAAAGAAACTCAAAGCAGCCTGCCATGTCACCAAACAGGAGACGAATAGAAGAAAAGAAAAGGAAAAAAAAAAAAACGTAATACAAGGACACACAAAACTTCAGCACACTGGTACCTCAATACATCATCCAAAAAACTAGCAGACTTTGCAAATTGACAGTTCAGCAATATAGTTACCAAGCACCAACAGAGTTTGACAAAACAAAGCCTTTACAAACAATGAACTATGTATCAAACACAATGATGTTGTGACTCACCACTGTGGAAGAACTAAGCAATTTTGGGCATAACATAAAAAACATGAAACCTCATCAGGTATAGACGAAGTGCTTGTGTGCTTGCAGAACAACTGTATACATAGTATCAAAGACCCTTCGTTGCACATTATAAATGAATCCTTCACCACAGATTGATTCCCATAAACACTAAGACTTGCAAAGGTCCTGCCTCTATAAATGAAAGGTGACCCAGAAAATGTAGAAAGTTATAGGTGCATTTGTTTACTCTTATCATTTTCAAAAGTAGTAGAAACCATAATGAAAAACAGGCTCATTGGGTACTTAACAAAGTTTGATCACAGATCTGGTAAAATCATGGGACAAGCTACAGTCTGATTTACAAATGTTGTTCTGGAATCACTAGGCAAAGCAAATCACATAAAAGGCATCTTCCTTGCCTTTACCAAAGCTTTTGCTACAGTTGACCACACAATTGTGCCAAGGGTGTGGCAAATAAGAGGTGTCATTTGTACCTGAAAAACAGAGTGCAATGGATGGAGATCTCTCAATGAAACTCTTTCATACCACAAAATGCTTTTCTAACCCCAAATACATTAATGTTAGAGTCCTGATAGGAAGTGTTCCATAAGCAGTTCTTTGTAAGCCTTGCTTGTGTAAAGAAGTGAATAAATGAACTACTGCAAAATGGGAGTCTTGTTTGGTGTAACCGACCTGAACTTCCTCCTCACTGGTGATCCCAAGTTGTAATGTCTTCCGTTTTCGCCGTTTCACTGTGTCTGCGGCCTCCGCATTGGTTATTTTCGCGTGTATTACATCAACACAACATTTGAACAATGGCTTCGGCCCAACGCCTGACGCCGGATTTTGTGATCGACATGCATTGTGTTGCGGGTGATGTACACCCACCAGGAATGCAACACGATGCATCTCACTCGACAATCATGCTGATTTCACCAGACATTTTCGAGCCTGCAAGAATAAGTGTGGTTAGGAGTGTGCATGGCTCTGGCTATCAGACGCCTTTGTTCCCACCACAAGTGCCCTCCCTCATCGACGGTGCAGTTACCTCTTACGTATCTCCGCGCAGTGCGGGACCAATGCCGATTTCTGCAAATGCTTTGTTGGAAACAGACCACTGCCAGGACAATGATTTGCCACACTGCAATCCTTGCAGTACCATGCGGATTCCTGCCACGTGGCCGGAACTGCTTTGATCACAGGTCAACCTCCTCAGCATCTGACCATATCTGTGCCTGCCTTTGTTCAGCATCAGCACATGCCTTCCTGCTTCAATACCTCGGCCTGCAACAGGAACAATAGCTTGTTATCTGTGCCTGACCTCCATCTCCATCCCACTGCTATGCCTCTGTGTTTTGTGCTATGACATTCACCTTATCCGCATACTATTTTGAGTGTAGTGACTATGAACAGTGAACATTCACACATTCCGTCCGACGTTCGATATCATTTTCCGCACAGTGCTTCTGGACAGTCCGCACCTCCGCTGCCTCCCTGCAACACAGGTGGCTCCAGCTCTGATCGTATGTCGAGCTTGCCGCTGACTAGCACGCGTTTTCAATGCTTCAACTTTTTCTCACCTGTCGCCCCAGCGCCGGCTCCAGTTAAGCTTCCGCTACCATTCTTGGCACATCTCGGTGCCTCATACATGTCGGTCTGCCTCGATGTGTCAATCCGAACAAACCTGCAATGTGTTGAGCTTCCGCAATCGACACATTATGGTGTTTCGCACGGATCGGCCTGCCGCATCGCGACGGATCGCGCTGAACCACAACGCGTCATCTTCACGATGCCACCCGACCAGCCCTCATCGCTACATCCCCTGGAGGCACACTCTCCTGGAGTACTGCAACAACAACAGCTCGTTTCAGGCAGTGCCCCGACGAATTCAACTCAACCTGTTCTTCCGAACATTCTACAATGCTGACCGATGCAGCCGCCACTTAATCCCGACAGGGCAACAACCTGGTTCAAAATTGTGGACAAAGTGTTCGACCATTTCGTACTCCACGAATCAACCGGATTTCTGTGCCTTATCACCCACCTTCACGACCAGGAGGACTTGATTGTTGACCTGGTCAACGCCCAGGACACAGCTAACCGGTACACTCTAGCCAAAAAAACAGTTCTACATCGGCTTGTGCGCTCAACTGAGACAGCAATACGACAAGTGCTCCACGTCGAGCAACTCGGCGATGACAAACCTTCACAACTATGGAGACGGCTACGGGCCCTGGTCAGCTACAATCTACTCTCTGGCACAGCTCTCCTCGCCATCTGGACATATAAACTACCTCCCCACATCCGCTTTGCTCTGGCTCAGAGGTCTCCCGAACCTGTAGAGCAATGAATGACAATTGCTGACAACCTGCATGCTGCATCACTGCTCTATTTCGCCAGCCACTGCCTACCTGGCAAGTCTCAGGTTCAGTCTCATCGTCCCGCGGCCGGACACAGCCAGGGCCGCACTGTACTGACTGTTCCACTCGCTCTGGGACGCAGTATATAAACTGCTGGGACGTCACCGGCTCCACCCGTGGTCACGCCGCTCCTGCAACCGAACCGGCTGCGGCCACCGAACCTCAGCCACCGCTTCTGGCAACGGACTTTCCGCAGGAAATGCAACCGCACTACCCACACTGTTACTTCCACACACGGTTTGGTGAGACAGCACGGAACTGCAGACCACACTGCTGCTTCCCAAACTCCAATCGCAAGTAGGTATGGGTGCTGTCTCCTGCACACAACATGACAGGCACCCCCCAGTGTTCCATTCTGTCCACAAACAACTGGATAATTACAGACGACTTTATATTAAAGACATTTCATCCGGGTACCTTTTCTTAGTGGACACAGGTGCCGATGTTTCGCTGCTGCCTACGTTGTTAGTGTCGTTAAACATCCGCCCTCATCATACTTCATTGCAAGCCGTGAATTCAACTAAACTACAATGCTTGGGTTCCACCTCCCACGTCGTCTAACTCTCCGCAAACTGCAAACTAAGTTGGACTTTTTTATTGTGCGATATTGAGGAACTTATACTAGGCATTGACTTCTTGTGACACCACGAACTTTCACTGGACCTAGTGCGAAACACCGTGTTTCATCACCTGTCCAAAGCTCACTTCCCCTGTGCTCCGTCAAGCAAACCCCCCCGTGACACATCGGTCCGGGCTCATCTCATCCGTACATGTACATACTCGTCTCTGTCCACAACGTTACAAGAAACAACGCACAAGTGCCTTGTCGAGCTTGAAAACATCGCTTTCCTACACAAGGAAAACTTCGAGCTCTCCCTCCGGCTCCATGAAACTCAGCTCCAGCTCTCCATCGCAGCAAAGGAATTACAGACACTGCAGCAAGGACAAAGCAATCTCAGTAAGTGTGCCGAATCTGTTTGTAGTCCCAGCAATCAAGCCTCCGTATGCTTACCTGTCACTACCCCTCGCAACTGTGCTATCAAGTCTACCATAACGTGTACTGACAGTTCCACAGGACCACACCCCCCTAACATGGCAGCATTTGACACTCGGCCGGACACAAGCGCGCATGCGCGATTAGCATCACGTGTTCCCGAACTGACAGCTCCTACCCCTCCCCTCGCGGACAGCACCTCAAACTATGCAACTTCGGCTCCCGTGCGCCGCCATACGACCGCCACAGACAACACAAACAGTGCACATGTGTCTAGCGCTTCGCCCATGACCATGCTGCCACAGGCCGCACCCGTGGACAATGGACTCACTAACTCTTCACGAGCTCTACTGAACTCACCGGTCTTTGGGCCAGCAGCCATCTTGTCACGTTGACTCCTGGGACACTTCGCCACCTCGGCTCCCGTCGGATCCGCCGAGTGGCTCTGAACTGCCCCACCCACCACACATTGTAAACAAACCGCCTCCCGTGACGCCGGCAACATTTCCGTCGCCACCAATGGCAAGGTTCACAAACTTCGCCTCATGCTAGGTCCCCTGATCTCCAGTAAACCACGTTGACTTTGTCCCGAGTGCCTCTCCGACCATAAATAGCAGATTTCTATACTTCTAAGCTCTGGCATCATTGAACCCTCTGCCAGTAGCTGGTCTTCGCCCATTCATATGACACCCAAGAATGACAGGTCCTGGCGCATGTGCAGAGACTACCGTCGACTAAATGCACAAACAATTATGGACACCTACCCCATACCCAACATTGCTGACATTACCATATCCCTCGCAGATGCGACCACATTCTCTGTCATTGATTGCAAACGTGCCTACCACCAGATCCCCATGGCACCTGAATACATCGAGAAGACAGCAATCACCACCCCAATCGGGTTATTTCAGTTTCGATTCGTGCCCTTCGGTCTGAACAACGCAACCCAGACCTGGCAACGAAGTGCTATTCGACCTAAAATTCTGCTTTGCATATCTTAATGATATTCTTGTGTTCAGCTCCTCCATCGAGGACAACATTCGACATGTGCAAACTGTTATTACCACGCTTTCAGCAGCAGGCATCGAGACCAACCAGGACAAATTGCAGCTACATCAACCCGCTGTCACTTTTCTTGGTTTTCAGGTCTCTGCCGACGGCATTTCACCGCCCCCTGACAAGGTACAAATAATTCTTAACCTACCCAGACCTGCGTCATTCAAAGAGCTCTGGTGCTTTCTGGGGACGGTTAATTATTATTGCCAACATCTACCTCGGGCTGCAGAGATTCAGGCTCCTCTGACGGAAGCCTTGGCAGGCACCCTCACTTCTGGATCTTGGCCCGTTCTGTAGACCCCTGCTATGACAGACTCTTTCACCGCCCTCCAAAGTCTTCTTACCAAGGCCTGCACCATCACGCATCCTCATCCCAATGTGCAGCTTTTCATCACCACAGACGTGAGCGATACTGCCAATGGTGCTGCCCTTAGTCAGACAATCGATGGCCAGACTTCGCCTCTGCAGTTCTTCTTGCGCAAGCTCACCAACGCACAATGGAAATCTTCCACGTTTGACAGGGAGTTGCTTGCGGTCTATGAAGCGATCAAGCATTTTAAGACTGATGTTGAGGAACGCCCTTTCTATGTTTTAACGGACCACAAACCCCTGGCTGCAGCCATTACATACCCGCCAGCTGGCCTGCCTCCTCGCCGCTTCAGATACATGGACTTCATATCTCAGTTCAACACCAATGTCATGCACATAAAGGGTGTTGACAATATAGTTGCTTATTTCCTTTCACGAGTTGACACCATCCATTCGCTGTTAGACCTCTCTGAACTGCCTAACCTCCAACCCGCTGCCGACAACACACAAAAACTGATCTCAGACTCTACCTCTTCAATGCACTTCGTCCGCACCACTTTCCCTGGCATTTCTGGTGAGATCTGGCACGACGACAGTACTGGCATGTTACGGCCCCTCATCCCAACCACGCTCCGTCGAGCTGTCTTCAACGCATTGCATAATTTAGCCCACCCCAGTGTTCGTGCGTCTGCTGGCCTCGTAGCGGAGTGCTTTGTGTGGAGAAATGTCAACAAGGATTGCCAGCATGGGCACACTCCTGCATCGCGTGCCAATGATGCAAAGTACACAAGCACACTTCACCCTCTCTCGGCGCCTTTTCGATCCCTCCTGGGCGTTTCCAGTATATTTATATTGACATTGTCGGCCCTCTACCCCCCTCTAACGGCTCTAGTTATGTTCTCTCGTCTATTGACCGAGCAACTCGCTGGATCAAGGCTGTCTCCCTCCCCAATATTACGGCAGAAACTGTTGCTCAAGCTTTCGTCGAGTCATGGGTATCGCGTTTCGGATGTCCAGCTATCATCATGGCTGACCAGGGCAGACAATTTGAGCCAGCCCTGTTCAACGAGATTTGTAACATCTGCAGCATCCGTCGCATCCATACCACAGCATATCACCCGCAAAGTAACGGGCTAGTTGAGCGCTGGAACCACACTTTCAAGGCTGCTCTTCGATGCCACGACTCTCTATGGACGGAGGCCCTTCCCCTTGTGCTACTCGGCATTCGTGCAATCTATAAGGAAGTCCTCAAAGGCACAATAGCCGAGTTTGTATAAGGCCAGAACATCGTTCTCCCTGGCGGAGTTGTGAGCCCTTCCAGTTCTCTCCGTCAGTCTGTCTAACCCTCCTTCGTGGACCGTGTCAGACGCCACTTCATCAACATCCATATCCTTCTGCCTGCCAGCCACTCCCGCCCTAAGGTTCACGTCCCGAACTCTCTGGACAATTGCGAATACGTCATGCTTTGAGATGATACTCTCCGTGCTCCCCTCCAAACTCCATAAACCGGCCCGTATCGAGTTCTCCGGCGCTCAGCCAACACCTATGACATCCAGATAAAGGTTCAGCTGTTACAGTCTCTCTCAACAGACTTAAGTCTGCTCATGTCGAGCCCACTTCTACCTTCGAGTGCTCACATGCTCCCCATGTCGAGCTTACCTATGATCATGACCTCGCCGCGGGTCCGTTCGCTGGTCCCTTCAACCTCTCCTCCATTGACTACCTTGCCCTGTTCAGGTTCCTCACGCCCCCCCAAGTTGAACATGCCCTCGCTCGAGGTGTTTGTGCCTGTTCCCCCGAACATAATCCATGACATCTCTGTAATACTGTGCAATGATACACTGTTCGTCATGTGTTTCCCTTCATCTGGTGCTCATGACACAACCTCCTCCATTCCCTGCCACCTGGTGAAATGGGTTCCTCTCGCGCCCAATGTCGACCTGGACACCACACCCACTGGAGACATCATCAATGTCACTCCGTTCCACTTACGAACTGCCGGCCTACCTGTCGCCGCACGACCACCACGCCCAGTACAGCACCAGGCGAGCTTCGACGACTTCCATGTTCGGTGGCTGAACCTTCCTTCACGTCATCTACCCACGCAGCTCCCCGACGACGCTGTCGAGCTGACTGTGGTCTTGTTCCCGCAGACCACCCCTGCTGACGCCTTGGTCACCCCCCCACCCCCCAGCCTCTTAAGAGTGGGGGGGGGGGGGCTATGTGGCGCCGATGAGGTCAACACCAGCATCGATATACGTTTGTCCGTATCCGAGCATCATCTTTGGACGCTAAGCTAAGATTATCTTTGCTCTCTTCCGCCATAAGCAGTTCTTTGTAAGCCTTGCTTGTGTAAAGAGGTGAATAAATGAACTACTGCAAAATGGGAGTGTTGTTTGGTGTAACCGACCCGAACTTCCTCCTCAACATCAATGATTTTCCCCAGAGTGGAAAATACAGTGAAACAGAACTATTTGCTGATGGCAGTAGCATTGTAATAAGTTATGAATCACCAAATTTACTAAACGAAAAAAGCTGAAGAAATGCTCATGCATATACACAGGTGGATAGAAAACAATAAATAAACCGTGCTTGTAGAAAGAAACCAACATTATTAATTTTCATATAATCAATAAATCCAACAGTTTCTCTGCAAATGTGCATGTAGAGTTCATGGAATGAGCTTCAAGGACAAAATTTGTGGGGATACATGCTGACTCACAACTAAAGCGGATTCAGAACGTTACTGCCCTCAGAAAGTGAATAGTTTCAGCATGCTGTGCACTTAGAATCAAGGGAACCCAAATGATACATTTTACATCTACATCTACATCTACATTTATACTCCGCAAGCCACCCAACGGTGTGTGGTGGAGGGCACTTTATGTGCCACTGTCTTTACCTCCCTTTCCTGTTCCAGTTACGTATGGTTCGCGGGAAGAACGACTGCCGGAAAGCTTCATTGCGCGCTTGAATCTCTCTAATTTTACATTCTTGATCTCCTCGGGAGGAATAAGTAGGGGGAAGCAATATATTCGATACCTCATCCAGAAATGCACCCTCTCGAAACTCGGACAGCAAGCTACACCACGATGCAGAGTGCCTCTCTCGCAGAGTCTGCCACTGGAGTTTGCTAAACATCTCCGTAACGATATCGTGCTTGTGAAATAACCCTGTGATGAAACGCGCCGCTCTTCTTTGAATCTTCTCTATCTCCTCCGTCAACCCAACCTGGTATGGATCCCACACTGATGAGCATTACTCCAGTATAGGTCGAACGAGTGTTTTGTAAGCCACCTCCTTTGTTGATGGACTACATTTTCTAAGGACTCTCCCAATGAATCTCAACCTGGTACCCGCCTTCCTAACAATTAATTTTATATGATCATTCAACTTCAAATCGTTCTGCATGCATACTCCCAGATATTTTACAGAAGTAACTGCTACCAGTGTTTGTTCTGGTATCATATAATCATACAATGAAGGATCCTTCTTTCTATGTATTCGCAATACATTACATTTGTCTATGTTAAGGGTCAGTTGCCACTCCCTGCACCAAGTGCCTATCCGCTGCAGATCTTCTTGCATTTCGCTGCAAATTTTCTAATGCTGCAACACCTCTGTATACTACAGCATCATCCGCGAAAAGCCGCATGGAACTTCCGACGCTATCTACTAGGTCATTTATATATATTGTGAAAAGCAATGGTCCCATAACACTCCCCTGTGGCACGCCAGAGGTTACTTTAACGTCTGTAGACGTCTCTGAATTGAGAACAACATGCTGTGCTCTGTTTGCTAAAAACTCTTCAATCCAGCCACACAGCTGGTCTGATATTCCGTAGGCTCCTGCTTTGTTTATCAGGCAACAGTGTGGAATTGTATCAAACACCTTCCGGAAGTCAAGGAAAATGGCATCTACCTGAGAGCCTGTATCTAATATTTTCTGGTTCTCATGAACAAATAAAGCGAGTTGAGTCTCACATGATCGCTGTTTCCGGAATCCATGTTGATTCCTACAGAGTAGATTCTGGGTTTCCAGAAACGACATGATACGCGAGCAGAAAACATGTTCTAAAATTCTACAACAGATCGACATCAGAGATATAGGTCTATAGTTTTGCGCATCTGCTCGACAACCCTTCTTGAAGACTGGGACTACCTGTGCTCTTTTCCAATCATTTGGAACCTTCCGTTCCTCTAGAGACTTGCAGTGGAGAAAGGAGGGGGGCCAAATCTGTGAGTATGGAGTATTTTTAATATTTTGGAAGACAAATGGTGACCTCTAGGTACCCATCAAAAAGTTCTGGTTCTAACCCTGTTAAACACCTGCATTATACCAACTTCTAAATCATTTTCATGAAAGAAAATCATGTGACAGTACTATATTTTTTCCTCTCCATGAGAGCTAGGGGGAAGGAGGGGGGCTCTTGCCTATGGGGTACTGTTACCCTTGCTTAGAACAATAAATTCATTGTATCCGCACTAGAACAACATATTTCACATATGTTCATTCTATAACTAGTTATGGTATGACCTCCTGAGGAACAAATGGACAGAATATACAAATAATCTTTAAGCTACCAAAATAAGGATGTACCAATTACAAGGACTGTTCCATGTGAACACATTTTACAAACAGTGATACACATAAGGAAATATACATTTATCAGTAGCCAATGAACATTACTGTAAATGAACATAGAACCAGATTCAGCCAAAACTTACATCTCAGTGGGAAAAACTAAATAAAAACCTAAAATAGTGTGCTATAAAATGGAATTAAGCTATACAACAAATTTCCACAAGAGATCAAGGAGAAATGTGGAACACAAACCTTCAGAAATATGCTTAAAGTTATTGTTTAGAAAAGTGTTTTATAATTTCAAGGAAATAATATATAAATTATGCTGATAATTCTGTTAATGATTAACTGCTATGATTAAGAGGCATTTTACAATATGTTCAGTACGATATTGAAATACTTTGTACAAGCATGTAACATATTAAAGCAAATAGTGTATGTATCTATTTTTGTATCTGTACTTGTATATATTCATGTACTTACATGCATTTATTGTGTAAATTTGTGTATTGACGACATCCACACAATTCATATTGTCTATGTATGGATAAATCAATAAATAAAATAAATAAATAAGTGTATCTACTGCGTTGGGACCAATATAATTCCAAATCACAAAGTGATTAGCAAGTGGAAAAGCTAAATTACACAATACCACACATTTTAATGTTTAGATCATGATATTAAAATATAAATAACACATTGGATGACTTTTAGCCAAATAGCATAAAAAATGGAAATATAGTTAATGGCTTTCTGTCATACAAATACAAAATGAAGTAACTTGTTGCGCTGTTACAGTATGGTATTGATCACAATTGCAGTGCACACATTTAAAGCCAGTGTTGGAGGGCAAACTTGACAATAAGCCTACAATGCAGATAACTCAAATGGTCTCTATAGCACATCTCTTCAAACCTTCGTCACATTCTGTGATAGCTCCTTCCATAAAATATTGCAGGCAGATATGAAGCACTGATTTGTATCACAGATGGAATTAGAGTATCATTTAGGAACAAACAGGAGCTGTATCATAATATGAGGTGACAGTCAGAGACTGCAACAGAATGCCACTACAGACAATATTGTAAAATGCTGAGGAACATCATCAGACAGGATAAGACAATGTATAACACCAAGAGAACGGAGAGCTTTCTGAACAAACTTAAGACTATAAGGTCAGTTGTGAAAGAAGTACCATGGCAGAATGTAGATGCTCAACACATTACATCTCTCTTGTGATTCAATGAAACAGTTAATGGTCAGTATGAGTTGTGCAAAATATTTAATAATCACTTCTTCAATGAAACTTCATAGCAGATTAAAATTCAAACTCAGGACCTTTACCTTTTGTGGGAAAGAGTTCTATTCACTGAGCTAGCCAACCACAACTTACAACCCATCCTCATAATTTTACTTCTGCCAATTGCTTCCAAACTTCACAGAAGTTCTGCGAAACTTGTGGGACTAACACACCTGGACGAAAGATATAGCAGAGACATGACTTAGCCACAGCCTGGGAGATGTTTCCAGGATGAATTTTCACTCTTCATTGTGGTGTGTGTTGATATGAAATTTCCTGGAAGATTAAGACTGTGTGTTGGATCGAGACTCCAACTAGGGATCTTTGCCTTTTGCGGGCAAGTGTTGTACCAACTGAGATATTCAAGCACGACTCACAACCCATCCTCACAGCTTTATTTCTGCCAGTTCCCCATCACGTACCTTCAAAAGGCACCTGCCCATGAAAGGTAAAGGCCCAGAGTTCAAATCTCTGTCTGCTACATAGTTTATTCTGGAAACATCCCCCAGGCTTTGGCTAAGCCATGTCTCCACAATGTCCTAGCTCCACATGTTTCACAGGAAAACTTCTGTCAAAATTTGGAAGATAGGAGATGAGGAACTGGTGGAAGTAAAGCTGTGAGTAATGCTTGGATAGCTCAATTGCTAGACCACTTGCCAATGAAGGGCAAAGGTCATGAGTTTGAGTCTCAACCCAGCACACAGTTTTAATCTACCAGGAAGTTTCATATTCGTGCACACTCCACTGTGGAGTGAAAATTTATTCATGTCTTCAGTAGTTGGCAAGATGAGGCAAAATTTTATTCGTGCAAGTAAATAGGTGGAACTCCTGAAAGCTGGTGTTCTGAGACAACAATAACACATGCAGCTACAGGAAACAAGCAAAGATGAAAGTGAATTAGCTATTACATCATTATACAGTAAAGACTGACAGTAAAGATGAGTGTGACAAAATTTCAAGCAGGGTTATGGAAAGTAATGCACCAACTATTAATTCTGTACTCAGTCACTTGCACGATGTTACTTTCAGGTCTGGTCAATTTCCTGACAGATTGAAACACTCTTGAGGAAACCACTTCATTAAAGGGACAAAAGAGATAATGCAGGAAATTAGTTAGCAAATTCTTTGCTACCAGTATTTTCAAACTTTTTTGAGAAAGCAATGTGTAGGAGGGTAGTGGCACACCTAAGTACATATAATTTGCTGTCAGGCTTGCAGTTTGACTTCAGGAAAGGAATATCCACAGAAAATGCTATTTACTCTTTTGTGACTGAGGCACCAGCATATCTAAATGATAGGTTGAGGGGAGTAGGTATTTTCCTTGGTTTAACAAAACCACTTGATTGTATGGACCCTGTAATGCTTTTTTGGAATGTATATCGATGATCTGCTACTAAATGTGATATATGACTGAAAAATTTTTCTCTTTGCACATGGCATTAATTTTTTTTCTTTACAGGTGAAACAAGTGATATTGTGAAAGGCATGGAGTGTAATTTAAATGATGTAGCTAATAGGGTAGTTTTTAACATCAGCACATGGCTTTCAGAGAACAGTTAATACTTTACTGCAAAAAAATATGATGCATTCAATTTCAACGAAGAACTCTTGTAAAAGAAAAATTTCATTGCCTCAAAGCAGTCATCAGTCAGGCAGTACAGTTGATTATTTTAGATTTATAGGACTGAGGGTAGATGGAAGATCTTCTTAGGAAAATCATATTCAAGATCTCGTGCAAAAACTGAATGCTACTATCTTCACATAAGAATGATCTCCACTTTTTCTGACACTGAAACATGAAGGTTTGTTTACTTTGATTACTTCCATTCTATTAATTCATATGCTGTTATATTTTCGGTTGAGTCTTTGCACTCACCAAAAATGTTTTAACTCATAAAAGGGCACTCAGACTGATCTGTCATGTCAGTTCAGGAGTTTTGTGTAGGCCATTGTTTAGGTGTCTTGGAATCATAACTGTGCCAGCTCCATATGTGTTTTTTATCATGGAAATTGTTGTTGACAGTATTGAGTCATTCAGAAGAAACTACAATATTCATTCAGTAAATACTAGATTGAAAAACTATATGCAATTTGATAACACTTCCTTAAGCACTGAACAGAAAGGAGTAAGCAATCCAGCAGGTTTAATTTCAGTATTATTGCAGCAGAGCAATGAAAGAAAGAGTGATAAACACCAAGTATTCAAACCTAAGTTCAAATGTTTCCTTGTGGCACACTCCTTCTACTCTGTGCAGGGGTTTCTCACAATACTTAAGAATGGCAGGAGTAATAAGATTTAATGTCCTGTTGATAATGAGGTCATTAGAGATGGAGCACTAGCCCAGATCATTTCAACAATGGGAAAGGAAATTATCCATACCATTTCAAAGGAACCATCTTGTCTTTTACCTGGAATAATTTTGGGAAATCACAGAAAACCTAAATCTGGATGACCGCATGCATATTTGAACCATATCCTGTGTGCTAACCACAGTGTCACCTCACTTGATCACCATACTTGAGAAATTTTATCTGCAGTATATTAATTATTTGTTTACAACATCACGTGTTTTAGTAATTTTTTAATTTTTTTCCTTGTGGCACACTCCTTCTACTCTGTGCAGGGGTTTCTCACAATACTTAAGAATGGAAGGAGTAATAAGATTTAATGTCCTGTTGATAATGAGGTCATTGGAGATGGAGCACTAGCCCAGATCATTTCAACAATGGGAAAGGAAATTATCCATACCATTTCAAAGGAACCATCTTGTCTTTTACCTGGAATAATTTTGGGAAATCACAGAAAACCTAAATCTGGATGACCGCATGCATATTTGAACCATATCCTGTGTGCTAACCACAGTGTCACCTCACTTGGTCACCATACTTGAGAAATTTTATCTGCAGTATATTATTTGTTTACAACATCACGTGTTTTAGTAATTTTTTAATTTTTTTGTTTGTAAATTTTCTAATCATCATATTATAAACTATGTTCTGCTTCATTCCTAGAACACATAGCTTCAGCTCACATGGTTCTGTGGAATATGATAGATAAACAAACAAATACAGGAATAAAATAAAACTGCACATTATTTTGAAGTTATTATCATTATGATATCAGCCAATAAATACATATCCCAACAGGCATCACAATATTCAATATTTGGTTTCTGTTGTTTTCACAAAAATTATATGCATGGATGAATAAAACATTCCATTCCCTGTCAGCCACTTTTCTCATCATTTTTACTAGTTAAATATAGTGTGAATTACGATATAACATAAGTGTAAGCCAGAGTGCTAATCTTCAATTTTTCTCTACTAATTGAAAAACTGCTCTCATATTTTAAAGATTACATATGAGGCATGACCATAAAATACTGATACTGTGACAGAGTAAATACACATGTGCCAACGATGGATGAACAATAGTTGTGAAGTGTGAAGCCTTCTCAGTTGAATGCAGCAGCTCTGGTGTCTGTAGACAAATCAGTGTGGATGTGTCTTTTGTTTGTGTAAGAGCTGTTATTTTGTTTTTCAGAAAAATGGTAAATGAAACAATAGAGCAGTGAATTGTCATGAAGTTTCACATAAAATGTGGAACAACTGCCACTGAAACCTCTTTTCTACTAAAAGAAGTGCACGATAAAGTCTATTTATCATGCACAAAAGTTTCTGAGTGGTTCAAGTGTTTCCAAGCTGCCCAAGAAGATGCTGAAGATGACTCATGATTGGGACACCCTTCAACATCGAAACAGATAAAAATATCGAAAAAGTAGGTAATGTGATTCAATCTTGCCATTGGTTGAGTATTTGATCGATTGCTGAAACTGTAGGAATTGACAAAAAATGCATAATGCAAATTTAATGTGATTAATTTAACATGAGATATATGTGTGTGAAACTGCTGTCGAAAAATCTCATGATTGAACAAAAAGAAGTTCATGGAAATGTTTCTACTGACACTTTAAATACCACTGAAAGTAATCCTCATTTCTTGGAAAGAGTGATAGCATGTGATGAAATTTGGTTTTTCACTTATGATCCAGAAACTGAGTGCCATCCTATTCACTGGAAGGGTCCAACCTCACTGAGATCGAAAAAAGCTCAAATGGGCAAATCAAGATTCAAAGTGATGACAATTGTTTTTTTTTCAATATTTGTGGATCTGTGTATCTTCACTGGGTTTCTGAAGGTCAAACTATCAATCAGCATTACTATCCTGAGGTTCTTGCCCAATTTTGTGAGAAAATAAGAAGAAAAGAGCTGAATTGTGGAAGAAAAAGTCATGGGTTCTGCGTCAAGACAATGCATCGGCTCATACTGCACTATCTGTTAAGAGGTTTCTAGAAAAGTACAGCATCCCACTGTTAGACCACTCACTTAACGCACCTGACCTAAAACCATGTGACTTTTATCTACTCCCCAAAGTCAAATTGGCTTTAAAAGGAACAAGATTTCAGTCCACTGAAGCAGTGAAAGAAAAAACAGCATGCTTCATCAAAGAGCTCACAGAGGAAGTCTTCCATAACTGCTTTATCAATGGAAAATTCACATGGAGTATTATAGGGATACAAAAGGGATTTATATTGAGGGTGAAAATAACTAAATATGTATATTTTTGAAACATTTTACAGCAATAGTCCCATTATTTTATGGCCACATCTCATATATCACTTATTATTTTAAGTTTGGATTTTTTTGTGGCTATTGCTATTTTTAGTTATCATCATATAATATTTTGTCATATGTTCCAGGTGATCTGGAAATGTTCTACAGAAATTGTTACACATATGGAAATTATATTTACAGCAAAGAGATGAAAAGAGTAAATAATGAAGAAAAATACAAATGCAGTTCAAGATTATGTAACACTAGAACAAGAATACAACTGGCTTTCTTACCTGTTCTTTTCTGTGGCTCTGTGATAATCATCCTATTCTTAACTGCGCTCATGTGAAGTGTTTAATAGTTATCATGACCGACAAAACCTCAGGGAGTCATTCATTTAAAGTTAAAAAAAAAAAAAAAAAATCCAGCAGCAGCGGTATTAATAATTGATTAGTCACAGAAATTTTGCTATTAATTTTCATGTTATTTATCTATGAATGTGCATTTGAATACTTTGTTATTTATATTCATACAACTCATTATGGAGAGTTGGCGATCTTAAAATGTATATCACACCATAATTGAATAAACATGTATTTACAAGATCATATTACAAGTGAATCCCTTAAGAAAAGATATATGAAAATACATCAATCCAAATGAGTAAAGAGTTATATGAAACATGTCACACAAGAAATTATTTTATTTTATCAAGACAGGGAGAGAAAAACAATAGTGGTCTTAGCCCACTGTTGCCTGCATCAAAACTGAGTTTATTGTGTGGTTTTGCTCCCTGTGATTCTAGTAAAGTCAACTGGCACCCCTAAAAAGTAGTAGCCTAATCTTTACCAGTTAATTATTAGACACAATTTCTTCATGATTTAATAGCTCAAAAAGTCTGTGTCTTTTGCCGTCCAACACTGTTTCTTGTTGCAGTCCAGGATCACAGATGGTCTCTTGAAACACGGCTTTGACATCACTAGCTTGCCATGTTTTTGTTTTTGAATCATAGTCCAATATTCTATGTACTGCCTCGCAATCCAGCTATGTAGTTTTGACTTTACCATCACTCAACGATGGTTAGGACGAATTCCTGTCCAGTAAATGGAGTCATCACACCTGTCCTTGCTGGTCTATCAGCTTGTCATCACCACTAATTTCTGAGTGACAAGGGACCCAGAGAAGTTTCACCTTGTTGCTTTCCCCTAGTCTCACAAGGGCTTCATTGTATTTTACAATGATCTTTTTATATCATTGCAGGGATTGATAGAGATTTCAGATTTGCTGTGCTATCTGAATAAATGTAGATGCTAAAATCCTTGTATCACCTCCATTGCACTCTTGCACTCTTTGATAGCGAATTTTTTTCAGCTGGAATGGTGTGGCTAACTTCGCTAGAGAGATTACTTTCTCTATTGTAGGCTGTACCCCATATACTCTGGCCTCAGTGGCTTCATTTGGTTTTGACCCATTGGTAAACAGACAATGTCTCTTGAACTGTGTCATTGTTTGTGCTTCCACTGCTTCCTTCATTCAATTGTTGTGCTGAAAGGTTTATTTAAGAAGCTGGAAGTTGCCCTACCTTGATTGTAATATGATGGTCTAATGAGGGTATGTCAGGCATGGTCTCTATCCCAGCAGTGGGTGCGCTGCTAATTCCACCTATTACAGGTAGGCAGGCCAGTCTCTGCACCTTACCAAGCTCCTTAGCAGCTACCTTCTGTTCTGCTTTATTCCATTATACTGTAGCTACATAAATTATCATAGGTCTTATTACACTGGTGTACATCCAGTATGTACAACTGAGATGTAGACTCCATATGCCCTTCTAGTGCTAAGAATACTACCTTTTGCCATGAAACATGATAGTTTTGCATTTGGGGTTACACCTAGATATTTCAGTAACCCCTTTTACTGGTCGAGTTTCATTGAAGGGCTTGAGATTCCAACATATGTGCTTGATATGCTTCCTCATAAATGGTACTACAGCTGTTTTCTTGGGACTGATCCTCAGATCCTGTTTTCTGCACTATTTTTGCGCAATGTCCAGTGCACAACATGCCACTGTTATAACAATATTAGAAAATTTGTAAAGTATTAGTACCTACATCTACATATATATCTACATCTTACCTACATGATTTCTCTAAAAACTAACTAAACTCCACCTGAACAGGGCATGAAGGCCCAACAGTACTGACCAGAGGCCGTGTCATCCTCAGCCCACAGGCATCACTGGATGTGGATATGGAGGGGCATGTGGTCAGCACACTGCTCTCCCGGCTGTATGATAATTTACGAGACTGGAGTCACTACTTGTCAATCAAGTAGCTCCCCAGTTTACCTCACAAGGGCTGAGTGCACCTCACCGGCTAACAGTGCTCAGCAGACTGGAAGACTGGATGTTCACCCATCCAAGATCTAGCCCAGTCCGGCAGCACTTAACTTCAGTGATCTGATGGGGACCAATGTTATCACTGCGGCAAGACAGTTGGCCATGATTACAATTCACATTTAAGTGCCTGGCTTGAACTCATCAAACCACCTTAAAACTATTTCTCTACTATTCTACCCTCAAACAGCATGCAGAAAAAACAAACAACTAAATCTTCCCATGCGAGCTCTGACCTCTCTTATTTTATTATGATGATCATTTCTCCCTGTGCAGTGGGCACCAACAATATATTTTTTGCATTTGGAGGATTTGGTGATTCATGAGAAGATATGGTTGCAACAAAAAAACAACTTCATTTTAATGATCGCCATCCCAATTTGTGTGCCATATCTGTGGCAATGACTATGACTAAATAATCTGCATATCCTTGGCAAAAGTAGTCTTCAGTATTTAGCTCTTCAGTGAGTTCATTCACCACTAAGTTCCGCAGTAGTGGGGACAAAACCCCTTCCTGTGGACACCTGCTGATGGTGTAGATCACTATTTTCTCATTTGTCATGGTGGTTTCTATCTTTGTTCTATTAGCATGGTCTTAATCCACCTGCATATGGTGGACAGAATGTTGTGCTTTTCTGCTGTTATATGTGAATTTGAAGGTCAAACTGCTAAAAGCCTCCCTCAATATACATGAAGATGTGGGGAGGTTTTTACACCTTCCCAAGTTGGTGTTCTGCTGTTTCACATGATTTTTTGGTTCATATGTGTGTTTGTTTACATTTAAAGGACCTCATCTAACCCATTTCCTTTGGTGTAATCAGTTCTCCTTGGCTTTGGAATGAATACAACTCTTACAGTCCTCCAAGCATCAGGAATAATTTCTGCAGCTAGGCTGATTCTAAACAGTCTACATAGGTTTCTAATTAAACTCTCTCCTGCTTGTTGCAATAGAGCTGGAAAGATTCCATCTGGACCTAGCGATGTCTCTCATGGCCAGATATCCTGGACTGTGTTATATGACTGAGTGCATTGAGGGAAATGAGTCCTGAGGAGCACATCCAGTTTCTCATCCACAATCCTTGGATACCCACCATCCTTCCTTAGAGTACCTTTTATTTAGTATTCTGGTGTCAATTTAGTGAAGGCTGCCACAAATAGCTATACTTTCCACTTGCTCTCATAACACCTTCTAGGATGATAGTTCTGCTGGCTTCATCACAAGGCTGTATTTGGCAAGGGCTATTTGTATGCACCCATCAACCACAGGGCATCAAGTTGGTGGCCATAGTAACAGGACAGACCCCCTGATATGTCTGAGCTATCCAAAGGCAAGATGTACCATCCACCCGATGTCTAGCGGGCAGCTGTCACCATCTGCCAATTATATGCTGAGATCTGGGGTATGGAGCTCCCTGCTGTCAGTTACTCTGATTGCAGACTGCAGTGCAAGTCAGACCATAAGACTTTAGCCATAACTGCCAGCCTTCTCTGCCACGAACAAATCAACTCAGCTGTGCTAGACTTCATATGAACCATAGATCACTGCCTGGCTGTGCCCACAGGATATGGAAGCTTATCCATCTCCAGTTGACACTACCACGTAAGCGCACCTTGCCAGAGTTGTGGTGAAGACCTTAATGGCAGCGAAGGTGCAGAAGATGGATTTTAGAATGGTGGAGCTGGTGAAGTACGCAACCTGTTGCCCAAGCCTACAATGGACAGAGGGAGCAACAATCCCAAATGTTAGTTGCGGTACCCCAGCACCATTTGTTCCACATGTCAAAGGTACCTGAATCAGTAAAAATCAAGGCTAACAACCTTTTCTTATTTTGGGAATTCAGGGATGGCTCTTGATTGCATGCTCTATAGAATCTACAGCTTTAAATGACAAAATGGAAATTCCACACAATGGTTGCACTACCACGGTTGGTAACTGCAATGAGAAATCTGCTTCTTACATCTTGTCATATATTTTGATCTAGGATTTTAGGGTGTCCCAGTATTTGCAGTGAAGAAGAAATGGAACATACAAAAATGCCTTCTAAGTTTAAGTTCAAGAAAGGAACATTAAATGAAAATTCTCTTCTGAAAATTGGAATCCAAAAGGAATTGGAATTACTTCTACAGAAGAAGCATACACAACTTTTACAGTCCAAGAAATGAGATCCATACATGAGAATGTAGTACACAACATTAGAATAGCAAGAATAATGGAATACATTCCAGTGTTTGGAACAGCATTTATGTAAACAAAAAAAGTAAATAATATAACAGATTTTAAAACAAAATCAGAATCAAGCCCATGTCAGCAATATAGGTACGGTACACGTAAGTACCAACAAAAATGGCAAAAGACTGAGCAATGTATCTAAAATATTCCAGTTAAAACTGATGTCCACATATTTTTGCTAACTGCCAAGAGAAGCCAGAACTTCGGTATCTCTACATCCAAATCTAGGAGAATTTTCAATGGACCACATGGCCATATCTGAAAGGAATATCAAGGAAATTATTAACAATATTATGAAAATGATAGCTGCAACTCACCGCATAGTAGAGATGATGAGTTACAGATAGGCTCATCAAAAGTTATTAATGTTACAGTGAACTGGCTGTTTTGGCCGAGTGGTTCTAGGCGCTTCAGTCCAGAACCGTGCAGCTGCTACGGTCACAGGTTCAAATCCTGCCTCTAGCATGGATGTGTGTGACATCCTTCGGTTAGTTAGGTTTAAGTAGTTCTAAGTCTAGCGGACTGATGACCTTAGAAGTTAAGTCCCATTGTGCTTAGAGCCATTTGAATCATTTTTTTGTTAAAGTGAGCACAAACAGGGAATTTGATTTGGCTCAGTGTTCCTTTAAGGTTAAACCAATATTTCTTGCACCAGTAACAAGAAAGAAAACCCATAAAGTAACCAGATGCAACTCTAATAGAGCAAGTATTTGTAAAAAAAAGTGCAGAAAAATTTCCAGAAGAAACTGAGACAACTAATAAAGGCGAGTGTCATGAATTACAGCTGGAAATTACTAAAGCAGCACAGAAAACGTTAGAATTGGCCCAAATGAAAAGCAAGCATGGTGGAATTAGGAAGTTGAAGAAGTAGGAGAACAAATAACTCAAAAATGGGGACCTTAAAAAAGAATAATTCAGACAATAAAGAAAATAAATAAAATATTGTAAGTAATGCAGAAAATCAAAAGAACCTGTGGTGACATCAGTTCCTGTGCAAATAGCCAATGGAAGAGATGGAAGATGAATCACTGGTTTGTTAGAGAGTCTTTATTATCCTTTTTTTTTTTTTTCCAAATCATGGCTCCTGCTATGCCGCAACTTGGAGACACTGATGTAAATTGGCAAGACTCCTATTCAATGGCCCATTTTAGTTAAGTTGAACTACCACCATTCTGACCTAATCACAGCCACTGATGTAGTTCATATACATAGACTATATATTTCAGCAACACGGAATGCGCACCAGTGATGACAAGTACGTAATTGCAGTTGCACATTTAGAAGGGGTAGTGACAGAAGAAACAGATGTTCTACTGCAATGTTGCTACATGTCGCTAACGGAAGTGCTCATACAATGCTGCAAATTTCTGTTGGAGTTTTGGCTGCAGAAATCTTTTAACGATGAGCAATTAAGCAACAGATCCCATCTCAAATGTTGTGAGCTTTAGGTGCTTTAACTGGCCCTGATCTGCTGCCTGAACAGTCACTACAGTGGTATAGTACATGACAGCAATCTTTTTGGCCACATACTTCAAGAATATCCAGCACTTATCCATCCAGTTGCCACCAACAGGAAGTGTCAGCACTCAACATTGCTCCATATCCGAACATCACCTGGCCCACCAGCTGCAGCTTGCCCACGGAGGCTTCCACCGGATAAGCTCTTGGCAATGAAGTGGGGTTTGAGGAGCTGTTGAAAGCAGGTATTGTGACTAGATAAGAGAGTTCTTGGGCATCACCACTACACATGGTGTGCAAAAAATGACAGCTCCTGGTGATTATGTGGGGATTACAGGGTACTCCATGCCTTACATGACTGACTTCAACAGCGCCATCACTCACACTCAGTTGTTTAGTGTAATCAATTGTGCAAAGGCATTTTTACAAATTCCGATGGCACCAGAGAACATATGGGAAACCACTTTTGGACTTTTCTAGTGCAGATTCATTCCTTTTGGACTGAGAAATGCAGCACAGGCATGGCGGTATTTTGCACATGAAGTGTTGTGCAGGTTGCCATTCCTGTTCTGCTGCATGGGTGATATCCTCATGTTTCCACCTACAGTTGAGGAGCATATGACACACTTGTGGCAGCTTTTTCAGCACTTACAGGAGTATGGCATAGTCATTAATAATACAGAGTGTTTTTGGAAAATGATAAGTGAAATTTTTGAGATATGTAGTCTTGTCAGCTGATCTGTCATCTTTTCCAGACATGTAGCAGCAGTGCAAGATATCCCTTTGCCAACAACCTACAGAGGATTGCACAGATTTACTACTGGTGACACCTTCCGGGGCTGGCAAGTCAGCATTTACTGTGGAGCTCTCAGGCAAGCATACAACTAATAGTCAGAAGATACCTTGAACCCCTGGAATGAAGCAGCATTTCATAAAGTCAGTCTTTGTTTGCCTCAAGTTGCACAACTAGCTTACCTGTGCATTAGTGGCCAATTTGCTTTCATGGTGGACATAAGTCAAAATGTGATCAGCACAGCACTGCAACAGAGTGTGGATGGTCGATGGCAACCACTCACCTTTTATTCACAGAGCCCTATGCTGCAGCAGAAGAAATGGAGTGCTATCAATCATGAATTGTTGATGATCTGTGTGACCATTACATATTTCCAACCATGTGTGGAACAAGAACTTTTTATAGTTTTTGCTAAGCACAAACCATTAACTTGTTTCTTCCAATGCAAAGTGGATCATGCTTCACAGTGGTAATGTAGTTAAGTGGAATATATAGCTCAATTTACGATCAGTGTACATCACATTGCAGGCAGAAACAACATTGTTGCAGACTGTCTGTTGTGAAACTGTGCCAGCCTGTAAGTGGTACTGCGGACTGGGATAGTGACCAAGCAACAAGAGGACTCAGTGCAACAAGACTTGCTGCTGAGTGAACATACAGTCCTGTAGCTGCAACATATTTCTGCTCCACATTGTGTCATGATTATCTGGTGCAATGCATCCTAGGACAACAGGACAAACAATGTCTGTACACAAACTGCATATTGGCTTCTGTCTCGGGTTCTTCGGCTGATGTTCATCTGATGATTTTACTGATGTTTCTCCAGCACAAATGGCTGGCATTGTCAGAGCTTCATCCTCCATTGCTCGCAGTGGAGGGTGAAGTTTTGACAATGCCAGCCACTCATGCTGGTGAAACGTCAGTAAAATCATCAGATGGACATTGGCCGTAGAACCCGAGACAGAAGCTAATAGGCAGTTAACAAGTGGCCAGAAAAGCTTTAACAATTTTGTAATGTCTGTACACTCTGGCAGAATTTTGGCACATAGTATTCTAACTATTGCATAATCTGTGTTCAACCTCTCAGGGTTGTATTCAGGATAAGAAAACAGTGTGGGATTGTAATTAATATGTAGCACTCCAGTTTAGAAAAAGAAACTTTATCAGTTTATTGTGCTGCTGTGCATGCTGTATGCAGAAGCATGAGGAGATGGCCACAGTTCACGTATAGCTGAATGTGCTTTTGGATACAGTCAGTCACCTTCAGGCTGTCTTCTTGGGGTGTGACAACCGCAGAGGATCTGGCACATTGCATGGGACACCTTAGGTGTCGCATGTGTTGCCCATGAGCTCTGCTTCTGAGGCACTTCCTAGTGTACCCAACATTGTGGATCTGCCCTCACAGCAGGGTGAGTGGTGTGTGGTAATGCATTCACATCATTCAAGGCAGAGGGCCAGTGTGGAGATTGGCCACCTGACATCACCCATTCACCCTGTGAGTGGACAAGTGGCTGGTCTTTCAGCGGGGTCTGAGCAGGCACATGGGGGAGGGTTACTGGTTATTGGGAGCTCCAGTGTTCTACGTGTTATGAAGCTTCTCAGATAGACAGTGTTCAGGGCTTGAAAGAAAGTCAATGTGTGTTTGGTATGTCTCTTGGGAGGACTCATCTGTGACGTGGAGGTGGCCTTGCCTGTGGCTATTGGGTTTGCAGGTAGCAGTTGCCTACAAGTGTTGGCTCGCATCGGCACCAACAATGCCTGTCAAATGGGTTCTGAGGCCATTCTCTGTTCATACAGGCAGCTGGCAGAGGTGGTGAAAACTACAGGCCTTGCACACAGGGTGCAAGCAGAGCTCACAATCTGTAGCATTGTTCCCAGAGTTAATCAGGGTCCTTTGGTTTGGAGCCGAGGAAGGCTCTCAACCAAACGCTTCATTGACATTGCGATGGTCTTGGTTGCAGATTCCTAGACCTGCGTTATCATGTGGGGATTTGTAGGACTCGCCATGATAGATAAGGGGTGCACTACTCAAAGGAAGCAGCTACTTGTGTTGCAGAGTATTTGTGGAGGGCACATGAGGGTTTTTTACGCTATACAGTAGTTTGAGGTTCTCTGATGAACATTCACCAGTTGATATGGCAGAAAGGGAAGTCAGATCACGTTCAGAGCAAAGACACTTCAACTGTGAAAATTTTATCAGTAAACTCTTGAAGTATTTATACTAAAGTTCCCAAATTTACCACCCTCCAGGACTGTTCTTGTGCTCAAATCTTTCTTGGGACCGAGAGCTGGCTGAAACCTGAGATGGAAAGCTCTGAGATAATTAGCGAGTTGTGGAATGTATACAGTAAAGACAGATTAGAGGCCATAGGGTGAGAAGTGTTCGTTGCAGTTGAAGAAAATATTGCCTCTATTGAAGTAAAAAAAAAAAAAAATTATGGCTCTAAGCACTATGGGACTTAAAATCTGAGGCCATCAGTCCCCTGGACTTAGATCTACTTAAACCTAACTAACCTAAGGACATCACACACATCCATGCCTGAGGCAGGATTCGGACCTGTGACTGTAGCAGCAGCGCGGTTCCTGACTGAAGCGCCTAGAACTGCTCAGCCACAACGGCCAGCATTGAAGTTGAAGTTAAGTGTGACAGTAAAGTTATCTGGTCATGTATAACATGTGTAGGTCAAACAAAGTTAATTATCAGATGTTTCTACCGGCCATCTGATTCCACTGTGACAGTTCTAGGGTCATTCAAAGATAGCCTATGGTCAACAGCGCGGAAATACTGAGATCATGCAATACAGACAGTTACGCAAATTACTTTTGAACATATTTTCTGAAAGCTGTCTTGAGCAGCTGACTCAGCAGCTGACACAGTGGAAATATCTTAGGCCTTGTAGCTATGAATAGGCCACACCTTATCAAAAGTAACAGTATAGAAACAGGGATTAGCAATCATGATGTCATTATAGCAACTATGATTACAAAAGTCAATAAATCAGTCAAGAAGACTAGGAGAGTGTTTCTGCTTGACAGAGCAGATAAGTAGTTGTTAACATCTCACTTCGACAGTGAACTGACATCACTTAGCTCCAGTGAGATGGACATAGAAGAATTATGGGCAAAGTTTAAGCAGACTGTAAATCATGGTCTGGAGAGTTATGTGCCTAGTAGGTAGATAAGAGATGCGAAAGACCCACCGTGGTTTAATAATGACATTCATTAGATGCCAAGAGAGCAGAGGCTGTCGCACTCATGGTTCAAAAGGGAATGCACAAATAATGACAAGCAAAGGTTAGCAGAGCTTCATGCGTCTGTGAAAAGATCTATACACAAAACATACAATAACTACCACCGTCATACCTTAGCAATAGATCTGGCACAGAACCTGAGAAAATTCTGGTTGTATGTAAAATTGCTAAGTGGGTCTAGGGCTTCCAGTCAGTCCCTTGTTGACCAGTCTGGTGTTACACTTAAAGATAGCAAAATGAAAGCTGAAGTCTTAAATTTCATGTTCAAGAAATTGTTCACACAGGAAAGTCATAGAAACATACCATCATTTGACCATCGGACAGGCTCCCAAATTGATGAAATACTAATAATCATCCCTGGAATAGAGAAACAGCTGAAAGAATTGAAAGCAAATAAATCACCAGGTCCAGATGGAATCTCAATTCAGTTTTACAAAGAGTACTTTATGGTACTGACTTCTTACCTAGCTTACATTTATCATGAATCTCTCACCCAGCACAAAGCTCCAAGTGACTGGAAAAAACTGCTGGTTACTCCTGTATATAAGAATGGTAAAAGAAAGCAGCCACAAATTTACAGACCAATATTCCCAGCTTTGGTTTGCTGCAGAATCCTTGAACATATTGTCAGTTCAAATATAATAAACTTTCTTGAGTCTGGGAAGCTTATGTTCATGAATCAGCATGGTTTTAGAAACCATCGTTCATGTGAAACTCAGTGTGGCCTTTCCTCACATGATATACTGTCAGATATGGATGGAGGGCAACAGGCAGATTGCATATTTCTAGATTTTCAGCAAGCATTTGAAATGGTACGCCATTGCAGGCTGTTAATGAAGGTACAAGCATATGGAATAAGTTCACAGATATGTGAGTTGCTCAAAGACTTCTTAAGTAATACAACCCAGTTGTTGTCCTCAACAGCATATGTTCATCAGAGACAAGGTTATTATCAGCAGCGCCCCAGGGAAGTGTGATAGGACCACTGTTATTCTCTATATACATAAATGATTTAGTGGGCAGCAATCTGTTGCTGTTTGCTGATGATTCTGTCGTATACCGTAAAGTTTCAAAGTTGAGTGACTGTAGGAAGATACAAGATGACTCAGACAAAATTTCTAGTTGGTGTGATGAATGACAGCTAGCTCTAAATGTGGAAAAATGTAAGTTGATGTGGATGGGTAGGAAGAACAAACCTGTAATGTTTGGATACAGTGTTAGTAGTGTCCCACTTGACACTGTGAAGTTGTTTAAATATCTGTGCGTAATGCTGCAAAGCGATATGAAATGGAAAGAAAATGTGAGAACTGTGGTAGGGAAGGCGAATGGTTGACTTCAGTTTATTGGGAGAATTTTAGGAAAGTGTGGTTCACATGTAAGGCAGGATATATACAGGACATTGGTGCAACCTGTTCTTGAGTACTACTCAAGTCTTTGGGATCCTTACCAAGTCGGACTGAAGACAGATATCGAAGCAATTCAGAGACAGGCTGCTTGATTTGTTATCAGTAGATTCTAACTACACATAAGTGTTATGAATATGCTTCGGGAACTAAAATGGGAATCACTGGAGGGAAGGCAACATCCTTTTTGAGGAAAGATATTGATGAAATTTAGAGAACTGACATTTGAAGCTTACTGCCAAATGATTCTACTGCCTCCAGTATACATTGTGTATAAGGACCACAAAAATAAGATACAAAAAAATTAGGTCTCATATGGAGGCATATAAACAGTCGTTTTTTCTTTGTTCTGTTTGTGAGTGGAACAGGGGAGGGAATGACTAGTAGGGGTACATGGTACCATCTGCCACACACTGTATGGTGGATTATGGTGTATCTATGTATCTATGTAGATGTAGATGTAGGTTTGTTCATGGGGATTATATGATGAGTACTGCCAGGGGTGAGAGAAGGTAATTCCAGTTGCCTCACACCAATCATAAAGGAGAAGGGAATATACAAAGGTAAACGATCTAAGCCATTTAGTGTCTGCTGCAGGGGCAGCTCAGAACAGACGAGAGAGACATTTTTTGGTTGCAGCTCCAAGAGCCCTTAATCTCATATGTCCTTGCTGATGACAGTTAACTCTTTTCCAGTCTGAACCAATGAATTTGTAGCAACAGCAGAAAAGTGACAGACGAAAAAGATGGAATCTTTCTCAAATTTAAATAATAAAAATTACTTATGTTCAGAGTTTGGGGCACCTTGTTCATCTCATACCCTCTCTCTGAAAGATTTCACCAAAGATTAATTTGACATCGGAATGGGATCTTAAATGTAGGGATGATAATATTTTAATTTCATTTAACAACTGAAATATTGGAATGTCAATGACTACAGTTGTCGACACAGGACTGTGATGGCAGTGGCATTGCAAAGCTAGATAAAGCCGATTTCAGAGACAGTGTTAAGGAGTACAAGCAACTGAAACAGTTGAATGCGAAGGATTAGGACATAATATAAAAATAATCAATAGATGTTTACAAGTTGGGTTTAATAAAGGAAAGTGAATGGTTTATAGCATTAATACAGGTGGTAAAAGACCCAGTGTGATTTTTAATAAAATGGGGGCACATGACATTGAAAAGCACGTCTTCAAAGTAACGTTGTTCCTATTTAACTGACGAAAGAAATGTTGCAAAACTGAAAATATATTAATGTATGGAAGGCAACAAGTCAATTAGGTGATTAAATCTTTCTTTCCATCGACCAGAAAGATGCATGAAATTAAATATATTTAACGAACAAAAATATAAAATGACAACTGCAAAACATGATGCTTCTCATTGCATGGATGCATCTTATAAACAAATGATAAATTATTTACAATAAACATCTGAAAGATGATTCAATTACTCTTTGTTCTGGAAGCTTATAGAACAATCGATGACTCGAATTAATAATTTATCACCTTCTGTTTCTTATATTTTATATATTTCCAAAATATTCATTGTTAATTACCCATAGAAAATCTTTGCAGTTATTATCAAAGTAAAATTTGTTTATGAAAGTAACAAGATAAATTACATAATTTTCAAAATTATGGATGTTATGCCGTTCCATTGCTTTGACATGATACTGATGATATTGATTGGTAAATTAATTAAAAATAATTCACAATTCTCATGAACAAGTTTAAAATGATTTTACAAAACAAGTATAAAAATGTGGTTGTATTTATATGTTCTTACTGACAGTTATTGGAAAACCAGTTTTCACTGTGTAACCTGGTAGCATATGAAACTATCAATATGTAATTGGTAAAACATATACAAAAACCAAAACTGCACCAGAGTGAGTGCAAATAAACTTTTTAAATGTCCAAAAACGTGAATAACGTACTTCACAATCTAAAACAGATGTAAACATGGAAAAAACCATGTGGGATCATAGACTTACATAATTGAAGAGATGTTCTAAAAGATCTTGGGTTATCACTATATTCCATCCTTGACTGCGAGGTTGCTAAAGGCCAACGATGTTTATGGCATTAGGCACCCCACATATTGTCTACAAAACAACCATTATACTGGCTGCTAATGGCAACAGGGGGTGGGGCTGGAGATATCTAATGGTGAGCATGATGCTATGGGGAGTAGTTGAAATGCTTAGTTGACGAGTAACTCACAAAAGTACTACAATGTTAGTGGTGCTGATACAAAGCAGAGCAATGATAAACATGCAAACATTGCATTATATCTACAACAACAGTTACTGAAGTTGACATTTCATCAGAAAATAAACTAAGGAAGTTCACAGAGTGGAAAAGAAGTAGCAGTTGAAATGTTAGCGATTCTGCAAGATGCGTCAGTGGAATGTGTGGTGTCGTATACACTTGACTGTGTGTACAATGTACATGAACAAGTGAAAGTAATATTGAAACAAGTGTCAAGCTATGTAGTTCATCATCCTTGTTGAACAGAGAGCCACAGGTCCCATCTCCAGTGAAACAAAGTAAAGGACAATTTTTCTCCAAGGAGTGGGTACTAAACATATTTAAATGCATGGAAGATCATCCACAGCACAGTAAAAAAACAATTATGAACAGATTTTGAATATGTTAGCAGAAATATGACTGTGTAGCACATAAGAAAAACTATGGATATTCCAGGGAAGAAATGTGCACTTGTTACAAAAAGTGGTGTTTGCGCATTTCAAGAATGCTCAATACAGTTTACAAAATATGCATCACCTACAATGTTACACACAGCAAATTGCATGTGCCTTAGATTAAAGTGAATTCAAGGGAAGTGGTGAATGGTTGCATAATTTAAAACAGTGCTACAGATTTGGGAGATGTAAAATAACAAAATTTCAAATGAAGTGTCAACTTGATGATGCAAAACAACTTGTGGACTCTGCCCAAAAATTTGTCGATGAGATAAAGAAACTTATCCAATCATTCAGTGAAGAATTTATTTTTAGCTCCGACCAATTGGGATTTGAAGAGGAAATGCATATGAAGGTACCCTAGAAATTAGAGTTACCAAGACAGCTGTATCAAGATCAACTAGTATCACTGCGTTAATGCATCCATCTACAATTATGACAACCGTTAATCTAGATGATAAAGTTATTTATTGTGCTGTGAGACACTGAAAGTGCACTACCCCTTATGATTCTTTCTTGTGTGCATGATTTTGCAAGGGCAGTGGGGAATATTTACGTCACATAAAGCAAGAGTGAGGCATAAGAGAACTACAACTGTGGCATGAACGCTGCTTTTGGCCAATAGGTGGTCAAAATTAATTTCTTTTGCTTTATTCCTGATCTGCATATAAACATCATACTCGTTTAGGGCAAACTATCCTTCCTGAACTGCATATGACTTTGCAATTCATACATCCTGGAACCACTGGACATATTCAGCCTCTGGATATTTGTTTCTTCCTTGCCTACAAAACATACACTATGTGATGAAAAGTATTCAGACACTCCCAAAAAAATACGTTTTTCATATTAGGTGCATTGTGCTGCTGCCTACTGACAGGTACTCAATATCTGCGACCTCAGTAGTCATTAGACATCGTGAGAGAGCAGAACTGGGTGCTCTGTTCAACTCACAGACTTTGAATGTGGTCAGGTGATTGGGTGTCACTTGTGTCATATGACTGTACACAAGACTTCCACACTCCTAAACATCCCTAGGTCCACTGTTTCCAATGTAATAGTGAAATGGAAATGTGAAGGAATATGTACAGCACAAAAGCATACAGGCCAACCTCATCTGTTGACTGACAGAGACCGCCAACAGCTGAAGAGGTTCATAATATGTAATAGGCAGACATCTCTCCAGGCTATCACACAGGAATTTCAAACTGCATCAGGATCCATTGCAAGTACTATGACAGTTAGGCGGGAGGTGTGAAAACTTGAATTTCATGGTCAAGCGGCTGCTCATAAGCCACACATCACATCTAAATCTACGTGATTACTCCGCTATTTACAATTAAGTGCAGTGGGTTCAATGAACCACCTCCAAGCTGTCTCTCTACTGTTCCACTCTCGAACGGCTGGTGGAAAAAATGAGCACTTAAATTTTTCTGTGGGAGCCCTGATTTCTCTTATTTTATCATGATGATCATTTCTCCCTATGTAGGTGGGTGCCAACAGAATGTTTTCACTATTGGAGGAGAAAACTGGTGATTGTAATTTCATGAGAAGATCCCGTAGAAGATAGTGTTTGGGAAGCACAAGGGAAAGTAACAGAACTGCAGTAGGCAACAACGCAACAAACTGTAAGATGTCAGCTAGGGGTAAATTTTTTTTCACCAGAGCAGTATTTAGAGGGTCTAAGGAAAGTACACAAGGGACTATCACCACAGTAGGGGTTGGGTTTAGAACCTGGGCACAAAAAGTTATCTTTTTTTAGAAACTGATCACAAAAAGTTACCTTTTTATTTCAAGGTAGCCACAGTATCGATGAGAACTGATGTAGCAAAAGTTTACATTTCCATTTCTATACCAGTAATAGGGAAACAAGCACTTTACAGCTGCTACATAGTTCATGTATATCCTGTCAAGTGTGAGATATTGAAGAAGTTTGTAAGTGTAAAAATGCAGTGACTATTTTTAATTGCAAAAGACAAGGGAAGATGTGTAGAAAAGGAGGAAGCAAAGTTACAAAAATCCTACCAAGGGGAAATCACAGTGTGTGCAAACATGGTGATAAGAGGGGGGCAGAATTCCTGCATAGTGAAACTGCTAATGGGACAAAAGGAGGCAAGAGGACGCAATAAAAAAGTGACTGAGCCAGAATTGCACTTTCAGCAGGTCAAAGTGTATTGGTTGTACTCTACTTTTGACAACATGGTAGTAGTGGCTAGTTTTTTTTTTTTTTTTTTTTTTTTTTGAGCAAGGGAAGCTTACATCAGCAAAGATACTAGAATTAAAGAGAAGTGGTTTGTTATTGAATGAAACAGTGTGCGAGGTAATAAGGCCTACTTTCCATCTACCTGCTGCAATTTCAGGGAAAACTCACCTAATTGTTTCCCAGCCTCATTTGTATTGGCCAGAGAAGTCCATGGAAATGTTACCTGCCACAAATCTAACCAGCTTCAATCGAACTATAGGGCAATCATTAATAAACACTCTTCTGAATCAGCAAGAGGGGTGAGTCTCCCTGGAAACTTGTTGAAGCATGTAAATTTATATTGGGAAAATCAGTACTGGAAAGAGACAATGCTGACGACTGTCACACCAACCACTGCAGTGGCACTTTTTCTGCTAAACATAGTCCTTGTTTTGGTACACTGAAGATAAAGTGCAAGACTGAGTTTCGAACCAGTCATTGTTCAGATTCTAGTGGACTGGATACTCCAAGCATAAAACCAACAGAAGGAAGATGAACAAACAGTGGGTTAGTATTTAGGATAAATGATCGATTTTAGCTAGTAAGTTTGGAACAGAAAGTTAGATGTTATTTTACAAGACTCCTAGTAATGAGAAAAGTTCCATAGCATTTGAGTTAAGGAGCAAGGCAAGAATCCCTGTAGAAATGTGAAAGATTTAGTGATAGGGTTAAGGAAACCAATTGTTACAATAAATCTTTAGAGGTGACACAGGGCCAGGAAGGCCAGTCACCAGGAGCACCAGTATAGAGATAACATAGTTTGATCAAACTGAGGTATCATGTCTTGATAAAGAGAGGGCAAAGTAGTGTATCAACCATATTTTATCTAAACGTATGCCAGAGTGGAAGTGAATTGAAACAGAGCCAGCTGCAGGCAGGCAAACATATTATGTGTTGCAAAGCAGAGCCAGGTGGGTGCAGTACAGCAACAGCCAATGCTGCAATACGCTAGTGGAAGAACGTAAGTCTTTCCTCACTTGCCACCATGGAAGTGTTTATAGTATGCACCTTAAGCCCTACATGAACATAGTCTCAAGTGTATAAGTACTCAGCCACTCATGTACTAAAATACTATCCTCTCAGTATCACAGCTTATATCATGAGTCTGTGATGCTCAGAGCAACATCCTGGAATGCAGTACAGTGTCCACTGTTCAATCACAGGATGGGGCAACCTGCCCTGAGTCATGAGAGAGCCACCTTCAGAGTAGAGAGCTGCCCACCCACTGGAGGGAGGTCCTGATCAGCCCATTGGTACTGTCAGCTGCAATGCTGTGCTGTTGTCTTCATGGTCGCAGCTAGAGATATTGCTGACAGTGGCATTTGAGTAATGCCACAATTGGCCCTGCTCTTTGCGCTGTCAGCACTGCTGGACGTCTATGGTTGCGCATGAGAGGCAACTGGACACCTCCACCACGGTGTTCTTGGTGTAATATGGCTGAGGACCAAAACAAAGATTTTAATTAAATAAATCTACTGTTAGCCTGATATATCATTTCACTCTCCATGGATAACAATCAAAGGGTCATCTCACAACACACTACTTTCAAATGAGCCTTACTAAGGATTGAACTTGTGACCTCGCACTCAAGGGGTTCCTTGTAAGATGTTAAATGTGAAAAATGATTTAGTTATGACAACATAAAACAAGTGGCAATATGTGTTTTGTATAAAAACATAGCATGAAAGCTTAAAAAACATTTCAAAAAAATGAAAGAAACAAAGTGTACCTAGAGCTATTTACTGACAATGAAAATCATTAAAAAATTTAATTTTCTTCTGTAAACATTATGTCAAAGGACATGTTGATTGTCCACACAGTAGAATTTAATAAATATACAAAAATATTTTTAAGTGACCTACACTGTACATTTGGTATCAAACGGAGCCATTAAATTACTGAAAATTTTTGAGTACAGGAAAGTTCAACAGTCTTTTGACAGTCAGTAACAATGGAGGCCATGGAATGTTGTGTGTCAAACAAATGTCCAATAAAATTACAAAAGTGAAAATATTTGGAATAGAAAATTGTGTTTTAACACTGTGCAATGAACAATATATTTTGTATTGCCCTCAACAAATCACAAATTCCATCATTCCCAAACACATGTCCTTTGTCTTTATTTGGTCACCTGAGACATTACTGGTTCTCACATGGCCCTTGTCTTGATAATTTTAGATCTGAAAGCATGTCATATTTTTGTTTGTTAGGGATTAGAAGTGGCAAACAATGTTACATTAGAAATATATTGGTTACCACTAACTATGTGAATGTGGATGCCTTCATCAACAAGGGTAGAACAAGCACAGTGAAATATGTATATTAATATTTAGCCAAGCAGGTGACTATATCTGGGATTTCATAAGTAAACAATGAAATATAAAAGTTGTTTGATAAATTCCCTCAGCATCATGAATTTTCAAAGGAAAAGGTATAGTTCAGAAAAATGATCAAAATGGACAAGCATCTTAAATTGAAAGTAGAATCAATAAAGATACATGCACCACATGTGTAATCAAGTGACAAAGAAAATTTTTATACATACACAATTAAACAGTCATCACAGTAACAAAAAAAAATATTTCCCAATTTCTTTGAGGTAATCTTTACCCCAAATGCATTAGGTTGTGACATCTCTTTAAACTCCTGGTGTTTTGTCAAGTAACACAAGTACATTTTTGTAAAAAAAAAAACCTAGTGAATAAGGTCCTTTTTCCATTTCAGTAGTATGAAATACCTTTGCTTCACATTTATTGACAAATAAAATGAATGAAGTATTCTCAAAAACATAATGAAAAACATGTGGGTATTGCAGATAATATCTAGTTCTGAAGAACAAGAGAGCTTGTAATGTCAGCAAATGGTAATCAAATTAGTTTTCACGTCATTTAAAGACCCAAGTGTGTGCTTTTCATTTGAGAAACAAGGAAGCCACTCACAGGTTGAAAATAGTATGGTCAGGGGTTAACCAGAACACTACAAGACTCCAAAACACCTAGGAGTGATACTTGATAAATCTCTCACTTTCAAAAAGCACTGCATGAAATGCAAGTCAAAAGTCTCCACCAGGAACACTCTCCTACAGAAACTGGCTGGATCACAGTGGGGTAGTCAACCTGAAACAATCTGAACATCTGCAATGGCACTATGCTGATCTGCGGTAGAGTATGCCTGTCCTGCTTGGTATAATTCAACTCATGCGAAACATGTGGACATAGCTCTCAACGAAACCTGCAGAACTATAACAGGTTGCTTGAAACTCACTTCAGTCGAACAGCTTTACCACCTCACAGGAATAGCACCACCACCTGTTCAGAGAGAGATAGCTGCAAAAAAGGAAAGACATGCAGTGGAACAGGATATTACTCATCCCCTGTATGGGCATGAACCGCATCCGCAATGACTGAAGTCAAGGAAGAGTTTCCTTAGGACACCATAGGATCTTAGAAACACTGTGGAAAAACCAGGTTACCATTATGGAGGGCTATGACCTACCTTCCCCTGGCTGGAAAAGAGTTGTTGAAGCTTTACCTCCAGGCCATGGCAGGGAATGGACAACTTAGAAGTCCCTTAATAGACTGATATCTGGAGTTGGAAGATCAAAAGTTCACCTGGCAAAATGGGGATACACTTATCCAAATGATATTTGGTGTGACTGTAGAGAAGAACAGACAGTCCAGCACATGCTTAGGTGTTGATTGTGTCCAATCTCCTGTACAGTTGATGACCTCCATCAAACAACAGAACATGCACTGGAAGTTTTGGTCAAAAGTAATCATAACTGTGTAAAATGTATGTACATATCATGTAACTAATGGGGAGGTACTGAGTAGAATTGGGGAGAAGAGGAATCTGTGGTACAACTTGACTAGAAGAAGGGATTGGTTGGTAGGATATGTTCTGAGGCATCAAGGGATCACCAATTTAGTATTGGAGGGCAGCGTGGAGGGTAAAAATAATAGAGGAAGACCAAGAGATGAATACACTAAGCAGATTCAGAGGGATGTAGGTTGCTGTAGTTACTTGGAGATGAAGAAGCTTGCACAAGATAGAGTAGCATGGAGAGGTGCATAAAACCAGTCTTTGGGCTGAAGACCACAACAACAGCAGCAACAACAACAACAACAGCAACAACAACAACAACAACATGTGTCCATGTACTTCTGATAATAATAGTATGTACTAGAAAATTTCGAAATAGTAATAAGTTAATTAGAAATGAATGCACTTAGTTTTTGAGCTGTTCTTAGCTGAATGATAATGAAATCACTATATGAACTCACCTGAGGCATTACAACAAAATTCAAAGAAAAAGTTACATTGATTACATGTTATTTCTAATTGAGCTTTATGAAGGATGAAATGAGGTGAAGTTCCAAAAACTCAACATATTCTAGAGCGAGTGCTCAAGGGGACTGCTTGGATTTTCCCCATTCTGATGGGTATTCCACAAAAGTGGAACCTGAACGAAAGTCCCACTGCAGCTGCTGTCATCATTGGTTTCCTAAATTGTTACAAATTATAACATAACTGTATGACAATAAAGTTCAGGTTGTTTACCTGCACTGCTATTCTTTAACAGGTATGTTGCTCCTTTTACGAAAGAAACCATCAAATAATTTCTGTGTGGTTTGGATCCTTCATTTATGTTTTATGGCGAAGTCCCCATAGAGTGGGCAGGGTGCACTCCTTTAAGGTGTTGACTTAAAATAAATAAACATTTGCACAATGTTTAGTGTTTTTAGTAGGATAAAAATGCTACGTAATATTTTTGTACTCTTAGTTGCGGCGTATAAAGGGCAGATACCTTGTGTTGATCTTGATGTCTACAGTTGGTAAAAAGCGTTGCTTTAATCGAGTTGGATTTTCATATTCATAAAATAAACTATATAACAATAATAAATAACCTATGAAATAGTAATTTTTACACTGTATTATTTTAGTTAAAAGTCAATAATGCACTACTAAGGTCTCCACTGCACTTACGCACAAATTTTAAATTCTGCATAAAGTACACCTGCATAGGTGGCAAAGTCATCAAAAACATTTGATGTAGAATAATTGCGTCTAGTAGATAACTCGTTACTATTCTCTGGTTTTAAGTTTCATGCAAAGTTTTACACAATTTCTAAAAATTCTGAATGTATCCATCGACAATTACCACAGCCTAATAATGGAGAATTAGGCACCTATGTTTATATTTTAGATATGTATTGGACCTCGAGCTTCACCTTCCTCTTATTTAATGAACATATTTTGGTCTTGTCTAACATTTGATTAAAATGGTCTAGCCCTGGGAGGCCTCAAAATCTCAAGGCCCTTGAAATTTGGAGGGTCCCACAGAACTAGAGGCCTGGTACTGGTCATGCCCTCTGCCCCTCCTTTAGTCTGCCACTGAGTACTGGCACATGTATTTAACTGTCAGAGGTGTGAGACAGATTTTCGCTTACAACATTCGACTCGTTTGTTTCCAGATCAGGGTCTCTTACCTCAAATTGATGTATTTATCCTACTCCATTATCGCTTAAAACTTTTAACACCATTGCAGACTAATCTTGCACACACATTCAACAAGCCCCTGGTGGGGTTGGGTTGTTTGGGGGAAGAGACCAAACAGCGAGGTCATCGGTCTCATCGGATAAGGGAAGGATGGGGAAGGAAGTCGGCCGTGCCCTTTCAAAGGAACCATCCCAGCATTTGCCTGGACCGATTTAGGGAAATCATGGAAAACCTAAATCAGGATGGCCGGACATGGGACTGAACCGTCGTCCTCCCGAATGCGAGTCCAGTGTGCTACCACTGCGCCACCTTGCTCGGTAAGCCCCTGGTGGAATCTCAAGGATGCAGATCGATGTTGTGACATAGAAAGCTGGAAGAACCCCACTTGGAACATCTGTACTCTTGATGATTAACATTTTTTCTCCTCAGTAGTTATGATAACTATGAGACTGTTACATCTACTGTACATGTGTGACATGTATGTAAATACTTGTTAGGTGAATTGGACTTTGAGTGCGTTATCAGTGCTGGTTCTAGACGACCTTTACCATGAGAGATAAAGGATTCCAGTGTCAGGTTACACATTTGTGTTAGCTGTATTCAAGGTCTGAAACTTCCGAGCAGATTAAAACCATGTGCCAGACCGAGACTTGAACTCGGGACCTTTGCCTTTCACGGGCAAGTGCTCTACCATATGAGCTACCCAAGCACAAGTCACGCCCCGTCCTCACAGCTTTACTTCTGCAAGTATCTCGTCTCCTACCTTCCAAACTTTACAGAAGCTCTCCTGTGAACCTTGCAGAACTAGCTCTCCTAAAAGAAAGGATACGGCAGAGACATGGCTTAGCTACAGCCTGTAGGATGTTTTCAGTATGAGATTTTCACTCTGCAGTGGAGTGTGCACTGATATGAAACTTCTCTATATTCAAGGTCACTCCCAGGCCCCTCCCCCATGGGAATCAACAGTAATTGATCAAGTTCTCCTAGGGGAACACCTATCCCCTCCACTCCTGCTCTCCCCCTCCCCACCTCTGCCCCTGGACCAGTAGATCCAAGCTCCCCGTCATTCCTCCTGTCTTTATAACTTTATCACTTAACTGGGTGACTTTATTCTTGAGCTTAGTACCATAGGGAGACGATTAGGGTGTAGCTATTTGTTAAAACAAATTAGTTTTATTGTAATTACGTTAAGTCACCTCACTTAAGGTCTAGGATAAGAGTATCTATAAATAACAAATTAAATTCAATATTACCTGAGTTTCATCATTTTAGGCACCAGCAGAGACCTCACCATGGCAGATATGTAGGTGCTTTTATTTTTCAACATTTTTCGTATTTTTTGAAATATTTCTGTGTTTTCACAATTTTTTTTCCACATGTTTCACAGTTTCTCATTTTTCTCCATTTTTTCAGCAATTTTACGTATGTTTAATCATTTTTATAATTTTTCATATTTTTGCACATTTCCCTATATTCATGGCTTTGTCGTGTCTGCGCCACACTAAAGCCCTGACATCAACTCTTACCAACTGAAATTGGGACTTACCTGACTAGGCCACACTTTTCCAGCCGTCTAGAGTCCAACTGATATGGTCACGAGTGCTGGAGAGACACTGCATTCAATATCATGCTGTTAGCAAAGACACTCACTTCGGTTGTGCGCTGCCATAGCCCATTAACGCAAAATTTCGCTGCACTGTCCTAAGAGATAAGTTCGATGTACATCCCATATTGACTTCTGTGGTTATGTCACATAGTGTTGCTTGTCTGCGAGCTCTGACGACTTTACTCACACGCCGCTGCGCTCAGTCGTTAACTGAAGGCCGTTGGTCACTGCGTTGTCTGTAGTGAGAGATAACGCCTGAAATTTTGTATTCTCGGCATGCTCTTGACACTATGCCTCTCAGAATACTGAATTCCTTAATGATTTTCGAAATGGAATGTCCCATGTGACTAACGTCAACTACCATACAACGATCAAAGCCTGTTAGTTCCCATCATGTAGCCACCTTACGGAAGGAATGAACAAAGTAAAGATTTAAAAACCTGCAAATAAATGTTTAACCTTGACAGGGTGTAAAGAAATGTAGTTATCACATATTCAGTCTTGTTTTCGAGTCAAACGCACACTTGAAGTGAAATGAACTAATGTGCTTAGTTCTATAATACCTGTTTCTTTTGATGACACGAAATATATAGCGACTTTCAGTGATGATTATACTCAGTTTCTAGATCTTATATTCTTCAATCAAAGTTTTAAGTGTTTCATTATTTTAAAGTACACTATGCAATGTCTACCACTCATTTTAACATGAAAATCAGCAGATTTAGACGTGACTGGTGGCGAAACATTTCAAATGAATTGATGCAGTGCTTTGAAGCAAAGAGAGTGCAGTTCTAGTTTTCCCTCAGTTACACACCTCAGCAAATTAGAGTGGTAGAATGACTAAATCTTACTATTGCTGAAATTTTTTTTTAAGGAAATCATATTCTCCACTGACTGAAGAAATTATTTATTTCGCACTTGCAATTTCAGCCTTTGGGTCATTTTCAAGTGTTACTGCAAAAGATTTTGCCTCAGCACATATCAGACTTTATAACCCTCTGTCAAGTCTACATGTTATCATCAAAAATAGACCTTTTCACAATGGTAACATCATTTACATAAATTGTTACAAATCAACATTCAAGTGCACTTTTTACATGTAAATGGCCCAAAGGCCGAAATTGCAATTGTGAAATAAATAATTTCTATAGTCAATGAAGTACTTAAAAAATATTCTGCATGCCTGTAAACCTTGACCCTGAGAAGTTTGTCATTGAAACAGTTCATTGTATGATTACTGGACACAAACTTGGAAAGCAGTTTTGGTCAGAAGCAGATGAGGCAGTTGTTTCTACCATTAACTACAGATTAGATTATTTTAGATTCAGTTTTCATTCATTAGACACAAAAATGAGATGACTCTCATGGGTGTGGAACAAGTCAGAAGTATAACATAAAAAACCATAAGACATTTGAATATAGTATTCATTTCCCTGATCATTTCTCAAGAGATTGCCAAAGTATGTGAATACATTATAGTGAACTGGAACTGCTTGTATTTGCAGGATTAATACACAGTCAGAATGAAACATAGTTATGCACTTTTAATAAATGTGTGAGACACAAAATACCTAATCCTGACTGTTGTGACCAAGTGCGGTCAAAACTGAAATCTAAAAGAAATTTTTACTTGAGCTGGTCTAACAATCACTGTTCAGATATTCATCTATAGAGAAGAAAGAGTTGTCTATGAAAAAAATTTTCAAACTCTTTTAAACTGTGCTTTATCTGAAAATAAGTTTTTAATGCTTGCTGGTAGTTTATTGAAAATGTGAATATTGGACTCCTTTTTGGATCACGGTAAGTGATTTTAGATCTTTATGTAGATTGTTCTCTCTCCTGGTACTGATATTATGTATTGAGCCATTGTTTAAAAAAGAGACATATTACTTGCACTCAGAAGCAATGGTTAGAATACCCAGTTCCTTGAACAGGATTCTGTTCATGTTCTTGAATTTACACAACAAATGAGTCTTATTACACGCTTCAGTACTCTAAAAACTTTTACCTAGTTTGACGAGTTACCCCAGAATATGATGCTGTGTGACATTATAGAATGGAGGAAAACAAAGTGTGTAAGGCTTTTTTAAATTTGCAGTTCTGTGGTATATCCTTTGCATCTGAATTTGTTACCAAGTTGTATTCCCACCAGTGTAAAAGTCAACCTTATGACTGTATTTGGCACTACACACTGAAGTTCGAATAGCTTGGCGCGAGACCCCATGTGCTATGGCACAAAGAAATATATATTTGTTATAGTCAACACTCAGCTTAATTGAGTGGCTCAGAGATGTGGGTGGTCTCAGTGTTTGGCTACGTTTTACGTCATAGGGTGCCAGCTCACAATTGTTGTAAACCCAGTTTCTAAGCTGAAATAAAATATAACAAAACAATGCAGGCAGGTATTGCGGTGATTTATAATTTGAACAAGTAGTTTATTTTTCTTCGACATATTTAAAAAACAGACAAAATTCAGTCTGAGGGGATTTTACGTAAGGGTGGCCGTTAATAACTGATGTTACAACAGTTCAGTATAAAATTCATATGTCCCAGTCACGGCACTCGACACACTGTTCACAATTTACAAAATACACTCTTGTCTGCTGTCCTATCTCACTATATTGTGCTCCACTTCATCGCTTTCGAAAGTCATTACATACATACTTGCCCCCGAACGTGGCTGCCAACCCACTATCCCCAGATGCTTGGCACATCCGGCTCTTAGCGTCGTTCACAACGAACTCCCCAAAGATGACCGCCCTATCCACCCTCGAAACGACTGCGTAACTTAAAAACAACGTTTTTACAAAAATTACGAATGTTATAAAACTAAACACAAAAAACATATATGAGATATTGAAAAAATATGGAAATTTTGCGGGCAATAACAATATAAAGTCTAATTTTCTGTATCTGCCACCGTTTTTTCACAAATAATGTTCTTGTGGCATGATATTGCTTTTCCCGTATTTTTGATATTTAACATAAATAAACAAATAAAAATACATACTTAATTACTCATCCACCTCTGTAAACTTTAGAATGTTGCCGCTAGTTTCGTTTCTTTAAATTCATTTATTACCAAAACCACAGTTTCTCTCTATCAAGTCCCATATTGCGACCTCTCATTAAAAATGGTACAGATTCTGCTAAATCGGCTATGACTGCTTAGTGCAGCTCTACTAGCCGCATCCGTAGACACTTTGTTCGTATTAATCGGCCAAAGCATTGCCTAAATTGCATTGAACTTCCATAAATTTACAATTTTTAAGAGAACAATAACTTTAAAACTATCACATATTTTTGTGGCACGTCTAGATAATTCAGTTTTACATATTTTTCTGTCCATGAGTGCCAACTTGCACCTCCATGTCACTCTTAGTTCTGTTTTTATCAACTTTTCTCTGGTATATAAATTTCTCCAGGCGCGCAAACACGGCCATCTGCATCCCTGCGTAGCAACTGCTCAGGTTTCTCCAAGGCCGCGTAATGCAGCCGCTCGCCACAGCCCCGTAGCAACTGCCAGCCACGTTCTCTGTGGTGCGAAACTGCCGCTCTAATCTCACCCTACAGCTTGCACTCTCACAACCTCTTTGATCTGCATGTCTTCATGTGTTATACACATAATGGAAGGAAATCTGTTACAGGTTCTGTGCTGCACATAATGGGTCTCTTCAAAGCTTAATGACAGTGAATTAGCTTTAAACCTTTTATTAACGTCAGTGAAAATTTGATTATCAGACATTCCTAATTCTGTATTTGATTTGATGTTTACTGCAATGTTTGTAACATACGCAAACAAAACAAACTTTGCATCTGGCAATTTAACAGACATGAGGTCATCAATGTAGGAAAGGAAAAGTAACAGACCCAAGATGTCAACTTAAGGAACACCACACGCAGTTAATTCCCAATCAGATGAAGGTTGATTGCTTACTCCACAAGTATTTCACAATGACACCCTTTGTTTACTGTTAGTTAGTTATGTAAGACTTGAATAATTTTGTAGCACTGCTGGTGACACCATAATATTCTACTTTAGTTAAGAGAACACTGTGATTCACACAGTGAAAGGCTTTTGACAGGTCATAGAAAATGCTGGAAGCGAACAGTTTGTTATCTAATGAAGTACATTCTCACTGTATGTGTAAATAGTCTTCTCTCTATCGGAACTCCTACGGAACCCAAACTGTGACTTAGACGATATATTATTTGCTGTCAGATGCTTGAGAAGATGCTTGAACATCATCTTTTCAAATATTTTTGAAAAATCTGGCAAAACTGAAATCAGTCAATAGTTTGATCATATCTCTTTATCCCCCTTCTTGTAAAGAAGCTTAACTTCAGCATATTTTAGCCTGTCTGCAAATGCTCCACTGATAAGAGATTGATTACACAAATAACTTATGATGATGATATTTGGTTTGTGGGGAGGTCAACTGTGCAGCTATCAGTGGCTGTACAAATTCCCAATCTTTACACAGTCCATTCTCGTCACTTTCCCAAATGATGATCAAATGATGAGGCTAAAAAAAACGCCCAGTTCCCATGAGACCTGGCCAGGAATCGAACCTGGGGCCATGATACAGAGGCAGAAATGCTACCCATTAGACCACGAGCTTTGGACAAATAACTTAGGAGAGAACTCAACTCACATGAGCACTCTCTGATTATCTTTGTTGATATGTTACTATAACCACTGGAATACATTGATTTCGAGGATTTTATGATGGCTGCTACTTTTCTGGGAGACATGAGTGTCACTTTCATTTTACTGAAGTTCTTTGTAAAGACTGATCTCAGATAATCCATTGCACTGTTTACTTTATCTGATAACTCCAAGCTGTCAGCAACAGAAGCAAAGTATTTGTTTAAGAGACTTGCAACACACTACACACACTTCTTATCATTGTCTCATTTATTTTTTGAGCTATCTGTTCCTCTTCCTTTTTGGTCCCACCTGTCTCTGTCTTCATTATACACCATTTAGGTTTGATTTTGTTGCCTGACGTAATTATGTTTGTCTCATAATAAAGCTGCTTCAATTTCTGCATTATTTGCTTTGGTATTTTGCAGTATACTCTGTAAAGCCTTACAGTGGTAACATCAGAGATGTTTCTAGACAGTAGATACAATCTCCTTTTTGTTCCACATGATATATTTATTCATTATGTAATCCATAGTTTATTCTTAGACTTCTGTTTGCTTTGATTACCATTAGAGGAAAATAATTTTCAAAAGAGAATTAGCTTTATTAATGAATGCCTTGTATTTTCCATTTGAGTCAGAAGTATTTTAAACATCTCTCCAATTCAGGCCTTTGAGCACTCTTCTGAAATTCTCAATTTTTGACTGATTTATTCCCCTCCAGTACACAGATTTAATGGATTTGATATCCTGACAAGTTTCAGCATTTAATATAAGATCCTACATATCGTGGTCATATAGCCCATTTCCTACTGGTTTTGTGATACGAGTTTTTCCCCTAGATTTGTCTACAAAGGCAATTTCAATAGCAGACTCATATTTGGGAGAAAACTGTGCCTGTGCACGCAGTTTCGATCGTTCTATGACCTCAAGAATGACCGCGGCACCATCCATGAGCATTTAGCAGCAGTGCGAGCAGATTTCTCATGCTTGCAAGCCATCTGATGAACGGGGCACTATTCGCCTTGCTATGCTGCATGAAACGCAGCCCAGGCATATCCAATAAGCCATGACAAGCCATGTGAGCAAACTGTGCAAACTCTCAAATAAATCAAAGCATTTCTAGTTGCAAGGTCACAGTAGGAATTAAACTGAATGACAATGTTACTGATTGCAATAACAGTCTGCGGACAAAGCTTTCCAATAAATCCACATTCTTTCTTTCTTTTTATTGTGATATAGGACAACAGAGGTTCCAAATTTTTTATGAAGAGGTTAAAGTTTCCTGGAGGTGCTCTGTCTATACTCACTATTATAAATGACTTATTATGAAATACTACTTCTGTTGCACAAGCTTCTAAGTGCTGCTCTGAACAAAATTCATTAAAGTCAATATCCTTGAAATTAAAACAGTTTCTGACAAACGTGGAAACTCCTCCTCCATATTTTATCTACAGAAGTAAGAAGTTAACTTGAATCCTGTAACATTTAGCATACCTATACTAGTGGTCAAATGCTGTTTGGAGAGGCAGATTATATCACTTGATTTGCTAAACTCTAATTCTTCAACTCAAATAAGCAACTCATTAAGCTTATCCCTTAGTACTGAGACATTATGATGCAATGAGGGTAACTAATTCTGTGCAGTGGCTGAATTACAACTAGATGAACCTAATGTTTCTGTAAATTTTTGAATAGCTCAGGTTTCAATCAATCAGGGGCTGTTTGCATGAATTGTGTATATTAGATTAGATTAGATTAGATTTACTTCCATTCCAATTGATCCGTAGTGAGGAGGTCCTTCAGGATGTGGAACATGTCAGAAAAACAACAATACATGACAAATATTTACAACTAAAACAAATAAGCTAATGTACCATTCCACAGCTCCCAAGTGGAATGATCGTCATTTTTTAATGAACACTATATGAAAGAGTCATTTTACAAATACTAATGGACTGAATTAAAAATAAAAAAGTTTTTTATTTATTTATAAGGTAATAAACATGTAATAGAACTACTATAATATTTATTTACAATGAACACATTACTGCACTGAAGTGGTGCAGAAGTTAGATTGTACTTACACAAACACACACACACACACACACACACACACACACACACACACACACACATTTTCAATGAACACATTACTGCACTGAAATTGTGCAGAAGTTATATTGTACTTATATACAAAACAGTTGGTTTTACTGAGAAATTCATCAATGGGGTAGAAGGAGTTGGCCACCAATAAATTCTTTAGGCTTCTCTTAAATTGAATTTCATTGGTTGTTAAGCTTTTTATGGCTGCTGGCAAGTTATTGAAAATGTGTGTTCCTGAATAATGCACACCTTTTTGTACAAGACTAAGTGACTTTAAATCCTTGTGAAGATTATTCTTATTTCTAGTATTGATTCCATGAACTGAGCTGTTGGTTTGAAAAAGTGATGTATTTTTAATGACAAATTTCATTAAGGAATAAATATATTGGGAAGCAGTAGTTAGTATCCCTAGTTCCCTAAACAGGCTTCTGCAAGATGTTCTTGAGTTCACACCACATATAACTCTTACTGCTCGTTTTTGTGCCCAGAAAACTTTAGCTTGGCTTGATGAATTACCCCAAAAAATAATCCCATATGACATTATGGAATGAAAGTAAGCATAGTATGCCAGCTTTTTCATTTTTATATCCCCTATGCTTAAATTCGCATTGCAAACAGAGATTTGTTAAGACGCTTCAGCAGTTCTGTGGTGTGCTCCTCCCAGTTGAATTTATTATCAAGCTGTAATTCCAAGAATTTAACACTGTCCACTTCTTCTATCTTCTTGTCATTGTATGTTAGACATATACTCGTGGGACACACCTTACAAGTTCTGAACTGCATGTAGTGTGTTTTTTCAAAGTTTAATGACAAAGAATTCGCTAGGAACCAGTGATTAATGTCCACAAATATTTTATTGGCTAATCTTTCTAAGACTACACTTGATTTGCTATTTATTGCAATGTTTGTATCATCGGCAAACAAAACAAACTTGGCATCTGGTAATGTTATTGATGAAAGCTCATTGATGTAAACAAGAAAAAGTAAGGGCCCCAAAATGGAACCTTGTGGGACCCCACATGTAATTAGTTCCCTGTTGGATGATGCCTGATAGCTTGATACATGTCTCTTTCCTAGTAACACCCTTTGTTTCCTGCCAGAGATATAAGACTTGAACCATTTTGTAGCATTTCCTGTTACACTATAATATTCTAATTTACTTAAAAGGATATTGTGATTTACACAGTCAAATGCCTTTGACAGATCACAAAATATCCTAGTTGCCTGCAATTTTTTGTCTAATGAACTACGCACATTTTCACTGTAAGTGTAGATAGCCTTCTCAATATCAGAACCTTTTAGAAATCCAAACTGTGACTTTGACAGCATGTTATTTGAGATAAGTGGTTACAAAGCCGACTGTACATTACTTTTTCGAAAATTTTTGAGAATGCTGGCAACAGTGAAATTGGACTGAAATTGGATGCTATTTCCTTATTTCCCTTCTTAAACAGTGGCTTAACTTCAGCATATTTCAACCATTCAGGAAATATTCCACTGATAAACGACTGGTTACACAGATAGCTTAATATGTTACTTAGCTCAGAATCAAATTCTTTAATTAATTTGTTGATATTTCATCATACCCACTAGATGTTTTTGATTTTAAAGATTTTATGATGGACATTATTTCTGTTGGGGTAGTGAGGGTCAAATTCATATTATGGAAGTTACTTGAAATGTCTGGTCTGAGGTATTCCATAGCAGCATCTACCGAACCTGACAACCCCATATTTTCAGTAACAGTTAAAAATGTTTGTTAAAAAGTTCTGCAACACTATACACATCTGTCACCAATGTATCATTTACTCTTAATGCTATTTTTTCCTCTTCATGTCTGGTTCTACCAGTCTCCTCCTTCACTATACCCCATATCGTCTTTATTTTGTTATCTCATATGACTATCTTTTCCTTGTAATATATTTGCTGTGACATACGTATTACAGTCTTTAATAATTTGCAGTATTTCTTGTAATGTGCTATAGCATCAACATTGGAAATGTTTCGGATTGACAGATACGGTTTTCTTTTACAAGAAAGGTTAGAGTTTGCTCTAACCTTGGTAACTTTTGGGAGAGAGCAGTGTTCGAATAAGGTAAGCATTTTATTAGCAAAAGTGTCATATTTTTCATTCATGCCATGAGCACTGTAAACATCAGTCCAGTGAATGTCTCTGAGGAGTGTCCTAAAATAATCAATTTTTGGCTTACTGATTACCCTCTTGAGCTCAGATCCAACAGATTTTATATCCTGTTCAGTATTAACATTTAACAGAAGGAACTATATGTAATGGTCTGAGAGGCCATTGACTATTGGTTTTGTAATATAATTTTGTTCATTGGCCTTTTCTATAAAGATATTATCAATGGCTGTTTGTGAGCAAGTGGCTATCCTAGTGGGGAACTTTACAGTGGGAATTAAGTTGAATGATAGTGTCACTAACTCAAATAAGTTCTTATTGGGAGAGCCTTTAAGGAAATCTACATTGAAATCACCAGCAACCACTATTTCTTTGTTTTTGGTTGTTAAATGAGCCAGTACAGCTTCAAGGTTGTTTACAAACAGATTAAAGTTACCTGCAGGTGCTCGACATACACTTAATATTATGAATGATTCTTTGTGAAATTATAATTCTGTTGCACATGCTTCCATATGCTGTTCTAGGTAAAATTTATGAATGTCTATGTTCTTAAATTTGCTTTCTGATTGCTAGTTTTATCAACATAAATCTCATTGTCAACCTGTCTCCTGAACATCTTCAGTTTCTGCCCTCCCTACCTTAAAATAACTCTGTTTTGTCGCTTGTAGCCACTGGTACTTTACCATGAGCAACAATGCCCCCACACCCCCACCCCCAATCCCTCTTAAGTTATCCCACTGAGGTGAAGCTCGAGCCTAGTGTAGTCCCATCTACTGATAGAGTCAACAGCAACCACACTGATATGAGACCCCATACCTGATCCAAGTAGCCATTCCACCTTTAAGTTAACTTTCCTAAAAGAATAGATTAAATGAGGTGAGTCATGGCCACTCAGAACAAAATGCAAGCTCAACACCAGTAAATCTTGTTACTGAAACTATCTTTATCAGGTCACCCTCAGCTGATAATTAGGGTCCCTGTCTATGCTGTTGCCTGCCCCACCCACTATTACCATGGTGTCTTCCTTTGTGCAGTCTTTCCAAAGTGAACCTGCATCCCCTATCACCTGTCCTGGACTTTCACTAGGTTTAAAAAACATGTGATCTGGTAACCTGACCCTAGTTCATCCTGCAACAGTTGGCCAATACCTCTACCATGTGAACTACCTAACAATAAAACTTTCTTCTTCTCCATACCTTTTTCTGATTTCTTACTTTTCAAACACTTTTTGAAACTGTTATGTCCTGTCTACTTCTACATCCTCTTGCACACATTAACAGCAAAACACTCTAAGAAAGTCATATTCCTATTTCTATTCCTACTCGTTTTCTGCTTCAGCTTCAGATGGATAAAATCGAGCAGTGCTATGGTATGGAGGGAAGCTGAATCGGAAGAAATTATGTGTGTTTGGGTGTGATGCATACTTGCACATTCCATAACAAGTAAGTCTGGCACCAGGTCATTAAAATGTTTCATGACAGTATATAGTACAAATGGTTACAGATTATGGCGTCCCAAACAACACAAGATTGCAGTTTGTAAAAAATCCATAAAGTAGTGAGTACTGGATCCCGAAGGAGACTGTTCAAATGGGCAAGGTAACACAGAACAGAACAGAAGACAAGGACACAAGAATGAATTTAACTTTGAGGAAACTGAATAAACCGTTGAAGGTAAATCAGAGTCCATGACTTCAGAAGAAGTGAAGGAAGCAGATGAGTGTACGGTAATATCGACAGTAACAAAAGTAGTATGGTTTGTTATGAACAGTAAGGTAGGGCAGAGGGTGAGTCACTGTGACCATTTCACTGATAGGATTGTTCTCAGCGGAATCAATAGAAAACCAACACAGATTAAAATAATTCATGTATACAGGGTGAGTCACCTAACGTTACCGCTGGATATATTTCGTAAACCACATCAAATACTGACGAACCGATTCCACAGACCGAACGTGAGGAGAGGGGCTAGTGTAATTTCTTAATACAAACCATAAAAAATGCGCGGAAGCATGTTTTTTAACACAAACCTACGTTTTTTTTTAAATGGACCCCGTTAGTTTTGTTAGCACACCTGAACATATAAACAAATACGTAATCAGTGCCGTTTGTTGCATTGTAAAATGTTAATTACATCCAGAGATATTGTAACCTAAAGTTGACGCTTGAAACCTCCGACGTTCAGTTGCGTGTTGTAACTAACAAGGGCCACGGTCGGCGAGCAGCATCTGCAGGGACATGGTGATGACTTTAATCATGGATTGCAATTCTGTCAATGTGCATTAACAGAGAATGCGTTGCAGTTCTACCTGTTTAACGATGAAGCGGGTTTCACAAACCACGGGTCAGTGAATCTACGGAACATGCATTACTGGTCCGTGGACAATCCTCGCTGGCTCAGACACGTAGAGCGACAGCAACCGTGGACTGTAAATGTATGGTGCGGAATCACTGGCGACCACCTCATTGGTCCTCACTTCATTGCAGGGGCCCAAACAGCTGCAACATACATCGCGTTTCTCAAGAATGATCTGCCAACGTTACTCGAAAATGTCCCACTGGAAACGCGTCGACGTATGTGGTATCAGCATGATGGTACACCTGCACATTCCGCAATTAACACTAGGCTGACCCTTGACAGGATGTTCGACGGGCGTTTCATAGGACGCGGAGTACGCATAAATTGGCCAGCCCGTTCTCCTGATCTTACACCTCTGTACTTCTTTCTGTGGGGTACGTTAAAGGAGAATGTGTATCGTGATGAAACAACGTATTGTGACAGCCTGCGGCGACATTACACCAGATGTACTGCGGCATGTACGACATTCATTACGCCAGAGATTGCAATTGTGTGCAGCAAATTATGGCCACCACATTGAACATCTATTGGCCTGACATGTCGGGACACACTCTATTCCACTCTGTAATTGAAAACAGAAACCACGTGTGTACGTGTACCTCACCGCTCATGGTAATGTACATGTGCGTCAGTGAAAAAGACCAATGAAAAGGTGTTAGCTTGTGGACGTACTGTGCTGTTCCAGTCTCTTCTGTACCTAAGGTCCTTCACCGTTCCCTTTGGATCCTTACATAATTCGGTGCTCTCCGATACACACGATTGAACAGCGGAGGAGTGGTACTCAAGCGTCAACTTTAGGTTACAATATCTCCGGATGTAATTAACATTTTGCAATGCAACAGATGGCACTGATTACGTATTTGTTTATATGTTCAGATGTGGTAACAAAACTAATGGGGTTCCAGTTAAAAAAACGTAGGTTTGTGTTAAAAAACATATTTCCGTGCATTTTTTTATGGTTTGTATTAACCAATTACACTAGCCCCTCTCCTCGCGTTCGGTCTGTGGAATCGATTAGTCAGTATTTCATGTGGTTTACGAAATATATCCAGCGGTAATGTTAGGTGACACACCCTGTATATGCTGATGCTGCATGCAGAAGATGAAGAGACAGAGAAAGTGTATGAGGATACTGAAAGGGTATTTCAGTGCATAACGGGTGATAAAAATCGAATAGTCATGGTGGACTGGGATGCAGTTGTTGGGGATGGAGTAGAAGAAAGGGTTACAGGAGAATGTGCACTTGGTAGTAGGAGTGAGAGAAGAGAACGACTAATTTAGTTCTGCAATAAATATCAAATGTAACAGGGAATACTCTGTTCAAGAATCAGAAGAGGAATAGATATACTTGGAAAAGGCCAGTAGTTTGATTACATCATAGGCAGGCAGAAATTCTGAAATCAAGTATTGGATTGTAAGGCATACCCATCACCAGATACAGACTCATATCACAAATTAGTAGTAATGAAAAGCAGGCTGAAGTTTAAGAGACTAGTTTGGAAGAATCAATGTGCAAAGAAGTGCGATACAGAAGCACTAAGGAATGAAGAGATATGCTTGAAGTTCTCTGAGGCTATAGATGCTGTGATAAGGGTTACTCAGGAGGCTGCTCAGTTGAAGAGGAATCGACATCTCTAAAAAGAGCAATCACAGAAGTTGGAAAGAAAAATGTAGGCAGAAGGAAGGTAACTGTGAAGAAAACATAGGTAATAGAAAAGCACAAAAACGTTTTGGGAAATTCAGAAATACAGAAATACAAGTCACTTAGAAATGAAATACATAGGAAGTGCAAGGAAGCTAAGGCAAAACGGCTACAAGAAAAATGTGAACAAACCAAAAAAGAAATGATTGTCAGAAGGACAGGATCAGCATACAGAAAATTCAAAACGACCTTTGGTGAAACTAAAACCAAGGGCAGAAGTATTAAAGTGCATGTGGTATTCAACTGTTGAATGCAGGTAGGAAATTAAGGAGATGGGACTTGGATAAGTTGAAAGATCCAGAAGTTGTTGAGAGATTCAGAGGGAGCTTCAGGCAACTATTAACTAGAACAGGGGAAAGGAATACAATAGAAGACAAATGGGTAGCTTTGAAACATCAAATAGTGAAGGCAGCAGACGATCAAATAGATAAAAAGGCAAGGCCTAATATAAATCCTTGGATAACATAGGTGATATTGAATTCAATTGCTGGAATGAAAAAATATAAAAATGAAGCAGACGAAAGTGAATACAAACGTCTAAAAACTGAGATGAAGAGGATGTGCGAAATTGCAAAGGAGGAATGGCTAGAGGACAAATGTAAGGATTTAGAAGCATATTTCACTAAGGAAAAGGTAATTACTGCCTACAGGAAAATGAAAGAGATCTTTGGAGAAAAGAGAAGCAGCCGCATTATTATCAAGAGCTCAAATGGAAAATCAGTCCTAAGCAAAGAAGGGAAAGCAGAAAGGTGGAACGAGTATATAGAGGGTCTATACAAGGGAGATGTATATGAAGGCAGTGTGACAGAAATGGAAAAGAACATTGATGAGCATGAGATGGGCGCACTGAAAGACCTAAGTCGAAACATGGACCCAGGAGTAGACGACATTCTATCAGAACTACTGATAGCCCAAAAAAAAAAAAAAAAAAAAAATAGATAAATAAATAAAAAAACTCTTCCATCTGGCGTGCCAGATGTATGACACAGGTGAAATGCCCTCAAACTTCAAGAAGAATATAATAGGCCTAATGCCAATTTCAAAGAAAGCAGTTGCTGACAGGTGTGAATATTGCTGAACTATCAGATTAATAAGTCACGGTTGGAAACCAGCGACATGAATTCTTTACAGAAGAATGGAAGAAGTGGTAGGAGCCAACCTTGGTAATATCAGTTAGGATTTCAGAGAAATGTAGGGACATGCGAGGCAATACTGACCCTACTACTTCCTTTATAAGGCAGGTTAAGGAAAGGCAAACCTACGTTTACAGTATTTGCAGACGTACAGAAATCTTTTGACAGTTTTGAATGGTACACTCTCTTTAAAATTCTAAGGGCAGTTGGGGTAAAATACAAGGAGTGAAAGGCTGATTACAATTGTAATGTAAAGGAAACCAAATAAAATTTGGGAGTAGGAATTAAAGTTCAGGGAAAAGAAATAAAAACTTTGCGGTTTCCCAATGACACTGTAATTCTCTCAGAGGCGGCAAAGGACTTGGAACAAAAATGGAATGGAATGGAGAGCGTCTTCAAAGGAGAGTACAAGATGAACATCAACAAAAGCAAAACAAGGATATTGAAATGGAGTCGAGTTTAATCATGTGATACCGAGGGACTTCATTTATTTACACACCAAGTTCCATAGGATTGAGGAGCTGGTCTCCAAGGTCATGGAATGTGTTAGTACATGAAATTACAACATAAAAGTAATAACAGATGAAAATAAAATGTTTATGAACCCAAAAAAAGTCGAGCCATAAGTTTCAGTAAACGCAGTCTGAAATATAACATAAGAATCAGCTTGCTTTTTCAAGGAACTTCTCAACAGAATAGAAGAAGTGACCCATGAGGAAACTCTTCGGTTTCGATTTGAAAGCGCGTGGATTACTACTAAGATTTTGGAATTGTTGTGGTAACTTATTGAAAATGGCTGCAGCAGTATATTGTACGCCTTTCTGCACAAGAGTTGAGGAAGCCCGATCCAAATGCAGGTTGAATTTCTGCCAAGTATTAACGGAGTGAAAGCTGCTTATTTTTGGGAATAAGCTGATACTGCTAACAAGAAACGACGGAAAAGAATATATACTGAGAGGCTAATGTCAAAATACCCAGACTAGTGGAACAGGGGCCGACAAGAGGTTCGTGAACTTACACCACGTATTGCCCAAACCGCCCATTTCTGAGCCAAAGATTTCCTTTTAGAATGGGAAGAGTTAGCCCAAAATGTAATACCATTCGATATAAGAGAGTGAAAATAAGCAAAGTAGACTAATTTTCGTGTCAAACGATCACTTACTTCAGATACCGTTCAAATAGTAAAAATGGCAGCATTAAGTCTTTGAACAAGATTCTGAATGTGGGCTTCCCACGACAGTTTACTATCCATCTGAACACCTAGAAATTTGAATTGTTCAGTTTCACTAATCAAATGCCCATTCTGTGAAATTGAAACGTTGGGTTTTGTTGAATTGTGTGTTAGAAACTGTAAAAAGTGACTCTTACTGTGATTTAGCGTTAGTTTATTTTCTGCAAGCCATGAACTTACGTCATGAACTGCACTGTTTGCAACCAAGCCTATGTTGCACAAAATATCCATTGCTACCAAGCTATTGTCATCAGCAAACAGATATATTTTAGAGTTATCCGTAATATTAGAGGGCATACCACTTATATAAATAAGGAACAGGAGTGGCCCCAACACTGATCCCTGGGGCACCCCCATTTGACTGTACCTCACTCAGACCTCACATCACAGCCATTCTCAACACTGTGAATAATGACCTTTTGCTTTCTGTTGTTAAAGTAAGAGGTGAACCAATTGTGAGTTACTCCCTGTATTATGTAATGGTCCAACTTCTGGAGCAATATTTTGTGGTCAACACAATCAAACACCTTAGTTAAATAAAAAAATTTGCCTAGCGCTCGAAACCTTTTATTTAACCCATTTAGTACCTTACAGAGAAACGACTTCTAAAGCCGAACTGTGCGTCTGATAGCAAATTATGTGATATAAATCGATCAATTATACTTACATACACAGTCTTTTGAAAAACTTTAGCAAACTCTGATGGCATAGAAATGGGGCCTAAAATTGTCTACATTATCCTTTTCTCCCCTTTTATAAAGCGGCTTTACTACTGAGTACTTTAATCGTTCTGGGAACTGGCCATTCCTAAAGGAAAAATTACAAAAAAATGCTAAGTACAGGGCTAGCATGTGCAGCACAGTACTTAAATATTCTGCTAGGCGCTCCATGAGATCCATGAGAGTCCTTAGTCTTCAGTGATTTAATTATTGACTTTCCCCCTTGTCAGTATCACAGATGAGTATTTCAGACATCAGTCTCAGAAAGGCATTTTCCTAGAGAGTTATATCATTCCCTGTAGAAACTAAATGATTATTTAGTTCACCAGCAATGTTCAGAAAATTGTTGTTAAATACTGTACATATATCTGATTTATCAGTGACAGACATACTTTTACTATGAACTGACTTTATATTGTTGACCTTGTGCTGTTGAACAGACACTTCCTTCACAACTGACCATATGGTTTTAATTTTATCCAGTGAAATTGCTATTCTATTTGCACACCACACACTCTTTGCCCTTCTAATAAAGTTTTTAAGAACCTTATAATATGGTTTGTAATGGGCAACTGTAGCTTGATTGTAACTGCTTCTAACATTTGGATATAATTCCCACTTTGTTCTATATGATATCCTTATCCCACTAGTCAGCCACCCAAGCTGCCTTTTACTGCTAGTACCCCATATAGGACGTTCTAATAGGAAGCAACTCTCAAAGAGCATGAAAAAGCATTATATTTCTCATCTATGTTATTGGCACTATAAACATCCTGACACTCTTGTTCCTTGACGTGTTTTAAAAGACTCTCTATTGCTGCTGGATTAACTTTCCTACGCAGTTTGTAATTATATGTGACATTTGTTTAAGTACAAAAGCCTTTTAATGTTAAAATATGTGCATCATGGTCTGAAAGGCCATTCACTCATTTACTAACAGCATGCCCATCTAGTAATGAAGAATGAATAAAAATATTGTCTATGGCTGTGCTACTGTTCACCTGCACCCTAGTTGGAAAAAAACACAGTCTGCATCAGATCATATGATTTTAGGAGATCTACCAACATCCTTTTTCTTGCACAATCATATACAAAATTATTATTGAAGTCACTGCATATAACTAACTTCTGGCACTTTCTATAAACTGAATCAAGAAACCTCTGTAGCTTGAGCAGAAATGCTCTGAAGTCAGAGTTAGGGGACCTATAAAGAACAAAAATTAGTACTTAGTTTCATTAAATTCAACTGCGCCTGCAGAACATTCAAATATCTGTTCAATGCAGGGTGCCGTGATACGTCTATGGATTCAAATGGAATATTTTTTTTTTACGCACATGGCTACTCCGCCACCCCTGCAAAGAACTCTTTGAAAAACAGCCAGCTAATCTGTATCCTAGTAAAGGAAGCCTCTGAACTTCAAATTATTTTAAGTGGTGCTCTGATACATCAATAATTTCAGAGTCAACATATATAAGCAGTTCGTTAACTTTATCTCTAATACCTCTTATATTTTGATGAAATATGCTAATTCCTTCTCTACTTGGAAACATGATGTACTCTGAAGGTGATTTCTTAGTTAGAAGGACTTCCTGTAAACAGAGATATCTATCAGCTGACATCAATCTAAAACAGGTGCACTTCTAACACCTACTACTACAGTAATTTCTCCACGAGTGATCCCATCACCCCCCCCCCCCCATTACATTGTCAGCTATAAGATTTGCCAGCCTCCCCTTCTCATACCTATTGATGTGCAGGACATTCCTAGTGGAACCAGATCTACTGAAAGACTCAACTGGCACCACTGCAATGTGATCCACGCCCTCTGCATCAGTGCCTTCTCCAGTCCCATGTTAGTGTGCCTAACAGCCACATTAAGATGAGGCTGATCATGACTGAAACAGTTGCACGAAATGCACATTAGTGCCACCAGTTTGAGTAGCTATCTTTACCAGGTCACTACCTACATAATATCCCCCTTCCATATCAGGACTACTCCCTGCTCCACCCACTATCGCTACCTGATTCTCCTTCCTAAAATTCTATTTATTTATTTAGTCCTTCAAATTCTATATGTATAGAATATATACAGGGATATTGGACATGGTTAGGTATTTACAAGATAAAATACAGTTTGTATTGCAATCCTAAGGACTAAATATTGAAATAATTTAGCAAAGATTCATACATACAACAAACATTACAGGCAACATACAAAGTAGAATATTAATAAAGCATCTTTATTTTTGTTGTTTGGCCTTTATATAATCTGTCAGACTGTAAAAGCAATGATCAATTAAATATGCCTTTACTTCAGCCTTAAAACTACAGAGTTTACCTATTGATTTAATATGGTTAGGTAGATTATTGAAAATCTTTACCCCAGTATGTAGTGTGCTTTTTTGGCACAATGATGTTCTCACCTGTTTCATATGAAGGTCAGATTTTTGCCTTGTATTGTGTGCATGTACATCTTCATTTTTTAATGAGATATCTGGTTGTCTATCAATATATTGTTTGATGAAAACTGATGTTTCGTAGATAAAAACGCAAGGAAGAGGAAGAACTGACAGTTTTTTGAATTCCTACATAACTTCCCTATGCTGTCAGTCACGTGAGCCTATCCTGCAATAGGCTTCACAATACTGGTGATCTGATACTCACTCCCCAACACTTATTGCAACTGCTGGCCCACACTTCTTCTATGTGAACTACCTAGCAGCAGTACCTTCTTCTTTCTGTTTGACTTTGCGACTGACTTAGGCCTCCTAACTGCTAAGGACTACTGCATGTTTCCTATGCCTACAGCTACAAGAGGCTCCTCACTACCCAACTCCGACAGTTGGTCAAAATTATTATATATACGCGAAGTACAACTGTCAGAATACCTCCTCCTCCTCCTAGCTGCCTTCTTACCAACTGCCAGTTCCCAGTCCTCAGCACCCTGCACCCTCCTCAACCTATCTAGTTCCTCCTTTGCGTATTATAACTGCACCTGAAGGGCATAGATCCTACACTCTTGCTTCAAGTAGTAGATGAGTTTTGCTATTTGGGTAGCAAAGTAACTAATGATAGTTGAAGTAGTGAGGATGTAAACTGTAGCCTGCCAATGGCAAAAAAAAGCGTTTCTGAAGAAGAAAAGTTTGTTAACACTGAATATAGATGTAAGTGTCAGGAAGCTACTTCTGAAAGTATTTGTATGGACTACGACCATATATGGAAATGGATGATGGACTATAAACAGTTATACAAGCAGAAAATAGAAGTTTTTGGAATGTGGTGCCACAGAAAAATACTGGGAATTAAATGGATAAATGATGTAACCAATGAGGAGGTATTGAATAGAACTGGGGAGAAAAGAAATTAGTGGCACAACCTGACCAGAAGAAGGGATCGGTTGATAGGACACATCCTGAGGCATTAAGGGATCACCAATTTAGTAACAGAGGGAAGTGTGGGGGGTAAAAGTCATAGAGGAAGACCAAGAGATAAATACAGTAAACAGATTCAAAAGGATGTAGGTTGCAGTAAGTACTGGGAGATTGAGAAGCTTGCATAGGATAAAATACCATGGAGAGCTGCATGAAACCAGTCTTCGGACTGATGACCATAACAACATTACTACATGCAGAGGAGAGAATGAACAGGTTGAAAGAGTACACTGAAGGCTTCTGTGAGGGGGAGGACTTATCTGATGATGTGATCAAAGAACAAATAGGAGTTGATATGGTATCCAATATTAGAATCAGAATTTAAAAGAGCTTTGGAAGACTTAAAATCAAATAAAGGAGAAGGGATAGACGACATTACATTGGAATTTCTGAAATCAGTGGGGCAAGTAGAAATAAAACTATTATTCGCATTGTCATGTAGAATATATGAGAGTGACGATGTACCATCAGACTTAAGGGAATAACATCATCCACACAATTCCGAAGATCACAAGAGCTGGCAAGTGTGAGAATCATGACACAACTAGCTGAACAGCTCATGCATGCAGGTTGCTGACAAGGATAATATACAGAAGAATCAAAAAGATAACTGAGGATCTGTTAGATGATGATCAGTTTGGCTTTGGAAAAAGTAAAGGTACCAGACAGGGCATTCTCACATTGTAGTTAATAATGGAAAAAAGGCTGAAGAATAATCAAGACACATTATACGACACGTTGATTCAGAAAAAGTGTTCAACAATGTAAAATTTTGGGAGATTTTGGAAATTCTGTGAAAAATAGGGGTAATTTATAGGGACAGACAGGTAATATACAACATGTAGAAGAACAAAAAGGGACCCATAGAGGGGCACTACAGGGATTTAGTCTCTCACCCCTGGCATTCAAGCTATACTTGGAAGAAGCAATGATGAAAATAAAAGAAAGATCCAAAACTGGGGTTAAAATTCAAGGCAAAAGTGTAACAGTGGTAAGATTCACTGATGACATTGCAAACCGAAGAAGAATTACAGGATATGTTGAATTGAATGAACAGTCTAATAAATACAAAATATGAACTGAGAGTTAACTGAAGAAAGACAAATGTAATGAAATGTAGCAGAAATGAGAAGGAGAAATGTAACATCAGAATTGATGATCACAAAGCAGATGAAGTTAAGGAATTTTGCTACCTAGGGAATAAAATAAGCCATAACAAATGGAGCAAAGAGAACATAAAAAGCAGAGTTGAAATGGGAAAAAAGGACATTTCTGGCTAAGAGAAGTCTATTAGCATCAAATAAGGACTTTGATTTGATGAAGAAAGTTCTTAGAATGTACACGTGGAGCACAGCATTGTATGGTAGTGAGATGTGGACTGTGAGAAAACCTGAACAGAAGAGAATCAAACTATTTAGATTGTGGTGCTATAGGAGAATACTGAAAATTTGGTGGACTAATAAAGAAAGGAATGAGGAGGTTCTCCACAGAATCGGAGAGGGAAGGAATATATGGAAAACACTGAAAAGAAGGAGGGACAAGATGATAGGACATCTGTTAAGACATCAGGGAATAACACCCATGATAATATATGGAGCCGTAGATGTAAAAACTGTAACGGAAAACACAGGGTTGAATACTTACAGCAAATAATTTAGGATGTAGGTTGCAACTGGTACTCTGAGATGAAAGGTTGGCATAGGAAAGGAATTCTCTGCAGGCTGCACCAAACCAGTCAGAAAGCTTATTGGGAGGGAAGAAAAAACCTTCTGCTGCTCGACTCACAACAAAGAGAACTTTTCTTAGAGTGGTGAATGAATATTGTTTATGGAAAAAATAGATGCACAAAGCGCATTCCTGCGTGAAGAACTTACTGTAGAAATTTGTATGGAGGTTCCTCAAGGTATAAAGATTAAGGAAGGGCTTGCATGCAAACTCAAGAAAGCTATAAGCTATATATGGTCTGAAGGAGGGGCCAATAACTTGGAACTCTACATTTGATGATTTTATGAAGGAAATCAGGTTTTCACAATCTGAAATTGATAGATGCCTGTATGTTGAAAGCACTGATGATTATAATACTGATCTGCTACTGTATGTAGACAATATTCTAATTTCTGGGTACGTAAATAGAAAATCACTTATATTAAGACGAAGTTAAAATCAAAATTTCGAGAGCAAGAACACAGAGAATCAAAATTACGCCTTGGAACAGATATACAGATGATCAATGGCAAAATGTTTATTGGTTAATGGGTTCATCTTGAAAACTTATCGAAAAGATTCAACATGGAATACTGCAAATCCTGTAAAACAGCAATGGAGGTCAAATGCAATGAAGATGCTTCTGGTGAGATGTTTGAAAATAAACTGTACAGAGAATTAATAGATTGTTTGATGTATTTAATGACAACTACAAGTCCAGGCATAACTGCATGAGTTAACTATTTTAGTACACATCAAAATAAACCAACAGAATTCTATTGGAAAGGTCTGAAACGAATTCTTCAGTACATTGAAGGAACACTTCATGTTGATCTATGTTACAAAAAGAGGAGTTCAAATACTCATTTCTATAGGATACATATTCCAGGTTTTTGGAAATACTGTTTCTTGGGTTAAAGGGAGACAGACATATATTTCACTATCTTCAACAGAAGCAGAACATATTGCTTCAAGAACAGCTACAACAAATATCCTGTGACTGAAGAATATTCTTTAAGAATTTTAAACATTTGTGAAAACTTCAGGTCATGGATCTGTCTGTTACAGAAGTGGGAACATAGATGACTGGAGCATTTGGGTATTAAACACAATTGCATATATTCAGCTGTATAGCAAGAGATGTCTGAATGTTCAACACATTAGCTCTGAGAAACAAATGGCAGATATTTTAACAAAAGCAACAACAAGTTTACAGTTCAGTAGACCTTGTCTGATGATGGGATTAGTGAAATTTACAGATAGTTCATGTTGTTGTTGTTGTTGTTGTGGTCTTCAGTCCTGAGACTGGTTTGATGCAGCTCTCCATGCTACTCTATCCTGTGCAAGCTTTTTCATCTCCCAGTACCTACTGCAACCTACATCCTTCTGAATCTGCTTAGTGTATTCGTCTCTTGGTCTCCCTCTACGATTTTTACCCTCCACGCTGCCCTCCACTACTAAATTGGTGATCCCTTGATGCCTCAGAACATGTCCTACCAACCGATCCCTTCTTCTGGTCAGGTTGTGCCACAAACTTCTCTTCTCCCCAATCCTATTCAATACTTCCTCATTAGTTATGTGATCTACCCATCTAATCTTCAGCATTCTTCTGTAGCACCACATTTCGAAAGCTTCTATTCTCTTCTTGTCCAAACTATTTATCGTCCATGTTTCACTTCCATACATGGCTACACTCCATACGAATACTTTCAGAAATGACTTCCTGACACTTAAATCAATACTGGATGTTAACAAATTTCTCTTCTTCAGAAACGCTTTCCTTGCCATTGCCAGCCTACATTTTATATCCTCTCTACTTCGACCATCATCAGTTATTTTGCTCCCCAAATAGCAAAACTCCTTTACTACTTTAAGTGCCTCATTTCCTAATCTAATTCCCTCAGCATCACCCGACTTAATTAGACTACATTCCATTATCCTTGTTTTGCTTTTGTTGATGTTCATCTTATATCCTCCTTTCAAGACACTGTCCATTCCATTCAACTGCTCTTGCAAGTCCTTTGCTGTCTCTGACAGAATTACAATGTCATCGGCGAACCTCAAAGTTTTTATTTCTTCTCCATGAATTTTAATACCTACTCCGAATTTTTCTTTTGTTTCCTTTACTGCTTGCTCAATATACAGATTGAACAACATCGGAGAGAGGCTACAACCCTGTCTTACTCCCTTACCAACCACTGCTTCCCTTTCATGTCCCTCGACTCTTATAACTGCCATCTGGTTTCTGTACAAATTGTAAATAGCCTTTCGCTCCCTGTATTTTACCCCTGCCACCTTTAGAATTTGAAAGAGAGTATTCCAGATAGTTCATTACATTATTAAATTGGGGCAGGGAGAGGGTGTTGAAGTAATGACTAATAATTATGCTTTGACTTTTTCCCTTTGTTTTCTTTATATGTGCCTTTATTTCTGTTTTCCCCCTTCATGGCTGTAATTGCAATAACTAATAAATTGATATTACTTATCTATAAACCTGGCAATTTCTAGCATTAACAACAACACACATTTCACCCCCCATTTGTATTCATACCAGTAATGCACGGTTAACGCATTATCAATCGTCGATTTTTTTTCATCATTATCGTTTTAGAATGTTCACCAAAGCCACACAGAGGCAGCAATTTCAAAAATTCCTCTATAGGATATGCAAATAAATAAATAAAATAAAATAAAAAATTACACACTTCAACCATTCCATATCCATGGTATTAATAATATCCACAACACAAAATCAAATCAGGCCTGCATGTAAAAAATATTAAATTTTAGGGCGAACCTTGGTTTTGTTGTGGTATGAATTCTCACATCGTTTTTCACTGATGCGCGGTGTTTACGCCGTCGCAGACGTTAATATTCACGTGCATCTACTTTATATTCAAAGATTTAATGAATCCACATCTCATCATCAACAAGCAAATACGAAATATTAAACGAATTAGAGGAGCATGACTTTATGGGGATAAAAGGAGATAGCACACAAAGTTTCACGGTTTGCCGAACTGGCAAGAGACGTGGGTCTTGCTACACCCATCCGTCTTATAACGAATATTACTTCTTTTCTTCCTCCGATCATTTACTGACACAAATGTTGATGCCTTGAACATTATCTTTGCTGTCAAAGTGCATTTTTGGTCGTCGTTTGTCACTTTGGATTACTTCAGTGTTGTGAGATTTAAAACGTTTTTTGCTTCTTCATAAGCACAGAAGTGTCAACTGTTTCCAGAAGTGAAATTTAGCGCTGAACAGAAGCAAATGTCCAGCTACAACATAAAAAATCCAGGTGAGTGAAAAACGTCTTCTGGGTCACAGAAAGCAGCCATACAAGTTTCTACAGTTCAGGAATAAACTTACAAGTCAGACTTTGTGTCACTGAACTAAGAATTATCGTAAAACTTAGCAAATGGCGCATAACTTCTGATTATGTGTGGAACGTGAGAGGCAGGCGTAGATAATAAGTTTACGCTTCTTTACCATATTACTTAGAAAAAACGAGTCAAATCTTCTGATAAGAAAAGAAGCAAATTATATATACGACAATCAAACAGTATTCATAAAATACAGAATAATTGGCTACCTAAATCGTGTATGGTTTAATGATATTGAGAAAGCATTCACATTTACCGTACATGTTCATAAATTAGAACTATTATCAGTTTTGAATGTTTGTGGAACATTTGTTCTTTACAGTCATATTTTATGATTTTCTGTTGTACTGATTCACTCATTTTCAGATGCTGATAAGGTACTTTTTGTGACATATTTTGCCTGAAAGAATTCTTATTGAAAATTTTTAAGCTAAAACCAAAAGTAGTAAGATTAAATATTACCTCATTTGAAAGATTACATGTATTTCAGGTGGATCAAACTCACAAAATCTGGAGTATCCTGTAATGGCACATATGGCAGCTACAGCGGTTGCTTGGCAGTTACCACATCAACCTGGAGGTATGAGATACTGGAGGCAAGATGGACCTGGAGGATATGTTTACAGCCCTCAAATAATGGGCTATAGCTGGCAACAGATTCCACACAGATGGCATTTAGTCAGTCCCGAAGATGAAGGTGACAACTGGATGGGATATGCACAAGGAGGAAATTTTTTCAGTGGACAAGTACAGGTATATAACTGGCCGCAAGGTGAACATGGAGGGCATCTTGTAAGTTCCGAAGTCAAAGACCAAAGATGGAGGCAAGATGCTCGTGGAACGTATTTTTCCAACCCTCAAGTTCAGGGTTACAGACAGCAATGGATGGGACATGGAAGGCATATTTTCAATACTGAAGTACAGGATTGTAAATTGCGGCAGGATGCAAATGGAGGGTATTTTTACGAGGTTCAAGTACAGGTTTTTGGATGGCCACAAGATGCAAATCGAGGGTACTTTTGCAATGTTCAAGTAAAACCCCATAGCCTGATGCATGATGCACTGGTTCAGGGTTATGGAAGACGAGTAGATTTGGTGAAATATAATAATGAAACAAATTCTCACCCAGGACGTGCTAATTTACGTGCTGCACCTAAAAAGTCAGCTAATAGTGCAAGTGTGTCTAATGGAACATTTACAGAGCCTATGAGGGCACAAACGGAGGTGATACAACTAAGACCATGTTTGTGTCCAGATGGAAAGTTGAGAATAAGTGGTGGGTTGAAAGTTGTGCAAGCCTTTTGCGATGACTTCCATTAATTTGTGCTGGGTTGGGAAACAGGTCCTACTTCTGGAACAAGGAACTATTGGATTATGTGTTGTACCTTCATCATTTTCTTTGGTGGGATGTCGTGGTAGTATGTCCATTTACATGTCGAAGAAAAGAAAAATACTGTAAAACTATTAAGATGACATGTATTTGTTTTCAGTTAGTATTTGAAAAACTAGATAAGGTTCTTTAAATCTGATGCCCTGACTGTATTTTGCAAATGTATTTGTATACTTATCACTATTATGTGTGCAGTAAACTAAATACAATCAATATATTCAGGAAATTGAAATGACATTTTATTCCTTTCTTATTTTAAATATTGCTGTCATGAACCAGTAAAAACAATTTATGATTTATGTTAGACTAGTCTTTAATCAATTTGTTGATGTTCCTCTGTGTATGTGTATTTGATCCATAATGGAAATTTAATGAACTGTCAGCTAGATTCACTGTATAGGTCACATACACAGATAAAGCCATATCTTAGATACTACAGAAAAGTTATTCCAGCAGCAAAAAAACTGAACAGTGATTTAATTATCAGAAAAGGCAGCAATAAAACCAAATCAGTTAGGAAGATCATAAATCATAACATACGTAAATCCAAAGTGACAAAAACAGTCTTATCATAAAACAGGAAGGAAAAGCTGTTGGAGACCATCTATATGTTGCCAATTTCATCAGTGACTGCTACATTAATGCTGCTCAAAATCTTATAAAGAACCTGGGGAACTTAGAAGTTAGTACGGTAATTACACACATGAAATACAATGTTTTTGTACCCAGTCAGACATAAGAAATGCAATTAATAAGCAGAAAAATAAAATGTCCTATGGATGTGATGGTGTTCATGATAAGGTCATAAAACTTAGTACAAAAAAAAATAATAGCTGAATTAGTTGATATTATTTATGATCATTAAAAGTGGTGAATTCTCTTCTGCACTTAAAATATCAATAATAAAGCCACTTTATAAAAACGACTGTCAATATACCGGCACCATACAAAAAAGCATACAGCTGGTTTCACTTGTATTTGTACAACAGATATCAAAGTGTTGAAACCGTACACTATGGTACAAAATAGTACTCAACATGTCAGAAAGTCACTTTGGTGTAAACCCAGGGCTCTGCTCTAGACCCTCTATTCTTTTTAGTTTTTATTAATGTTTTTCCTAACTATCTAACAAGAGCAGAATCAGCACTTTTTGCAGACGATACAAACCTTTTTATCAAGGGACTTAGTGAAGCTGACCCACAAGAACAAATAACTTTAATAACGAATGAGGCAGCTAAATGGTTCAGGGATAATTACTTCATTACAAATGAAAAAAAAAACTCTTGGATGAACATAAGAAACAAAGTAAAAATTAACATAAGAGTAGAGATTGGGAAAGGTGTAATAGGACAAACTTCTTTCATAAAATTTTTATGTGTATGGCTGGACAATAACTTCAGATGGGAAAAACATGTTGAACTATTGAATAAAAACTTAGTAAATACTGTTACGTATTAAGAAAACTTAAAGGAACCTGCAATTTTGAAACAGTACTATCTGCCTATTACTCTTACGTACATAGTAATCTAAGATATGGCATTATATTTTGGAGGAATACAGGTTTCACAAAAAGTTGTTTTAAACTCCAAAAGAGAGCTATTTGTATTCTGAAGGGTGTTGCCTGCAGAGATCCAGGCAGAGTACTCTTTAAGAAGCTGAAAATTTTGACCTCCCTGCTTCATTCAGCTATGAACCAGTATGTTTTCTCAAGTCAAATCAAGAATTCTCTTCTCTAAACATTGAAGTACACAACTATCAAACCAGAAACAGGCATGATTTCCATAGAAACATACATTCAAAAGCTACGTACCAAAATAGTGTGATGTATCTACCCAAAATAATGTTCAATGCCTTACCAAAAGAAATAAAAAACATAAAAACTTACATATGTTTAAAAAAGAATTAAAGAGGCTACTATTAGGTCAAAGTTTCTGTAATGTTGATGAATTTCTTTGCTATCTAAACAGATAGTGCTCATCTTTGATTTTTTTGTATAAACCTTCGTTTTTTTCAACATGCATGCAAAAAGAAGACAAAATATGTGAAGTGTAACTAAGAAAATGTTATTTTCCCTTAATTGTTAAAAATATAAACCATTCTCTCTCTCTCTCTCTCTCTCTCTCTCTTTCTCTCTCTCTCTCTCTCTCTCTCTCTCCCTATCTCTCTCTCTCTCTCTCTCTCTCTCTCTCTCTCTCTCTCTCTCTCTCTCTTTCCACATGACAGTCCAGCTGCTTAGCTGGGTGGTAATGTGCTCGCCTCCCAAGCAAACGGGCCTGGGTTCGATTCCCGGCCAGGTTGGAGATTTTTTCCACTGAGGGACTGAGTGTTGTGTTGTCCTCATTATCATTTCATCTTCATCAGCGGCACGTAAGTCACCCAATGTGGCATCAAATGAAATAAGACTTGCACTTGGTGGCCGAACTTCCCCGAATAGGGGCCTCCTGGCCAATGATGCCATATGTTTACTTCCATTTTTTCCACATAACAATTCCTATATGATGTATATGATAAAATGGGTGATAATAAATTGAACTGAATCGAATTTTGTTGTTTTGGGACTGAACTTTTTTAAGAACAGAATAGTGTTATGCTGAAAGAGTAGAAGCTTCCATTAAACTTAATATGAAAGAAAATGATTTGAATGTCTTCTGTTTCATCATTTTAAATGTATGTCTGTCATTTGCATTCAATGTAGTGACTCTTACACTGAAAATATTATCATACATGGCTGCTATAACTTCTAACTAATGGAGACACAGTTTGTGATTTGGATGTTATATGATATTTGTATACGATATTCAGTGAGATAGTTTTACAATTATAGTACGTTTTCTCAGTGGAAAATATGGCAACGTGCTGACAGTTTCTTAAGGGAGCTTCTTTTATTTTTTATTGTTTTATTTTTATACACACATATAGTGATTTGCACTAAGTGTGCTGTACAAGTTGACTCTTTTCTGGGAGTGAAATAATCTGTGGCGTTTGGATGACCATGGGCTAGTACAGAATTGTGCCATCCTTTGTGAGTCTTACCTACAAAAAAAGGGGGGCTTGTGTTTCCTGCACCTTTCTTCCCTTGGCAGCAGCCCTTAAACTTGGCAATTACTGTTTAGGTAAATATGACTGCAGTTTCTGTTTGAAGTTAATTTCATCAACCATTAAATTCTTTACTGCTCTGGGTAGATGCTAATAGAGTTTTATGGTTGAATATCTAACTCATTTCTGTGTAACATTGTGACTGATGAGAGGACATTGTCAAATGTCAATTAACAATCTTGATGAAACTTGGTGGCTGTGTAGAGGGGGCAAAATAGTGACCCAAATTCACTTTTAAGTGGTAAAACACCTTCCCCCCCCCCCCCCCCCCCCCCCCCCCGCAAAAAAAGACGACTTGGAATTTTAGGTTTAGAGGGACTACCTTCAAAAAGAAGGTATATAAAAAATGTGTTTCACATAAAATCTGATGTGTAATTAATATTCTTGAAAACTATTTAATCAATCTTTGTAATAATTTGAAATTTAGCAAAATACCCCCACAATCAATTAATTTTGAAAATGAAAATTTTGTTACGACATACATTAAAGAAGCTTTCAAGCCACATACATTGCTCTATAATAAAACTGGTTCCTCAGTCACCATTTTTGCAAAATAAGCTGTACGCAGGGTGTTGTCAGAGTATTTACAGCACACTGAACTAAAATATCTAAACATTCATTATTATTCTCATTATTTATTTTACTTACATTTGTTTTTGTTTGAAATTGTCATTTTACATTCATAGTTCTGTTATTTTTTTAGTGTACTGTTTCACACATATATTTTGTTAATTGAAAGTAATAAATAACTCATTATTATGATGTAAAATAGTTGAAACAATGATAACCTGTAAGGATAAGCTTAAAACTAACGTTCTAAATAACATACAAGTAAAATGAACGAAATTTATTTATGTAATATACAGGATGTAGCAGACAATATGAAACCAAAGTCAGCAGGATTTCCAGTTGGCATGGGTGATCCTCTAAACATGTGATTTGTATTAGACATGTTTTAGTACATTTGCAATCTTTGGAAAAGAGAATTTTATTGTGTGCTAATGACTGCAGCTTGATTGTATTGTTTCTCAAGTACCGGTAAAGGTTGACATCATAATCATTCAACAACACTAGATCTGAAAATCTCCACACAAAGTTCTTCCAGCATCAAAACCTGGATACGTTACATGGCTGTACCTGTGTTACTGACCACTTAGGTATCACCAGATTTTTCTTGGTCTTGCACACAATGTTCAAAAGGGTTGTTTTTCACACTGACCACTCGCCTTTTCATGGTTTTAAAAGAAACTAATGGTGAGTTTGGACTGAGAATTAAAGAATCTCTTTTTGAAACCTCAAATACTCTTGTGATTGCATCAAAATCTGATGATAAACGTGTGACCAGATCACAAGATATTTCTAAGATGTTTTCTTTCCCAGTGAGGGAGAAATATCAGTATTATTGTTACATTCTTGTGGTGGTCAGTCTGAAAGAACCATTTACAGCCCCATGCCTGAGAACAAGGAACTTTTTCATCTGGTGATCCCAAGGGGCTTGATGACACAGGCACAGCCATGGGTTGTATGTGGCTAATGCTGTTGCAAGAATTTTGTGAGAAAATTTTCGTATCTAGTTCTGTTGAATGATTGTCATGTCAGTCTCCACTTAAGAAACAATACAGTGAAGCCACAGTCACTGTTACATTATCACTTCTTTTCACCAAGGGTTACTGATGTACTGAAATACGCCTGATACAAATCAGCAAATACAGAGGATCATCGATGGCAAATTGAATCTCCAAAATATACATTATGAGAAGAAATTTGATTCATTTTCTGTGCATAATGTAAAAGAACTTCATGTTTTAAGCATTTCCTTACAGATTATCATTATTATAATAATTTTCTATCATTACAATGAGTTACTTATTACTTTCAATTAACAAAATAATGTACATGAAAGAGTAAACTAAAAAAATTTAAAACAAATATAAGTAAAATAAATGATTAGATTGGTAACGAATATTTAGTTATTTAATGAAGTATGTTGAAAATTCTCAAACAGGACGTTAGGTATGGCTTATTTTCCAAAAATTGTATTTTAGAAACCAGCTCTATTACACATGGATGTATATTACTTGAAAGTCTCTTTCATTTATGTTTTAACTAAATTTTCATTTCTCAAAATGAGATATCTTGCAAAATTTCAAATTATTACAAAGACAGAATATACAGTTTTAAAGAACATTAATGACATATAAACTTCTGTATGGAAAAGACACTTTGAAGCTAGTGCATCTAAAACTAAAATGCCAAATGACCTGTTGGGGTGTGTTTTACCCCTTAAAAATGAAACTAAGTCCAAACAAAAAAATATGTACTGCACTGTTTTGCTCCATCTACACATCCTCCAAGTTTCATCAAGATAGTTTATTGAATTGTGGTTGGTTACTTTTGGATGTGTGCATTGACAAGAAATTGAATTCAAAGAAACATATTGTTGATCTACTGAAACATAAAAGTTCCACTACTTTTACTATTGTATTGTATTGTATGGAACTGGGGACCTAGAAGCGACAGAGAGGCTTCATCCCTGCCGTAGCCCTCAGTGGTTCACAACCCCACAACATGCTACAGCAGTCCACTCACCCCACCTTCACCCCACACCAAACCCAGGCTTATTGTGCAGTTCAGCCTCCAGTGGACCCCTGGGAATGTCTCACGTCAGACGAGTGTAACCCCAATGTTTGCGTCGTAGAGTAATTATGATGTACACATACATGGAGAAAGTGCTTAAGCAATCGCCAACATAGTGTAACTGAGGCAGAATGAAGGGAACCAACCCAGATTCACCGAGGCAGATGGAAAACTGCCTTAAAAACGATCCAGAGACTGGCAGGCACACTACACCTTGATGCTAATCTTCTGGGTGGATTCGTGCTAGGGACCGGCACGTCTTCCCACTTGGTATGCAGTGCATTAGACTGCACAGCTAGCCGGGAGGGCACTTATACTATTAAGGTATTGTAAATTTGAATATATCAATAAATTATCTTACCATACTTATTTTCATTCACTGCTTTTGTATGGCATCACATTTTGAGGGTAATTCATCATTAAGGAAGAAAGTATTCATTTCACAAGTGTATGGAATCAGAATAATAGTTGGTGCTCACCAAAGATATTTTCAAACATTTATTGAAAGAACTAGGTCTATTCACTGCAGCTTCACAAAATTATATATATATTCACTTATGAAATTTGTTATTAGTAACTCATTCCAAATCAAATCAATAGCAATGTGCATAGCTACAACACTAGGAGATAGGCGGAACGTCACTATGCCTATACAAAAGTCTTAAGTCTGTGGAAGTAGGTATGATGGCTTAGGGGGATATTGTACGTGAAATTAATTGAAATTTGACCTTTCTTTTTCTACTCCATAGTGTACTTTTGACTTTCCTGGAAATTTTGGTATGTAATACATTAAAATCAGACAGTTGTCAGACCTTCAAATAATATTTTGAATGTTGACATGTGTCTGCCAAATTTTGTGGCAATGCATATACTGCCACAGTTGAGCAGTCATATCTTGGGAAATACACAGTCTGGAAGGCTGTGAATTGGTTAGTTTTGTACCTACTGCTACATCTCAGAAGTTTCCATTATGAATAAACAAATCAGTCCTTTGTTTCTATTACTAGTTTTCATTGAAGGTAGTGGCAAGACAATAAAATGTGCTCGAAGACTAATGGAAAAAGTAACTGATGAATTACAGGAATATTATAGGAAGGCCATTAGAGATAACTGTGACAATTTAGAGAAGATGAAAAGAGCTGCGTGGAGCACTTTCTTTCATCGAATATCAACCGATGAAAAGCCATGTCATGCTTTCTGTCCACCTGCACCAAACACTTGGTGTAAATATAGGCAAGCTGAATTTTCTGGCACCCTGCATCAATTTACATTCACTTCCTCTGGCAGTAATGGAGGCAATCAAACCTATTTACAGAGATTTGGCAAATCCTGAGCTACTAAAGAATTGTTTACAAGGGAAGACGCAGAATGTGAATGAGTCCTTCTATAATGTTGTGTGGTGCCAAGTGCCTAAAAATGTATTTGTTGGTTCTGTGACTCTAAAGCCAGCAGGGTCTGAGGCTTTAATAACTTTTAATGGTGGTAACTATTGAAAGACTTAAGGTTCTAGAGAAGTTAGTGGTAAGATTTGGACAGAGCACAGTTAAAGGACTGCGGGAACTCGATGAGCTTCGTGTACATGAAGTAGAGTTAGTTGCTCAGCAAATAACAAAAGAAGCAAGAAAGGAAAGGAGGAGGCAAGCACTGGGCTGTTGTGACACTGAAGAAGACACAGACCATGGGCCAGGGCAATTCTAGTGCATAAAAGACGCAGAAAAGTAAGTTTGAATAAGACTTTGTAATAAAAAAGTTTTAAACCTTAATATCTCTGAACTACATGTTTTGCAATAAATGACCCATTTTCTAAAAAAGTACTGGTGGAAGAGACATGAAATTTTCACAGCATGCCAAGCATGAGATTCAACACTTATGGAACTAGAATAATTAAAATATTCTGTGTTGTTTTATTTTTATGTTCATTTATTTACAAAATTCTGTCAAAAAATTGAGTGTTTGAAAAAAAGATAACATGCCCTACAATACAATTATAGTCCTAATTCTAGTTCAGTGTATCTAGAAATGTGCATTCAATAATTATGGAAAATTGTAAGTTGGTGTCTTAAAAAGTTTCAAAGATAATGGGTCACAAAATTCAATAATTTAACATTGGCAGCATAGGACACACAATATCCCCTTAACAGAATACGCCAAGATTCCATGTATAGAGATAAGTGCTTTAATAATCAGCTTCATACCGCTATACATCAACTTACAATCAGTACAATTCAAATCTTTGCAACGAACTCAAGATCCAAGAGCTATCAGCCACAAACCCAAAGAAGGCAATCCAAAGATAGGTCACTCAATTGATTGCATGCCTCCATATTCCCCCTCCCCCCCCCCCCCCCTGCAGTGTAGAAGTACATCTGGGTCCGTAGGCATGGCCCGTGTGAGTCTCTGCTTATGGACAAAGGAGGGAGGAAAGGAATGATGTAGTCCTTATGCCACACAGGTAGGTGTAATAAGCAGCCCATGTGTGAGCAGGGTGGACTGTCAGAATTGGTCGAGGGAAGGAGTGAGTGGGATGGTGGCAGTTAGGAGGCCTGTAGCATTGATGAAAGAAGAGATTGCATTGACCTCTGCACCTGGAGGGAGTTGGGGGTGCTTGATGGTAGAAATGGAAGAGGTGGGAGGGTCATTGGCTGAGCGGGGACAAATGTGAAGGATGAAAATGGAATTGTCACATACCTGTAGAGAGATGTCATGTGGGGCAAAACAGGACACATCTGGTAGGAGGGTAAAGGAGCTAGGAGGGGAAGAGGAAAAGTGAGTAAGGTGTGAGGAAGGGGAACCTTTCCCAGTAGGGCTTGGGCTCAGGCAGGCTGGAATAGCAGCCTGTGCTGAACAGCCGTCGGTCAGCGTGACGTCAGTGCAGGTGGAGACCTCATGCGGCAATGTAGGCAGCTCGACAGGAGCATTCTCGTCCACAGCTTCATCAGCTATGGTCCATGTTGGCTTCAGTCAGTGAACTGAAACAGTGAGAGGTCAGTCGTGTATGAGGATGTCAAATGTGTTCATTGCATGTGCTAACGCTTAAGGGTGCCGGAATATGGGCATTGTAAAGCTGTGAACACAGACTCAATGTGTAACATCACTTAATCACACTTATTTAGTGCATAAACACAGTCGGAGTGGAGTGAAAACTGGGAGGTGGTACACACTGTTGAGAAATATGGGAATACACCTGCTCTATTAGGGGAGGGAGTTCTGTGTCTTCAAGCGGAGGAGAGTTCTGAACAAACTGGGCTGGAAGGACCAACGGTTCGCCATACAACATTTTGGTCAGGGGGATCTGAGGTCCTCCTTGAAGGATGTGCAGCTACCCAGGAGAACACAGAGTAATGCATCAGACCGCGAGGAGTTGTGGCACATGAGAGAGGCTTTTAAGGTTTGATGCCTCTCCTCCACAAGGCCGTTACTTTGGGGGTGGTAGGCAGTAGTCCAAAATCCCACAACAATGCAGAGTTCGCATAATTTGGAAAAAAAATATAGATCTGAACAGTCGGCCTTGATCTGTTGTAACATAGTATGGACAGCCGAAGAGAGAAATCCATGTGCCTATGAAAGAATGAGCAACAGAGTCTGCAGAAACGTCCACCATAGGGGTGGCCTTCACCTAACGGGGCGCTATCGATAACTGACAGGATGTTTTGTGAGGGTGGCAGTGGACCGACCAAATCAATGTGTACATGTCTGAAATGACCTGGAAGTACATCAGACCTCCCAGTTGGGGGTTGCACATGCCTAACATCCTTGGACTATTGGTTTGCAACACATGCTCGTGTCCAGTCGCTTACTGAGATTTAATTCCAGGCCACACAAAGCATTTGGTGATAAGCTTGGTTGTGGCCTTGATGCCTGGGTGGGCGATGTTGTGTATGGCGTCGAAAATCTGTCGTCTTGCGGATGATGAGACGAGTGGGTGGGGTGTTCCAGTTGAGATGTCACACTGGAGTGGGATGCTTAACCCATGGAGCATGGGAGGCTCGATCTTAAGAGTGGTGGTATTGTCCATGAGTTTTTTAACGATTTCTGCATCATGATGTTGCACTCGAGTGAGTGCGTCAAAGTCAATGACACTACCTAAGGTAGAGATGCGGGAGATATAATCGGCCACGACGTTTTCTGCTCCCCATATGTAGCGAAAGTTGTCGTTTATTGGTCCATGCGGCGAAACTGGTGGGGAGGGGGGTACGTCTTTACCCTCAATGTCTTCCTGAAAATAACATATAGCCCTCATACACAGCAAGTAGCTCCTGGTCGATTGCCAACCATTTCTTCAGGGAGAAGAAACGTGGGGGTTGTACTTCATTTCCAATGTGCTGTTGCAGGACGGACCTGTTCGAAGAAGTGCTGGCGCCCGTGCTGATGGAGGTTTTGGCGTTTACATCCGGTTGAGCTAAAGTGACAGCTTGCGCCAGGGCCTGTTTCAAATCGGCAAATACGCCAAATACACGCTACATTTCCTTAGTCAACGGTACTTTGCGTGTGCCTGTTGCATGTGCGCCTGACAGAGCATCTGTCAATGGTGTTTGTAGTGACGCAGCCTTAGGGATGTGGCGATGGAAGAACCTAGTCATCGCCAAAAAACGACACAAGTCATGGTACGTTTCAGGTGAGGGTAGCTGACTAACCAGCGCAATTCTATCTGAGGTGGGTCTAATACCTGCAGCCGACATTCCGTGACCGAAGTTCATCTGAATTACGTTTTGTCCTCGTTGATTACCACATTGTTATCGGATAGCATATGAAACACTGCCTTGAGATGAGGTTTGTGTTCATCTGCTGATGATGAAAAATTAGAATATCGTCGAGATACGCATAGCAAAACGGGAGCGCAAGAAAGGGGAATACAAGAAGCATTGCCATGTCTGAGCTTCATTCTTTAAACCATATGGCATGTAGCGATACTCGAAAAGGCCAAAGGGCGTGATGATAGCAGTTTTATGGATGTCATCAGAGTGCATTGGGATTTGATGATATGCTTTTTACAATCTACCAGACTGAAGATCTTTGAACAACTCAGTTGTTGTGCTACGTCCTGTATATGGGGAACTGGGTAATTGACCAAAATGGTTCTATTGTTTAGTCTAACGTAACCCCACAGAGCTTGAATGAACTGTCTTCTTTTGGAGTGAGTCAAATTGGGATGACCAATCACTTAATGAGGACCGGCCAGAGTGGCCGTGCGATTCTAGGCGCTACAGTCTGGAGCCGAGTGACCGCTATGGTCGCAGGTTCGAATCCTGCCTCAGGCATGGATGTGTGTGATGTCCCTAGGTTAGTTAGGTTTAATTAGTTCTAAGTTCTAGGCGACTGACGACCTCTGAAGTTAAGTCGCATAATGCTCAGAGCCATTTGGACCAACTTAATGAGGGCCAAACAATTCCTGCAACTAAAAGTTAATGAATAATATACCTAGCGAACTTGAGTTTATGAGGGTTCTGTCTCCAAGCTTTATGTCTAACAGGGGGGCCTTTGGTAGTATTCAATTTATTATATGCACCGTTGGTGACAGCCAAAACACTGGGGATCATACTGTTCACTAGGCAATGCAGGAACACTGACCTTAATATCATCCATTACATGGTGGTCAGTGTCGGAGGCAGGTGGCGAGGCTGAACAGCTGGTGCTCCGAAGGCTGGAGATCTCTCGTCTGGCGAGGTCGAAGGCATGAGTAGTAGCCTCGATGAGTCGTTGTAGTGTGGCTTGATTAGTTTGGAGGTCGTTGGTATTGAACTACAATGTCACAAGTTGCACTTGCGAGTTTAGCTGTAAGCAGAACACAGTCAGCTGTTAAAGAGCTAAGGGAACTGTCATGAGGGGGCGGGGGTTGTGCTCGAGAGGTAGATGTGAGAGGAATAGTCGTGTCAGTAGGTAGATGATGCAGGGTATTGTCTGATGTATTGATTTAAACGAGTAGTGGCGTAGGAAATCAATCCTTTAACAGGGTAACTGACTTCAACAGCCTGAAATGTCTATGGAAACTGCAGAGAGGCGGATAATTTCAACGTGAGTGGAGCTGTACCATGCACATTGATCTCTGAATCGTTTGTGGCCTGCAGTAATGTAGGTGAGGATCGCAGATTCGGAGGTGCAAGTGATGGGGGAATGATGCTTATGTCAGCCCCACTGCCAATCAGAAACTTTTGGTTAGTGGTAGCATCGTACCCATAAAGGCATCCACATACAGGTGAGGCGACTATATTTTTTGAGCGAGATGAGGCGCCTAATGCATCTCGCATTGCATGTTTTCTGCCACGCATGGTGAGCTATAGTTGCTGGCGGCGTCGCCGAAAGTGGCGTGAAAACAGCATAAGAGATAACGTAGAAGTGGTTGAGTGGCACTAGACTCTAGCGACAGCGAAACACGGGAAGTGACGTAGTTCACAGAAGTTACCGCATCCAGTTGAAGGCGTTGCGAGTATTATCTTTGAAGACGAAATTTTTGGCGGGCAGAAAGATCTGAGTTATCGTTTTCGTCGAAGTGGTAGGTGCCCCGTGGCACTTTTGTAGTAGCTCAGTAATGGGCTTTGGGGTATTGTGATTTCTAAGAGACGAAAAGCGGAACGCAGAATTGTTGGAGAGAAAACAGGAAACGTAATATACAGTCGCATTCTGGGAGGCAAACAAGCTGAAATGATTGTGGTTAGAATATCGTATTTTATCATAGAATATAAATGTATAGGATTTATTTAATGCTATGACGTATGTACTCAAGCTGCACGTGTAGTGTTGTACTCATGAGCGTTATAAACGGCAGATTTAGTTTCATAGCTGTGTTGTATGCAACTTAGTGCTGTTGTAGTGGCTGTTGGAAGGCTTCTTCAAATATAACTCTCGTTTAAGCATGTTGAGATGTTAATTAATGGAGTTGTTGGACTTTTTTAGTCACTGAAGTATATAGCGATGAAACTCGCCAAAAACAGGAAGAGAAATGCAGCAAAACTGGAGATACTGTAGGAAATTCGCGTTTGCAAAATAATTTGCCGAAGTAGCAGGTAAGGGTTCTTGTGAATATCTCGCCTGACATTCAGAAAATTCTAGTAAATTCATTCTTAATTATTAATCATGAGGATCATTAGTGAGTAAATGGTTTAGGATGTATGTATTAGAATTTCAGTGTTAGAATGGACAATGTTTAGATCTAGCTGCGCTGCTTAGAAAGGAAATGCTATAGGACAGATTGAATAAAAGTATTCTGTTTGTGGGCCAGTCCAGTGAGAAATATCTCCTAAGTGTAAAGCAGGCAGTACTGGCCTTTTTTGGTTGTACCAAAAAGATGCAAACTCTGAACAAATGTTCCAACAGTAATTAAGTTTCATTCTTGATAATTTAGTCCTGTTTTCTTGTCAATTGGCAGTCATTGCCTCATCACTACTTCCTACCTGAGGCTAACATGAGGTTATTCGCACAATGTCAGGTGCTGATGCTACACCCATATGCTTTGACCCATAATGTCCTGGTGAGCCTTGATGTTTTTGAATATTTGTGTTTGTAGATTGTGTGTTGTAGTATTTGGTGGCTCTCTGTTATACTGTATGTTTTTTAGTAAGTAGTCTGACATAAATTGTATTTTTCGTGTTGGTATTGAAAGAATTTGTGCTGGCTTTCTGGTGAGTTACTTTGAATTTCCATATTTAGGCTGATGGATTCATTTTTATGTCTGGAAATGTTAGTGCCGTGTGTTTCTTGTGGTTGGAGATTTATTATTTTTCCTTTTTTTTCTGTGGTGAAGAAGATATAGATATTTACGAATAGCTCATTGCATGTTGCAATGGGTGAAGTTGTTTGTGTATATTGAAATTGGTGGTGGTGAAAGTTTTCATGCATTTTTGGGATTTCCTTCTTAATGTTTGGTAATGGTTGGATTGTTATTGTTAGGTATCATGGTTACTGATGTACCATCGTTGTTTAGGATACATTTCTGATATTAGTCATATGAGAATAGTTTGGTTTGTTGTACTGAGAACTTTGGTTTAGATAGAGTAAGTGAGAGTGTTGTATCTAGGGCTTGCACTAGCGTCTATTTCAAGATTCTGACTTACAATTTGATGCAATATGTGATCAGATTAGCTGGATATGTGCTTCAACATTTGACAACTTAATATTTGTTCAGATGTAGAAGATTTTACTCACAGGTACTTCATTGGATGTTGATTTATATCTGATTGGCGACAGTGGTGTACTCTACATACGAAATTCATGTTACTAACATGCTTAATACTTTTCTAATTTGACATGCAGTGATGATATTTTACTTATGTTCTATCTTTTCTATAATCCTAGGCTCTATCAAAAAGTATTTGATAATGCATTCAGTATACCTTTGATTTATTTTCAGAAATACATCTCAAATCCAGTACCACACCAGAACTACAAGATTGTACAACCAAACGTTCTCTGCCACACTATATTTTTTGGGATGGTTACTAAGAATAGGCCACGGCGTATACCGAATATCATTATTTTGTATTTTACCATCTGTGCCAAATTACTCTCTGTTAATATATTAATGTTATGGCACCATCAATAGTAGTATCACAGACACACTTTAAAAAAATTAAACTGTTTACATTCCACTTTGAAAACCCACTGTCATATAATGTTTATTGAAGTGGATGACACTTGTATATCTTGTGTTGAAGTTTCTGTTGCAATAAATGTAATTTTTTTTAGTATGACCTGTGAAAAACAACTGCGGTAAAATAAATTTGTTTATTGCAAAAGGAGTTACGTCTTTTACACATGAAATCAAAACATTTTGGGATTGGCTCTGCATGGAATGTTGAATGTTTTGTTATAATATATTCAATTAATCAACTTTTATTCGCTTACTGTGAACTGTTAGACATCAGCAGTATTAGGTAGAAATGTAATACCTATTAGTGACATGAAAATTTCTGCTGGACTGCGACTTGAACCTCTCTTATTGTGAGGAAGTATTCCATGAAGTTCTGGGTTTGCAGTCAGATGTTACTGAACCAGTCTTTTGAGTGCATAACTTCCTGCAATGTGAATGGGATGAAGAAATACTGAATATTCATCTGTCATAGAAACCTCATCAAAGATTCACTGGGTATAAGTTTAGAATAAGGTATAATGAGCCAATTGTAACACATTAAGCCATTGATACACAGCTTATTTGGCGTGTGTTCATTTCTTTTCCTTTGATTCTTTCCACACATCACCTCTTCTCTCCTTGTAACTTCAGACTGATCAGCCTGTGAGAGTACAGAATGGGCTCTGAAAATGAACACTTAAGTTCTTTGGATATATTGTTTGGTTTGTCATTTTGGATATGACATGATTTTGAAGAAATAGAACAAACAGAAGTAGCAACCTTTGTGACCAGTGCTTGATATGTAAAAATGTAGTATTATCAGTACTGTGAGCTACCGTGGACTGTTTATTAACATCTTAAAAGATTATTTTAATGGTTTTGTATCAGAGGTATCAATATGGTATACCGTCACACATCAAGCAACAAAAGCAATTGTCTGGTTTAAAATTCTCACGCTGTCTGTACCTAGGTGGCTTTATCATCTCACAGCAATAAAAAAGGAAGATTGTTTGACAATATTATAAAAGGGATAGGTGCTACGCTATAGTGGAGATGCTGATTCACAGGCACAACAGAAAGATTGTCAAACAAATCTTTCATCCAAACAGGCGTTCATCACAATTAGACAACATATATTCAGTATCTCCGCTATGTGGTGTGTAGCGACTACTCTTTTCATAACATTGTCATTATTACATAATAGATTTTCCATTGTGTGAAGGTAAGTGTGTAATGTACCATTGACCAAAGTAGTAAGGACAGACCATCAGGTTTCTACCAACAGACAGAGCTTATATCTTACTATGTTGTCTGCATCAAGATGGACGCAGTCTTCTTCAAGGCTTTTCGCATCAGATCTGTGGCTGAGTAGCAGCCAACTGAATGTTGCCTCAAACTGTAATAATGATAAGTAAAGAAAATAAACAGAGAGGAAATTTGTTTAGTGCATAAACTTGAAACTGATATTAAATTGACAGATTCTTTGACCAAAAGTTGGCTTACACTACACAAGAAGTTTTCTTCTTAATTGAAATTCGTGACAGTTTCAGTTCATCAGTGTTTTGAGAATTACTCCCAAACTAAATGTATATATATAAATTTTATTTGCAACTGAAGTATAGAAAGTTTGATTTCATGGCTATTATTTATATCCATTTATCTGCTTTCCTTTCCATATTTTCTTCAGCTGCCATACGTGGCACAGCTGTTTCTGCCAGAATGATGGATTTTCATTTCCTTGTAATGCAAATGAAGGTGGAAAATATACTGCTTAAGTCAGACAAGGTAAAAAAATATGGAAATTCCATGTAATTGCAAAAGAATGAAATACTGCATAACTGGAGCTTCAGTAGTTATACGAGTGTATTTGTCTGTATGGAGGCTGAGAAGCTGGAATACTGCTGTGAACTGCAGGAAGGCTTGCAGAGAATCAACAGTTGGTGGAGTGCCTTGCACTGTGAATAACTGTCAAGACAGATCTCCATGTTGGTGCACACTTTTTAGCGGCCAACAGTTTGTCATTGAAGAGATCATTCCAATTTCCATCAGCTGAAGCCTTGGTACAAGAACTGCTCTCCATACAACAATGACCTCTGCCTGTGCACGTTTTTGCATTTATGCAAAAGCAAAGTCAGTTATGTTGTATTTGCTTCTTCAGTGACAGTACATCTATAGGTAATAAGTTTCCAGTAACATTACAGTGAGACGGGTTGTTGCTATCATTGATGATACATGTTCACTATCTGAACTCGGGGCCAGGGCAACCTATCCACATTCCTTCAGAACCTCAACACCGTTTCTCCTATCTGCTTCACCTGGTCCTCCTCTACACAATGTGCCACCTTCCAGGAAGTTGACCTTGTAACGGAACATATTAAAAGCTTTACTTTAATGAAGTAAGTGATACCCTCCAAATTCAACCAGTTTAACGAGTATTTATGATTATAGAAGAGTTATTGTGTATGTTAACAATGATTGCACAACATGTCTCCATAAACAGTCAATCCATTAAATTATACTGAATAACTGACCCACACAAAAGTTAATATCACTTGATCACAGATACAGCAAATGTCATCATGTAAAAACACTAAGTTTATCTTAAATAATTAATATGAAGTACGAAAAATAGTAGCCAACTTAGGTATTTTGGATTCCCTTAAATAAAAATCACCCAGTGAAACCTATTCGTTCACTAGGAGCGTTTTCACTCAGTATTCACGTAATCAATCCTATTTTAGACGAAAACCAATGTAATTCTTAATAATTCATGTTAATTACTTATTTATGCAAATTAGAGAAGTCAACTGACAAACTTCTAAAAAACGGCCTTTTTGTAACAAAGAATTATTCTGTCAAGTCTACAAATCTGTCTGTAACATGTTAAATTATGTCACTCGATGCAAATTAATAACTTTTCTGCACAAATTATGATGACAGATGTACATGTGACTTGTAAACTATATCTCTTTTTAGTAGTTCTTTGACAATGTTATAAATACAAGCAGCAAGAACGGTCGGGAGGCAGTCGGAATGTCACTTTGGTAGAGTGTGTTTGTGTGTTAGTGTTTGAGGTGGATAAACAATGCAAAGAACATGCAACGGAAATACTACTTTGTCTTGTGTCATGGTCTTTGGTGGACAGTGGAATTAAGATGGCCACCTGAGTAATAAATATTTGAGGTTTACATATTTGTTGGTTTCGCTCGTTCTTTATCATCAAAAGCACATAAAAAAACATGGGACCTCATGTTTTTAACCCTAGACAACCATATTTAGAGCCAGCATCAGCATCGAGACACAGCAGCGATCCAGCAAGCAGCAGCGATTACTACAACGCAATTTAATGGCGCCAACCAAACATCAAGTGCTAACAAGCTCCGTAAACGGGAGTGAAATAGTGCGATTACAGCAATTAGCTATATCAACGACTAGGCGACCATTACAAAAGTGGGGGCTCCTCCGGGATCTTTAAGTGCATCGATGATAATAGTGCAGCGATAAATTTCGTAAGTGCTTATCATTCCAAAAAAGTTTATTTGTGCAGTATGGCAACAGTGAAGATATGTCAAAGTGAAAAACAAAAAAACGTGTGTATGTGCGATTACGAAAAACTATCATCACACCGCTCGGAAGATTAACGTCTGGATTGTCAATGGAATTCATCAATCAAGATAAAACCGTATAGATGTGAAGAAAGCCAACAAGAACACCGATTACGACATCATAGCATAACTACATAAAGCAAGGTATTTTGTTGTTAACATGTCTCTACCTGAGAGTGATGAGATAGTAGGAAATGTAAAAATTGAACCAGGGGATAGTGAACAATTAAACTTAACAGAGTGGCTAGCAGGGTTTGCAACTCAAATAAGCTCGCAACTTAAACAGTCAATTGAACAAGTAAGCTTGGATTTTAAACAATCAAGTGAACAAGTACGTTTGGATGTTAAACAATCAAGTGAACAAGTAAGTTTGAAACTTAAAGAAAACACAGATAGACTGGATAAGTTAAATTTGGATTTTGATCTATTAACTACACATCTCAATGAGAAGTGTGAGGAAATTAAAACTACCCTCAGTAAGGACACTAGCGAACAGCTGATAGACTTCAGAAAAGAATTTATAATTAAAGTTGAAAGTTTAAATGAAAATATACAAGCTAACACAGACAGCATTGCTGTCATCTACAACAGAGTAGATACTGAAATTGAAAGATTAGATCAGAGAATAGACAAAACATCAGAAAACCTTAAACAAGAATACACCTGTATACCACTAATGTAGATACAAAAGTAGAAAATATACACACTAAATATACACAATTGGAAGATGCATTGATGTCAAAACACATGTTTTACAATCAAAATACAATGTATGGAAACATCCAAGTGAAATGCTTTCCTGGTGAAAATCTGCACCCTATTGACTTTATTCACCAATGTAAGGATATGTTTGTTGTAGGAATGTCAGCTAACATAAAAATTAAGTTAGTAAAACGGTTCCTAGAAGGGGAGGCCCTATCCTGGGCAAATGAGAATAATGACTCTTGGAATACTTTTGAAGAGTTTAAAGCTAAATTTATTTGCAAATTTTGGTCACAATCCATACAAGCCAGATTAAAGTCAGAAGTTCTAAATGGACCAGTGTATAGAGGGAAAATAGGGGGAATGCAAAAATTTTGCAGAGACCAATTGAAAATACTTGCTCATTTGAATAACTCATTTGATGTTATGACACAAATTTATGTCATCATGTAAAAACACTAAGTTTATCTTAAATAATTAATATGAAGTACGAAAAATAGTAGCCAACTTAGGTATTTTGGATCCCCTTAAATAAAAATCACCCAGTGAAACCTATTCGTTCACTAGGAGAGTTTTCACTCAGTATTCACGTAATCAATCCTATTTTAGACGAAAACCAATGTAATTCTTAATAATTCATGTTAATTACTTATTTATGCAAATTAGAGAAGTCAATTGGCAAATTTCTAAAAAACGGCCTTTTTGTAACAAAGAATTATTCTGTCAAGTCTACAAATCTGTCTGTCATTTTAATAACATGTTAAATTATGTCACTCGATGCAAATTAATAACTTTTCTGCACAAATTATGATAACAGATGTACATGTGACTTGTAAACTATATCTCTTTTTAGTAGTTCTTTGACAATGTTATAAATACAAGCAGCAAGAACGGTCGGGAAGCAGTCGGAATGTCACTTTGGTAGAGTGTGTTTGTGTGTTATTGTTTGAGGTGGATAAACAATGCAAAGAACATGCAACGGAAATATTACTTTGTCTTGTGTCATGGTCTTTGGTGGACAGTGGAATTAAGATGGCCACCTGAGTAATAAATATTTGAGGTTTACATATTTGTTGGTTTCGCTCGTTCTTTATCATCAAAAGCACATAAAAAAACACGGGACCTCATGTTTTTAACCCTAGACAACCAGATTTAGAGCCAGCATCAGCATCGAGATACAGCAGCGATCCAGCAAGCAGCAGCGATTACTACAACGCAATTTAATGGCGCCAACCAAACATCAAGTGCTAACAAGCTCCGTAAACGGGAGTGAAATAGTGCGATTACAGCAATTAGCTATATCAACGACTAGGCGACCATTACAACCTCCACCTCCCTGATGGCTCTGTCCACACCTCAGTTAACATCAAACTCACTAACCACCAACAGTACCTGCATTTTGACAGCTGCCATCCCTTCCACACACAAAAAAAAAAAAATTCCCCCACATACAGCTTAACCACCTGTGAACGACATATCTGCTCTGAGAACTATCTTGCTGTGTATGCTGAAAGGCCCACAAAGACCTTTGCAGACAGCAACATTCCCCCAATCTAGTCCACAAACAAATTTCCAGTGCTGTATCCTCACACCACCAATCCTCCCACCAGCCCCAAGAATCAGCTAAAAAGAGTGCCCCCTCATCACCCAATATCACTCTGGACTGGAACAAGTGAACCGTAATGTCATCAGGTATTTATCTCTCTTCCTGCCCTGAAAGAGGGACATCCTACCCAAGATCCTTCACACCCCTCCTAAAGTGATGTTCCATTTGCCCACCCAACCTACACATCATCCTAGTGTATCTCTGTGCTGCTCTCACTCTCATCTGCTTATTACAGAGATCATATACATGTGGCAGACCAAAGTACAAGATCTGCCTAATCCACACACCCAGCACCTATTACTCTAGTCATGTCACTGACTTATCCTACCCCATCAGAGCCTGGGCCACCTGTGGAAGCAGCCATCATATACCAGCTCTGGTGCAATCACTGCACAGCTTTCTGTATTGTATGAGTGACTATCAACCAGCTGTCCACCAGGATGAATGGCCACCCCCAAATTATGGTCAAAAGGTAAGTAGACCGTACTTGTGGCACAATGTGCAGCTGAACATAAAATGGTCGATTTTAATGGCTGGTTCACAACCCAGATTATATAGATCCTCCCCTCCACCACTAGCTCTTCTGAACCACACAGACCAGAGTTATCCTTACAACATATTCTCTATTTCTGAAATTATCCCAGCCTCAAGCCAACTATTTCTGTCCCCTCCATCCTGTCATCACTCCCAAGTTAAATTGCTTTCAGCATGAGCTCCCTCCCACTGGCCACTACAATTGTGCTAGCTCATATAACTATCACCCATCCCTCCCACATTCCTAGCTGGCAAACTGGCCATCTCTGTCCGAGCTACAAGCTACCCAATACCAGCTCATCTCCCTGCCCTCCCACCTTTCCCTCTACCCACCCTGCATGACACTACTGCACCTCAGTCAGCGCACCTGGTCTTGGTTAAAACATGCATATGAACTTCTTTGAGCAGAATTTCACTAGAAATATTTTTTGTCATAATAGATGTCTTTGAAAGATGAGCTGTTTTTCATAAAAACAGAAAAATAAAGATCAAAAAATTGAATTAAGGGGTGTTGGAGGTAGGCGCTCATCCATTAGGGAAGGGAACTTTTCTGTTTCTCACTACTACATCCAGTATGACTATTTTCCTAAAGTTTCAAAAGCTTATAAATTATTTCCCCTATTTTTCTTAATTTGCCTGGGGTATAAGAAAGGCAGCAAGCTGCAGGTTATCCATTGATTATTCCTAACCGTTTTTTTAAAATAATGTTATCTCAAAGAAATAACACAGATAAATAACTATCAACTATATTCCCTGAGTAACACACATTTAGAACCATGGGTATGGCATGTCATTAACAACATGGCTTAACACTGTATCATACTTTTATTGATATTAGCAAACACATATCCCCACATAGCCTTCAGAGCCCCCCCCCCCTCCCCAAAATTCAAGGTAAGAACATTATCATCCTTAACTCCTCCCCCCCCCCCCCTCTCCAGTCTCCTCCGTCAGTGGGAGGAGCAAGCTGTTTGAGAGCGTGCTAACTACCCTTTCCAGCCATAGGTTTTAACAACTTTTATTTTTATTGCATTTATATCCCTTTTCTTGCAAAAAGCTGGTAATTTCTCTTGTTCAATCTTACCAGTTTAAGTTTTTTTTTTATACTGCTGCTACAATTTTTACACACAAATAATACATATAGCTAAAGAAAAGACAAGAACAATGAATTTATATGTGGTATACGTATGGCTAAAGAAAATATTATAAGAAAATGGCAAGTCAATAATGTTATGCCTTGGGGTTTTTTTTCTCGGGTTCCAGCCTTAGCTGGGACTAATCTTTTCCTTTCCAGTATGGTAGCCAAAATGGTCTGCCATGGTGTCTCATAGATGACTCAGTCTTTGGTGTCTTTTATCTTGTTAGAAGTTGCTAATATTATGTTTTGTTCTTCCTGCTGTGCCAGCTACCCTTTGTAGTGCAGTACTTCATTAGTTACCACTGTTTCATCAATCTTTGCTGTTCAAGCTTATCTGACTCTATTCTCTCAGGTAGCCCCCGTCATTCATGTTGTGCAGTTGGCCAACATCACGTTTTGATTTTCACATCAGAGTGATCATTGTGGATGTTCCCTGAGGTGTCAGTGTCTCTTGTGTTGTTGAGAGTGATCTTTAATTTGGGAGGCTGTTGTGACACCCATTTGCACGCTGACCTGCATCAATGACGATTCTGCTTGTGCTCACCAGTGGTGGGCTGATCAGTAGGTGGCAAGCCTCCTTCAGTAGGGGCCAGGCTGCTTCCAACTCAGCAGATCGTATGCTCCTCACAATGAAATGGTATAGGATTCCTAATGAAGTACGTCAACGAATGTCATGTTTCTTGTTATAAATATGTCGAAGCCATGTTCACCTATAGTAACATCATTAATGAACTAGAAATATGTAATTTAAAAGAGGTGTCTTATTTTAAATAAGATTTGACAGAACTTTATAAAATCAACACAAGGTTGTTTCCACACCAAAACTTGGGAAGTAACATCATTCACAGAAGTTACCCTATCCTCTTCAACTACTGTGTATTGTCTCAATGCTGTCAGACTCTGCCCAAATACTGTTGCTGCATGCTTGAGGAATGTGCATAAAATACAGCACAAGACATCGTTAAGTGCTTTAAGAATGGCTACAGATTTTTGGCTTGTTTAAGATACATGGGCAGGAAGAGTGCGTTATGGCATTGCTCAAAAAATGAATGCATTCCAATCATGGGATGGTAAGTAAAATATATAAGATTTGTAAAATGAATAGCTTACAATGTGGGCATTTAAGGTAGTTTTATTTTTCCTATCAACAAATGAAGAACAGTTCTTGGTACATTTCTTGAGTTTCATCCTGTGTGGCCATTATTCTGATGCAGTTTTAAAGTCTTATTTTGACGTGTGTATGAAGATTTTTCTTTGTATTAATGCCTCATTTTCTGAAGAATTTGCTTCTATTCTACATTCAAGTCATAAACATGCTAATCAACAATGGTTAATGTAGTGTTTATTTTTGTTAGCTAATAACAGTACTCACTGTAATTTGTACAGTATTGATAGCATATATACATACTGTAATGTGATCGTTACAATTACATTTTTACAGATTTATTATTCAGTTGTGGCAAAGGAAATGCACCGAGAGTAAAGATGAGCAAAATGTGGAATTATAATTGTATTAAACATTACAGTATTGATTGAGATTTTATTACACTGGCATTCATTGTCTAATATTCCAGGTTCAACTTGGTTTGCAGGGACCAAGGACATAAGATATATTGCATTAGTAACACCACTGCCAAAGTACTGCCAAAGGATGTGAATTTTGCCTTGCAGGAGTAATCTGTACAGCTTGCTTCCTGTGTTGAAATACATATCTAGTGATCTTTATTCGTGGGAAAGTAATTTCTAAATAAGCAATTTTTTAGTCAGTGATTTTGTAACACTGAAATAAAAAATATCACAAACATACAAATCTGCTAGGAGTGATAATACTACACAGAAAACATAAATATTTGGAGCCCATAATGATTAAAAATTATTTTGTATTTAATGTTTTTTGTGTAAATACGCTGAAGTCTGCGAGTTATGTAATACACTAAGGAACATGTGGAAGTCAACTGGCCCCTAGTTTCCTTTGGTCGGAAAACAACAAAAAATGAAAGCAATATTTTTCTTGGCCAGTAGCCTTGCCACAGTGGTAACACCAGTTTCCGTCAGATCACCAATGTTAAGAGCTGTTGGACTCAGCTAGCACTTGGATGGGTCACCATCTGGGTCTGCCAAGTGCTGTTGGCAAATGAGGTGCACTCAGCCCTTGTGAGGCCTATTGAGAAGCTGCTTGACTGAAAAGTAGCGACACTGGTCACGAAAGCTGACAACGTCTGGGAGAGTTGTGTGCTGACCGCATGCCCCTCTGTATCCACACCCAGTGATGCCTCAGGGCGGAGGATGACACTGCAACCAGTCAGTACCGTTGGGCCGTCAAGGGCTGTTCAGATGGCGTTTTTCAATACTTTCTTGAACATGTTATAAATGGGTCTACATCGCCTGACTATTATATCAAATGTTTGTTGATAGTAAATATTGGAACTGTGAATAGTTAATTGAAAATAATAATGATACAAATGTATATTTGATACCATTTAGAAGCAATCCTGACAATTTGTACTGTAGCACAAATCTGTGAGGTTATCACAATTAAAAGCATTAGCGGTAACTATAATTAATTTATTCAGGAAACTTGGATACATTTTGTTATAAGGCACAACTTCCATCCATTTGAACCTGCTTACAGTGATCAAACCTAGGTGCAACTCTGTAATTTTTATCCCACCCACTTCCCTCCAGTACCAAATTGACTTGATGATTCCTTGATGCCTTGGGATGTGTCCTAACAGTCAGTCCCATTTTTTAGTAGTGCCATTAATTTCTCTTCTTACCAAATTTATTCAGTACCACATATTTAGTTATCCGGTATACCCATGTAATCTTCACCATTCTTCTGTACCACTACTTTTCAGATGCTTTATTCTTATGCAAATTAATTTTCAGGTTGTGTAAACACCTACTTTATCACCCTAAATGAACACCGACATAACAAGATTGAATAGGTGTTTTGTTGTGATGACTGATCTGTAGTGTAACCCGAGGATTAGGTTAGGGTGGCTAGGTGACAGTTCAGTTACTTGTGGCCAAGCTGAATGTGGAAGCAGAGTGTTAAGAGTAAAGTATTGTCCCATTCCTGTGCAGATAGTATTGTATGGATGGGTACAGTGGAAGTGGTGGGGGTTTTGTTGTGTGTGAGCACTATCTGGTGGGGGGGGGGGTTCAGTTCAATGAATGAGGCCTACTCAAAAGCAGAACTCCTAAGCTTCAGTTAGCGAGTCTGCAAAAGATCACACCGACAGCTCATCCCAGTATGACTAATAATATAACTGACTGAAGTGGATAATAAGAAAATCACCCAATTAACAATTAATGCAACTGCTGACAGTGTACTAAGCACACTGCTCAGCAGATGACTGCATACTAAGATGGTCACTCCTTCATAACAAAAAGGTAGATACACCTGGGGCTGTGTGGCTGCCAAGCTATTTGGAGTTAGATGTAACATATTGATCTGTAAAGCAGCATGACGTCTATGTTCATGCCATATTTAGTGCACTTTTTGTTATAAAAATGAACTGGAAGGTAAATTCAAAAAGCACATATGGAATAAAAAAAACAAGTATCTCGTGAATGCACAACATACATTGTATGTAATCTACAAAAAAGATGCAGTGGGGGAATGTCATACGGTCTTTTAACCACATACAATAAATAGTTCTAATTTATTTCATGATAAATAGTTGAGAAGATCTAACTGGTATTATTACATGACTTCAGTATATCACTGTTTGCTTATATTCCATGCAATGACTAAAGATTTAAATATTACATTCTTTGGTCATGTTTTCATATTTACTGTTACTGCTACAAATGCATAGACAAATCCATGAAAAAGGATACAATTACATTTCTTTCATAGGACAGTATTACAAATGTTCACTTATATTAGTAGGTCATTGCAAAAAACAAACACACAGAATTTGGATGAAAACAAAGAAGTCATTGTATGAGAGTCTGCCATAGCAAGAAAGGAACAGTGATTTTTTTATGGGTGGTTCTGAGCAAATTACTTTGCTGGGAGCATCTGAATTCAATGCACTCACAAGGCTAGCTGCTGTTGTATAACAGAAGACTATGTATAAAGTGAAGACAATGATGTGCTGCTGCCTAAGAATCCACCTTTACCCTGAGATAAAATTTCGGGTTGGTTACACCAAACAACACCATTTTAACAGTAGTTCATTTATTCACCTAAACACATTAAAAGCTCACAAAGAACTGAAATGGTGGAACAGGCCAAAGATAATCTTAGCTTAGTTCAAAGATGGATGTATCGATGTTGGTGTTGATTTTGTCGACGCCACATAGTCCCCCCCCCCCCCCCCACAGTATGGAGTACTCTTGAGAGGCCAGGGGGGGGGGACTATGGCGTCAGCAGGAGTGGTCCACTGGAGCCGGACCTCGGTCAGCTAAACAGCATCGTGGGTAGATGTCGTGAAGGAAGGTTTGGCCACTGAACCTGGAAGTTATTGTAGCAAGCCAGGCATTGTACTGGGCGTGCTGGTCGTGCAGCGACAGGTAGGCCGGCGGCTTGCAAGTGGAGCGGAGTGGCAACGATGATGTCTACGGTGGGCGTGGTGCACACACGAGGTATGTCCAGGTCGATGTTGGGCGGGAGAGAAACACATTTCACCAGGTGGCAGGGAATGGCAGGGGTTGTGACAAGAGCACTGGATGAAGAGAAACACACGACGAACAGTGTATAATCGCACAGTATTATTAAGATGTCATGGATTATGTCCGGGGGTTCAGGCACAAACACCTTGAGCGAGGGCACATTCAAGATGCAGGGGGTGTGAGAAACCTCGACAGGGTGTGGCAGGCGATGGTAGAGAGGTCAAAGGGCCCAGCGGTGAGGGCTTGATCATAGGTAAGCTTGACGTGGGGAGCATGTGCTCACTCGACACAGTGTGTGAGACCGGAGTAGAGGGCGAGGTCAGAAGAGAGCTCGCGACTGGAGCTGGAAGTCGAGTGACTGGATGTGTAACTTCGGCGTGGAGGGAATGGTTGGAGCATCGTGAGCCATGACAGTGAGTGGGACGGACATGGCCTGTAGGGGGGTAGAAGAAGGCTCAACATGAGCAGGCTTAAGTCTGTTGAGAGAGACTGTAACAGCTGAATCTTTCATCTGGATGTCATAGGTGTCGGTATATGGAGGGTCGGTATATGGAGGTTGGAGGGGAACACGGACAGTGTCATCTCGGAGCATGATGTACTCGCAATTGTCCAGAAATTTCGGGACGTGAACCTTAGGGTGGGAGTGGCTGGTGGGCAGAGGGATGTGGAGATTGATGAAGAGGCGTCTGACGCGGTCGATGAAGGAAGGTAAGCCAGACTGAGGGAGAGAACTGGAAGGGCTCACAAGTTCGCCAGAGAGAACAATGTTCTGGCTGTATACGAACTCCGCTATTGTGCATTTGAGGTCTTCCTTATAGATCGCACGAATATCGAGTAGCACAAGGGGAAGGGCCTCTGTCCATAGAGAGTCGTGACATCGAAGAGCTGCCTTGAAAATGCGGTGCCAGTGCTCAACTAGCCAGTTATTTCGCGGGTGATATGCTGTGGTATGGGTGTCCTGGATGCCACAAATGTTACAAATCTTGTTGAACATGGCCGACTCAAATTGTTTGCCCTGGTCAGTTGTGATGATAGCTGGACATCCGAAACGCGATACCTATGACTCGACGAAAACTCGAGCAACAGTTTCTGCCGTAATATTGGGGAGGGGGACAGCCTCGGCCCAGCAAGTTGTTCGGTCGATATATGAGAGAACATAACGAAAGCCATTAGAGGGGGGGAGAGGGCTGACAATGTCAATATGAATATGCTGGAAGCTCCTAGGAGCGATCGAAAAGGCACCGAGGGGGGGGTGAAGTGTGCTTGTGTACTTTGGAGCGTTGGAACGTGACGCAGGAGTGTGCTCATTGTTAGGAGTCTTTGTTGACATTTCTCCACACAAAGCGCTCTGCTATGAGACGGGCGAACGCACGAACACTGGGGTGGGCTAAATTATGCTATGCATTGAAGACAGCACAACGGAGCTTGGTTCGGGTGAGGGGGCAATTTGTCCTGTTTCGTCTCAATGTCTGCTGCCACAAGAGTGTTCATAACAGTTTGCACATGTCGTCAAATGTTGTCCTCGGCAGAGGAGCTGAACACAAGAATGTCATCAAGATATGCAAAGCAGAATTTTAGGTCGAATGGCACCTCATTGATGAAGTGTTGCCACGTCTGGGTTCCGTTTTTCAGACCAAAGGGCATGAATCGAAACTGAAATAACCCGATCAGGGTGGTGATTGCTGTCTTCTCGATGTCTTCAGGTGCCATGGGGATCTTGTGATAGGCCCAATTGCAATTAATGACAGAGAACATGCTCGCACCTGCGAGGGAACTGGTAAAGTCGGCAATGTTGGGTATGGGGTAGGTGTCCATAATTGTCTGTGCATTTAGTCGACAGTAGTCTCTGCACATGTGCCAGGACTCGTCTTTCTTGGATGTCATATGTATGGGTGTAGACCAGCTCCTGGCAGAGGGTTCAATGACGCTGGAGCTTAGTAGTTCAGAAATCTGATTTTTAAGGTCAGAGAGGCGCTCAGGTCAAAGTCGACTTGGTTTACTGGAGATGGGGGGACCTGGCGTGAGGCAAAGCTTGTGAACCGTGCCCCTGGTGATGACGGAAATGTCACTGGCAGTGCAGGAGGCGGTTTTTTTACGTGTGGCGGGGAGGGCAGGCGAGGCGTGGTCATGGTGTTTGAAGCCACTCGACGGATCTCACGCGAGCCAAGGCGTTGAAGTGTCCCAGGAGTCAATGCGACAAGATGGCCGCCGGCCTGAAGCAGTGGCACTGTGGACAGGTGAGCTCAGTAGAGCTCGTGAGCCGTTATTGAGTCCATTGTCTCAGGGCGTGGGCAAAACGCTAGGCGCGGGTGCACTGTTTGTGTTGTCAGTGGTGGTAACATGGTGGCATGCAGGAGCCGAAGTTACATAGTTTGAGGTGCTGTCCGTGAGGGGTGGGGTAGGAGCCATTAGTTCGGGGACACATGTCGCTTGTTGCACATTCACCATTGTGTGCGGCCGAGTGTCAAATGCTGCCGTGTTAGAGGGGTGTGGTCTTGTGGAACTGTCAGTACACGTTATGGTAGACTTGATAGCACAGTTGCGAGGGGTAGTGACAGGTAAGCACACAGATGCTTGATTGCTGGGACTACAAGCAGATTCGGCACACTTACTGACCTTGCTTTGTCCTTGATGCAGTGTCTGTAATTCCTTTGGTTCGTTGGACAGCTGGAGCTGAGTTTCATGGAGCCGGAGGGGGAGCTCGAAGTTTTCCTTGCATAGGCAAGCGACGTTCTCAAGCTTGACAAGGAATTAGTGCGTTGTTTCTTGCAACGTCGTCGACAGAGATGAGCATGTATGGATGAGATGAGCCCGGACCGATGTGTCACGGGGGGTTTGCTCGACAGAGCATAGGGGAAGTGAGTTTTGGACGTGTGATGAAACACGGTGTTTTGCACTAGGTCCTGTGAAAGTTTGTGATGTCACAAGAAGTCAATGCCTAGTATAGGTTCGTCAATTTTGCACACTCAAGTTTGCAGTTTGTGGAGAGTGAGACGATGTGGGAAGTTGAACCCGAGCATTGTAGTTTAGTTGAATTCACGGCCTGTAGTGGAGTATGATGAGGGCAGATGTTTGACGACGCTAAGGATGTAGGCAGCAGCGAAACATCGGCGCCTATGTCCACCAGGAAAAGGTTTCCCGACAAAATGTCTTTAATGTAAAGTTGTGCACAATTATCCAGTCGTTCCTAGAAAGAATGGAGCACTGGGGGTGCCTGTCATGTTGTGCACATGAGGTGGCACCCGGACCTACCTGCAATTAGTGTTTGCGAAGTAGCAGGATGGTCTGCACTTCCATGCGGCCTCACCAAACCGTGTGTGGAAGTAACATTATGGGTAGCGCGGTTGCATTTCCTGTGGAACGTTCATTGCCAGTGGCAGTGGTCGAGGTTCGGTGGCCGCAGCAGACTCGGTTACTGGAGGTGTGTGACCGTGGGCGGAGCTGGTGACGTCCCAGTAGCTTGTTTACTGCTTCCCAGAGCGAGCAGAGCGGTCGGCACAGTGCGGCCCCGGCCATGTCCGGCTGCAGGACGATGAGCCTGAACCTGAGACTTGTCAGGTAGGCAGTGGCTGGTGAAATAGAGCAGTGATGCATCATGAAGCTTGTCAGCAATTGTCATTCTTTGCTCGACAGGTTCGGGAGGCCTCTGGGCCAGAGCAAAGCAGATGTGAGGACATAGTTTATCTGACCAGATGGCAAGGAGAGCTGTGTGAGAGAGTAGATTGGCACTGACCAGGGCACATAGCCGTCTCCAGAGCTGGGAAGGTTTATCGTTGCCTAGTTGTTTGATGTGGGGCACTTGCCGTATTGCTGCCTCAGTTGGGCGTGCAAGCCGATGTAGAACTGTATTTTTGGCTAGAGTGTACCAGGTAGATGAGTCCAGGGCGTCGACCAGGTCAGCAATCAAGTTCTCCTGGTCGTGCAGGTGGGTGATCAGGCACAGAAACCTGGTTGACTCATCAAGTTTGTAGTGGTCAAACACTTCGTCCACAATTTTGAACCAGGTTGTAGCTCTGTCTGGATTACACGGCGGCAGCGATGGTAAGCATTGTAGAATGTACGGAAGAAAAGGTTGAGTTGAGTACATCGGGGCACTGCCTGAAATGAGCTGTTGTTGCTGTAGTATTCCAGGAGAGTGGCAATGACAGCTGTTTGGTTGGCAGCATGAAGGTGACACGTGGTTGACCACGATCAGTCTTGACGCGGAAGGCCGACGCGGGTGACACACCGTACTGTGTCGATTGCTGTTGTGGAAGCTCAACACGTTGCGGGTGTGTTCGGATTGACGCGTCGCAGAAGATCGATGCAGATGAGGCACCGAGATTTGCCTAGAACATTAGCAGAAGCTCGACTGGAGCCAGCGCGGGGGTGACATGTGAGAAAAAGTTTAAAGTTTGAGAATGCGTGTTAGTCCACGGAAAGCTCGATGTATGATCAGAGCCAGAGCCACCTGTGTTGCAGGGAGGGTGCGGAGGTGTGGCGAATGTTCACTGTTCATAGTCACTCCACTCAAAACGGTGTGCGGAAAAGGTGAATGTCGTGGCACAAAACACTGAAAAGTAGCAGTGGGACGGAGGTGGAGGTCAGGCACAGATAACAAGTCATTGTTCCTGTTGCAGGCCGAGGTATCAAAGTAGGAAGGCATGTGCTGATGCTGAATCGAGGCAGGCATGGGTGTCGTCGGATGCTGAGGAGGTTGACCTGTGAACAAAGCAGTTCCGGCCATGTGGCAGGTATCCGTGTAGTGCTGCACAGATTGAGACATGGCAAATCGTTGTCCTGGCGGTGGTAGGTTGTCCAACAAAGCATCTATATTAGTCCTGCACTGCACGGAGATCCATAAGAGGTAACTGCACAGTCGATGAGGGAGGGCACATGTGGTAGAAACAAAGGCATTTGATAGCCGGAGTCATGCACACTCCTAACCTCACTTATTGTTGCAGGCTCGAAAACGTCTGGCGAAATCAGCATAATCCTCAAGTGTGAGGCATCGTGTTGCAGTCTTGGTGGGTGTACATCGCCCACAACACGATACATGTCGATCACAAAATCCTGCGTTAGGCACTGGACCGAAGTCATTGTTTGAATACTGTGTCGATGTAATACATGCGAAAATAACTGACACGGAGTTCGCGGACACAGTAAAACGGCCAAAATGGAAGACGTTACAACTCGGGGTCACCGGTGAGATGAAAGTTTGGGTTGGTTACACAAACAACACCATTTTAACAGTAGTTCATTTATTCACCTAAACACATCAAAGGCTCACAAAGAACTGACACGGCGGAACAGGCCAAAGATAATCTTAGCTTAGTTCAAAGATGGATGCATTGATGTTGGTTTTGATTTCATCGGCACCACACCCCCTTTGTGGTGATGACTCATGATTACTCTTATATATAAATGTCTGGTCATTAAAAAATAAAATTGGTATTCTTAATATTCTGTTAGGTGTAAACAAGAAGACTACATTATGTGTTAATAAACACTGGCTCAGTCAAGATAAGCTACAACTGTACATATCATGGGGGTGGTCCTGGCATACTGTGGCATATCGAGCTGGCAGGCACCACCTTCTCTAATTACACCCCAACTACTACCAATATATTTTTCTCTCTTTTATGTCTCTGAGCGTCTTTTGGTTCTAATTTTCAGTAATATTTGTATGTGATGCAGACATAAATCTGCCCATTTAATATTTAGTTCAGGTTTCATTGGTACAGTTGTTGTCTCAGTATCCGACAGCAAAAATACAATTAGTTTTCTTTAAAACCATGTTAATTAAAAGTTATATCTGATTAAAAATTTACTATAGTAAATAGCAGTGAAAATATTTTGAGCTAATAAACAGATTTGGTAAGGATGACACCACTCACTGTAAAGACTAGCATTCCTACTTTTCATTAACATAGTTAAAATTTTGTGGAAAAAATTAACTTACAAGATAATTATCATTAAAGTTCAGATGTAGATACATTTTACATTGCAAATTTTGACTGTGTGCTTATTAGATTTCATCTCTGAGTGCTGTACTTCTGTTACTCCAATTCTTATGCACATGGTGGCCTACTTCATTAACTGATTGAGCCATTAGTTATGAAAATTGTGTAATCTCCCATGATGTTCAGTATTGCACTTGTACCCATAAACGGATTAGTGCCAATGCAGATGTGTAAAATGATTCCATATACTATTGTAAAGTCCTAGATCACTACACTGTTTACTAACCAAATTATTAATAATAATTATAGTCTATCCTGAGTAGTATTTTTTTTTCATATGACATTAAGAAATTGGTCATGACCCAACAATGGGACCTTGAAGACAATGTATGAAAAAGTGAAGCCAAAATTGTGGTGGTGTGTACATTTTTGAGCAAACACCATCCTGAACTCATTAAGATTTTCCACTTTATAACTTCAGAATGATGTGCTACTGAAGAGGCATCATGGAAGAGACTACATAAATCAGGTTGGTGGGCTTACAGTACTTGTGCAATACAGTGTCCTTAGTGTGGATTATACAAGCCTAAAAAATGCAATGGAAGCAGCTGCACTGTTATAGCCCATGTTAAAAATCATAACTATAATTTTTACTATATCCCAGACACTAATATTGAAGCATTTGGACAGTCCTTGGACAAAATTAACTTATTTTTTGCAAAATGGTCTAAGGAAAGGATATATATTCTTGGAGACACACACACACACACACACACACACACACACACACACGTATTCCGCTGCCTCCCCAACTTACGCGATATCCTTGTCTGGCCCTATTCCACCCCTGCTCCAAACCAATTGTCCCATGGGGCCTATCCTGTGTAATAGATGCAAAACCTGACCCATACTGCAACACGCTCCAGTCCTGTCCCTGGCATCTCCCATCCCATGAAAGGCAGGGGCAAATGTGAAAGCAGTCATGTGATCTACCAAGTTATCTGCAACCACTTTCTGTCATACTACATGGTCATGACGGCTGCCAAGTTGTGTGTCCACATGAATGGCCAGTGCCAAGAGACAGCTGGATCACCCATTTGCTGAGCATGCCACCCAACACGACATGCTTGAATTCAATGACTGCTTCACTGACTGGATTCTTTTCACCCACACCACCACCCTGATCTCAACTTTCCCTGCTCCCACTGCAGCCCTACACAACCTTCTACCCCACTGGCACACTGACAGAATCCTTTTCCCTTCTCTACTTTACTCCACTTTCCCCATAGCCCCAGCTTAGCCTGCAGATGCTGTGACTAGCAGCTCATTATCCTGTCTCTAGTATGTCCCAGTATGCTCCCACTCTCTCTTTCTTGCCTGCTCAGTTTCCTTTTTCCATTTTCTAGATTTGCCAATGACTCTAAGATATTGTTGCTCACATTTCACAAGTGAGATTTCAAACTTTTTACACAAAAAATTTTTGTCAGTGCTACATGAGTGCATAAAATGCACATAATTTGATTTTCATTGTAAGTGTCAATCACTCATAGTGATATCTGAAACTGAGATCATGATTTAATGTATAGTTTACTGCGATAAGTCTGCAACTGGTGCCACTTGCCGAATTGTAAGATTCAGTTTTTGGATTCTGCTCTCTCAATTGTAGAATCACAGTTCTTTTGTTTTGGACTATGCCATACAGTGCTGAGAAGTTCACAATCCATGTTGCTTATTCACTACTTGTATAAATTTCAGTTACTGCTCTTAAAATATCTTGGCAGGCCATTCTACCACTTGTGTTTATTCATAAATTTTTGTTTGTCTGAAGTAATGTTATTGTGATCAGGTATCTTATTACATATATTTGATTAATCTTAATGGCGCAAGGAAAATAAAAAGTATCTTTGAAAGTAAATACCTTTTTTATGTTTTCTTGTATCATGTCCTGACATGAGGTCCTTCCTACACAAGATTATACGTACTTAGCCCAGAGTACTTTTTTGTAGCTCTTTGTCTTAGGTACATATCACAAAATATTTATGCTGGATAGCACCTTCATGGATGTAGGTCTGGTGCAAGTGTTAATGCTCTCATTGACAACAGCAGTGTTCTGTTACTGTATAGACCAACCCAAAGAAAAACTATCATTAGAACATGCTACCATTTTGTCAAAAGGAAGGAATTATGTTTGATCCAAGAGCTATAATACTTATCCCTGAATTAATTAAAATTTTGGTGATTAACACAAAGTGAGTTCAATATTATTCATCTGTGAAAGATAATTTTAATCCGGAAAGTTACACAAATGCAGTGAAAAGTTTCATGTGTTTTTTTTAATTCTATTTAGCCTTCAGCAGTATAACACTATGTAGCCAAGGTTTCCTGTACTTGGAATGTGTTTATGGATTCATCGCCTCAACAAACTCATTGCATTAGTATGTCGACTACTCCATAATTTCACTGTAAGATGTGCATTTTAACACTTTGTATAGATATCCAGCCCCATTTGTAATTTTAGTTTTCCTAAATTTGCCTGATGAACTTATAATTGACTTAACAGTAACTCTTACAGGCATATCTTGTACATGAAGAATAGAAATCTTTACAAAATGGACTGATTCCTCATATGGTTTACTTCATGAAATAGAAACAAACACTTCAAGTGTCAGTGAGTGCACTGTACAGTATAGCATTTAGTATTGCAGTTTTTGGCAACCTGTTTTTCCAGTTGGAAAGGAAGTTGCTTACAAAATACTTTTTTTAATGTGCACTCCTCTCACACTTAGTTGTATGGGTAGCCACATTTTATGTTTAGTACATCATTAGGAAGCTTTTCATCATCATTGGCGATTCTACAGTTGCCCAGTGAAAAGCTAACCACACTATGTAACATTACTGACCTGGTTATATTGCTGGTATTCTTTCGTAATGCTAAACTTTTGAAGTCTCATTCTCTGAAATTGGTTGAAGATGTAGTCTAGTTCAGTGATGGACATGACATCATTGATTTAAACTGGAGATTACTTCACATTTATTAGTGCCAAAACACACAATGATGAAGATTAACTTCTGCTACAACTATTTTTATAGTTCAAATAGACCAAGTCAACTACTAAACTTTATGATCTCTGAACAGTGGCAGGTTCTATCCATGGCAAGTCATCATCCAGGTCTACAAAAAAGTAAATCTTCAGAAAATAGCATTTGAAAGAACTCAGTCACTGAAGCTTTACTAACACTTTAACACAGAGAAGTTATATGGATGACTACAGACAGATTTTCCAAACAAGTTCATTAAACAATTACACTGAGTGACTGTGGCAGTAAGATCTGCTCATATTAGTGACTTTAACATTGAAATGTGTAATGGATGAGTGCACTCTATGGATTTTTACATTGAGATATTAAGATGAAAATAGCTAATCATGACTCTGTCGTGGAGAAGTTACTGTAACGGTAACTAGGACCTAAATTCCTATTGCTATATAAAGAGAACAATTTTGAAATTAGTGGCAATGACATTATGGGGAAGCAACTAATAATTTGGTTTATCTATGTGACAGATTATTGGGAATAAAAAAAGTCGGGTGGATTATTTTATTCATACCATGCGTACTGCCGTGGGAATTTACCAAGCTTCATGTAAATTTAACAGGATAGTAGTTGTCTCCATTTCCTAATTGTCAAATTACTCTGATAACCAAAGCTATTTTCTAGTTCAAAAAAATTACAGCAAGAAAATTATAACAGCACCTATGATTTTATAAACATACTCAAAGGTCCAAATAATAATATTATTTGCTGGATTTTGAAACTTTAATTATGAATAACATTTTAGTTAATGACCTTTCACAAATAATAAAATGTTTACTGATAGAGTGAAATGAGGGCTTTCAAATAATTTATGTCATTCTGGAAACAAACAATTGTTAGCTCACAATATGTTCCTGAGCATATGGCTTCTGAATAAAGCAAATTACAGATTTCTCCTAAAAGAACACATAAGTGTTGGCATTAGCAGAACTCAGTTAAACTGATAGATAATGAATTTTACTGAAACATCACCTAAATAGGAACTTTGGTGCTTTATGTAAATGTGAAACATCTACTACCAGCAAAATTTAAAAAAAAAAGTTATCTAAAGAGTAGATTTATAGCAAATGGAGTTACTCCAACTTGCTAAGTTTCAAGTTCCTCATCTGTACAATAGAAGTATGTGTTCTACTGTCCCCGCCTTTAAAAAAGTGAGTGTACAGTTCTCAAATCCAAAATGGTGCATGTCAATCAGTATTCATGAAGCTACTGTTGACTGCTTTAGCACTGCAGATAATCTAGTTGGATTATGAAAACCTACCAAATTTGGAATATTGTTAACCCAGCACACAACTGCAAGTTTCTGAGGGGAATATGGTATTTATAAAAATAAAATGCTGTAAAATAATAATAGAGCACTTGTGTACACAGATCTACAAAAGCAAACTTAAGAGAGTGGTATACAAGGACAGTCAAATTAATATGAAGAAGGTGGAAAAAAGTAAGTAAACGATTCATTATACTGAAGTACTTGGCATAGTTGTTAACACATTTATTCCACTGTAATGGCCTTACAATGGTCAACACTTTTGTGGAAAAATGTTGCCAGGCATGCACCTCTTTATCTGAAGCAAAGGGACAGTCATGAATGTCTTTCTTCAGCACTTTAGAAATATGGAAATCACATGGGGAGGGACTGGGACTTTATGGAGAATATGTTTCCCAGCAAAACTTCTACAACATACTCTGTACAGCCTTGGCAGGTTGCTTAAACTATGCTGCAGGGTTTTGTCTGGGAAGCCTTCACACAACCACCATGGAGTCCCAATCACTCCTCATGTGATTTCCATATTTTTGGAGCCCTAGAGAAACATTCTTGCCCATTCATTTGGTTCACACCAAGAGGTGCACACATGGGTACAATCATGGTTTCGTAGAACGCCACAAACATTTTTCCATGAAGCGATTGACCATCTTGTCTCACAGGGGCATAAATGTATTCACAGCTATGGTGATTACTTTTGAAATACTAAACAGTTAACTTACTTTTTTCCATCAGTCTTGTTTTCATGGAGCTTTCATCTTGTGTACTCCTTTTGAAATTTTGCATCAGTGTAACCAAATATATTACAACAAAAAAGACAAATGTGACAGAGTTCAGATCCCATGCAGAGCCAATCATAAAATATTTTGATTTCATTCATTATTTTCAATTTATTTTTTTAAATTCTGCTATGTTGACTCAATGATAACTCTATAATGGCAGGTACATGATTAGGTTGGGATTTCTTAATTAACACATACATTTTTCCATGTGAGCAGTGCAAACCTTCCCCTCTGCCCCAACCCGCCACCATTGCACAAAAATTCATAAGACCAATTTTGTTTATCAGTTTCTTTGGGTGGCAGTGGCAATGTGTGTAAACACAACTCAAACGCACATACCTGACCACGGTCTCTGGCTGCCAAGGCCAGAATGTGAGCAGCAGTGCAAGATACTCCAAGTCTTGCCTTGGCAGCCAGAGACTGTGGCCACGTCTGTGCATGTTGTGTTTGTGTGCTGTCTAAATCTAATGAAGACCTGTTTAGCCAAAAGCTCTGTTTGACAGTCTTTTTGTTGTGCGTATCTGCAAATCAGCAACTCCACTATATGGTGGGTAGTAACTATCCTTTTCATAATAATGTCAAACATAAATCTTCCTTTTTCATTGCTGTGAGAAGACAAAGCAATCCAAGTACAGTTACTAGCATCACTATTTTAAACCAAACAGCTGCTTTTGTTGTTATAACCAGTGCTCGATTTGTGTTAGTATGCCATACCGATACCTCCAGTAAGTATCAGTACTGGTACCTCTTCTTTTTTCTAAATCAAGCACTGGTCATAACTGTTACTACTTCTACTTGTTTCATTTCTTCAAGATCATGTCACATCCAAAAGGTCAAACCAAACTGAACATATCTATAAGAAACTGTTGTAAATAAGTGTTCATTTTCATTTTCATAGCCTATTATGTACTTCCACAGACTGATGAATCTGAAGTTACAAGCAGAGGAGAGGTGATGTGTGGAAAGAATCAAAGAAACAGAACTGAACAAATTCCAAATAAGAAGCTGTGTATCACTGGCCAAATGTGTTACAGTTGGCTCATTATACCTTATTCTAAACATATACGTACACATATACATATCTTTGATGAGGCTCAAGTTGCAGTCCAACAGAAATTTTCATATGTCACTAATATAACTAATACAGCTGATGTCTAATAGTTCACAGTAAGCGAAAAAAAATTGAATAATTGAATATATTGTAACAAAACATTCAACATTCCATGCAGAACCAATCACAAAATATTTTAATTTCATACTTTTCACAGCTTTACTTTTGAAGAAATGTAAGAAACCCAGTCAAAAAATATTATCCTTGGACCTATAATCATTAGTGGATGGATCAATTAACTCTCCTAAAAAGTGTGTGCACCCCCCCCCCCCCCCCCCCCCGTTCCAAGACATACACACACATGATGTAACATTATGCAATGATTGTGTAATTACTGTCTCTGGGTGGGGATGGGAGCAGGGATTGTGAAAAACACACATATAAAGTGGGACAATACAATGTATGTAAAAGACATAACTCCTTTTGCAATAAACAAATTTATTTTATGGCAGTTGTTTCTAACATGTCATGCTAAAAAATCACATTCATTGCAACAGTAAATCCAGCACAAGAAATAAAATTGTCACCCACATCAATAAACATTTTATGACAGTGGGTTTTCACAGTGGAATGTAGACCTTTTCATTTTCTTAACATGTATCTATGATACTACTACAGACAGTGACATAACATTAATATATTACCAGACACATTAATTTGGCACAGATGGTAAAATAAAAATGATGATCTTGGGTACTGGCTGTTGCCTATCCCTTGTAACCATCCCAGAAAATATAGGGTGGTGGCAGAGAAAGTTTGGTTGTGCAATCCTGTAGTCACTCTGTTGTGGTACTGGATTTGAAATGTGCTTCTGGAAATAAATCAAAGATATATTGAATGAATTATTGAATTTTTTTTGATAGAACCTGGCAGTAATGGAAAGAACAAATGTAAGTAGAATAACATCAATACATGTCAAATTAGAAAAGAATTAAGTATGTACTGATCAGTAACATGCATTTTTTATGTAGAATACACCATTCTGTTGCCAATGAGGTGCAAATGAAACTCAAATGAAGTACCTAGGAGTAAAAACTCCTACATTTGAGCACATATTAAGTTGTTAAATGGTGGAACATATAATCAGCTAATCTGATCATGTATTGCACTTACATTGCAACTGGGCAGCTGAAGATAGTGATGCTACGGATTTACCGACAGTCATTATGTAGGTGCATGTTCAAGGCATTAAGCATTCTAATAACACCTTCACATTATATACATTTACTACTGTGGTTGACATAAATAAACCTTCACAATTTCAAAAGAATATAAATTTATCCTACTCATTCATCATATTCTGTACATCCCACCAGGAAGGTGAACAAGAATAGAAATTTCTTCTACTCTACCACCAAGAAGGTGGCAGAGTGAAGGTAAACATTAACAAAAGACAACCAAACATGCTTAAGTTTTACACTACATTAACAAGAAACTATCACAATACTGCGTAATGCTAGTTCTGTTTATGCCAGTTAAATGTGGTCTAGTGAATTAGAAAGAAAGCTGCTGCTACTTCAGTTATATTAGGTAGCTACAGGATGTCTTATAAGAAACTTAATATTTACTTCATTAATCAAGTATTTTTTCGAAGGAAACAGTAACCTAAATATGTAATTACATAGGACAGTTTACAACACATTATCTGCTGTCCATCTAAAGAAGGAAACAAATCCTTGCACTAAGATAATCAGTGGAAGGAGTCACTAATGAGATATGTTTTAAATTTTCCTTTGAATTTGCTGAGATAACTAATTACTTGTTGTATTTTAGATGGGAGCTTCTCAATTATCTTCATACCTTAGTGCATAACTTTGTTAAATCCTAGTTAAGGATGCAGAGTTTACACAAAAGTTATATTTCTGTCTTTTATTGATAGTGCAGATCAAATTTCAGCTTGAACTGATTTTTTTCACAACCACACTATACCTTGATTAGAGTAACTCTGTGATTGTGGCAGTGGCTAAGAGTCAGCCAACTGCCCTTCTTTCTTGACACCGATGTGCCCACTATAATGACTCATTTTTTAGGCACCCCACAGCTTTCTCAGCTGCAGTACAATGCACAGGAAGGTGAGAGCCAACTTATGCCCTATCCAACATCCCCACTGATGTACTTCCCACTGCTGCTGACAATGACAACAATAAAAGTAATCTGAATGTATGTTTTGCTCTATTTGCATTGCATGTGCTGCGCTTGTTCTAAGTACGTGGAATGATGAATATAATGAATGACCCTGCGCCACCATAGCTGTTTGTCAACCAAGAGGTTATTTTAATCAAAATTTAGAAGAAAACATGATAATTGTGTATCACTAAGTCTGCGAAAGGTTCACAAAAGCATTCAACAATAGCCACAAAAGTTTTTAAAAAGAAAAACTTTCCATAAAATACTGTCAGCCACCTTTTGTATTATTTTTCAATCTTTATTTACCAAGACCAGTTCTGAATCACTATCATCAGATGATACATACTTATTGCATGTTTGCAGCTTTGTTGGAGTTGTGCAGCTGTGGCCAGGTGGGAACTGCACATACTTCTAACCACATTCAGTGTGTATATGTTTCGTTCTCTTTCCATAATTACATGAGACACAAGAATGCTGCAAATACACTCCTGGAAATTGAAATAAGAACACCGTGAATTCATTGTCCCAGGAAGGGGAAACTTTATTGACACATTCCTGGGGTCAGATACATCACATGATCACACTGACAGAACCACAGGCACATAGACACAGGCAACAGAGCATGCACAATGTCGGCACTAGTACAGTGTATATCCACCTTTCGCAGCAATGCAGGCTGCTATTCTCCCATGGAGACGATCGTAGAGATGCTGGATGTAGTCCTGTGGAACGGCTTGCCATGCCATTTCCACCTGGCGCCTCAGTTGGACCAGCATTCGTGCTGGACGTGCAGACCGCGTGAGACGACGCTTCATCCAGTCCCAAACATGCTCAATGGGGGACAGATCCGGAGATCTTGCTGGCCAGGGTAGTTGACTTACACCTTCTAGAGCACGTTGGGTGGCACGGGATACATGCGGACGTGCATTGTCCTGTTGGAACAGCAAGTTCCCTTGCCGGTCTAGGAATGGTAGAACGATGGGTTCGATGACGGTTTGGATGTACCGTGCACTATTCAGTGTCCCCTCGACGATCACCAGTGGTGTACGGCCAGTGTAGGAGTTCGCTCCCCACACCATGATGCCGGGTGTTGGCCCTGTGTGCCTCGGTCGTATGCAGTCCTGATTGTGGCGCTCACCTGCACGGCGCCAAACACGCATACGACCATCATTGTCACCAAGGCAGAAGCGACTCTCATCGCTGAAGACGACACGTCTCCATTCGTCCCTCCATTCACGCCTGTCGCGACACCACTGGAGGCGGGCTGCACGATGTTGGGGCGTGAGCGGAAGACGGCCTAACGGTGTGCGGGACCGTAGCCCAGCTTCATGGAGACGGTTGCGAATGGTCCTCGCCGATACCCCAGGAGCAACAGTGTCCCTAATTTGCTGGGAAGTGGCGGTGCGGTCCCCTACGGCACTGCGTAGGATCCTACGGTCTTGGCGTGCATCCGTGCGTCGCTGCGGTCCGGTCCCAGGTCGACGGGCACGTGCACCTTCCGCCGATCACTGGCGACAACATCGATGTACTGTGGAGACCTCACGCCCCACGTGTTGAGCAATTCGGCGGTACGTCCACCCGGCCTCCCGCATGCCCACTATACGCCCTCGCTCAAAGTCTGTCAACTGCACATACGGTTCACGTCCACGCTGTCGCGGCATGCTACCAGTGTTAAAGACTGCGATAGAGCTCCGTATGCCACAGCAAACTGGCTGACACTGACGTCGGCGGTGCACAAATGCTGCGCAGCTAGCGCCATTCGACGCCCAACACCGCGGTTCCTGGTGTGTCCGCTGTGCCGTGCGTGTGATCATTGCTTGTACAGCCCTCCCGCAGTGTCCGGAGCAAGTATGGTGGGTCTGACACACCGGTGTCAATGTGTTCTTTTTTCCATTTCCAGGAGTGTATGTACCATCTGATGATAAATCACTTGTTAATTCAAAACCAGTCATGGTAAATAGAAACTGAAGAATAAAACCAAAGACAACTGGCTGCTGTAAACCTTCACAAAAATTTAAATCTGAACTGAAAGTGCTTCTGGCAACTTCTGCTCTAAAGGTGGATATTTTACAAATACCTTGTGGTATAAAATGACTACACAGAGACCAATATGTTCATTATCATCACTTTTCAGCCAATAAGCTAGCTGGTAATCTGTAAATAGCTAGTATGTAGCCATGAACAAAGACACTGAGTGTAAATCAAAAGTAATATGCACCATTCTGATAGAAACAGATGAATGGTCGTTGGAACACAGCATTATTTTTAACTAATCAAAACACAGACAAAATATATCCGAAGAACAAAATCAGTTTATATAAAGTGATCTACTTCTCAATTATAAAAGGTAAATTGATGTGAAGTCATGACTCCACTTGCCTGTTTTCACCAGTAATGCCATCAACATGGTGTACACTATTTCACACACAATATGGTGACTACGACATCACTCATTACACCTGAAAACAAACATAAATAGTATGTGAAGTATTTAACTCCAGCAATAGAATGAAACTAACAGGACAACCAAATGAAGAGGACAAACTAAGTAAACAACAGTAAGAATAATGACATCACTGCAAAACAAATATTAACCCAAATATAAAGCACACGAAATCCTCAAAACAAAAAATTTACAAAAATTAAAACTATTAGTGTTGTGCATTTCACGTGACCTATATATCTCAAATGAAGACCTCAATACCAGTAACCCATACAGAACTCAAAAACTCAACACAATTTTCAGTTGAGCTACACAGCTCCAACAAAGCCCTCAATACCAGGAACCAACCACTCTAAAACATGTTGTTGCAAATTTCACTTCACCCACAAAGCTCAAGCAAAGCCCTATATACAACACTTTCACTTACTCTATCTAAACGAAAGTTCTCAGTACAACAAAGCAAAATACGCTCATATGACTAATATCAGAAATGTATCCTTAACAACGATGGTACATCAGTAACCATGATACCTACCAATAACAATCCAACAATTACAGAACACTAACAAGGAAATCCCAAAAATTAATGAAAACTTTCTCCAGCACCAATTTCGATATACATAAACAACTTCGCCCATTGCAACAAGCAATGAGCTACTCATAAATAGGGCGACGCATAAATATCTGTATCTTCTTCACAACACAAGAAAAAAGAAAAATATTAAATCTCCGACCACTAGAAACACACAGCACTAATATTTCCAAACATAAAAATGAATCTATCAGCTGAAATATGCAAATTCAAAGTATCTCACCAGAAAGCCAGCACAAATTATTTCAGTACCAACATGAAACATTCAGTTTATGTCAAACTACTAACTAAAGAACATACAGCACAACAGAGAGCCACCAAATACTACAACACACAATCTACAAACACCAAAGACTCAAAAACATCAAGGCTCACCATGACCTCATGGTTCAAAGCAGATTGGCGTAGCATCAGCACCTGACATTGTGCAAATAACCTCACGTTAGCCCCAGGTAGGAATTAGTGATAAGGCAATGACTGGCAAATGGCAAGAAAACATGACTAAATTATCAAGATTCAAACTTAATTACTGTTGGAACATTTGTTCAGAGTTTGCATTTTTTTGATACAACCCAAAAAGGTCAGTACTGCATGCTTTGCACTTAGATCTTCCTCACTGTACTGGCCCACAAACAGCATACTTTTATTCAATCTGTTCTACAGCATTTTCTTTCTAAGTAATGCAGCTAGATCTAAAAATTGCCCATTCTAACATTGAAGTTGTAATACTTACGTCCTAAACCATTTACTCACTAGTGGTTCTTATGATTAATAATGAAGAGTGAATTTACTAGATACTGATTTGATTTGCTAATTTTCTGAATGTCAGGTGAGACATTCATATGAATCCTTACCTGCTATTTATTCATCTTGTTTTGCAAATGGGAATTTCCCAAAGTACCTCCAGTTTTGCTGCATTTCTCTTCCTGTTTTATGCGAGTTCGTTTCTATATACTTCAGTGACTAAAAATAAAGTTCAACAACTCCATTACTTAACATCTCAAAATGTTTAAACAAGAATTACCTTTGAAAAAGCCTTGCAACAGCGACTACAACAGTACTAAGTTGAATTTAACACAGTTATGGAGCTAAATCTGCCGTTTATAATGTTCATAAGTACATATATGTGGCTTGAGTACATACATCTCGGTATTAAATAACTCCTATATAGACGATTTCTATTCTATGGGAAAAAACGATATTCTAACCACGTTCATTATAACCGAACAGCTTGTTTGCCTCCCAGAATGCGAATGTATTTTATGTTTCCTGGTTTCTATTCAACAATTTTGCATTCCGCTTTTCGTTTCTTAGAAATCACAATACCAAAAAGCCTATTACTGAGTTACTACAAAAGTTCCAACACGGCATCTACCACCTCGAGGAAAACAATAACAAACACAGATCTTCCTGCCCGCCAAATATTTCATCTTCAAAGTTAATACTCGCAACGCCTTCAACTGGATGTGGTAACTTCTGTGAACTACGTCACTTCCCGTAGTTCGCTGTCGCTAGAGTCTAGTTTGAGTCGCCGTAGTTGTACTAGAAGTTGCTGGTATGCTGCGCTGTGTGTTACTCAAGGCCGGCGGGCTTAAGGGGAGGAGGGGCAAGCTGCAACACAAGAGGTACATGATTTAGGCCACCAGATGGAAGCACTTGCACTGGGTGCTGTTTGCGTGGACAAGCACATCCGACACCGAGTGACGGAGGGGGCAGAACTGAGCTGACATCGCTCGACGGAGCTGGAATGTGAAATGAAAGTTCGAGCCAGTGAATTGTCTTGGAGGTGTGGTCCACCACTAACAGTTTCTCATCAAGCGATGTTTCCGGGAGTTTCATTAACCTTACGTCGGGCGCAGCTGTTCAAATTGATACACTCCGAAGTTTACTGTAAATTATTTGTCAATGAGTGGCACCACTGACGCCTACTCGCTAGTAGCTAGCCTTTTCCGAACGCTTGTAATTGTTGTGTGCTTCAGTGTCGATACGACTGCTCTGTTGTCGATATATGTGCTGATTGATCAGTTTGATACACTGCGCCCGTTCGTGTTGCATTTCAACAATTCATTTCTTTGGTTATTAACATAACTTAGTAAGTAGTACAATGTTAATAAAGAACGTGTAATGCACTTCTTTTCTTTTTGGGCCGTTTAATCGTCTGTTAAGAATGTTTGAGTATCATGTATCAAATTGACACACTGCGCCTGACTGCGTTATTTTATAGGAATTTTATCCCCAAATCATGTTGCAGAAATACAAAAAATGTTGTTCGAAGAGGATAATGATACAGTTCAAGCGGATTTTGAAGATGAAGTAGACACAGATTGTGATGACGCAGTTGAAGTTCGGCAGGAAGATTCAGAAACAGACGAAAGCGACAGTGAAAACGACGAGGAAGTACTTGAAGAAAGCCAGCATTATCATACTGGAAGGGACAAAGAGACAAAATGGAATATAGTTCCACCATCGCAGAGAGTACGTTTCAGGGCCCACAATATTATTCGAAAGTTACCTGGTCCTATAGGAGCGGCAAAAGCATTGAGAACCCCTTTGGAATGTTGGAATTGCCTCATAGATGACGACATTTTGTCGATTATAGTTCTGTATACCAATCAGTATACTGAGAGCATCAAAGCTTTTTTTCAGCGAGAGAGAGACGCAAAACCTATAGATATTATTGAATTAAAAGCTTTCATTGGTCTTCTGTTTTTGGCTGGTGTTAACAAAAGTAACAGACAAAGCTTAGGTCTGTGGGGAAGTGATGGGGATGGAATTGAAAAATTTCGTCTCGTTATGAACATAAAACGTTTCAAAGTCATCATGCAGTGCCTTAGATTTGACAATCATGTGACTCGCGATGAAAGGAGAAAATTAGACAAGATAACAGCGATTCGGGAAATATTTTTTCTGTTTGTACAGAATTGCCAGAAATCCTGCACCCTCGGAGAAAACGTTATAGTAGATGAGAAACTTGAAGGATTCCGTGGAAGGTGCAGTTTTCGCCAATACATACCTAGCAAACCAAACAAATAAGGAATTAAGATATATGCTCTTGTGGATTCCCAAGTATTTTATCTCTATAATCTGGAAATATACGCTGGGCTGCAGCCATAAGGATTGTACCACGTAGCAATAAACCTTCAGATGTTGTTCTATGACTATGTGAACCAATTTATCAGTCAGGTCGAAATGTGACAGCAGACAATTGGTTTACTAGTATTGGTTTCATAGAAGAGCTAAGAAGAAAAAATCTTTCTTTTGTTGGGACGATGAAGAAAAACAAGCTTGAGATTCCTCTGGAGTTTGCTACCAGTAAAGGCAGGACTGTCCATAGTTCACTTTTTGGCTTCAAGAAAGGCTGTACTCTAGTTTCCTACGTTCCTAAAAAGGGGAAGTGTGTTAACTTGGCATCAAGTTTGCATGAAGATAATTCAGTAGTTGCTGACGCTGGAGATAAACAGAAGCCATCCATTGTAACATTTTACAATAGCACCAAAAGTGGAGTCGACACTACAGATAAGTTGACCGTTTCACACAATGTAGCAAGAAATGTGTGCCGTTGGCCCATGGTCATATTTTTTGCAATGATCAATATGAGTGGAATCAATTCACAAGTAATTTACTATGGCAACAACGAGAATTTTATCCAAAGAAAAGGATTCCTGAAGCAACTCTCAAATGCATTAGTTCTACCTCAGGAATTCACAGAGATCTTCAACTGCGGCTACAACAATATAGGCCAACGTGTGAAGAAGAAGCAGAAGACACTAACAGAAACGTAGAACAAGGGACCGGGATCAACAGGAAAAGGCACAGAAAAAAAAGACTGACAAAATATTGTTGCAAAATCTGCCAGAAGCCTATCTGTTTGATACACATTGAACCTTTTTGCTCTGAATGCGGAAAAATTCCGCATTTGTTACCACAGTCAAAAAGTGATGATGAAACAAATGAATGAGTTCTAATATCATTGTTGTTCTGCTCCAGTGTCATAATAGCTTTTCTGTAAAGATAATTGTCATTTGTAATGTGTTTATTAGTGAAATATAATAAAGAAGCAAATGAAAAAGCGACATTTTTATCATTTGTTACTAAAGCCCAACATTGACGATAAAAACTCTGAATGATGAATATTTCTACTACAGTTGTGCTCGTATGTCATCTTTGTCTTTCTTTAAATGTATTTGGCACTTATAATATGTTTTGTGAACAGAATTTAATAAATGATCACGTGAATAAACGGTGTGATCAATTTGATACACCGCGCCCGATCTCACTGCGACAAACACCGCGCCCGACAGAAGGTTATCCAGATTAACCACAGTGCCACATGTTGCAAGGGCACGTTGACGACGCCACAGTTCGGAGGGAGTGAGGTCGCCTAAATGTCCCTTGTGAATAATATAGTGGATGATCTTGTCAGAAGATAGCGACAAACATTCACCGATATTTTGTTTATCATTTGTATATTGCAAAAGGGGGGGTGGCGGGGAGGGTGCACCACAATGTCACTGATTAAGTCCAAATCGTTGTGTAAATGGCTGGTAAGGCACACGAATTTCGATTCCTCAGAGTAGACACCAGTAGCACGAAAAATAGAGTCCACGAGTGCAAATAAGGTGTTTGGCTGGTCCTTTACAAAAGTAGGCAATTTCGGAAATTTGGTGTGCGGGAGGGGTCTGATAATACAGCGTTACTTAGGGATTGACTGCGATTAACATTTGTTTGGTTCAAAATGGTTCAAATGGCTCTGAGCACTATGGGACTTAACTACTGAGGTCATCAGTCCCCTAGAACTTAGAACTACTTAAACCTAACTAACCTAAGGACATCTCACACATCCATGCCCGAGGCAGGATTCGAACCTGCGACCGTAGCGGTCACGCGGTTCCAAACTGACGTGCTTAGAACCGCACGGCCACACCGGCCGGCTTGTTTGGTACTGGTAACACTGGGGAGAGGGGGAAATGGGATCCCAGAAACTTGACCATGCAATCTAGGTTCCTCTTGCTGCCAGGGCATCGAGAAATGTTGCGGCAAGGTAGTAGCATCTCCCATATCGATAATGGACTGCTCGGAATGCATGGCAGGTGCAAGAGAGAGTTGTAATTCAGCTGGAAAAGCAGCTGGTGTGCACAGCATGGCACACTTGACCTTGGCTGCGGCAAGACAGCATGGGTCAGTTAACCTGTGTAGTAAGAAATTGGATGCAGTATATATCGGAGCATGAGACACAGTTTGTGGTACATCACTCTCTTGTTCGAAATGTCTGTACATCTACAAAGGTACAGTCTTCGGAAATATGGAGGCAGCTGTGTGGACCCTGTTAATCTGAGTCGAAGCACTCAGTGGCACAGTAGAAAAATGGTAAAAGTTCGTGTTTGGAAGTTCTGGTTGCATAGCTGGAAGCTACGATGGGATCTGGTTCACTGATAAGTAAGTTGCTTGAGTCACTGTAGGCGAAGGTAGCTGCTGTTGGCTGTTGAAAAGCCACATGGGGTAGCAACAAAAGATGATACAAAAAACAAGGAAACAGTTCAGAGCACTTGTTGTTGCGGTCACCAATGTGGAAGTACGTTTGATGGCTTAAATGAATATGCTAATATTCCATGTATAGAGATAAGTACTTCAGTAATCAGCTTGATACCACTATCCATCAACACACAATCAGTACACTTCAAATCTTTGCAATGAACTCAAGGTCCATGTGCTATAGGCCACAAACCCAAAGAAGGCAGTCCAATTGCATGCTGCCACAAGTCACTTACCAAATAGCATCAAAAGTCTGATAGGTACCCACATAGCATTTAAAAACAAATTAAAAGAATTTCTGAATGACAGCTCCTTCTACTCTATAGACTGTTTAAAGAAACACTGAAAAATCCAGGGTAGAACAATGACAGTATTGTGAGAATGATAGATTGTTCCTCACCATATAGAGAAGATGCTGAGACACAGACAGGTACAATTGAAAAACTGCTATACATCTGAGATTTAGGCCAGAAGGACTTCTTCTAAAGTAGAAAACACAGACATTCACACAAACCCAACTCACATAGACATGACAACTGTTTCTGGCCACTGAGTCTGCTCTCAGTGGCCTAAGACAGTGATCATGAATGTGTGAGTTTTTCTTGTGCGAATGTGTGTGTTTTCTACTCTAGAAGAAAGCCTTTTGCAGAAATCTCAAATGCATAGCAGTCAGTTAATGATGCCTGTCTGTGACTCAACATCTCCTCTATATGGCGAGTAGTAGTCTATCCAACATAATATTAACATATGTGTTTAAAAGAGCTGTCTACAAGAAGTTCTAAACTGGACACCATGTGTTATCCTTATTGAACACTTCTGTCCAATGAAGACTTTTTTCCTAAATGACAAGTATGATGCCATAAGGTATCAGTGAGTGAAAATAGTAAAAGTAAGTGAACTTTTTGACATTTTCATATGCAAAATATTATATTGTCCATAATGCAACATTTGCAGAGCTTAGAAATTTAAGAAAGGAGTAACATGTAGCTTTTAGTTCACACACTTATCAATATGAACACTTCATAATTTAGAATCTTCTGTTTCATTTATTAATTTACTCTCATGGACTATTTCCAGTGATGTGGGCGTTGCTTGGTAAAAGAGACCAAACAGCTAGGTCATCGGTCTCATCAGATTAGGTAAGGACATAGAAGGAAGTCGGCCATGCCCTTTCGAAGGAACCATCCCAGCATTTGCCTGGAGCGATTTAGGGAAATCACAGAAAACCTAAAACAGGATAGTCGAACATGGTATTGAACCATCGTCCTCCAAAATGTGAACCCTGTGTGCTAACTACTGCGCCACCTCACTCGGACCCAGTGGTGTGGTCAGGTCTTGTGCAGTGCTGCATTACATGTACTGTGTTTTATTTAAATTCAATGACAGTCCATTTATAGAGAACCATTTATTAAATTTCAAGAAATAGTTATTTTCATTTTCAAGTGTAGAAGTTATGCCATTAGGCTTGGTTACAATTCTTGCAGAACCAGAAAAGAGATCTATCTGCTTCTTGGATATGTGATGGAAGATCATTGATATATAAAAGGGACAATAGTGAATGTAATATTAATTCCTGTGATACGCTTGTAGTGAGTAGTTCCCATTCTGAAGATGATGTCTCATTGTTTCACTCCTTGACTTTCTTAATGCATTATTCTGAAACCTTTTTGCTAGGTAGTATATAGGATGAAAAATAGTTATGAACAATACCTCTAATACCATAATATTTGAGCTTCTCTATGAGAATACTGTAGCCTGCACAGTCAAATGCTTTTGACAAATCACATAAAATACCAGATGGTAATAGTGCGTCATTTAAATTTTGTATAGTCTGATCTGAGTTTCTGTAGTTCCATCTTATGTCAATGGTGTAAATGGAGTGGGTCTGCAGCTAGTCAAAGACTTAGACAAAATAAATACTAACAGCCATAAGTTTGATTAAGGTTTCTTTGGTATCCAGACAGGTGGTAGTGTTGATTTATTGCGACGTTTCAGAAAGTGTCATACTACCGATCTTCTGGTGAAGGGTCGAGATTCATAGAGAGCGGGGTATTTATACACATGGTCTTCACCCTCCAGTAGTCCTTCAAAGGCTGCAGTGGTCCAGCTGCAGGTGTGTGGTAGTGGGAGTAGCGGCCACACCCAGCGACCATGTTTGGCTCTCGGTGTCGTCATTCTGTCTGCATCTGAGGCGGAGGATGTTGGCAGGTGTACTCCCGACAGATTGCCGCTATCACAGGGTTCCACACTGAGCTTAGTTGGTATCCTTCATCCCTGTTTATCAGGTTTTCTGAGCTGAAAGTACCAAGGAGCCTTGACGGCATACTTTTGTGAATAGCGTTGTCGCGTTGAATCTCACAAGTAGGTCTTCCCTTTGTAGTCGCATGTCCCTGAGTACTTTTATGAATTTGGTTGAGTTTCTCACATGGTGGCTGCAGTGTCCCACAAGGGATTTGAATGGCATCATTAGGTATTTTGCTAGTCCACAGCTGTGAAAGTTGATGGTGTTCAAAATCAGTCTCAGAGGCACACCTTCTTTAATAGATTTTGGGGAGTCCATGGTATTGCTGGCAATCTGTGGTGCAGTACCCCTCCTTGGCACTTTTAGCTCAGCACTTTGAGCCACAAACAGTCAGCCTTTTCAGACATGCACTGACAAGCACCTTGTTTCAATGGAACGGGGAATTTTTCGAGCAGATCGATGGTGTGGCCGCGGGCACCCCACTGTCTCCAGTGATTGCAAACCTCTATATGGAACATTTCAAGGAGGTGGCCATTCAAACCGATAGACAGAAACCAAAGCATGAAACTTCCTGGCAGATTAAAACTATGTGCTGGACTGATACTCAAACTTGGGACTTTTGCCTTTCGTGGGCAAGTGCTCTACCACCTGAGCTACCCAAGCATAACTCACACGCCGTTCCCACAGCCTCACTTCTGCCAGTATCTCGTTTCCTAACTTCCAAACTTCACAGAAGCTCTTCTATGAAGTTTGGAAGGTAGGAGACCAGATACTGGCAGAAGTACCAGCAGTGGCACTTCATAGAAGAGCTTCTGTGAAGTTTGGAAGGTAAGAAACAAGATACTGACAGAAGTGAAGCTGTGAGGACGGGGTGTGAATCATGCTAGAGTAGCTCAGGTGGTAGAGCACTTACCCGCGAAAGGCAAAGGTCCCGAGTTTGAGTCTTGGTCTGGCACACAGTTTTAATCTTCCAGGACGTTTCATATCAGTGCACACTCCGCGGCAGAGTGAAAACCTCATTCTAGAGACCAAAGCACTTCTTCTGCTGTGTCAATGACACTTTTGTCATGTGGGGTTATGGCAGACAGGCGCTAGATGAGTCTCAGAAGCACCTCAACATCATCCATTGGAATATCAAATTTACGATAGAAATGGAGGAAAATGGATGCCTCTCCTTCCTTGACATACAAATTAAGAGATGGTTCACTAGGCCATACAGTGCATAGGAAGAAGACAAACATGGACCTATACCTTCATGCAACAAGCTGCCACCATCCAGCACAAAGACAGAGAGTACTGACCACTCTGGTACATAGGGCTTGCACAATCTGTGACAAAGACAGCCTACCATCCAAGATGGAACACCTGAGTGAGGTCTTCTACCAAAATGGCTGTAGCAAAACAGATCAACAGGCCACTATAAAATGAAGAAAGAAGCAGCGGCAATTCAAGAAGAAGAAGAAGAAGAAGAAGAATAAGAATAAGAAGGCAAATGACTCACATTCCTTCTGTATGTGGGTCCACTCTCGGCCAAAATTGCATGACTTCTGAGCAAACACAATATCAAACCATTCTCCGCCCACCACTGAAGATGACAGAGCTCCTAGGTTCAGCCAAAGACCTGCAGAAGCTTAACATGCCAGGAATATACACCATCCCATGTAAATGCTGAAAACAGTACATTGGACAAACACAGCGCAGTATATTTAAAAGCTGTGAAGAACATATCAGATGCTTGCGACTAGGACACACAGAAAAATTAACCATAGCAGAACACAGCATAAAGTAAGAACACACCTTCACCTTCAAAAACATGAAGGTGCTGTGCCAAGCATCTTGCTGCTGGGAATGTATTATCAAAGAAACCCTAGAAATAAGGATTTGTGATAACCTGGTCAACAGGGATGAAGGATACCATCTAAGCTCAGTGTGGAACCCAGACATAGCAGCAATCTGTTGGAAGCACACCTATCAACATCCTCCACCATTGACGCAGACAGAATTCCCACACCGAGAGCTGAATGTGGCCACCAGGGGTGGCCACTACCCTCACCACCACACGCCCGCAGCCAGACCACCGTAGCCTCTCAAGGACTAGTGCAGGGGATAGACTGTGCAAATAAATACATAGCTCTCTGCAAATCTCAACACATCGCCAGAAGATGGGTCGTATGACACTTTCTGAAACATCACGATATATCAACACTACCACCCAGCTGGAGATCCGAGAAATCTTCACCAGTAGTATACACTAGGAAAGCCTACAGTCGCATAGCCATAAGTTTAAAAATTATTTTATTTGACTACTAGTTTTGATGCCTCAATTGCACTGTCTTCAGGCCCCTATTTAAACAGACAAAATCAAGCTTACCATAGACAACAAATCTGATATGCAACATCACCTGTCATTACTTAAAATAAATTAACCATTCATATGCATTTGTAAAAAGTATAAGAAGAGAGACCAATGGTATCAAAACTGTAAAGGAAAATGTATTACATACAACATTAGCCACAGAACTGCTGTGCACTCATTAACAATATTAATAAAAACTGCTTAAAATACAATGTTATCAACCTTAAAAAATAAAATAGAAGTTCTCATCTTGTAGTAATTAGAAAATCCTTCATAGAAAAATACACTGAGTTACGTTGTACAAGTAATGTTGCCACATACAGTGGTTGTACTGTGCCTAAATGACCTGAAGATGAAGAAACTGTCTCAATATATAAGTATTGAAAAATAAGGATCCAAACTAACTAATGCATAGAACATGACAAAGGAATAAGGAAAACTAACCTTGGTAGCATATGTGAATTGTAAAGGAATGCAATAACCATTATAAAGACTAGAAAATCAGAAATGAACTATGCATTTAGGTCAAAATAAGAGCCTAAGATCAAAAGAGTATTTTTTTATGCAGTATGTAGCTGTGGTTCACATGTCCTATTGCATATGCATCATTTATACGAAAAAACTAAATTTTAAAAATATAGTAAAATGTATAAAGCCCAAGAAAATGTAAAAGCAGACATCATCAACAAAGTACGCTCCCAAGCAGGTGTAGAAGCATTGAGGAAATGTACTCTAAAATTCAGTTTTTATTACAGAAATTTTCAAATTACTGTAATAAAAAACTTCATCAATCATATAAACTGTAATAACATAGAATCCCCCAGGCCATGACTAATCAAAGTCTCCACAATATACTTCCTTCCAGGAGTGTTAGTTCTTCAAGGTTTGCAGAAGAGCTTTTGTAAAGTTTGGAAGGTAGGAGACAAGGTACTGGGAGAATTGAAACTGTGGGGATGGGCCGTGAGTTGTGCTTGGGTAGCTCAGTTGGTAGAGCATTTGACTATGAAAGGCAAAGGTCCTGAGTTTGAGTCTCGGTCTGGGACCCAGTTTTAATCTGCCAGGAAGTTTCATATCAGCGCGCACTCTGCTGCAGAGTGAAAATCTCATTCTGGAAACATAGAATAAAATAGTTTATGAAGAAAATGGATATGTTAAAGTTATGAGAAAATATTCTCAACAAAAGATGAGTGTAGTGAACAAAGGACCAAGAGAGGCTGAATGATATAAATAAGATAGGATGTGAACCAATATCTGTTAAATCATACAAACACAGCACAGATATGTGAGATGAGACAAGAACAAGCATAAAGAAAACATGTGCAAGTATATATGGACAGTGTGCCAAAGTAAGCTGTATCTAGGGGAGACAACTCAAATCATAGAAATTAATAAAAAGGTGATGTATAAATGATCTCCCATCAGGAGGTCAAAAGACTGCATACAAGTTAATGATGAGAATACATAATGCAGTGACATAAATGTTGAAAGCCCAAGAAGATTATTAAAATATGAACCAAAGTAACAGACTGATGGTGTGCACTGCCAAACCATAAAATTCAATGAAAGGCTAAACAAAACCTGAAGAAATGATCTGTCAGTTGGCAATAGGACTAATTGTCCTCTGACTGCTACAGTACATGAATAAATAAATAGAAGTAAGGCATGATCCTAAGATAACTATAACCACATCTTTTGATTGATAGGAACCAATCTATAAATACATTAAGTTTGGAAGGTTGCTAGTCACCATATAGTGGAGATGCTGAGTCACAGATACGCACAACAAAAAGACTGTCATAATATAATCTTTCGGCCAACAAGGCCTTTGCTGTGCAAGTGCAACTCACACGTACATGACTGCAGTCATGTGTGTGTGTGAGCTGCATTTGCATGTGTGTGTGTGTGTGTGTGTGTGTGTGTGTGTGTGGGCATGGGTGGGTGTGTCTGTCTGTCATCTATTTTCTACAAAGGCCTTGTTGGCCGAAAGATTTTATTGTGACAGTCTTTTTGTTGTGCCTATCTGCAACTCACCATCTCCACTATATGGTGAGTAGGAACTTTCTTTTTTATAATAATGTTTTGATTTGATTTGATTTGATTTCTTTATTAATCCATGTAACAAATTACATTGTGTGGATTTCGTCAGCAAAATCATATACAATACAATATATTCCAGCCTGGATTTTCCATTGTTTGATTTTTACACTAAATTTAGAATTTACATCTGTTACATTATACACATCCCTCCAGTCAGCATCCTGTAATTCTCCCTTGAAATGTTCTGTTGTCCATTCATAAATTATACAAATAGTTTTCTATGATACCAGTTCATTGTAACTGGGTAAGTTATTTAGTATGGCTAGTTGTCCATCATAGCCAGAGAGGCCTTTCACTACTGGATAAACATTTGCAGCACTTATTAAGTGTTCAAGTACAAAATTGTTGTCTCTTGATGTACTGCTTCCATCTGTAATTTTGGTGGGAAAATTAACACCCGAATTCACGTTATAAGTGACATTTTCAAATCATCACTTTTATCTGCATATTTCAGAAAATTAATATTAAAATATTCACAGACTATCATTTGCTTTCTTTTGTTGGCTGTGTCATATAATAATGACTTACATTTTTGTAGGAATGTTTGAAAGTTTCTTAGTGGATATCTATAGACTGTAAGAATTATAAATGACTTTTCCAGTAACAGAAATTCACAGGCACAGGCTACCAACTGTTGATCTAAGCAGAAGCTACTGGTATCAATACATTTGAACATGTGACTAGCAATTCATGTTCTCATCAGTGTAAACACCCAATAATCTATGATGTGCTGTTTCATTTTTTGATGGAGTTTCCTGCATTGTTTGTAATGGTGTGTTAAGTTGCAAGAAACTGGTCATTAACTTTTCAGAAAATTTTATGCAGATTTTCAAGTGTTGAATCAGATGTGGTATTGATAATAATTAAAAAGTGATGGGAGCTTAGTGAAGCAAAAATAGTGTAAGACAAATGTATGAAAATTTCATGGGTGTATAAAATGAAAGAGGATCAGGGCTTAACATCCCATTAATGAAAACATTATTAAAGATAGAGCACTAAAACTGATGCCAAAAAGAAGTTGATGTATTATGTCTCTCTGAGCATCATCTAAATACAGGTATCCATGTGTTGAATAAAAAGGATTATTAATTAGCACCCAATTTCTGCATGCCAAATATGGAGCAAGGAGAAGTTTTTGTTTAAGCACAAAATAAAATCAAGTTCAAATGGGCTGTTTGAAACAAAACATCTTGGTATTTACATAAAGTGGTTTAAGGAAACTGTGATGTACCTGGTCATAAATCAGCTTTTAATTCATCAGTGTTCACGATCATGGCAAAAAATTTTCTGTAAATATGTTGTCGACACACACACACACACACACACACACACACACACACACACACACACACACACACACACATTTCCTTTCCCAAGTTTCACTTCCATAAACATCAGATCTCCCTCACACAATTAGTTATGGCCAGTCCATGTTTTAGTTACATAGTTAAGTCTAATTTACCAACTATGCACATACTGCACCTTCTAATTATAAAACAATAGTCACTGTGCAGTATAGCCTAACCACCCTACAACAGTCTCACTCAGATGAACAATATGTGTGGCACTTTTATATTAAAGTTACTGTAATCAGTAATCATTGTTAATTGTCCTACTTCACTTTCTGTCTTCTTATTAACAACAATGCATCACTGCACCATTATATTATTGCTGTTTTGACTGATACAGGTTCCACTCTTGAAATCTCTGAACAGACTGACTTCCATATTCAGGTTAATCTGCATATGTCATTAACAGTTCTAATTTACAGTCTGGTTTCATATTAAGTTAAGCACATCATTGTACAAGTATATTATAGATATTTTGACTTACACAGGCTTGATGCTCAAAAGCTCAGGACAGAATGACTTCAAAATGACTTCAGGCCCAGTGCTCAAATAGCTTTGCAAAAATGGCTACTGAAGTTTCGCATTGTTAAAAACATAATTTCAGTACTTTACAATTATAATTTTACATTTTGAATTAACTGAATAGTGCAGAAAAATTGGTATTGGTCTGAACTTTATGTTATAATAAGAGTTTCAACTGGCATAAGCCTTCTTGATTATGAAAACTGCAAAAATAGATAAATAGACAGTATCATATGAAAGTGTTAATTATAAAGTAACATCAACCAAAATCTAACAACAAAGGAAAGTAAAATAGGATTACCAAAATCGTTAATGTGGGATATTTTCCTAAGTTTATCAGTAACGAAGTGACTGGAATAGGAAAAAATTACTGTTAGTTAATTGAACTGAACTTCAGCAAAACTAGTTACTTGAAATGGTTCAAATTAATTAGGAAATTGTTCCAACTAATGTAATTTAGCAGAGTTGGGCTTGGTATTGTACTCTGATTTCAGAATGACAGCTTTATCTTATGGCAGAACTCTCACTAACACTAATGATAATTAAGAAAGCAAAAAAAATCATTTAAGGAAGCAAATAACAAAACAAAATGGGAATGGGTCCCATAAAGAAAGCCATAAAAGCATCTAATTAGGTTGACCGGGTAGGGATTCGAAGCCTGTGTAACACTTTTACCTCAGTTGATTTGGTGTTAAGAGAAAAGAAAAATTGTCTGGAGAAATAGTCCATCAAAATTCAAAGTGGATTGAAGTTTTAGAAGAGGAGAAATGGACTCAGCATGACTGTGAAGGGATGCTGCAATAAGAAATAACGCTCAGAATAGAAATTTGTAATGATACAGAATGGGACAATATATTAAGAACACTTTGATACCACATCAACCGCATTCTATGGTACCACACTTTGGTCATTGCTAAGGTACATTAAAGCTACATTACTGTTAATTATCTGTTTATAAGTGAGTATCAATGCACAAATCCATCTCTTTGAAATAGAATTGGCTGTTTTTCATGGCGTTTTTCATGGCGTCGCCAGGGGTGGTCTGCGGGAGCCAGACCACGGTCAGCTCGACAGCATCATCCGGGAGCTGTGTGGGTAGATGTCATGAAGGAAGGTTCAGCCATGGAACCTGGAAGTTGTTGAAGCGAGCCAGGCGTCGTACTGGGCATGCTGGTCGTGCGGCGATAGGTAGGCTGGTGGCTTGCAGGTGGAACGGAGTGATGACGACGATGTCTCCGGTGGGCATGGCGAACACACAAAGCATGTCCAGGTCGATGTCAGGTGGGAGGGGAACACATTTCACCAGGTGGCAGGGAATGACGGAGGTTGTCATGAGCACTGGATGAAGAGAAACACATGACGAACAGTGTATAATTGCATAGTATTATTGAGATGTCGTGGATTATGTCGGGGGAGGGGGGGGACAAACACAGACACCTCAAGCGAGGGCACATTCAAGACGGGGGGGCGTGAGAAAAGTCGACAGGGCAAGGCAGGCGATGGTGGAGAGGTCGAAGGGACTGGCGAAGGGCCCAGAGTCGAGGGCGTGGTCGTAGGTAAGCTCGACATGGGGAGCATGTGGTCACTCGACGGAGTGTGTGAGACCGGAGTAGAGGGCGAAGTCGGAGGAGAGCTCGACGATTGGAGCTGGAAGTCACTTGACGGAGTGTGTAAATCCGACGTGGAGGGAGTGGTTGGAGCATCGTGAGCCATGACAGTGAGTGGCGTGGTAGTGGCCTGAAGGGGGGTAGAAGAAGGCTCGACATGAGCCAGCTGAAATCTGTTGAGAGAGACTGTAACAGCTGAATCTTTCTTCTGGATGTCATTGGTGTTGGCTGAACGCCGGAGAAGTTGGTACAGGCCAGTATATGGAGGTTGGAGGGGAGAACGGACAATGTCATCTCGGAGCATGATGTACTCGCAATTGTCCAGAGATTTCGGGATGTGAACCTTAGGGTGGGAATGGGTGGTAGGCGGAGGGATATGGAGGTTGATGAAGTGGTGTCTGACGTGGTCCACGAAGAAAGGTAAGCCGGACTGAGGGAGAGAAGCGGAAGGGCTCACAAGTTTGCCAGGGAGAACAATGTTCTGGCCGTATACAAACACGGCTATTGGGTCTTTGAGGTCTTCCTTATAAATTGCACGAATGGCGAGTGGCACAAGGGGAAAGGCCTCCGTGCATAGAGAGTCGTGGCATCGAAGAGCCACCTTGAAAGTGCGGTGCCAGCACTCAACTAGCCTGTTACTTTGCAGGTGATATGCTGTGATACGGATGCGCTGGATGCCACAAATGTTACAAATCCCGTTGAACAGGGCCGACTCAAATTGTCTGCCCTGGACAGTCGTGATGATGGCTGGACATCCGAAACGCGATACCCATGACTCGACGAAAGCTCGAGCAACAGTTTTTGCCGTAATATTGGGGAGGGGGACAGCCTCGACCCAGTGAGTTGTCCGGTCGATAGATCAGTGAACATAATGAAAGCCGTTAGAGGGGGACAATGTCAATATGAATATGCTGGAAACGCCCAGGAGGGATCGAAAAGGCGCCGAGGGGAGTTGAAGTGTGCTTGTGTACTTTGCATCGTTGGCACGCAACGCAGGAGCGTGCCCATTGCTGGCAATCTTTGTTTACATTTCTCCAAACAAAGTGCTCCGCTACAAGGCGGGTGGATGCACAAACACCAGTGTGGGCTAAATCATGCAATGCGTACTGTCGTCGCACCAGATTTCACCAGAAATGCCAGGGAAGGTGGTGTGGACGAAGTGTAGTGAAATCAGGTTTTGTGTTTCCTCTTCAGCGGGTTGGAGGTTAGGCAGTTCAGAGAGGTGTAACAGTGAATGGACAGCGTCGACTCGTGAAAGGAAATCAGCAACTATATTGTCAGCACCCTTCATGTGTCTGACATCGGTGGTGAACTGAGATATGAAGTCCATGTATCTGAAGCAGCGAGGAGGCAGGTCAGCTGGCGGGTTTGTAATGGCCGCAGCCAGGGGTTTGTGGTCCATTAAAACATAGAAAGGGCGTCCCTCAACGTCGGACTTATAATGCTTAATCACTTCATAGATCGCGAGCAACTCCCGGTCAAACGCAGAATATTTCCATTGTGCAATGGTGAGCTTGTGTGAGAAGAACTGCAGAGACGAAGTTTGGCCGTCGATTGTCTGGCTAAGGACAGCGCCGATGGCAGTATCGCTTGCGTCTGCGGTGATGAAAAGCTGCACATTGGGATGAGGATACGTGATGTTGCAGGCATCGGCAAGAAGATTTTTGAGGGCAGTGAAAGAGACAGTCATAGCAGGGGTCCATGGAACGGGCCGAAATCCAGAAGTGTTAGTGCCTGCCAAGGCATCCATCAGTGAGCCCTGAATCTCTGCAGCCCGAGGTAGGTGTCGGCGATAACAGTTAACCATTCCCAGAAAGCGCCAGTGTTCTTTGAATGACAGAGGTCTGGGTAGGTTTAATATTGTTTGTATTTTCTGAGGGGGCGGTGAAATGCCGTCAGCAGAGACCCGAAAACCAAGAAAAGTGACAGCGGGTTGATGTAGCTGATATTCTCCCATGGAGACGATCGTAGAGATGCTGGATGTAGTCCTGTGGAACGGCTTGCCATGCCATTTCCACCTGGCGCCTCAGTTGGACCAGCGTTCGTGCTGGACGTGCAGACCGCGTGAGACGACGCTTCATCCAGTCCCAAACATGCTCAATGGGGGACAGATCCGGAGATCTTGCTGGCCAGGGTAGTTGACTTACACCTTCTAGAGCACGTTGGGTGGCACGGGATACATGCGGACGTGCATTGTCCTGTTGGAACAGCAAGTTCCCTTGCCGGTCTAGGAATGGTAGAACGATGGGTTCGATGACGGTTTGGATGTACCGTGCACTATTCAGTGTCCCCTCGACGATCACCAGTGGTGTACGGCCAGTGTAGGAGATCGCTCCCCACACCATGATGCCGGGTGTTGGCCCTGTGTGCCTCGGTCGTATGCAGTCCTGATTGTGGCGCTCACCTGCACAGCGCCAAACACGCATACGACCATCATTGGCACCAAGGGAGAAGCGACTCTCATTGCTGAAGACGACACGTCTCCATTCGTCCCTCCATTCACACCTGTCGCGACACCACTGGAGGCGGGCTGCACGATGTTGGGACGTGAGCGGAAGACGGCCTAATGGTGTGCGGGACCGTAGCCCAGCTTCATGGAGACGGTTGCGAATGGTCCTCACCGATACCCCAGGAGCAACAGTGTCCCTAATTTGCTGGGAAGTGGCGGTGCGGTCCCCTACGGCACTGCGTAGGATCCTACGGTCTTGGCATGCATCCGTGCGTCGCTGCGGTCCGGACCCAGGTCGACGGGCACGTGCACCTTCCGTCGACCACTGGCGACAACATCGATGTACTGTGGAGACCTCACGCCCCACGTGTTGAGCAATTCGGCGGTACGTCCACCCGGCCTCCCGCATGCCCACTATACGCCCTCGCTCAAAGTCCGTCAACTGCACATACGGTTCACGTCCACGCTGTCGCGGCATGCTACCAGTGGTAAAGACTGCGATGGAGCTCCGTATGCCACGGCAAACTGGCTGACACTGACGGCGGCGGTGCACAAATGCTGCACAGCTAGCGCCATTCGACGGCCAACACCGCGGTTCCTGGTGTGTCCGCTGTGCCGTGCGTGTGATCATTGCTTGTACAGCCCACTCGCAGTGTCCGGAGCAAGTATGGTGGGTCTGACACACCGGTGTCAATGTGTTCTATTTTCCATTTCCAGGAGTGTAAATTAACACTCCAAGTGGCAGCATATTTTGAGAATGCGATACTGTGGAGTCGTTGTCTCTGCAAATTGGTGGAATTGTAGTAACAGCGTCATAACAGCGATTCCCGCACCATGAAGTTTGTTGTTGTAACTCTTCAGGCTTTCCTGGCGAGATCTTGACATGTGGAATAATCGGGTCTACTGCCGGATGTTTGTGTCGCTCTGGCACAATATTTCACCCACGTAACTCGTTGCCTTCTTCAGGTGCTGCCTGAGACTGCCGTATTGGAGGACAAGATCCTCCAATACGGCAGTCTCAAGTAGCACCTGAAGAAGGCAACGAGTTACATGGCCGAAATATTGTGCGAGAGCGACACAAACAACCGGCAGTAGACCCAATTATTCCACTTGTTGTTTTTGTTGGTCAGCTGGCCTCTGACGTCAGCATCCCATGGTTCCGCGTTCCACACAGCTCGCCAACCTGACAGGCTAGCGCAGCACTGGAACAGGCGACAGTTGTGCAACGTGCTAGGTGCTCGTAGGGGTTGGTACATCCTCTACTGCAGTTGTAACATGTGACGACCGCACTGCGCGGGCATCGCTTCACGTCGGTGGTTCCACATCGGCTCGCCAATATACAAACACAAAACGGAATTACAGCAGTGGGGAAACAAAATACACTGCGCGTGCACATCAATCAGTCTGTAGTAGCCATAACACTCACGCCACGCGTTCCTATTATTGCTTATAGACGTGTCTCTGACTCAAGCACTGCACAATGTTTACGTGACCTCATAAAATGCTTAAAACTGATTGCTTCTAGCTCACAGTAGCTACCTACTACTGTCCACTATAACTAACTGCCAATAGCTACCGACTATTGTCCATTTATTTTCACACAGGTAAAATGATATGTATACAAATAACACAATGTTCTTTTTTTTTTTTTTTTTTTTTTTTTTTTTTTTTTTTTTTTTTTTTTTTACAGAGCATCTCTTGTCTCGCAACACTTCTTATTGATGATATGGTTTAATGTTTTCTACATGTTGTAGGCTATGATACTGACCAGACTGAACCATTTCAATTTCAGCCGAATTAGGGTGAACTAGTTTTCTAATTTTGAATGGTCCTCTGTACTAGTGATGAAAATTTTTTATCTCTTCATTTGCACTTGATGACTTCGTATGAGTTCGAATAAGTACTAAATCACCGACTTTGTACGTAATGGGCTTCACTATCTTGTCAAGTGCCAGCTTCCGTTCTTCTGCTCGTTTCTTAATCGTCTCCAACGCGATTTTAAAGCGCTCCTCTTGCGTAATTTCCTTTTCTTGCGGAAAGGAAATGTATTCATGAAAGATACTGTCAGGTTTCTTTCCAAAGAGAACTGTACAATGCGGCAATCCCGTTGAATCATGCAACAAACTATTAATTACTGTTTCAAAATCTGTCAATCGTTCTATCCGTCTTTTATGTTTCTTCCCACAATGTGCACGAAATAAACGTCCGAATTCACGCCTTTGACGTTCAGTCGGGTCGGTCGCGGGTCTGAAAGACGAAATTGCAATGTGCCGAATACCTTCATCATTAATAAAATCCTTCCATAAGTGTGACTGAAATTGTGGACCATTGTCCGATAAAATGCACTCTGGCTTGACAGTATTTACGAAGTATTCTTCCCTGAGTTTCTTGATTATGATCTTACTGTTGGCTTTCCTGAGTGGGTAAAGGCGTACAAATTTCGAAAAGACATCCATCACAACCAAAATTTGAGTAAAATTCCCTTTTGATCTGGGTAGCGGTCCATAGAGATCGAGAGCTGAAATTTCAATAGGATTTTGAGGTATAATGCTATGCATGAAACCTTTGTGCTGAATCGTAGACACTAGTTTTTTGACAGAGGTCGCAAGATTTTAGAATTGATCGTACTTTTCGTGCTATGATATCCAAGATGACGTTCTCTTGCAATTTTAGTATACATTTACGTGGCCCAAAATGAGCATAGCTCACGTGAGCGTATCTTATTAATTCATTCACTACATGTTTGGGTATACATAGCCTCCAATGATCAGAATTCAAGTTGCTTCGCAGGTAAAGGATACCATCTTGTTTTAAATAATATTGACGTATCTTGACACTACTCTCGGCATTCGGATCATCAAATTTTTATTTAACCATCATCAATATTTCGTCTGCGTCCTGTTCCTGTTTGATGTTCCGCAGAATCTTGCGTATATGACACTCGCCTTCGACACCTCGCATAAAATTAATCCTTATATCTTTCTGGCGTGGATGCGCTACATTAACTGACTCTTGTCCTTGTGATAGCCTTGGAAACGCATCCGGTATGACGTTCTGCTTTCCTGGTATGTACTGAATCTCAAAACTGTATTGCTGAAGCATTAACGATCACCGGGTTAAGCTATTGTGCATCAATTTGCAATTCATCAAGAATGATATTGCTTTGTGATCTGTCACTACGACAGTATGCCTTCCAAATAGATAAAAACGAAACTTTTCGAAGCACCAAACGCTGGCAAGTGCTTCTCTTTCCGTGACAGTATATTTTCGCTCCTATCTTGTGAGTGCGCGGCTCGCAAATGCGATAGTATGATGTTCAATAACTCCATCGAATTCAAATAAACTGATAGAATTCTGTGCCAAGCGCATTATCACTTGAATCGATGCCAAGGTAAAACTTTTCACTTAAATCAGAGTGGTGAAGGATAAATGCTTCACACAGTTGGTTTTTTATTGAATCAAACGCTTCCTGATGTTCATGAGTCCATTTCCATATAGCATCCTTTTTCAGCAAGTCCATTAAGACAGAAGATAGGCAGCATCCAGAAAGAAAACGACGATAAAAATTACAGAAACCAAAAAACGACTTAAGTTGCTTACGGCACTTAGGTGACGGAAAATTTCTTACTGTGTCCATTTTTGTTGGATCCGGTTCAATCCCTCGAGACGAAATAATACACCCATGGAATTTAATTTGCGAGTTGGCGAATTCCGATTTTTCCAGGTTAACAGTCACTCCAGCTTTCCTAAATGCTTCAAGTATCCGATGAATAATTTCCAAATGTTCTTCCCATGAAGCTGTGCTAATCAAGACATCGTCAACATAAAGCGTTACATGTTTCAACAAATCTTCGCCTAAAACTTTATCCAGTGCTCTCATAAAAGCCGCTGAAGAAATCGAGAGACCAAAAGGCTTTCTCTGAAATTGGTAACTTCTACCATTATAAAGAAATGCTGTATACTTTCTACTATTCTCTTCTAGCGTTAACTGCCAGTAACTACTAGTCAAATCAAGGCTACTTAGATATTTGACTCCTTTGAAACTTTGTAACAAAAACTCCAGGTTTTCTGGCTGATCACGCTGTGGTAAAATTATGCGATTCATTGCACGGGCGCCAAGAACAATGCGAACTGTGCCATCCTTGTTTGCTACAGCATGTATTGGGTTTGAATATTCGCTATCTGAGCGCTCAATTATTTGATTATTCAACATCCTCTGTATTTCCTTGTTAACAGCTTCCCTTTTTGCCAATGCTATTGCGTATGACTTACTGCGAAATGGTTCATGGTCCTTTACTTGAATTTTACAAACATATCCTTTAATTCATCCTGGTTTCTTTGAAAATATATCGACGTAGCATCTCAGTAGTTCCCACAATTCTTCTCGTTCTGCTTCAGTCAAGTCCACTAACGCTCGAATCTTGGTTTGAATACAATTTAAAATATCCGCCTCGTCCCTCTCTTGCAGCTTAGCACAGTTCTCTGAATTGTTTAAAATGTCGGCTTCATATTCTCCTCTATAACGCATCATCCTTATTTTCACGCCCGCAGCGCCCTTATTATACATAATAAACCCTTTGAATACAATTCTTCTTTCTTTATTATCTCTCCACGTCCGCAGACAGTTCTCCTCAAAATTAATACAGCATCTCATCTCTGACAACCAACCAACTCCGAGAACTAGCCCAACATTGAGAGAACCAACGATTAACACACTCTGCCCATATTCGTCCCCTTGAATACGAAATCTTAGAAATGCTTGTCCTTCAATTGGTTTGCTTCGGTTTCCAACTGCACTGACAATACGTACGCCGTTAACAGGAAATGTGGGAATAGCGACAAGATTGTTTAATTGCGAAAATATATTTTCAGAAATAGCACTTGCCTCGCTAGATGAATCAATTAATGCATCCATAACAATACCACATACTTCGACTTCCACAACTGGCATCAGAATTTCTTTATTAGTTTCTTCATTTCCTCGACACAAATCTTCGTTATCATTTACATGTTCACACTTTATGGCATTTATCGTAATATCTGATCCTTGTCCCTGTGACAGAGTTCCGGAGGGGGTCGTCTCCGAAACTTTGCTTAGTTTAGCAGTTCAGAATTTCGCTGATTGCCATCGCGGCTTCTTGCACGCTCTGGCGATCGATACTGTCCTCTGTCTCTGTCGGCGGATGGTTTGACCTGAATCCGTCTTGTACATTGTATTCGTTTCTCCTGTGTCTATCATCGTCTCGGCGATCAAATACTTTCGGTCAGTCATAACTTTGGATTCCTTCCCGCGCTGGGCCGTACTGACGATTCGGGTAATTGTTATTACTGTGTCACTCACGTTGATCGCGTTCGGCATTCAGCAATTCCATTCAGTCAGTTAGAAAACACACTTGCTCCATTGTTAACTGTGGTGTGACTGCTAACTTCTCACGCACGAAAAATGGTAATTTCTGGATTAATATAAGCATTAGCTCTTCTTCTTTAACCGGATCGTCCACGTATGCATTGTCGTTCCAGTACATTTGGATAAACTCACGCATTGTACCGTGATGTCTTGCATAATTTGGCGATGTGAGAATTATTGATTTTACGTCCCACTGTTTTTCTTTCGACCAAAATTAAAAAAAAAATGCTGTTTCAAATGCTTCACACTTGGTGTAATTGTAGGATACAATTATACCCCAAATATGTGCCTCACCCTTCATGTGACTGACGCAAGTATCAATTTTAGCACGTTCCGTATAATGCCTCGGAAACGCATGTTTGAATTGTATAAAGAACGCAACTGCGCGGATGCCTCGTTTCGGTTCATGTTCATGAAATTTTCGGCCGCTCAGTCCATTGTCAACAATTACTTGCGGCAAACCAACAATATTATTATCTGTTTCACGTAATACTGCATTAATTTCATCGCGCAAAATTTCTTTATTAATTTCATTTGACATTGTGTCGTTGTTCGTTACCTTTTGTCGTATCTCATGTACCTCATCACTTAGTTCATCACATCGCGTTTGTACGCCGTTAACCATCTTAATTATCGACTCTTTGTTGGCTTTACAAGAACTTTTAGTTTTGACGATTTCGTCATCTTGAGCGTTAAATTTGTCATTAACTTTGCAAATAAAATCTTCCGTTTGCCTACACCGTCCGTTAACTTGAATTTTAAGATCTTTAATTTCGCTGCCAATGGCCTCATGTTTGTCTTGACATTCTTTTCGAAGCTCATCATGCTTTTGTTCAAATGAGCTGGTGAGTTCCATTCGCAAATTGCTAATCGCATTAGTTAGTGTCTGATAATCTTTTTTGATTTCCTGATGGAACTTTCTTGTTTCCTCATAAAATTTTGATATTTCCTCATGCACCTTTTTATTTTCCTCATGAAACGCTCTTGTTTCTACACGCGCCTATCTATTTTCTTCATGAAAAGCTTTTATTTCCACAAGCACCTGTCTATTTTCCTCATGAACATTTCTGATTGCTTCTAACAATTGAGATAGACAACCTTTACTGACAATAGCAGCTTCTGTCTGTTGGATAACCATCGGTGTTGAACTTCTCTTAGGCAAATCAAAACTAAGAATACCACGGTCCTCTGTCGAATTAACTGTAGTGTTTTCCATCACATTAATTTGTTCTCCGTCAACCACGTTATTAAATTGTCCTCCCTCGTCTTTAGTAACACTACCGTTTTGTTCTGAATTAGCCATATTAACACTGTTGACAACAGTCACTGTTCATTATAACTTATGATTGAAAAATTCACTCGCAACTTAAAAGTCAGTAGCACTATTGATTATTCCTATTCCTGTTCATTCCTAAACAACGTTGAGTTCACTTAATCTCGAAGTGCTGCTGTGCTGAAATGCTGTGGACTCACCATTTGCTGTTTTATCTTCTCCGTCATTTCCGAAGATTGCTGTGAAATCGAGTGTGAGTGTGATATGTGCTTGATGGTCTGTATAAAAGTTTCAATCTTTAATTGGGTTTGCTATTTCGGGTTGTGTGTAAAATTAATTTTACTCTTGAAAGTGCGAATAAGATGAACTGATGTGTGTTTAGATAGAGGCTAAGCTCCTAATTCGAAATGAGGGGATGAGAATGGTAAAGTGATTCATGGACATGGTTTGCAGGGTGAAATATGAGCGTCGAGATAGGGTTGAGGACGTTTGCGTTTTTTGATGGTGGGAGGTGCAAATTAGATCTTATATTTAAAAAAAATGTAAAGTCATAATAATATTGAGAAGGTTTTAGATCGCTGGTCACGCAACGAGGCGAGAGCAGGGATGTGTAGTTATGTTCAGTTAAAGGGCTGTGTAATGTCATGTCAAGATCAATGCCCAGTGTGTCATAGGAGGTAAAGACATGTGCTGCTGTTATGATGTGTCTAGCGTATGGGGGCTGCGCTTCGGAATTATGATACGTTGATATAAAGTTGACTTTCACCTGCGTTCGGCGGTGGCGGCTAGGGTGTGTGACGGATCGCGGTACTGCACGGACGTCTGCGTGTGCTTTGACAGCTGAAGAGCGCGTCGACTGCGCCAACTCACGCTTGCCGGGGTCGAGCAGGGGCTGTGGGCTGTATGTAATCAGGCGGATGCGTGACTTCACGATCCTGTGGACAGGGTGCGGAGGGTGGTGCCTGAACATGTATGCTGAGTTATTTTGGGAGCGATCTGGAGGCTCTGCTATGCGTTATTTGGATTGTTTACGAGTACTGAGCGTATCTACACATCAGTGTGAAGAATTATTTAGTAGCAGTTTGCTATTGTGTGTACTGGAATTATGATTGAGTGCGTGTCCGTGGGCTGTGCGACATGGCCTAGGGTGATTGTGTGATAGATATACTGTATGGTTAAATAAGTTATTTGAAAAAATAAATAGAGTGTTGTGAATCGTTACACCTCAGCAGCGTTATTTGTGTGTGTCGACGAGCTGTGCACTATTCTGACAATCGACGTGAGGGCAGGTCCAGATCTGAGACGCCTGCGGTAGACATGAGAGGAACAATGCAGCTTTCACGTGTATCAGATGAGAGTGCCCTTTCTGGTCGGCTGTCACGTGCGAGTGCTCGGAAGCTGAACTTGAGTGAAGGCTCTTGAACGCCCTCCTGGAACACGCGCGCACGGCCTGGGCCTGCCTGGGAGCGTAAGCTAAGGCACATAGGCGATATCAGTTCCTCCGTTGTAGGCGCGAATGCGACTGTGTTGAGGTCATGTTTTGGGGGAGGCCGAGCAGAGACTTTTTGGTAGATTTAGCAGCTGGGGGTGTTTGGGCGCGTCTGTTGGACTATTCTTTTTGCGGGCACGTCTGTGCATTATTTGGAGAGTTTAAGAGTAGATAGCTCGTCTGCCGATATTGTGTACTGCATTATTTACATCTACATCTACATCTACGTCCATACTCCGCAAGCCACCTGACGGTGTGTGGCGGAGGGTACCTTCAGTACCTCTATCGGTTCTCCCTTCTATTCCAGTCTCGTATTGTTCGTGGAAAGAAGGACTGTCGGTATGCCTCTGTGTGGGCTCTAATCTCTCTGGTTTTATCCTCATGGTCTCTTCGCGAGATATACGTAGGAGGGAGCAATATACTGCTTGACTCTTCGGTGAAGATATGTTCTCGAAACTTCAATAAAAGCCCGTACCGAGCTACTGAGCGTCTCTCCTGCAGAGTCTTCCACTGGAGTTTATCTATCATCTCCGTAACGCTTTCGCGATTACTAAATGACCCTGTAACGAAGCGCGCTGCTCTCCGTTGGATCTTCTCTATCTCTTCTATCAACCCTATCTGGTACGGATCCCACACTGCTGAGCAGTATTCAAGCAGTGGGCGAACAAGCGTACTGTAACCTACTTCCTTTGTTTTCGGATTGCATTTCCTTAGGATTCTTCCAATGAATCTCAGTCTGGCATCTGCTTTACCGACGATCAACATTATATGATCATTCCATTTTAAATCACTCCTAATGCGTACTCCCAGATAATTTATGGTATTAACTGCTTCCAGTTGCTGACCTGCTATTTTGTAGCTAAATGATAAAGGATCTATCTTTCTGTATATTCGCAGCACATTACACTTGTCTACATTGAGATTCAATTGCCATTCCCTGCACCATGCGTCAATTCGCTGCAGATCCTCCTGCATTTCAATACAATTTTCCATTGTTACAACCTCTCGGTACACCACAGCATCATCTGCAAAAAGCCTCAGTGAACTTCCGATGTCATCCACCAGGTCATTTATGTATATTGTGAATAGCAACGGTCCTATGACACTCCCCTGCGGCACACCTGAAATCACTCTTACTTCGGAAGACTTCTCTCCATTGAGAATAACATGCTGCGTCCTGTTATCTAGGAACTCCTCAATCCAATCACACAATTGGTCTGATAGTCCATGTGCTCTTACTTTGTTCATTAAACGACTGTGGGGAACTGTATCGAACGCCTTGCGGAAGTCAAGAAACACGGCATCTACCTGTGAACCCGTGTCTATGGCCCTCTGAGTCTCGTGGACGAATAGCGCGAGCTGGGTTTCACATGACCGTCTTTTTCGAAACCCATGCTGATTCCTACAGAGTAGATTTCTAGTCTCCAGAAAAGTCATTATACTCGAAAAGCAATTTGCTATTGTGTGGTGAAATTAGGGGTTGTTTACGTCTTTGTGGCCTGTGTGAGATGACCACAGTGTAGGTGTTTTGTGACAAATATAGTCCACAACTAAATAAAAGGGGCTCCAAATAAATAGAGTGCAGTCCTTCATTACTTCCCCAAGCAGCACAGCGCAGTCTGAGCGGTTTTTAAGCGAAAACTGCAATCTGGTCAGATTGTGAGTGAGTCAACAAATAACTGGACAAATTTTTCTGTAGAGGAGTTACAGGTCTGGATTGGAATGAATATCTTGATGGGTGCAGTTGTGTTTCCAGGTGTAGTGCACTACTGGAGTTCAGAACCTGCCTTATGTCAGCCTTACATATCGAAACCTATGAGATGCAGAAGTTTCAAAAATAGATGTCCCCAGTAAATAAATTACACTCCGTCCGTCAGCCTATGGACTGAAATTATTTCGGAAAATTAGGAGTTGTTTGGCTATTTGGACATAAATGTTTTGCATTATTTACGAGAGTTTGTAATGTCTGTAGGCTGTGCTGTGTGTTATTTTTAACTGTTTACAATTAGCAAGCGTGTGTCTAGAGCATTATAAATGAGTTATGTAGAAGTGTTTTGCAGGTCTGCATGATGTGGGACATGTCGGTGTGATACATGTACTCCATTCCTAAATAAAGTAAATTCGTTCCTCCTTCCATGGACCTAGTGCAGGGTGAGTCCTTTTACCAGAAACGTGTAGGAAGAGGTTGAGTGCTGGTGGCTTAGTTTGAAACAATTTTCTTATGTTGGTGGCGGAAGCGCAAGTAAGCTTTGTTTACTGGCAGATTTCAAACTTGGTGCTGGTTCCTAGGAGGAAGTGGTGGGTGTGGGGCTGTGGTTACTACAAGTGAGCTTTCTTTGCAACAATTTTCTTAAGTTGGTAGAGAAAGTGGAAGTGACCTTTCTTTAATGGGAGAATTCAAACCCGGTGCTGGTTCCTAGGAGGAGGTGGCGGTCTGGTGAGAGTCAATTAGCGAGCGTTCTTGCGACGACTAAATGCGCTGCTATATGGTCATAGTGGATTCCACTGTCGGTCAAACTCTGGCGCAAAACGTATCCTTTGTCCGACACGTGGTCGACAGGTTCTATCGTGTCCAGCCTTATGTGCTCGCAGTCGCGGCAGGACGTTTACGTAGCAGCCTCTGGAGCAGTGGCTAGTGCAGGCTGGGCTGCCAGTCGACGCCCACCTGCCGCCCAGGGCCTTCGGAGAGAGCCCTGTGCGTCAGCTGAACAGGGTAGGCCGTGCGTACGTCAGCCGCGATCTGCAGTTCGTTGTGTGAAGGTGGAGAAGTCAGTTGGGACACACTTGCATGAACGTAATGATTGAAATAAAGAGACCTTTTCCCCACCTTGTGACTTTGGGTAGTACAAGTATCAGCTTTTAATAATGTATGTGCGGGTGCTGATTTAGAAATACGTGGCCAGATTCGACTGATCTATCGAGGGGTGTGACGTCGGGGCAGATTCCACCTTCGAGCAAACAAACTTGGCGGAAAACGTGACCCACAAACCCGCATGGTGGGCCGCAAACTGACTGGCCGATGTTTACGCCTGCTGAGAGGAGCCTGTGTCGTGCGGTGGCTTGCTGGCTGGACCAGCGACTCGCATGGGCTACTGGCGACCGGTGGGGGATAGGTCCCTCTGCTGGCGATGATGTGAACTAAGCCATTTGGATTCTGGAGTTTGTGGTGTGACCATCTTGAAGTCAGTTGGAACACACCTGCATGACCGTAATGCCTCAAATAAAGAGTCATTTCCCCCCCCCCCCCCCCCCCGCACTTGGTGACTTAGGTTATTACAAGTGGCGCGATTTTAATAATAATTTGGCGCTGGAGGCATAAGTGGACGCGAAAATTCAAACTTGGTGGATGTGACCCAATCGGCTTTCTTGCCACCATCTTAAATGACGTCATGGCGACGCCCTCGGGTGGCTGAGATACGAAGTAACACCCAGTTGGACTCCAGACCTCGTAGCGAGCACGGTGGATGCTGTTGCGATCGCGAAGATGTGATGTTGGAGAACAAGTGATGACGGTACTGTCTGAAATAAAGAGTTCAGTCCTTTTCCCACGAATTCATAGGAGGTGACTTACATTAGTGAAAGTGCACTTTATTATTATTATTATCTGACGCAATTTTTCATAGCTTGGGAGAGAAACAATAAGTGACATGAAAAATTCAAACTTCGTAGGATGAAGTGGACTTAGGTTAGTGCATATGGCCCAATTAGTTTTTTTGTTTTTTCATGGGTGTGACAGATTATCGTGTCTGAATTTGAATTTGTGAAAGATTTTTTGTTGTGGATGTAAGGGAATTGGCTTTCTTGCAACAAAAATTGAACATATTGAATAAATAATAATAAATGATAATAAATAATAGTAAATGATAATAATAATAAATAGAAGTACGGTTTTACAGAGATTATGGAGTGTGAAATTTGAACATGGCAGGATTTTCTGTTAGTGGAGGTAGGCCAATAATGATAAATAATAATAAATGATAATAAATAATAATAACTAATAAATGATAATAAATAACAATAAATAATAATAAATGATTAATCATAATTAATAATAATAAAGAAAAGTAGGGTTTTGGAGCAATTATCGTTTTGGAATTTGAATTTGGAGGGAATTTTCTAGTGGAGGTAGGCCAATAATAATAAATAATAATAATAAATGATAATCAATGATAATAAATGATAATGAATGATAATAATAAATGAAAATAAATGATAATGAATAGTAACAAGGACAAGTTCGGTTTTGCATGCATTATCCGGTTGGAATTCAAACCCCCGCCATTTTTTCTTCGGGAGGCTTAGGATAGTGGACATCGCACAGCTGGGCAATTTTCCCGCCAAAATTCAAAATTGCCGCCATTTTTTCTGGAGGTTAGGTTAGTGGACGTAGCACAATTGCCCTATTTTCCTGCCAAAAGCCGCCATCTTGGATGACGTCATGTAATGTTGCCAAGTCTACAAGCCGCCATCTTGGATGACGTCATCGCCGCCATCTTGAATAAATTTGGCAACAATAGAGAGTGGAGTGACACATACTTAGCTCTACTACTATTGTTGACTGCACTGCAGTCTTTGCTTAAACCATGTATGATCTCTGCATAGTGCATTATTTATACTACGTAAGATAATATACCCTAACAGTGTGGTACTGCAGGGAATGCGGCATGCAAATTGTTGTCCAACGAAGCATTTGCAGAAATCAGCATTGGTCCCGCACTGCACGGAGATCTGTAAGAGGTAACTGCACAGTGGATGAGAGAGGGCACATGTGGTGGGACAAAGGCGTTTGATAGCCAGAGTCATGTGCACTCCTAACCTTAGTTATTGTTGCAGGCTCGGAAACGTCCGGCGAAATCGGCGGAATCATCGAGTGAGAGGCATCGTGTTGCATTCCTGGCGGGTGTACATTGCCCGCAACATGATGCATGTCGGTCACAAAATCCGGTGTTAGGCGCTTGGCCGAAGTCATTGTTCGAATGCTGTGTCGATGTAATACACGCGAAAATAACCGACGTGGAGGTCGTGGACACAGTGAACCGGCGAAAACGGAAATCGATACAACTAGGGGTCACCAGTGAGGAGGATTACTGGTTTGGTTGCACCAATAATCACATCCATTTAGCAATAGTTCATTTATTAACCTTAACACATACAAGGATCACAAAGAACTGAACTGAACATGGCCGAACAGCCATAGATAATGCTTAGAGTCCAAAGATTAATGCACATCGATGTTGGTGTCGATTTCATCAGCGCCATACTAGTATATATTCCTCATTAAACAATATAAAAAGATTCTGAATTTGAACAGACGCAAGTATTGTGCCTTCCAAACTATTTAGATGATAGTATGATAGTGGGGACATGTCAGGAACATCAAAACGTACTTAATACAAAAGTTATTAAAGAACTGTTATTATACCTTGCTAATCTAACTTAAATCATGTATTTACAAAAGTTACTGTTTCTAAATTATCAACGTAATTATTGTATGTTCAAATGTATTTCAAAACCAAATGTAATCTATGTCCAATATGCCCAGAAATGTAAAAATTTTATTGTAAAATTTGAAATGTAGAAAATTAACAATATACTGTAACAATCTGATGATGTTGGTGTCTGATAATTATTAGCTTAATATTAACTACCTCACATATTCTTCATCTCTAAAATAAAACCGAATAATATACTCCAGCTATATCAGCAGCATTTCTGAAAGACAAACCCATCTTTTAGCGCTTTCAAGACCTTTGCTGTTTTTTCTAACTCGCTTCTAGTTTAATATGTTCCTACACTTCTTTTTGCACCTGTCTTTACATTTAATAATACATTATTATTGAAATGAAATACTGGCAAGGGTTGGGGATACATTTCAACAGTATTAAAATACACCTCCATGATCATCGGTTGCCAATGATTCTGGGACGATGGGCTCTCTATCGTCAGAGTCAGTGAGCTTTGGAACTGGAGTGACTCTTGTTTCTGTTTCGAATGCTTTGCTATGTTTCGTGTGATTGTGCATTAATAAAGTGTGTTTGACTGTAAAATGTTGGTTGTTTATATCCGTAAATTCGTCAGCATCGACAGAAAACCCATATTGGTTGTCCTGAATGACATGAATATGCTTAAATTTGTACATTACTTATTTTAGGTTTGAGAATGCTAATTTCTCCAGTGTTTACTCTGCCAGAACAGATGACTCTAACCTCCTTTGTCATACCACACCTGGTGCAGCACACACCTGCACTGATGCCTGCTACTGGATTCTATCTTCACCAGGAAGTTTCTCCAGAACGAGATTCTGGTTTCCTCTCTCCGGACTTCCTATGTAAATCCATTATGGACCACTTGGCTGCACAGTTTCAAAGTACATATGCATGGCTCACCTATCGACAGTGTGCTATGCCATTACATACGTCACACACCCTCAGCACTGATAGTCTTGCTGATCACACTCTGCTGTTTAATATGCCCACTTCCGCACAAGCCAGTGGGACACTGAAGTGAACTGTACTGGGATAGTCTTGCATCCATCCAACCTAGCACGCTGTGCAGACATCAGACGACATACCAGCCACGGCTCCGCCTCACCATTTGGCACTCAATTCCGATGTTGCACCTCCTTTGCAGGATCTAGCCTCATCGGTCGTCGATACTTCCTTGGCTTCTGCATTAGATTTCACTCATGATGATGTGCTGTTGCCTTCTACACAGATCAGCAACAACTGATCTCTGTAAGTCCATATTGGCACTGCTGCTTTCGTTTAACCCACCCTGATTCACGATTCTCGCATACCGGGCCTGCTGCATTCGGTATGTGGCCATACAGGCCCCTTCTCTGCACAAACTGAGTTCGGGGCATCGTAGCACGCCAACACGAGAGCTGGGTTTTCATCAGAGCATCAAACGTGTCACCATTGAAAAGTTGTCACCAGTGGATGTTACTTCTCCAAACCCTCGCATGGTTTGTGTCCTTCCAACTCTGCCAAACCCCTTCCCAGCTGTGGCGACACCTACATCCTCAAGTCACAATTGAGGTCATGCTGGACTTAGCGCTCTGGAAATTGTGGTTAGTTAAATTGCCACAGGAACTACAATTACAACTGCTTCCTCACATCTTATCATCAAGTGAGAATAAACAACAGTTGGTTGACCAGGTATATGGCATTATTGGGCACTGCTGCCTGTTTCCCTTTGGTAGTGCAGTGTCTCCTACTGAGGTTGGTATGGTAGCATCTATACTTCCTTTGCCAGCTGTTAGAGGTCGGGTGTGGGCTCACCTTGGGCAATGCAATGAACTGCAGTTACCTAGTGACCAGCTACAAGAACCACCACCAGCTTCTCGCTGAAATTCCATGACTACAGCCGAGTTAGTGCATGTCCCCTCCCCCGCCGCCGTGAGAGGTGTAGAAGTCCCAGATGACCCACGTGCAGCACCCCTTTCAGTATATCCTCGTTGGTGCTTCCACACAACTTTCAGGGACACAGCCCACTACTGCCGACTGCCCTGTGCATTCCCAAATGCCTCTATTCCACAAGGCTATCTCTATGCTTTGGATTTATGTTCATGTGGTCATTTTCTTGTTGAAAATGGAGCTGACATTAGTGTTGTGGCATTCTCGTTCACTGTAGTGGACATGGCAGCAACCAAACTTTTTATTTGAGCCACAAATAAATCAGCACTTCATGACGACAACATAGTCACATTACCTATTAAACTCATCCCCGGCAAACCACTCACGTGGCCTCTACATGTATCAGACATCAAGACGCATTACTTGGAATTGCTTTCCTGATACATTTTGACCTTTTGCCTGACCTCCTGTCGTCTGATTTATTTCATCGTGCTTCAGGTACACATATTACATATTCAGTCGTTCCCCCAGCTCCTCCTCCCCTCAACTCCCCAATGATGCAGCTCTCGCTGAGTGCTCTCCTCTGGGCAACTGCTTCATCACTTCCATCGCTCAGCCCCAGCAATGCAGAAGTGAACTATACCATGTCTACAGTCGACAGTCGTCACTGATGCCTGACACCTCTTACATCGCCTGTGTGCGCCGCCATACCTCGACACCAGTGATGTGGCTCTTATGACTCTGTCATACCTGTCTTCACCTGCACCAATGGCATCTCAGGTTAGTGACTCTTGTGTGCTATCAACTCCTGCACAAGATGTTCCCTGCCCATATTCGTCAGTTCAAATGAATGCTATTACAAACGGAACGACACCTAAAATTGTCATGAAAAACGCCCCCCCCCCATTACGTCATAAAGCACGCCTCCTCCCTCCACATAAATTATCTCTTGCTAAGATTGCAGGTTGAGCTTCTGAGGGCAGGCATTGTTCGCCAATTGGACAATAACTGATCTTCTCCCATATACTTAGTTTCCAAGAACGATGGCACAGTGCACCTCTGTGGTGACTATCATCATCTCAGTGCATGTACTATAACAGACAATTATCCTATCCCACACATTCAAGAGTACTTAAAGGAGTATGCATTTTCAGTGTTTTGGACTGCCACAAGGCATTTTTACAAATACCTGTGGAACAGAGTGACATACCAAAAACAGCCTTGATCGTCTCATTTGGCCTTTATGAATCTTGTTACATGCCTTACAGCCTCGAAAATGTGGCTTAAACTTGGCAACGTTTCATGGACTCACTTCAACTACTCTTACTGCTACACAGAACTAGATGACATTCTCATTTTCTCCTCCTCTGACAAAGGGCTTGAGCTACACCTGGCCATGGTAAAGGACTTGCTGTCATATGACAGAATAGAGATTAACCAGGATAAATCAGACCTTCAACGCACCTCTGTTACGTTTTCTTTGAGGTTATACATCCTCCACAAGATCGGGTCAATAGCATTCGCGATCTACTACTCCCACTAATATTCTAGCGAATTGTATCGGTTTTTGTGGACCATTAATTTTCACAGACGCCATCTATGATGGTGGCAGCTACTCAAGCACCTCTTACTTCCAGTAATCGCGTTACAGGGACCTGAGAATATGATGAAATTTTTCAAGGATCTATGCTCGCATCTCTGTTACAACGTAGCAAGTGATTTCGCAAAATGTTCAAATGTGTGAATTCCTAAGGGACCAAACTGCTGTGGTTATCAGTCCGTAGTCTTACACATGACTTAAACTAACGTATACTAAGAACAACACACACACCCATGCCCAAGGGAGGGCTTGAACCTCCAGTGGGAGGGACATGCAGTCAGTGAGATGGCGCCTCTAAATGCACGGCCACTCCACGCGACATGATTTCGCAATAGGTGCAGTTCTCCAACAGACGTTGGTGATACAATGCAGCCACTCTGTATCTTTTCCAAAAACCAACTATTTACAGCTCAGCGTAAGTGATTGGTTTTCGACAGGGAACTTCTTGTGGTGTATGAGGCTATCAAATATTCCATCAGTGTCTGAAAGTATGTAAAATAAATGCTCCAGACAAAGAATACAACAAATATGATCCAGGAAATTATAGAGTTAACATAATAGCATCAGTACTGTCAACAATAATAGAGACAGTAAAAAAAGTGACACATTTCAAAGACAGCAACAACATCCTAATCAATGCCCAGTGTGTTTTCCATAAATGTATGCCAACCATGTCATCAACTGCAAATAATGTGAGGCACATAGCGACAGCCTAAAATGACCAAAAGAAAGTTTGTGGTTTCTTTGCAGGTCTCTCAAAAGATTTTGATTGTGTATTTCATGATACTCTGTTACAGAAGCTTCATCAATATGGCTTTGGAAGAATCCTTTGTGACAAACACAAGATGGTGTGTGGAAAAAAAACCGAAAATGTTAAAGAAAATTACGAATGTCTGCTCTAAATTCCAATAAGTTGAACTTGGAATACCTCAGGAGTCCATACTGAATTCACAGCCTATCGTTTTTTACATAAATGATTTGAGGGTACCAATGTCATCATGGATGTTGATAATATGTTCCTTAACACTGATGACAACAAGAATCAACTAGAGAAAAAATTTCTTTTGAATGTAGGAAAAGCAAACCCTTATTTCCGGAGCAACGATCTGGTCCTAAATGGTACTGATACAGTGTACAGATAGTTCCAAACCAGCAGAATTGTCCACACTAAAAATGCCAGTCTTATATTTGGGAACACGGGCCTACATGAAACAAACAGTTACAATTTGTTTTATGTGGTGATATTTAAACACTTGACATTGGGACATCAAACTGATGATAAATTAGCTACAATATATTTGTAAATGATGAAGGTGTCAAGCACAGTAAATGGAGTCTCATTACTAAAGACGTACTATGAATTCATATGTACCCACCTGTCTACTCATTTTGGATGGTGCTGTCAATACACACTATATGAGATTCAAAATGAAGCTTTGAGGAGTACTGCAAAATTACACTGAAGAGGATCATACAGAGAAAAGTGTAGCGATCTCAAAATTTTAATATATCAATGGTCTCTTATAGTTAGTGGTAGCATAAAGTATGTTATGAGACAGAATAGCTGGCCAGTACTTACCGTCAAGAAGGGAAATCTGCTGTAATCCCTATGAACACATATGAAAGTAAAAGTGACACTTCCTAAGATACAAAATTAATAATTCCTTCTTCAGGGAGGTAGGAGGGGTAAGCTGGGAGCAGTCAGAAAGGAAGAGCCTCTCTCTCAGAACGTGGGATGAGAGGGACCCACTTGTACTAATGACAAGCAAGATGTATTCTTTGGAACGTACCCATCCAACACTTTTCAAAATATAACAACTAACTTAAAGTGGAGGTTTTTCAAGAAATAAATTGAAATTTATTTTCCATCATCTAGCATTCTGCAAGCTATTGATGTTGACATAGACTGTAAAAAGGAAATAACGTGCAATAATACATATTATAAAATTGGAACACAATAATGTAAATAACAGTTATAGCCAACAGATTTACATACAGAGTAGAAGCTAAATTTAGGTCTTCTTTTTCACACCATATGTACAAAAAGGTTTTTTAGGCTTAATTTGCAAAATATTCCTGAAGAATTTTGATGAGTGGGTGTACTAATGATGGTAGTGAAAAAATATTTAACTCCCAGGTGTATACGTATTATGAGTCCTGTTTAGTCTGGTAAAGGACTGGTCAGTCATTGTTTGTGCAATATATTACAATAATGAAATGACTTCTTTAGTCCGTAGACCTCTGGAGTAGTTAGCTGAGTATAGGTAATGTTGAAATTATCCTGAGATTCAATTTCTTGAAAAGTGGCTTACAGGACTGATTGTATTTGAAAACCTGCTAGACATCCGGCTGGCTTCTTCTGCCATATAAAATATCTTTTTGTCCCATATGAGCTATCCCAAAGCATGTATGCTGCATGTTATGTGGCTATAAAAATGCATAATAGGAGCTAACTGTATAATCTTAAGTTTGCATAACAAGTAAATGACTCTTGAAAATTTGATGTGTTTAGAGTCTGTGTAGAGGCATATAAATCTGGAATGCACATGTACTCCCAGTTGGAAATGTTAAGGTTTGCTCTGCTCTGTCCATTAATGTACTCTATGTCATTTCTAGTTGCAGTAATTGTGACATCATGACTGTACAAAACATATTTACGTGGCTTGATGCTAGATGGGTCATTAAGATAAATAATAAACAATAAAGTAAGAGTTAGTCGATATTAGACCACATGTGAAACGTTGAAAGACTATTGCTGAATTACACTTTCATTTTGCCTGCAATTCTTACTTTCTAAAATCGCTGATTTATCTTTCCAATATTCAGTAAAGGCATTCTGTGGTCAACTTCAATTAGTAGAGGCAAATTCTTTGAAGTTATCTCTCTGTGACACCTCTGAAGCATCTCTCCATCTTTGGCAAGCTTTCGCCAGCATCAGCCAATGAGCAGAGCATATGAGTGAATCAGGCAATGTAACAGTAGAGATTGCAACAGGTATTGCATTGCTTTCTGCTTTGTGGTTTGGAGTCACCGTGAGTTGGTTTGGAGATATGCAATGCTGGAAATTTTGAATAAGAACTCTCAAATCACTTTTCTGTGGTGGTGGAAATGAATGGAAATGAGCGTTTGGCGTCATTGGCCGGGAGGCCCCTCGCGGGGCAGGTCCGGCCGCCATATCGCAGGTCTTATTACATTCGGCGCCACATTGGGCGACCTGCACGCCGGATGGGGATGAAATGATGATGAACACAACACAACACCCAGTCCCTGAGCGGAGAAAATCTCCGACCCAGCCGGGAATCGAACCCGGGCCCAGAGGACGGCAATCCGTCACGCTGACCACTCAGCTACTGGGGCGGACTCTGTGGTGGTTAATAGTTGATACGTAGAGTTTTTCAGTCAAGTGATCAAAATATACCTAACCAATACGATGCCTTGTGTATTCTGTTTTAAAATCCTATCCTGCATTATACACTATGTGATCAAAAGTATCCGGACACCCCCAAAATATACGTTTTTCATATTAGGTGGCTTGTGCTCCCACCGGCTGCCACGTGCTCCACATCAGCACCCTCAGTACTCATTAGACATCGTGAGAGAGCAGAATCAGGTGCTCCGGGGAACTCATGTACTTCAAACATGGTCAGGTGATTGGGTATCACTTGCGTCACACATCTGTATGTGAGATGTACAAACTCCTAAACATCCCTAGGTAGCCGGCCGGTGTGGCCGTGTGGTTAAAGGCGCTGCAGTCTGGAACCGCAAGACCGCTACGGTCGCAGGTTCGAATCCTGCCTTGGGCATGGATGTTTGTGATCTCCTTAGGTTAGTTAGGTTTAACTAGTTCTAAGTTCTAGGGGACTAATGACCTCAGCAGTTGAGTCCCATAGTGCTCAGAGCCATTTGAACCATCCCTAGGTCCACTGTTTTCGATGTGATAGTGAATTGGAAATGCGCAGGGACACGTCCATAAAAAACGTTGTGTGGAGTGACGAATCACGGTAAACAATGTTGCGATCCGACGGCTGGGTGTGGGCGTGGTGAATGCCGGTGAACGTCGTCTGCCTGCATGCGTAGTGCCAACAGTAGAGCTCGGAGGCGGTGGTATTATAGTGTGTTCGTGTTTTTCATGGAGGGAGCTTGCACCCCTTGTTGTTTTGTGTGACAATACCACAGCACAAGCCGACACTGATGTTTTAAGCACCTTCTTATTTCTCACTGCTGAAGAGCAATTCGGGGACAACAACTGCATCTTTCAACACGTTCGAGCACCTGTCCATAATGCACGGCCTGTGGTGCAGTGGTTACACGACAATAACATCCCTGTAACGGACTAACCTGCACAGAGTCCTGACCTGATTTCTAAAGAACACGTTTGGGATGTTTTGGAACGCCGACTTCATGCCAGGCCTCACCGGCTGACATCAGTACCACTCCTCAGTGCAGCACTCCATGAAGAATGGGCTGCCATTACCCAAGAAACCTTCCAGCTCCTGATAGGATGTATGCCTGCGAGAGTAGAAGCTGTCATCAAGGCTAAGGGTGGACCAAACCATACTGAATTCCAGCATTTCCAATGGAGGACGCCAAAAACTTGTAAGTCATTTTCAGTCAGGTGTCCAGATACTTTTGATCATATAGTGTAAATGGTTTACTGCCCGTCTGGAAAATGGATCTGGAGAGTTTGCAATTTTGTGGCTTTTAGTAGAATTTATATTTAGGTTACACTTACTGAGAATCCATATGTTTTTTGTGATCTGTGTGCAAATTTTTGAGACATTGTATCAACTTCATGCAACATTCTTGTTATCTATTTTGCTCAGTGTGTGCTGTTATTTTGTTAGTGAATATAAAACAGTTACATGCTAGCGATGTAGCCATCTTGCAGGCACTTGTTGCTAGAATCATTGTTTCATCAATGATAAGTCAGTGTGCAAATAGCCAAATAACACAGTCACATGCTGGTGTGTCAGGCTATTAATAGTAAATATGACTGAATGAATTGCAGATGCAGGAAGGTAGATTACTGGACGCTGTTCTCGAATGCAGATGGCTGTGGAAGACTGTGTATTATGCTTCTTTGTATAGTGATGATATATTTTCTTTTTGGTTGGTTGATTAGGGACAGAGGGGACCAGACAGTGTGATAATCGGTCCCATTGGATTAGAGAGAGATGGGGAAGGAAGTCGACCATGCCCTTTTAAAGGAACAATCCCAGAAATTGCCTGAAGCAGTTTAGAGAAATCACAGAAAACCTAAATCAGGATGGTCGGATGTGGGTTTGAACTATCACACTCCTGAATGCAAGTCCAGTGTGCTATCCATTGTGAACCCTCGCTCGGTATATATTTTCTGGAATACGGTGTATGTTAGTGAGGATTCACCATTTTCAGTTGTGTCTGAAAATCTTTACTCATTAATCATTTCATGATCTTATTCGTCTGATGAAGCATTTCACCAATAATTCTTTCCAAGTAGGCTAATGACAGATGTGAGAAAACATCCTCAGGGTACAGATTTTGGCTTTAACATGAATGTATATATATTGTATGAATTTTGATAAGATTTGACGAGTGATTACCTGCTATTGGACGCTCATGTACACAACTATGCAAATTCATTTACTGGTGTGCATATTTCAAGAAGTGTGTTTGCCCTGTGACAACTACTTTAATTAGTTATGGTAAGATCACATTTAAAATTTGATTACTGTGTAGTAAACATTCATATAATACAGTATATCGTAATAAATCAGGGCTTTATCTAACCATCCATTATAGTAGCTTATTTCTTAACATAGGACACACCTTAAAAAAGTTATAAATTTGTTAGTTTCAAATGTTCTACAAGTTTCGAAAGGTTACTATCAGAGAAATCAGATGGTTGTTAATAACACGTAACTTGGCATCTTTTTATGTAGATGATCAACTATTGTTATCCTGAAGCAGGCTGGAAAAGAATAACTCATAAAAATAGAGTTCGTTAGTATGCAGACTAGTTGTAATGTTGTATCTGCTGTTGATGAGTATGAAAGAAATAGCTATAAAATCTTGCAGTGCTGGTAACATTTTGCAGAATTGTTCATCTGGATGAAAAGAGAAAAGAAGCTGCAATATTTCAAAGAATGTGTACTTGAGCAGTTTGCATCAAACTGAGAGAATGTCGAACTCTGCTGAAAGAGCTTCAAATTTATCTGATGCCGAAAATTTTCATATATTTTTGTTACCATTGCTACAGTATTAGAAAGCAATTTGTCTTTCCCAGTCTGAGAACCTTATGTCAAGAATTAATTTAATTGAAATATTCATATGGCAGGCTTATTAATGCTGAAAAACAAGAAACATATATCTGATCTAGAATTATTTTGAACCCTTTTTACTGTTAGGAGTACATGACTTCCTGTTTTGGCCAAAACCAGTACAAAAATCTGGAGAAGTCGATAAGCTATGTCACTGACACTGACTTATATACTAGGAAATAGTGGATTTCAGTTGTGACACCGATATTCCCATGTAAGTTTCCTTTCAGAATTGAAAAATCGACCAATGAGTCAAATGCTTCTGACTAAGCTAGTTTTCTTGTGTAAAGTTCATCCTGTTTGCTGACCGGAGCATGTTCCCCCAAGGGTAAAATAACAGCATCTGAGACTGGTGCACTGCATTAGCTTATGGTGGATCCTGATACTGTTACCTTACCCACGATCAAGGTCAATGCCACAGCAGTATTGGACACTTAGGATTACGGTTAACATGCTCATACTGAGTAACAAGGCACAATCTGTAAATATTTAACTTGAAGGAAGAGAACTTCTCAGCCAAGAGTGCTTTTATAAATCTCTAACTTACAATGACCAGTTTTGGTAAACCTCTTTGATTATGTGATCTTCTGAAGATCCACAAGAAAGGGATTCCTCTTACACCTATTGTCAGTAACATTGGTCTTCAACATACTGCATTGCATAACACCTTACTGCTCTACTGGCACCACTGATTGTTCAGTGCGTACATCATATTAAGAACTCAATGGATTTCTTACATCGATTAGAGCTATTACGTTTGAATGACTTAGATATTTTAGTAAGTTTCACACTGTCACGCTCTACCTCTTTTGTTTTCTGTCTGACATTTTACAGTTAACTGAGGTTAGATTTGGTGTTGAATTTATAATTCTGTTTCAACATGTGCTGACTTTGAGTTCTTTTTATTCAGTGACCCATTTTATGAACACAGACATACGGAGAGACAATGGGGAGCCGTTAGTCACGTCTTGTTGTTAGTCTGTTTATGAAAGATTACGAGAACATTCCCTGGAATACGTGGTATTGACAACTGTGCATTCTTTCAGGCATGTAGATGATACTTTTCTTGTGTAGTTTCATGGAAGTGCAAATTTAAACAGCTTTTTAGTGCATCTGAATTAAACCAACCTGAGCATTTAGCTCATGATGGTGGTAGAAAAGGATGGCTTCCTTCCATTCTTTGATGTGTTGATTAGGTGGAAGATTGATGGTATGTTGGGACTGCCATTTATAGGAAGCTTATTCAGAATTATTTATATCTTCAGGCTGATAGTTGTCACCATCTGGTTCAATGTCAAGTGGTACATTGTACCTTGGCTCATAGGGCCAACGTCATCTCATACCTTCGAAGCTTATCAACTGAATTAGCCCACTTCGAAGTAATATCCCCACAGAATGGTTATATTGAAGACAGAATGGATGCATGTTGCGCTATTGACCAACTGTGAATTAGCTGAGTGGTGAAAATAACGACGTGGTACCAAAGTATATGGCCTTTTTGCCTTACACAGTAGCATAGCCATCAGCAGTGGTCATATTGTGTGTTTTTCGAACACCATCTAATATATTGGCTCTTTTAGGGACTGTGAAGGATGATCTTTCTTCATATAAGGCGGGTATCTACCGTATTCCTTCCAGTTCTGGCGTTTCACGCATAGGTGAGACTACTAGGACCATAGATGACTATTGTACTCAGCATAATCGTCATACACGCTTAAACCGAACAAATCTGCTACTGGAGAACATTGCCTTGGTAGTGGTCATCCTATGGAATGTAACAACATAAAGTTCCTAGCATACAAATAAGGCAAATTCACACTGGCTGACATGTCACATCACCATCACCTAAAGTGAACTCACTCTGTCAGTCATGTCATGTCAGTTCACTAGTTAGCGAAAACATATATACACAAATACATTGAATAATATTTATAAGGGAATTAATAGAGCCTTTTTACCTTAGACATTAGGATTTTTTCCTTACATAACTAATAACATCATAAACAACTCCCTCCTTCTCCTCTATTAGAGTTAAGCTTTTCACATAAGATGTTGTTTAACAAAAACTGCTTCAAACTACATTGTTATTTATACAGAGTGATTCTATGTTGATGTCACAAACCTTCAGGGATGATGGAGAAAGGTAAATAAATTAATTTGAACTAGGAGACCCAGTCCAGTAACAACTGAGTCGAAAGTTATAAGAAAAAATCGTTCTAATACCTGTATGTATACTGGTACTGGTACTTTTTGTTGCTAATATAGGCAAGTCAACTTGCAGAGGTGGTAGTATGAACCAAAACAAGAAAAAAGTATTCAGCAAACATAGGTTCTAAAATGTATACTTCAAGAGCTATTAGCACTTGTTCATCTTCAATAATGTGAAACCCATCACTTCTACTGCTAGCTCTTTTCATATTGTTGGAAGAGCTGGCATGGACCAAAACAAGGAAAAAAGCTTCAATAAAAATTAGCTCTAAAGTGCATACCTTAAGAGTTATGTGCACTTATTGAGATGAAGACATGCTGACAATTCCAAAGGTATGCATTTTAGAACCCATGTTTTCTTCATATTTTTTTTCTTGTTTTGGTCCATGCTACTAGCTCTGACTGTTACCTACCCTACAATCTTAGCAACAACAGTACAGATATGTGTATTCCACTACCAGAGTTATCACAACGATTTTCGCTTATAACATCCGACCTAGTCATTTCCAAAAAAAGGTCTCTTTCTTTAGATTGATACATTTATCCTTCTCAATCATCCGTGAAAGTTCTTAAAATTGTCACGGAATCATGCCATATACAGTGTGGGTGTCAGCTTTGTTATTTGTTAGTAAGACTTAGATAATATTTCACTTTCAGATATCTGACATTCCTTATGGAAGAACACTCAATGGAAAAATGCCGCGAAAGTAAAGCACAATAATAAAAGTAAAGAGTAAGAAGACAAAAAGCACAAAATCCACTACTGCAATGTGAGTGAGGGCAGCGAAGACAGGTTAACTTCTTCTGTTAGCAGACGACCATCAAAACTTTCTTCCCGAGAAACCTTGACGTGACGCGACGGTCTGTTGGCGGTCTGTCTAAATTCCGCTATTTGAAATGCATTGTGAGATGTTTTGAAGTGGCGTGACGTGATGGCCAGTGTGACTGGCCTTTAAGCTATTTGGTCCGTGTTATTAAGGAACCACTTGTCATTAAATTTTCAAGTGACCTTAGAAATGAGACAGAGGTTTTTGCTTCAATTCTGTTCAAAATCCTGCTCTCTGCTTGGCCTAACAATAGAGGGATAGAGTTAATGATATCTCAACCATTGGTAATTAATATCCACTGTCGATAACTTCTGATGTTTGTCATCTTTGGTTGTGTGGTGGCACTCGTGTTTACAGTGTGTGTTGTCATTCGGTATAGGCCCTGCATACTGAGGTTTTGAATTTCCTTGTGCAACACTTATTCATATTCAGTACTGTGAAATACATCTCTTCTAATGCAGGCTTTTTTGTTTCTATATTGTTGGAGCAGGTAATATGAACCAAAACAAGAAAAAAATGTCCAGTAAACATGAGCTCTAAAATGAATTGTGATTTGAAAATGATAGAGTATGCACCTGTCAGAATACCAGTGCTTGTCGAAGACATCAGCCAGCTGCATCCCCTTAAGTTATATGAGCGAGACTTTAGCCTACATACTGCAACAGTTCAGTATACATTCGACTTTAAATAACTTATGCTTGCCAGTTTTGAGTCTCCCAAATACTGTTTACCTTATACTCCTTTGCCATGTAAGTTCACAGATTACTTGTAACGGGCTTTGTATACGGTGAAAATTTCTGTCGACCAGATTAGCACTTTGACAGGTATCGCATTTCAAATTCAGTTTTAGGTTTGGAAATAAAAACTACCATTTATATCTTTATCTTTGATGTGCATGTGACCTAAAAGTTATCCTTGACAAATTTGGTTCAAGTTATGAGGTGATGTACATAGAAATGGAATCCCTGGCAACCAGATTGAGTGCCTAGCCAGTAGTTTAGTCTGACGATCTACCTGGAGTGTCGCAAATGGACTACTGACACCACGTTCCACCCTCACCTTTACATTGCACATGGATCCATAACAGCATTACCATTAATACAGTGTTACAGTTCACAAATATTGGTTGTAATAATGTGCACTATGCAGTAACTGATCTGATATATTATCCACACTGTAGAGTAAACAAGCAGCAAATATGATCTATCAATACTGCTCTAGATAGAAATTTCACCTGTGTTGTTTGCATCTCTCATCTGGTAAATTCACAGTAAACTTTGTGTTTATTGTTTGTCTTTATTATCACTGCATAGGGATCAATGTATCAAATTTTTTAAACTGTCTCAGAATGATAACAGTTCTGGAAGATTTGTAACACAAATGATTTAATTCTGAGCATTTGTCTTGGCTAGAGGGTATATCCATTATCGTACTATGTACATATACTTGTATGCAACGTTTTCCTCCACTTTTTATTTCATGGTCTATAGCACTTAATCCCCTTAAATTCTTGTTTTGTAATGGCATATACAGTGCGTTTGGAAATTCCCATTACGAACTTCTAGGAGATGGAGAGCGGGGTGAGTACATAATATTTTGAATGGAAATCATGTCCAGAAATGTACCACTTCTGTTCCAAGACGGTTTCAGTTCAGATGTGTAACGCACTCATGACTGCTGAGAGAAAGAGAAGCGTCTCAGAGTTGCCTGTCCTGATACGCAATGGGGAAGACAGGATGACATTTACTACATCAGACAGTCACCACTGGACTTGTATTCGGGAGGACGACGGTTCAATCCCGTCTCTAGCCATCCTGACTTAGGTTTTCCGTGATTTCCCTAAATCGTTTCAGGCAAATGCCGGGATGTTCCTTTGAAAGGGCACGGCCGATTTCCTTCCCCATCCTTCCCTAACCCGAGCTTGCACTCCGTCTCTAATGACCTCATTGTCGACGGGACGTTAAACAACACTAACCTAACGTAACCAGACAGTCACACGATGTTCCTTAACATCTGTTGTTGCAAGACAGAGGAAGATCTGCTGGCATGAGTTCTGGCCACTGCACTAGAAACTGAAGAAACAACAGGTAAGATGGACAGGTGTACCAGAACATGCATCATAGGTACAGTGTCTGTAACGGCATTGGTGGTCGCCAGTGTTGTAATATATCAGTACTGTTCTGCATGTATGGTATACTGGGTTCTTCCTTGTTTTAGAGTAATGTAAAGGTGTAATGTTTAAGCACAAATACAAACGAATGTGTTTAGTGATAAATGGATGTTTTGTTATGTTCCCCTTTGAACTGTTACCTAATAATTGTACTGCATCATGTGTAATTCAGTTCCTCAAGCAGAAGTCGATGCGTTAAACATCTGAATTGAAGTCACTGTAGAATGGCAATGTCTTGTTTTATTTTGCTTTAGGGCGCAAAAAACAACTGGGGTTATACGAGCTCATAGAATGGGAATGGTACATTTCCTGACATGCGTTCCTGGTCAAAACAGTATGTACTTACTCCCCTATACAAGTCCTAGAAGTTTGTAAAGGGAGTTTCCAAATATCGTAAATTTTCCTAACTTCGAGTGTTAAGGCCCTATGCATCCCTCATTGTTGAAATGGAGGTGGGATGCATATCGAGACACTACAGCTCTTGTTTTCTGAAATCGCATCAGTTCTCAATACATATGATGGTTGGTGTCCACCCATGATGGCAGTCTGCACTGTATTCTTTGGAGAACATTCCCATGAAAGATATGATCGATGGCTAAATTATTTTGCAAAATATGCACTAACTAAGCCAGCACCATTAATTTAACTTTGTTTGGAGTCTGAGATGTCCAAATTTTTGTTGATAGACACAACACCACAACAACAACATACAAACTGAGTTCCAAAGCCCTTGCAGATATGAAAGATGCAATGGTATAATACAAATTGGCCTGAAATATTTTTTTTAAAAAATATGTCTGTATCAAGGAGTTGACGTGATTGTGTCCAATCCTCACAGAGTTTGCACAGTTTTAACTCAATTTCACATAATACATAGCGCTTCCAAATATTATGACTCTGAAAATACAGTTAGTAATAAGTAATAACTGTAGAGAGTTGTAACATACAGTCTGTTGCTGCATAATATGTGTGAAGAGATGCTATCTTCTAGCTTACAAAGATTGTCCGTTTCACTCCCACAGACACTGGTAATAAGCTTTACAGTTCTTTACTTTCAGTGTGATAAATAGTAACAGTCAACTGGTGTGCTGGTGAAACACATGATTTAAAAGTATTATGGATGCATATTTGAAAGTTCCATTGGTTTTCTGTGATTTTGTTATCACTTTTGTACTTCAATGACAAGATTTTGATCTCTCTTTGAAAGTCTCACTCTAGCTGGAGTTCTAAGGCAATTGTTTGTAATCCAGCAATCGAATTATATCTAGGTCTACTTCTGGTAATTTAGTGCTGTTTGAAATAATCCATGCTAACTCTGAAATATTATCTGATATCAAATCCATCTCAAAATGTATTAAAGCAGTCATAGATCGTTTTTGTAAAGAAAAAATCAGATTTAGTCATTCTGCATTAATATTTGATATATGCTACATAGAGCACACATAAAGCAATAGACAAGTGACATAAATAACACACAAACTGTCTACAACATCGATAATTCAGTTTCACATGTTGTTTGTTGTACTTACTTCTAGTCTCATTATGACACAAAAATTATGTGGTTTACATATGTTAACAATCAGTAAATATGACTCATTCTGAGGCTCAGCTATTCTATTCCATATATAATTTAGGCTTTTATAATGACTACATTCTTTTACTTGCAGAAATTGTTTGCATAACAGAATAAATTATAAGGTTACAGTCACGTTTATAATATAATTTACAATGTAGTGAAGTTACTGGTAACGCAATTTAAGAGAGATAAACGGCCATCACTGTTTTAATGATGTATTAGTGAAGCATAATGACTAATTGTAAGACATGAATTATAATCACTCTCTATTAAAGCCATTTACAAGCAGAGTTACTATTAGCACATGACTCGAAATCCAAGTTGAATTGCATTAACATTCTCAGTTATTACAAATTTAGATATTATGTCTAGAACATGATGATCTAATGATACATTAGTCTATATGAAATGGGTTATATATTATCTATTTCTATCTGATATATTATTAAAATCCATCATGTGAATTATTTCTTGCATCCTGTTTACATGCCATTCCTTCTAGAAAGTAGTTACCAAATTTGCTGTGTCTTCTGTACATTTGTCCAGAAATTGTCAGTAGTACAATTACTGTTGCATTGCTTTATTAGCCATTAAGAAATGTGCAAGGGGTATTCTGTTTGAAGAATGAACCATAATTTAAGGGGTTACTACTTGCAATGTGCTTAGTATGTCTTTGTAGTCTATGCCACGACTACCAATCATATCTTGTTAAATTCTGACAAAGAAATGAAATATATATAACTTTTAAATGTTGTCTGAGGAAACCAAATATTTGGTAGGAGTCCTATGTATTCTGATAATGCTGTCAATTGTGTAAAGCTTGGGTATTCAACACCAGAGTATTACTGTGGCCTGATTTGAATGTAAAATGGACGAAAATTACTGAGGGAGTTATTTTTTCTTCTACATGTAGAATGTATTCTAATAACACTACCTAATTACATATATATGATTGCAAGATGCTAATGACACTATATGAAACACATTGCTGGTGGGATCTGTTGAGCACATGTTGATGGTAGATCACTTAATACAGAGATCCAGGAGGAGTAGAAGGAAGAACACAATGAAGTAAAATACAACTGGCAGTAAATATACTGATATTAGCATTTGTACAATTTATTGGAACTCTCACTGCTGGTAGGAGATAGTGATGTACTTAGGTGCTGTTGAGATGCAATTAAACATTATTTGCTACAAATAATGGATCATGGTAGAGCTGAACTTTAATGTAAGAAAAATTGAAGAAGAGATGTCATTGGTCTCCAAGGTCCAAGAAAATGACACTGGGGGGAAAGGGAACTTCAAGTAAAATAGTTATGGTGGGCAGATGATGTATATGACGCATGATCCAAGATCAAACAGATGTAACAGGAAGTTAGAAGAGTATGAGGTTCATTTATGTAGAACATACTGCTAGTGAAATACATGATGTAACAGTATTAAAGATGCTTATGTGAAAGTTCCATTAGTTTTCTGTGACATTCGCATCACTCTTGTACTTAAATGGAAAGCTTTAGATCCTTATTTGAAAACCCCACTCAGCTTGGCCGGAATTCTAAAGCAGTTGTTCATAATCCAGCACTCAAATTCAATCAGGGTCTACCTCTGGCAAGTTAACACTTTGTGGAATAAACACACGATTACTCAGAAATATCCTCTTAAACCAAAAGCATCTAAAAATCTAATAAAGCGACTGTAGAAGATGGTAGATGCTTTTTATAAAGAGAATATCATATGTACTCAGTCTGCATTCTGCATTTATATTTCAAGTATGTTACATAGATCACACATAAAGCTATAGCCAAAAATAGCACATACACGTTGTCTACAGCATTAATAATTCAGTTTTATACTTTTTTGTTGTATTTATTTCTAGTCTCATTATTACACAGAAAATTTATACTAGCAATATATGTTAATGTTCAATAAATGTGATACATTCTGAGTCCAACTGATTCCATTCCCTACATAATTTAAGCTTTTATAATAACTAAACTGTTTTACTTCCAGAAATTATTTTCATAGAAGTTGAATAAACTATAAGGCGATAGTCATATCTTATAATATAGTTTACAGTATAGGGAAGATACCAGTAATGCAATTTATGAGAGAAACATAGCCACAATAGTTTAAGCCATTGAAGTATAGCCATGAACTAAAAGATATGAGATATGAATTAAAATTGTTCCCTGTTAAAGCAGAATTACAATTGAAACATAACTTGAAATTAAAGTTGTGTTACATTAACATTCTCATTTATAACAAATTTAGACATTGTCTACAGAATATGGTGATTTAATAATGCTTTAGAAGATATGAAATGTCTTCTGTATAATATATTTCTATCTAATAAGTCATTAAAACCCATAAAGTACAATACGTCTTGTATCCTGTTACATACCTTTCATTCTATAAAGTAGTTACAAGATTTGTTGTGTCTTTTGTACATTTGCCCAGAAATAGTCAGTTGTATGAATCTGTTGAGTTGCTTTATTATCCACTACTACATGTGCAAGGAATCTTCTCTTTGGGGAATGAACCATAATTTAAGGGGTTACTACTGACAATGTGCATAGTATATCTTTGTATTCTATACCACGTCTACCCATCATATATTGCTAAACTTTAATATCAGAATCTTCAGTAGAATTCCTCTGTATTATGGTAACGTTGTCAATGGTGCAAAACCTGGTTACTCAGCACCAGAGTAGTACTGTGGATTGATTTGAATGTAATATGGACGCAAATGACTGTGGGAGTTTTTTCCTAGTACATACAGAATATATACAAAGAGCACTACCTAATTACATAGTTATGAGTACTAGAGACTAGTGACACTACATGAAACACACTGCTGGTGGGATCTGTTGAGCACATGTTAGTGGCAGATCACTTAATATAGAGATCCAAGAAGAGTAGAAGGTGGAACACATAGAGGTAAGATACAAGTAGCAGTGGAGAGTTGCAAATATATTGATATTAACATTTCCGTGATTCATTGGGACTCTCACTGCTGGTAAGAAATAGTGATATGCCTAGGTGCTGCTGATATACAATTAAACATCATTTACTGAAAATAATTGTCCTTGGTAGAGCTCGATTTTAATGCAAGAAAAATGAAAGAAGAGATGTCATAGATCTCTAGGGTTCAAGGCAGTGGCATTGTGGGGAGGGGAGGGCGACTTCAAGTAGAGTAGCCGTGGTAGGAAGAAGATGTATGTGCCACATGATTCATAATCATACACATGTAAAAGGAAATGAGACAAGTATGAGGTCCATAGATGCAGAAAATACACTCTGTGAGAGACAGTTTTTCCCTTTGTAATACACAACAAAGGAATGTAATGGATACATGTATGTCAGTTAAATGTGAGTGGCTTAGAGTAGTGTAAGAGTAGGGTGGGAGGTGTAGTTATGGTAAAAAAAGTTTCATTGTTGTTAATTATAAATTAAGTTTCAAAACACTAACGAAATACATGGGTTACCCTGTTTTAGACGAAAACACTAAAGAAGTAAACAGAAACGAATGTGTATAGTTTCCATTCAGATATTCATTAATCATTCAAAATGTCTGTTGAGCAGAATGCCACGAAAGGGAAAACTTTCCTACATTATTAAATAATATGCTTATGTTGCACAGAGATATGCCAAGAACACATGGGATAAAATATGCACCTTGGAAAGGAAATTCAATATCTAAATGATAAAGTATATAAAACATTCACTCATGATTGCAATAAAAATAATTACCATTTTCCTTTTTATGGGTTTCAACAAAAAACACATTTGACAGTAGGGAAGAGTTATTTATTCACTGTAAAACGATTTCTAGCATGTAACATCTGTATGCTATAATACTTTGGGTAATGTTGTAGAATATTCAGAATGAAATAGTAACAAAGAAACTCTAAATAGTTGCAAGGTGAGCAGCCTTTAACAAAATGTTAGCTATAAAAACATTCACTGGACCAATACTAAGGTATGATTGGAAAACATAATTTCAAATGAGTTTCACAGACTGAAATATGGTAATGCCAGTCGAAATCAGCTGAATAAATTAGACATCGAAATAAAAGTGTATACAATGGTAGATATAAACTGAAGTAGGATTTACTTGCAATAAAGGTAACAGTGCAAGAAACTACGAGAGAAAAGTGGAGCACACAGAATAAGACCAAAACAGGTTAGTTGGATAAGACTCAAATCGAGGTGTAAGAAGCAGAAATACTACAGTTCTTGAGGAAATGATCGGACATGTTAATGTAAGTATGTGCAAGTCTATACAAGGGTGAGCACTTGGAAATAATCATCTAAGGAATCTCCTTCAATGATAATCTTAACTCAGTTTTATGCTTTAAGCCTGGACTTTCATACAAATGTTAGATACATACAGCTTCTGTTAAAAATCAAACACTGGCACCGATGAAACGGTAGTGTCAGGTTTTGTTCTGAGACAAGAAGGATAACAGTGAGTGCTTAGCGCAACTTTCAGAAAAGATTCAAGTATCACCTGCCATTGGAGATGGAATCATCACGTCAGCACTGTATTTGATGCTGCAGTAGTAATTTGGAGCCATAAAGATTATGAACAATTCAATGTATCGAATCTCAGCAGCCAGTTTGTTTCAGAGATTACAGTGATTTGGACTTTGCTCAAAGTAAAGTTAATGACAGTTGAATACGGAAGCCTTGGAAACTTAATTGATACCGACCAGAGCGTAGCAGCAATTGGGAGCCCACAATGCTAAATTGCTAACAAATAATTTAACTTTATCTTCGAAAGAAAGAAAGAAAAGGCCCTCACTCAGACGATAGAATTCCATTCTAATTACACACATCGTGTTTGTGCGAAGTTCTCTTAACTGTGTCTCGCTTTGTACAACCCCAACTCCACAGAAAACGCGATATATGAAGCACTTATGTGGAGACTGTAAAATCTATTACGAAATAAATGTTTAGTTCAAGCTTTAGACCAACAGGCTTTTGTCAGTGCCACAAAATCAGCATTTATTGAGACTATTGCCAGCTGTAATAAGCCATAAAATAGAAGGACTGTTGCTCTTGGTATTTTTCTGAGGTAATGGTTGCACTGTGCTTCAATAGCAGGCTATATTTCAATGGCAACCTTTGAGAAATTGAAAAGACATTACGCTTTAACATCCACGTCGACGACAAGGGCATTGGAAATTTAGCAAGAGGCCACAAGCTAATCTAATGCAAAGATGAGGGAGCAAATTGGCTGTGATCCAACTAAACGAACCCCACCAACCGCCAATGGAAACAGATGAGCCAGTTAATAACTTATGTCTTATCGTGGTTGCCCTAATAATTGATCAGCTATATGTCCGAGGAAGCTGCATATAAGGTAATAAAACCTACATAATACAGAATATAATCAATTCTAGACTGGAAAGGAGGCACAAGTCATCAATGTTGACGAATCATTCAATCAGGAACTAGCCAAGACACATGAGAATGCTCTCTGATTCAGAGTGTTGAGATATGAGGATTTCTTGCTACTAAGTAAGTGAAACCTCAAAAAATTTCAACCTCCTCCCAACCTCCTACTATCAACAACGTATTTTCATTTTTTAACCTGTTCAATTTTTATGCTTTCCAGATGATATTCACTCGTGGTAGAACTTTTTTTGTCGAGTAACATATATGTAAATATGAGAATACTTCATGCATGTGTGTCATTTATAGATACAGTGTTCACTGTTTCTTGAAGATATTTTTCTTATCGATTCTAAGCCATGAGTTTGCCTCTGTAGCGCAGTGGACAGCGCAGTTGACTGCCATTCAGGGAACCTGTGTTCGATTCTCAGTAGAGCCAAGGATTTTTCTGTGTGTGAGGACTGGTACAGGGTGCACACAGCCTTGTGAGGCCAGCTGGGGAAACTACTCGACGAATATTAGCGGTTCCAAGGTCAAAAAACATGACAACGACCAGAAGAGTGGTGAGATGACCACATGCCCCCCCCCCCCACCCATACTGCTTCCAATGACAACATTGGCTGAGGTTGAGACGGCAGCTGGTCATGCCCGACTGGCCCATCTATTACCAGAACGCGAAGTTGTACCATATCTTTTCCGTTTTTAAACCATGATCAGGAAGCTGGAATTTGTGAAGACAGACTGAAGCTGTACACCTAACTTCGTTACAGTCCTTATGTACAACGCTTTTCTTAGTTGTTATACTGGGATAATATGCGCAAATCCTGGGAAATTAAGAAAACAGCTTCCATAGAATCTGCAGATGTCCCACTTGTTACACGATTGTAGCGCAGTCCAGTGAAATTGTCTCCAGCTTGCAAGGAAAATACTCAGTTCATCGCATCAACTCCTTTATAAAATGTAACATGCTCCATATTTTCGACAAAGACGGTTTCTGTGTCTCCCCAAACCACCTCCATGGACACACATCCTCACTGTAAAACGCCTTCATCTCCCTATTAGTAAATTTGTAAAACAGCTCTGAATTTTCTGTTGAACTACTCACTTTCACAATAATTTTTATCAGCGTTGTTATAACTGTTCATCGTGGTGTCCAGAAGCTCGTAATACGCCAGAGGCAATTTGAAGAGTTCAAATAATTGGGGCATCAGTTTCAGTATTACAGTGTCGCACTACGGATTTCCATATCAATACTGCATGAGCAATAAGAAGTAAAATACACTTGTTGTGAAGAAATATCACTTTCTATCACACTTCTGTGATTTTCCCCTAGTGAGCTAACGTCTTTCAGTCAGATATAATCTACCCATTTCATAGGTAATCTCGCTGACAGGACACAAAGGTACTGAATTTGTTCTCTCTTTTGTTTTATAGGTCTCCACAGTTCAGGCTAGATGGCACAGACACCTGATTCTTTCTTATCTTTGTCAGGATTTAACATACCGTCGAAGGGGTATTGATAGATGGAACCATTTGTGACTTTCTTGAAGGGACCACCCCATCTCACTGAATTGAATCTCATTCTTTAGCAATACAAATCCTCTATCAGTCACTCGATACAAATATATTTAGGGCTGTGTCTTCCATTTTTAATGTTTACAAAGTGAGATGGCCCAATAATCCACACTCTATCCGTATTTTTCCTCAGCCAGTTCCAAATTCCGGAAATTTTCTTCGAGGGACGTCACGACTGACTTACTATTCCATTCTTGTTCAGCTTAGACAGTGCTTCGAGTGTGATGATATGTTGATATTGTTGAGAAAAAAATTGCTTATTTGCGCTTTGTACACATCGAATATAAATGAGAAATAATATTTAATACATAATGTCCTTCATTAAGATCCCAGGAAAGAAAAACTCTTTATTTCATTGATAAATGGTTATGAAACTAAATCCTGCAGTTAAGAAATGAGAAAGAAGCGTTTCTGAGGTTTTGATAAATCATTGTCGCTAAAAAAAAGCATAGCAAATGCACCTGCTCCTTACTCAGTATGTAGTGACAGTGTGTAATTACTGTTTGACACATATCTCGCTCTGAGGTTCATAAGATACTACAATATTTTCCAACAGCTGGAGACGATTTACAAAAATACCATACTTGGTAAAGAAATACCAACTCCACAAAAAAACTCATAATTCTATTATTATTTCTTCTCACATGTGTTTCACCCCTCTAAAAATAATGACATCTGTAGGAACACTCATTAGCTCCAGAAGTAATGGTGATGACAGAATTAACTTATTGAATATTTATTACTATTATACCCCAAAAACCGTGGACCATGCCAAGGTGTGGTGACTTCGTGCCTCTACTAAGCAGACAGGTGTACCATAGGTGCAACTTCAGTGGAGCGCTATCTGTGGAGAGGCCAAACAAACATGTGCTTCCTGAAGACGGTCAGCAGCCCTTTCAGTAGTTACATGGCCTACAACCTACATGATTGACTGATCTAATCTTGTAACATTAGCCAACATGCAATGCTCATACTGCAGCACAGCTGAAAGCTAAGGGAAACTACAACCATTATATTTCCCAAGGACATGTACCTCTACTGTACATCTTAATAATGATGGCATCTACCTGGTAAAATATCCCTGAGTTAAGAAACACACATCAACAAAATCATTGCATTACCCCAATATATCTTGCAGGTGTGTTGCTATTATGATTACTCCTGCATCAGTCGGAAGACCATACACACAGTTACCATGAGCACAGCCTATGGATAGAACGCCATGCGTGACTGGATGATCATAACATTTCAGTTAAAAGTAAAGTAACAGTAGAGATACATTAAAGACATCTGTGAAACAGTAGAGTCAACACCCATCATGCCATGAACAGTTGCGAGCAACGATCGGGTCCACATCATCACACCACGCACAGAAGGCTTGTCAACTAAGGCAATTGTCCGACATGTGCTTGGGAGTCAAAGCGATGTGATGTGAACATAGAATTGATTCCTATTGATAGGTAGTGTCGTGGTCTTACACCACACAGACCGTCCACTTTCGACAGCTGCATAGGATGATACGTATCTACGACTTTTTAATCAAAATAACCATGGGCTGAGTGCTCCAGAACAAAATTCGGCGTTCGAAGAGGCCACAGGACGTCATGTACCGCATCAAACTGTTAGGAGACGATTGCATTATGTGAATCTCCATTCCTGACGATCATGGCGAACACCACAACAGCATAGACTCCATTACTAATGTACAAGAAATCATGCAGAAAGGACGCCTCAGGATTGGTGTTGTGTGTTGTTTATGGACGAAACTCGGAGCTGCTTTTACCCTGGTAATTGCAGAGAACGCTTCAGGAGACAACCTGTTAATATCGAACGACTTAACACTTTGTCCCACATGTTCATGAAGGTGGTGGTGGAGTGATGTTCTGGGGTAGTATTTCATGGGGCTGTACAACTGTATACTACTCCTTACTCTATACAACTATCATGGTTGTTGAGGGTAATATCACTGCTCTGCAGTAAAGCGATGGGATTCTGCAAAGGGAAATGGATGGGTTGAAGTTAGGTATGTTAGGAAAGTCAAGTGCAGTGGTGGGGAGAACAGGATGTTTGGTGAGTACAGGGTTATAAATACAAAATCACATAGGGTTAATGCAGGACTAGGTCTAATAATGAATAAGAAAATATGATTGTGGGTTACCTACTGTGGACAGCATAGTGAATAGATTATCTAGCCGCAACAGAGGCAAACCAACACCCACTATACTAGTACAAGTTTATATGGCAACTGGCTCCACAGATGATGAACAGATTGAAAAATGGTTGCTGAGAGAAAAGACATTATTCTCATAGTTAAGGAACAGGAAAATGTCATTGTAATGCAGAACTGGAATTCGATTGTACGAAAAGGACAAGTTGAAAAAATTGTAGAGTGTAGACTGGGTGAGAGAAATGTAAGGCAAAGCCACATGGTAACATATAGCTCCCAACACAATTTAATTGTCGCTAATACCTGGCTTAAAAATCACTATAGGACTATTTTGCTCGTGGAAAAGATCAGGAAGCATTTTAAATTTTCAAATAGATTACATAATGGTAAGACAGAAATTTATAAACCAGTTTTTAAACTACAAAACGTTTCCAGAGACACATATACTCTCTGACCATAATTTATTTGTCATGAACTGCAGATTAAAGAAGAAGAAATTGTAAAAGGTAAGAAATTAAGGAGAGGGTGCCTGGAGAAGTTGAAAGAATTAGAAGATGTTGAGTGTTTCAAAGGGATCATTAGGTAATGATTGACTGAAACAAGGGAAAGGGGTGCAATAGAAGACAAATGGATAGCTTAGAGAAATGATAGCAAACAGTGAGTACAATAGATGATCAAATAGGTAAAAATATAAGCCTTGTGGAAGTTCATAGGCAACAGATATACTTAATTTAATTGATGGAAAGAGGAGATATGAAAATGCTGCAAATGAAGTAGGTGAAAGAGAATTCAGACGTTTAAAAATGGAGTGTGTAAAATAGCTACACAGGAATGGTCAGAGGATACATGTAAGGCTGCAGAGGCATGCATAATGAATGGAAAGAGAGAGTTCACCTATAAAAAAGTTAGGCAGACTATTGGAGAAAAGAGAAACAGCTGTATAACTATCAAGAGCTCAGATGGCAAGCTCATACAAAACAAAGAATGGAAGAATGAAACACGGATGGAAGATATGATACTGCCAGGAAAATTTGACTGAGCTGTGAAATTGGTAAGTCAAAACGTCTCCCTTGGAGTAGACGACATTCCCTCAGAATCATTGAGATTCTTGAGAAACTATTCCATCTTGCGTGCAGGATTTGTAAGGTGAAAGACGCTGAGATTTCAAGAAGACTATAACAATTCCTGTTCTTAAGAAGGTGGTGCTGACAGGTGTGAATATTACTGTACCATCAGTTTAATACATCATGGTTGCAAAATCCTGACGCGAATTATTTACAGAAGAACGGGAAAAAATTATTTAAACTAACCTCTGACCAATTGCAGTTTTGGAGAAATGTAGGTAGAAGCAAAGCCACACTGGCCGCTTGTCTTGCCTTAAAATGCAGAAAGAAAGGCAAACCTGCGTCAATAGCATCTGTAGATTTGGAGAAAGCTTTTGACTATGTTGACTTGAGTACACTTTTCGAAATTCTGAAAGTATCAGGGGTAAAATACAGGGCGCGAAGAGTGATCTTCAACTTGTACAGAAATCAGAATGTAGTTGTTAGAGTCGAAGGGCATGAAAGGGACACAGTTGTTGGGATTGGAATGAGACATGGTTATAGATTATCTGTGATGCATTTCAAACTGTCGAGTGACCAAGCAGTAAAGGAAGCCAAGGAGGCATTTGGAAAGAGAAACAAAATTTCAGAAGGAGATATAAAACTTTGTAATATGCCAATAACACTGGAAAATCTCTCAGAGATGGAAAAGGAACTGGAAGAACAGTTGGCCAAAATGCATAGAGAGGTTATAAGAAAAGAGGTTGTAAGATGCGTATCAACAAGTGTAAAACAAGTGTAATGGCATTTAGTTGAATTAGATCAGGTGACAGTGATAAAAGTGGGTTATGGAATGAAGCACTGAAAGTAAGTCTATAAGGTTTGCTATTTGGGGAGAAAATAACTGGCGATGGACAAGGTAGAGAGGATATAAAATGAAGATTGGCAATAGCAAGGAAAGGGTTTTGGCAGAAGAGAAATTTGTTAATATCTAACATAAATACAAATGTTTGGAAACATTTCCTGAAGGTGTTTGTCAGGATGTAAAAAAATTTGGATGATACGCAGTTGAGACAAGACAATAAAAGAAACCTTTTCAAAAGTAGTGGTACATCAGAACGTTGAAGATTATGTGGTTAGATGGAATAACTGATGACGATCTACTTAACTAAATTGAGGAAAAATGAAATTTGGAGCACAACTTCACTAAAAGAAAGAATCAATTGACAGGACACATTCTGAGGCATCAAGGGATTATCAGTTTGTTAATGGATGAAAGTGTTAACGGTGGAAACTGTAGATGGAGACCAGGGTTTCAAGGCAATATGCGGGTTCAAATGGATGTAGGTTGCAATAGTTATGCAGAAATGAAGCGTGTTGCACATAATAAAATATTGTGGAGAACTGTATCAAAACAGTCTTTGGACTGAAGACTAAACAACAACCCCCTTGTTATTATTTGGACTAAAATGATTAAGCCTGGTTACAAAATCCATGTATGTTCAAATATGATGTAAGTAATGTGACTTCTAAAAACGAATAACACTGTGGCTAATGTTATTACAGCACAGTGTTATGCATTTTTTAAAGTTTTTACATGCTGTTGACCACCGCCTGAGCAAGATATTTAATCCTAGTACACTAGTAATAAAGTTGATGAGGATACTGACATACTGGTTAATTTCAAAGCAATTTTTGATTTGTTTATTATAGTCAAAGAAACACTAAGCCTGTGAAAAGTTCCACAACAAAGAATTTCACGTAAGACATCATAACTCATCTTAAATTTTTGACCAAGACACAGGACACAGGGCACAATACCTCGTCTCAAGGCTCACTATCGTTGACTAACTGAGGAGGGATCAGTGGCGCACAGGCAACAGTGAGCAAAGCTTTTGAGTGTGAAATGTAGCAAATGTGCCTTATTTGGTACAAGCAAAAATAACGTCTGGAAGCAAATACGGAGAAAATATGGATGCTCAACACCTCTTCCAAACTCAAGCTAAATCTTCATAAAGATCTCGCCACTTGGAAATCAGTTAAATCCTCCCAGTTTATAGAGTCTCTCCTCAATGTCTCCATTCAATATCTGAGGTACATATTCAGTTCCTGCTAGAGCTTGGCTTGGGTCATGTATAGATTGTTGAAATAAACAAACGAGCATGGAGAACATAAAGGCTTCGCATGTTTTTAGCAACACTTGCAGTCTGCCATGGTAGACGATCAAGATGAATGTATCGGTAACTAAGACTTGAAGATTGTGTGTTTCCTAGTCAAACAAGGCCACTTTCACCAGTGGAAAGTGTTGGCAATGATTATGTCAACTGAACAACACTACTACTTTACACAAGCCAGAAATTTTTAAAATCTTGAATGATTTCCAGCTGTAGAGGAATAAATAAATAAAGAACATCAGGAGTGTTCACCCAGTGAAGATCATATGCAAAATGTTTGCTGTGCCAGGCATCAGAACAACACAGTATCTGAGTAAAAATCAGACACAGCAGCAGCATTAGATCAAACTAGAAGAAAATCTGACTCAAATATGGTGTTATTATGTAGTTATAGCACGAAATGGCGGTCCAAAGGATATAGTTATAAGTGATAATTATAAAATCATACGTTCTATATTAAACATATTTACTTTAATGATCTTTGTATAATATCTGTCACACATTTTACGCTATTTGCTTCAAGTTCTATGGCTGTGTTATTTACTGAGACATAAAAATACTAAGAATGGAGCGAACTGTGACACTGTATTCACGAAATTTACTATCATTGTCTAGCTGTAAGTCGTTGTTATTAGTATGTGGTATGAAGCACCAAATGTACTGTGAAGCTGCTGACGGTATTCATTGAATAAACATATGGTACACGGACTGTGGATATGTCATCAACACATACTACTCTCAATTATGTTTAGATATACTATCAATATGCCTTATAATATAAATAATAAAATTCTGAGACTCAATAAACTGATTAGTGAAAGAGGGAGTACTAACAGTCTTGTGTGGCTGAAGTTTGCCACATAATAACATAGACAAAACTCTACAGCCACACTATATCATTGTCAAAACGGAGCTCAATGGCGAAAAAAGTGAAACATTCACTTCCCTGGGGTCATCTGATCCATTTCAGCACGACCTTTTTACAAGAGTGGTAGTTTTAACTTTCGGAAATAATACTTATTTGAGGAAAGTGTCAGAAAGTGATCTGAAATATTCCCATAAGGAGTGTGGTGAAAGGCCAAAGCTTTCCTCTCAACAATTGCTTCTAATATCGACTGACAGATTTAGATTACAACTAAAAGCTATACTTGAAAATATTTAGCAATTAAGTTTCCTGTGCCCCTTAGAGATAAAAGGAAAACCAGTTGTCAGGCTCTCGAGCTCCAAAGACCTATACCGACCACTAAAATGAAAGTCAATGTTTTCGATCAAAGGAAGACACCAAATATGTACACACATTGACACTGATGTGCAGGTATTCACTGTGCAACTCAACAGAAGACACATGCAGACCCAAGGTTCCTTATGTCAAAACTCTTTGTGCAACCTATTCAAAGTTTGAAACCTTTTCATTCAGCATATGTAGTTGGTCATACCTGTATGAAAGGGGAATTTTGTTTTATGATGAAACTGTGTCATCATAACAAAAATACTCAGAGAAGTAAGTTCACCATATACAATATAGGTGTTTCAAAGTTAAATTGAACCACCAATATGTGCTATGATGAATCACTTTAATTATGTAACCAGTTCCATATGAACTTGATTATAATTTGTTAGCACTGGAACTAGCAGCATAAATAAAGTGGTTAGTCACAGCAGCTGATGGTGCACTATGGTTTTCAGTAAATAGATACAAGCTATGGAGCAGCAGCTACTATGAACTTTTAACAGATAAATGGATCATTAAATACATATACCATTATAACAGAGTTAAATAGACTGAAGTGCACTTAAATAAAAGAAAATTAATTTCATTACATTATTCAGCAGCATAAAACTGTACTCAGTTAATTTCTCCATACATGCATGATGTCAACAAATATAGTACAGACTGCAGAGTCCTCCAACCAGAATCTCTGCAGATAAATCCTTGAGTGCAGCAACAGGTGAGTTGCATTAAAAATTTGAGATCCATAATGTAAATGTTAATTCACTGGTCGTCTACATAATTTCTGTTTTTTGAAAATGAGTGATAGCAGTTTTGAGTAAAGATTTACTCTCTGGTCTTGGGTTAAGGCTACCATTTCCGAATGTTCTGCAAAATATCAAGTCGTGTATGGAGAGTGCATTTGTTCATGGGATAAGTCTTCAAGTTATTTAAAGCAATTTTGTTTGTTTAAGGCAGTTTTAGTGTACTAGAGATAGAGTGAAAGTGATCTTCACACTACAAGATCATCAACCTCGAGAATGATCAAGATGACTGGCTCAAACGACTCATACACTGCTGTTATGAATTAGCAATAAGATAACTACTGAAATTCTTGCATGATACTCCTCATCATAATTTTTTAAATGAATTTCGGTTAATAAAATATTTTCAAAACGCAGTTCAGCAAAGCGAAAGAAGAAGAAGGCAGGAGGTTTGTCAAAATCTAGATTTTCGAATAAGATCTTGAAAAAAGTCATCATAATCAGGAATGTCACAGCTAAACTTCATGAAGTCCAAGAAAGTCTTGGTGGAGAAAATTTAATCGATGTTAATTATAGTTTGCTTTCCTGATAGGAAATTATTGTCTATTAAGAAATGTGATTCACAATCAACAGAAAAATTATAATTTGTACATCTGGGTACTTGACATGCTGAACTGGTCGCTATGCCACAATGATATACCTTGTTCCACTACACGCCACTACCGAGTTTTAAAAATGTTTTGTTGTACCTCAATCCCTTTACACCTCAGATCACAACTCCTGTGACATTATTCTCTTATCTTAAAGCATACGATTTGGTAGCAATAACTAAATAAATCTGAAAGATTGTGGCTCTTGAAAGTGTCTGTTGAGAGTGAATGAACTTGTAATTCAACAACACGAGGATCTCATTAGAATCCGTATCATTATTTCATTTACTGAACCTTATTATTGAAGAAAACTGATTTTTTCTTCACAGTTTCTGTTTGGTAGTAAGTTAGTTATGGTGGATTGTAACTGGCACACTCACTAAGCTCACTGTATGTCACTCTACTACACTTAACATCGTTGTTAGTATGTTGAGCCTCTTAGCATTAGTACTTAAATATGTTAAATTACTGAAGGATTACTATGGAGTATAGTAGTATGCCATTTCATCTCATTTGACTGGTTCCTACACCATGATTGTTATGCATAACCACAAAAAATTAAAATTAGTCCAGTGACATGTATAACGTATGTGTGCAATAAAAGAGAGATCAAAAGTTTGTATTAGCAGCTAGTTGTTCCAAGAATATATGGTCCCATTGCTATTCATATTCATCATTGTTTACGATATTTTGTCATTGTGTCACCCACAGTATGAAGAAATATGCTTCCTTACTTTTTTTTTAAAGTCAATGTACTGCCATGTGGTGCAGGGTGTAGAGGATACGCTATTCTCCACATAGTGTCTAGTGGGTCAACCTAAGCTCAGGTTAAGTTATCTTATATTCTGTACATCATCTGTAAGGAGCTTTTCAACATGCTGTTTATTGCTGTGCTTCTCTTCTCGTGAAATTAGCTTTCCCACATTTGTTACATAAATATCCCATTCGCTCTTTCTCACTGATATCGCACTTTAATTCTCTGATTATTGTTCAGTTTAGAGTTCACTATATATTATGATATGCTTATAATCAAAGGAGAAGAAACAATTTTATACAGTTTACATTCTATCCTAAATTAACAGCATAACATAGTTATCCGATTCTACATATTACTGGAATGTCACCTAAGAACAGAAGTACTTTCATAGAGATACTGGTGGCAAAATGAATTCAAATATTATTATAACAACGATAGCTTTGTACACTATACTGATGTTTCTGGTGGGCTTCAAGACCTGGTAATAAAGCAGTCCCATATGTGATATTCTGCCACAGCTATTAAGCAAATACACTGCCTGACAACTGCTAAGGAAAACTGCGAATTGCTGCAGAACAACCAAGAATTGCTACACAGCACCTGACGATCGACAGCAAAAGGAAATCCAGAGGATGGAACATGTTATCTGCAGTGAAGCCCAGGCATGGACACTCTACATGGATTTGACATTTAATGCAGTTCGGTGCTTCATGAAGGTTGTTGTGGAACCGATGAGATGTCATTCCGTATGGTATGGCAAAGTATCTTCTAAACATCAGTTTAACGCTTACAGTCATGGATGAAGAGTTGGATGCTTCGAAACCGGTAAATGTGTTGCTACTGTGGCCACAGTAATGATTGTGTCCGAAAGTGTCATTTTAAAAAGGCTGCTGAGGGCGGAAATGGTAAGCAAAAGTATGCCGGTGGTCACAGGTGCAGTACAACACCGTAAGAGGATCGATATGTAGCCCTAGTGGCGAAAAGGAACACGTATCTCACTCCTAGTCAGACTGCTGCAGACTTTGCAACTGCTACAGGTACACATGACTGCCAGATCAATTTCACAACGATTAAATCAGGCTGGATTGTATGTTCAGAAGCCTATTTAACGCATTCTCCTTCAACCATGCCATTATTGAGAAAGAGTTCGCTGGTGTAGGAGGCATGTTGGTTGGGATCAGCACCAGTGATCGAGAGTTATGTCCTCCGACGAAACCTAGTTCAGTGTGATAAGTGATTCCGACCATCAGTTAGTGTGGAGAGAGAGGGAAACACATTACACACCACAGAATGTTCATTAATATCATCGGTACGGATTAGTCGTCATGGTGTGAGCAGGCATTATGCACAGTGGATGAACAATGCAGCGTATCTTTGCGTGACGTCGCGTTGAAGCACAGCAACGTTGCAGGGAGATTTTTCTGGATCATGTCTGTCTGCTTAGTGGTGCGGTAGGTTCCGACTTTTGGTTTATGGGTTACAATGCCCGCCTACACAGGACCGCTGGGGTGTAGGACACAGTGGAAAGTGAAGGTATTGAACTTATGGCATATCCCGCATACTTCTCAGATCTAAGCCGTATAGTGCATGTCTGAAATACTCTTGGAAGACGTGTTTCTCAATGAACAACTGCTCCCTGAACCGTTCAAGAACTGAAAACCACCTTGAGAGAGGAGTGGGACAACATACCTCAAGGACTCCTCAATAGTTTTGTAAGCCAGTATGAACAACAGGTGTAAACTGTGCATTAGTCCCCATGGAGGGCATATTCTTTACTGAGAGTCTGATATCAACATTTATATTGAGAGTCTGAGCAGTGTCAAAAACCGAAGTTAGTTATGTCTTTTATCCTGGTTTCTCATGTGGTGAAATCCGTACCATTTTTCGTTATAAGTATATCACTCTTCCTCTATTAAATATGTAATATGTTTCATGTCATTCAGCAGTGTTCCTGTTCGTTAGCAATTGTCAAGTAGTGTAATATAATACCTCATAAACAGATAGGAAGAATTATAAAGTATTTCTTGGAGCATACAAAAATACACAAATCACTTGTGAGCATTTATCTGGTTATGGTTTTTATTACCAATGTTCCTGGTAAAGATAATAAAAGTTCAAATGTGTGACAATTAAGTAATCTTGACCATAATACTTTGTTTTATAATTAGAAGAAATATAATTCAGGGATTTCTAAATATATTTTAGTTGGTTGTCAAGATACATATATTGGTACTAATCCCATAAATGGAGTAATAACTCATAATTTGTGCAAGACTAATATTGCATGAACTATTTCACTTATATTCAGCACAAAATAAAACAATTCTCTCCTTCATATTTGTTGACGTCATACTTATGGTAAGCATTATTTCCAGTTGGCATAGGCTGTGTTGTACTGGATTTAAGATTAATAAATTATAATCACTGTTGCTTCTTAATCAGTAGATATAAATTTAACTTATTTAAACCAATCTCCACAACATTTGTGTAATTTAATTATAAGGAGCAGAAACATAAAGAGCTCATGGTTTATGTTTTGAGATCCATTAGCATAACGGATAACAAGTATCAGTTTAGGATAGTTATGTATCTAAGTAAAGATAATCTTCACTTCGTATATCTTATATTTAGCAGTTTATACACATAGACAGGAACAAAATCTCCTATACTCTGAGACTCTGTTAAAGTTTTTTAAAATTACCACACACTGATTTTGGTTCCAGTAGTGGTAATAAAGGCAGCTCATGAACATATGAGGGAGTTGTAAACGTTCTTTACATCGTATTTGACAAAATGTCAAAAATATAGTCGTTTCACTTAACTCACAGTACATCACACACCTTTAAACTTACGAATATTTAGAGATATTCCTTACAAAAGTAATATGGCATTTTTGGAGTATCAGATGAAAAACCTGAACATCTAATTTCGTATATCATATGACACAACTCCACAATGATCAATTGTAAGTAGTAAAACATTCACCATGCATGAAACCTCTTTTCTACATACTATAAATATATTAACACTGGATTTAAAGTGTTTGTATATAGAACAAAAACGACTGACACATTAAACTATATCATATATTGATTAAATATCTTTTTTAGAGAAGTGTTTCCAGGATAAAATGCCATATGTACATTGCATAAAGTGATCATTACTTTAAGTATAAGAACATTTTACAATCATACTTAAAATCCAGGTCACTCGTAAATTATATTATTTAAAATCTGGGTTGGCAATATTGAAAGATCTATTTTTTAAATTTTACCATATTTTAGCAAGAAATTCAAGAAAATGTTAGAATGCATTTTTCTAAATTGATTGAATGATTTGCATCAGGCTTCAACAAATAAAAACAGATATGTGAAATATCAGATCCAGTTAGGAGGAAGTAAATTAAAGTTTTCTTTCCCTAAAGCTAAAATATATTAGTAACTAAGATAACTGATTATAACAAATTGCCTGGATTTTAGGAACAATAACCACAGTTCTGTAACTATCATTTCTCACGGTTTTACATATGTACTTATTATATTAATGATATTGTGTGTATCTAATCTCAGGGTTGGAAAATGGATAAACATTAATAATACTTTTGTTCTTTGCTATCTAATTCATATTTTGCATTTTGATTCAGTGAAAAAACAATTAGAACACGTTGGTAGCAGAAGCTGGCAACATTGGAGACTAGAACACTGGCTTATAAATAATTAACTAAATTTGATTTTAGGGACCTCTCCAACAGAAGAAAATCAAAGGGAAGAAAGAAGAGATGTAGTATGATCCCAGACTTAGTGTTTCTGTGAAGGCTGATTTTGTTACAGGGTAGCAATGTATTATGAAATGAACACATGTAGCACATTTAAAATCCATCTTAACTATTGGAAATTACTTTGTCTTGCATGGAACACCAAAAGACCAATACAGTTTATATGCAGATCAGTATTAGGTTTTAGTAAAATATTTGCTTAAATCAATATACTGAAACAAATATTTTACTTTGTAACAGTGTGTGCATCATAATAAAACAATCTGACTGATGAAAGCTGTGTCCCAAGTGTGGGCTCGAATTCACATCCTTTACTTAATTGACAAAACACTTATTACTTAACACTGTGCACCAGAAGTAATGCTATGGGCTTAACTTTCAGTTTCAAATTCTGTATGTTCCAGTGTCGTCATTGTTATCTGGCTTTATCGTATAAATGTGATCAATTTCTGATCACTAATCCATCTTGGAAAACCGGAGAAGCAGGGAGCAGGGACATAACAATTAAAACAAAGTCAATCATGACAACTGCTTGAATAGACATCTGTAGTATGACAGAGCATGTAGGTGGACTCAATGTGAATTTTTCAAATTGTTGGAAACATAAACATTACAGAAGATTTGTGTGTAAGGATAGTGTTTCCAAATACATTAAGATTTGTACACTTCAAAGAAGTTATCACTATACAGGGGAATCTACTTTAATGCAAGAAAATAGTTAGTGTATTAATTTTTTGTGTTGGACTCAATAAGAAAAAATCTTTAGCATGTGTTCATCAATGAAGACTATAGGTTTTCGTTCAATAGATTACTGAATTACAATTTGGAAAAAAATTGTTTCATTTCCCGTTATCTGTACATAATTTTTCTCTTATTTTGAAATGGGCATATTCTAGAATTATACAGCTTTTCTCTACTTGTTTGATGAACTTGGCACTCACCTTTTCTAATCCATACCACAAGTGTCCTCTATTTACAATTATTACGACATCATCTTCATAATATGCCTACACCAAATAAATTTTAATTTACTATGCTGGTAGGTACTTCGTTTTTTCTTCTTGCATAATCTCTTTATGATATTTCTGCATGGCAAATATGGAATTCAGTTTGTTGCCAGTTCATTCGAAACTCCACTCATTTGCATCATCAGCCAGATTTCTGTCATGTATCTAATTATTGCTGGGAGTATTTGGATTTTGTCACTTATAAATGTGGTAAACTATAGAAACCAAATTGACTCAGTCAGTCCTTCATAAATGAAGACACATGATTATTTATTACCTGCCTTTCCCACACATTACTTAGTTAATATATTAGCTTTTCAGGGACTTACCTGAATGATGAAACACATGTTACAATTCTCTAAGGTCAAATACACACAGTCTAAGAGAATGGCATATCTTTTGTAGATAAATTTTTATTATTGAAGGATATCAGTTTTGACCACTAATTATTATCATTGAGTTCTCATATCTATGGACTATTAATGTTCCTGTAAGTGAGACAGTTTTCCAGATTTTTTGGTGCTAAGCCTAGTGTTAGCACACAAATCAGAAATAATATTGTTTCGATATGTACTTCCAGCTTTGATTTCAGCAACAGAGATACATCAATGATGATTATCTTGCAGAAGATGGTGGAATTTTCTGAACTTATCAAATGTACTGAATCATTTAAATGACCAAACTCATCTTTTGTCTGTAGGATACTGAGGTGGAAATTTTGACTACAGAGTATGTAAGTATTCTCATGCAGTAACTGAATTCAAATCCTAGTGTGAAGTAAATCACAATACTCCTGTGAAATGAAATTACATTCACAAGAATAGATTTGACTACACTGTGAAATATAGAATTCCTTGATCATTGTATATTAAGAAAACGAAATAATTATGAGATCCCCAAAACTGCAGAATACAGATCTTAGCTTCCAGGATACATTATATCTTTCGTTCCTCAGCTGGTAGTTATTTACAGTGATGTGAATCTTCATTAGCTTTCATCATATGGCAGCCGCTCACACTCATTACGAGGGATACCTTTAGTTCAGAAAGTAATATCTCTATCATAAAGTGTAGAAAACACGAGAAAAAGTATTATCCCTTAAGCAAGTGGCTCAGTGTCGATAAACTAATTAAGATACAAATTTATCATTACAGAACAATACTTACATATCCATTTTTAAACGTTTGTGGATATAGCTCACATTTCACACTTGCAATCACTGAAACAAATTTATGGATCATTGTAGTGCAGATTCACTTGCACTGTTTCAGTGCTAAGAATCTAAGGAGTGATGGAAACATGGTCCTGTTGGTAGATATTCATGAACAAGAGAAAATTAAATACAACAATTACACGCAGATTATTTAACAATATAAACACAAAGCATTACTAATATCTGACTAAAGAATATTACTAACATGCAACAATTTAAGAATAATCACTGAGATTCAAAACACATGAATGAGTCATAATGCAGACACCTACAGGGATCAAAATACTGGGTGTTTCAAAAATGACCGGTATATTTGAAACGGCAATAAAAACTAAACGAGCAGCGATAGAAATACACCGTTTGTTGCAATATGCTTGGGACAACAGTACATTTTCAGGCAGACAAACTTTCGAAATTACAGTAGTTACAATTTTCAACAACAGATGGCGCTGCGGTCTGGGAAACTCTATAGTACGATATTTTCCACATATCCACCACGCGTAGCAATAATATGGCGTAGTCTCTGAATGAAATTACCCGAAACCTTTGACAACGTGTCTGGCAGAATGGCTTCACATGCAGATGAGATGTACTGCTTCAGCTGTTCAATTGTTTCTGGATTCTGGCGGTACACCTGGTCTTTCAAGTGTCCCCACAGAAAGAAGTCACAGGGGTTCATGTCTGGCGAATAGGGAGGCCAATCCACGCCGCCTCCTGTATGTTTCGGATAGCCCAAAGCAATCACACGATCATCGAAATATTCATTCAGGAAATTAAAGACGTCGGCCGTGCGATGTGGCCGGGCACCATCTTGCATAAACCGCGAGGTGTTCGCAGTGTCGTCTAAGGCAGTTTGTACCGCCACAAATTCACGAAGAATGTCCAGATAGCGTGATGCAGTAATCGTTTCGGATCTGAAAAATGGGCCAATGATTCCTTTGGAAGAAATGGCGGCCCAGACCAGTACTTTTTGAGGATGCAGGGACGATGGGACTGCAACATGGGGCTTTTCGGTTCCCCATATGCGCCAGTTCTGTTTATTGACGAGGCGGTCCAGGTAAAAATAAGCTTTGTCACTAAACCAAATGCTGCCCGCATGCATATCGCCGTCATCAATCCTGTGCACTATATCGTTAGTGAATGTCTCTCGTGCAGCAATGGTAGTGGCGCTGAGGGGTTGCCGCGTTTGAATTTTGTATGGATAGAGGTGTAAACTCTGGCGCATGAGACGATACGTGGACGTTGGCGTCATTTTGACCGCAGCTGCAACACGGCGAACGGAAACCCGAGGCCTCTGTTGGATCACCTGCTGCACTAGCTGTGCGTTGCCCTCTGTGGTTGCCGTACGCGGTCGCCCTACCTTTCCAGCATGTTCATCCGTCACGTTCCCAGTCCGTTGAAATTTTTCAAACAGATCCTTTATTGTACCGCTTTTCGGTCCTTTGGCTACATTAAACCTCCGTTGAAAACTTCGTCTTGTTGCAACAACACTGTGTTCTAGGCGGTGGAATACCAACACCAGAAAAATCCCTTGTTCTAAGGAATAAACCATGTTGTCTACAGCACACTTGCACGTTGTGAACAGCACACGCTTACAGCAGAAAGACGACGTACAGAATGGCGCATCCACAGACTGCGTTGTCTTCTATATCTTTCACATCACTTGCAGCGCCATCTGTTGTTGAAAATTGTAACTACTGTAATTTCGAAAGTTTGTCTGCCTGAAAATTTACTGTTGTCCCAAGCATATTGCAACAAACTGTGTATTTCTATCGCTGCTCGTTTAGTTTTTATTGCCGTTTCAAATATACCGGTCATTTTTGAAACACCCTGTATAATACTATATTGTTGAACATAGTTTGCAGTTTGTCAGTCAAGTAATTCTGTTTTGTTTGGCATTGAATTCAGTATATACAAATAAGGTGAATTCATTTACAGTAATTGCATCAAGTAACAACAATAGAATATTTAATTTCTGTGAACCAAGAAGAACATGGAAGACAAATAATTTTTTTTCACATACTGAATATTTCCTTTGGAGATATTAGTATAGCCCTTCAATTGTTATTACTCCATTCACATTCACTTGTTTGGACAGTTTTTAGTCACCATTTTTGATCACATACTTATAACTTTTAAAGAATCAAAGGGAAACTAGTTGGAATTCATTGTTATGCAAAGTGTCATAATAGTTCTGGAGAACAATGTATATCACACATATTACTACTCTTAGACAACAAAGCCAGCACATTTCGTATACTTCATCTCTCACTGCTTTTATTACAGATCACAAGTGTTTCTTCTCATGATCATGACCACAAACACCATAAACTACATGAGATCACATAAAATGTAAAAAAAATGTATGAAGTTGATGATCAGTCATTTCTTACAAACTGAGACATGTTGCTCGTAAAGTATGCTATGAAGCATGTTCCATTCTTTGGAGGAAAACAGCATAGATCAACTGAAGAAAAACACAATTTAAGTTACATTTCAATTGGTTGTTACTGTTGTTTCAGTAATTTCATCCAAATATAAGTCATATTTTCTGAGAACATGGTTCATTTACAATTAAATACTGTGTGCAATTAGTTTTAGTAAAATATTTTTCCCACAACAAAAATAACAATCTTGCAGGTTCTATTACTCATAATGATTGTATTTAGTTGTGCCACAGCACCAGTCAAATCTTAAATATCAAAATTTTCATTAAAAATATGTCAGTGGGAACATAATATATGAATTTCAAAGTTAAAAAGGTAAGAAATGTATTTGTAAATTACTCCACATCTGGTTAACTTATATTCCCACTTACAACGTGATTAATTTTTAATTAAATATATTATATGCCTAAATTTTAGATAAAATATATTCTTTCTGTAAAAACAACATTCTTTTCATGCCTGGTACTTCATTATGTTGTAAATAATAGATATCTTCATAACATAGATAATTCACATTCAGTACACTTATCTAGAAGAATTATACAAAAAATAACATTTCATTGTGTTTCATTTCATGCTTGAAGACAACCCAATATCAGAAGGTAGTCACGTGGAAGACTTTGCACTGCAGGTGGACAGACGGGGTGAACGAAAGACTGTATGTTGAAGTGTCCGTTTCCACCTGTCCTGGGTGCCTCCAAGCTTCAGCAGCCACGTTTGCTACAAGACAGTGAACATCAGAACATTAGTCTATTTTCGTAAATATATACTAGAGTAGTTAAATGACCGACACACTGCAAAAATTCAAGAAAGTAATGCTGATTATGTTTACTTGAATAGAGATTTGTGAATAAATCTGGTAAACACATGGAGGCATTTGTTTGAAAATTCATGTGGAAACACAAACTTAACAGTTGCACTGTCATACTCCCCACTCACTGCTTAACCTTCCACCCCTCCCTCCCCTCCCTCCCTCTCTCTCTCCCTCCCCCCCACACACACACCCACACACCCACACACACAAACACACACACACACACACACACACACACACACACACACACACACACACACACACACACACACCCGCCCACCCACCCACCCACCTACCCACCCACCCACCCTCCCACACACACACACACACACACACACACACACACACACAAACACACACAAACACACACACACACACACACACACACACACACACACACACACACACACACACATACACACACAATATTGCGATTCACATCTAGAAGGAAGGCCTCTGAGGACATGAGATGCAAAAGACCCAAAAGTTCATCTTTCTTTGGAACAGAATACAGTTTGTAGATATATCCACAAAGCAATGTTAAAAGGCACTTGCAAATATTCCATTTCAAGTTGTTATTAATTATAATTTTTATATACAGTGGCAAAAGTGTTATTATGTCTCAACAATAACATTCTGTAAATAAATCTATGCAATACTAACGAAATATCACTCTTAACTGTATGAAATTATTAAGAGTGTAAGTCATTACTCATACTATGTAAAATCTAATTTTAGTACATTAACTGTGTACTGATTTTAATGAACACAGTTAATACTTACCTTATCATTATTGTTATTTGTTTGCTCCTGGCTTAGGACTAAAAATAAACTACTTTGTACATGGTATCATTAAGGTGGAATATTTATAGTCTGTGTTGCAGTGGTGTAAATTACTACTAACAGTATTTTGAATCCAGACCTTGTCATCCACAGGGTTTGTTAAAACTACTTTTACATTATAGTTGTTGGTATTACAATACTCCGAAGAGATTTTTTGGCTCATAAGAAGCATCATTAATGAGTAAATATACTGGCACATCGTGTCATTCCCAGATTTTATTTAGAAGATATTATTATACTCACCACTTCAAGAGAACAAAATAATCTGATCAATAATCTCATTTTATTTCAAGTGATTTCCCAGGCATTTCCAGTATTGTTGAAATAGTTTTTGACACATTAAAGTCCAATCCAGTTTCTTTTAGTTTCTTAATGCTGTACAAAATGGCACATACTTTACTTTTTATCTGTTTACAATGAGTGTTTATAATATCAGTCAAAGAAGTATCAATGAAAATCTAGAATCACGTAGGACTCAATATATATTGATCTACTAATCAGAACTTAATGTTTTAACCGTTTTAGTGCTAGTAGTTCAATGGTGGGTTTCATTATGTAGATAAAACCACTGAAGTGAAAGGAACATAACTGTTACCACACCATAGGAGGATATTCAGTACTGTCTTATGCCTTACATATGAAAACCATTGAAGGGGCATGGAAACTCTCTATTACAAACCTTTAATAACAAAATTGGTTCAAAATTTAATAAATGGATACAGATTTCTCTATGTAGTGTTATTTATGAATATCTGACACCAAAATGATTGTTACGCAATTTCTGTTAAGTTGCCATAGATCCTTTGATAAACAGCTTCTTCAAATATATTACGAAAATGAGATCTGGTTTGAGTAAAATAGGATAATAAGTAGATGATAAATCCTATATCTACATTTGTAGATTCAACTGGCAATTTTATTATGTCTAAAAATACAAATTCTATTGGTTTATTACAAACATGCAATTTAGAGAGAGTGCCACTGGATTAGGAGGCCTACTTTCCCATACATTTACATATTATTTGCCAAAAACTCAACTTCTGTCATCGCAAAAGATGAAATGTATAAAAAATTAATGACACATCAGTATGCAAAAGAACTATTTCATACCTCTAGGTAACTAGTTTATCTACTTCAGTGGTGTATATTACGCAAATGGAATAACAGATTATGACATATAGAGTGTGGGTCTCTGTAGGACTGCAATTATTACATGTTATTGTACATATATTTGGAAGAAGAGGAGACATGATGGCCAAGAAGCTTTCAAAAAATGGTTCAAATGGCTCTGAGCTCTATGGGACTTAACATATATGGTCATCAGTCCCCTAGAACTTAGAACTACTTAAACCTAACTACCCTAACGACATCACACAACACCCAGTCACCACGAAGCAGAGAAAATCCCTGACCCCACCGGGAATCGAACCCGGGTGCGGGAAGCGAGAACGCTACTGCACGACCACGAGCTGCGGACCCAAAAAGCTTTCCTAAGGCCTTATTTACGAGGGTGAGTCAAACGAAAACCTTAAACATTTTTTAAATATTATTTATTGTGCAGAAGTGGTACAAAGCTGTATCAATTTTCAACATAATCTCCCCCTCGCTCAATGCAAGTCCTCCAGCGTTTACAAAGTACATAAATTCCTTTAGAAAAAAACTCTTTTGGTAGTCTGCGCAACCACTCATGTACCACATAGCGTACCTCTTCATCAGAACAGAACTTCTTTCCAAACGTATGGAAATCACTTGGGGCAAGGTCTGGTGTGTGTGGTGGATGAGGAAGACACTAAAAATGCAGGTCTGTGATTGTTGCAACTGTTGTACGGGTAGTGTGGGGCTTGCATTGTCATGTTGCTAAAGAACACCTGCTGACAGCAATCCACCTCGCTTTGACTTGACTGCAGGCCGCAGATGATTTTTTAGGAGATTTGTGTATGATGCACTGATGACAGTGGTCCCTCTAGGCATGTAATGCTCAAAAATGACGCCTTTTTCGCCCAAAAAGAGAGTCACTATAATCTTCCCTGCTGATGGTTCTGTTCTAAACTTCTTTGGTTTTGATGATGAGGAATGGCGCCATTCCTTGGTCGCTCTCTTCATTTTCGGTTGGTGGAAGTGCACCCAGGTTTCGTACCCAGTAACGATTCTTGCAAGGAAGCCATCACCTTTTCGTTCAAAGCGCCGAAGAAGTTCTTCACAAGCACCAACAAGTCGTTCTCTCATTTCAGAAGTCAGCTGCCATGGCACCCACATTGTAGACACTTTGTGAAACTGGAGCACGTCATGCACAATGTGTTGTGCTGACCCATGACTAATCTGCAAACATGTTGCAATGTCATTCAGTGTCAATCGGCGGTTTTCCTTGACTATAGCTTCAACTGCTGCAATGTTCTGTGAAGTCACAACTCGTTGTGTGTGACCTGGACGAGGAGCATCTTCCACTGAAGTCAAACCATTTGCGAACTTCCTACTCCATTCGTAGATTTGCTGCTGTGACAAACATGCATCACCGTACTGAACCTTCATTCGTCGATGAATTTCAATAGGTTTAACACCTTCACTACGCAAAAACCGAATAACAGAACGCTGTTCTTCCCTGGTGCAAGACGCAAGTGGGGCGGCCATCTTTACACTGATACTGCGAAGGTATGTGTGCAATTGTGCTGCCACCTACAGGTCATTCCGCAGGCTGCTTGTAGCACACTTACCAACTTACAGGATAACGGCGTGAAATTTCGATTTGTTATTACAAATTCAACTTTTCATTTGACTCACCCTCGTATTCAAGACTAGTTTTGATAATACATAGTCTTCTGATCATACTATTTATACAACCCGATTTTTTAAAAAAATTATAAATAATACAATGGTATGCTGAAAGGTTATGCCTTTTGAATATTGGTGGAGATGTTACATGACATGTATATTGGTTAATCGAGTTTACCGCTTTGCTGACGCAAGTTGCAACCCTGTTGCACTAGAGGGCGCCGAATAGTAGTACATAAAATGGGTCTATGTAAGTCAGTGAATACGATACAGCGTGTTGCAATCGAGCTCCTAACAGCACAATTCGTGCCTGCGATAGAAATCTGTAGAACAGTGACAGCTGTGTATGGTGATGATTACATTGACATAAGTAATGCACGAAACTGGGTTGTTGACGCTTGTAATGAAGGAAACTTATGTGACAGAGACCTCGTCTGTTGACTGACGGAGACCACCAACAGCTGAAGAGGGTTGTAATGTATGATAGGCAGACACCTATCCCGATCATCACACAGGAATTCCAAACTGCATCAGTATCCACTGCAAGTACTATAACAGTTTGGCGGGAGGTCGAACGGCTGCTCATACGCCGCACATCACGCCGGTAAATGCCAAGCGACGCCTCGCTTGGTGTAAGGAGCTTAAACATTGGGCGATTGAACAGGGGGAAAATGTTGTGTGGAGTGAAGACCCACGATACACAATGTGGCGATCCTATGGCAGGGTGTGGGTGTGGTGAATGCCTGGTGATCACCACCTGCCAGCATGTGTAGTGTCAACACTAAAATTCGGAGGTGGTGGTGTTATTTTGTGTTAGTGTTTTTCATGGAAGCATAGGCCTATATTGATGTTTTAAGCACCTTCTTGCTTCCCACTGTTGAAGAGCAATTCGGGGATGGCAATTCCATCTTTCAACACGATCGAGCACCTGTTCATAATGCACGACCTGTGGGAGAGTGGTTACTCAACAATAACATTCCTGTAACGGACTGGCCTGCACAGAGTCCTGACCTGAATCCTATAGAACACCTTTGGGATGTTTTGGAGTGCTGACTTCGCGCAGGCCTCACCGACCGACATCCATACTTCTCCCCTTTGCAGCACTCCGTGAAGAATGGACTGCCATTCCCCAAGAAACGTTCCAGCACTTGATTGAATGTATGCCTGCGAGAGGGGAAGCTGTCATCAAGGCTAATTGTGGACTAACACCATATTGAATTCCGGGATTACCGACGGAGGGCGCCACGAACATGTAAGTCATTTTCAGCCAGGTGTCCGGATACTTTTGATCACATAGTGTACATAAAACATACTGCGAATATGTATACAGAGTCAACCTGAACTCTTACTGAGAAACTTTGAGAGGTTGTTCAGGGATGTTTTCTGAGTATTTGGTCGAAAGGGATCGAGGGTTTCTGATGGCTTGTTATAATGTAATTATGAAATTATCATTTATTCACTTTGTTATCACAATTAGCTTTGTTTCTGTGAAAATACCTGCACAACAGTTAGAAAATCTGTAATGTAGAGTCACCAAAAGACGGAACATAAAACGCCTATGTGTAGATGCGAAAGTAATGTGATGTGATCACTGTCACTGTGCGAACAACCCAGCCCAGAATTACTGTGCATCTCTTCAATTGTATTCATCAACACTACTAATAAAGTGCATATTGGCCAACTCTTCATCAGTAAATGTACCCATATTGCTGTGTATCGGTATTGACACTCAACCAACACTGGCAGAAAAACAAACCCGAGACAGCGTCGAGCAATACCGACTGCAAGTTTCAAGACTAAGAGCAAAAGTGGCTGTTACTGTTGACAACAGTAATGGAACAAACGTCACATGCATATACTGTGATGTTAGTACTGCTTGATGATTATGGTAAAAAATTAAACCAAATGCAACAAGTCTGCAACAAGCCACCAGAGACCATGTCTTTTATACCAAAGTACTCAGAGTAAATGAATATAAATTAAAAACTCTTAAATTTTAAGTTACCTTGTAAAAACCAGAATATGAACTCACAAAAAACGAACATAGTCTCACTGAACAAATTCATTTTAGAAAATAATGAGGAAATCTAGTCTGAATGTATTAGAATGCATTTGCAATATTATTCAACTGTTGTTGTTGTTGTTGTGGTCTTCAGTCCTGAGACTATGATCCATAAATACAAGGAAATACACATACCAGTAGTGTATTCATATTAGAGATGGGCAAATTCGTTTATACTTGGAAAATAGTTCACTGGCAATAGTTCGTCTTTGGGAACTGTTCTGTTCCTTTTTTACCTAATTGTTGATTCTTAATGTATTTATGGATTTTAGACAAGTTTCCAGAAGAAATATTAAGTACACACAAGTATTACTTACGATAAATTCATGGACTGCCTTTGTAGACAGGTTGTTTACTTCCATTTTCTTTGCTGAATGTGTGCTTCGAAATTATCACATCAGTCGTCTGACAAGATGGGCCAGTGACCGCAAGCCGCGAAGGAGAGGCCAGGGTAAATCGAACGGAATTTCACATTACGGGACCCGTTTACAACCCACCAAGGACCACCAGAGCCATCATTAACTTTCAAGGAAAGCTCGTAATCGTAGCGGGTACAATGTCTTCGTTTTCCCTTTGCTTGCAAAAAATAATATATATTCATGGCTGCTTTACTAGCATAAAATAACTGAAAGTAAACTGTCATCTGTCAATGCAACGTTAACAGTTGTCTTACACAATGTGCAGGTGTGTAAATTAATTACACATCTAATTGCCATACTACTTGTGTGGTTAGTGAAGACTTATTAGGAAAAATCACTACTTCTGACATAGGTCAGAGAAATAGGGTACTAAAATCAAAAGTTTCGTGTCAGAAATGGGGACAACTACATAAATATGCTCGGAGATCATCGAAATTTTCTAAGTGAAAAGTAACAAGACTTTTGTTTTCAAAACCTTCATGACACAGCACATATCAGTGCTTTGAAGAACTTTACAGTCGAAAAAGAGAATCAGCTCTTCATCAGTCGCCAGATGGAAGGGACGCCAAGCTTCACTGAATTAACAGACAAGAGTGAAGCGACTATGAAATTAAACACTCATTACGTAAGTATTAAGGTGCTTAAAACGTAAATTTTACACACAAATTAATTTGAAAACAAAACGAAATTGAACTATGAGAACAACGCTGACAATTTTACACATCTTTCAGTCACTTAACTTACTATAGAAAACGATACTCGGACTGAATGACTTTTTAGTTAAATAAGTAATTTCTTTCGCAACGCTATACAATCACACTAGTTTCAGAGGTGCATGTGTTTTGACTGAGAACATTTTGAAAAACGATCTCTTTTACTTGTCTTGCACGTATAAGACGTACAAGATAATTATATTGATGGTTCTTGAATTAACCACAAATTCTCTTCTCAAAGAACCATCTCATTGATTATCTTTCTGTGTTCCAAGGGCATTCATCATGCAAGGTACATGACGAAAGCCATAAAGGTACTGGAAAAGCTTATGTTGCATGATGAAGGTGTAATACAGCTACAAGAAGAGACAGCAGTTTGATTTGTAGTCATCTTCCTTACCAGTATGTAAATCGAAGCACGATATTGTGCCACTTCAGAAACCAAAGAACCATATTTGGATTTCAGAACTCTTTCAAAACTTTATATATGTACATCAGATTGATGAAAAATCGTTTATGGTTTCTGTCTCCTGTCCTTTTGCCTTAATATTCTGAATCAAAAACGAAACAGCCACTACATTGAATCGTGATGAAAATATATAAGGATTCAAGAATCGATCAGTCATCCCAGAAATTATGACTAACATGTCTGAACAGTTCATTTGGAATAAAATAAGATATGTTTAACCAGATTAGATTTGATGACAAAATAATGAAGACAGTGGCATGAATACGAAGATGTCATCAATGCTCAGCACCTAATTTCTGAAGTAAAGGTTGTAAACTATCTGGCTCAGAAAGATTTCACGATCATACATCACTGTAATAAATAATTAACAAAGAAGAGTAGCAAATATATGGCGGATTGCTTTATCAAAGAATAAGTAGCCTTAAAACAAAAAGTGATTTCGCCATTGTATTTACTTCACATGATTGGTAAATAGTAGATGTACAGCTTGTATTAATAAAGTTAATGCAACAGGAGTGTATTAATAATAAAATTGAAAGTAAAATAATATTTTGTTAGGAAGCTACTTCTAAACAATACTTTTTTTTAAATGTAAAGACGATTTCATGCCATTCAATAATCTTTTAAATGGAACGACACTATTTCTCCTTTTCCCACTGTGCCAGAGTCATACACAACTCATTTTCTTGTGCAAAGAATCAAAAACCACAAATAAACCAAATTTGAAAGTACAAAGCTTCCTAAGTAGCATTTTTTAATTTTGCAAAAAATTCGAAAATGGTGAGTTTCATTAAAACTTTCTAACACTACAATTAACAAAATATTGAAAGTTATCCCAAAAACTTGTCATTAAACCAAGCAGATGTAACTTCATCTACAAATAAAAAATCAATCGCTGCTCATTTAATTGGTCAACCAAAAAAACAACTTGCCTTGTGATACACATGTGTTCTACAGTGGATCAAAATGACGAAGAGATACACAAATTTACCTTTATGTTGGCTGAAAAATATGTATGCATTACAGATAGCTTAATTTTTACAGAAGTTACATAGTTATAAAAAAGTTGAACAAGAATGTATGACTACACAAAAAAGAACGAACCCAGTCAAGAGAAAATGAGGCGAGAATGAGGAGTGGAGGAACTAGATCGAAGAACGAGACTGAGGCAGAAACGAGGCCAGCCAAAGTGAACTGTGAACTACAGTTCCTGGGAGCAAGACCAACCATGACCGTAGTGAACTGTGAATGACAGTTCTCGGAACAAGACCAACCATGACTGACTTGAGCAGTGAACAACCGTTCTTTAAAAGCCATTCCTTGGTCTTTTCATTTGCTTTAGTGAACCATTCCTTTGGACCCCATTCATTCATGGATGACCCAGCTCCGATCCATATATACAATGACTAATTATTACTGATATTGTCCATACACAGTAACTCATGTAAATGTACTCAACTTGGATTCAATTTTAATTTTCTGACATGGCTATTTTCGATGATATTTGATACAATGTATGTCTGAATATTTGGGAAGTCGTCCCTTGTTTTTTTACATAACTTCAGAGTTTTTGATATTAAATCTCACAGAATTTCATAAATTATATTTTAATTAAATATACTTAACTATTTTGAGGTAGCAGCCAAGTTTCATTTGGGCAATGGCTACAGGCTCTTTTTTGATCAAACGTTTATTGTCTCAAATGTTGGTACAAGCATGTACCTTTGGGCATGATCCTCAGGCTTTCCTGTTTTGACAACTATAGTAAAGTTCACCAGGCAGATAGCCTTATTGGATTCGAATAATTGAGCAACTACCAAGTAAACTTAATATATCTGACACTATTTGAACATTTTCCAGCATGTTTTAGGTAGATAGGTCTTTAAATTGATAAGCATTAAACTATAATGTTTAAGCTTTTATATGTCCATCCTTTTAGCAGGATGTCTTTGGGACGATGGCCGTTTACTATCGTGACAAAAAATAAAACACCTACAGCCTTACGGCTGCAAAAGTTTCATACAATGTTTAATGCTTCATGGTTTATGACGATAACAGCTTGCTGTTACAAGTTGGTACGACTTGATTATGTAAGTTCTGATATCAAACTTTTGTATATGTATTTTGATTTAATCAATTATGCCATATTTGTATATATTTTGAACTTCGTTGTTGTGTTAATAGCTGACCATGAATTGATAGTATTATCAAAATTAGTAACGAGTAAATTAAGTCATATTACAGCTTTTAGCAGTTATGTCTTCTTTTGTCAAATACTTTCAAGCTGTGGATCAACACCTTTACACAATATCTTGTAAATACAGTAGTGTCCCAGTGCAAAAATCACGGATAATAAAACAGAAAGAACAGAATAAAAGAGATATATGTTTCTTTGATTTTTTTAATGCATTTACAATTACATTTTCACTATTTAAATTAATGAAATATTGAAAATTTAATATTAAATTAATGAACACAAAATCTAGATATTCCTAACAGTATCAAAGTCTTCTAGTCATATTCCAGACATTTATTGTGTCTCATGATTTACAGATATCCCGTATGTGTCGCTGTAAGTAAACATATCCAAAAAGTACATCATGTCTGATTTATATTTCTACAACAAGTCAGCCCTGTGCCAGGCAAGAGGTGTGAGGTTTGTGCTCTCATAAACATAAATTATCTAGCTCATAATAACAGTTAGTCTAGTACATATTACTCAGTAAATACGTGTACTAGAGGGTTTTTGAAGCCTGCTACTAACGATTTCACTTTTTTATGTATTATTTTATAAAATGTGAAATGACCATAAAGTTGGGTTGTAGCCAATTCATACTTTATTTTATATTTTGGTGCAGCAAACATAGTAGTTGAGAGTCTCGTTAAATCTTTTTTTTCTTTCCAGCAGTTTAAGTAGGACTTATCCCTTCATTATTTGGTACATGTTTCTGGAAGGAAGTGTAAATTTTATTTCTCTTGGCCCTGAAAATTTGCACAAGTAGTTCGTTTACATACAGTTGTTTGAGTATATAGGATAAATTTGCGTAAATGTATTTTTCTCGTTTGTCGGTTACTTGACTGACTTATTCTTGCCAAATTATTATTTCGTCATGAGCAAAACGTGCCTCACATGCTGGAGAATTGTTAGTTCTGAGGTGTAGTGTGACAGAAGCTGTTATTTTTTTCTTCGACTATTGCGGCGAGAGAACTGTGGAAGTACATGAGCTCTTCTCTGGTTTTGTAGAATATGCAGTAGAAATAGAAAGACAGAGGAACAGGAGGGGAAGAGTGCCGCTTTTTAGGCTGAATTAGAAAAGCTAAGAAACGTTTGGACAGGTTAAGGGGGGACAAAGATGAAGAAAGGTGGAAAGTGCCAACAGATAATAGAAGGAACAGTTATGGGAATGCTTCTGAGATCATTTTGGTTATTGTGAGAGATACGGTGTGGTCATAATTAAAGTGTAGCTACTCAGAAAGTTCCGTTGTGGGCTGTTGCTATGGTATGGCAGTGAACCTTGGTGGATAAGCTAATGCGTAAATGCAGAATTGATTTATGCTGGAGAAAATTAGTCCAACTTTGGCCTGTAGGTGCAAATCTGGCGTCGTGAAAGCAAGGCAAACATACAGAAATGTTCCCATACGTAATGGATTAGGAACGGGATTGCACAGAAAAGTCCAAAACAACTAAGAAAGGCATAATGCTGACTTTATTATTAACTGCCGCTTACACGGTTTGTTCATTAGGAGCATTGGAGATATTGACGAGATGTTGCATCTGTATCATGGCGTGATCAACAATCACTTGCGGCAGTTCCTGTGGAATCAGAGCAAAGTTTTCCTGGATACTGGCCTTCAGATCAGGTAGGAACTGAACAAGTCCCTAGTAAACACCTTCTTTAAATAGCTCCAGAGCCAAAAGCCACATGGTTTTAGATAAGGTGATCTTGCAGGCCATGCATCTGAAAATCTCTAGATACAATACGTTCGTGGAAGTTTGCATTCAGCACATATTTCACTGGGCAAGTGACATGAGATGTTTCCCAATCTTGCATGAAAACAGTGGTTTCCATACAGCTGCTGTACAAGGAGGTCCCGATATCTTGCAGACGTCACGGTACACCTAACAGGTGCTCTTGGTGTATTCTCTTCAAAGAAGAACGGACCGAGAGTAAAAGTGCTTGTGAATGCACACCACACAGTCACAGATGGTGGGCACAATGGATCTTTGAACAACACGTGGTTTATCAGTACCCCACATTCGGCAGTTCTGTGTATTCACTGCACCATGTAATATAAAATGCGCCTCGTCACTCCACAGAATATGGACCGGCCGTATATCGTCAACTTTGATCCGTGCCAGAAACTAAAAAGCAAATTCAGAACATTGGTGCCTATCATGAGGTTTTAGTTGGTGCACCGTCTGGATCTTGTACAGGTACCAATGTAAAATTGACCGCAAAATTTTCCGTACTGTTGACCTTGAGATGGACAGTTCTCGTGGCACTTCACAAGCGCCAGCACTATCCGGGGCACGAGATGCGTGGTCAGTTACAGCAACAGCAACCTCGTCGGTACCTTCCATCGTGATAGGACGCCTTCATCTTCCAGCTGCCGCACCAAGTTCACCTGTGTTTTTGAACTGCTTTATCATCTTCTTTGAACCATTTGGGACGTTAAAGTTTACGGGTGCTCAGCGCCGATGTTATCAGCGCTTGAACGCTTTGATAATATCGAGCATGTCTTTAGACCTTTCAGTGGGCGATACTCTCTCAATACATCACTGTAATTTCCGCCGTTCACGTAAAACAGTTTCACTAACAGCGCACGGTCTCTTTTCTCGATAGCTATACTGTTCACTCGCGTTATGGCTTGTCTAGAGAAAGCGTGAATGTCATACCGTCATACAAACAGTGTACAGCGCCAGATTTTTACCTGGTGGCCACAACTGGAACTAATTTGCTTGCCAGCGTAAATCGGGTCTGCATTACCTCATCACTGTAACTACCAAGTTTCGTTATCATACAATTATTACAGCCCACGCTGGACCTCCGAGGGTAGCTGCACTTTAATTATAACCACCTGGTAAGACAGACCTTTTGATTTAGTCATAAAGGAATGAAAATCAGACAGTTGTAAGTGTGGTCAGGGCACAACAAACCTTCAGCAATAAATTGCAAAGGCAGTATAGGAAAGTCAGTAAAGAGAAATAATGTTTTGTTGTTAGACAGTTCTCACGCTAGCGGCGCAGGCCTACTTTTGCAGAATGAACTTGGATCAGAATACCAAGGCACGAATCCAAGTAGCTGTCTGCATCAAATGACAGAAGTTTTAGAACCACTGTGTGAAGACTTTGCGAAAGGAGACAACACGGTTATAGTGGGTGGGCTAGGAAATAGGGCTAGCAGATATAATAAGTTCAATAGAGCGCGAGACCTGGTAAAGAAATATAGCATCAGCATCGAGACATACCGGCATTCAATTTATATCTGTTCTGAGTGGCCATGACCAACCTTATTTTAAATATTTTGTCGGAATGATAACTTGGAGCAGGAACCGCTGTTTATGACCTGCTCATATAGCGTAACTCGCAGCGCAGTAGCTTATGAGACAACTAGGTGAGTCAGATCTGGCTCGAATCTACACGACGGATTTATAACTGGGCTGATACACCGCCAGCCTGGGTGTGGGTTTTAGGTTTCCCATGCTCGTTTAGGCAAATGCTGAGTTGGTCCCCAAACTCTGCCTCAAAGAATACGATACACAGACAGTTAGAACATGATAACACACAGAACAAAACAGGCGAATGACACACACGACATCCACTCCTTAGGTTACCTAGACGACTGTGGCGTCAGGTAGGGTACCTGGCCACAGAGTTTAATAATAAAGTAAAATGTGCCATACCCTGCACATGCAGACCCCATACTTGACGGGATAAACACTACGGAAACGAACAAGAAGACGAAAGAGGCACCAATGCTTACGCTGGGCGGAGAAGCAATCACTGACGTGGTTCCTGTTGATTGTTTTAGTAAATGGGCTTAAACTAGTCATGGTCTTCACTTCATCAGGAAAGGGAAGGGTAAATTTCCTTGGCTAATACCAGAAAGCCTAAGGGGAGAGGCACTGTCATGAGTAGTGGACACAGGAAAGACGCTGCAGTACAGACGAATGCTCCTCATACCACGAATGTACTGTCCTGGCTGTGTGAATGGGTGCATTATCGTCCTGAAACATGGCACATTGTTGGGGAACAACATTTGAAGCATGGGGTGAACTTGATCACCTAAAATGTTCACATAACCGTTCTGTGTAACACGGCCTTTGAGAGTAATGATGGATTCAGCAGAATACCATGATATGGCCGCCCACACCATCACACTTCCACCTTCATGCTTAACCGTTGGACTCAAGTAATCAGGATTTTAGGCTTCTTTTGGCGTTCTCCAGACGTAAACCCCGCCCGATGTTGGAAATAACGAAAATGTTGACTTGTCGGACCATATGACGTGTTTCCACTGATCATCCGTTCAGGATTTATGCTCCTGACACCATGTTTTACGCTTCTTTTTGTTGGTTGTCGTCACTAATGGTTTCGGTATAGCAGCTCGTCCATGCATATTCGCTTTGTGGAGTTCTCGGCGGACAGTGTCGATAGATACGGGATCTCGAAGATGACTATTGAGCTCTGCAGTCACTTTAGCCGCCGCAGTTATGTGTTGGTTTGACACAATTCGTGTTAGCGTACGACAATCTCTGTCATTTAGCTTTGATTTGCGCCCTCTATTACGTTTACACGATGATGGTTTTCCATGGTTTGTGTAGGCTGTCATGACTGTTGAAACAGTTACTCGTGAAACATTCAGTAAGTTGCCTGTCTTGGTTACTGATGCTCCATCTAATCGGACTCCCACAATCAGCCCTCTTTGGAACTCCTTTAGGTCTTTCATTGCACGTCGACCTCGGCCTTCATGCAAATACAAAGTGTGCATTACTCGTAAACAACCTGCACTTATGCCTAGTCATTTCTGAACACGCACAGTCCAGTGCGACACATGCGTTACCTGTGTTGTTGGCCGTCAAACACAACCATCCATTACTACCACTGTTCACTTTGTTTTGTCTATCCCCTGTACACACCAAGTCTGCAGGGAACTTGCCGCTAAAATACAAGAGTGATAAAAAAAAAAAAAAAAAGGATATCGCCATAAGGTTGCAGTAGGGGATTATGGCAGACACGTGAGTAACGCCGGAAGAATCCGTATGTGTACACACACACAATACATCTCGAAGTTGACACTGTAAAAAATAACAATTGTCTTACATGTTAAACTTTTAATGTAAGATTATACCCGTTGCTGAGTAGATTATGACTGCATTTAAAATTTTTAAATATGGTCAATAATTACGTGAAATATAGAAAACAGAATTTTTGTTGCCCCTTGTGCTGCAGCTGGTATCAGGTTCTGGGACAGTGTTTTAGTAATACAGATAGCTATTTGGTACTGGCTGTTGTCATTAACAAATGCTTCTACACTATATACGTTCCCTCCTGATTTTAAAATGCAATTTTCTTACGAATAATAACCAGTAATCTAGCAGAACGATGGAGTCGGATGGGTAATAAAGATTTTCACATAGTTTAGAGGCAAATAATTAAAACTGTGGGTGGACAGAGTACTGTTTATAACCTCTCCGCTGACCTGACTGTCTTTTAGGTGTATTCATACAGGTCAACCTTCGCGTGTCCTTATTACCCCCCGCATTAAAATTGCAGACAGATAGTAGTATTACACACATATTTTATGCTCGAAAACATCCAATAGTGAATTGGTAAATTAAAATTTATTGCCTTATTGTTCCAGGCAGTTGAACCACTACAGTACCCAATTTTTTAAACATCAGGCGGTATCACCTTGTACCAAGTGAGTACTTATTTGTTTGCAGAAACCACTGCAGTAATTGTTAAACGAAGAAACGGTGAATGTCGCACATAGGCTGTTACATACAGTTGCCTATAAACTATGTGAAAATCTATGTTAAACATCCGACTACACTGATCTGCTGGTGTACTCGATATTCGTTGTAAACCATTTTGCCTTTCAAAATCATGATTATGTGTATATGCTGTAGAAAACTGTAATTTTTAATGGATTATTTGCTATTGGTGGGAGGCTATAAAAAAGAAGAGGACCGACAGGCATTTTTATAGACTGTCTCTTTGTGGAAATCTGATTCTATTGCTCTGCTGAAGTACTGGCTATTATTCATAAGTAAATTCCATTTCAGAATCAGGAGGGAATATATACGCTGTAGACATCTTTAGCTTCTCATAGGAAATTTCTTAATGGTGGGGGGCAGTACCGAACAGCAATCCATATTAGTACAACTCTGTCCTAGAACCCAGAACCTGGCACCAGTAGCAAATGGTTCAAATGGCTCTGAGCACTATGGGACTTAACATCTGTGGTCATCAGTCCCTAGAACGTAGAACTACTTAAACCTAACTAACCTAAGGACATCACACACATCCATGCCCAAGGCAGGATTCGAACCTGCGACCGTAGTAGTCGCGCGGTTCCGGACTGAGCGCCTGAACCGCTAGACCACCGCTGCCGGCCCACCAGTTGCAGCATAGGGGCAACAAAAATACGACTTTCAGTATTTCGCATTGTTACTGAATACTGACCAAATTAAAGAATTAAAATGCTGTCATAATCCACTCCTTAAGAGGTATAATCTTATGTTAAAATTTAACATAAAGAGACATGTACTATAGTTAGAAAACGTATGTGGTTCTTGAGGCAGGTTAACTGATGGCACTCAGATACAAAGACTTCATTCATCCAGTATTTGAGAATGAGAGCGGTTAGCGACTTCCAAAAAAAGTTTACACGTAATGTCAAATCCTTACGAAACTCATTTTCGCTGACACCCTTCTATTTTCAACACAATATGCAGACAGTATTTACATATGTCACTGAATGTACCTGTAAAATTATATCATTGTACAACACATAATTCAAGAGATACGTTATAAATATTTAGATACACGAAAAACTAGCTTCTGCTTAAAATGGCGCTCAGTAAACTTCAACGTCAGTTACGACGTTTTAATTTATTACTTCTTCACTATACTACCTCTATTCGCAACAAATTTCGCGTACAATATCTACACATATCACTTAATGTACTCGCAAAATTATATTATTATACGACACATGGTTCAGGAGATATGACATCCTCAAGAATGAGATGTGTGAAAAAACTAGATGTTGCTTAACAATGTAGCGCTAGTTAATGAGTTTATATTAATCCAGTGTTTCATAACGAGAGCACATAGCGACCTACAGCAAATTTTTATGTGCAGTTTCAATCATTCTCTACACTTTTCTTGCTTACACGCCTAACGTCAAATATTTACACACTAACTCACTTCTAAAGCACTCACATGTTGGGCGCTCTTTTATAGATGGGAGTTCGATTCTTTAAGGAATTAGGAGTGGCCGAGCGCTTCTAGGCGCTACAGTCTGGAACCGCGCGACCGCTACGGTCGCACGTCCGAATCTTGCCTCGGGCATGGATGTGTGTGATGTCCTAAGGTTAGTTAGGTTTAAGTAGTTCCAAGTTCTAGGGGCCTGATGACCTCAGAAGTTACGTCCCATAGTGCTCAGAGCCATTTGAACCACTTTTTTTTAATTAGGATTTTACTGGCACTCTACTATAAAAGAGGAATGACAGGTGTACTGTAGACTCTCTCTTGGTGGAAATCTATGTTATGCATCTGATTCCATTACTCTTCTGGAGAACTAACTATTCTTCACATACAAATTGCATTTCAGAATCATGAGGGGGTGTACGTAAACATTGTAGAAGAGTGCAGTTTCAAGGGAACATTTAATAATGGTGAGAGGCAGTACCATCCACAGCAGTTCTGTACTAAAGACAGAGGACTGTCAGATATACACAATAAAACTTGCAGGATATTGTACACGACCTTTGTTAACACAGACGACATATAAATTACACGTAAGTGAGGGACATACACTCCTGGAAATTGAAATAAGAACACCGTGAATTCATTGTCCCAGGAAGGGGAAACTTTATTGACACATTCCTGGGGTCAGATACATCACATGATCACACTGACAGAACCACAGGCACATAGACACAGGCAACAGAGCATGCACAATGTCGCCACTAGTACAGTGTATATCCACCTTTCGCAGCAATGCAGGCTGCTATTCTCCCATGGAGACGATCGTAGAGATGCTGGATGTAGTCCTGTGGAACGGCTTGCCATGCCATTTCCACCTGGCGCCTCAGTTGGACCAGCATTCGTGCTGGACGTGCAGACCGCGTGAGACGACGCTTCATCCAGTCCCAAACATGCTCAATGGGGGACAGATCCGGAGATCTTGCTGGCCAGGGTAGTTGACTTACACCTTCTAGAGCACGTTGGGTGGCACGGGATACATGCGGACGTGCATTGTCCTGTTGGAACAGCAAGTTCCCTTGCCGGTCTAGGAATGGTAGAACGATGGGTTCGATGACGGTTTGGATGTACTGTGCACTATTCAGTGTCCCCTCGACGATCACCAGTGGTGTACGGCCAATGTAGGAGATCGCTCCCCACACCATGATGCCGGGTGTTGGCCCTGTGTGCCTCGGTCGTATGCAGTCCTGATTGTGGCGCTCACCTGCACGGCGCCAAACACGCATACGACCATCATTGGCACCAAGGCAGAAGCGACTCTCATCGCTGAAGACGACACGTCTCCATTCGTCCCTCCATTCACGCCTGTCGCGACGCCACTGGAGGCGGGCTGCACGATGTTGGGGCGTGAGCGGAAGACGGCCTAACGGTGTGCGGGACCGTAGCCCAGCTTCATGGAGACGGTTGCGAATGGTCCTCGCCGATACCCCAGGAGCAACAGTGTCCCTAATTTGCTGGGAAGTGGCGGTGCGGTCCCCTACGGCACTGCGTAGGATCCTACGGTCTTGGCGTGCATCCGTGCGTCGCTGCGGTCCGGTCTCAGGTCGACGGGCATGTGCATCTTCCGCCGACCACTGGCGACAACATCGATGTACTGTGGAGACCTCACGCCCCACGTGTTGAGCAATTCGGCGGACCGTCCACCCGGCCTCCCGCATGCCCACTATACGCCCTCGCTCAAAGTCCGTCAACTGCACATACGGTTCACGTCCACGCTGTCGCGGCATGCTACCAGTGTTAAAACTGCGATGGAGCTCCGTATGCCACGGCTAACTGGCTGACACTGACGGCGGCGGTGCACAAATGCTGCGCGGCTAGCGCCATTCGACGGCCAACACCGCGGTTCGTGGTGTGTCCGCTGTGCCGTGCGTGTGATCATTGCTTGTACAGCCCTCTCGCAGTGTCCGGAGCAAGTATGGTGGGTCTGACACACCGGTGTCAATGTGTTCTTTTTTCCATTTGCAGGAGTGTATATATTTCTTAATCCAGGACTTTGTTTAACTGATATAAAACACATCAAAACCGTACATTAAAACGGTAAATACGTAACCTGCATTTTAAGGGTGACTGACTGAAAAGGCGCAACACCCATCTGTAGTCCACTTCAAAACGTTATTGGAGGTCTGAACACGAAAGAAGTGTTTGAGCGACTTGCTATTACGAATTCTCACTGCATGTATGTTTCGGCAGTAGCAACATCAAGGTTTCATAGACTCTATAAAACAAATGGAATTGATGTGCAAGGTTACGACATCATCCTTATCAGCTTCTCTGATCAACATCCCACAGTCATAACGTAAAATGAATACTTCGTCCAAAAACAACTGGTAGAGAATAATGGAAATAAAGTTCTAAGATGCCCCAGATAGCATGGGAAGCGTTAGAGTTCTGTGTTCGGTACAAGTCGTGGGTCAAGCAGAAACGTTTCTTTCATAATGCAGTTAATTGGTGGAAAAACTTCGTGAAGCCTGGTATCCGAAACGAAGTAAAAAATATAAGCTTCAGGCTAAATGTTGACAGGAGAAAGAACACCGAAAATTACTACCCTCTATCTATGAACAGCAAGCAAAAGCAGATGACGGGGAAGATCGAGCAAGTGATTTAAAAAAAGTTCCGAAAGAAAATATTAGAGCTGAAGGAAAGCGAACTGGAAGAGGCAACCACCTCGTACAAGGTTTACTGGCATGTATCAGAGATGTGGAGCATTTACCACCTTACAGGAGAACAAAAAGATGTAAATATTCTGTATGTAAATAGGAACGAATATGTGAGCTGGGAGGGGATAAGAGATCATTTCCAAAGCAGTATGGAGAAAAACCATCTGATGACACAAAAAGCATAGCTATTACAAGATTGTGAGTATCACCCAAGAGTATTAATACTTTGTCAGAACCAGTATCCGAAGAAGAAATAGAAGACATAATGGAAACCATGTAAAAACACAGGGATCCTGGAGTAGACGGTATCCCCTACTCCCCTACATATTTGATAAAACTTTCAGACTGATCATCAGAAAAGAGTTCACGGAAGTAGCGAGAGAGAAACAACGCTGTGGACACGTAGTCTGCAAAAAAAAAAAAAAATAATCTGACTCGTTCGCAACGAAAAGATAAATTACAATGAATAACGGATTTCAGGCCCATAGCACAGAAAGCCATCGGTAACGTCAGACAACAGTACCTAAGGAGTATTATACAATTTCAGATTTCCACAAGCAACAACAGATTTACTACTACTAAATACTGTTTACAATTTCTTTAGAACCATGAATCTATAGTGTTAGCAACTACATAACAGGACTACACGTTGGTGCACGACGGTTCACTGTCAGTGCCTGCGCTGATGATGTTACCGTAATACACACATCAAAAAATGTTTTACGTCACCCCGGTTACCAGAACACCTGAAGATAGACGTTGACTGTACATATTGTATCATAGTAACAGTCCCTTTAACTGTTCAGATATGTCACTAAACCGCCCAAACATATAAACAAGCATACATGAGCAGAGCCTGTTAGACGGAGGGGGTCCGACAGCCGATCAGTTCCAGTCATTCCACCAGCAAAGAGATACACGGCTATTGTTGACTGTAATTCAACCATGCCTAGATAGTCAATACCGGGGGTCGATCGCGTCTGCATTGTTACTTTGTGCCAGAAAGGGCTCTCAACAAGGGAAGTGTCCAGGCGTCTTGGAGTGAACCAAAGCGATGTTGCTCGGACATGGAGGAGATACAGAGAGACAGGAACTATCGATGACATGCCTTGCTCAGGCCGCCCTAGGGCTACTACTACAGTCGAAGACCGCTATCTACGGATTATGATTCGGAGGAACACTGACAGTAACGCCACCATGTTGAATAATGTTTTTCGTGCAGCCATAGGACGTGGTTTTACGACTCAAACTGTGCGCAATAGGCTGCATGAACCTCAACTTCACTCCCGACGTCCACGGCGAGGTCCATCTTTGTAACGACACCATGCAGCGCAGTACAGATGGGTCTAACAACATGCCGAATGGACCGCTCAGGATTGGCACCACGTTCTCTTCACCGATGAGTGTCGCATATACGCTCAACGAGACAATCGTCGGACCCGTGTTTGGAGGCCACCAGGTCAGGCTGAATGCCTTAGACACACTGTCCAGCAAGTGCAGCAAGGTGGAGGTTCCATGCTGTTTTGGGGTGGCATTATGTGGGGCCGACTTACGTCGCTGGTGGTCATGGAGGTTGCAGTAATGGCTGTACGATAGGTGAATGCCATCCTCCGACCGACAGTGCAACCATATAGGCAGCATATTGGCGAGGCATTCATCATCATGGGCGACAATTCGCGCCCCCATCGTGCACATCTTGTGAATGACTTCCTTTAGGATAACGACATCGCTCGACTAGAGTGGCCAGCATGTTACCCAGAAATTAACCCTACGGAACATGCCTGGGATAGATTGAAAAGGGCTGTTTATGGAGGACATGACCCAGCAACCACTCTGACGGTTCTACGCCGCATCGCCGTTGAGGAGTCTGGACCAACAGTGCCTTGATAAACTTCTGGATAATATGCCACGACGAATACAGGCATGCATCAACGCAAGAGGATGTGCTACTGGGTATTAGAGGTACCAGTGTGTACAGCAATCTGGACCACCACCTCTGAAGGTCTCGCTGTATGGTAGTAGACCATGCTCTGCGTGGTTTTCATGAGCAATAAAAGGGGCGGAAGTGATGTTTATGTTGAACTCTATTCCAGTTTTCTGTACAGGTCCCGAAACTCTCGGATCCGAGGTGATGCAAAACTTTTTTTGATCAGTGTAAAAACAAATCCTAAAGACAAAGTGAAAATCTTGGACCTAGTAGACGTTTACAAGGAAGCGATGCAGGCAGCTACGAATAATTGTAAAACACACCTCTTTCGAAATTCCTGGCAGATTAAAACTGTGTGCCGGACCAAGACTCGAACTCGCGACCTTTGCCTTTCGCGGGCAAGTCCTCTAGCAACTGAGCTACCCAAGCACGACTCACGCCCCGTCCTCACAGCTTTACTTCCGCCAGTACCTCGCCTCCTACCTTCCAAACTTTACAGAATCTCTCCTGCGTGCTAGTTCTGCAAGGTTCTCAGGAGAGCTTCAGTAAAGTTTGGAAGGTAGGAGGCGAGGTACTGGCGGAAGAAAAGCTGTGAGGACGGTGCGTGAGTCGTGCTTGGGTAGCTTAGTTGGTAGAGCACCTGCCCTTGAAAGGCAAAGGTCTTGAGTTCGAGTCTCGGTCTGGCACACAGTTTTAATCTGCCAGGAAGTTTCATATCAGTGCACACTCCGCTGCAGAGTGAAAATCTCATTCTGGACAGCTCTTTCGGTTCAATGAAAGCACACATCCCATACTACATCACTTTAACGAATGTGTTGAAATACATGTGTTGGATAAGAAACTAAGAAAAAGTCGTACACGACCTAACTGCCATCACCTCCAAAAGAAATAGGAGAAAAAGCAAGAGGTGCCCTGATAGCGAATAGTACAAGGAAACTGAATATCATTCAAAGGATGAAAGTCGTCAACACACTGGTCGTGTCCAAATTGTGGTATAATGTACAAGTCATACTCATGGATAGAAAACATGCAGCACAAATAAAAAAATACATAGGTTGTTTCATTTGGAGAGGTATGTTGTTTCGTGTAGCCTGGAAAAAGTTGACTAAATCACCTACAGAAGGCAGCCCAGGTACAAAATGTTCATCTCTTGTCGCAAAAAGTCTAATAAATGCCAGAATGAAATTTTCACTCAGCAGCGCAATGTGTGCCGATATAAAACTTCGTGGCAGATTAAAACTGTGTATCGGATAGATCCTCGAAATCAAGACCTTCGTCTTTTGCGGGCAAGTGCTCTACTTGCTGAGCTACCCAAGCACGACTAACGGTCCCTCTTCACAGCTTTAGTTCCGCCAGTATCTCATCTCCTCCTTTCCAAACTTCACATGCTTGCAAGGACTAACACACCTGGAAGATAGGACTTTGAGAGACATGGCTTAGCCACAGCCTTGGGGATGTTTACAGAATTAAATTTTCACTGTGTGCCGATATGAAACTTCCTCTCAGATTAAAAGAGTGTGTCGGTCCGAAACTCGAACTTGGCGGATTTACGTCCGCAGTCGGCCGCAGTGGCCGAGCGGTTCTAGGCGCTACAGTCTGGAACCGCGCGACCGCTACGGTCGCAATTCGAATCCTGCCTCGGGCATGGATGTGTGTGATGTCCTTAGGTTAGTTAGGTTTAAGTAGTTCGAAGTTCTGGGGGACTGATGACCACAGAAGTTAAGTCCCATAGTGCTCAGAGCCATTTGAACCATTTGTTTACGTCCGCGCCGTTGCGGACCGAGCGCTAACCGGTGTGCGGAGTAAACTTGGTGTGAAGAGCGGTTGCTAGAACATGTCAGACATAATACCGACGTAACGATGATACACCAGCTCCGTAAGGACACTGAAATTTACTTCAGACGACCACTAAGCACGACCAAGGACTTTCGAAGTAGAGATGCTTTTGTGAGATGCGGTAAAACTAAGCTTTTACGAAACGATCGGGATTCACTTGTGGAAAATTAGCCGCACGGTCTATGTAAAGATGATAAACATAGAATGATACGACAGAGTCACAGCCTTAGTGGGAGGACGATATCAATTCAACCACTGTGGCGGGCACGTGAGGCGAGGTAACAGCAGAAATGATGCGATTCGAGGTAAGGACCATAAAGATATTTTAACTTCTGTTCGACGTGACACCAGCGCAGATCAGATCAGTTCTAAGCACGTACAGAACGGTCCTGACTAACTTGTCGGAAAAATGGACGAGTTTCCAAACCTTCCCTGTCCTAAACTGTGTTAGACAGGATAAGATTGACCTCCAGTGACATGTTCCCTCATATACACTACTGGCCATTAAAACTGCTACACCACGAAGATGAAGTGCTACAGACGCGATATTTAACCGACAGGAAGAAGACGCTGTGATATGCAAATGATTAGCTTTTCAGAGCATTCACACAAGGTTGGCGCCGGTGGCGACACCTACAACGTACTGACATGAGGAAAGTTTCCAACCGATATCTCATACACAAACGGCAGTTGACCGGCGTTGCCTGGTGAAACGTTGTTGTGATGCCTCGTGTAAGGAGGAGAAATGCCCGTACCATCATGTTTCCGAGTTTGATAAAGGTCGGCTTGTAGCCTATCGCGATTGCGGTTTATCGTATCGCGACATTGCTGCTCGCGTTGGTCGAAATCCAATGACTGTTAGCAGAATATGGAATTGGTGGGTTCAGGAGGGTAATACGGATCGCCGTGCTGGATCCCAACGGCCTCATCTCACAAGCAGTCGAGATGAAAGGCATCTTATCCGCATGGCTGTAACGGACCGTGCAGCCACGTCTCGATCCCTGAGTCAACAGATGGGGACGTTTGCAAGACAACAACCATCTGCACGAACAGTTCGACGACGTTTGCAGCAGCATGGACTATCAGCTCGGAGACCATGGCTGCGGTTACCCCTGACGCTGCATCACAGACAGGAGTGCCTGCGATGGTATACTCAACGATGAACCTGGGTGCACGAATGGCAAACCGTCATTTTTTCAGATGAATCCAGGTTCTGTTTAGAGCATCATGATGTTCGCATTCGTGTTTGGCGACATCGCTGTGAACGCACATTGGAAGCGTGTTTTCATCATCGCGATACTGGCGTATCACACGGCATGATGGTACGGGGTGCCATTCATTACACGTCTCGGTCACCTCTTGTTCGTATTAACGGCACTTTGAACAGTGGACGTTACATTTCAAATGTGTTACGACCCGTTGCTCTACCCTTCATTCGATCCCTGCGAAACCCTACATTTCAGCAGGATAATGCACGACCGCATGTTGCAGGTCTTGCACGGGCCTTTCTGGATATAGAAAATGTTCGACTGCTGCCCTGGCCAGCACATTCTCCAGATCTCTCACCAATTGAAAACGTCTGGTCAATGGTGGCAGAGCAACTGGCTCGTCACAATACGCCAGTCACTACTCTTGATGAACTGTGGTATCGTGTTGAAGCTGCATGGGCAGCTGTACCTGTACACGCCATCCAAGCTCTGACGCAATACCCAGGCGTATCAAGGCCATTATTACGGCCAGAGGTGGTTGTTCTGGGTACTGATTTCTCAGGATTTATGCACCCAAATTGCGTGAAAATGTAATCACATGTCAGTTCTAGTATAATATATGTGTCCAATGAATACCCGTTTATTATCTGCATTTCTTCTTGGTTCAGCAATTTTAATGGTCAGTAGTGTATGAACGTCTGCGGATGGAGAGAGTTCGTAATGTACTAAGGGCAGCCCGAACTTCCTCACATTGTGGCAAGGACTGGCATGTACAGTCTGAATGTGTGCAGAGGAGGGTGGCCCAATTATCAGTGGGAGAAGCGATTGGCTCTGGCAACATTACCAGTGTCTTAAGTTGTAGTAGTCAGGGTGACGGTGTGGGGCAGCGGGTGGATATTTTGTTATTATATAATGTAGAATGTAATGTATAAAAGATGCATTTCCCGGCCGATTAGCAACATATGTGGGGCGGCAGGTGGAGTTAATTGTCATATAAATGTTCCTATTATTTATGCAGTCTTTAATGCTGTTGTTTGCCGTTCTCAACACTGGCTCTCTAACTACAATATTGGCAACCAGAAAGTGATTAGCAAAAACGTGAATCCTGTAATTAGAATTCCCAGTGCACACTTCATCTGAGAAATACACTTATGGCTACAGCTTATAGCTCTGAGGAATTAGGAGATTGTCTGGGATTCATAATCAAAAACGATTCTCTCTAAAATGTTCACTATGTTCTGAAAAGTCACAGACCAAAAAGAATCCACACAATCAAACTAACAGAGCAGTTCAGAGTCTAATGCGCTGATGCAACTATAACTGTTCAAATTAAATGTTTAAGTGAATGCTCGCCATAATTTGATGATAATGTTCATCAAACGCCACGCTAAATAATGGTAGAATGTCTGTCCCGCAGCGGCACGTGAAAATACGACATACGCAAACTAAAGATAGATCATTAAAGTCATCCCCGAATTAACACTTCACTCGAAAACGATTTCATGGTTACGCGTATCCCGAGTAACTTATTACGGCATCCGAGGTTGTTTATAGCAATGATACCGACGCGACGCGACTCCCGGCACAGGTGGTGTGCTATTCCGCGTCTGGAGAGAACTGGGGCCTTCCTCTCTCGCTCAGCGTTCTTATATATAAAGCCGCGGTGCGGACGGCTAAGGGGTTGCTACCCTACCAATCAACTCGTCCAAGTTCTGGTCGGCCTTCCGTCGCCTTACCGGAACTAAACCCTCCCCCTATTATCCCCTTCTCCATGATGATCACCCTTTCCCTGACTCCCTTAGTAAGGCCAATCACTTTGCCTCCTACCTCTCCGATGTATTTTCCATCCCCGATGATCCCCAGTTCGATTACTCCCTCTTCCCGGATATCCGCGATCGAACTGACACCTCTTCCCCTCCCCTCGCTCCTGGTTTCCAGTACTTGGACAGCATTGCACACACGGAACTCAATGCCCCTATCACTACACAGGATCTCATTGCTACACTCCGCACAAAACGCAACACCGCTCCTGGTCACGATCGTGTCACCTACCGTCACCTTCGTGAAGCTCCTGTCTCTTTCCTCTCCACCCTGGCCAGGCTCTACAGTGTAGTCCTGTCCACCGGTTACTACCCCGACCTGTGGAAAACCTCCCGTATCCTCATGTTCCTTAAACCCGGCAAACCACCGTCCGCCGTCTCCTCCTACCGCCCCATCAGCCTTACCTCGGTCTTCAGCAAGGTCCTGGAATCTATCCTCACCCGCCGCATCCACCAGCATCTCCGCCAGCACCGCCTCCTTCCCGTCACCCAGTGTGGCTTTCGGCCGTCCTTCTCTTCCGACGACGTTCTCCTTCACCTCACTCATCTCCTTTCCGAACAGCTTAATTCCCGTCGCTCCGCAATCTTCCTCTCCCTGGACCTCGAACGTGCCTATGACCGCGTATGGCATTCCGGTCTCCTCTTCAAGCTCCAAACCTTCGCCCTTCCCATTAACTACGTCCATCTGATCGGCTCCTTTCTCTCCCGCCGTCCTTCCTATGTCACCGTCCATAACTCAGATTCCTACACCTTTTTCCCCTCTGCCGGTGTGCCCCAAGGCTCCGTCCTCTCCCCCCTTCTGTACCTTTTGTACACGACGGACATGCCGCCGCCGTCAGCCCCCGTCCACCTTCTCCAGTTTGCCGATGACACCGCCTTCCTTGCCCTTGGCCCCACCCTACAGCGCTCCCAACGCCTTCTCCAATCCCATCTTGACCGGTTCACTGCTTGGTGCAACCAGTGGTTGCTCAAGGTCAATCCCTCCAAAACCCAGGCGATCATTGTAGGCAAAACCACCCCTTCCTTCCACCTCCTTGATTTCTACATCACCATCTATGGCCGTCCTATCGCCCTCACTCCCACCCTTAAGTACCTTGGCGTCACCCTCGACCGTCGCCTCTCCTGGACTCCCCACCTCCGGACAATCCAAGCCAAGGCACGCTCCCGACTCAGTCTCCTCAAGCTCCTCTCCGGCCGTACGTGGAGTCTGGACCCCTCCACCATCCTCCACACCTATAAATCCCTCATCCGCCCTATCCTTTGTTATGCCCATCCGGCTTGGATCTCCGCCCCTCCTCCCTTTTATAAATCCCTCCAAATCCTTGAACGCCATGCTCTCCGCCTCGCCTATTGCATCCATCTCCCCTCCCCCACGCGGATCCTGTATGATCTCATCCCCTTCCTCCACCTCCTCCTTTTCCTTGAAGGGATACGGATCCTGTACACCTCCCGTAAACTCGACCCTCCTCACCCGCTCGTCTCCCCGATCCTTACCCACCCCCGCCCGCTGCCACGCCTGTATTCCCATGTCCCACCCGGTCTCCATCTCTCAACCCTCCTTACCCTCTCCCAAGGTGGCTTCCGCCAGCTCCCCCTCCCTGATGATGTCCTCCTCCCCTGCATCTACCCCTCCTATCAACTTTGATCCTCCCCCCCCCCACCTCCTGTGTCCTTTCTTTTAGGCACCCTCCCTCCCCCCCTTTCCCTTCCCTTCTTTTTCCTTTCCCCCCTCCCTCCTGCTCTCTCCCCTGGGCTTCCCCCCCCTACCTCCCTCCCCCTCTCTCCTTTGCCCATGGCATCTCTGCTCTCCCCTCTCCCATTTCCCCTTCCTCCTCCTCCACCTCCTCTCTTGGCAGGTCCCCGGACTCGTACACGCTCAGTGAACATTCGCGCGCCGGAGATCATCGCCATCAGTGTTTAGTGTGTGTGCATCGTTTTGTGTTTCGTGCAGTTACAACTCAACTGTTCACATGTGCCGTCGCCGTTCTCCGTGTTTTGTGCGCCGTGTCTCCAAGTGTTAGTGTTTTTTTTTTTTTTCATCCAACGTGAACGGCTTCTTGTTTATTGTTTTTTGTATCTCCATTTTTTGCCCGCCGTTTTTTGTATTGTATATATCACCTCTCTGTCCTGTTTATTGTTCCACTTAAGGCTGAAGAGCAGCGTACTATGCTGCTGCCAGCCCGCCTGTATAGGTGTTTAAAATTACAATAAAGGAAAAAAAAACGGCTAAGGGAACGCCTGATCAATTCCGCTCTCCCAACTAGCCGCTGGGTTAGTAATGCACCACTTTAAGTTATTGAATAAATCATTGCTTCCTTTGCTCATGGCCGATGAAGCTCTCAATTTAAATGTGCATTCAGCACACAGGTAAGTAATCATAATAAAAGTCTGACGTGGCTAAGTCAAATATTTTGGGCGAGAGAATTAATTTAATTACACTACACGCAGTAGACGATCTCTGAACTTGCCCTTTGGAGATACGCTATCGCTATAGTTTTATAGTTATTCAGTTGAAACTTCTCACATCTTTATGATTATAGCGGATCTCCCATCTACTTAAATTTAAACATCCAAGCCTTATTTATTCGGCTACTTCATCTTCTTGCTTCCTTAATTTCTAAGACAAAAATCAGAAAATCATGAATTTCAACTAAAATTTTAATTTGTGGGATCCAGAATACTGTTTCTACTAAATTATTATGAAAAAGGAATCTAAATATAAATTTTTAAGTTTCTAGCTCTTTTCTGTTGCGCCAATGATTTTTACAGAAAAACATCCAAATTTCGAAAATGGCTAAAGTTATTGAACTGATATTCATCACATATTGATTTAGTATTGCTCCTGACATACTAGAAACGTTTCAGGTTATTTACTTAATTATTAAAGTATTGCGCAACATTTATGACGTCAGAGCTAGTTACAGCGGACTAGGCTGGCACACAATGGAAAGACTGATGTGAATTTTATACGGCGTGAGTAGGCTGCTTCCCTACACCACCCTCTACTTAAATTTTTTTAATGTAAATGAAAAAAAAGAAAAAAATTAATGACAAAAAGGGAAGCAAGTGTACAGCTTAACTCCCTATGAAAAATTAAAATTTAAATGTAAACATATAGAAATATTAAAAAGAAAACTGATTATGTACCTCAATTATTTAAATTGCTGGCATGTACACTGCCTCTTAAGCAACATTATCACTCAAAACGTAAGCAAAATCAATGAAACACTTTGGCATACATATTGCCTTAGACAAACAAACACATAAAAATATGTAAAATTATGAAAATCTTAAATACATTAAATACATTTTTACATAAACAAATTTAAAGAAAATAACACAGTTATTCATGATACATAAACAGATAATTATATCTTAGCAGTCTTTTCTAAACCTGAACGAAAATTTCACAAATCATGACAATTTCATTTTTACACACGTGGTTGTAGCTGCTTTGGCTGGTGTTCTACACTTCCATTCACAAGGGTAGAGGAGGGGAAGTTGCTATGGTGTGCGTCCTTCACGTTCACTCTAAATTACATGGGGAAGGGGGAGGGGTCACTATGAGTTGTGTCCAAGTCACTCCACCTTTCACGCAGCTACCAGGCTGCCATTATCTGGTTTGTCCTGTAGGACAAACGAGAAGAATGACTCAGACTCTGTTCACTTAATATCTATGGGTGGGTCACAATGAAATGGGGATATATATATTTTATCTTTCAATATGTTACAGGAACAAATTTAACAGAACTTTTTCAATTTTACTCTCGTGGTTACGTAACTGTCATAAAATCGGTAAACAAATGGCTCAAAACGCCGTTAGTCACGTACTAGTGAAAATTTGTGCTCAAGGCATACAATCATAAATCCTATTTAATCTCAATTTATCATTTCTGGGCCGGAACACTGAACCAATGCTCGGCACATTTTTGATACATTTGTATTTTATTTACTTAACTGACTCATCTTCGATTACCTTATTCCTATAGATAGTATGAGTATATTTGATTAGTAATTGTCTTCTCAGCCTCTTTGTACATGTGAGTAACTTGTGGTAATAGTACAGTTCTGAGTGTTCAAAACACAGTACGTTTAGTTGACTTTTTATTGGTCCTCTGCTGCTTTGTCAGTTCCACATCTGCAATTATGTACTTACTTCATCGAAGTGTATTTATGCTGTGCTATAAATAATGTTTTACGTCTGCCATTATGTTACTCAATTATGTCGCTAGTGTATGTACTTATTTAACACTCACTCTATTAACATTTAACGCATAGGATAGCACATTTATTTCATATCTATAGTGTATTGCAGCTGATCAGTTTGCTCACGTGGCAATCTTTTTTCCACTCGATCGGACGCTGAATCCACAGGTAGTCTCTCTCGACCTACCACTAAAGTGCATTAAGTAATCATGGACGAGTGTAATGCTAAATTCCTTAAACCTATAGGACACCATGAGCTGCTCTGTCTCATTTAACATAAGGGTACCTATGGTCGCATTCACACCTCCAACTCATAACCTCAATACGTGTAGGTGTGTCACCGCACATCCAACACAAAATAATGGCCAGCTCCAACCTTATAAATACTTCAGGGACGTGACCTTCACGTCTCAACCACAAACACTATTCAATTCTATTACACTGCCATTCCTTGCTACAAGGTGAGTTCATTCTTACAACTTATCTGCATATTTTTCATAACACTAAGCAATCTCTTTTACTATTAATTAGTTAGCTCTACAGCATATAATAGGTTTCACTGCCACTTCAGATCCTGCTTGTACACGAATTTGTATATCTTTTTTTAAATATTATTGTGGGACCATTTCCATTAAAACAACACTTTGTACTTACACTATTACCATGGTTCTATACATACTTGTTACTCAAATACATTTGGATCTTAATTACGTCATACTTCTCTATTCTTTATGTCACTGTTAGGTTTGTCACATTAGGTATTTTCTTCATTAATCGGTGGATAGAATGGTTACAGAACTCATGGCTTGATAGCCATGACGGAAAATTTTTGTATTGCAAAGTAGGAGTTGAAACTATGGTAGATAGGAAAGATGAAGAATGAGTGAGAGCTGAAAAGGAAAGAAGATCTCACACAGGTGGGACTGCACAGCTGCCACACCGTGTAGAGGTTACAGAACAACCTCCTCCCTACAGAATTCATTAGTTTATTATTGGCTTGACAACCATAACGGAAAATTTAATGTGTTGGAAAGAAGAGGTCGAAATTTTAGGTGGATAGAAAAGATGATGAGAGAGTGAAATCTGAAATGGGAAAGAAGATCTCACACAGCTGGGACTGCACAGCTGCCACACTGTGTAGAGGTTACAGAACAACCTCCTCCCTACAGAATTCATTCACTATCTATGAATTTCTTTAGGTTGATCACGTTCCTGAGACCTAATATCTTTTTACTCTTAGGGTACTCTAGCCTATATGCATTGGCATGTGGTTTTCCTATGATCCTGAAAGGTCCTTGGTATACGAACATGAATTTCTTTGTTTCAGCATTTATTTTCTTTGATTTTTCCTTGGTTTTGACAAGGACTAACTGACCTATTTCAAAACTAGTGGGTACAGCTTTTGCGTCATGACGCTTCTTTCTTTCTAATGTGTTTTGCTTACTTTTACTAAGATTAACACCTTCGTCCCAATATCTCCTATTTTTCAGAACTCGTATAGGCAACTCCCAAGTTTCATCATTAGTTACTACATGTTTATCAATAAAAGGTACCGTAATTACTCCGGTTATCGGCAAGACCAATTTTAACTGGCTTGTTTCAAAGTCAACAACACTCTGATATTTCGACAAGAAATCTATGCCAATTAAAACCTCAATACTGAGATTGTTTACAATTAAGCATGGATGATCAATTAAATTACCATTAATGTTAAAGGGCAGCAAAGCTTCTTACTTTACCGTTTTTGACACCTTGCCAGTAGCACCAATTATTCTTAGCCCTGATACCCTCATTACTGTAAGCTTCTCTTTACCAGGTAATGCATCAAAGAAGGACTGAGATACCGCACTCACCTCACTTCCACTGTCTAAGAGAAAACGTACATTGATACCCAACATATTCACTATTATTATAGGGTGGCTTATTCTAGGTTGTACAGGTGGTTCCTCAAACTCATCCAATAGTTCCTTTTGGATTTGTCTCCAATTAAAGTGATCGACATCTGTCTTCATTACATTTAGGTCAAAGTGTGTAGGGGTTCCCTGAATTACATTTTCAGCTGCCTTTTCCAGTCGGTCTATTAATTTAAAATCTAAACACCACACGACTTCATTACATTTAGTTTGCTGAACATGACCCAAATTACTGTAGACTGAGCGATTGTGCGCCTCCAGACCGGGCATAACACTATTTACAGCTAAACCACTTTCACTATTATCGTTGGGTTCCTTCTAAAGTGACAACTGGTCACAGCTACTGGGTTCATCGACCCCCAACGGCTACCCTCTAAATTCTCACTTACCTCCTGTCCTAAATCTATTAGTACAGTATCAACATCCTGCACAGGCACTTTAGATAAGAGCACATCATCCTCATCGTAAATGTAAGCATGAATTTCTTCTGCTTCTTCACCTGACAATTCAGTATTTTGTAGCTCTTCCCTACCGTTACACTTCTGCGCCTTCTCTTTCTCTTCCCACTTAGAAAGCGTCTCTAACACGGTATCTATCAATTACTGTGAGTGATCTAATATTTATGCTGTATCCTTAGATGCTACCGACTCCTCATCCACATGTTCAGTCTGAGTATTCTGATCTGTCTTACCAATAACTGTAATTACTGGCTTAGGAAAAATAACCGCCTGGTGAGCGCCAGTGTCCTCATAGACGGGGACTAGTTTTCCTGCCTCGGCCTACTACTGCTTCCTTTATTTGCATTATAGTTAACTGGCACAGCATTGCTTTCTGCACTGTTGTTTACCTGCACTGTTGTTCAGAACAAAATTACTAACATTTGGATGCCATGGTTGGTTCTGGTAATTATTTCTCCAATTCCTACCTCTCTTAGGATGGCGAACACCTACTGTTCTGATGTGTACATTGCCATTCTGCTCGTTCTTAAAATTACTACTAGTGTTATTACCATTTCTGTTATTACGTGCTTGCTCCTCATTGGCAGTAACACGCTCTACACGTTCCAAATATTCAATGAAACGATCCAGATTGTCTCTAGGGGCAGATATAATTCTAGTTTGCCAGTACCATGGCAGTTTGGCTTCAAGACCTAGTATTATCATTTCAGGTTTCAGCTTTTCGGCCAAATGTGACAAACGTGAGATCCATGACCTGGCAAACTCTTTAATAGATTCCCTGCCTACATTGAAGCGTTTTCCACTCCAAAATTCTCTCAACACTTCATTTTGCTTATTTCTAGACCAATACTCATTAATGAAAGCTGTTTTAAATTCTGCTAATGTATTACACTTCAACATAACATCAGCTGACCAACGCATGGCGTCACCTGCTAAATGGCTTCTAATAAATGAGATTTTCTCTCGTTCAGACCAAGTTGGTGGAATCACATCTTCAAAATCGTTCCAGAAATCTAGCGGGTCGATATTTTTATCTGGATCGAACCGCAAGAACTGCCGACACCCGATAAAAGCGGCGTTTGCAGCTACAATTTGTTGCATACTAGGCCTACCATTACCAGAAGTTACTGAAGCTACTTTACTCTCAATGTTAGCAATGTTAGTACTAATATTTTCTACTCTCATTTCAACATTATCTACTCTTTGCACAATATGAGTAGTATCAGTTTTGTTGCATCTACTTCAGCTTGACATATGTTTACTTTTATATTAACATCTTTAAACCTATCTGAGCACTGTTCAGATTCCGCCTCGATCTTTTCTGTTAACTTGTGCTCCAGCTTCGCATCTTCCATCTGGAAGTCTTTGCAAACCTTTGCAACTTCGGATTTTACTGTTTTATACATTTCAGAAAATTGTTGAGCAACCTTTTTCCTAATATCCTCATGATTGTAATCAATTTTATAATTCAAACTGTCCAGATCCTCTCTCAACTTATTGCAATCAGCCTTGAAGGTATTGTCCATTACCTCCAATCGTTTATTAAAATTAGTTTGGGTGGTCACAATCTCATATTTTAATTCAGAATTACTGCTTCTGACCTCAGTTATTTCAGACTTTAATTCAGCTGTCATTTTAGCATTACTGGTAGGTATTGCTTGTAATATAACATTTAAATCAATAGCCCCAGTATCTTTGGGTTGCTCACTAGCTGGCTTTTTATCACACACAGGTGATGAAAAACTAGCTCTAACACCAGAATCATCAAAACTAAATTAAGCTTCTGATTGATCAGTCATATATAACCTCTCCTTCTTAAACTCTACGATCTCTGATGACTGTTTCATTTTTAATTCATCAGAGAAACTATCATCCAATAAATTAACAATTTCTGATTTCTGCTTTACTACAGGGGTCTCTATTATTGAATCATTGCCCCTTTTCACACTACTGTCAGGAGACAATACTTCATATTTAACTTTAACATTACTATTTTCATGCATATTTACACTTGAACCATTGTCTGGATTTACAGTTCCCTCAACAGACATAGGTTCTGATTTAAGTTTAAACTCAGTTTCTTCTGGCGGTTCCATCGCCGACAGTCTTTTAGTGCAGGTTAGTAAAATTTCTAACAGCTTTTCACTTAACTTAGTTCCTCCTGCACGACGTATGGCGTTGCCGGCGCGGTGTACCAGGATTACTGATGCGACGCGGCGCGTTGAACTGCAGACGGCACTCCGACGGCTGCTGTGTGTTTGCGTGGCTCGCAAATGCAGGCGTGGCTCCGTTTGCTCCGGCGGACGACTGCGGTGAGGCGAAACTGGCTTCTCGCGATGCCGACAGCGCCGCTAGACTCAGTGCCAGCTCCGTCAATCCAGATGCGTTGTTAATCCAATTGCGTCGTCCACATGCACACGTAACACTATCACTGTTCTATTACTTAGTGGCGCGTCGCATTTCATCCCCGATTCCGAATATTTAAAAATTCACTTTCACTTTTACTCAGTTTCTTTGCCGGCCGATGCACCATATGTGGGGCGGCAGGTGGATATTTTGTTATTATATAATGTAGAATGTAATGTATAAAAGATGCATTTCCCGGCCGATTAGCAACATATGTGGGGCGGCAGGTGGAGTTAATTGTTATATAAATGTTCCTATTATTTATGCAGTCTTTAATGCTGTTGTTTGCCGTTCTCAACACTGGCTCTCTAACTACAATATTGGCAACCAGAAAGTGATTAGCAAAAACGTGAAGCCTGTAATTAGAATTCCTAGTGCCCACTTCATCTGAGGAATACACTTATAGCTACAGCTTATAGCTCTGAGGAATTAGGAGATTGTCTGGGATTCATAATCAAAAACGATTCTCTCTAAAATGTTCACTATATTCTGAAAGTCACAGACCAAAAAGAAACCACACAATCCAACTACCAGAGCAGTTCAGAGTCTAATGCGCTGATGCAACTATAACTGTTCAAATTAAATGTTTAAGTGAATGCTCGCCATAATTTGACGATAATGTTCATCAAACGCCACGCTAAATAATGGTAGAATGTCTGTCCCGCGGCGACACGTGAAAATACGACATACGCAAACTGAAGATAGATCATTAAAGTCATCCCCGAATTAACACTTCACTCGAAAACGATTTCATGGTTACGCGTATCCCGAGTAACTTATTACGGCATCCGAGGTTGTTTATAGCAATGATACCGACGCGACGCGACTCCTGGCACAGGTGGTGTGCTACTCCGCGTCTGGAGAGAACTGGGGCTTCCTCTCTCACGCAGCGTTCTTATAGATAAAGCCGCGGTGCGGACGGCTAAGGGAACGCCTGATCAATTCCGCTCTCCCGACTAGCCGCTGGGCTAGTAATGCACCACTTTAAGTTATTGAATAAATCATTGCTTCCTTTGCTCATGGCCGATGAAGCTCTCAATTTAAATGTGCTATCAGCACACAGGTAAGTAATCATAATAAAAGTCTGACGTGGCTAAGTCAAATATTTTGGGCGAGAGAATTAATTTAATTACACTACACGCAGTAGACGATCTCTGAACTTGCCCTTTGGAGATACGCTATCGCTATAGTTTTATAGTTATGCAATTGAAACTTCTCACATCTTTATGATTATAGCGGATCTCCCTTCTACTTAAATTTAAACATCCTAGCCTTATTTATTCGCCTACTTCATCTATCTTGCTTCCTTAATTTCTAAGACAAAACCAGAAAATCATGAATTTCAACTAAAATTTTAATTTGTGGGATCCAGAATACTGTTTCTACTAAATTATTATGAAAAAGGAATCTAAATATAAATTTTTAAGTTTCTAGCTCTTTTCTGTTGCGCCAGTGATTTTTACAGAAAAACATCCAAATTTCGAAAATGGTCAAAGTTATTGTAGTGGTATTCAACACATATTGATTTAGTATTATTCCTGACATGCTAGAAACGTTTCAGGTTATTTACTTGATTATTAAAGTACTGCGCAACATTTATGACGTCAGAGCTAGTTACAGCGGACTAGGCTGGCACACAATGGAAAGACTGATGTGAATTTTATATGGCGTGAGTAGGCTGCTTCCCTACAATGAGAATGGAATCATTGCATGTCGAGGAGGAGGATTTAGGAGTGATGGCTACTGGGAAACACATCACACTAATGGACACGGACCAAACATATGCAACGGAATTACCCCCTGGATGAACGACTCAACGTGCAACCAATGAGGGATCGGTACAAATCTGAGAGATCACAGCTGAAAATATCGGGCTACAGGAGATGGATAACCCGATGCCGCCGGAGCCGAATACAGTCTCAGATAATGACGCGGGCAGACCTCGATACTGAACAAGAAAATACAAAAAACGATGGATAGTGCCCCCAGGCGCAGACCAAACGACTAGAGAAATGCGCGAGACAGTACAGAGGATTGCCCGCACTTTGGGAGGAATACTGGACCAGCCAGCCGGTGTGGCCGTGCGGTTCTAGGCACTTCAGTCTGGAACCGCGTGACCGCTACGGTTGCAGGTTCGAATCCTGCCTCGGGCATGGATGTGTGTGATGTCCTTAGGTTAGTTAGGTTTAAGTAGTTCTAAGTTCTAGGGGACTGATGACTTCAGATGTTAAGTCCCATAGTGTTCAGAGCAATTTGAAACACTTTTTTTAAATACTGCACCGCCACCTAGACGGAATCCAACAGATACCCCACTCGGCGGCCGTCACTGGGTCGGTCGAGAACGAAAACACACCAAACAGACAGAAGTGGATGGGACACAGGAATCGATACTGAAAAGGCCTACCCATGCAGCGGCACAACGGGTGAGACAACGTCACGCTGCCTCGGAAAAACAGGCAACTGGACAGATGATGTGGAGTGTGGTGCATCGGGTGAAGACATGACTGAAGAAATGACGTTAACTGTTGGGAGAGGCGAATTGTACGGAGTCAAGGATCACAGGTAAGGGACAATGAGAAAACTCTAATAGTGGCCACAGGGAATGGCAGCAACATCTTATATTCCCTCAAAGAATGTTTCCAGCTCTAGACTTTACGTGACATGCTGAACGCTGCCGACTTCGATATAGTTTGACTGAAAGAGGTGACAAACATAGATCTCCACAAGATCAGTGAATATACAGGTTATACTCATACAGGAACTGTACAAGATCTTGGGACAGCAGTCCTTACAAAGGAAGGAATAGTGGTGAAAGACGTGGAGTACCTGGCAATAACCTGAGTTATTGCGCTCACTGTACATGACACACACTTCATCAATGTCTACCCAACTTCAGGCTCTGGAGGAATATTTCAAAGAAGAAATGGTTCCATTAGCAGCCAGCAATTACTACCACAATATCTTCAGGGATGACTACAATTGTGTCCTGTCCCTGAAAAACCAGATGCCGCATTTTAACAATTACACAGGCCAAGCAACTAAAATACCTGTGTTCGACTGATACTTGGGAGCACGCCAGGATTCACAAATGTCACGAATCACTCAGGCAGCTAACTTGACCTGCCCCAGTCTTAAGTCACAAAATTTTTCGGACAGAGATATAGCCGACCGTTTTTATCTGGTCACGCGCGTACAACTGCGCAGTCAGTCTTCACAGAGGAGGGGTCGTACGGTGGGAGGAATACTAGAAGTTGAACGTCTCCCGCTGGGACGAACAGGAAAACCATGAAATATTTGACACGGCATGCTCAGTTTGTGAAACAAAGTTTGCTCGACACGCCTGGTGCAAGAGTAGTACAAAACCAGCCATCTGGAAGGCCATAATGAGAGACTCCTGTGAGAGGATGGACTGGTACAACCGCATGGTGGACTTGTATTTCCAAATCCTCCGTGACCACGCTCCAGTCGTCGGCAGTCACCAGGAAATACGTGTAAAGGACACGATTATGGCGTTAATGCGTAAAAAGTTAGAATGGTGCCGGATTAGAGCGTGAGTTCGAGACAGTGTCCAAAGCGAACAACCTTCCATATATCAGGTGATTAAGGATTGAATAGATGGCCGCAGGAAGCTCATTACTGAATTACGAGCGGCTGACAGACGACTGCTGCTGCAACAGCGAGAGATAAAGCTGAGCTGAAGTTATATTATGAGACGCTTTGCGCCACTACACGTCTGGCTCAAATGGCTCTAAGCAATATGGGACTTAACATCTGAGGTCATCAGTCCCCTAGAACTTAGAACTACTTAAACCTAACTAACCTAAGGACATCACCCACATCCATGCCCGAGGCAGGATTCGAACCTGCGACCGTAGCGGTAACGCGGTTCCGGACGGAAGCGCCTAGAACTGCTCGGCAACACCGGCCGGCTACACGTCTAGACCGGGCGGCGATGGAAGAACTACTCTTGGAAATAATCCGCAGGATCGACCAGGAGGAGAAAATTAGTTTAGTGGCTGAACTGAGGGAACAGGGAGTGGACGACGCTCCAATGAAAGGCCCAGAGAAGAAATCACGTGGACCAGGTAGTATACCGGTGGAACTGTACCGCACATTTAAATGTCAGATATTACCGAAACTAGTGTGCATATGCCAGAAATTGATGGACCCAGACAGAGACATACGAAAAAGTTTAGCAAAATCGTGATTATACAGGTTCCTGAAGCGCCAACGGGGAAGTCGACACTACATTACCGCCCGTTAACCCTCTTAAACAGTGACTACAAGATATTTGCTAGGATTACAGCTGGGAGGCTAAAACCTGTAATGAACACAGTCATATCACCGGAACAAAGCAGTGTCGGTAAAGACCTACACATTAACGATACTCTGTGTAATTATCGAGACATAATCGATAGCGGCCGCCTGTCACAACCCGAGTGCCACGGTTACACCCAATTTTGCAAAACCTTTCACAGAGTAAATTCCTAGTATTTACTGAATAACATGCACATAATTAACTTCGTGACAGTTATTACACATCTTCTGCGAAATCCGCAGTCCGCAACAGTGATAAACGGTCGAGCAGGGGAGACCGATAACTATCATTAGCTCATTTAGACAAGAATGTCCGCTGTCAGCGGCACTATTTGCTATAGCCATCGAGCCAGAGTGAAATTCGTTGAAAAGACAACGCCAAGGAGCCATGAGACGCTCCTACACAGATGACATGGTATTTTTAATCAAAACCACCACTGAGAAAAAAAATGGTTCAAATGGCTCTGAGCACTATGGGACTTAACATCTGAGGTCATCAGTCCCCTAGAACTTAGAACTACTTAAACCTAACTAACCAAAGGACATCACACACATCCATGCCCGAGGTAGGATTCAATGCTGCGACCGTAGCGGTCGCGCGGTTCCAGACTGAAGCGCCTAGAACCGCTTGGTCACAGCGGCCGGCCCACCACTGAGATACAGATGGCGATGAGCGTCATAGAGCAGTAGAGGAAAGCGGCAGGAGCTCAGCTAAACGTGATAAAGTCCGGTGTACTAAATATAGGCCACGGACTGAGGGCTCCAATTTAAGGGCAGAAAAAGGAGACCACGATCATGAAGTGCTTGGGAGTGAAATTCGCTCATTACATTCGACGCACGCTGCAGTCACTTGCAAAGAATTACGTTAAAAAGCAGGCGACGGCATGTGTCAACGCCCCCTCTGATATCTGGAAGAACGACAACAGAACAGGTGGCCTTGGTGAACGTTTAGTTTATGTAATTAACTATATGGCACGAGTGCTCCCACTACCCCCTACGATAGCAAAAAGATTACTAGCTGCCTTCGGCCACTTTGTCAGCCACGGCCTTATTTTCAAGGTCAAATATTCTAGGTTTATTCTTCCAAATGCAGTTGACGGATTAAACCTCACCAACGTATATACAAAGACACGGTCTTTGAATGTACGTTCCACATACAAAAGGTGGAAGCATTCGCCGAATTGTACGTTCGCTTTTTATTGAATGAAATAAAGGTGGCCAACCTTCAGGCGCCGGTGCACGGTCACCACATACCAAGTGACTTCCAACATCTCTAATATTTTTCGACTGAATGGAGTTACATAAGCGTGAGGATGCCCGAGACGCAGCTAGCCACAGTCCGAGCAGTATAAAAATGCCTGATCACGGCACATGCCAAAAACGGTATGGAAGATAAGTTTTGCCGCGCGGGATTAGCCGAGCGGTATAAGGCGCTGCAATCATGGACTGTGCGGCTGGTCCCGGCAGAGGTTCGAGTCCTCCCTCCGGCATGGATGTGTGTGTTTGTCCTTAGGATAACTTACGTTAAGTAGTGCGTAAGCTGAGGGACTGATGACCTTAGCAGTTAAGTCCCATGATATTTCACACACATTTGATCATTTTTTTTGAAGATAAGTTGCAGGAACTCGATTGGAACATCATACGGAAATGTGTCCATCACCCACATTTGCCGACAAGTATGAGGGCCTTGTGGTATTATGTGGTCAATAATAAGCTCTCCACGAATTCCCGACTGCATGCGATGCATGTGGTGGACTCTCCCCTCTGTGTAGCATTTGGCATGCAACATACTGATGAACACCAATTTATATGCGGATCTGCGCATAAAATATTGAAAACGGCTAGAAACCTCTTGATATATCTCCACCGAATGTCACCGCAAACCATCACCTCTGATAGTCTGTTATTACCTGAAAATGATCTTTACCATAATACGAAAACAAACGTCGTCAATTGGCTGAAAGGACAGGCAATATACTAAATTTCTTCCAATACGGAAAGTAGTATTGTGCCGGTTTGGTCATACCTGGAAAAACAGCTCTGTCGACTTCAACGAACCCCACTTAACTGACTTACGTACACTGAAATGAGTTGTGGACCCCTAGCGAACTGGAGAGCATAAAGTTCCAGTACATGACTAAGGAAATGATAGGAAGGAGAATGACGGAGTGCAACGAGGGATATAAACCAGAGTGAAAACAAAGCAACCTGAGAAGACGAACCTTAAAGTTTCGCCGCCTGCTCGGGGAAAATACTATCATACACCAGAAAAAGAAAAAATGGTTCAAATGGCTCTGAGCACTATGGGACTCAACTGCTGAGGTCATAAGTCCCCTAGAACTTAGAACTACTTAAACCTAACTAACCTAAGGACAACCCACACATCCATGCCCGAGGCAGGATTCGAACCTGCCACCGTAGCGGTCGCGCGGTTCCAACCAGAAAAAGACCGAACAGCAAAAGGCACGAACTTATAGATGCTGGTGGAGATGTCGACTTAGATGGTTTCGTTCAGAGAAGTGGCAGTAATGCAGTGATGCCACCACCTACATTTCTTTTAGATACATTATGTTATACATTTCCACATACTACACGCCACATTCGTTTAGACATTATCGTCAAAAAAAAGTCGGTAGGGCACTTGCTCATGAAGGGCAAATGTCCCGAGTTCGAGTCTTAATACAGAACATAGTTTCAATTTGCCAGGAAGTTTCACACAATAAATAAACTGATGCCGCCTGCAAGTCAGTTGCATTTTCATCTACATCTAAAATACATCGATACTCCAGAAATCACATTTAAGTGCCTGGTAGAGGGTTCAATGAACCACCTTCACAAAAATTCTCAATTATTCTATGCTCGAACAGCGCGGGAAGAAAAAACGATCACATAGATCTTTACGTGCGAGCTCTGATTTTGCTTATTTTATTATGATGATCGTTTCTCCCTAGATAGGTCGACGTTAACAAAATATTTTCGCATTCGGAGGAGAAAGCAGGTGACTGAAATTTCGTGAGAAAGTCTCTCCGCAACGAGAAACGCCCTTCTTTTAATGATCACCACCCCAAATCCTGTATCACGTCAGTGACATTCTCTCCACTGCTTCTGGATGGTACAAAACGTCCTGCCCTTCTTTGAGTGTTTTAGATGTACTCCTTTAATCCTATCTGGTAAGAATCCCACACCGCGCAGCAGTACTTCAGAACAGGATGGACGAGCGTAGTGAACGCAGTCTCTTTAGTAGACCTATTGAATCTTCTTAGTTTTCCGCCAATAAAAAGCAGTATTTCGTTCGCCTTCCACACAAAATTTTCTATGTGATCGTTCCAATTTAACTTGTTCGTAAATATAGTTCCTAGGTATCCAGTTGAATTGACAGCCTTTAGACTTGCGTGACTTAGCGTGCAACCAAAATTTACCGGATTTCTTTTAGTATTCATATGGACGACCTCTGACGTTTTGTTATTTAGAGGCAATTGCCACTATTCTCACAATACGAAGAACTTACCTAAATCATTTTGCAACTGGTTTTGATCTAATGACTTTACTAGAGGCTAAACGACAGCATCATTTGCAAACAATCTGAGGGTTGCTCAGATTGTTTTCTAAATTGTTCATATAGATTAAGGACAAAAGAGAGCCTATAACACTTTCTTGGGGAATGCCAGGAATTACGTCTGTTTTACTCGATAACTTTCCGTCAATTACTACGAACTGTGACATGTCTGACGGGAAATCACGAACCCAGTAGCATAACTGAGAAGATATTCCATAAGGACGCCACTTGATTGCAAGTCGTTTGTGAGGTAAGGAGTCTAAAGCCTTCTGGAAACCTAGAAATACGGAATCAATTTGAAATGCCTTGTCGATAGCAGTCAGCACTTCGTGAGATTGCCGTGCGGTCTGAAGCGCTGCAGTCATGGACTGTACGGCTGGTCCCGGCGGAGGTTCGATTCCTCCCTAAGAGATGGGTGTGTGTGTTTGTCCTTAGGATAATTTAGGTTAAGTAGTGTGTAAGCTTAGGGACTGATGACCTAAGTAGTTAAGTCCCATAAGATTTCACACACATTTGAACATTTGAACTTCGTGAGATTAAAAAGCTGGTTGTGTTTCACAAGAATGAAGTTTTCTAAATCCGTGTTGACTGTGTGTCAATAGACCGTTCTCTTCGAGGTAATTCACAATTTTCTAACACAATGTATGTTCCAAAATCCTACTGCATATCGACGTTAATAATATGGGTCTTCAATTTAGTGGATTACTCCTACTGTCTTCCTAGACTCATTGTGTGACGTGTGCTTTCCAGACTTCGGGTACGGATCTTTCGCCGAGCGAGCGGTTAAATATAACTGTTAAGTACGGAGTTATTGCTTCAGTATATTCTGAAAGGAACCTAACTGGTATACAGTCTGGACCGGAAGACTTGCATTTATTAAGTGATTTAAGCTGCTTCACTACTCCGAGGATATCTGGTTCTAAGTTACTCGTGTTGGCAGCTGTTCTTGATGCGAATTCTGTTATATTTACTTCGTCTTCCTTGGTGAAGGAATTTGGGAAGGCTTTGTTTAGTAACTCTGCTTTAGCAGCACTGTCGCCGATAATATTTCCATGTCTATTGTGCAGAGGAGACATCGATTGTTTCTCTCCGCTAGCATACTTTACATACGAGCAGAATCTCTTTGGATTTTATTCCAGGTTTTGAGACAAGGTTTCGTTGTGGAAATCATTATAAGCCTCTCGCATTTTAGTCCTCGGTAAATTTCGACCATCTATAAAAGGTCGTCAAACTTGGGGATTTTGCATGTTTAAATTTGGCGTGCTTTTTTCGTTGTTTCTGCAACAGTGTTCTGAGCTGTTTTGTGTACTGTAGGGGATCAGTTTCGTCGTTTGTTAATTTATTTGGTACAAATTTCTTAATTGCTGTCGATACTATTTATTTGTATTCAAGCCACATCTGGTCTACACCTACATTGTTAATTTGGAAGATTGTCTCTTAGAAAGGCGTCAAACGAATTTTTACCTGATTTTCTGAATAGATATATTTCTCGTTTATTTTTGGAGGATTTGGGAGTTCCGGTATTCAGTCTCGCTACGACAACCCTGTGTTCACTAATCCCTGTATCGGTTTTGATGCTCATGTTTTTTTGTTGCTAAGAGGTCAAGTGTGACAGCCGTTTACTATTAGAGTGGGTTCACGAACTAATTGCTCGAAGTAATATTCAGAGAATGTGTCTAGCACCAAATTTAATCATGTACTGTCGTCAACGTATCGAGGGTAAACTGAAGTCAGCACCTACTATAATTGTGTGAGTCGGGTACGTGTTTTCTTTGAACCTTTCAGCAATTATATCATCTGAGTTGGGAGATCGGTAGAAGGATCCAATTACTATCTTATTCAGGTTGCCAAGAATTTACCTCTACCCGTACTAACTCACAGGAACAATCTATTTCAATTTCGCTAGAAGATGAACTACTTCTAACGGCAAAAAACACGCCACCGCTAAATGTATTTACCCTATCCTTTCTGAACATCGTTAAGGCCTTTGCAAAACTTTCAGCTAAACTTATACCCGGCTTTAGCCACCTTTTAGTGCCTATAACGTTTTGAGTATCAGTGCTTTCTATAAGCGCTTGGAGCTCTGGTACTTTCCTAACACAACTCCAACAATTTGCAACTCTTATACCAATGGTTCCCGGATCTACGTTCTTCCTGTATTCGACCTGCACCATTCGAGACTGAAGCACTTTTTGTGTTTCCCCGCGGCCCTCTAACCTGAAAAACCGCCCAGTCCACGCCACACAGCTCCCACTACCCGAGTAGCCGCCTACTGCGTGTAATGGACTCTTGACCTATTTAGCGGAAACCAAAGTCCCACCACACAGTAGCGCAAGTCGAGGAATCTGCAGCCTACACGATTGCAGAGCCGTCTGAGCCTCTGATTCAGATCATCCACTCGGCTCTGTACCAGAGGTCCACAATCGGTCCTGTCAACTACGCTGCAAATTGTGTGCTCCACTTTCATCTCGTAAGCAAGACTGCCAGCGTTTACCACTTCTGATAGCCGTACGAAACCAGAGAGAATCTCTTCTGATCGAAAGCGACACACATCGTTGGTACTGACGAGAGTCACCACCTGCAGTTGGCTGCACCCTATACTCTTCATAGCATCTGGAAGGACCCATTCCACGTCTGGAATTACTCGCCTGTATGCACACAGAGTACACCCTGGCTTTCTTCTTCTTTTCAGCAACCACGTCCCTAAGGGGCCACACAATGCGCCTAGCATTGGAATTTCCAACTAGTAATAATCCCACCCTCTGCGACTGCCAAGATACTGCAGGTTAAAAGGCTTCCCCTGAAATATGAAAAGCGACTGCATCTGGCTGGGGGACTGTATCAGCCACGGATAGCACTTGGAACCTGTTTATTAGATGACTGGGGAGGCCTTACGTTCTACCTCTTCTGAAGTGTTTCACCACCTGTCACGCCATGAGGTGACCTACCAGTCGACCACAGGTGAGAGTCAACCTCAATGCAAGCAGTAACTGTTCTGGCCACAAGTGTGGACTGATCAGCGGACTCGTGGGTTCGTGATGGATGTCCGTTGGATCCCCACAGATGACCCACAACAGTAATGTTCATCCACTGCAGCCTCAAGCTGCGTAACTAAGCCAGCACAGCCTGGAGCTGAGAGTGAAGAGTCACCAACTTGACTCGAATCTACACACAGCAATCACAGTCCCAGTCCATACTAAAGATTGTAGGGAGCTTCACTATAGAAGGAACATAGATTACAAGCAGATGCCAGCAACTACACTCTAAGACAAAAAGAATGACGCAATATGAAGGAATTATGCTAATGGGAAGAAAACTGGTAGATGTGACGTAGATATACAGGCGAACAAATTATTACAGTTTTAGAAAACTTGGATTATTTATTCAAGAGAAAGAGCTTCACAAGTTGAGCAATAACATGTCGGTACCCCTCTGCCCATTTTGCAAGCAATTATTAGGCCTGACATTTATTGACAGTGTTGTTGGATATACTCCTGAGGAATGTGGTGCAAAATTCTGTCTAAGGAGCGTTAGGGCATCAAAATCCCGAACTGGTTATGTAATACTATTATTCTATCAGTCATCTAAATTATAAATATTATTTTGCCTTTAAAGTATGTCATACCATACCTGTGATATGCAAAGACTATGTAGAAAGTGTGATATATGTGATGTCAGAGTGCATTATTAATATATGTTTGTGACTTATGTAAAGAAATATGCGAAATGTATAATTTACTAGATAATATATTGTCATGGCTTAATGAAATGAAAATGTTCATGTATCTAATGTTGTATATTTGTGCAAGTTGTCATTTGTATGGAATAGTACAGGCTTAGGGGCAATATGTAGGATATATGTTATGTAAAAGATGGAGTGCTTTTGTGAGGGAAGTTACTGTGGGGAGCGTAACAGGTGGCTTGGATTCTTGGCGCGCTACCTGTGGAGCAAGCGGGAACGAGAGGACAAATACAACCTGTAGGCAGCTATGAAAGAGGCAACACTCGGACGGAGCAGGCTATGTTTTGCCTGGAAACTGTTGCAGAATAGCCTCGGATAAATAGCCGCGGATAATGGCTGCTGGGTTATTACAGCTTTGGTACAAGTTGTTGGGCTATGTTACGGACGGTAGAACGACGCCAGCAAGAATTAATTAATCCATACTTCAAGAAAGTTGTACACTGTACCATTGGTAGTATAGCTGCCCTTACTACCTTCCTCAACCAATGAACCGTACAGTTAGAATTGTAGAAGCATGAATCATTAATTAACAATTAATTTTTTGAATAATTATTGTGTTAAACATAAAATATGGCTCACCCTGCTACTTTATGCCTAATCATTCACCTACATACGATCCTTTCCTGGTGTTCGATTATTGCGAGTAAATATGTTATAAAAACATTTGAAGTGCTTTATTCAGTATCTACAAGCACTTATTATCATCTTTGAATAAATGTCTGAAAATAATTGTTGTGGACTAACTTTTAAAGTGCAGGTAAAAGTACTGTGTGATATATGTAGTAGAAGTGCTGAAGTGAAATTTTGCTTAAGCACTGAAGTAGATGTTTTCAGACAATTTTAACGATTTCAATATTGTTATGCTCTTTCTGGTTATAAGTAAAGTGAAAGTGAGTAAATAAGTTTTCCTAAAAAGACGAACTTATCTCGCATAAACACGTAAGTTTTGCAAGTTTAAGTTTTGAGTAAAGTAAAGGTAAAATTCTCTCAATTATAAATGAAATTCAGTAAAGTACAAAGAGTTATAAAAAGGAAATTGCTTACGTGGCTCAGTAACACTGAAATAGGGTTGCTTTGTGACCCCATCCTACCTTTGGCTTTTGACAGATCATTTGTTAAGAGAATGGTATAAGCGAATGTGTGTACCATGCTATTAGAATATTTAAGTATTTAATTTGTTGGTTATACAAAATGCAAAAATAGAAGTCCCTCTGGCCAAAATTTTTAGCAGATAGTGATGATTAAAACTTCGTAGTATATATATATATATATATATATATATATATATGTGTGTGTGTGTGTGTGTGTGTGTGTGTGTGTGTGTATGTGTGTGTGTGTGGATGTAGTAGCTAAAAGAATCCTATGGAATCCTATGTATTTCTCAGAACCATATCCTGAGAAGTTATATTTATTTGTGAAGTTATGTTAGGGTACACAAGGAAAGTAGGCCAAATTTAATTCTCCTGTTTTTCTGAAACTTAACCAGGTTTTGCCAAGACAGGCTGGCGATCGTAAATCCAGTAGACAAACCATTTAAAGAACTTGGTACACAAAGGTCCTAGATTTAGTATTATTCCATTGTTACTGCTTTTGTTTGTAACAGCTAGAAAACGCACAGGAAGAGAACTAATAGTCTGATTCTCAATCCATTAGTCATACATAACGGTCAATTCCTGTAAAAGGGGTAACATTATATGACACTATCTTGGTGAAATGTAAACCCACGATGGCTTGCCTTCAAGGGCAATGGAACGGGGTGTAGAGTATCGCTGAAGTACCGCTCTGCTGTACGGGTGCTGCGGATGGCAAACAAAGAAGTCCTTCTATGAAAAGATACGACAGCCGAGACCATCACACCTGGTTATTGAGCCGTATGGCAGGCGACAGTCAGGTTGGTATTGCACTGCTGTCCAGGTCGTCTCCAGACACATCATCAGTCTGGAATATCATTGACTGGAGTAGAATTGTCTTCAGTGACGTGTCCCGCTTCGGATTGAGCCGTTATGACCTGCAACGCCCCGAACAGTGATGGGATACCAACTTAACTATCGCCTGTCATACAGTCCAACAACCAAGAGTGATGGTCTGGGGTGCCATTTCATTTCATAGCAAGAATCCTTTGGTTGCCATCCCCGGCAACCTTACAGCACAGCGGCACGTCGACGACATTCTATGCCCCGTTTCGTTTCCATTCATGGCAAGCCATCCTGGGCTTACATTTTAGCAAAATTATGCCTGCGCGCATATGGGGAAGATTTCTGGTGCTTGCCATTGTGCTTGGCCCACTTTGGCCATCAAGATCGCCAGATATCTTGGAAACTGAGAAAGTTTGGGTTTTTATGGGCAGGACCCTCTACCTAGTTCGGGAATTTGACAATCTAATGCGCCAATTACACAGAATTTGGGAGGATATCCCTCAGGAGGAGATGCAACAATTCTAGCAATCAATGCCAAACCGAATAACAGCTTGCATAAGGGTCAGAGGAGGACTAAAGCGTTGCTGACATGCTCAACTTGTGAAGCTCTTTCTCTTGAATAAATCATCCGATTTTTCTGAAATTGTAATCTTTTTCTGTCTGTACATCTACATCACATATACCGATTTCAGTCCAGTTCCCATAATTCTTCCGTATTGGGTTGTTTTTTTGTCTTAACAAAATGTAGATATAACATCGAAGAATATGAGAGGTGTCACAGTTGAATAACTCTGCGTAACGAAACAGTTATACGGCGCAGCGCCGTCTGCTAGACTTAAAGTGCACGACACCAGCTGTCGTCTGTATGAATGAATCGGCGAGTACGTCACATGTTGTGAATGGACACTGACCTTACGTTGCTACGGGCAACGCCCTAGCCATATGTTAGCAGTCACTGTTTACAAACAGTGGCACTGCATGCAAACAAAGAATAATGTTTATTTTTTGAGTCTATTTAGGTACATACTCATTGTATGGTATAATCAAAAGTTTATTTCAGGGTTTATTTAAGTTCTATTAGAAATTTAATGTAAGGCATTTTGTATTGTTACATGAATTGTACCGGTACTGTACACTGGAGTTGGAGACTGAGAATGGACAGTCACTTGTCAAACCCAGCACCAATTGAGATTGAACTATGTAATGTAAGACCACGGCATGGACAACGAAATCTCAAGTTGCTGTTGTGGATCGCATGTGTTTGTTCCTGTAGTGGTGAGATTGAAGTGCTATTTCAAAGTGTACATCAAATAGTGAATTGCAGTTCTTTCTTTTCATTCTTTGTATTTCTAAAGTGGACGTCAGTTTGATGAAGTGTTAGTAAAGTGTACTTTAAAAGACGGAAATGAGCTGATAACAATATATATATTTAAATTTTTATGTAATTTATCTAAAAGTGTAATTTTCTTTCTGTCTCTTAAAGGACGGCACTGAGCCGATGATAGGTGGTTATCTTTTGAGGTGCTATTGTGGAGTGGCGGGTGGAATTTAATTGTTAATATATGTAGTATGTTATGTAGAAAAGATGCATTCCCCAGCCGATTAACCATATGTGGGGCGGCAAGTGGAATTAATTGTTATAAAAAATGTTCCTATTATTTATGCAGTTTTTTGCCGTTCTCAACACTGGCTCTCTAACTACAATATTGGCAACCAGAAAGTGATTAGCAAAACGTGAAGCCTGTAATTAGAATCCCTAGTGCCCACTTCATCTGAGAAATACACTTATAGCTGCAGCTTATAGCTCTGAGGAATTAGGAGATTGTCTGGGATTCATAATCAAAAACGATTCTCTATAAAAGGTTCACTATATTCTGAAAGTCACAGACCAAAGAGAATCCACACAATCAAACTAACAGAGCAGTTCAGAGTCTAATGCGCTGATGCAACTATTACTGTTCAAATTAAATGTTTAAGTGAATGCTCGCCATAATTTGATGACAAAGTTCATCAAACGCCACGCTAAATAATGGTAGGATGTCTGTCCCGCGGCGGCACGTGAAAATAAGACATACGCAAACTGAAGATAGATCGTTGAAGTCATCCCCGAATTAACACTTCACTCGAAAACGATTTCATGGTTACGCATATCCCGAGTAACTTATTACGGCATCCAAGGCTGTTTATAGCAATGATACCGACGCGACGCGACTCCCGGCACAGGTGGTGTGCTATTCAGCGTCTGGAGAGAACTGGGGCCTTCCTCTCTCGTGCAGCGTTCTTATATATAAAGCCGTGGTGCAGACGGCTAAGGGAACGCCTGATCAATTCCACTCTTCCGACTAGCCGCTGGGCTAGTAATGCACCACTTTAAGTTATTGAATAAATCATCGCTTCCTTTGCTGATGGCCGATGAAGCTCTCAATTTAAATGTGCATTCAGCACACGGGTAAGCAATCATAATAAAAGTCTGACGTGGCTAAGTCAAATATTTTGGGCGAGAGAATTAATTTAATTACACTACACGCAGTAGACGAGCTCTGAACTTGCCCTTTGGAGATACGCTATCGCTATAGTTTTATAGTTATTCAATTGAAACTTCTTACATCTTTATGATTATAGCGGATCTCCCTTCTACTTAAATTTAAACATCCTAGCCTTATTTATTCGCCTACTTCATCTATCTTGCTTCCTTAATTTTTAAGACAAAAACCAGAGAATCATGAATTTCAACCAAAATTTTAATTTCTGAGATCCAGAATACTGTTCCTACTAAATTATTATGCAAAAGAAATCTAAATACAAATTTTTAAGTTTCTAGCTCTTTTCTGTTGCGCCAATGATTTTTACAGAAAAAAAGTCCAAATTTCGATAATGGTTAAAGTTATTGAACTGAAATTCAACACATATTGATTTAGTATTACTCCTGACATGCTAGAAACGTTTCAGGTTATTTACTTGATTTTTAAAGTACTGCGCAACATTTATGATGTCAGAGCTAGTTACAGCGGACTAGGCTGGCACACAATGGAAAGAGTGATGTGAATTTTATACGGCGTGAGTAGGCTGCTTCCCTACACTATGTGTTTAGGTAACTTCATAACTTTCTTTGGTGAATTTGATAGACAGCTATGAACTGATTTTTATTCTGTTTTATGTGATTTCATTTGAAAATTCTCTTACTTCTCATATGTTTTGTGTAATCATATAATGATATGCTGTTTGTGAAATGTTGACTTCTTGTTCAAATTATTGTGTGATCAGTAGGTGTAACTTCATGTTGATAATGTTTGTGGTGTAGTATGTTACTGTTTTGAATTTATTGCAGTTATCATATAATTGTCTTATTCTCACATTTTGGAAGAGTTTACTAATAATGGTAGGAAAAATATGTAAACGTTTTCCCCAATGATTACGTGGTTTTCGTAACCCCAGGTCGTCTTTGACACTCCCCAGCAGTCCCCCAATCTTGTTGGAAGGACAGAAAACACACTTGATATTGTGTTTACGGAGGATGCTACTGATTCTGAAATGTATTCACCACAACTCAGAAGATTTCCTGCAACGCCTCAAGCAACTGCACATCACAGATTCGGACATCATGGTTAGTTTTGATGTGGTATCGCTGTTCACCAGGGTCCCACTGAAGGACTCACTAGAACTGATTGCATAGAAATTTGACGGTGCTCTATTGGACCTGTTCAGTCATACACTGACATCCACGTATTTCCTGTACAGAAACCAATTTTACGAGCAAACTGAAGGTGTAGCTATGGGCAGCCCACTGTCCCCTGTGGTTGCCAACATGTTTATGGGGAGTTTTGAGGAGAGGGCATTGGAGACAGCCACATTTAAACCCACATGCTTCTTTAGGTCTTCACGATCTGGCCACATGGGATGGACAGGCTCAATGAGTTTCTTGAACATCTTAACTCATGCCACCCTAATATCAAATTCACCATGGAACTGGAGAAGAATGGCCAGCTGCCATTTCTGGATGTACTAGTCCAGAGGAAAGCAGATGGATCAATTGGCCACAGTGTGTACCAAAAACCAATACACACTGATTTATATCTGCAGGCCAGCAGCTGTCACCACCCTGCACAGAAGAATGGGGTTCTGAAGACTTTGGTCCACAGAGCACGTGCCCCGTCAGACCAAGAGAATCTACCTATAGAGATAGAACGTCTCAAAACAGTTTTCTCCAAGAATGGATACACGGACAGACAAATTGAGAGGCCACTCCAACCAGCCACTATACCACAGGTTCCTGAAGAAGACCAAGATGAAGCAAAGAAGGTGGCATATCTGCCCTATGCTGGCTCTATTTCTGCCAGAATCAGTAGGATCCTCCGTAAACACAATATCAAGTGTGTTTTCTGTCCATCCTACAAGATCGGGGGACTGCTGGGGAGTGTCAAAGACGACCTGGGGTTACGAAAACCAGGGATTTACAACATACCATGTCAATGCGGCATGTCCTACATTGGCCAGACGACAAGAACTGTGGAGATCAGGTGCAGAGAACATCAGAGGCACACTAGATTAAGACAGGTGACTAAGTCAGCCATTGCTGAACACTGTCTAGAACTAGATCATGCCATGAAGTATGAGGATACCAAGATTCTAGCACAAACACCCAGATTTTGGGTCAGTGTTATAAGAGAATCGATAGAAATTAAAAGGGCTGACGATCTAATGAACTGTGACACAGGGTACCAGCTAAGCAGAGCCTAGGATCCGGCTCTGGAATTGTTAAAGGAGCAACGGGGGCAGCTGCAACACTACACAGACAGAAGAACCAGAGACATGGAGATGGAAAACGAGGCCCTGACGGACTGCCAGGCGCACGAGACCGAAGATGGAACACCCAGAAGTGGGGCTGGTGGGCGCGGACCGCAGAGGGAACATCCAGAGCCGCAGCGGACGAAAAACGGAGCGGCAACGCTCCAACAGGTCGTGGTGAGCGGGTGCGGACCGCAGGGGGAACGCTTGGTACCCCAGACCGTAGATGAAACCCCCAGGAGCGGGTTTGGTGGGCGCGGACCGCAGAGGGAACACCTAGAACAGCAGCGGACGGAAAACGGAGCAGCAACGCTCCAGCAGGTCGCAGGGAATGGGCGCGGACCACAGAGGAAGCGCCTGCAGCCGTTGGTGGAGGGGGAAGGCCATAGGCATAAATACTGGACCAGATCCACTCGAGTAGCAGTCTCAGGTCGCACCTGATGAAGGTCACGAGCTACGTGACCGAAATATCGTGCAAGTACGACGCTGATATCTGGCAGAACACCCGACAACCCAAGATGTTACAGTCATGTTGTCTGTGGCAGGACGTGTTTGCCAGTATTCAGTATTAAACGATTCACTCCGGTAGTCATGAGGCACAGACACGTGCCACAGATGGTGTAAAGATACATTTTCGTAAACATTGTGTTTGATCATATACTTTGCTGTTTCGTGTTGTGTTATGATCATGTAGTCTTCTCGTGTGGCTATATTAAAATATGCGAGTGGCATCCCAAAGAAGTGACATATTATTTCAGAACAGAACCTCGCTAAAAGTCAGTTTCAGCCTCAAGATACAGAACCTACGACCTGCGTGCTGTTTTCTGCGCTGGGGACATCAACTTGAAGACAGCAGTTTACTGAACTATAAGAGAACCTTCGTATTCCACACAGTGCAGTGGAAACAACTAGGCGCATCACAGGTACTCCATGCACAGAATAAATGTACTCAGTGACACATCATCTGCAGTAATGCAGAGGAGGTTAGATTAGATTAGATTAGTTTTTCGTTCCATAGATCCATGCTGAGGAGACCCTCGTGGATGTTGAACATTATACTAATAGTATGAATATATACAATACATCATTTGTTTCTATTAAAAAATTCGTCACTGGAGTAGAAAGAGTTCGCCACTAGTAAGTCTTTCAGGCTCCTTTTAAACTGATCTTTATTTGTAAGTAAATTTTTTATGTTTGCTGGCAAATTATTGAAGATGAGTGTTCCTGAGTAGTGGACCCATTTTTGAACTAAAGTAAGTGCTTTTCAGTCCTTGTGGAGATCATTTTTGTTCCTGGTATTGTATGTATGATCTGAGCTGTTTGTTGAGAAAAGAGATATATTATTTAGGACAAATTTCATTGAGGAGTAAATATACTGAGAGGTAGTAGTTAGTATACCCAATTCTTTGAACAGGTTTCTACAGGACGTCCATGAATTTACTCCACAAATAATACGTATTACACGCTTTTGGACTCTGAAAACTTTTGTTTGACTTGAAGAGTTACCCCAAAATATTATACCATATGACATTATGGAATGAAAGTAGGTAAAGTATGAAAGCCTTTTCATTTTTATGTCACCTATGTCTGCTAACACTCGAACTGCAAATACAGATTTGTTAAGGCGCTTCTGCAGTTATGTGGTGTGATCCTCCCAACTGAATTTATTATCAAGTTGTAATCCCAGGAATTTAAGACTGTCAACCTCTTCTATCTGCTCGTCTTCATACTTTATGCATATGCTGGGTGGAAACCTCTTACAGGTTCTGAATTGCATATAGCGAGTCTTTTCGAAGTATGGTCCTAAGATGGATCCTTGTGGGACATCACATATAATTTCTTCCCATTCTGATGATGACTGATGACTTAATTCACTAGTCCCTTGCACTGACACTCTTTGTTTCCTGTTAGTGAGGTATGACTTGAACCATTTTGCAGCACTGCCCGTGACACCATAGAATTCTAATTTATTTAAAAGGATGTTGTGGTTCACACAATCAAATGCCTTTGACAAATCACAGAAAATACCTGCTGCTTGTAACTTGTTATTTAATGAATTAAGTACATTTTCACTGTAGGTGTAAACAGCCTTCTCGATATCAGAACCCTTCAGAAATCCAAACTGTGTTCTTGATAATATGTTATTTGTGGTCAGATTGTTGAGATGCTGCCTGTACATTACTTTTTCTAAAATTTTTGAGAATGCTGGTAAAGGAGGATGATCGTTATTAACACCAAAAATCAATTCATTCATTCTTCCTTTCTTGCTCTACTGTGTTTCAATAGTGAAATACAGGTCACTCTATGCAGTATGAAAATATGGAAATTGTAGCGTCGACTTCATCTGTTTGGCACTCTATGGTGAAAGAAGGAGATAAAATTCGTTTGGCGAAGAATTTAACTGACGAAGAAAGCGGTTTCAACCTAGACAAACCTTGGTAACCGGCACTTTCTTTAATAAAATAATGAAGTTGGCATTACATTGTAGCTAATAATGACGGGTCGATATCCCAGCATCTATGGATTGCGTACTCACAGTTTCAACTTATACATACTCGTTGCTCCCGATAAACGTCTATGATGCTTGTGTTTACTATGGTTTAAATCGACGGAAAAATACCATAACGTACTGTAGATTCAGGCTCTTGGATCACTCTGAAGAGGGACAGAATTTACACGACTGAAATGGTAGCGGGTACTTACTACAGTGCCAGAAGTTAGGGTTTCTTCCACAGGCACCCATACGACCGGGAGAGGGGATAATGGGGATAGTTGCTCGTAATGAGAATTCGTCTACTCCGCGATAGAAAAAAGGACAAGTGACCACAGGGGCCGACTTCCTGTGATGTAAAATAAATGGAAAATTGTCACCAAAAGGCCATTAAGATATCGATATAGTGACGTAAAAATCATATAAAACATATGTTAAGTGAATTATAAAATTAGCTAACTGGAAAACTTTATAGAAGTTTTGAACATCTATTGTTGGATATACACGCTTGTAGTTACAAAATTTTTCAACCTTTGCTGGAACAACTGGAGCATACACTTTGATATTTACCTTTAGTTTCAGAAAGGAATTTAAAAAATCGACACACGAGAATCCAAATTCCACAAATAGTGATTACATTTGGTACAATGTCGATATAGAATATCGATATTTTTATTTCAATAGCCATACCTGGAACAAGTTAATGACTGTAAGAGGAGCGACAATGACAATAAGCGGATGAACTATTAATTTATTTTCAACATGTATGAAGATATTCTTGAGATACATTGTTAAGTTTTCCGAGATGTATGTGTATTGTTCGTTCTTGGCAACATTAAAAGAAAGTATTGTTGTGTAATAACTGAACGTTAAACACAAAAATGTAAAAAATGAAGTAAAATGTTAAAAATGAAATCATCTTTGAAAAATTAACGTAGTTATGAAAAATGCATAATGAAATTTACATTTCTACAGCCAGAATATTCGGTATTTTAGTACTTGTGAATAATGTGTAGCTCATAAGGGGGAAAAACTGTTACAAGTCAACAAACTATGGGTATTGCTAATAAGCTATAAGAAAATGAAATGACGCTGGTTTTTGACTGAGTGACGATATCATTAAGAATCGGAAACGTTGCATTTTTAGGGAACGAAAGAGTCGCCGAGCCAGTTTTCACATCATTAGATGCACACATCTTCATAATCCGCAAATGGGTATTGGTGAAACAAAGCAAATGCACAATAAAACACATTAGATAATAGCTTCCTCTTTCTAAATTCAAATAATGGTTAACAACAGCAAGGCACTAATTTAAAGTAGCATATTGTGATTTTTTTCATTTGTTGAATGAGGTATTCATTCGTAGTGTCGCCGCTGATCGATTCTCCTTGGTAGAGGTAGGAAGTCGTTATTAGAATTATGGCCAACTAATTGGATAAAACAGTGGCTGGCGCTCATTGAGTAGTGTAGTATAACAGATTTCATTTAATTAACTCGATAATCACCACTGTAAATAAACATCACGTTTGAGCATGAACGTCTCTATAAAGCGCTGTCACGAAGCTTAGGTGGTTAGTACGCCATGAACAATGAATTGCAAGTGAGCAATGGTGCATGAATGTGGTTTACTTTGCATTTTGTGCATTATGATCCCCAAAAACATAGTGAATAGAGTGAAAAATGACCGATATTCGTAAGTCTTTTGGACATCATAAACGAACGAAAACCACGAATGGAAACCGTAAATGAAAGTGACGGAAGCGGAAACCATTCCACCTGCGACGAAATATGACAAGAAATGGTTGATTCGAACTCAAATATCTCCATTACAAATGCGAGTAATTGTAACGATGAAGAAAATATAGAGCTAGCCAGTACCACTGCTGACTCCAAGTGCTTTGATTCAAAGAAAAGCAGTCTCCTGGTCGGTATTTTCGATGCCGAAAATTCACTTTGAAATTAAAAACAAATATGAGGGCGTGTCGAAAAGAAATGCCTCCAAATTTTTTATTCTCTTCTCAATATGGGTTGAAGTATTATAGGTCAAGCATATTATTTGGTCGACTTTGCCGCTTCGCTGACGCATGTTGCAACTCTCGCTGCTAGCGGTCCCGGAACTGTAGCGTGCAACATGGCAGTGTGTAACTTAAATATGTCGGTGCGTGCGAAACATTGAGTTGTAATCGAGTTTGTAATAGCAGAAGAGTTCGTCCACACATGGAGTACCCTCTCCTTAGACCATTACCACGCAAGAACTCTCACGAATGCTGCGATATCTGCAACAATCCGACACCATGGGTTCACTGTAATAGATCATTGTTCATATAGTCCCGACTTGGCCCCATCCGATTTTCATCTGTCTCCAACACTTAAAGACCACCTTCGTCTTCAATTTGATAGTGATGAAGTGGTGCAAGCAGAGGTGAGATCGTGGTTCCGTCAACAGACACAAAAATTCTACAGTGACGATATCAACAAACTGGTCTCCCCGTGGGAGAAATGTGTTCGTCGCCAGGCGGACCATATTGAGAAATAAATACGTAGACATGAAGAATAAAGAAGTAGAATATTCATAAAGTTTAATTTAAAAAGTTTCAAGAGTTTTCACATAAAAATTCGGAGGCATTACTTTTCGGTACACCTTCGTCATTTGAAGAATGACGTAGAGGCGTAAAGAGAACATTTCGATTGGACAGGCTCTCACTATATTCATGGTTTGTTTATTCTAAAGCAGTTAAAGGTGCGCGTTGTAAGTTGTGTCCATTCAGGTCCGGGTTAAAGCCCAAGCGATGCAATTGGCTGCTGAACACGACTATCTGTGAGGGGCTCCTGAGATGCCGTAAGTGCAAAATTTGTATTCTCCGGGTTAGTAGCGGAAACTGTCATGGTGAAAGTATACCATAGTAGAATTAAACTCATGACAAATTTTCTAAAATTTAACTACTTATTTGTGAGTTTTGTTAACATGTAACATAGAGTTTAGGCTGTTAAACAATGTCTTATGTTTAACACAACAAAGAAAAATGAGGTGCTTTTTTGTATATCTGTCCCATTTTTCCGGTGGGAAGTGAAAAATAATTTGTAAACTATAGAATTAAAAAATTCCATTACTAAACTGAAACGAACAAAATTTTATATTTTCATTCTTTCCACTTTGCACAATTTTTATTGAAGCTAGAACAGTAGGTCCAGATCTTTCTGATATCACGATGAGCTTTTAGAGATCGCTGAAATTATCTTTAATCGAAATTAATTGTTTCTTCTATTAGTATTTAGGATTAGAATAAGGCTCCAAAATTAATTTTGTTTTATAGGAGTGTTTATGCAGTACTTATTTTAAAGCCGGCCGGAGTGGACGAGCGGTTCTAGGCGCTACAGTCTGGAACCGCGTGACCGCTACGGTCGCAGGTTCGAATCCTGCCTCGGGCATGGATGTGTGTGATGTCCTTACGTTAGTTAGGTTTAAGTATTTCTAAGTTCTAGGGGACTGATGACCTCAGAAGTTAAGTCCCATAGCGCTCAGAGCCATTTGAACCATTCTGATCTTATTTTAAAAGAAAAAATCCGTTATCACAATTCATAGATTTAGCTTAATTTTTAAAGGTTTTACCAAGAGCCTAATGAAAGGCTGGAGGGAAACTGGGGCCAGGAGGGGGGAGGGGATAGGGGAAGCAGGTAGGCAATGTCAAATGATATGCCACTTGAATGAAAAAATTTCTCGATCTGGCACTGTGTGTGCATTTCCGGCCACGTATTTCTATTCATCATGGCGCATTCATAAACTATCCATTCACGAATGTGCAAAAATGGATATGGATTCCAGATGGCATAAAGAAGCAGCTGAAAAGTCTTGCAGTTTTGTTAATGTTGCGACAAACAAAACTACAAGTGTAGAAGAACTCGTTAATGAGAATCTTACGAAATCAGTACAAACTAATGGTGCAAAACTGAAATCAATTGCTTTTGCGTATTGTTTTGTGTATTAACATGACTTGTATTGAAGAGGAAAAACAAATTCAAATGTTGTTTCCGGTCGTGTATTGCAGTTTAAAGCATAGTCAGGTGATGAAACATTGAGGAAACGTTTTAAAGTGCACCTAAAAATGTCACAGGATTTAGCGTGAGCGTGAAAATGATTCAGTTTACACACATATCGATTTGAAAGTCGATGCAGAAGTTTGTGGCAGCGGTGCAAAAGTCCTAAATGTGGGGAATGTTATCCGTACGATATTCTGAGTGGCAGGAAAACAAACAATTGAGAGTACAGGGCTTACAAGGGCACTAAAAGAAAATAACGTAAATGGCAGGGAAACGTAAAATCAGGGAATGCGAAGACAGGTTTTACTTTAAATATACTGTTAGTTAGTTTGTGTTTATATCACTGACCAGGTAAAAAAGTGCACAGTAGAACCCAATATGAGAAAATGACGAAAATCTTCTCAAAATTTCTAAATCACATGTACGGGGAAAATGGTTTGTCTCTAGTGAAAAGAAAACCTGTGGTCACACCTGGTTTCTTCCTACCCCAATCGCCTCTGCAGAGAGGGAACTGTGATTACTTAACACTTAGAATATAGCAAATTTTATATTGTGGCGACTGCAGGAAATAGGGAAGTGCTGCGGACGTAATATTGCCTTGTACCAGTTACGATTATTTTCGGCGGTGTGGAACGCACATACACTGATGAGCCAAAACATCATTACTACTGCTCATCGCGACGTTGTGGGCACGTGACGCTACAACAGGAGTATGTGAGAGGAGCAGGGGTGATCACTCTAGCGAAGATATGGGCTGCAAATGGGGAAATCCATTGAGATAAGCGACTTTGATAAACGACATATTATTATGCAGAACTTGTGAATGAGTATCACGAAATCGACGAAGCTGGTGCAATGTTCATGTGCTACTGTCGTGAGCATCTACGGAAAGAGGTAGAAGGACATTGAAACTAGGCGTCACATTGCTGAGCGTCCACGAGTCTTCACAGAACGTGGGGTGCGGAGGATTGTCTGCTCTGTAAGGTAGGACAGATTGTGCTCTGTGGCACCTTTGCCAAAGGAGCGCAAAGCTGGTGCATGCATGAGTGATTCGGAGCACATCGTTCATTGTGCATTGCTGAACATATAGCTCCGCAGCAGAGCATCCATAAGTGCTCACATGTTAACCCAACGACATCGATTAATGGAAATGTGTCGACTTTTGGGTGAATGACATTTTTGTTACACTATATCAGTGGTCGTCTCCACAAACGCAGTCATTGAGTTGTATGGCGGCTCGAAACGTGCAGTGCGCTACGGGCACAGGCTGATGGAAGCAACATTCTCCTGCGTTTGCATGGGACCTGTGGTAGAAATTGAAGACACTCTAACAGCTCCGAACTACCTGCATCCCTACATGCTTGATGTCTTCCCCGACGGCGATGTCATCTTTCGGCAGTGTAATTCACTGTGTTTTGGAGCCAGAATCGTGCTACAGTGGTTTGAGGAGCATTATAGTGAACTTGCATTTCTGTCTCGGCGACTAAACTCGCCTGATGTAAATCCTATGGAAGCCATTTGGGTCATTATTGGGCGCGATCACCGCATACGCCAATCAGCAGCCCATTGATTATGTGAATTACATGACCTGTGCGTAGACACCTAATCCCACATACCTCCACAAACCTGCAAACAAACTGCCGAATCTCTGATATGCAGAATCGGCGATGTGTTTCGTTCCAAAGACGGACAATTGAGCTATTAAGCACGCGGTCATAATGTTTAGGCTCATCAGTGTATATATTTACGACTCCCGCTAACATCTGTGACGTCTACAGACTTCTTATTTTCCGCTGTTACCGCTAGATGCCCGTCCTCCACAAACCTGCAAACAAACTGCTGAATCTCTGATATGCAGAATCGGCGATGTGTTTCGTTCCAATGACGGACAAATGAGCTATTAAGCACGCGGTCATAATGTTTAGGCTCATCAGTGTATATATTTACGACTCCTGCTAACATCTGTGACGTCTACAGACTTCTTAGTTTCCGCTGTTACCGCCAGATGCCAGTAGCAGAATAATTAGAAAAATTCTTCGGTTTTGAAACCTTTGTTGTTGCTTGCTTCACAAGCATCAGTTGACGTTCGAGTCCTATGTTTCACGCCTTTTTTGTGCTTTCATTTTGATTTTGTGTTCGAAATGTGAAGAGGAGAAACTTTGGTAGCTAACGGTTTACGAAAACCTTAACTACTCTACAGATGATGAAAACAAAGTGTTTGACGACAATTCAGATTCCACATGCCTGAAAATAGTGGTAAGTTGAGATACTGCATTTGTTTATCACATTATTTTGACAGATTGTGTTACTATGAATGATTATCCTGTAGGTACATCAGAAAAAACATCCTAGCAGGCTTTGTCTTCCACATGTGTTATATATCGTTTATTAAGTAATAAGACACAATGTCTAGTTTCTTACAGCTTTATTCCTACGTCTACAGTTAAAGATATTACACTACAGTGATGAATAGCAGCGTATTCATTTACGATTTCAAAATCCTCCCCACCCTGGTCACTCTCATGTGGGATGACCACCTGCACTGCCGACTAATATTTCTTCCGACAGATATTTGAAGAATTAAGGTCTGCACTATTTCATCTCTTCCTGGTCTTCTTTCAGTAATGCAAGCTGTCTTCCACATGTGCTTCAACTGTGTATCTTCCTGTAAGAACACAATATAACACACTCGGCATTTGACAGGTTTTATTTTAGGACGCTGGTCTTCATGATAGTTTCTGAACTTTAGAAGCTATTCTTTCTTCTATCTTCTCATGAATTCATTTTGCTGCTTTTCTCTTTGATTAGCGTCTCTTCTAAGAACCTTCAGTATACTCGGTCCACGATTGATTGGTAATGTAACTGTATGTTCTTCAGGTAATAATTGGCCTGATGTCAGTATTTCCGAATCACCCTGTGCAGCTGGTCGCGAGCTGATGGCGGCTTCTATTTCGACCAATATAGTTCAAAGTATTTTGTCAACTACTAGGGATTTTCACAAAACCTTTTCCAGGCAGAGTTTCGTTGTTTCGATCATATGCTCCCACCAGCCTCCACACCAAGCCGTCCATGGTACAATGAACTTAAAATGAAACACATTGGTGTGTGAAGTGCTGGCTGATAGTCATGTCCTCGAAGAAATGGGTGAGGTCTTTTAGTTTCGTGTTTGCAGCGTGAGATGTTTTTGCATTTCCAGAATAAATAGTATTTGGCAGTCCTCTCCTCACAGGAAATCTTCTGAACACGATCGAAAATTTTTCTGTGCTCATATACACACAAAAAAACAAACTTCTGTTCAAATGGTTCAAATGGCTCTGACCACTATAAAACTTAACATCTGAGGTCATCAGTCCCCTAGAACTTAGAACTACTTAAACCTAACTAACCTAAGGACATCACACACATCCATGCTCGAGGCAGAATTCGAACCTGCGACCGTAGCGGTCGCGCGGTTCCGGACTAAGGCGCCTAGAACCGCTCGGCCACCGCGGCCGGAAAACTTCTGTGTTCGTGCCTTCGTAAGTATTATAAATGCAACGATTTTAGTCATATTAGTTGCAGTGAGACAAAGAGCCGTCATCCTTATTCAATAAGATCCTTGTATTCACTATCAACTATCCAAAAAAGACAATAGAACGAACTATTTGAATAAAATTTATATATTTGAATATATAGTCAATTAATTTTGATCCAATAATGAGATTACTGCTCTCTGACTGTGGCCGGGAAATGAAACAGTGTGCTATCGATTTTGTTATACTGAATTTCATCCAGGAGAGGAAGACTAGAAACACACACATAAGGAAAAAAAAAAAGAAAAAAACAGTTTTGCATCATTCCGAGAGTTCCGGAACCTGTACAGAGAATTGGAATAGAGATCAATATAAACATCATTTCCGCCCTTTTTATTGCTCATGAAAGCCACACATTGCTTGTTGTACCACATTCGGCGTGTTGTTGGACCTATATGTACCGCGCTGCATGGTGTCGTTGTTGCAAAGATGGACCTCGCCGTGGACGTCGGGAGTGAAGTTGAGCTTCATGCAGCCTATTGCGCACAGTTTGAGTCGTAAAACGACGTCCTATGGCTGCAAGAAAAACATTATTCAACAATGTGGCGTTGCTGTCAGGGTTCCTCCGAGCCATAATCCGTAGATAGCGGTCTTCGACTGCAGTAGTAGCCCTTGGGCGGCCTGAGCGAGGCATGTCATCGACAGTTCCTGTCTCTGTGTATCTCCTCCATGTCCGAACAACATCGCTTTGGTTCAGTCCGAGACGCCTGGACACATCCCTTGTTGAGAGCCCTTCCTGGCACAAAGCAACAATGCGGACACGATCGAAGCGCGGTATAGACCAGCTAGGCATGACTGAACTACAGACAACACGAGCCGTGAGCCGTGTACCTCCTTGCTGGTGGAATGACTGGAACTTATTGACTGTCGGACCCCCCCCACCCGGTCTAATAGGCGCTGAACATGCATAGTTGTTTACACTGTTGGGCGCTTTTAGTGACATCTCTGAACAATCAAAGGGACTGTATCTGTGATACAATATCCACAGTCAACGTCTATCTTCAGGAGTTGTGGGAACTGGGGTGATGCAAAACTTTCTTTGCTGTGTGTATGATACAAATTCGAGTAAGGAACTCTTATTTTAGCACATGTGAAGAATAAGACGTAACGATTCTATAACATATTTTCGAGCGTGAAGAAAGTGGACCGGCGAAATCTATGTATGTTACAGCAAACGGCTTGGTTAATTGAATACTATCAGTAGGAACAGGAGCTTTTATCTCGCATCCGCATACAGTTCTGGCACTTTTGCAAGGGAAACTTTTGTGTAACCTTTTTAACTGTTTTTCTTCTCACTAAATTCCAAAACGTATGCAGTAAAGACAGTACTTTGACAATTCCTATATAGTGTATATGTAGGTGCATCTGCCGAATGAGCAGTTTCGCCGGCCGTAGTGGCCGAGCGGTTCTAGGCGCTGCAGTCCGGAACCGCGCGACTGCTACGGTCGCAGGTTCGAATCCTGCTTCGGGCATGGATGTGTGTGATGTCCTTAGTTAGGTTTAAGTAGTTCTGAGTTCTAGGTGACTGATGACCTCAAATGTGCTCCCATAGTGCTCAGAGCTATTTGAACCATTTGAGCAGTTTCGTGAATGGAGCTATCCCAAGCGAAGTCGCCATCTATGTCGTGTAAGTCCATCGTGAAGGAACTAGTTGTAATGTACAATTTTTGATTTCGTTGGAATGTCAATAGTATTCCGACGAGTGCTGGGAAGCTTTCCTGATGGGCAATCTGTATCCGACATCGTCTTGCTAGTTGCAATTTATGGGCAGTGAATTTGTCATTAACCTATCTGAACATCGCACATTATAGATGAAACGCAGAATCCATACCATTGTGTGAAATATTTTACACTACGGACTATATTTTGACGCGTCAGTGGGACACTCCCACGTCTTAGTAGTCAAAGCTTGCTGGTATATCTTTCGCGTTTGTGGTAGAGTATCGTCAGAGATTTCTTGTTGAGGCCAAGTGTCAGGTGGTTTAGTTCTTCGTCTATATCTACATGACTTCTCCGCAGTTCACAGTTAAGTGCTTTGGAGAGGTTTCACCAAGCAAGGTTCCACTCTCGAACAGCGTGTGGGTAAAACGAATACTTCAGTCTTTCGGTGTGAGCTCTGGTTTCTCTCATTTTATTAAGATCATAATTTATCCATATGCAGATGAGCGTCAACAGAATATTCCCGCATTAGTCAGCCAGGAAAGCCCAACCACCGTTACATGGAAGACTGTTTTCCAGTGATGTACCACGCGATACCAAATCTGCGAAATGAGTTGTGGTGGGGCAATGTGATGGGGTCAGTCACTCTTGAATTTCTTATACTCGGCTACAAACAAACGTATTCCAGTGATATGGTTCGCTTCGTATCTAGTCCAATAGCACCATGGAATCACCATGCAATATTGCGTTTGCCGTGACCAAATCCAGAAGACTGGCAGAAATACCTCAGAAGTCACGAACCCAGTAAGGCAACTAATAACTCAAACCACGGAAGCGTCACCCTTTTGATAGTGGATACCTTGTTTTTACTGGCGAACAGACATAAAATGTGTTTTTAGCCTCAGTGGTTCTAATATACAGCACAGCTTCGTATGGTCTTTTTGAGGTATTACTAAATACATGAAGTTGTGAAGCTCCTAGCATTTGACTGTGCAGTCGTATCCATCTCGGTATTTTGAAGGTCTGCAGATGAGCGCGTTGTGAAGTCCAAATTTTCCATCTGGAGACCAAGTCTGGAGGCAGAATTTCTTCCCATTGTATGCCTCGACACCACGTATACTGAAAAACAATCCTTCCTACTATAGATATTGGTCAAAAGATGCCATGAGAATAGTAGAACCTCGCTGGCATGAGCGGTAGTAATTGGCGTTTTGTAGCAGGTTCATTTTGTGGTTTATTAGCAATGAGACAGTGATCGAAGAAAAGTGAGTAATTCCGGACCACAATCGAAGACATCTTTGAATGCCTTGCTTTTGTATCCCTTACAACCCTAGATATACTAGAATTCGTAGCACATTTTGGCATTAGTACTTTTAATTGTTACAAGAGACCTATCAGCTGATACAATATGTGTATCAATTCACTGTTGTCCACGCAACTGGGGGTTAAGTGGTCCATGAGAATACTTTGATCCATAAGCTTTGCTTCATTAGGATATGTGCCCCTACGTCTCTTGTAGCCAATTCACGTAAGGTTGCAGAAACGAGAAATGGGCTGCATGTGAGGCCAAATGATAAACTTGTAAACCTTTAAATGATGACATCACTAATAACTTGCGAAATTGCATCTTCTGTCTTCTCGACGAAAACCAGAAGAATCTCGTTAAATCTCTGTCCTTTCCGTGCGACAACAGTCGTAAAAATGCTTGAGTGCCATCTCCAACATTTGTTTTCTGGAACATCCTGAAGCGAATTAATGTAGATAGTATTTCAGGCAACAGATTGCGTCCTGAGTATAAAGTGTCACCAAGTGACGGTACATCGTTTTCCCGCGATTAAGCATAAAAACAATTCTCCACTCTGTAATTCATATTCTTTCTTCACTGTGTGATGAGAAAGGTAAAAGAGAGCATTTGCAGTTCCCTATGTTGTAATGATTTTGGCTAGTTCAATCTGAACGTAAAGCGACATTTGAGAGTGACACATATCATGAAACTGAGAGTTGTTAGAAAAATTTCTTTGTAACGATATGAAATGCTTCTTTGCGTTGCAAAATTTCGAAGATAGGATCATACCTTTCTTTCCTAGGAATACTACTACTCTTCATCCATCTGGAACGTATCATGGAATTCTTGCAAAATGGAGATATGTTTTGGTCAGATCGATCGGTCTTGTTGATGTTTTATTCCCGTCAGTTCTATGTCCCAGAACTGGCGCATATACGTGACTAACAACGCAGACTCTTCGTTGAGACGTGCGTGGTTCACTGCAACATGCCTGACAATAGCACCAGACCTGTCCACTCAAAATCCATCCAAATCTCGAAGGAAAGAGAACTGCAGAATCAGTACGGCGTATTGGTGTGTCGTCCTTTATTATTTTTCAGTGTTTATTTTCAGCGATGAGAAGCTCAGTATGGTACTGATTGTCGTCATCCTTGATATCAGCAATTTGTAGGATCTGGATGGTAATATCTTGCAGGACAGCTGGAAGTGATAGATATGTGTTCCAGCTTTCAGAAGCGGAGAATGTCATCGTGTTATTTCTGCAATCTCCTGTCAGCATGAAGTGAACAACTCTGCAGTCTGTGCACGTGGAATGTGGTGACGCAAATCCTGTAACAGATAATGGCTGATGGGTGAGGACTCGTAATTGCAAGCTGTTAACTAGCTCTGTGCTGATGAATCTGCATTGGCTTCCAGCGTCCAGTAAACAGTGCATACGTTTCTTCAGGTCCGTCGGACCTGTGATGTAAATGTAAGCAATTTAAAAATACGTTAAGTGAGGCAGTTGAACACCTGTCCTTCCCACTGAGACTCGCTGTTCTTCATGGCAGACAGTCACTTAGTGAGACTTCTTGAATCTAGAACATGTACCTTATTTTCCTTAATACTGTTCCCCCTTTTACACACAAAAAACGAGGACGTGAGGCTTTCAACTTATAGATCGTATGTCTGATGCTCCGTATCTTCGCACGATCTTTTGCCTGATGACGACATGAGTCACAAAACATGCGATATTTAGATTGTTTCCTTTTCGTCTTTCTGCCAGGCTTCTTTCCTCTCTACTTCCAAAATAACAGACACCATTTTGATCCGGCAGCCATTAAGAATCAAGACACAGAGGAATTATTGACATTCTGTTGCAAGTGGGTATTGATTTACATCAACGAGGAAAGATGAGAATTTGTGCTGGACTGGGATTCGAACCCACTTCTCCTGCTAACTAGGCTGATGCACTGACCACTACGCCCTCCAGACACAGTGGTCATCCAACCTGCACAGACTACTCTAGCACATTTCCCATCACAAGTCGAAGGTGTATCACAACAATCCTCATCGTCTTCAAGAACTGCAGCAAAACATTTCGGATGAGAGTGCAGCAATTCCAGCAGTCCAGCTTTGGCCTGCCTTCAGCAGAGTACTGACCAAGCCCAAAAGTGCCAAGAGATGAATTTGTGGCCACTTTCAACATCTGCTATAGAAATGTCAGTACTGTATTTCCCTTCCTCTGCTGTGTTTCTTTGTTCCCTGGAACTCTGTTCTCCGGGCCACTTTTATTCGCCCCACTCTGAATTAGTGATGTCTGTTCTTTCGGACATGTCCAAAAGAACAGACACCATTTTGATCCAGCAGCCATTATGAATCAAGATACAAAGGAATTAATGGCATCTAGCAGGTGTTGACAGATGTGAAAATTACCGAACTATCGGTTTAATAAGCCACAGCTGCAAAAAAATTATGCGAATTCTTTACAGACAAATGGAAAAACTGGTAGAAGGTGATCTCGGGGAAGATCAGTTTGGATTCCGTAGGAATGTTGGAACACATGAGGCAATACTGACCTTACGGCTTATCTTAGAAGAAAGATTAAGGAAAGGCAAACCTACGTTTCTAGCATTTGTAGACTTAGAGAAAGCTTTTGACAATGTTGACTGGAATGCTCTCTTTCAAATTCTAAAGGTGGCAGGGGTAAAATACAGGGAGCGAAAGGCTATTTACAATTTGTACAGAAACCAGGTGGCAGTTATAAGAGTCGAGGGGCATGAAGGGGAAACACTGGTTGGGAAGGGAGTAAGACAGGGCTGTAGCCTCTCCCCGATGTTATTCAATCTGTATATTGAGCAAGCAGTAAAGGAAACAAAAGAAAAATTCGGAGTAGGTATTAAAATCATTGGAGAAGAAATAAAAAACTTTGAGGTTCGCTGATGACTTTGTAATTCTGTCAGAGACAAAAAAAAAAAAAAAAATGGTTCAAATGGCTCTGAGCACTATGGGACTCAACTGCTGAGGTCATTAGTCCCCTAGAACTTAGAACTAGTTAAACCTAACTAACCTAAGGACATCACAAACATCCATGCCCGAGGCAGGATTCGAACCTGCGACCGTAGCGGTCTTGCGGTTCCAGACTGCAGCGCCTTTAACTGCACGGCCACTTCGGCCGGCTGTCAGAGACAGCAAAGGACTTGGAAGAGCAGTTGAACGGAATGGACAGTGTCTTGAAAGGAGGATATAAGACGAACATCAACAAAAATAAAACGAGGATAATGGAATGTAGTCGAATTAAGATGTGGGAATTAGATTAGGAAATGAGACACTTAAAGTAGTAAAGGAGTTTTGCTATTTGGGGAGCAAAATAACTGATGATGTTCGAAGTAGAGAGGATATAAAATGTAGACTGGCAATGGCAAGGAAAGCGTTTCTGAAGAAGAGAAATTTGTTGAAATCGAGTATCGATTTAAGTGTCAGGAAGCCGTTTCTGAAAGTATTTGTATGGAGCGTAGCCATGTATGGAAGTGAAATATGGACGATAAATAGTTTGGACAAGAAGAGAATAGAAGCTTTCGAAATGTGGTGCTACAGAAGAATGCTGACGATTAGATGGGTAGATCACATAACTAATGAGGAGGTATTGAATAGAATTGGCGAGAAGAGGAGTTTGTGGCACAACTTGACAAGAAGAAGGGACCGGTTGGTAGGACATGTTCTGAGGCATCAGGGGATCACAAATTTAGCATTGGAGGGCAGCGTGGAGGGTAAAAATCGTAGAGGGAGACCAAGACATGGATACACTAAGCAGATTCAGAAGGATGTAGGTTGCAGTAGGTACTGGGAGATGAAGTAGCTTTCACATGATAGAGTAGCATGGAGAGCTGCATCAAACCAGTCTCAGGACTGAAGACCACAACACTGGCTGTTAGGGGGCGTTGATTCTCTTCTTTTGTTGCACTCTCATGCAGTGTGGCTGCTGTGGACTAGTCTGAAATATTACTACCTCTTATTTTGTGAGTGGCTATGGCTCCCCTCACTTCATCATTTAAAAATTTCATTACTTTCATTACGTCGTTTTCAGTGACCTTCTCTCTTCTAGAGTAAATAATTCAGCGTTGAACTACGTCTTCAGGAAAAACATACAGAATTATACGTGCCAGCATACACGGCCACAATAGTCCACTTCTTCCTCTATGGCATATAAGACTTGTATGCGTTTGACAGATTCAATATATGAAGCATTCAGAATGACTATTGAGGCATGTGGCATCGTTCTCAAAGCTTCAGGACATCGAGATGAGTCTGAATTATATGGTTATTATCTCTATAGCGAGAAACCAAGATTCTTTTTAAGCCCTTATACGAATCAGCCTTCAACCAGGTTCTTTGGGCTCGCATGCGGGAGGATGACGGTTCAGTTCCGCGTCCGGTTATCCTGATATAGCTTTTCCGTGATTTCCCTAAATCGCCTCAGGCAAATGCCTGGATAATTCCTTTTAAAGGGCACGGCCGACTTCCTTCTCCATCTTTCCCTAATCCGATGAGATCGATGACCTCATTGTCTGGTCTCCTCCCCCAAAACAGCCCAATCCAACCCAGCTTCTTTGGCTCATCCAGTTCTTCCAAGTACTCTCGGAGGAAGAGGTGCTTGTCTATAGCACAGACTGAAGGATTTCTGTCTGTAGAGGACTGAAACTGCTCCGAGAGTCGAGACCACTTCTCTGTTTCTCTTGAGAATACCTCTAATCTGATGGCTCGAAGTTTGAAGGTATCTGTCACAAGTGCAGGAGCTGCTGTCAAAATTGAAGCTGTTGTACACGTCAGATTTTCAACCGATGAGGACAAATTATCTGCAGTCCTTCTTGTTGCCTTCAAAATTACCTGATTGGCGATATAAACATACTCTTCGCACTTCGTGACGTCAGCGTCACAGTCCGTGCTGGAAAGCAGGTCCTGAACTGCATCATCAAGCTCTCTCAAACGATCTAATGTCTCTTACATCCTAGTTCGCAAGTAAGTAACTTATTAACTGTATCTTTGCTTGTGCCTCACTTTCCGAACTGAATTGTGGTACTAGTGTTTCAGTTCTTCGTTTCCCTTTCAAATTGCGCAGGCGTAATTTTGTATCCGTCTCAGCCATGGTATCTTGGACTGCCGTTGCACATGAACATTCGAAGAATGTGGTATAAATTACCGTCAATAGATGGCGCTCTCACAGATAATTGCTACTTGGGAACAAACACTGTAGTAATATAAACAAACAACAGAAGGCGCTGCTTGCTGTTCAACATTTTATAACCTTAAAGCGTCAATACTTCCACTATCGATATACCACTATAACAACAACAGCACAGTCTAATACATACAGTCGCGACACTCTCGCTGATTTTTGTTATACACAGCGACAACAGCACCCCAAGCAGTGGAGAAGCCACGCTGCTGAATATGGTATTCCGTAAATGTAAACAGTATCGTTTACATTCATTTTTAAGATGGTTTTTACGAAAGGCAGCGTATGTAGCGCAATCAGTTGCAGTAATAATAGGAAGAAAACACCACATTTGTCGTTCTTCAGGTTTCCTAATGACCCTGAGAGGTATGAAACATCACATTACAGCGCTCTTTATTTACGATTTTTTCTAAAATGTGTTGAATTACTGAATTTTTTTCTTTTTTAGGATCAAGAAATGGTTAATAAATAGTAGAAGACAGGACCTGCTGCAAAAAGATGTCCTTTATTTGCACAGTAACGTGAAGTTTTGTGCGTTACATTTCGAGTCAAACCCGTTCATGAGCGCGGAAAAGAAGACATTGGTATGGAATGCAGTTCCTACGTTATTTGACGTGCCGAATAAGCCACTACTAGTGACGATGAAGAGAAAATTGCCATACAAACGTGAAAGTGTTACTGCAAAAACAATAAAACTGTCTCCTGACACAGAAGAAACAGCTACCACAAGTGTTACTACACGAGAGACACATATAAAATCACTAACAACGGAATCTGCAACACAGACATCTTTTGAAGACGAAATGCTTAGATTACGTGAAATTATTCGCGTATTGGAAAATCGTGTGAAATGTAAAAAAGTGCAATTCATTAGACTTCGTACAAAATTACTACGTGACAAGGAAAGTGCTCATCGTAAGAATAAACTGCAACCACAACGTCACAAGACACAAGTACAAAATGACAAGCTCATTTTAAAAAGTATTGGTTCCAAGTACTTGAAAAAAGATGCTCTCGGTTTATTGATAAGCCAAATCAGTATACCATTGAATGGAAAACGTGGTACGAGATGGAAAGATGAAACTAAATTATTTGCACTTAATTTGTTGTATTATAGTACTCAGGCATACGGTTTTTTCTCACACTGTTTTAGCCTTCCATCAGTATGTACCTTACAAAGTTATGTGGAAGATATACAATTAAATTAATAACATATTTCATCTTTTAAAGCAGAAAGTGCATCAGTTACCAGAAACTGATTTAATTGTTAATTTGTCTATGGATGAGATGTCACTAATGGAAAATTTGGTATGTGACAGATCTAGGGATAGTGTTATTGGATTTAAAGACATGGGTTTCATACGCACATCTGTGGTTGCCAATACTGCATTAGTTATAATGATTAACGGCATCTTCTCAAATTTTAAACAGCCATTAGTATATTATTTCTCCAAAGGACCAGTAAGTGCCACCCATCTGACGCGCATGTTTTTTGAAGTTGTCAAAAAACTCACAGAGATTGGTTTGGTTGTAAAAACATGTGTGATTGACCAGGGCTCGAATTTTGTGGAGTGGATGTACAGACTGGGTATCACATCAGTTAATCCATGCTTAGTACACGAATGGAGAAGATCTACTTTTCTTATGTAGGGCAGTACTTGTAGATGGCAGTCAAGACTTAGACGCAAATGACTAAGTTTATTGTCATTTTAAAAGTTATGAAGGCAACTTTGGAAGCCTATTTATTTGTACGGAAAATGTCAAACAACTTTTAACTAATCGTGAGACTAAGATGACTTCTACTTTCGATGAATATGCTCACATAAGTATTGTGGTGCTTTCTTTGTGAACATATTGATGGACATCCCCAATTTTCCACCTGGGTGCTGTGCTGAAACCAAGCTGCTGTTTGTGAAAGTGAGGCTCTTTTACATTATTAAATTGAGGAATCAAGACTTAGTTTGTAGGAGCAAGAGAAGAAATAAAAAAGTGATGAAGCTGGCTCATTTGGGTTGTTAAAGTGTTACAACTGACTCATTTAATTTTATTTTCGTTAAATGTATCAGTGTGATACAATAAAGTTTTAAAACAGTCATACTTTTTATTGAGATAACCTGATACCACGAAGAATAAGATAGAAATTGTATTTTTGGAAGCAGGCTTCCTGCAAAGCAAAATGTAATGAAAAGTGATGTGTTGGTCCATTTTTACACAAGGAAGATCATCTATATAATTCATATGTGGAATATAAAGTGTGTATTCTCTTGCTGTCAGTGGAATAAGTGCGATTGTATGCTACTTCTTAATTATTTCTTCAAGAATATGTTGCAGATTATGTCACTTCATTCAATAGTTCGTGCTCTGTTTACTTATATTTCACGATCATTTATGTCTCTCGCTGTTCTCCTAACACTTGTGACACAAAAATATACTAACTATTTTGTAAATTACGTACAAAACGAATTAAAAACAAACATTAGTTTTATGTCGCATCTGCCATCAGAGGAAGACGAGCTTTCTGGCCGCTAGGGGCACTAGTGTCACCTGAACGGTTAAATGGTAACAACTTTCACAGCAGTAAGTGTCGCGACTGTATATATTAGACTGTGACAACAGTGCGTGCTCTACCAGGTCCGGACCTGGGGGGTGGGCGGCAAACCAGACTATCTGCCCCGGGCAATTTCAGGGGGGAGCCAAATTCATATTCTTGAAGAAAAGAACCTGTTTTACAAAGTGCCTAGCGTCCAGCGCACGTTAGCCTATCGATTGCTCATATGATTTTTAAACGCATCCCTATTGGTTTTGGAACATTTTTGATTGTAAGTTGATTTCTGAACGAATCAGAAGTTGATTTTTGAATGCGCGCATAGTGTACGTGATGTCTCTGCCAGGAGAATCTCAGTCGCATCTAGAAATAAAAACTTTCTCTCAGACAAAAGAGAACGGGGCTATACGAGCTGAGCCGAATAAAGCCGATCGGGTGAATGCCAGTCGCTGTTTGTTTACGTGGTTGGGTGTGCGAATGATAGGTGTGATTGTAATTATCAGCGAACTCCACAGATTCAGACTATCAGAGTGGAAATAAACGACTAATAGCAGGTAAAAAAGATGTCGGTATATCCAAGAAAATGAAATTTTGACAGAAAATTTTTGCCAGATCGCTACACTACTAAAGGCCAGTTGTACAGTTTTCGGCTAGCAGCCGTCTAATTCCATGCTCGGAACAGCGCGGAAAACGTGTTGTACGAACATATAATAACACCTAACGGAGAATAAACGCGGGATAACTAAACCGGTGGTTCTGGCAGGGTTAGTGAAGTTACGTCTTGACAGTGGCATGAATAATTACAGAATTAGTGACGACAAGGTTCTTTGGTAAAACGAGGAAGGAGAAGAAACGAAGACATCATACAAATTATATGGAAGACTATTATGATTCCAAATTTAGATAAAAATTTCATATTACTACTACTTTTCAATCTCATACTTGAGAAACTGGAGAACATGAATGAAATGTTAAACTCTTGCCTAACATAAAACTTTTTGGTTGTAGTAGGCCTAATAGGCATTTGATATTAGTGCTTTGTGAATTATATTCTGTCGTGTTACTTATGTAAACGAGGTAGATAAAAATGACCATTTGTGTCAAAACAGTCTCGCTAACTTGGCATGTGTTACAATTGCTGCTATTTTAGAAAGGTCTGTTTCGTTTTATCTAGCAGACAGTCACAATTTAGACGTAATCAATTCGAGAAACCACACCAGTCTTGGGTACTCTTAGTATTAACAGCTTTTTCAGTATTAGACAACGACATTTTGATATTTCACGTAGCAAAACGATTGAAGATCTTTGATGAGGTAATAGATTCTTTCGCAGAAAGGAAAGCGTGCCGTGTAAAGCTGTAGCAAGATTAGAGAAAAAAAAAGCTGGGATCTAAAGATTGAAGAAATGTGTACTGTCTTGCTTGTCTCTTGTATTGCTTTTATGTTTCCTATATATATATATTAGAAAGTTACACAAAGGAGAAAGTATTACATAATAGGCAATAAAGAGTGCAAATTTTCTGGAGAGTTCTTATTCTTCCGGTCACAAATAATCCGACGCATTATTAATTGCGAGTTTTTTATTTTTAAGGCGTAAGATGTCAAACAAGCTGACTGGGAGCAGGAGAGGCACCACAGAACATTTTAATTTCCATTGTCCTGAATATAGGCTTGGTGGTCTCCATTGCAAAATATATACGTTTGAATTCCAGAGAGCGACATACAGCGACGTGCAACAGAAAAATGCTGTATGAAGAGGTTTGGTACTACACTTCGGCACACTTAAGGCCAAATAACGTGTCTTACATTTCCTCGAACTTATGTTTTATATATGAAACTCTTCAGAAAGACGTGCGCTACAACATGAACATATTTTTGAAAAATCGACTTCTTTTTAACACTTTTGACGTCTCAAACACTCGAGGTTGAGGGGGGGGGGGGTGGAGGAGAGGGCCACTTTCAAGTTTTTGCCCTGGTTCGGGAATATTTTAGATTTGTGGCTGTGCACTGTTTGTGTATGAACGTCACAGTACGTACAGAGTTTATTTAGTGTGCATTTGCCAGAACAGAAAAGCGTACTGCTTAATTGTTGCAGCGGGGTTATGTGACTGCAGACTGCATTGCTATATGCTGTCTCCGCTCTTACCTCGATTCAAGGATGTGAAACAAGTAGACACTGTGTCTCTTCCTGCTGCTGTACTTCCACTGCACCATGTTGGAGCTTCCTGAGTTACAGCACCATTTTATACTTCTTGTATTAATTAACAAGACACCACATCTAGTTTCTTTATTCTTACGTGTACAGTCAAAGATACTACATTACAGGGATGAATATCCAACACAGTATATATTTACAATTCTCAACAATATGTAGGCCCTTTCAAGACCTAGTGACTTTGATGGCGACTGAACCAATGCGAACGAAATTTGAGTCTTGCACTTGCTTGTATCGATGGGTTGGGAGTGCGGCCAGAGACCTTATTACTTTGTCGCAGGGTGATGTATTTCGCGGTTTCCCGATAGGAGGCGGCAAAGAAAATTTAGCAGCGGGTGCACCCGCATGAGGTCTGTCTTTCTCGGTACGCTGGCTGGTGTTGAAGGGTCTTCAGGGCAGAAGCGGTGTGCTACACGCTGGACGGATCGCACCCAGTGTATATACCCAATGAGGAGGAATTGACTGTGGGGTACGCTGATGCAATGTCACGTTTAGCCGTAATCATCCCCCTGTGTGGAGCATCGCAGTCGACCGAGGGTTACCGCCGACTAGACCTTAAACTCTTGGCTGCAAGTTCCTGGTGCATATTTCAGTGATGATTGACTGGAATTTTATCTGCGCAACTGGATTATGTTGAATATGGTGAGTCTTAATTTATTAAACTTGAACCAATGGTTTTGATTCGTTGAAGACCCGTTCCATTGTAATGCCCCAGGTCGCACTTTGGCGGACTAAAACAAGAGTAACCATGTTAGAAGCCGTTAACGCATTTTATGTAGTGTTTTTCATATGCTGAGGGTAACTTTTATTTGGTTACTTCTCCCGAAGCTCATTAGTTTTAAGGCCACGTGCCATGTGCTGCCTTTGGTATCACATGAACCTCTCTTTGCGCATTAGCCTGAAATTATTTTCGGCATGTATTTCATTTTCATGGCCTGTTTATTGGATGTATTCTTTTTCATTTACAGTTATGTTGTTCTGCAAAGAAGCGATAGAAGAAACAGTTAAAGTAATTACCTTCTTCCTTAAATGAACTGTTAAATTTCGTCTCTGGATGTTTGTGTTTAGGTAAAACTTCATGTTATTATATAAATGCGTTCTAATCGTACAAAAAACTTCTTTTCAGTTCCCCTCCCCAGGAAGCATAACTGTCTTTTGGTAAAGGAGGTAGAACACAGTCCATTCATATTTCTGCAAACACCATTACAAACCAAACCAAAGGATGGTTATTTCAGAATCTTCATAGGAACTCCTTAGGATGCTCCGCAGTACCCTTACAAACATCACAGTGAACGTTTAAAAGGTAATGATGACCCTAAAATAATAACATCTGCTTACGAAATAATGTAATCACAGATTAGACGAAACTCGCTGTGAATGGCGAGTCATGTGCTGTGACAGATTTCAAAACATAAGCTGGATAAAACAGCCAAGCAAATTAATGTTTACGAGATGCATGTTAGACAGATGTATAATATTTCTATGCATGATTGATTTATTACAAAAGAAACAATGATTATTAAAACACTCAAGATTTAAGCTGCGACTTCTGAAAACAGCATCACATTATTTGGATGAATTATTGTTGCTGAATGTACTTACTGTGACATACATTTACTGATTGGAATCATTTCTCACAACAGCTGCGTAAAAAATGGAATTTTTCTTTTTGTGTATACTTGGATTTGCTAGTGATGAGCATTGGGGTTCATGCTGGGTCTTCAGAGCACTCGCCCACGCAGTCAACAAGTAAATTTATAGTATATTAGCGGTGACCAATTATATATTCGTGAATAAAAGAATATTTATGTTATAATGTTTGATTAAAATTAGAATAATATGTAAACTGGCGCCTACGGCAATATAAGTTAGGACAGTGATGGACACCTAGACAACAACAATGCCAATTCTGATTGGTCTGTCTCTTATGTAGTTGAATTTGATCTAAAGAGTGAAGCATATCGAGTTTGCAATTTATCTCATATGTGATCCAAAATGAAAAACCTAAAAATAACTATGCAGAGTATTTCAGGGGAAATAGTAAATATTTTGGGAGAAGATAGTAGAGACTAATTCGAATAAAACATTCCTTATAACATGTGTCCATTTGTTATTTGATATAAAGATGCAACTGTTAAAATATAATACAGGCAAATACATACGGAAGATATAAGCCAAGGCAAATGATTAAGTCAAGCTCCACCTCCAGTTTCAATGCACTTTCGAATTCGCCTGACTATACTGTGTGTGACTCTTCTGAGGTCGTCTTGCCATTCTTTTATGAGGGCAGCACTATTCACCACTCGGACAATCAGTTCGTCTGTATGATTTTCTTTTCTTTATAGACTACATCTTTCAACCACCCACACTGTCAAAAATCTGATAAGATGAGGTCCGAAGACCTTTGTGTCCCAGAAACGTGATCCTTTCTGCTGATCCAGCTTCCGGGGAATGTTAAAATTATATGATGTGTCATCTGACGACTAGAATATACAAGTGTATCGTCATGCTGGAAGGATATACCCATCCTTGTAGGCAAAGGAACCTCTCCTAAAAATTTTGGTAGTTCGTTTTCAACGAAATGTAGATAGTGGGGCCCTAATCAGCTAATTGTCTGCCATACCACACCACAGATTTACGCACAAGCTCTCTTGAAAATGTGTTTTCACAAAGGCATGTTGGTTTTCTTCGGATCACTAGTATGAGTTACGAGAGTTATTGATACCACCATGTGTAAACAGTCGTCAGTGAACTGTATTAATGCAATTATTCGACGTTTTTCAATTATCCAAAGACAAAATTCCATCATCTACCTTCACGTCTTTTTTCGAAGGTAAGAAATCCGCTGTAAATGATTAGGATAGAGGCATACGTAATGTCCGCCATATTCTTGTACATGGAACTCTGATATGTTTAAATATTGTTCGTGTACTTGTTAAACTACCACGTTCTGTCAATTAGACAATTTATTCTCCAGCCACACACCATTCATTTGCACATTCAGGGGAGATATGACTGCAGCACCCTTCATCAGTCCCACGCAGCTCACTGAAAACACGAGTAAATTCCCTTGAATCTGGTACTCTGCGGTTAAGAAAACGTTTACCTTATTCCCTACAAGCAGCAGCAACGTTTACATTACAAAACCCATACTCAGCAGTTGTAAATACATGCAGCATGCTTAAACGATACGGCAGAAGTGGCCACCAAATTATAATCGCAATTAGAGATTAAAAAATGAATGACATCAACTCAAGCACAGCTTTACAACTTGAACTTCTATATCGAAATGCAACTGAAAAATAAACCCATAGCTATAAGAGTGCAAGATGTGAAACAAAAACTTGTCTCTGTAACCAGCTGTATTTTTACAGCCAATAAAAACTGGGCACTTGTTATACGGAATGTTTTATTCGAATCTGTCTATACCACCACATCCTAAATTATTTCCTGTTCCTCTTGAAACACTCTGTACTTTTTAAGAATACTGCTACAGGTAAATACTGGTCCTTTCTTAGTATTTTAGTCACTGAAGATTAAGCATTTAGGAATTTGATAATATCCGGTGTAACTCTGAGCTCTAATGGACAGTTGTTGAAGCATGAGATGTTAAATTGCTACACTCACCAAATGGCGTAAGTTTCGTGACAAACAAAAATAATGAGTGTAGCCGAATTATCAGTGATAGCTTTCTATTTAGAAGTGATAGTAATAAGGTGAGCCGTGGAACCTAGAAGTAGCTGGTTCAATGAGTAAAAGGAGTTGCAAGAACGTAAAACGAACCATTATATGCCAAAATTAATAGCCCATTGTCATAATTTTATTTCAAAACACAAGGAAGACAATATGGAGCAACTGAGATGTAATAAGTGGTATGAAAAGAGATTAGCTGGTGTAAGAACAAACAGATAACCTATGTTTTTTGCTTAAAATATAAATATGATAATGAAATATTAGATGAATCGTGGTAGAGTTATCAAAGTGGGAAAGAGTAAAAGAATGCAGAAGTAAAATAAATTGTAGTATACTAGAGAAAGAGATAGGGGAAAAAGCTGAAGGGGTAGAAGAAAAATGAAGAACAGTTTAAAAGTGTGAGAGTGGTTTGATAAGAAACTTACAAAATAATTTGTGGTTTAGGGTGATAGGTTATAAGTTTGACTTGATTTATGTAAGATTGATGAAAATGAAGATAAAACCAATGGTGTTCACGTAGGTGACAACAATTACAACCTTATATTAATGTAACTGATATGTTTACTACGCTAGTGAAGTACATAACTGTATCAATGTGCCATAACATAAGACCTAGAGAGGCTAGTAAAATAACTGATAGGGAAAAATATCAAAATGAATTAAAAAATTCACATGATTACTGCTATACCGTTTACGAGAACCCAAACAGAAACATATATATCAAGAATACCGTATGACAACCTCTGACAGAAAATTAAGTCACAAGAAAGGGAATGCCTGCAGGTTGAGATTATACTCTGAAGTGTGTTGTTACAAGCAAAATTGTCGGTAACGGGCATAGGCAAATGTAAGAATAGGACTTAACATCTCATTGATGAGGAGGTCAGTGGAGTGTATGCTCATAGATTAAGGTGTTTCTCTGGTGTGTAAATAGATAAAGAATCTCCTCAAGCTCGGTACGCTTTAGTTTCCATCGCACCAAGAAAAAAAAAATCGTGCAAGTAACGTATGGACAAGCCTTACCTTTACTTGATCAGATGGGGCTTGAAATGTGTGAATGGTAAAAACTTGTTAAAATCTGTTCAAGCTCACTAAAACAAATGCATTTTCCAAGCGACAACTGGCGCTTTCCAGGGTTGTCACGTCATGAATGAAGAAGCGATCTAGTGAGAGTGGTTGTTTGTACACAATGTAGAGCACTGCAGGTTCATTGGAGGGTGACCCACGGCTGCATGAACTTGCCCAGTTCTCAGAAATGGATGATTTATGAAAGAAACGGAAATAGAAGCTTTGGTTTACTGATACAAGAAGATTTTACATTTCTCTCTTTTACATTTTCTAAGCTTTTGCTATCAAGCATTCACCATTCAAGCGTGACTTTGTTAAACCATTTCCATGCCAGAAGGTTTTTATTATCGTTTATCAAGCAGAATATACCAGTTTGGTTTACAATAAATGTGAGAATCGATGTGCTAAATTTTTCGAAATTACTTTGGAATCGATTGGACTTAGCACATAAACTACTATGTATAGTAATACAAATTTTAAACGGTTATTTATTTTGATCTCTATTTCTTTTATTTTCCTAATTCCTTTCAAGGTTTTTTAAATATTTAATTACAAATACGTGCGTCGTTCATAACGTGTAAAAGAATCAAATGGCACTACATAGTAGCAGTTTCCAGGACTAAAATGACTAATACGAAATTTTACTAACAACAATGAGAATGACTTTTTAGACGATGGCTGTTGTTGCACTGTTAAATGAATAAATAAAATTAAAATAATTATTTGATGGTTAGCATCATCTGAAAGTCAGGATGATATGCATTGCTGAAGAACTTTGCAATTATGATTATACTCTGAAGAAATCATTTTCCTGTACCAATGCTGAGGAAAGCTATAAAGTTAAATTATTTGTCACATGCTGCAAATGAAAGTAGTATACGACTGGTCTCAGATATTAAAACAGCTCGCTCCGAACTGGAGGAAACGATTATATGAGTAGAATCTAATCGTAATTAATGTTAACAAATTATTCCACTTTAGAAAGTTCTTTAGCTCCCAGTAATCGACATTTTTAAATCGCACGGAGAGTTATCGGAAAATGTGTCACGGAAGTAAAGTAGCCTTTGAATTGAGTATTATCTTTTTCTATAGAGGCGACTGTAAAATCTTGTTATGGTTACTATATTTCCTTAACTTAACAAGCATATACCTTTTTTGATAATCCTTTCCTCTTCCGTGTAATCAAAAGCATGTCATCAAATAAGACGACGTACATCTCCTGTGGCTTTCCTGTATCCCAAACTTGCAATGGACCTTCGATAATGATTTGCCTTCTAGGGCTAACAATAATTCTGTCACATGGTTGCTTCATAAGTGCGGGTTTCTGAAATTCTGAAACATAGACTTTAGAGTCCAGCTCAAAAACTGATGGCCACACTATGTTTCTCTGTATTTCCAAAAGTCTTACAAAATTTTTCAACCATTTCATCTTGTCGTCTAGCTCCCCTGCAACAGAGAAAAAGTGATTAACATTTGTGACGACATTTTAACTCACACGTCTTCAAATCTTAAACTAGGAGAAGGGAGTACTCTTATGTATAATATTAGTTGGTAAACGTATGGTTTCTCCGAGCCAGTCCTTAGATATGCAGTCCTAATTATCTCTACAAATACTGCAAACTATCTGCTCCGTTAGGCACTCTACTCTGATTCTGCCACGATATATTTTCTGCAAAGTGTGTCACATGACATATTATGCTATGAAACACAGAGAGAGTCCAGATGAAATCAACACAACCTGCCTGTTGTGTGTGTGCCCACTGCTACTGGACGGAGTTTTGGAAAACAGACTCTATACATAGACATCGAAGATCAGGTGCCGTCCAAGTTCTGGCTTATGTCATATATGAATACATAAAATTACTTTTTGATGAGATTCAAGTCGTTACGAGTGCAGAATTCGTTACTACAACTGTAGCCGTCTGTGGTGATATTAGAATAATAATATGGATGGCTGTGATTTGGAAAAAGATTTTGTGAGGTATGCAGTGGCACACTATCACTTTATGAGCGTGAATGTATAGTAGTCTACACCAGTAAATACGAGTATCAATCGAAAAAATATTACTGAAACGATGTAGAGAAAAACGAGCAAATACGAGGGAATTACAAGAAGTAAGTTACACATTATTATTGCAGACCAAGTAAATTTTATTGAATCATGCACTACACTTCAAAGTTCGGAACGTTCTACTTATTGCTCAATTCCTCGATGGCAAAATCTGCTCCTTGGCCTCGGTACCATTCGAGAACCAGTGTTTGAACGACTTAATCAGAAAATCTGCAGTTACTACGAACCAGTTCCTCGACTGCCTCGTCACTTAGTCTGTGGTCAATGTTGATGACCTTATTTCCCTATCATCTTCACCCACGTCTGTGCTATCTTGCTCAAATTTTTGATTCCATCTTCACAACGGGTTGATGCGACATTACATGTGGTCTGTATACCGCCAGAAATTCATGGCGAATCTGCTTGCAAATTATACGTTTTTTCCACGAGAATCATTATGTCCCACATACTTCAACTTTGTAGTACGTCTCCAGTTGCCGTGCCATTCAACTCCCACACCGCGACCCTCCTGTTATCCGCACCGCAGCAAAAATGCGTCTCCAGGAAAGCCAGAACATATATTCTCTTCTGACAACGTCCCATTCATGTTGCGCAATCATTTAAGACTGCGAGGGCATGTGTAACTTACTTTTTGAAGTTCCCTCGCATCAAGTAAAGAGGCATTTATTGTAGTGCTAGCCAAGCACGTGTCACTACGTTTCTACGTCATTTCCTCCATGGCTAAAACGTTTGTTGCCTCTTGGGGCCAGTTCGTGTATCGTCGAGGACGAAATTGGGCCTGAGACGATAATGTTTTGATGACAAAATATCGTACTTGTTCCATCGTCTTGGAAATACCATGAAATGTCCCCTATGTCCAGTTGTCGCTTCCATCTTATTCAGAAATTATCCAGTCGCTTTAGAAGACTTTAAATGACCACTGCCACAACATTTGGTATTGATCTATGCACAAGCTGGCTGGAGTGGCCGTGCGGTTCTAGGCGCTACAGTCTGGAACCGCGAGACCGCTACGGTCGCAGGTTCGAATCCTGCCTCGGGCATGGATGTGTGTGTTGTCCTTAGGTTGTTTAGGTTTAAGTCGTTCTAAGTTCTAGGGGACTGATGACCTCAGAAGTTGAGTCCCATAGTGCTGAGAGCCATTTTTGATCTATGCACACACCTACCAACTATTTACACACATCGAAAAAAGTTTTGCATCACTCCGGTTCCCAGAACTCCTCAAGATAGACACTGACTGTGGATATTGTATCACAGACACAGTCCCTTTGTGTGTTCAGAGATGTCACCAAACCTGCCCAAAGATATAAACAAGCATGCATGAGCAGCGCCTATTAGACGGAGAGGGTCCGACAGCCGATCAGTTCCAGTCATTCCTCCAGGAAGCAGGTACATGGCTCTTGCTGTCTGTAGTTCAACCATGCCTAGACTGTCAATACTGGGGGTCGATTTGCTTGTTGAGAGCCCTTCCTGGCACAAAATAACAATGCGGATGCGATCAACCTGGTCTTTTCAGTGAAATGAGTGATCCTCATGGATTTTACCCCCAACTCTCTGCTTCCTGTAAAGTGTTTGACCCAGTGCCCCTCTCAGCACTGTTAACAAAGGTACAAGCATACAGAATAGGTTCCCAGACATGTGAGTGGCTCAAAGACTTCTTAAGAAATAGGACCCAGACACAAAGGAATTAAAGACAATAGCTGTCAGTGAGCATTGATTTGTATCAGTGGGGCAAATTGAAAATTTTTGCTGGGCCAGGATTTGAACATGGCTATCCTGCTTACTAGGTAGATGCTCTGACCACTGTGCCATCCATACACAGTCACAAGTGCACAGACATACCCTAGCATGCCTCCCATTAGACCCAAATTCTCAACGTATGCCATGCACTACTGATTTGGTGTTCGTGCTCATTAGCATAGTTACTTATGGCATCTCATTGATTCCCATAAGAGTTCACGCTTAGTGTGCAGCTGCACTGAAGGTATAAATGGCTGTCATCACCTTAACCACAGATGTGGTGTCTGTTCTTTCAGACATTTCCAGAAGAACAAACACCATTTTGATCCTGCAGCAACTATGAATCAAGACACAAAGGAATTAAAGACATTAGCTGCCAGTGGGCAATGATCTGTATCAATGGGGCAAGCTCAAAATTTGTGCTGAACCAGGATTCGAACCCAGGTGTCCTGCTTACGAGACAGATGCACTGCCCACTATGCCATCTGGACACAGCGCTCACCACAACTGCACGGACTTACCCTATCACAGTCAGACCAAGGTTCTCAACTTGTACCATACACTATTAATACGATGCACCTACTCATTAGCCTCATTACTCATGGCATCTTGATGATTCCTATAAGAGTTCAAGCTTGGTGTGCATATGCACTGAAGGGATCATAGGCCATCATCGCCTTACTTGTATATGTGACATCTACTCTACAGACATATCCGAAAAAACAGATTCCATATATGTAATTGAGCCCAGTACTAATCAAAGACAAGGGTATGATCAGTAGTGCCCCAGGGAAGTGTGATACGACTGATCTCATTATATAAACACATAAATGATCTGACGGTTGAAGTGAGCAGGAATCTGTAGCTGTTTGCTGATGATGCTCTGTTGTACAGGAAGGTATCATCATTGAGTGACTATAGGAGGTTACAGGACCTATAAAAATTTAAGTTAATGCAGATGAGTAGGAATGACAGTCCTATAATTTTCAGATACAGCATTCTCAAGAATAAAGGTTACTGCTAGTGATCTTGGCAAAGAAGTTTATCTGCTCTAAGCTGTTATCACAGTTCACACCTTGTGGCTCAAAATGAGTAAAGTAAGGCATTAGGGGTGCAATGCTTGACACAGTCAAATCAATTAAATATGCAAGCATAATGTTGTTAGTCTATTACGGAGATTACATATAGATCACTACTGTGACCCATACTAGAATACTGCTCAAGTGTCTAGGATCCCACCAGGTCAGATTAAAGGAAGACATTGAAGCAATTCAGAAGCATGCTGCTAGATTTGTACTGGCACATTTCATCATCATGTGAGTGTTACAGAGATGCTTCATGAACTCAAATGGGACTCCTTTAAGGGTAAATAACATCCTTTTTGTGGAGCACTATTGAGAAAATTTAGAGCACCAGCATTTGAAGCTGACTGCAGAACAACTTTATTGCCATCAGCATACATTTAACATAAGGACCACAAAGGTAAGATAAGAGAGATTAGGAATCATATGGAGGCATGTATACAGTCTTTTCCCTCTCTCTATTTGTGAGTGCAATAGGAAGAGAAATGACTAGTAGTGGTACAAGGTACCATCTGTCATGCACCATATGGTGGCTTGTGTAGTATGTATGTAGATGTAGATGCCTTCAGAAAAACCCCTGTCCATACGAAGTGTACAACCAACCAGCAATACCTCCAATCTGACTACTGACTTTTCAAAGTCAAAAAGTCTCTAACAATCTGTGGTGCCTTGCTATATTTGCGCACTGTATCTGCAGTAGGAAACAGAAATTTCCCACATGTGCTAACAATATTAACATAGACTTTACATATGTCCCGTTAGATCAGAAATAAATTTCCTGCAGTCTTTTACAGTATTTAGTTTCATGGCACAAACAGACCTGCCACCATTTCAAAGTAGCCACCTATTGTAATCCTTATCACCTAATATCATCCAAGCTTCTAATAAACAGATAACAGAAAGTTTCCAGGCAGCCACATTGGAACCAGAATTGAGGGGTTTATATTATAGATACATTTTTATCTACCTTTAACTGTTGTTTTGCCAAGAAAGCACTAATCTGTGATTCTAACAACATATTTTTTTTAAATTTAATTACAAAAGTTTACAAAAGTTGTGTGCGTAGAAAAAGGAATTATATAAAATGAAAACTCTTAGAGCAGACAGAAGTAAGACTGATTTTGTACTACAATAAATATCATCCTGTTTAAGGAAACTGATTAAAAAATTTAAAAAACTTATTTATAGTACTGTGGTTATAATGTAGGATTAGCTGAGAGATAACACACAATAAATATTGAACACACATTTATTAATCACTCATACATAACAAATATGGCAGTTGAACATGTTACGCACTGAAAATTAACACTAGAACTCAACTGTCCAAAGAAGCAAAGTCACAAGATAATGCCACAGAGCGCCTCCCCCCTCCCCCCCCATGCCCGGTAGTGCGGAGCAGGTGGTGGAATGCTCAACAGAGGAGCAGATTGGTGAGAACATGCTGTAGAGGCGTGTGTAGGGTCACCTCACCGCAGGGATGCAGATAGGCACTGTATGATACACGGTGCATGTGACAATTCGGTGGAGGCAGTGGCAATGCAGGTGCGTAAGGCATCGTTCTGGGTGTAGAGTTTGCTAATTTGATAGCGCACATGCAACAGATCAGAGAGCCATGTGGTTATGCGCTCAACCAGGGACTCACATGTGGAAAGCACAGCTAAGGAGATGGAGAGCGAAGTCATGCTGAATTCGTGTGAGTGCAGAACTGTAGAGCCAGACACGTGGCGGAGCACAGCAGCCTGCAGGTCTGGTGAAAGTTTGTAATGGTGTAGAAAATCCAAACCGATTACAGGTTTATCCACATCAGCAGCATGGAAGGTCCAAGGGTAGGTGTGAACTGGTGATAGGTGGAGTGACTTCTTGATGGAGCCATGGACTGCAATAGAAGGACGATTGGTGGCAATCAAGGTGAGGGTAGAAGGAGATATTGTGTTGACAGTGTGCTTGGCCAGGATTATGCTAATGTCAGCGCCAGTGTTGACAAGAAAACAGATGTCTGCTGATATGTCTGTGTCACAGAGGCATTGGATCGCAAGTGGTGCTGCATTGGACTATAGGTGCCATGAAGGTACGTGGAAGGATGTGACGTCTAAACGTGCCTTCCAGTCTTATTTGGCTAGGTGCAAGGCACATGACAGTTGCGGGTGGTGTCCCTGTAAGTAGAATGGAACCAGCACAGTGGGTAGGCCGGTTGGTGTAGCAGTGCGATACACGAGGGGTTGCAGCTAAGTGTGTAGGGGCCGGTAGCTGATTGGGCTGCTGCTCGGGCAAGGTCAGCAGCTGTCAGGAGCCTGCTGGCAGTACATCCTGTAGGCCTGTAGGCCACTAGGTGGCAGCTCCTGACAGCCAGCTGAGATGATGAGGGGGGCACGCTGGCCTCTGCTGACTGGGCAGAGAACCAGAGGTGCAGGTGTGCCAGCTGAGGATGATGGAGAAGATGTTCGTGACAGGTGGTGTCGGTGACAAATGATAGCGTAAACCTGATCTGCCAGGTGTAACCGAGTCTTGAGTGGGTCAGTGACATGAGACAGTAGATGAAGGTGCAGATCCGAAGGTATTTTGACCATCCACAAAGTCCAAAGTAAGGCATCAGGTAATGCTTGATCTTCAATTAATGCACATAGGTGCCGCCAAACCTGTGAAGGAGTACAGATGTTGAGATCCTCCTCATGAATAATGTGATGAATAACCTCTGCCAGAGGGTGGGGAAGGCACTTGATGAGCAGTGCTTTGGCAGTCAAATATTTGTGCGAGAAAGGTGGTAAGAAAAGAAAATCATTGATGAGGTCCGTATGTGCGTGTAGGTGGCTCACCAGGCAGACAAAACAGGTGTCGTCGTCCGAAATGCTGTCAGTGTCCAGTAGGCGGTCCACTAATGTGAACCAAGTTTTTAGATTGTCTTTTTGTAATGGAGGTTGCATAGGGAACCTGCCAGGTAACACATGTTGAGGCAGCACCGACAGACTGAGATCAGTAAGAGCAGAACAGGATGCCTCTGATGCCAGAAGTGTGGTAGCGTGAATGGTGCCTTGCCTGAGGTCTGTGTGGGGCAGTGGCTACATGCAGCACACGGTGCGGAGGGTACGAGTGTATAAGTCGGCACGGTGTGTCCAATCTGCAAGGCCGCCAAAGAACACGGTGCAACAGCAGGCAGGAGGTGGTCACAGTGAAGCCACGGGAGCTGACCCGGTAACCAGTGCCAGTAGAATGGCCAATGGCCATTACATACGCGGGCAGAAGATGGTCATGGTGCACCCAAGGTGAGGCAGTCACGGAAACCGGTGCGGTCAAGGTGGTCGGTGTTGCCGAAACAGCGTGCAGGGAAGGGGGGCGCTGCAATACTATATGAATTAGAATGTGCTACCTCATGCATAGAAATCTTCGATTCACAGTTCTGGAACTTTGCCAGCACATCAAGCCATCCCGAAGGTAATGGTGTACATGAAGGATAAACCACAATGTCTCTAACTGGAAGGTCATCCACAGCGTGGTTAGGTGATGTGAACTGTTCATGTTGTGGCTGTTGCTGTGCTGCCACACTAGGTAGTGGCCACGTTGAGCCGGGTAAAATTAAGTGGCTGCCAGGGTGGCTGTGCATAAATAACTGTTCACTTTTAACCAAGTTCAAATTAGGTACACTTGTCTACATATGGTCACAATTGGCAGAGTTGATGGGGGACATTACACTTGCACCGAAAGTCACTGGTAGATCCATTGTGGCGGAAACAATGTGGACTGGGACACAAAGTTCGTAAATGATGAAAACAAGCACAAAATAACTTGTGTCGGGTTCACCACTGTGGTTATCATGTAGGATTAGCTGAGAGTGAACACACACTAAGTATTGAACACACATTTATTAATCACTCGTATGTAACAAATATGGCAGTTGAACATGTTACACACTGAAAGTCAACAGTAGATCTCAACTGTCAAAGAGCTGAAGTCACAAAGATAGAGTGCTCTCTGCCAGAGACACCGCAGTATCTTAAATTAATGATTCATTAACAAAGTTAAATCTGCATGGACAATAGTTAAAAGAGAAACAGAAAAATCAATTAAGAGGTGTAACAACATTTTTACTACAGCAAACAGCAAAATAATAAATTATACCAGTCAGGTAGCCAACACATTTAATGATGTAGAGTTGGAGTGTAATTCCCTTAGTCCATGGCCTCTTAGACCATGATGGCCACCTGGTAACATTCAGTATCAGTGCATGATATAAATAAAAATAATTGGAAAACTTCATAGGTAATAAATTAAAAAGGAGATAGAGATATCAAGAATATTTGCAAAATCCAGGCTGGAAAGCTGTGCACAACACCCCTGGTGTAAGTGAAAAATATAATATATTATGTGACATAGCCTTCTTTGAAAATTGTTTTCCTAAGATATTAACCAATGGAAGCAGATTAAATGCACATATACCTCAGTTCAGAAATGGGATCAGAATATCATGTCAGACTAAGAAAACACTGCACTTTGCATCAAGGGACACTAAATGATGACAGAATTAAATCACTTTACCAACTTTACTGTAAAATTGTAAGCAAAGTCTAGAAAGAGAAAGAGAGAGCCCTCCAGAAAAAGATAAAAACTATTCGGAACATACTTACACAGGTTACATGTACTTTGACAGATGATAAACTAGAATCAATAAATCAAAAATTACTTGAGAATATTTTGCGACTTGTCAAAGGCTTTTGGTTGTGTGGGTCATAATATCCTCATGCAAAAGTTAAAATATTATGGAATACTAGGCATGTCAGGTTCATGGTTTTTATCTTGTCTGAATGACAGAAACTAATGTGCATCAGTTTCATGTCAATACCATAATGACAGGCACTTGGAATTTGAAGCACTCAGGCAAAGTGTATCACAAAGTTCAGCTTTGTGTTTTCTATTATTTCCGATATACAATAATGATCTTCCACTTGCAGTTTCAGGAGATACAAATTTTGTACCTTTTGTAGATGATACAAGTATAAAAATAAAATACAGTATGAAATACTGGAACACATCACACCAACAAATGGCTTATGACAAGTTTTGGCAAGGCTTAGTACATACAGTTCAGTACTTCTTACCAAACTTCACAAGTTCTAAAAAGAGTTTCTCAAACAATGAAGTACAAGAAGTACAAAGTGTTACGTTTTTCATACTACAGATGGATCAAAACCTCAGTTAGAAAACCAAACACCTAGAAATAATCAAGTACTTTGTGTCACCCATGCTTGCAGTACACCAGATTACTGATATAGATGATACAAAAAAAATAAAAATAGTTTATTCTGCATATTTCTATTCATTAATGAGTTTTGGAATTTTCTGGGCAAATTATTATTACAGAGATACTTTTTTTCCAGAATACAAAAGCACATTACAAGTATTATAGCTGGCATTAGTTAAAGAACATCCAGCAGTGATCTCTTCATAAAACTGAGTATTTTGAAAAATACTTCACAAAATATTCCTGGGTGAACATGAATTCAGGAAACGCCTTCTGCACCTGAATTTCAAGCAAATAATGTAGTGAAGATGAAGACTAAATTAAAGGACTTTCTATTGGACAATACCAGCTACTCCACTGAAGAGTATCTTCTCAGAAACTCTCAAATTTGAGGTTTTAGGTTAATGTAGGGACTTCATAAAACAAATTACACATGGCGTCTCATGGTAACACAATTTCTCAGCGAGAGTGAAGCTTTCTTAGAAGAGAGTTCATGTTTCAGGTTTTCTGATGCTGTTCAGGAAACAGCTGTATCACAGTGTGCGACTGAAATGGCATGGCAGCTGTAAACATACTCCAGAGTCGAAGTTAGTGGGACGATGAGTCTTGTGGGCAAAACATCTAAACTGCACACAGGTTTATGATGAAATTCTCGTGTTATGTGAACCAAATGCAAAATTTGGTTAAGTGGAAGTTAAATGATTCCAACAATTTGACCAAGGCTGCTCAGACATAGGTGATGCTGGTCAGGAAGTCCAGATCTTACACCATGTGATTATCCAATGATGAGGATATTCACAGAGCAGTTCTTCAATGACTCTGTTACCTAAAGGCAGATTTCTATCATCGAGGCATTGAATATATTCTGACCATTGTGTAAAGAGACTAAGTGAATATGTTCAAAAATAATGTAATGAATCTGTCTCACTCTGAAGTGTAGTGCAGCATTCAATAACAGTTAGTTAGTGTGCTATAATAATGTGTAACTTACTTTCTGAAGTCTGAAGATATGTGTGCATGACACACTATCCATGCTACAGACTGCTGTTAAGCTGAGGCTAATGACAAACCTTAGCACATAGTTGATCAACACCATGACACCAGTAAAGCAAAAGCTACTTAATATCTTAGGTTTGACAAGGAAGGAAAAGGAAAATGGCAATGTCTTTGCTTAAGAAACCATCATGGCATTAACTTAAAATAATTTAGTCACACCACATAAAAAAATAGGTCAGCATTGCCATCTGGCCATTAGAATCCATTATCTTTCACAATGCTTTCTCCAAAAATTATTTTGAGCAGTGACTTCAAGACCCAACACAACACACAAATATTTTGCAACAACATATCAGACCTCTTGGCAACAAAAACTTCTAAGCTAGTAGATTCTTGGCAGATGATGATATCCTTTACCACCTATTAACATCATCAAAAGATCAAAATAAATTTCAAAATAGTGTAGGCAAGATATCTGCTAGGTAAAAAAAAGTGGCAGTTAATCCTAAAAAATAAATAAATAAATAAATAGGTTCACCACATGAAACCCAAAAGATTCCTTTAAATTTTGGTTACATGAATTACACAGATTTGAAGGGTGTCGATTCAACTAAATACCTAAGGATTATTATTATGAACAACTTAAATTGGTATCATTATATAGGGAATGTTGGGGGGAGGGGATGGAAACCAAAGATTGTGGTTTATTCGTAGAACACTTAGAAGGTGCAATAAACCTGCTAAAGAGACAGCTTACACTATGCTTGCCCATACTCTTTGGAATATTTTTACACAGTATCGGAGCCTGGCCGGATAGGATTGATAGTGAATATCAAAAACATTCTAAGAATGGCAGCTCCTTTTTATTATTGCAAAGTAGCAGAGGGGGTGTTAAGGATATTATAATCAAGAGGGGTGGTTAATAGTAACAACAAAGGCTTTTTAATTGTGATGACTTTCCATAAAATTTCAATCATCAGCTTTCTCCTATGACCGCCAAACTATTTTGTTGCCTCCCACCTACATAGGGAGAAATGACAGAATGAGACAGTAGAGAAATAGTCTGAAAGTTGTTCTGTGAACTTTCTGGCAAACACTTAAGAGTCAATTCCAGAGTAATCAAGTACATGTACACTTATTTACCACCAGATGACGTATAAATCACATGTTAATGTTGAAAGTTTCTGCTTCCCTATATGTAAGATAATGCATTTATTCTGGTGAGAACATAGCATAATGAAAATAACAGATAATTTTTAATCATACTACATTTCACAATTTTTGAATGCTCTACTGCAGGCATCATTGCTTTCAGTTTCATCGTCATGTACAATGGCATCATCGCTTCTGGCATCACATTGCAGAATCGATTTGCTTCTGGTCTGGCTCCCGCGGGCCATCCTTCCCTGCTTAAGCTAGCCCACAACCCAGCCCTGTCAGGTCCCTTCTGCACCTTCTGAGAGATCTCACACACTTCTCCTATTATCCCCCAGAAAGGCCACACACCTCATGCTTTGCACTGGTTTCAGATGAGCAACATAACAAAATACAATATTCTTCTTCTTCTCTGAGGTCACAGGCCTTGTAGACCATGCACTGCATCTACGATCTGCTTCCACTACCTTCTATCTCTCGCAGTCTCTCTCCACCCTGCAGAAGTTCCTAATGCTGCGATGTCCTTCTCTATGTCATCTTTCCACCTTGTACGAGGTGGCCTGGAGAGTTCCTTCAAATGCTTTCTTGGTGATTCTTTTTTCCATTCTAGCCACATGTCCAGCCCATTGCAATCTCCTACTTTTTAATTTCTGATTGATAGTGGGTTGCTTCATTAACTGATAAATTTCATTGTTCTTTTGAATTCTCCATATGCCATTCTCCAACACAGGTCCTCAGATTTTTCTCATTACTTTTCTTTTGAACACATTCAGTTTTGTCTTTCATTCTTTGTAAGCGTCCATCTTTCTGAACCATACAGTACTATGGGGCAGATGACAGTGTTGTATATCTCCATTTTTGTGGTGATTGACAAAGTTTTACTTTTGCATCGCTTGCTTAGTGAGTACACACATCTTGATCATGAGGCTATTCTTTCTTTTATATCAATTGTTGCGATATTTTTACTGTTTAAATGTGATCCAAGGTATTTAAAATGAAGAACTTTTCTGAATTTAGAATGTTGGTCAACTTAAAAGTAAGGAGTTGGGTTTATGACTTGACCTATTTCCATATATTCTGTTTTCTCTTGGTTAATCAAAAGCCCCATTTTGTTGGCACTATGCCTGAGAGACCTGTACATATCTTTCAGTTCTTCTTCAGTTTCACTCAGCAACACCGTATCATCTGCTTAAGCCAGGAGTTTTACTTCACTGTGTTCGAATCAGAGACCATTATATAAATGTAAATTACTCTCTTGAACCACTTTCTCTAATGCAAGGTTGGAGAGGACACATGAAAGAGCATCTCCTTGTCATATGCCTGTTTTAATTGGAAAGGTGGAGATATGGATCCTCTGAACTTTACTGCTGCCTGAGAGCCATCCATGCACAGTTTTATCATCCTAATGATTTTACTGGGTATACTAAATTCTCATAATGTGTTACAGAGGCTACTTCTGTGGATGCTGTCAAAGGTTCACTGAAAGTCAATTAAGAGACAGTGGATGTGTTTGTTAAATTCCCAGTATTCCTCAAAGATCTGCTGTATAGTAAACAAATTATCAGTTGTGGAACGGTTTGTTTGAAATCCAGCCTGGTAGTCTTGAATAATGTTTCCTGCGCAAGGTTGAAGTTTTTCCAGAATGATCATTGACAGGATTTTGTATGTTATGTTCAGCAAACTGATTCCTCTGTAACTTCCGCACTCCATTCTGTTTCCTTTCTCGTGTATGAGACAAATTATTGCAGTTTTCCAATCTTCAGGCAGTGTTCCAGTTTTCCCTATCATTGTGAAAAGGTTATAAATTTCGTTGTGTAGTTTGCTTCCACCCTCTTTCAACACCTCTGCTGATATCTAGTCCTTGCCTGCTGACTTGTTGTTTTTCGGCTTTCGAATGGTGTGGATCACTTCCTGTTCTGTGATTCTACATTCATTATTATTAATGCTGTCACTCTCAGACATTGTGTAATTGAAGGTTATGTGCTGAGCAGTGCAATTTAACATTTCTGAGAAATACTCTTCCCATCTCTCTAGGATATCTTCTAGCTGTGTTAGCATATTTTGATTTTTATCTTTTATGAATAGGTTTTCACTTTGATAACCACTCTTACTTTTCTTTGAATACTGAAACAATTTCTTTGAGTTTCCATTCCTGCTTTCCACTTCTATAGATTCTAGGACTCCAGTTAGATATTTCCTCCTTAGCTTCTTGCAATGCCGTAAATAGGTTATTTACGTCAATCTCATAGTTTTCCGTAACAGACAGTTCCTTCAGTCGTTCGATGTCTAAATTAGGTTTTGGTGTGGCTTTTGGTTGTAACAATTGAGCAAAATAAAATATGCCTTCCAATAATCAATGTCCTTTGCCGAAATTGCTTGGTCACTTGTTCAGGTCTCCTCACACCAGTGGCACCAGGTGCAGTCAGAAGGTCTTCTTGTAACACGAGGGTTGCAGCTGTTCCTCGTCTGGACACTCCACTCAGGCTAAGCGCAAGACTTCCCTAGCCCCCCAGTTGTGCGCTTCTGGTAATTTCGATGCAAACCTGGATCACACAAGGCCTTGCCTCTGGCAGTGCCTTTGGCAGCCAAATCGGCCTTCCACCATTATGACCTCATGTCTCCATTGCCCCATCGTGTAGCCAGCTCCAACTAATAAGAAAATGAGACTGCACATGTCTCTTTTTCAGGTTCACTCCTACCAGTGCTCATCTGAGCCAGATTCATGTGTCATAATCACATTTAAGCCACTTGCCTTCAGCCAACAGTACCTGGGTCCATGCCTCCCGACACAGCCACCCACCGTACAGTCGTGTACTGCAGGTTGCCACAGCTCTGGCCCATGAATGACACTTCCTCTCGATTTCAGGCAAAAACAGTCCACAACCACGACAAATATGCTGGGTAATTTACAAAAAAACTCCAATAGTCACCACAGTACCATGTGGCACCAGCCTATCCACCAGAGGCAGAAACATTACTGCAAATAGTGCTGCAATTGCAACTCTACCTTGATTCTGTGGGTCTGTCAATATCCTTCTACTATATGAGTATTTAGGTCGCTACCTGACCACTCTGCAATCAGTTCACACTGTTTGCTTTACGCCTAGTGGTTCCTGAATTGAAGTTCTTTCACCAGGAGGATTCTATGCTCTGGGCTCTCCACCAGCTGTGCCAAGCAGTCCGTCAATCAAAGTTCTTCCACTGAGTGCCCTGTACACTCTACACTGCCAGCACCTAGCAGTCCATCAGTTGTAGTCTACTTCAGCTTATCACTTTGTGGGATTTCATCTCTGACTCGCCTTCAAGTTCGCCTCATGGGGCACTATCACTATGGTCAGTGAGTACCCACTAGGACACTCCAGTGCATTATCAGTGCTTACTTAGTAGGACATTACAGTGCTTCAGTGATTGACTATCAGATCTAATCGAGTAGCGCCAACTCACTTTCCGTGTAACTGTTACTGTCAACTGGAGTGACTACACAAATTTTGTTATTTTCATGGTATTTCTGAGCTTGTCTCTCAACTGCCAATTTTTTACCAGAGTCATCAGTTAGGTTAGTGGAATCATAGTTATCAATAGTTTTTGGTGGAACACTTGGCAGTATCATTTTGAGGTTATTAAAGTAGGCAATAATATCATTTCTGCCCACATCGGCATGGCATCTTTCGATGTTTGAGCAGATCCATTTCTGTAGATGGATCTTGCTTCTTTTTACAAATAGCCAAACCCAGTCCTCTCCCCATAAATTATTTTTGAATCCAACCTCTCTGTGTCCACATTTATTGAGGTATGATTTTGCAGTCATTCTTATATCATTTAAATCTAGAGGCTGATGTCAGTAACTACAAGTCATTATGGCCTCTGCCATCCATTTTTCTTCAGTCAAATTTAAAAGATACTGACTGGAAACACTTTGATCATGTTTTCATTTAAATTTATTCAAAATTGTTTTCATGAGGAGGCCAAACTTTTCCTCTGCATTTCAAAGTGGTCTTAAGTGCTCTCCTTAAAATCTTCATAGTACAGCTGCAATATTTTGTTGCCCCTGGACTCCTTTCACAAACTCTCGGCATTTTGAAATCTCAAACATAGAAAAAGAACATGAAATAAATGTTGTGTAAAGTAAACCTGGTAGTTGTCGACTTTTTTCTAATAGTTCAGGATTATAATCAATCAAAGAGATTTTATGAAAAATTCATGATAGTTTATTCAGTATAACTAAAAATCTGACCTACTTAACATATTATATACATCATAAATTTCTTACCTTCTCATTGTAATATGGAAGTACACAATGATTTTTCAAATATGAAACTTAACTGCTTCTTTTGCAGCGTATTACAGTCAGTTGTCTCAGGGTAGCCAAATAAAAAAGTTACATTGTTTTTATACATCGATATATACTATCGATTGCATACATACCAACATTACACTAATTTAATTTTTAGCATTGGAAAATATTGAATTCAACAAGGTACTTTGTTGAAGTTACACTTCTAGTGCAAAATCCCCCTAGTTGATGGTACTGTATTTTGTTTATTAGACTCAATAAAGTTCCATTTTGTTGGCTACCTGGGCACATCAACCATAGTGTGTTGTTTGCCTCAGTCATAAATACTACAACTTGAATGTGTCAGTTTTCAAGGAAGTAAATAGTAGCCTGGGACACAATGTCAGCCACATCAGGATTTAAATCACCATCCACAGCAGAGAAAGAGCAATATTTGAAGTGGAGTTACTTGGAGAAAAAGTGGAATAACTTACTACTGTGTTGTTAAGAAATCAGCACTCGTCCTCAGCTGTACAAACAATGTTATAACCATCAGAGAGGTCGCAGTAGTGTACAACCACTAACAAAACTAAGGGTATTTTTATCCCTCATTAAAAATGTCACTCACCATGTAGGAAAGATCTTGGGAAACTGACATATCAGTGTAGTACAGAGACCCAAAAACCAAATACAGGAATGTTTAAGGTAAGCAAAGGATGCTCACCAACCACTAGAAAAAGCAGTAGTATACAAAAATCATGAATTGTGGGCTGGTGTACTATAAAGAGAACAGTGGCAAAGCAAATGGAAGAGGATAAAGGCAACTATAGAGCAGAAGAAAAGAGTAGGTGAAATGTAGCTCCAGAAATTTTGCAGTTAGGAAACCATTGGTTTCGATTTAGTACATTCGGGCCCTGCCAGCCAAGAGGGTGTGAGTACTGTGATATGCTGTAGAGAGAGGCTGCCAAACACAACAATAATTTCAGTCAATATGATAAAAGTGTTAAGGTTAATGATATACGACTTTCAATACTGAAGAGGAGGGAGAGCAGTCTCCTTTCGCATGGCATTAGTGCTGGTATATGAGACCAGTCAACAACAGCCAATGGTATTCACATTTAAAAGAAAACATGTGACATCATGCCTTGGCACAAATATCCTTTGCCTTAAAATTTCACTAGATCCAGCAGAGAGCTGGTGGACACAGTGAATTGTAGAAGCCACAAGCCCCCTCCACCCGTAATCTTCCTCCACCTAAGAAGTTCTCTGCATATGGGGAAAAATGTATGTTTCATTAAAATCTGTTCAGTTGCTGCATAATAACCACAAGAATTAGAATAATCGTAGCTGATGTGCTGCTGGGCACTACTTAACTGTATATTAAAAAAGAGTCAATAACTAATGAAAACACTATTGAAAGATTTGGATAGTAATAATTAGCATATCATTAAACTTATTATATAACAAATGTGAAGGTGGCAATAGCAGTGCTGATGGCTCTTGTGAGGCTGCTCCGGAAAGTGGTGGTGCCATGAAAAGGTGCCACCAGAGGAACAGGAGACAGAAGGAAATGGCATGTGAGCATGGGTTAATGGGAACATGAAAAGTTTCTGTGTCAGAGGCTGGGGAAAGGCTGCAAGATGGTGGGAGTCCTGAGGGCTTTGAGTATGTAGATAAAAAATGAAGGCCTGGAAGGTGTCAAGGAGTGGCATGGAGAATAACATGAAGTGTGTAAGGTGTTGAAATGTGGCATAGAGGATGCCACAAAATACGTAATTTGTGGATGAGCACTGAAAATGAGGCAAAGAGAACACAAGGGTATCCAGGAAGATGCTACAGATTGTAGAGTGTCCATTGGAGCATGAATATTGTCAGAGTAAGCATTGAATTGGTCCCGAAAGTGTATATATGACATGTAGGATGGTTTGTACCTGGGTTAAGGAACAGAAGAATGTGACAGGGATGAACACCAAAATAAGCAAGGAGAAAAATTAAAAGAGACAGTTGGCACTGAGAGCACACATACGCAGTGAAAATCATCAGCAATGGTCTGAAGTAGTGCTTGGGTATGGAAGGCTACTCTGGGAAAGCACAAAACTGTGGGGACATAATCCCTAAGTCAAGTATTCTCCTCGCTATGGTAGTGGGGACAAGAACATTGAATCTTCGATCCTCGGTGCTGGTGAGTGTGACTAAACGTTGCAAACTTTAGTCCTCATCACCACTGTAGGAACAAGGAGCGGGCAAACATTGATTCTTATCATCATTGCAGTGGGACTAGTAGGAAGCAGATTATGGTCTGAATCACCACTGTAGTAGGACAATGAGGGAGCAAACAGGACCCTTGTTGCCATTGCAGTGAGACAAGAAGGGAGCAATGGTCATCCTCGTCATCATTGTAGTACTCATAGCTGAGGGCACCAACACACTATGATTAATGTGCCTAGGTAGACAATAACAATGGAACTTCATGAAGTATAATAAATAAAATACAATAACAGTTTCCTGGAATTTGAGTTGGCATTAGCATTGTACTGGAGTGTCCTAGGAGGTAATTACTAACATTACACAGGGATGTTAATATGTGGATGAAGTCCACAGCAATAGCACCTCACAAGGCAATGAGACTGGAGACAAAATGCTGTGAAGTGGTGAACTGTGGTGGACTCTGGTCAGCTGCTAGGCATGGCTAGCACGGAGTGAAGAGCATAGAACATGCTGAAAGAACTCTGAGGAACTGCCAGGTGCAGTCAGTGTTAAGCCCGGAGTGTGAACTGACTGCATAGTAGTTGGACAATTACCTAAATCATCTCATAGAAGGATACTGACAGAGGCACACGACTCACAGAATCAAAGCACTGCTGTGATGGCAGCGCCGTTTGCAGTGATGCTTGTGCCTCTGACAGTGAGGCTGACACCACCTGGTACCGTGGCAGCTGCTGGAGGTTCAGTTGTTAACAACCCATAGTATTTATGTGTTGCTGCAGATTATTTTCATCTGAGTTCCAGAGGAAGTTTCATTAGTGGGCCAGAACTGCAGCAACCTGTGGTGATCAAGTGTACAGTTTGTGGGTCTGTCAGCAGGAGATACAGCACAAACTATGTAATCTGCTTCAGACAGGAACAAAACGTTAGGTTTACCATTAAATCACATACTGTGTTTTGTAAATATTAACATGTACAAGAATCTTCAGGAATGTGTAAAACATTAAGCTATATATTAGTAGGCAGAAGCAACTATCATGGGCTGCTCCTGTATAGTAATCTAGCAACCAATTGCAACTAATGGTAATGAGTTCACATTTTCATTACTTTTTAATACATTATAAATCAGGATATTATATCATAAGTAGAAAAGCAGATATTCTGAAGAAAACTTCTCCACATAATGTTTTTACTATTGCTTCACACTAAACATTTATATAACTATACTGGTTTGAGAAAATACTATCAGTTATCTATATAATGAAAAACTTAAAATTTGTTTACACTGAAACATTTTGTTAAGAAGAATTTACATCCTAGTGTCCTAAATATTCTGACAAATTATAAAATGAGTTCCAGTAAAGTAATCTTTCCTTTACCTTTGAATATCTTGGATTTTTCAGTTTATAGCCCAATTTGGATGGGCAACTTTTTAAAGACTTTTGCACGAGTCTATTCAGAGTCCTATTCAAGGCTACATGGCTGTATGGGTATTATTTTCGCTTCCAATAGTGTGGCTGAGAATTTCACAATTCATCCTAAACACAGTCTTATCACTAACCAAAATTATATTAATCAGTAAATATGTTGGCACACAAGTGTAAGAAACTCAAGGTACCTGTAGAAGTTTTGCAAGCTATTTGAATGTTGACATTGTAACGGAACACATTAAAGGCTTTACTTTAATGAAGTATGTGATACCCTCCAAATTAAACCAGTTTAACGAGTATTTATGATTATGGAAAAGTTATTGTGTATGTTAACAATGATTGCACAACATGTCTCCAAAAACAGTCAACCCATTAAATTATACTGAATAACTGACCCACACAAAAGTTAATATCACTTGATCACTGATACAGCAAATGTCATCATGTAAAAACACTAAGTTTATCTTAAGTAATTAATATGAAGTACGAAAAATAGTAGCCAACTTAGGTATTTTGGATCTCCTTAAATAAAAATCACCCAGTGAAACCTATTCGTTCACTAGGAGCGTTTTCACTCAGTATTCACGTAATCAATCCTATTTTAGACGAAAACCAATGTAATTCTTAATAATTCATGTTAATTACTTATTTATGCAAATTAGAGAAGTCAATTGACAAACTTCTAAAAAACGGCCTTTTTGTAACAAAGAATTATTCTGTCAAGTCTACAAATCTGTCTGTCATTTTAATAACATGTTAAATTATGTCACTCGATGCAAACTAATAACTTTTCTGCACAAATTATGATAACAGATGTACATGTGACTTGTAAACTATATCTCTTTTTAGTAGTTCTTTGACAATGTTATAAATACAAGCAACAAGAACGGCCGGGAAGCAGTCGGAATGTCACTTTGGTAGAGTGTGTTTGTGTCATGGAGGTAGAATAAGGGGAGATGGCGCTACAGACTTGCGCTGTACGTTGTTTTGAAGTCAGTGGGCGGGGCCTGCCGCCATCTTGGATCCCCCAAAACATTAGCAGACGAGTGTTTACAATTGCTTCTTGTTCGTTATTTATGTCGTGTGCACGTGATATTTGTTTTATATAGTAAATGTTACTCGGTTTTAGTGAACAACACAGCATAAGGAACGCAACTTCAAACGTTTTTCTGATCTTAAATGCGTATTCAATACAGTAATACTTAAAAATATTACGCTTCTTGCCTGAGTACTGTAATTCCTTTTTGTTTATACACTTAGAATAACCGAGAAGAGACGTATGTGCTATGAAAAGCGTGCTTTTGTAATCCATTTCTATTCAATTTCATTGTGTTTGTTTCGATAATTGATAAAGCCGGAACTCCAAAAACAATTATTGATAGTTTAGAGGCACCGATTTGTATTCGTTGCATTTTCAAGTCAAATGCAAATTTTAAATGTTCACGTTTGCAAGAAACTTACCTTATTTCCTTTGGTGTCCCATAGATGTATGCAGGGATGATATAAACAAGCCAGCTGTCATGTCAACAAAGTGAAAAATACGTTAAATTACGAAGGAACAGAACTGAATTTAAGATTGTCAGGCCCACTGCAATTTCCACATCTGCTTTCTTTTTAAATTGTACCTACCAAACGACATTCAGTGTGGCAAAGAACAGAAATTTACAGGGTAATACGACAACACAGTGATTAATGTAATTATCTACGCCTGGACTTCGATAGAGAACTTTGCTTTAACAAATGTGTAACCATTTAAGTACTTATAATTTAACCACTGTAACAGGTGTTCCACACATTTTACTGAAGATTTAATTAACTACATGTAGTTACATTAGTTTTATATTAAATTATTGCATTTTAAAACATTAGTCCCCATTTCCAGGATATTTCCTGCCAGGACTTTTCAGTTACTTCAGAATAACCACACAGTGAAAACCAAGTGTAATGCTCACTTCCAGACAGCTCTTCGCCTTGGATTGATAGGAAATCTAAAGTTAAATCACAGAAATAAAACCATACTGTAAAACTTTACAGTGCATCAGAATTTCAAGTATATATAAGAAAATATCGCTTAAATAAGTCCACTTTCGAATGAAATGTGATTTGTTTAAACTTTAGACTACAATCAGAACGATTAGTACACCCGTCAGCGACGCAAGCCGGCATTTTTTTATCAAAACACTTCACGACTACACGGAATCAAACCACCAGAAGCGAATGTTTTGGGGTAGCTAAGATGGCGGACCTTCTCTTGGGTCGGCTTCAAGTTTGTGACGTCATGACAACTCCTCTTATTTTTACCTCCATGGTTTGTGTGTTATTGTTTGAGGTGGATAAACAATGCAAAGAACATGCAACGGAAATACTACTTTGTCTTGTGTCATGGTCTTTGGTGGACAGTGGAATTAAGATGACCACCTGAGTAATAAATATTTGAGGTTTACATATTTGTTGGTTTCGCTCGTTCTTTATCATCAAAAGCACATAAAAAACACGGGACCTCATGTTTTTAACCCTAGACAGCCAGATTTAGAGCCAGCATCAGCATCGAGACACAGCAGCGATCCAGCAAGCAGCAGCGATTACTACAACGCATTTTAATGGCGCCAACCAAACATCAAGTGCTAACAAGCTCCGTAAACGGGAGTGAAATAGTGCGATTACAGCAATTAGCTATATCAACGACTAGGCGACCATTACAAAAGTGGGGGTTCAGCTGGGATCTTTAAGTGCATCGATGATAATAGTGCAGCGATAAATTTCGTAAGTGCTTAGCACTTAAAAAAAAAGTTTATTTGTGCAGTGTGGCAACAGTGAAGATATGTCAAAGTGAAAAACAAAAAAAAACGTGTGTATGTGCGATTACGAAATACTATCATCACACCGCTCGGAAGATTAACGTCTGGATTGTCAATGGAATTCATCAATCAAGATAAAACCGTATAGATGTGAAGAAAGCCAACAAGAACACCGATCACGACATCATAGCATAGCTACATAAAGCAAGGTATTTTGTTGTTGTAAAAATTATAGTTAACATGTCTCTACCTGAGAGTGATGAGATCGTAGGAAATGTAAAAATTGAACCAGGGGATGGTGAACAATTAAACTTAACAGAGTGGCTAGCAGAGTTTGCAACTCAAATAAGCTCGCAACTTAAACAATCGAGTGAACAAGTAAGTTTGAAACTTAAAGAAAACACAGATAGACTGGATAAGTTAAGTTTGAATTCTGATCTATTAACTACTCATGTCAATGAGAAGTGTGAGGAAATTAAAACTACCCTCAGTAAGGACACTAGCGAACAGCTGATACACTTCAGAGAAGAATTTCAAATTAAAGTTGAAAGTTTAAATGAAAATATACAAGCTAACACAGACAGCATTGCTGTCATCTACAACAGAGTAGATACTGAAGTTGAAAGATTAGATCAGAGAATAGACAAAACATCAGAAAACCTTAAACAAGAATACAACCTGTATACCAAAATGTAGATACAAAAGTAGAAAAGATACACACTAAATATACACAATTGGAAGATGCATTGATGTCAAAACAAATGTTTTACAATCAAAATACAATGTATGGGCACATCCAAGTGAAATACTTTCCTGGTGAAAATCTGCACCCTATTGACTTTATTCACCAATGTAAGGATATGTTTGTTGTAGGAATGTCAGATAACATAAAAATTAAGTTAGTAAAACGGTTTCTAGAAGGGGAGGCCCTATCCTGGGCAAATGAGAATAATGATTCTTGGAATACTTTTGAAGAGTTTGAAGCTAAATTTATTTGTAAATTTTGGTCACAATCCATACAAGCCAGATTAAAGTCAGAATTTCTAAATGGACCAGTGTATAGAGGGAAAATAGGGGGAATGCAAAAATTTTGCAGAGACCAATTGAAAAAACTTGCTCATTTGAATAACTCATTTGATGTTATGACACAAATTGATGTTTTAAAAAGAAGGTTACCAGAGGGACTGCAGTGGGAATTGGTCCATGGACCAGACGATTCAATGGAAGAGTTCCTGAAATTTGTAGATAGATTAGATAGGGCCTTGGAAAGAGAAAATAACCAAAGATTTGGCTCTGACAACAACCAGTATGGGGGTGGAACAGGAATGTAAATAGAGATTATTATGGGAGGAGAGACTTTGAAAATTCTGGAAATAAAGCTCCAAATAGGGGAGATAGGAGATATGAAAATGATTTCAGAAACAATACGCAGGAGGGAGGATGGAGGAGAGATAACAGGAATGATAGAAATAGGTATTGGGGAAGAGAACAAGATAGAAGGGGGTTTGTTGAAACTAGTGAACAAAACGACAACTACAAACGGACAGACCGAGGGAACCAGCCGGGAAACGGTGGACAGTCCCACTAGATGTCCGTAGTTTTGGGGCTAGACAATATTATGATAGGACAACATATAACCGAAACTGGAAAAGGAGAGGATACAATGTAAAGAGTAAATATCATGAAAATACTGATGTTGTTAGAATGAATAAATTAGAATTTAATGAAAGGTTTTGGGATACTATGAGTAAAAGTGATACAGTTAATAAAAACAGTGTTCAAGCACAGGTAGGTAGTGAAAGTGCAGAAGTTGAAGGTATTGCAGAGTTCCATAGTTGAGCTGAAAAAGATACTGGTGTTAATAACAAGTCAGACACACCACAAATAGAATCTATTTTGGGGGGTTTATTTGATAAGAAGGGGGATGCCGAAGTGTTTAATGGAGCCAAAGGCTCAATTGCTGAGATTCAGATACATAGGGGGGAAACTGAAGATGGGGTTGTTGTGGAGGAGGAGGAAGAAGTAATAGAGGGACATTTAAATAATGATCCTAAATCCAGTGATGTTATTGATGAGAGTGTGGAGGAAGAAATAAAAGTATTTGTAGAATTGAAAAGTGATGATGTAGTAAAGGTAAGTGATGTGACAAACATGGGTAATAATGAGGTTAAGTTAAGTGAAATGCAGACTAGGGAATGTGTATCTGAGGACAAGCTATTGCCTATTGGGAACTATGAAACACTAATCTATGAGAATGGTAATAATAATAATAAAGAAAATATAAAGGGATGGAATGTAAATGTGTGTTTTCAAGAAAAAGGGGAAAAGTTTTTAGAAGTTTTGTGGAACAACTATGGAAACTGTATAAACAAAGATGCCTTTTGGAAAGAATTAGCAAAGGTAAGTGCAACCTTGTATCCTACATGGTGGACAAGAATCCGTAGTGGATTTCATAAAAAATGGGGTGAAAACAGTAGTTTGTTAAGTGGCAACACAGTGTTAAGAGGGACAGATAAAAACAAAGGTTTATATTTAAATGTCAATGCTTTGCAAACAGAGAGGGATGTGTCTAAGTGTAGAAAAGAGGAAATAGACTTAGGAACTAAAGAAATTGAAAATGATCTATTGTTTGTAAACACTGAAATAGACAATGATGTTGAGCTAGGTTGTCCATATGTTAAAGTAAAAATTTACATTGGTCCATTTGAAATAAAAGAAAGCCCACATTCTAATGCGTATAGACTTATCTTTCCCAGATCAAGAATGTTATTTGGATTAAGAAACATCACTGAATTGAAACCATATAAACATGATTAAGCACATTTCCCTGTTTGAATACAGTTACTTACCCATTTTCCGTAAAGCATTTTTATCAGCAAAGATTTTTACTGGGTGTGTCAAATAGCAACTACCACTCATTCTACAGACCCTGGAAAAGTTCCAGGTCTCTGTGACAATGTTTTTATATTTTTATTGTCACTATTGAATATTAAATTTGGAGACATCTTCTTTACTTGCAAGGGGCAAGTTTAACCATGTACCCAAAGAGGTGACAAACATTTATTACTTTCTGTTTGTATTGTTGAATATGGGACATACTTGCACCAAATATAAAAGACAATGTAAAAATTGTTGTGCAAGACCCATCATTTTGTTACTATTGTTTTCTTAGGCATAAGATTTGTGTACAATTTTCTACAGCTAATCAGATGTTCACCAAGTTTGATGTTTGTGTTATGTTGTGACCAATTTAAGTGTCCAATTTTAGTATTAATTTGTTCTTGTACTATCTTGACTGTGTCTCAATGGGAGACAAGTTTTTTTAATATTTTCTTTTTTTTTTAAATGCATATTATATTCATACATGTGACTTCTCTAGTGTTTGTGTTTATATATCATGTCCATACTTATAATTATGTTCTTTGTTTTCATTTCCTTTATGTGGCTCAAAATGAGCAGACAGCTGCAATATTTTTCCTATGGACATCTGAACTGTCCATCTATGTAATATATTTATGTTCCTTCTATTATCTTGATTATTCTGTGACTCAATGAGAGCTGACTTTGAAATAATTTACATATATTTTTTTTTATATCTGAAGATCGCATGTGATATATTTGTGTCTGTTTTTGATCATTTTCCATGTGGCTCACTGGGAACAAAGATTAACAGTTTTTTTTTTACTTTCATATATTACTAAATATTTTTATTATGCTGTCATACTGAGGGCCATAACACAAAGTGCATTTGAAACAACACAACTAAAATATTTGCAGGAAACAGTCATTGTATAAATACACATTATGCATAGTAAAACAAAAAAAATTATTAAAATAGTACTTTTCCAAATTTTAACCATTTGACACATTTGTCCTAGTCGGCTAATATCATTAACATTCTGTAAATGATATTACCCGAGGGGGTATTCTAACGGAACATATTAAAGGCTTTACTTTAATGAAGTATGTTATACCCTCCAAATTCAACCAGTTTAACGAGTATTTATGATTATAGAAAAGTTATTGTGTATGTTAACAATGATTGCACAACATGTCTCCATAAACAGTCAACCCATTAAATTATACTGAATAACTGACCCACACAAAAGTTAATATCACTTGATCACTGATACAGCAAATGTCATCATGTAAAAACACTAAGTTTATCTTAAGTAATTAATATGAAGTACGAAAAATAGTAGCCAACTTAGGTATTTTGGATCTCCTTAAATAAAAATCACCCAGTGAAACCTATTCGTTCACTAGGAGCGTTTTCACTCAGTATTCACGTAATCAATCCTATTTTAGACGAAAACCAATGTAATTCTTAATAATTCATGTTAATTACTTATTTATGCAAATTAGAGAAGTCAATTGACAAACTTCTAAAAAACGGCCTTTTTGTAACAAAGAATTATTCTGTCAAGTCTACAAATCTGTCTGTCATTTTAATAACATGTTAAATTATGTCACTCGATGCAAATTAATAACTTTTCTGCACAAATTATGATAACAGATGTACATGTGACTTGTAAACTATATCTCTTTTTAGTAGTTCTTTGACAATGTTATAAATACAAGCAGCAAGAACGGTCGGGAAGCAGTCGGAATGTGACTTTGGTAGAGTGTGTTTGTGTGTTACTGTTTGAGGTGGATAAACAATGCAAAGAACATGCAACGGAAATACTACTTTGTCTTGTGTCATGGTCTTTGGTGGACAGTGGAATTAAGATGGCCACCTGAGTAATAAATATTTGAGGTTTACATATTTGTTGGTTTCGCTCGTTCTTTATCATCAAAAGCACATAAAAAACACGGGACCTCATGTTTTTAACCCTAGACAACCAGATTTAGAGCCAGCATCAGCATCGAGACACAGCAGCGATCCAGCAAGCAGCAGCGATTACTACAACGCATTTTAATGGCGCCAACCAAACATCAAGTGCTAACAAGCTCCGTAAACGGGAGTGAAACAGTGCGATTACAGCAATTAGCTATATCAACGACTAGGCGACCATTACAATATATATTTTGGATATAATAGAGGGAAACATTCCACGTGGGAAAAATATATCTAAAAACAAAGATGATGTGACTTACCAAATGAAAGTGCTGGCAGGTCGATAGACTCACAAACAATCACAAACATGCACACAAAATTCAAGCTTTCGCAACCAACGGTTGCTTCATCAGGAAAGAGGGAAGGAGAGGGAAAGACGAAAGGATGAGGGTTTTAAGGGAGAGGGTAAGGAGTCATTCCAATCCCGGGAGCAGAAAGACTTACCTTCGGGTGAAAAAAGGACAGGTATACACTCGCGCACACATGCCCATATCCAACCGCACATACACAGACACAAGCAGACCATCTTGTGTCTGTGTATGTGCGGTTGGATATGGGTGTGTATGCAAGTGTATACCTGTCCTTTTTTCCCCCTAAGGTAAGTCTTTCCGCTCCCGGGATTGGAATGACTCCTTACCCTCTCCCTTAAAACCCACATCCTTTTGTCTTTCCCTCTTTCCTGATGAAGCAACCGTTGGTTGCGAAAGCTTGAATTTTGTGTTTACGTTTGTGTTTGTTTGTGAGTCTATCGACCTGCCAGTGCTTTCGTTTGGCAAGTCACATCATCTTTGTTTTTTGACTTATATTTTCTTACTTTTGGCATTGAACAAGCTGTAAGGCTGTTCTACACAACCATCGATGGTGCTAGATACAGAAAATGCTGACGACATAATTTTTCTTTTTTAATTCTACCAGAACTGAGTTAATGATATATATTACTATCTCTAGAGAATCCTTTATGGAAACCAAACTGAGTATTTTGTAAACGGCTACTATCAGGAAAGTTGTTCAGTGTTCTGTTATAACCTACCTTATCAAAAAATGTTGAAAATACGAGGAGGAGATAGATCTATTACTAAAGGTGACTTCTTTATCTCCAAATTCATAAATTAGGTATTACTATTGTATATTTCAGTCTTTCAGCAAATTCTCCATGTCTCATTAACTGACTAAACATAGCACAAATGTGGGGGAGACGAGGGCGGGGAGGGGGGGAGGTAGTGGGGGGGAGGGAAGGCAGGGTGGCGTAGCGGACAGTGTTATAAAGTAGTTGGAAAGAAGCTTTAGTACTCTGGCTAAAACTGTAGCCTGAAAAGTTATTGGTTTTCAGAGACCTAATGATTTTTGTAATCTCTAGCAGTTCAGCTTGCAAACCCAATATCTGCTAATGCACTTCAGCTTGCAAACCCAATGTCTGCTAATGCAATTCGCTTAAAAAAAAAAAATCCTCTTGGCCATGACAAATTAGCCCAGAAATTTTTATAATTGTAAAATTCCTAACTATTAAAGCTTACCTTTAAATGTGATCATCCACAATCTGAGAAAGAAATTTTGTATTTAAAAAACAACTTTAAGTGCTCACTGGATGAGGCCTTCAGATTTTAACTGTTATCAAAACTTTTTATTTTTCAGTGGCTAGTGCTGTGAAGTGCTTGCAGTATGTGAGATTGTCATCATGAGAGACAGCAATGTTAATAATGGTGACAATTTGGTCCCTTGTTTCAAAAATTATGGTTGCTTTATGATTGGTATTCCTTTTATATTTGGCACTGTAACTTCAAACCAAAATTTTCATTATGATTTGTAAGAATCATTTATATTGCTAAATCTAAATTACAGAAGAACGGAGTTTAATGCCTTGCCACTGTTGGGGTCACAAGAAATGAAGCAAAGTTCAGATTGGACAAGGACTAGAAATGAAGTTAGCTGTGCCCTTCTCAAAGGAGCTATGCCAACATCCACTCACAGTAATGCAGAAATATTATTAGAAACCTGGATTGAAGCCCCTCTCCTTCAGGATGCAATTCTAGTGCCTTAACTACAGCACCACCTCACTTGATCACAGTGCAGAATCTGCGCAATGTGTTACAGTGATGAGACACAGACCCACAGTAAAACCCTATCTAGTAACCCACGAGGAACTTCAGGGACAATAGGAGTTTGGCCCAAATGGAGTTATGTCTGACTGCTGCTGCACATGGATGACATTGGGACATTTACCAACCTCACAAGTGCTATATAACAAGATTTTCATAATAAAAATATTTCTTTCTCAGTGCATCGTGTCACAAATGATCCTCCTAAACAAGAGAAGAAAATAAAATTGATGTTAACAACTACCACGCCATCAGACTGAGAGGGCAAAGGAATCAATATTACACAAAAAGTAACAAATTGCCAACAATTTTCAGATGACACTGTGCTGTTTACAGACTGGTCAGATGGCCTAGAGGAAATTTTAGAAAAACTAACAAAGTAAACAAACATGCTGGCCCTTGCATGGATACCATAAAATCAAAACAAATTACAAAAGACCTAAAAAGTGCCAAAGATCAAGCTGCAGGACACCTGTATGAATATACACAGCAGTTTATATGCCTCAGACTATTGTCAGCAGCTGGAAATTGGTGGCTGAACAAAAAGTATTTAGAAAAGAATAGTAGCTTAGGGATTTATATGGAATTCAATCTGTCCCTGTTTAAAGATGACAATCTTTAATACTTCTACCACTCACATAGTTCACAGGAATAGTCTTTAACAAACAAACTGGTAAATAAAATCAGAATGACACAAAGGGCAATTGAAAAATAGCTTACACTGGATGTAAAACAGACAGACAGAATCATAAATAAGGAAGAATGAAATAAAGAAAGCATAAAGGACACCTTGACTGATGCCAAAACACAAATGGCAGTGGCAAGGTACTACAGGTATGACCTCGGCTTTCATAGAGTGAAAAAAATAAAACAGGAAATACACAGAGGTGAGACACAATATAGCATTTATGTGAAATTGCAGTTGTTTTCCACCAACAGGCTATTAACAAAATGCATTTAATTGTTTAAATTTAAAAGTGATTTAGTATCACACTTTTTTTTCTTCAAGTACTGGTAGATTTTTAATTGGACTGAACAAAACAGTTTTAAATATTTTATTCTATGAGTGATAGTTAATTTAATAAACTAAGTTGTTTATTTTCCTTTTGAACTGAGTCATTGGCATAAATATGATGATTAGCTGCTGCTGAAGCTCTGTGTCGAGTGACTCAGACTCTTGAGCGGAATGTAACACAAGATATAAATCAAGTCAATACAATGTACCATTCACAATATTTTATTACACCATAAGGAAACATTTGACATACAAGAGAAAATAATACAGTATCATGATCACATGGCGTTGGATCCAATGGCAGAACTGTTACATACTGTGTTGCTACTAATGCCATGGGACATATATGGGTAAAACAGGTGGTTTTCTACATCATGCACAGAATACAAAAAAGTATACTATACATTACATTTTTGCAGTCAGTTCAGCAATGAAACAGGCCTGATTAAAAAGATAATTTTTTCATAATGTTAAGTTTAAGCTTCAATGCAAACCATGCATATCTGGCAATAAATATAAATGGTGATAACTGATGGTGAGTTAAAGCATATAACTTTATTATCTCACTTCAGTCTGTAACTTATTTATTTTCAGCAATTAAGTTTCTTTAATTTTGATACTGATTCAAGAAATTTATCAGCAGTAATATATACTCATACGCCAAAACATTATTACCACATGCTTAACAGCTTGTTGGCACATCTCTGGAATGAAATACATCAGTGGTTCTACATGGCATAATTTCAAGAAGTCCATGGAAGATTTCCAGAAGTATGGGCACTATATATCTATACACTGGCTTCCAGGTTTCATAAATCACAAGTGAAAGTTTGTGGGCATGAACTTTTCACCCGATAGTGCCCCAGAGAGATGGGTTCCACCAGGTTATAATCAGGTAAATTTGATGACCAAAACATCAGTTACAATTCACTAGTATGCTCCTTAAACAACTGTGGCATGATCTTGGTCTCATAAGATGGACTGTTAAGTTGCTGGCAGATGCCATCACTGCCCGGGAAGACTTTAGACATGAAGGAATGCAACTGGTCCACAGCAATGTTCACATAATACACAGCTGTCCTGGCATTTTCATTTAATACTGTAGGTCCAATGGAAGCCTAGACTTTGACAGTGCCTATCTGCAGTAACCGTTAAGTCCTCAGAGTCTTGTTGATTAAATTTTGTAGAACAACTATAAACTGATTACCATGAATTGTGCTAATGATGTACACTACATAAGTTTAGAAATAACTAAATGTTTCTGAAATAATGACTTATCTTTATCCCTATCAGAATACCACACATTCATTTCATTTGTTGACAATAGTTTATCATCAATACATATTTCTTTAGTGCATTATTACTCAAAAACATTAGTATCAAAGACATAAACTGTTGTGGGTTGGCAAGAGAGCCAACCCGGTACTACTAGAGGAAGCCGAAAGGCGCGCGTTTAGCTCATGCAGGCTGGCGTGAGGTCTGGAACAGGACAAGGAAATTAGACTTAGAAAAAACTGACGTAGCTGGTGGAATAGTTAACTTTAATCCATAAATGGTGAACGTTGCTCTTGACGGTACATGTTTTGCAGTATCAATAGTAACTGGTAATGGCGCCTTGCTAGGTCGTAGCAAATGATGTAGCTGAAGGCTATGCTAACTGTCTTCTCGGCAAATGAGAGCGTATTTGGTCAGTGGACCATCACTAGCAAAGTCGGCTGTACAACTGGGGCGAGTGCTAGGAAGTTTCTCTAGACCTGCCGTGTGGCGGCGCTCGGTCTGCAATCACTGATAGTTGGCGACCCGCGGGTCCGACATATACTAACGGACCGCGGCTGATTTAACGGCTACCACCTAGCAAGTGTGGTGTCTGGCGGTGACACCACATTCCTCCCCTGCAAATCGGCACACGGTTGTGGCATAAGGCTTCCGCCCGTCGTGGGGAGGACCCCATGTTGATGTATGCGACGAGGTGGGGAGCCTAACAACAGGCGCGGCTGTGCCACCCGCACCCTGCCATTCGGACCAAGGGGAGCTAGGAAACGCCTGAAAACCTGCTCCAGGGTGCACGCCAACATGTGGTGTATGCGCCCGGAGAGAGACAGGAGGGGCCGAAGGGTCGACCTCCATCGGGCCGGGGCACCCGATGGGAGAAGACGACATATGGTCCGGAGTGGGCAAGAGTTCCATGGTGGAGGACAACTGCTCACGGGAAGTGATCGGCGGCGCGTGACCCAGGGAGGCGCCCGGCGGTTGCAGCGACGCGTCCACTGCGGGCGGGAGAACAGGCGGCGGCGGCGGCAGTGGCGGCGGCGGCGGCAGTGGCGGCGGCGGCGGCGGCGCATCGCCATGGGGCAAAATGGAAGGCAGCATCAGTAACACCTGGGGCTGAGGCGAGCCAGTAGCTGGGTCCCCAGGGCGCTGACCGGACGGCACCGTTGCTGAAAGCAGACGGGGAGCTGCAGATCCCATGCGACGACAGAGACGCAGCTGATTGAGATGCCGACGCACCTCACCAGAGGCCCCCAAAACCAGATACATCGCACGGCCGAGGCAGCGAAGAATGCGCCCTTCGAGCCAACGCCGTGAACCTCGATAGTGACGGTAGTAGACAACGTCGCCCGGGGCAAAAGCAGGTGTCTGCTGCTGCACAGGAACCGGATGCGGCGGATGTAGCAAAGAAATCAAGGTGCGACGCGGGTGATCGTGGAGCAACTCAGCCGGCGAGCGACCATCTCGAGGCTGAGAGCGATACGAGGACAAAAAGAGCAATAACGCATCCTCACGAGAATGCGACTCTTTCAGCTTCAACATCTGTGACTTGAAAGTCCTGACCAATCGTTCAGTGGCACCGCTTGACTGTGTTGAAAACGGCGCCTTGCAGAATGAGTGAAATTCTGCAGACATGAATTGTGGGCCATTGTCGGAAACAATAGTCTGTGGAAGACCTTCAATGCAAAAGATAGCAGATAACGCTTGGATGGTGGCAGATGACGTTGTGGAAGACATCCGGACAACAAAAGGAAAATTACTGAATGAATCTACCACAACCAACCACCGAGCATTCCAGAATGGACCAGCAAAATCGCTATGTAAGCGTTGCCAAGGGGAAGTGGCTGTTGGCCATGCAAAGAACTTCCGCGGTGGTGCTGATTGTTGTTCGGCACACACCATGCAAGAAGAGCACATATTCGTAATCGCGGCATCGATTCCGAACCAAGTACAGTGCTGACGAGCAAGTTGTTTCGTTCTCACTGTACCCCAATGTCATTGGTGGAGAAGCTATAAGACAGAGGACTCTAACGAACATCGGACCACGACCCTGGACTGATCATTATCAGAATGCAATAGCAAAACACCACGTCATACAAAAAGTCTCTCCTTGTGAGCAAAAAATCGGCGAACCAACGGATCCCCGATCCATGACTTTGACAAGGGCCATTGCATAGCAACAAAACGCCGAATGGTAGCAAGGACAGGGTCGGCAGCTGTGGCTGTAGCTACACGACGAAAATCAATCGGAAACGAGTCGACCACGTCATCAGTTTCCGAATCAATGAATATGCAAGCAAGTTCGGAGGAATCGAATGCTCTATCCTCAGCAACAGGTAAACGGGACAACGCATCGGCATTTCCGTGCTTAGCAGTGGACCGATACAAGATATCGTAGCGGTACTGCGAGAGGAAAATAGATCAACAAATGAATTTCTGCGCTGTACGTGGAGGTACAGGCTTGGTCGGATGAAAAAGTGAAGTCAAGGATTTGTGGTCGGTGATGATGGTAAAGCGACGACCATACAAGAAATCATGAAACTTTGTAACACCAAATACGAGAGCCAATGCTTCTTTCTCGATCTGTGAATAATGTCTTTGCGCACACGAGAGCAATTTGGACACAAAGGCAATAGGGCGATTGTGCGAACCATCTTTGTGCACAAGCACAGCACCGATCCCGAAATCCGATTCATCCGCCATCAACAAAAGGGGCTTCTGGGGACCGAATGGCTTAAGGCAAGTATTGGAAAGCAACGCCAATTTCAACTGGCGAAAGGCGCGTTCGCATGGCTTCCAGACGAACGGAACACCTTTACGGCGTAAGCGATGAAGCGGAGCTGAAATGGAAGAGGCGTGTGGGACATACTTGTTATAGTAATTTATTTTTCCCAGCACACTCTGTAGCTGCTTCAAATTCTGCGGCGAAGGCAAGTCTTGTATGGCACGGAGGTGCTCTGGACTGGGATGTATGCCTTGGGCATTGAGTACATGTCCCAGATAGGGTAGGTCACGAGCAAAAAACACACATTTGTCCTTCCACAAGTGAAGACCATTTTGTCGCAAGAGCTGGAATAATGTTCTGAGATTGGCTAATTGTTCTTCTTCCGTCTGTCCGGAGATCACAATAGCGTCCAGATAATTTGCTGCAGTAGGGACCGACACACAAACAGTTTGTAGATATTGCTGAAACAATGCAGGGGCGGATGCACACCCGAATGGCAGTCGTTTGAATCGATACAAACCCAGGTGCGTGTTAACCACCAAAACGCGCTGGGATTCTTCGTCCACCAGTATTTGCAAGTACACATCTGCTAGGTTCAACTTCGAAAAATATTTACCCAGGCACAGTTTGTCAAAAAGATCTTCCGGGCAGGGTAAAGGAAAAGTTGCAGTCACTAGTTGTGGATTCGCTGTTGCCTTGAAGTCCACACAAAGTCTCAATTTTCCCGAAGGTTTTGGTAAAATTACTAAGGGTGATGCCCAGAGAGAAGCCTGCACACGTTCCATTACACCTTTTGATTCCAAATCGTGCAATGCGTGGGGAACATTGTGCGCTCTGAAAAATTTCGGTTGCGCATTTACTTTCAGTTCCAAATGTGCTTTATAGTTCTTAGCGCAACCGAGACCCGGTGCAAAAATGTCTGCAAATTCGGCACATAGACGAGAAACACTGTCTGAAGGCACAGTCTGGTTCACTGATAGGACCTGATTTACTATAGACAAGTTAAACAACTGAAATAAATCGAAACCAAACAAGTTCACTGCAGAAGAAGAACGAAGGACGTAAAATGACACAAGTTTTGTTTGTCCCTTGTATGTTGCAAGAAGGCTGCACTGTCCTAACACAGGGATATACTGACCTAAATAGGTACTTAAGTTAACATTTGCGGCACGTAACAGAGGTGTGCCCAGCAGTTTGCAAGTTTCTTGATTGATCAGTGAAACTGCAGCCCCAGTATTGAGCTGGAATGGTATCACTTTGCCGTTACTGTCCAAGTCCACAAAAAGTTTATTATCCTGCTGATGACAAGAGCGACTGTCTCGTGCAACGGGAACTGACACTGGTACAAAATCACTTGCGACTTGACGGGAGTTCCGGCGATGTTGACGCACACTATTTTTGGGACGAACACAGTCACTGTTAGGGAGATTGGCACTGGGCGGAGTGGCATGAACTATATGAATTTCCATGGGAGAAGTGTCGCGAGCCTGAGTATCCTTGGTTCGATTCTGATTCCGGCGCGAAGCAAAAGGCCTGGAATGGTTTCGAGCTTCCGATCGGAGCTTTTCCTGGCAAACACTTTGAACATGTCCTTTTTTATTACAGAAAAAGCAAATAGCTTGGCATGACGGGCAATTCTCACGCGAATGTCTAGTAGCACACTGTGGGCATGATTTTAGCACTGCATTTGCTTGCCGGCGCGGTACACGTGGCTGAGAGCCAGGCAGGTTTGGCGTGGCCAGGCGCGAGGACTGTTTACTGTTCCGTGCAGCTCGCCCGGAGGGCCGGTTAACCTGACACACGGGTGGCAAAGTTTCAAATGATTCCTGAGCAAAGAGTCAAGTGTTTCCTGCCGATCCAATATGTCCATCACTTGTTGAAGGGAGGGATTGACTGGTTTCAAAATCTGTTCCCTTATACGAACATCAGAAACGTTCTGTGCAATTGCATCGCGCACCATAGTATCTGAATAAGGGTGTCCACATTCACACTCAAAAGCACAATCCCTAGTAAGGCCTTGCAAGATTGCAACCCACTCTCGATTAGTCTGACCGGCCATACGTTTTGTATGAAAGAAGGTATACCGTTTGGCAACTACATTGACTGATTTTTTGAAATATGCATCTAATGCAGACAAAATTTCTTCGTAGGACAGAGTTGCTACGTCGCGTCGGGGAAATAATTTGACTATCACATGGTATGTTTGTACCCCGACGGAGGAAAGGAGAAAATGCTGCCGCTCATTACCTTGAATTCTGTAGGCGGCGAGATGGAATCCAAATTGACGTGACCACTCCGTCCAGCTTTCGAGTGCAGCATCAAAAGGACAAAAAGTTGGTGCAACTGCGTGTTGTGGCTGCGTGAGCGGTGGAGCTGCGGCTGCCGCATCGTTTTGCATTGCACGTTGACCCTGGACGAGCTGTCCAAGGGCATCCAGTAAGGCCTGCGTCTGCTGGTTCTGTAAGCGATAAAATTCGGACAGTACATTTGGAAATGGTGGCGAAGCCATTACACAAGTAAATCAGGGCAGTATAGTTACGAACGTGGTGTGGCCTCGTCGCCAAATGTTGTGGGTTGGCAAGAGAGCCAACCCGGTACTACTATAGAAAGCCGAAAGGCACGCGTTTAGCTCACGCAGGCTGGCGTGAGGTCTGGAACAGGACAAGGAAATTAGACTTAGAAAAAACTGACGTAGCTGGTGGAATAGTTAACTTTAATCCATAAATGGTGAACGTTGCTCTTGACGGTACATGTTTTACAGTATCAATAGTAACTGGTAATGGCGCCTTGCTAGGTCATAGCAAATGATGTAGCTGAAGGCTATGCTAACTGTCGTCTCGGCAAATGAGAGCGAATTTGGTCAGTGAACCATCGCTAGCAAAGTCGGCTGTACAACTGGGGCGAGTGCTAGGAAGTCTCTCTAGACCTGCCGTGTGGCGGCGCTCGGTCTGCAATCACTGATAGTGGCAACACGCAGAAAGACCGTGGCCGATTTAGAGGCTACCACCTAGCAAGTGTGGTGTCTGGCGGTGACACCACATAAACAGCAAATGTTAATCTCATGAGAAATAAAATATGCAGCAGTATATAGTTAATAACTTAACAAAACATCACGGTTTCATTCAACTGTTTTTTAAAGTGTCTAATTACATATATGTATTACGTAAGTGTTGCCTCACATCAAATGAGTAGTTTTGCACATAAAATAACATATTTTACCTTCACGTAGGTAGATTTTGTTTCTTATGTCTATTCTCATTAAATACTTTCTCTACTACATCTTGTTGACTCTAGAAGTGCATTTGCAAAAATAATCTATCTCAAACACAGGGTTGCAAACAACTTCCAAAATCGTCACTGATTATCATAACAGCTTTCATATCTCTCACTAGAACTCACAATATTTCATTGCATTTAGTCATTTCCCATTATTAACGGTTCATAAAATTATTAATCACGAAAATTCCTGATTTGTTTCTTATACAAAAAATTACTCTTCTAAATGACATTCCACAGCAACAAATGATTCAGTTGCCTTTAACTGACAGGAGTGTATGACCTAAGTTTTTCAAGGCCTTGTAAAACGTCTAGTAATGTTATATTCCACTTTTTCTCATCGGTATTTATGTACACTAAAATGTCTTCTACAAGAAATACTCCGTTTTAAATCATAAGGTGTTATAATTGAATCGGTCAGTCAAGTAAGGAACTTTGTCACATAAACATATGAGACAGATCGAAATATACCCCACTATCATGAAATGAACTACGTTTACGTACTTCTTCCTGTGAGAATAACACGAGATCGATTTTTTCAGTACTGACCAGAATGGAATCAAATCAATGACTTAGTTCCCGTCTCCGCCGCACGTCGCGGGCCGCCAGCAGATTGTACTGTTTTGAGCTTGTACTACACCACCTTCAAACTAGATGGCGTTGGCTGGGAGCACGCAGGCGCAGAAAGAATCACAGAACACTAACTTGGCGCCAACTTTGCAATGTGCAGTGGTTTTCACTGATGTTGTTGTTGTAAGTTATTGAATGCCATCTTTCGAAATGTTTCCCAAACGTAAGCAAAATGGAAGTTAGCACAAGAGGAAGAGAATCAATGAGGTTACAGTTCACAGGTTGCCATATAATGACGAGAGTGGGAAAGCAGTTCCTGGAAAATCTGTGGATGCTGATTGCAAGTAGGGTACCCCACTACTGACATTTACCATTTAATAACTTCAGTGTAATATAAATTCCGTAGCATATGCTACCTTTCCGATTACTTAATAAATTCCAGGTTCTGAATGGAATCTTCCGAACATATCAGTGACGATGATCGCATCGAGATACTTTTAAACTATGTAAACGTAAGGAAAAACAGTCAGGATATTTATCTACAATGGTTAATGGTGGCAGGTAACATTATGAAAAGAAGGCCAAAACAAGATGTTAGTGACATCGCTTGAATCAAGAAACAAAATTTCTGTGTTTACCATGCCATTGTCTGTGGTAGAAGAGTTCCTATCTGCAAATTTGCGTTTCTCAGTTTTCATGCTGTACAGCAGAAACGCGATTTTCGAGTTTGCCAGTTACTAATTAGAGGTCGAATTCCAAAGGACATGCGTGGAACAAATCTATGCACAACTAAAATTTCCGAAAATGTAATTAATTTGATACCCTCATCACATCTTCCTCCTCAAAGAAACTCACTATGCTAGGAAGGAAATGAAATATCTAGATGCACGTTTGGACCTGAAAACTACGCGCGAAATGCTCCTTACGAAGTACCCAGAAGTAAACGTGAAGTTCGACTTCTATAGGAAACATTTTCGTGAACATTGCAATTTTCCTTATGGTTGACCCCAAGTTTATGTACGTGGCAAATGTGAGTAACTTCAGGATAAGTTAAAAAGTCCACATGTCTCTGACAGTTGAGTTGGATATTCACAAGCGACACAGCAGGACATTTAATAAATTCATTAAAGTAACTGAACAAGAATGTATGGGCAGGGATGACATTGTTGGACTAGCTTTCGACTTCATACATAACGTACCTCTGCCAAACATACCAGTGCAGGACACATTCTATTTACGTCAGCTGTGGGTTAACTGTTTCTGCATTTGTGAGATAAAGTCCAGGTGTTCCACGGTGTAGCTACTTGTATCATGAAGGTGAAGTGCAAAAGGGAGCGAATGAGATCTGTTCGTTCCTGTACCATTACATTGAAAACTATGTACCGAAGAATGTTACAGAAGTACACCTGTTCTGAGACGGAGCACCTGGTCAAAATAAAAATAATACTGTAGTAAGGGTGTGCCTTGCATTGAGAGACACTGAAATATTTTAAAAAATCACTCGTTTCCCGAAAGAGGTCACTCGTTACTCCCTTGTGACGGTGTGTTTGGAATACTGAAGGGACAAGTACGGAAATTGTGAGCGAATTTTCACCTAAAGAGTATGTGGAAATCATGGCAAACAGTATTTCTGAAGTGACAGTCGTTATGGTGGAATGTGAAGACATAATGGAGTTTGACACATGGTGGCCTCGTCTTTACACAAAAAAGCACAGTCTAGTGAAGCGGCATAGTCAGGGAAACAGTGCGTCTCAAGATGCCTTGTAAAGAAACAAAATTTTTCTGTGGCAATGTTCAAAGAATTTCGTTATGAAGCAACGAAGCCAGGAGTCGGGACTGCCTACCCTTCCATTAACAACTGTCACTCACTCCTTTAATCTGGAAAAAAACTGAACCTGCTTCGTTTCAAATTGGGTTCCAATGGGTACAGTACGTGATGGAAAAAGGGTAATAATCAATAAAAAGGAAAACTGATGATTTTCAGAAACTAGTTAAGTACATCTAGGGAGAAGACGCTGGAAATTTTTATGGGGAGATGAAACGGTGGTAACTCACTATGATAAATTATGAACTATCCAGAGCTTTGAATTCTATGAAGTAGTTGTTTTCATGTTCAGATGAAGATAATTTTCCATTAGTTAATCAATTAATTTGAATTTTAGACCAGAAATGTGTAATTTTGAATATGTTATACTCACGAAAAGGGCTAAATTGCCTTGTTGACTGGAGAAAGGAACTATGTTATAAATTTTCATTTTTTTCAGATGCTTTTTAGAATACATGAAAATTATTTTCATTCATAGTATGAATAATTAGTGTGCAACAAATGTCGAAAATTTCAATGCAGTCCGTCAAATAGTTTAACAATAAGAGTGTTTCTTGTCTCTCCTGAAAAGTAACAAAAAGGGGATTACAGAAACGTCCGATTCCACCCGTCCACTTTGGCCCATGACGTCATCAATATGGCGGAAATGGCTATTCTAAGCGTATCCAACATGGCACCTCTAATGTCACTACATACACATGGCAACAAACATGAAAATACATATTAATAAAACAATAACATCTCCCACCAAATATACACTCAAACTAATGGGACAACCGCAGGAAATTGTGGGTTTTATGGTGGGGACGTGCTAAATATAATAATAAAAAAAACCACACCACGAACCCAAAACACACAAAACGAAAAAAAAATTTCAACATTCCGCTATACCAACAAAAAGCTACAGGAAGCGGACACTGCTCTTGACCTAAAGGTCAACCACAGCTGATGGTAGCAAAACATCAACACCTATAACCAAAACTACGGAAATTGGAATAGGACATTTCCCTTGTCCTGTGTAGGTCAACCAAAACACCAATACCTACAACCAAAACAATGAAAATTGAAATCGGTCACTTCCTTGACCTATATAGGTCAACCACAACTACTGCTACCAAAAAGCCAACACCTACAACTACCAAAAATAAAACCAAAACTACATCCCCTCAAAAATCCAAAAATCAAACATCTGTACAGAACTCTGGTCAATCTCATGTTCTTGTGACAAATACTGCACTTCACAATCTCAGTGATCAGTGCAAATAACTGGAGGAATTTAATAACTGACAACATGTCCTCCCCCATCTTCAACCGCAGCATAGCACTTATATTTCATTTTCATATCCATACCTAACAACAGAAGCCACAAAATAAATTAAAGGTCGTACTGCACCACAAACAGCAAACCAATAACACCTAACAAGAACACCAAACACACAAACAATACTGATCTATGAACACTACCAACAACTTCACACTTCCGACACCAAGGCTCAAATGAACCCAATACAACACATTACACTCAACACACACACACACATCGCTAGAGAGCACTATCAAACACAACAAGACATCCACTAACACAACCAACTCATAAACTGTAATGACGTCACACTGCAACACCAAAGCAGACAGGTGGAATCTGATGATTCCATTGACCGAGAAAAAGTGACATATTTCCTCTCTCCACCGACCGATTCAATGTTTCCTCCAGTTGATGATGGTTTAAATAACCAAACCAGGTCTAGAATAAATATAATATATACAGCTAATAGCAAATAAACATGGTTCTCTTAAAATAATATAGCTGTAGCTAGTTGCCTACACTAATTTTGAATTATAGTGGTTGTGTTTCACTACACTGACAACACTGGCTCATTATAGTGGTGAAAGAACTCCTTGTTTCTTTAATAAACTATTGACACTAGAATCAAATGATGTACTTTTGTGTTGCTCTCAATGATATCTACTTGCAAACAAATTCACATGTCACTATGACCACTTTGAAATTTGACCAATTGAACACTTTTATAAACGAAACGCTGGTGGAAAATGCCCTGTTTTGCAGACATGCAACATTTATGGTTCCCTACTTTCTTGTATATACAGGGTGAGTCACCTAACGTTACTGCTGGATATATTTCATTAACCACGTCAAATACTGACGAATCGATTCCACAGACCGAACGTGAGGAGAGGGGCTAGTGTAATTGGTTAATATAAACCATAAAAAATGCACGGAAATATGGTTTTTAACACAAACCTACGTTTTTTTAAATGGAACCCCGTTAGTTCTGTTAGCACATCTGAACATATAAACAAATACGTAATCAGTGCCGTTTGTTGCATTGTAAAATGTTAATTACATCCGGAGATATTGTAACCTAAAGTTGACGCTTGAGTACCACTCCTCCGATGTTCAATCGTGTGTATCGGAGAGCACTGAATTACGTAGGGATCCAAAGGGAACGGTGATGGACCTTAGGTACAGAAGAGACTGGAACAGCACATTACGTCCACATGCTAACACCTTTTTATTGGTCTTTTTCACTGACGCACATGTACATTACCATGAGGGGTGGGGTACACGTACACACGTGGTTTCCGTTTTCAATTACGGAGTGGAATAAAGTGTGTCCCGACATGTCAGGCCAATAGATGTTCAATGTGGTGGCCATAATTTACTGCACACAATTGCAATCTCTGGCGTAATGAATGTCGTACACGCCACAGTACATCTGGTGTAATGTCGCCGCAGGCTGCCACAATACGTTGTTTCATATCCTCTGGGGTTGTAGGCACATCACGGTACACATTCTCCTTTAACGTACCCCACAGAAAGAAGTCCAGAGGTGTCAGGTCAGGAGAACGGGCTGGCCAATTTATGCGTCCTCCACGTCCTATGAAACACCCGTCGAACGTGCACCTCACCCCTCATGGTAATGTAGATGTGCGTCAGTGAAAAAGACCAATAAAAAGGTGTTAGCATGTGGACGTAATGTGCTGTTCCAGTCTCTTCTGTACCTAAGGTCCATCACCGTTCCCTTTGGATCCCTACGTAATTCAGTGCCCTCCGATACACACGATCGAACATCGGAGGAGTGGTACTCAAGCGTCAACTTTAGGTTACAATATCTCCGGATGTAATTAACATTTTACAATGCAACAAATGGCACTGATTACGTATTTGTTTATATGTTCAGATGTGCTAACAAAATTAACGGGGTTCCATTTAAAAAAAACGTTGGTTTGTGTTAAAAAACATACTTCCGTGCATTTTTTTATGGTTTGTATTAACCAATTACACTAGCCCCTCTCCTCACGTTCGGTCTGTGGAATCGATTCGTCAGTATTTGATGTGGTTTACGAAATATATCCAGCGGTAATGTTAGGTGACTCACCCTGTATGCTTTGAAAACTGAGATCCCATATAGACACACCCCTTGTTGGTGATATTTTTGGAGAGTGAAACACACCTCTATGAAAAAAATGAGGTTTTCACAAATGGTGATCCTTTCAAAATCAGCTTGCTCTGTTCATCCATGAGATGGAACAGCAATCAGATTCTATAAAAAAAATTGCTGCTGATTTAGGTGCTATTTTAACCATAATCTCTCAAACAAAAAAAAGTGCCCAGTTGTTGGAAGAAAGCACAGTTCATATCTATCTAATAGAATATTCTGAGGTCAAATGTAACGAGACATCTCAAACAGAATGATCTCTTCTACGCCAATTAAAATCAATTCTGAAAATATCAGTTACATGAAACCCAGGTTTTTGCTTTCCTCATGTGACATCCTGAAAGCCATGGAGTGAGACATTCAGGTAGATTCAGTATTTCTTATCCTCCAAAAAGCATTTATCTCTGTAGCACAACAATGCTTTTTAACAAAAATATGATAATATTGCATATCAACCAAAATTTTAGACTGTATTGAGGATTACTTGGTAAGGAGAAAATAGATTATTAGATGGAGATAACTGACAGAGAAAACACTCTTGTGACCCATCATCAAATATTAATCAAGTGCGTGCGGTCCTTATCAGATAGGACTAACAGGGGATATTGAATTTATATAAAAGAAGGGCATTGTGAATAGTGACAGACTGTTTAATCCATGGGAGAGCATTACATAAATAAAAATAGACCCATTACCTTTTAATTATGCTATTGGTGAAAAATGATTGGCAACACTTAAGGGTGGTCAAAGTGAAATGATAACATCTAACTGATCATAGAAAAAGTTGAGGCCAGGCTGAAACTCAATGGGAAAGTCTTAAGGAAATATAGTTCATTGTGAAAGATGTGGATTACAAAATACTTGTTCAATTGATTCTTGAGTACTGCTTGTCAGTCTGGGACCCTTACGAGATTGTCTTAGTAAAAGGATATAAAGAAAAGAGTGACATGTTTTGTCATGACATCATTTCAGAAGTGCAGGAACTCTATAGAAATGCTCATTTAAATCTTGTGGCAGGCATGACAAGAGAAGCAGTGAACATTATGGAGATGTTTATTGTTCAAATGCTGAGACTGTAAGTTTTAAGAAGAGTTGGGTAACGTATCACTTTCTCCCACCTACATCTGACAAAATTACTACAGTGGAAAAAATCAGAGAAATCAGAGCTCCTATGGAGGTTTATCAACAACAATTCCTCCTACACACCATTTGTGAATGCAAGGGGAAGATGAGAAATGATGGTACAAGAATTACACTGCACAACACATCACAAGGTGACTTGTGACGTTCATAGGTACATCTAAATGTACATATAGACATTTATGTGAAATATATTCGCAACTGTGAATATGGACAACCATCAGCTGAATAATGGAATGACAACAATGCATATTTGTGATGGACCGGGCTCAAACTCAGATTTACCACTTATTGCGAGCAGTTGCCTTACTGTTATATTACCTGAGAGTGACCCACAGCCAGACTCAAACTTTCATATGTCGTTAGCCACATGTCTACAACCTGTAGCTGTACATCCAGTAAGTATATGCCCATCCAGACGCAACTCTTCCCTTGAAAGTCACTTTGTAACGCCGGAAATGCATATCCTCCTACTTCCATCTATTGTACTATAAATTTATTCCTTATTTTGTTACCAGAAGATATGAAATTTCTGTGTCTTTATATATTGTGATTGTTCTAATATATATATATATATATATATATATATATATATATATATATATATATATATATATATATATGCATTTATGTCGATGTATACTTGGTTTGTTTTGTAAATATGAATTGTATTTTTACTCTGAGTATGGCCTAGGGAAAACTATGCTATCAAATGATTACATCGATAGGTCGTATGTACAGGGTGTTTCAAAAATGACCAGTATATTTGAAACGGGAATAAAAACTAAACGAGCAACGATAGAAATTCACCGTTTGTTGCAATATGCTTGGGACAACAGTACATTTTCAGGCAGACAAACTTTCGAAATTACAGTAGTTACAATTTTCAACAGCAGATGGCGCTGCAAGTGATGTGAAAGATATAGAAGACAACGCAGTCTGTGGGTGCGCCATTCTGTACATCGTCTTTCTGCTGTAAGCGTGTGCTGTTCACAATGTGCAAGTGTGCTGTAGACAACATGGTTTATTCCTTAGAACAGAGGATTTTTCTGGTGTTGGAATTCCACTGCCTAGAACACAGTGTTGTTGCAACAAGACGAAGTTTTCAACGGAGGTTTAATGTAACCAAAGGACCAAAAAGCGATACAATAAAGGATCTGTTTGAAAAATTTCAACGGACTGGGAATGTGACGGATGAACGTGCTGGAAAGGTAGGGCGACCGCGTACGGCAACCACAGAGGGCAACGCGCAGCTAGTGCAGGAGGTGATCCAACAGCGGCCTCGGGTTTTCGTTCGCCGTGTTGCAGCTGCGGTCCAAATGACGCCAACGTCCACATATCGTCTCATGCTCCAGAGTTTACACCTCTATCCATACAAAATTCAAACGCGGCAACCCCTCAGCGCCACTACCATTGCTGCACGAGAGACATTCGCTAACGATATAGTGCACAGGATTGATGATGGCGATATGCATGTGGGCAGCACTTGGTTTACTGACGAAGCTTATTTTTACCTGGACGGCTTCGTCAATAAACAGAACTGGCGCATATGGGGAACCGAAAAGCCCCATGTTGCAGTCCCATCGTCCCTGCGTCCCTGCATCCTCAAAAAATACTGGTCTGGGCCGCCATTTCTTCCAAAGGAATCATTGGCCCATTTTTCAGATCCGAAACGATTACTGCATCACGCTATCTGGACATTCTTCGTGAATTTGTGGTGGTACAAACTGCCTTAGACGACACTGCGAACACCTCGTGGTTTATGCAAGATGGTGCCCGGCCACATCGCACGGCCGACGTCTTTAATTTCCTGAATGAATATTTCGATGATCGTGTGATTGCTTTGGGCTATCCGAAACATACAGGAGGCGGTGTGGATTGGCCTCCCTATTCGCCAGACATGAACCCCTGTGACTTCTTTCTGTGGGGACACTTGAAAGACCAGGTGTACCGCCAGAATCCAGAAACAATTGAACAGCTGAAGCAGTACATCTCATCTGCATGTGAAGTCATTCCGCCAGACACATTGTCAAAGGTTTCGGGTAATTTCATTCAGAGACTACGCCATATTATTGCTACGCATGGTGGATATGTGGAAAATATCGTACTATAGAGTTTCCCAGACCGCAGCGCCATCTGTTGTTGAAAATTGTAAATACTGTAATTTCGAACGTTTGTCTGCCTGAAAATGTACTGTTGTCCCAAGCATATTGCAACAAACGATGTATTTCTATCGCTCCTCGTTTAGTTGTTATTGCCGTTTCAAATATACCAGTCTTTTTTGAAACACCCTGTAGAACCAAAGTGTTTAGGATCTTTGGTAGTGTTAACTGGGGGGTAGCATTCGTCTCACGCTAGGTGAGGAGAGCCCTACGTCATAGTGACGTAACGCTGCGTCATCGTGACGTAAATAAACCTAAATCGAATTCATGAGTACGTTTGTCGACCTTTGCAGTTGTACCACAGAGGTTGTACAGTAATGTGAAAGCTAAATGTAAATACACATATAGAAACGAAGTTACAGCAGTTGTGTGCTATCCTCATCCCAGTTGAATTACTTGTTGTTGTTGTTGTGATCTTCAGTCCTGGGACTGGTTTGATGCACCTCTCCATGCTACTCTATCCTGTGCAAGCTTCTTCATCTCCCAGTACCAACTGCAACTTACATCCTTCTGAATCTGTTTAGTGTATTCATCTCTTGGTCTCCCTCTACGATTTTTACCCTCCACGCTGCCCTCCAATGCTAAATTTGTGATCCCCTGATGCCTCAGAACATGTCCTACCAACCGATCCCTTCTTCTAGTCAAGTTGTGCCACAAACTTCTCTTCTCCCCAATCCTATTCAGTACCTCCTCTTTAGTTATATGATCTACCCATCTAATCTTCAGCATTCTTCAGTAGCACCACATTTCGAAAGCTTCTATTCTCTTCTTGTCTAAACTATTTATCGTCCATGTTTCACTTCCATACATGGCTACACTCCATACAAATACTTTCAGAAACGACTTCCTGACACTTAAATTTATACTCGATGTTAACAAATTTCTCTTCTTCAGAAACGCTTTCCTTGTCATTGCCAGTCTACATTTTATATCCTCTCTACTTCGACCATCATCAGTTATTTTGCTCCCCAAATAGCAAAACTCCTTTACTACTTTAAGTGTCTCATTTCCTAATCTAATTCCCTCAGTATCACCCAACTTAATTCGACTACATTCCATTATCCTCGTTTTGCTTTTGTTGATGTTCATCTTATATCCTCCTTTCAAGACTTTATCCATTCCGTTCAACTGCTCTTCTAAGTCCTTTGCTGTCTCTGACAGAATTACAATGTCATCGGCGAACCTCAAAGTTTTTATTTCTTCTCCATGGATTTTAATACCTACTCCGAATTTTTTTTTTTTGTTTCCTTCACTGCTTGCTCAATATACAGATTGAATAGCATCGGGGATAAGCTACAACCCTGTCTCACTCCCTTCCCAATCACTGCTTCCCTTTCTTGTCCGTCGACTCTTATAACTGCCATCTGGTTTCTGTACAAATTGTAAATAGCCTTTCGCTCCCTGTATTTTACCCCTGCCACCTTCAGAATTTGAAAGAGAGTATTCCAGTCAACATTGTCAAAAGCTTTCTCTAAGTCTACAAATGCTAGAAACGTAGGTTTGCCTTTCCCTAATATAGCTTCTAAGATAAGTTGTAGGGTCAGTATTGCCTCACATGTTCTAATATTTCTACGGAATCCAAACTGATCTTCCCTGAGTTCGGCTTCTACCTGTTTTTCCATTCGTCTGTAAAGAATTCGCGTTAGTATTTTGCATCCATCACTTATTAAACTGATTGTTCGGTAATTTTCACATCTGTCAGCACCTGCTTTCTTTGGGATTGGAATTATTATACTCTTCTTGAAGTCTGGGTCTCCTGGGGCCTTGTTTCGACTCAGGTCTTACAGTGCTCTGTCAAACTCTTCACGCAGTATCGTATCTCCCATTTCATCTTTATCTACATCCTCTTCCATTTCCATAACATTGTCCTCAAGTACATCGCACTTATATAGACCCTCTATATACTCCTTCCACCTTTCTGCTTTCCCTTCTTTGCTTAGAACTGGGTTTCTATCTGAGCTCTTGATGTTCATGCAAGTGGTTCCCTTTTCTCCAAACGTCTCTTTAATTTCCTGCAGGCAGTATCTATCTTACCCCTAATGAGATAAGCCTCTACATCCTTATATTTGTCCTCTAGCCGTCCCTCCTTAGCCATTTTGCGCTTCCTGTCGATCACATTTTTGAAACGTTTGTATTCCTTTTTGCCTGCTTCATTTACTGCATTTTTATATTTTCTCCTTTCATCAGTTAAATTCAATATTTCTTCTGTTACCCAAGGATTTCTACTCCCCCTCGTCTTTTTACCTACTAGATCCTCTGCTGCCTTCACTACTTCATCTCTCAAAGCTACCCATTCTTCTTCTACTGTATTTCTTTCCCGCATGCCTGTCAATTTTTCCATTATGCTCTCCCTGAAACTCTGTACAACCTCTGTTTTAGTCAGTTTATCCAGGTCCCATCTCCTCAAATTCCCACCTTTTTGCAGTTTCTTCAGTTTTAATCTACAGTTCATAACCAGTAGATTGTGGTCAGAGTCCACATCTGCCCCTGGAAATGTCTTATAATTTAAAACCTGGTTCCTAAATCTCTGTCTTACCATTATATAATCTATCTGAAACCTTTTAGTATCTCCAGGGTTCTTCCATGTATACAACCTTCTTTCATGATTCTTGAAGCCAGTGTTAGCTATGATTAAGTTATTCTCTGTGCAAAATTCTACTAGGCGGCTTCCTCTTTCATTTCTTAGCCCCAATCCATATTCACCTACTACGTTTCCTTCTCTCCCTTTTCCTACTACCGAATTCCAGTCACCCATGACTATTAAATTTTCGTCTCCCTTCACTATCTGAATAATTTCTTTTATTTCATCATACATGTCTTCAATTTCTTCGTCATCTGCGGAGCTAGTTGGCATATAGACTTGTAATACTGTAGTAGGCGTGGGCTTTGTATCTATCTTGGCCACAATAATGCGTTCACTATGCTGTTTGTAGTAGCTTACCCGCACTCCAATTTTTTTTATTCATTATTAAACCAACTCCTGCATTACCCCTATTTGATTTTGTATTTATAGCCCTGTATTCACCTGACCAAAAGTCTTGTTCCTCCCGCCAGCAAACTTCACTAATTTCTACTATATCTAACTTTAACCTATCCATTTCCCTTTTTAAATTTTCTAACCTACCTGCCCGATTAAGGGATCTGACAATGCACGCACCAATCTGTAGAACGCCAGTTTTCTTTCTCCTGATAACGATGTCCCACTGAGTAGTCCTCACCTGGAGATCCGATTGGGGGACTAGTTTACCTCTGGAATATTTTACCCAGGAGGACGCCATCATCATTTAACCATACAGTAAAGGTGCATGCCCTCGGGTAAAATTATGGCTGTAGTTTCCCCTTGCTTTCAGCCGTTCGCTGTACCAGCACAGCAAGGCCGTTTTGGTTAGTGTTACAAGGCCAGATCCGAGAGTTATCCAGACTGTTGACCCTGCAACTACTGAAAATTCTGCTGCCCCTCTTTAGGAACCACTCGTTTGTCTGGCCTCTCAACAGATACCCTTCCGTTGTGGTTGCACCTACGGTACGGCTATCTGTATCACTGAGGCCCACAAGCCTCTCCACCAACGGCAAGGTCCATGGTTCTCGGGGGGGGGGGGGGAGAGGGGGGGTTGAACTACTTATTAAGCTGTAATCTCAACAATTTTGGATGTTATTGTATGTTCCTTGATGTAATGAATGTCTGAACGAAGGAACCATTACAATAACGAAAGTGAATAATAGCGTCTAGTCATTTTGAAAAACATGCTATTAATTGTGCATAAATCATGTGGGCAGAAATGTGAAATGGAGAGAAATTAAAGATTTTCGTATTTTTATAAAAGCCAATGGATTGTACATAATTCTTCGGTGTGGAAACGTTAAACTGAGAAATTAATGTGGTTCCAAAGATAATTCCGAATGTTGCTGGAATTTTAATTTTGCCTTCATGCTGTAGGTCAGCACAGAAACTTTTGCTCTTCAGAAATAAATTATTACTGATGAATGTAATGTACTGACCTGTTATAACACATGTCATTATTTTTCTTCATGCGTTGTATACTGCGAAAAAACAATGACATGCAAGTCACATTTACTAGCATTTTAAGCGAGTGAAAGCAATCAGTGCTGTTGCCATTTTCAGCTACTTTTGGTATGACTCTTAGGCAATATGGAAAGAGCTATAGTAATCATGCCAGACACCCCCAAAATTTATACCATGTCTATTGAGAGAATAATCAAACACAGTGTTCCACTATCGCATATGAAATATCACTTCGTGCTGCTAAAAACTGTGGGCTGTTGAGGTTCTTTTGTCAAGTAGCTCACCCATTGTGACAGTCGGTGTTCAATGTCACTTGGCAACAATTAGGAAACATGCTTTTTTATAGCTGATACTGCTTAAATATTAAAATGTGAGTAACAATTACAGGCGAAATATCATTATGTTTCTCACAGTATACAGCGTATAAAGAAAAATAATGACGTTTTATAAACGGGTTACATTATACATTATAATCATCAGCAATAATTTACTTCTACAGAGCAAAATTTTCTGAGTGGGTCTGCAACGTGAAGGCAAAATTAAAATTCCAGCAACATTCGGAATTATCTTTGGAACCACATTAATTTCTCGGTATAATGTTTCTGCCCAGAAAAATTATGTACAATCCATTGGCTTTTAAAAAAATAGGAAACAGTTTCATTTCTCCCTATTTCATGTTTCTGTCCAAATGATTTATGCGCAATTAATCGGATTTTTTAAAAAATGTCATTAAATCAAGAAACACACGATAACATCCAAAATTGTTAAGATTACAGCTTAATAAGTAATTCAACTGGGCTGAAAATATCACGCAACAGCTGTAAATTCGTTTCTACACATGTATTTACATGTAGCTTTCACGTTACCGTGCAACCTCTGTGGTACAACTGCAAAGATCGATATACATACTCATGAATTCGATTTAGGTTTATTTACGTCACGATGACGTAGCGTTACGTCACTATGACATAGGGCTCTCCTCACCTAGCGTGAGATGAATGTTACCCGTGTTAACTCTACCGCATTGAGTGCGGGCAGAGTGAGTCTGGCTGGAGTAGGGCGGTGGAGCAGGTGTGTTGTGTGACGCTCCTGCGAGTTGCCGCACTTTTGGGGTTTGGCAGCATTAGTTGCGCTCGACTTGCTATGATAATTTCTGACACGGTGTCGCAATGGGAAGCTTTAGCTGGTGCACATCAAGAGCCCGTTTCGCCTGGTAGCAGTTTTTGCAACAGCGACGGCCGACAATGAGTGACTGTCTCCACCTCCCCGATCGACGATTGCAAACCTTCAATCAACCAACAAGGAAGACTAAAAGCACGTTAAGTTTTAGAACTGTATGGCAGACCTCGGCTTTTCAAACTGTTGCATGACAAAAATACAGCAACTTAACATGAACCTTTGTTGCTCATTGTCTCAATTGCATTACCAAGCAGGGTCCCTTCCTTTTCTGGAATGAACCCGAGTGTCGTTGAAATTCATAGACCAGCATTAAAGTAATATCATTCCATTTCACTGCTTTAATTTCAAAGTTCAGTTAAGGATTTCATAGCTGGCTATAATATTTAGATTACACAAGCAGAAATTAAGAGTGCGAGTTTCGTTACCATATTTTAGCTTACCTGTGACTGCAGCTCAGTTTGGTACATACTAAATTTTACTATTGTTAATTGTTCAGAATCATTTCATTCAAGTTCAAAGTTAACTCTCTTATTTCTAAATTGTGTAGATTCAAGTAGCTTTTGAAATGATTGTTGAGGTAGCCCAAGACTAACCTTATTTTATTAAATTTCGTAGTGCTTCAGAAACAGAGTTCACTATTAATTTCAGTCACTAAATTAACTTTAAATTTTTCGGTGTTGTTAATTTTTTTGCTAAATTAAATCAGAGTGTAGCGAAATTTATTACTTCTGACAAACACTTAGTTTTCACACAGCACGTGTCAACCTTCAGTTGCCACACTTTTAGTGCTAGTTGTATGTGCATTAATCTTTCATTTTCGGTTATTATAGTAGTTGTCCATAGGACTGGCGACCGTAATTTTCCCCAAATATTAAATATCTAATTAACGCCAATTAATTGTTAACGTAACGACCACACATTTACTTTCTTTATTAATTTTATCCTTTTCTCAAAATTAATTTTCACCAATTTCATTTGCATTTTTCCTGTCATTTAGATGTAACCCTTTCCTCCCTCTTTACCGACAAATTAACTTCAGTGACGATTGCTTTTCCCAAATTTCCATTAGGTTCACACGGTTTAATTTTTCACTGTCATTAAGGTCGATAAGTGAGGGGGAGGTTACAACTTGCCAAGTGTTCATGGATAAATTCGATATTGCAGTGCCTGTACTATTCCGAATTATAATGCAATGTTCCTTTGCATTGTAATTTAGAATAACACAGGCACAGCAATATTGTATGTAGACATTTATAATAAAAGCATCATCGTTGACTGTTTGAACTATTTATACAATTTAGTTATACAGTATGGGCATAATATACCATCACAGTAATGAAAAAAATATTCACATTATAATGCAGTTCAGATTATATTGATAACAGGCAAACTAATCATGTGTGAAAAGTTTTAAGGAAATAACGTTTTGACTTTTCCCTTATTATATTCAAGACCACTGTGACAGCATTACAAGGTCCCACAAAGCTGGAGACAACATTCATGTCTATGACACAAATAACCAGTGTGTTTGGCTCAAGTACAGGCTATGTTTATGAAACAGATCTCTATACTCTGGCATCAAATTAATATAAGCATTGCAAAGAAAATTACAAAGGCTCAGGACTGAAGATTTTCACTGTAATTTTGAAAAAGGAAAAAGAGTTGGGTTGGGTTGTTTTGGGGGAGGAGACCAGATAGCGAGTTCATAGGTCTTATTGGATTGGGGAAGGATGGAGAAGGAAGTCGGTTGTGCCCTTTGAAAGGAACCATCCTGGCATTTGCCTTGAGAAATTTAGGGAAATCACAGAGAACCTAAATCAGGATGGCTGGGTGTGGGATCGAACCGTCGTCCTCTCGAATGCGAGTCCTGTGTGCTAACAACTGTGCCACCTTGCTTGGTAAAGGAAAAGAATTCTCTAATGTAGCAGAGTAAATGGACAAATAGTAAGCAACTTTGGTGCTTTGTGATTCATACAGTAAAGAATAATAATAATAACAATAGAAACCAGTGTATTGTGTTTTTAGAGTCTATGGTAGTTCTGCTAACAGAACTTATACTACCTACATCTATTACATATTGTGTACACACACATCAAAAAAAGTTTTGCATCACCTCGGTTCCGAGTGTTCCGGAACCTGTACAGAAAATTGTATTAGAGATGAACATAAACATCATTTCCATCCTTTTCATTGCTCAAGAAACCACACATTTCATGTACCACCATACAGCGAGACCTTCAGAGTTGGTGTTCCAGATTTCTGTACACAACGGTACCTCTAATACCCAGTAGCACGTCCTCTTGCATTGATGTATGCCTGTATCCATCGTGGCATACTATTTACACGTTCTTCAAGGCACTGTTGTTCCAGATTGTCCCACTCCTCAATGGCGATTCAGCGTAGATCCCTCAGAGTGGTTGGTGGGTCACGTTGTCCATATACAGCCCGTTTCAATCTATTCCAGGTATGGGCGATAGGGTTCATGTCTGGAGAACATGCTGAACACTCTAGTTGAGTGATGTCATTATCCTGAAGGAACTCATTCACAAGATGTGCACGATGGGGGTGCGAATTGTCGTCCATGAAGACGAATGCCTTGTCAATATGGTTGCACAATCAGTCAGAGGATGGCATTCACATATCGTACAGCTGTTACAGCGCCTTCCATGACCACCAGCGGCGTACGTCGGCTCCACATAATGCCACCCCAAAACAGCAGGGAACCTCCACCTTGCTGCACTAGCTGGACAGTCAGGCAGCAGTAGCTGGCCGAGACACAAGCAGCAACAGGGAAGAAACCTTAAATATCATCTGTGTGCTTTAATAGTTTAGTTTCTTGTGTTTCTGTGTGTTAATTTAATATCTAATAGCCAGAGTTCTCGCGTTTTCGTTTGCATCGAAATAAAAGCCAATTTTGTAACATTATAAGTTCCTAATCGGGGCGAATTAGACACAGTTCCTGAGTTTTCATCAGGGTCTATAGTACAGTTGTGTGACACGTGCCAATAGTCTGTTTATCTGCATATTTTAACTTTCCATGATATTTAGTATGGACAGGGACTGCGATTATTGTGTGCAGATCGAGCCAAGTTGGTGGCACTTTTCTCTCAGCTTCAGGCTGTAATGACTTCGGTTACACAGCTTGAGGCTGCAGTGGATGGGCACCACTGATGTGAGCCAGCCACGGGGATCCAATGGACGTCCAGCACATCCAAGTCCTCCGACTGGTCCTCACCAGTGGCTAGCCCGGTTACTGCTCGCACTGAGGTTGACCCCTCACCTGTGGTCGAGTGGGAGGTCGCCCGGGTCGTAGCAGGTGGCGAAAGACTTCCCAGGCGGCCACACGTAAGGACTTCCCAGTTTGTCTGACAAACAGGTTGCAGATGCTGTCTGTGGCTGACACTGTCGCTGAGCCAGTTGATGTTCGCTGTCCTGTTTCAGAGGAAACCTCTCAGTCTGCAAAATCCAGTAAATCACAGAGGTGGGATTATTGATAGTTGGGAGCTCCAACGTTAGACGTGTAATGGGGCCCCTTAGGGACATGGATGCCAAGAAGGGAAAGAAAACCAATGTGCACTCTGTGTGCATACCGAGTAGAGTGATCCCAAATATGGAACGAGTCCTCTCAAATGGCATGAAGAGCACAGGGTGCAGCCAACTGTAGGTGGTTGCTCACTTCAGTACCAGTGACGTGTGTCGCTTTGGATCAGAAGAGAATCTCTTAGGTTTCAAGTGGCTAGCAGAAGTGGTAAATGCTGCCAGTCTTGCTAGCAAGATGAAAGTGGAGCTGACCATTTGCAGCTTAGTCGACAGGACAGATTGTTGACCTTTGATACAGAGCCGAGTGGAGGGTCTGAATCAGAGGCTCAGGCGGATCTGTGTCCATGTAGGCTGCAGATTCCTCGACTTGCGCCATAGGGTGGTTGGATTTCGGGTTCCGCTAAATAGCTCAGGAGTCCACTACACGGAGGAGGCAGTTACATGGGTAGCAGGAGCTGTGTGGCCTGGACTGGACGGTTTTTTAGGTTCGACGGTCTCGGGAAAACACAAGAAGGGCTTCATACACAAAGGGTGCACGCCAAACACAGCAAGAATGTATATACAGGAACTATCGGTATAACAGTTGTAAATTGTCGTAGCGGTATTGGGAAAGTACCAGAGCTCCAAGCACTAATAGAAAGCACTAATGCTCAAATTTTTATAGGCAAAGGAAGCTGACTAAGGCTAGAGATCAGCTCAGCCAAAATTTTTTCGAAGAACCTAATAGTATTCCAAAAAGATAGACTAAACACAGTTGGCAGTGGTGTGTTTGTTGCTGTTAGAAATAGTTTATTTTGTTGCAAAATTGAAGTAGGTAGGTTCTGTGAGTTAGTATGGGCAGAGGTTATTTTTTGGAATCGGAATAAAATAATAATTTGATCCTTTTTATAGAACTCCCAATTCAGATGATATTGTTGTTCACAGAAAACTTCAGTTTGATTTCAAACACGTATCTGACTCATACAGTTATAGTTGGTGGTGACTGTAATTACCTTCGATATGTTGGCGAAAATACATATTTAATTATGGAAGTACACATAAAACATCATCCGAAACTGTGCTAAATGCATTCTCTGAAAATTATTTCGAGCAGTTTGTTTATGAGCCCAAGGGCATAGTAATCGGTTGTGAAAACACACTTGACCTCTTAGCAACAAATAATCCTGAGTTAATAACGATCGTCAAAACAGATACAGGGATTGGTGAACACAGGGTTGTTGTAGTGAGACTGCATATTGTAACCCCAAATCCTCCAAAAATAAACGAAAAATATGACTATTCAAAAATGCAGATAAAAATTCATTTGATGCCTTCCTGAGAGACAATTCCAAATTAATAATATAAGTGCAGACCTGATGTGGGTTGAATTCAAAGAAGTAGTATCGGCAGCAACTGAGAGATTTATACCAGGTAAATTAGCAACAGTGGAGCTGATCCTCCTTGGTACACAAAACGGGTCAGAACACTGTTGCAGAAACAACGAAACAACCATGCCAAATTTAAACAAACGCAAAATCCCCAAGATTGGCGATCTTTTACAGAAGCTCGAAATGTTTCCACAACGAAACTTTGTCTCGAAACCTAACAGAAAATCCAAAGAGACTGTAGTCGTATGTGAAGTATGTTAGCGGCAAGAAACAAACAACACCTTCCTTGTGCGATAGCAATGGAGATACTAAGCACTAAGATAGTGCTGCCAAAGCAGAGTTAGCAAACACAGCCCTCAGAAATGCCTTCGCAAAAGACGTCGAAGTAAATATTCCAGAATTCGAATCAAGAACAGCTGCCAACACGAGTAGCGTAAAAGTAAATATCTTCGGAGCAGCGAAGCAACTTCAGTCACTTAATAATAGTAAGTCTTCTGGTCCAGACTGTATACCAATTCGGTTCCTTTCAGAGTATGCTGATCCATTAGCTGCATACTTATCAATCACTTACAAGCATTTGCTCTACGAAAGGCCCATACCCAAAGACTGGAAAGTTGCACAGGTCACGCCAATATTCAAGAAAGGTAGTAAGAATAATCCACTTAATTACAGGTCCGTACCATAAACGTTGATATGCAGCAGGATTTTGGGATCAGATGTTGTGTTCAAACATTTTGAATTACCTCGAAGAAAATGGTCTATTGACACACTGTCAACATGGGTTTAGAACCATGTTCTTGTGAAACACAACTAGCTCTATATTCACATGAAGTGTTGAGAGCTATCGACTATGGATTTCGGATCGATTCCGTATTTCTGGATATCCAGAAGGCTTTTGACACTGTGCGACACAAGTGGCTTGTAGCGAAATTGCGTGCTTGTGAAATATCATCTCAGTTATGTGACTGGATTTGTGATTCCCTGTCAGAGAGGTCACGATTCATAGTAATTGATGGAAAGTCATCGAGTAATGGAGAAGTGATTTCTGGTGTTCCCCAAGGTAGTATTATAGGCCCTTTGCTGTTCCTTACCATATAAACGATTTGGGAGAAAATCTGAGCAGCTGTCTTAAGTTGTTTCTGCTGATGACGCTGTCGTTCATCGACTAATAAAGTCATGAGAACATCAAAACGAATTGCAAAACGATTAGAAAAGATATTAGAATGGTACGAAAATTGGCAGTTGACCCTAAATAACGAAAAGTGTGATGTCATCCACATGAGTGCTAAAAGGAATTCGTTAAATTTCAGTTACACGATAAATCAGTCAAAAGTGAAGGCCATAAATTCAACTAAATACTTAGGAATTTAATTATGAGCAACTTAAATAGGAAGGAACACACGAAAATGTTGTGCAGAAAGCTAACCAAAAACTGTGTTTCATTGGCAGGACACTTAGAAAATGTAACAGATCTACTAAGGAGACTGCCTACACTACGTTTGGCGTCCTCTTTTAGAATACTGCTTTGCGGTGTGGGTTCCTTACCAGATAGGACTGATGGGGTACATCGAAAAAGTTCAGAGATGGGCAGCACATTTTGTATCATCGCGAAATATGGGAGAGAGTGTCACAGAAATGATACAGGATTTGGGCTGGACATCATTAAAAAGAAAGGCGTTTTTCGTTGCGGCGGAATCTTCTCACAAAATTCCAATCACCAACTTTATCCTCCGAATGCGAAAATATTTTGTTGACACCGACCTACATAGGTAGGAACGATCACGACGATAAAATAAGGGAAATCAGAGCTCATACGGAAAGATATAGGTGTTCATTCTTTCCGTGTGCTGTACGAGATTGGAATAATAGAGAATTGTGAAGGTGGTTCGATGAACCCTCTGCCAGGCACTTAAATGTGATTTGCCAAGTATCCATGTAGATGTAGATGTAGAGCCTGCATTTCAAAGCAACAACAACAACTACTATTACTGCAACTACTACTACTACCACTACTACTACTTCAGTCCAATTTTCTTTCTTTTAGACATTCCAATCTAGCCACTGTGACGAATGATGATGATGATGATGAAATGATGAGGACAACACAAAGACCCAGTCCCTGGGCACAGAAACTCAAATGATAAATTTATAGAAATGGCAGAAAAGAAACTCAAAGCAGCCTGCCATGTCACCAAACAGGAGACGCATAGAAGAAAAGAAAAGAAAAATAAAACGTAATACAAGGACACACACAACTTCAGCACACTGGTATCTCAATACATCATCCAAAAAACTAGCAGACTTTGCAAATTGACAGTTCAGCAATATAGTTACCAAGCTACAACAGAGTGTGACAAAACAAAGCCTTTACGAACAATGAACTATGTATCAAACACAATGATGTTGTGACTCACTACTGTGGAAAATTGGTTGGTTTGGGGGATTCAAGGGACCAGGCTGCTACGGTCATCAGTCCCTTTTTTCAAATACTAAAAAAAAACAACAGAATAGTAGACAGACGACACAGAACAAGAGAAACTTAGACAAAGACCACACAAAACGAAATAAAATCACACAGAGTGTGACGGTGGTTGGCCGACCATAGGAACAAAAAGAGGAGAAGCCAACCACCGTGAGACACATTAGAAACTCAGTTTAAAATCGTAGGCCAAAGGCCGGAATCAACACAAAAAAACTTAACAAACACTCAAATTAAATGATAAAAAACCACTGCCCAAATAAAACGCAAAACTAAGCGTGCCATGGCAGAGTCATCAGTTAAAAGGGCAGGGAGCGTATCAGGCAGCGTAAATGTCTGCCTGACCACAGCTAAAAGGGGACAGGCCATCAAAATGTGGGCCACTGTCAATGCCGCCCCGCAATGACATAGAGGAGGGTCCTGCCGACGCAGTAAATAACTGTGCTTCAGCCGGGAGTGGCCAATGCGGAGCTGACAAAGGACAACTGAATCTTTGCAAGTGACTCGCATGGATGACCGCCACACACCCGCTGTCGCCTTGATAGGATGGAGTTTGTTTGGCGTGGACAGATTGCGCCATTCAGTGTACCAAAGCGAGAGAACTACGTGGTGTAAGACTGCCCGCAAATCAGTCTCCGGGAGTTCTACCTCCAGAATTGGTTCACTGGTGGCCTGTTTGGCCAGGCGGTCCACACGTTCATTGCCGGATATCCCAACGTGGCCTGGGGTCCACACATAAACCACAGAGCGGCCACAACAGGCACGAGTATGCAGAGACTCCTGGATAGCCATCACCAGACGAGAACGAGGGAAACACTGGTCGAGAGTTCGTAAACTGCTCAGGGAATTGCTACAGATAACGAAGGACTCACCTGAGCAGGAGCGGATATACTCTAGGGCATGAAAGATGGCGACCAGCTCAGCAGTGAAAACGCTGCAGCCAGTTGGCAATGAATGTTGTTCATAGTGGTCCCCTAGAGTCACAGCATAACCAATATGACCAGCAACCATCGAGCCGTCAGTGTAAACAACGCCAGAGCCCTGATACGTTTCAAGGATGGAAAGAAAGTGGCGGCAGAAGGCCACCGGAGGGACTGAGTCCTTCGGGCCCTGTGCCAAGTCCAGCCGAAGGCGAGGGCGAGGCACACACCATGGGGGTGTACGCAGATGTGCCCAGAAAGGAGGCAGAAAAGGGGAAGTCCCAAGCCCGGAGAGAAGCTCTCTGATGCAGACCGCGATCGTACATCCAGCCCAGGGCTGACGTTCTGGGAGATGGACGTGTGACTGTGGGAATAGTAGGCGATAGTTAGGATGCCCGGGCAAGCTACAATCATGCGTAGCATAAACGGCTAGCAAACGTTGGCGCCGTGACCGCAGTGGAGGGACACCCACCTCCACAAGTATGCTGTCCACAGGGCTTGTCCGGAAAGCACCAGTGGCAAGGCGTATCTCGCTGTGGAGGATGGGGTCCAGCACCCGCAATGCAGATGGGGGCGCTGAGCCATAAGCCAGGCTCCCATAATCCAGACGGGACTGGATTAACACCTGATAGAGCCATAAGAGGGTAGATCAGTCGGCGCCCCAGCGGGTGTATCTCAAGCATCACAGAGCATTTAGATGCCACCAACACATCTGTTTAAACTGCCGAATATGAGGCAGCCAAGTCAACCGGGCATCAAAAACGACACCCAAAAACCTATGTGACTGCACCACAGCAAGAAGTTTGCAATCAAGGTAAGGCCGTGGCTCCGGATGAACAGTGCGTCGCCAGCAGAAATGCATAATGCAGGTCTTGGCTGCCGAAAACTGAAAGCCATGCACTACAGGCCAAGACTGCGCCTTGTGGATAGCGCCCTGCAGCTGACGTTCAGCAGCTGCAGTGCCATGAGAGCTATAGTGAAGGGAGAAGTCGTCATCATACAAGGACGCTGAGACAGACGTTCCCACCACTGCAGCGAGCCCGTTAATTGCTATTAAAAACAGGCAGACTCTTAAAACAGATCCCTGTGGCACCCCGTTCCCCTGAACTCGGGAGGAACTATGAGAGGCCGCGACTTGCAAGCGGAAGGTACGATGCGCCAGAAAATTGCGTATAAAAATCGGCAGCGGACCCCGAAGACCCCAATAATGAAGTGTAGAGAGGATGTGATGGCGCCATGTAATATCGTACGCCTTCCACATGTCGAAAAAGACAGCGACCAGGTGCTTACGGCGGGGACTCCAGGCTCATTAGATTGTCAGCAGCAGAGCGGCCTTTACGGAACCCACCCTGAGACGGACCCAGGAGGCCCCGTGACTCGAGTACCTAACTCAACCGCTGGCTCACCATCCATTCGAGCAACTTGCAAAGAACGTTGGTGAGGCTAATGGGACAGTAGCTGTCCACCTCCAAAGGGTTCTTGCCAGGTTTCAAAACGCGGATGACAATGCTTTCCCGCCATTGCGACGGAAACTCCCCTCGACCCAGAGACGGTTGTAAAGGTCGAGGAGGCGTCGCTGGCAGTCCACTGAAAGGTGCTTCAGCATCTGACAGTGGAAGCGATCTGGCCCAGGAGTGGTATCAGGGCAAGCGGCTAGGGCACTGCGAAATTCCCACTCACTGAATGGAACATTGTAGGATTCAGGATGGTGGGTGCGAAATGAAAGGCTCCGATGTTCCATCCGCTCTTTAATGGAGCGGAAGGCCAGAGGGTATACCGCAGAAGCGAAACTCAGAGCAAAATGCTCTGCCAAACTGTTTGCAGTTACGTTGGAGTCAGTACAAACTGCTCCATTCAGTGAGAGCGCTGTGACGCTGACAGGGGTTCGATAGCCATAGAGGCGTCTGATCTTGGCCCAGACCTGCGATGGTGAGACATGGAGGCCAATGGTGGAAACATTCCGCTCCCAGCACTCCTGCTTGCGTTGGCAGTTAAGCCCATACACGCAGCCGTTTGAAGGGGATGAGGTGTTCTATGGACGGATGTCGCTTGAGACGCTGGAGCGCCCGCCGGCGATCTTTAATCACTTCAGCGATCTCAGGCGACCGCCAAGGCACAGTCCTCCGCCGAGGGGACCCAGAAGAACGGGGAATGGCAGATTCTGCGGCAGTAACGATGCTGGCGGTGACTGAGTGAACCACTGCATCAAAATGGTTCAAATGGCTCTGAACACTATGGGACTTAATAGCTGTGGTCATCAGTCCCCTAGAACTTAGAACTACTTAAACCTAACTAACCTAAGGACATCACACACATCCATGCCTGAGGCAGGATTCGAACCTGCGACCGTAGCAGTCGCGCGGTTCCGGACTGTGCGCCTAGAACCGCGAGACCACCGCAGCTGGCTGAACCACTGCATCAATGGCGTCATTAGAGAGAGGCTCAATAACGGCAATGGAGGAGAACAAGTCCCAGTCAGCCTTATTCATAGCCCATCTGCTAGGGCGCCCAGAATAGTGACGCCATGGCAGTGACAGAAAGATTGGAAAGTGGTTACTACCACACAGGTCGTCATGCACACTCTATTGGACAGACGGTAAGAGGCCAGGGCTGCAGATCGAAAGGTCGATGGCGGAGTACGTGTCATACGCCACAGTGAAGTGTGTGAAGGCACCATCATTTAAAATCGAAAGATCGAGCTGTGCCAATAAATGCACAACGGTGGTGCCTCGACCTGTTGCCACTGACCCACCCCACAGAGGGTTATGGGCGTTGAAGTCGCCCAATAACAAGAAAGGTGGCGGCAATTGGGCTATCAGCGCAGCCAGGACATGCTGCGGGACATCACCATCCGGTGGAAGGTAAAGACTGCAGACGGTAACAGCCTGTGGCGTCCACACCCGAACAGCGACAGCCTCTAAAGCTGTGTGTAGAGGGACAGACTCGCAGTGAAGAGAGTTAAGGACATATCTACATCTACATCTACATTGATACTCCGCAAGCCACCCAACGGTGTGTGGCGGAGGGCACTTTACGTGCCACTGTCATTACCTCCCTTTCCTGTTCCAGTCGCGTATGGTTCGCGGGAAGAACGACTGTCTGAAAGCCTCCGTGCGCGCTCTAATCTCTCTAATTTTACATTCGTGATCTCCTCGGGAAGTATAAGTAGGGGGAAGCAATATATTCGATACCTCATCCAGAAACGCACCCTCTCGAAACCTGGCGAGCAAGCTACACCGCGATGCAGAGCGCCTCTCTTGCAGAGTCTGCCACTTGAGTTTATTAAACATCTCCGTAACGCTATCACGGTTACCAAATAACCCAGTGACGAAACGCACCGCTCTTCTTTGGATCTTCTCTATCTCCTCCGTCAACCCGACCTGGTACGGATCCCACACTGATGAGCAATACTCAAGTATAGGTCGAACGAGTGTTTTGTAAGCCACCTCCTTTGTTGATGGACTACATTTTCTAAGCACTCTCCCAATGAATCTCAACCTGGTACCCGCCTTACCAACAATTAGTTTTATATGATCATTCCACTTCAAATCGTTCCGTACGCATACTCCCAGATATTTTACAGAAGTAACTGCTACCAGTGTTTGTTCCGCTATCATATAATCATACAATAAAGGATCCTTCTTTCTATGTATTCGCAATACATTACATTTGTCTATGTTAAGGGTCAGTTGCCACTCCCTGCACCAAGTGCGTATCCGCTGCAGATCTTCCTGCATTTCGCTACAATTTTCTAATGCAGCAACTTCTCTGTATACTACAGCATCATCCGCGAAAAGCCGCATGGAACTTCCGACACTATCTACTAAGTCATTTATATATATTGTGAAAAGCAATGGTCCCATAACACTCCCCTGTGGCACGCCAGAGGTTACTTTAACGTCTGTAGACGTCTCTCCATTGATAACAACATGCTGTGTTCTGTTTGCTAAAAACTCTTCAATCCAGCCACACAGCTGGTCTGATATTCCGTAGGCTCTTACTTTGTTTATCAGGCGACAGTGCGGAACTGTATCGAACGCCTTCCGGAAGTCAAGAAAAATAGCATCTACCTGGGAGCCTGTATCTAATATTTTCTGGGTCTCATGAACAAATAAGGCGAGTTGGGTCTCACACGATCGCTGTTTCCGGAATCCATGTTGATTCCTACATAGTAGATTCTGGGTTTCCAGAAATGACATGATACGCGAGCAAAAAACATGTTCTAAAATTCTACAAGAGATCGACGTAAGAGATATAGGTCTATAGTTTTGCGCATCTGCTCGACGACCCTTCTTGAAGACTGGGACTATCTGTGCTCTTTTCCAATCATTTGGAACCCTCCGTTCCTCTAGAGACTTGCGGTACACGGCTGTTAGAAGGGGGGCTAGTTCTTTCGCGTACTCTGTGTAGAATCGAATTGGTATCCCGTCAGGTCCAGTGGACTTTCCTCTATTGAGTGATTCCAGTTGCTTTTCTATTCCTTGGACACATAGATGCAGACACCACCAGACACCCTTTCATAAGCTGCCCGTTTCTTATAATAACCCCAATAGCCATGGAGGGCAGGGGTTTGCATTGCTGGAAACCAGGTTTCCTGAAGAGCAATGCAGAATAAAGGGTGAAGGCTGATAAGTTGTCGGAGCTCAGCTAGATGGTGGAAGAAACCACTGCAGTTGCACTGGAGTACAGTATCGGCCATGGCTGAGAAAGGCGTGAAGGGACTGGGAAGGCAGATTATGCCGCTGGGACACCTGCTGTCTCCAATTGAGCACCTGTGCTAGTGCTATCCATGACGTCTGAGGGACCGGCGAGATCAAGGTCCTCAGGGGACGCCAGAATCACCACCTCGTCTTCAGACGCAGAGGTTGTAGGAAGCGGTGGGACAGATGCCACTGCAATGTCAGGATTCTTGGGGACTTTCTTCTTTTTCTGCTTCTGTCGCAGAGCCTTTGGTGGTTCAAGCTGGGAGGGCTTCAGAGGGTCAGTCTCAGGAGCGGACGACGACCGTGAGGCGCTACAACCAGCGACTGGTGGTTGTTTCAGCCACTTGCGGGTGTCTGCTTTTCTGCTGGTCGGAACTTGCGAAGGGAGGTCCCCAAGGGACCTCTTCCTGGCGAGAGTAGCCAAAGAGGTCTTACTCTTCTTCGGCTGTGAAGGGGGAAGGTCTTACGGGACGACACGGGAGATGGGAGAACACAGATAGGAGGCGGGACACATGGAGTATTGGGATGCGAAGGACGTCCACAATCTCGACACGTGATGCTGGAAGTACAGCGGGATGACATGTGCCCGAACATCCAGCATTTAAAATACCGCATCGGAGGAAGGATATATGGCTTCACATCACAATGGTAAACCATCACCTTGACCTTTTCGGGTAAGGCATCACCCTCGAAGGCCAAGATGAAGGCACCAGTGGCTACCTGATGATCCCTCGGACCCCGATAGATGCGCCAGACAAAGTGAACACCTCGTCGTCCTAGGTTGGCACGTAGTTCATCATCGGACTGCAGAAGAAGATCCCTGTGGAATATAATACCCTGGACCATGTTGAGACTCTTATGGGGCGTGATGCTAACTGAAACATCCCCCAACTTGTCACAAGCGAGCAACCTCCGTGACTGGGAAGAGGATGCCGTTTTGATGAGCACTGAACCAGAGTGCATTTTGGACAAGCCCTCCACCTCACCGATCTTGTCCTCTAAATGCTCCACAAAAAACTGGGGCTTGGTCGACATAAACGATTCCCCGTCAACTTGCGTACACACGAGGTACCGGGTGAATATTCTCCACTGCCTTCTTTAGCCATACGTTCCACCCATGGAGTGGCCAGGGAGGGAAATGATCTTGGTTCGTATTTCTTACCATTGAGGTTAGACCTCGATCGCTTAGAGACTGCTGGTGGAGATGATGTACCACGCTTCATTGCGGGTCATCAGCCCTGATGCCACCCACTCCGACCAGGGGCTCTCCCCACGGGCGCCACCCAACCACAGCAAAGACCACCTGGCAGGATGGCCTTTGCCGGGAGTCCCGATGCCCCAGAGGGATAGGCATCTACTCCTCGGCTTACGTGGGGAAATAGCACCTCAGGCATCAGCAGTGTGATCCCTGTGTAGTCAGGGCCCTACCACCAAGAGGGTACATGACGACCCCACCACAATGGACTGGCTACCGTGCTGGTTGTCGGGTGTCGAATATCCATTAATAATCGGAGCAAAGATGGAACTGCATAATGGAGGGAATGTAGGCTACCTGGAAAACACTGCAGCCGATGTGGCCAGAAGCTCAGTGTAAGTCCAACTCCACGAAAAAAACGAATATGCCAGATCTTAGGGCAAAATGGATATAGAATACACCACGTAAGGTGTCCTTCCCCAAATGGTACGCACTAACGGAAAAATTTGGAAATAGAGTGGTCAAACCCCTTAGGGGACCACCACATTAGCCAGAACAGTTGAGACTCCTTTTAGTCGCCTCCTACGACAGGCAGGAATACCGTGGGCCTATTCTTACCCCCGAACCCGCAGGGGGGACTGTGGAAGAACTAAGCAATTTTTGGCATAACATAAAAAAATGAAACCTCATCAGGTATAGACGAAGTGCTTGTCTGCTTGCAGAACAACTGTATACATAGTATCAAAGACCCTTCAGTGCACATTAGAAATGAATCCTTCACCACAGATTGCTTCCTATAAACACTAAGGCTTGCAAAAGTCCTGCCTCTATATATGAAATGTGACCTAGAAAATATAGAAAATTATAAGCCCATCTGTTTACTCTTATCGTTTTGAAAAGTAGTAGAAACCATAATGAAAAACAGGCTCATTGGGTACTTAACAAAGTTTGATCACAGATCTGGTAAAAGCATGGGACAAGCTACAGTTTGATTTACAAATGTTGTTCTGGAATCACTAGACAAAGGAAATCACATAAAAGGCACCTTCCTTGACTTTACCATAGCTTGTGATACAGTAGACCACACAATTGTGCCAAGGGTGCACCAAGAATTACGGGTGTGGCAAATAAGAGGTGTCATTTGTACCTGAAAAACGGAGTGCAATGGATGGAGATCTCTCAATAAAACCCTTTCATACCACAAAATGCTTTTCTAACCCCAAATACATTAATGTTAGAGTCCTGTTAGGAAGTGTTCTGGGCCCAGTACTCATCTTGATACACATTGTGGCACCAATTAGGTCGACACTAGCATCGATATACGTTTGTCTCTAGACTCCGAGCATCGTCTTTGAACGCTAGGCTAAGATTATCTTTGTTCTCTTCCGCCATAAGCAGTTCTTTGTAAGCCTTGCTTGTGTAAAGAGGTGAATAAATGAACTACTGCAAAATAGGAGTGTTGTTTGGTGTAACCGAACCGAACTTCCTCCTCACTGGTGACACCAAGTTGTAACGTCTTCCGTTTTCGCCGTTTTACTGTGCCTGTGGCCTCCGCATCGGCTATTTTCGCGTGTATTACATCAGCACAACATTTGAACAATGACTTCGGCCCAACGCCTGACGCTGGATTTTGTGATCGACATGCACCGTGTTGCGGGAGATGTACAGCTGCCAGGAATGCAACACGATGCATCTCACTCGACGATTATGCCGACTTTGCCGGACGTTTTCGAGCCTGCAAGAATAAGTGAGGTTAGGAGTGTGCATGCCTCCGGCTATCAGACGCCTTTGTTCCCACCACATGTGCCCTCCCTCATCGATGGTGCAGTTACCTCTAACAGATCTCTGCACAGTCCGGGACCAGTGCCGATTTCTGCAAATGATTTGTTGGGAACCTACCACCACCAGGACAACGATTTGCAACGCCGCAATCCATGCAGTACCATGCAGATTCCTGCCACGTGGCTGGAACTGCTTTGATCACAGGTCAACCTCGGCCTGCAACATGAACAATAGCTTGTTATCTGTGCCTGACCTCCATCTCTGTCCCACTGCTATGCCGCAGTGTTTTGTGCCATGACATTCACCTTATCTGCACACCGTTTTGAGTGGGGTGACTATGAACAGTGAACATTCACACATTCCGTCCGACATTCATCATCATTTTCCGCACTGCGCTTCTGGACAGTCTGCACCTCTGCAGCCTCCCTGCAACACAGGTGGCTCCAGCTCTGATCGTACATCGAGCTTTCCACTGACTAGCACATGTTTTCAATCCTTCAACTTTTTCTCCCCTGTAGCCCCCGCGCCGGCTCCAGTTAAGCTTCCGCTATTGTTCTCGGCACATCTTGGTGCCTCATCCACGTCGGTCTTCCGCTATGTGTCAATCCGAACACACCTGCAATGCTTCCAGAATCGACACATTATGGTGTCTCACCCATGTCGCCCTGCTGCGTCGCGACAGATCGCACTCAACCACAATGCGTCACCTCCACGCTGCCAGCCGATCTATTCTCTGACACAGCCCTCCTCGCCATCTGGTCAGATGAACTATCTCCTCAGATCCGTTTTGCTCTGGCTCAGAGGTCTCCCGAACCTGTCGACCAACGAATGACAATTGCCGACAAACTACAAGATGCATCACTGCTCTGTTTCGCCAGCCACTGCCTACCTGGCAAGTCTCAGTTTCAGGCTATTCGTCCCGCGGCCGGACATGGCCGGGGCCATACTGTACCGACTGTTCCGCTCGCTCCGTGAAGCAGTAAATGTAAACAAGCACCTGGGTTGTCACCGGCTCCGCCCACGGTCACGGCCCCTCCAGCAACTGAACCTACTGCGGCCACCGAACCTCAGCCACCACCTCTGGCAGCGAACTTTCCACAGGAAATGCAACAGCACTACCCATACTGTTACTTCCACACACGGTTTGGTGACGCAGCATGGAACTGCAGACCACCCTGCTGCTTCACAAACGCCAATCGCAGGTAGGTCTGGGTGCCGCCTCCTGCACACAAGATGACAGACAACCCCCAGTGCTCCATTCTGTCCAGGAACAACTGAATAATTATGGACGACTTTATATTAAAGACATTTCGTTGGGATACCGTTTCCTAGTGGACACAGGTGCCAATGTATCGCTACTGCCTACATCCTTAGTGTTGTTGAACATCCACCGTCATCATACTTCACTGCAAGCCATGAATTCAACTAAATTACAATGCTTGGGTTCCACCTCCCACGTCGTCTCACTCTCCGCAAACTGCAAACTCAGGTGGACTTTTATGTTGTGCGAAATTGAGGAACCTATACTAGGCATTGACTTCTTGTGACACCACAAACTTTCACCGGACCTAGTGTGAAACACCGTGTTTCATCACCCATCCAAAACTCACTTCCCCTGTGCCCTGTGCTCCGTCGAGCAACCCCCCCCCCCCCCCCCCCCCGTGACACATCGGTCCAGGCTCATCTCATCCATACATGGTCGTCTCTGTCGACGATGTTACAAGAAGCAACGTACAAGTGCCTTGTCGAGCTTGAATACGTCACTTGCCAGGCAAAGAAAACTTCGAGCTCTCCCTCCGGCTCCACGAAACTCAGCTCCAGCTCTTTGACGCAGCAAAGGAATTACAGACACTGCAGCAAGGACAAAGCAAGATCAGTAAGTGTGCTGAATCTGCTTGTAGTCCCAGCAATCAAGCCTCCGTGTGCTTACCTCCCGCTACCCTTCGCAACTGTGCTATCAAGTCTACCATAACGTGTACTGACAGTTCAACAGGACCACACCCCGCCTAACATGGCAGCATTTGACACTCGGCCAAACACAAGCAGGCATGCACGGTAAGCGTCACGTGTTCCCGAACTGACAGCTCCCACCCCTCCCCTCCCGGACAGCATCTCAATCTATGCAACTTCGGCTCCTGCGCGCCGCCGTGCGACTGCCACTGACAACACAAACATTGCACCCACGTCTAGCGCTTCACCCATGACCGTGCTGCCACAGGCCATGCCCTCGGACAATGGACTCCTTTCATGAGCTCTAACGAGCACACCTGACCACGGTGCCCTGCTTCGGGCCGGTGGCCATCTTGTCACGTTGACTCCTGGGACACTTTACCACCTCAGCTCCTGTCGGATCCGGTGAGTGGCTCCAAACACCTCGACCATGCCTCGCCTGCCCCACCTACCACACATTGTAAACAAACCGCCTCCGATGCCGCCGGAACATTTCCGTCGTCACCAACGGCACGGTTCACAAACTTCACCTCATGCTAGGTCCCCCGATCTCCAGTAAACCACGTCGACTTTGTCACGAGTGCCTGTCCGACCTTAAAAAGCAGATTTCTAAACTTCTAAGCTCCGGCCTCATTGAACCCTCTGCCAGTAGCTGGTCTACATCCATTCATATGACACCCAATAAATATGGGTGCTGGCGCATGTGCAGAGACTACCGTCCACTAAACGCACAAACAATTATGGACACCTACCCCATACCCAACATTGCCAACTTTACCAGTTCCCTCGCAGATGCGACCACGTTCTCTGTCATTGATTGCAAACGTGCCTACCACCAGATCCCCATGGCACCTGAAGACTTCGAGAAGACAGCAATCACCATCCCAACTGGGTTATTTCAGTTTCGATTCATGCCCTTTGGTCTGAACAACGCAACCCAGACCTGCCAACACTTCATCAACGAAGTGCTATTCGACCTAAAATTCTGCTTCACATATCTTCATGACATTCTTGTGTTCAGCTCCCCCATTGAGGCCGACATTCGACATGTGCAAACTGTTATGAACACTCTCGCAGCAGCAGCCATCGAGACCAAACCAGGACAAACTGCAGCTACATCAACCCACTGCCACTTTTCTTGTTTTTCGGGTCTCTGCCAACAGCATTTCACCACCACCTGAGAAGGTACAAACAATACTAAACCTGCCCAGACCTTCTTTATACAAAGAGCTCCGGTGCTTTCTGGGGACGGTTAATTATTATTGCCAACATCTACCTCGGGCTGCAGAGATTCCGCTCCACTGACGGGCGCCTTGGCAGGCACCCTCACTTCTGGATCTTGGCCCATTCCGTGGACCCCTGCTATGACAGCCTCTTTCACCGTCCTCAAAAGTCTTCTTGCTGAGGCCTGCACCATCACGTATCCTCATCCCAATGCGCAGCTTTTCATCACCACAGACACGAGTGATTCTGCCAACGGCGCTGTCCTTAGCCAGACAATCGATGGCCAGACTTCGCCTCTGCAGTTCTTCTCGTGCAAGCTCACCAATGCACAATGGAAATATTCCGTGTTTGACAGGGATTTGCTCGCAGTCTACGAAGCGATCAAGTATTTTAAGACTGACGTTGAGGGACGCCCTTTCTATGTTTTAACGGACCACAAACCCCTGGCTGCGGCCATTACATACGCGCCAGCCGACCTGCCTCCTTGCTGCTTCAGATACGTGGACTTCTTATCTCAGTTCACCACTGATGTCAGACACATAAAGGGTGCTGACAATAAAGTTGCTGATTTCCTTTCACGAGCCGACGCCATCCATTCGCTGTTAGACCTCTCTGAACTGCCTAACCTCCAACCCGCCGCCGACAACACACAAAAACTGATCTCACACTCTACCTCTTCAATACACTTCGTCTGCACCACCTTCCCTGGCATTTCTGGTGAGATCTGGCGTGACGACAGTACAGGCACGTTACGCCCCCTCATCCCAACCACGCTCCGTCGAGCTGTCTTCAACGCATTGCATAATTTAGCCCACCCTGGTGTTAGTGCGTCCGCTTGCCTCGTAGCAGAGGGGTTTGTGTGGAGAAATGTCAACAAAGATTGCCAGCATGGGCACACTCCTGTGTCGCATGCCAATGACGAAAAGTACACAAGCACACTTCACCCCCCCCCCTCGGCACCTTTTCGATCCCTCCTGGGCGTTTCCAGTATATTCATATTGACATTATCGGCCCTCTGCCCCCCTCTAACGGCTCTAGTTATGTTCTCTCGTCTATCGACTGAGCAACTCGCTGGGTCGAGGCTGTCCCCCTCCCCAATATTACACAGAAACTGTTGCTCGAGCTTTCGTTGAGTAATGGGTATCGCGTTTCGGATGTCCAGCTATCATCATGACTGACCAGGGCAGACAATTTGAGTACGCCCTGTTCAACGAGATTTGTAACATCTGCGGCATCTGGCGCATCCATACCACAGCATATCACCCGCAAAGTAACGGACTAGTTGAGCGCGGGCACCACACTTTCAAGGCAGCTCTTCGATGCCATGACTCTCTATGGACGGAGGCCCATCCCCTTGTGCTACTCGGCACTCGTGCGATCTATAAAGAAGGCCTCAAAGGCACAATAGCCGAGTTTGTATAAGGCCAGAACATTGTTCTCTCTGGCGAACTTGTGAGCTCTCTCCCTCAGTGTGACTTACCCTCCTTCGTGGACTGCATCAGACGCCACTTCATCAACATCCATATCCCTCTGCCTGCCAGCCACTCCCGCCCTAAGGTTCACGTCTTGAAATCTCTGGACAATTGCGAATACGTCATGCTCCGAGATGACACTCTCTGTGCTCCCCTCCAACCTCCATATACCGGCCCGTATCGAGTTCTCTGGCGCTCAGCCAACACCTATGACATCCAGATAAAGGTTCAGCTGTTACAGTCTCTCTCAACAGACTTAAGCCTGCTCATGTCGAAGCCGCTTCTACCCCCCTTCAGGCCATGACCATGCCACTCACTGTCGTGGCTCACGACGCTCCGACCACTCCCCCCAGGTCGGACTTACACACTCAGCCGAGTGACTTCCAGCTCCAATCGTTGAGCCCTTCTCCGACCTCGCCCTCTACTCCGGTATCACGCACTCCTTCGAGTGATCACATGCTCCCCATGTCGAGCTTACCTATGATCATGACCTCGCCGCTGGTCCCTTCGCCGGTCTCTTCAACCTCTCCTCTGTTGCCTACCTTCCCCTGTTGAGGTTCCTCACGCCCCCCAAGTTGAACATGCCCTCGCTCGAGGTGTTTGTGCCTATTCCCCTGAACATAATCCATGACATCTCTGTAATACTACACAATGATACACTGTTTGTCGTGTGTTTCCCTTCATCTGGTGCTCATGACACAACCTCCCCCATTCCCTGCCACTTGGTGAAATGGGTTCCCCTCGCGCCCAGTGTCGACCTGGACGTGCTTCGTGTGTTCGCCACACCCACCGGTGACATCATCATCATCGCTCCTTTCCACTCGTGAACTGCCGGCCTACCTGTCGCCGCACGACCACCACGCCCAGTACGAGGCTCGGCGAGCTTCGATGACTTCCATGTTCGGTGGCTGAACCTTCCTTCACGTCATCTACCCATGCAGCTCCCCGACGACGCTGTCGAGCTGACAGTGGTCTGGTTCCAGCGGACCACCCCTGCCGACGCCTTGGTCACCCCCCCCCCCCCCCCGCCGGCCCCTCAAGAGTACTCCATACTGTGGGAGGGGGGGGGGCTATGTGGTGCCGATGAGGTCGACACCAGCATCAATGATTTTCACAGAGTGGAAAACACAGTGAAACAGAACTATTTGCTGATGGCAGTAGCATTCTAATAAGTTATGAATCACCAAGTGTACTAAACAAAAAAAGCTGAATAAATGCCCATGCATATACACAGGTGGATAGAAAACAACAAATAAATCGTGTATGTAGAAACAAACCAACATTATTAATTTTCATATAAGCAATAAATCCAACAGTTTCTCTGTAAACGTGCATGAAGAGTTCATGGAATGAGCTTCAAGAACAAAATTTGTGGGGATACATGTTGACTCACAATTAAAGTGGATTCAGAATGTTTCTGCCCTCAGAAAGTGAACAGTTTCAGCATGCTGTGCACTTAGAATCAAGGGCACCCAAATGATACTTTTTACATCTACATCTACATCTTCATTTATACTCCGCAAGCCACCAAACAGTGTGTGGCGGAGGGTACTTTACGTGCTACTGTCATTACCTCCCTTTCCTGTTTCAGTTATGTATGGTTTGTGGGACGAATGACTGCCTGAAAGCCTCCATGCTTGCTCGAATCCTTCTAATTTTAGTTTCGTGATCTCCTCTGGAGAAATAAGTAGGGGGAAGCAATATATTCGATACCTCATCCAGAAACGCACCCTCTCAAAACCTGGACAGCAAGCTACACTGCGATGCAGAGCACCTCTCTTGCAGAGTGTGCCACTTGAGTTTGCTAAACATCTCCATAACGCTATCATGCTTGCCAAATAACCCTGTGATGAAATGCGCTGCTCTTCTTTGAATCTTCTCTATCTCCTCCGTCAACCCGACCTGGTACGGATCCCACACTGATGTGCAATACTCAAGTGTAGGTCAAACAAGTGTTTTGTAAGCTACCTCCTTTGTTGATGGACTACATTTTCTAAGGATTCTCCCAATGAATCTCAACCTACTACCCGCCTTCCCAACAATTAATTTTATATGATCATTCCACTTCAAATCGTTCCGCACGCATACTCCCAGATATTTTACAGAAGTAACTGCTACCAGTGTTTCTTCTGCTATCATATAATCATACAATAAAGGATACTTCTTTCTATGTATTTGCAATACATTACATTTGTCTATGATCCGTAGGCTCTTGCTTTGTTTATCGGGCGACAGTGCCGAACTGTATCGAATGCCTTCCGGAAGTCAAGGAAAATGGCACCTACCTGGGAGCCTGTATCTAATATTTTCTGGGTCTCATGAAGAAATAATGCGAGTTGAGTCTCACACAATCACTGTTTCCAGAATCCATGTTGATTCCTACAGATTCCAGAAACGACATGATACGCGAGCAAACAACATGTTCTAAAATTCTACAACAGATCGACATCGGAGATATAGGTCTATAGTTTTGCACATCTGCTCGACGACCTTTCTTGAACACTGGGACTCACAGTGCGCTTTTCCAATCATTTGGAACCTTCCATTCCTCTAGAGACTTGTGGTAGGGTGGGGAGGTGAGGGGGGGCTAGATCTGGGAGTATGGAGTATTTTTAATATTTTGGAAGACAAATGGTGACCTCTAGGTATCCATCAAAAAGTTCTGGTTCCAACCATGTTAAACACCTGCATTATACCAACTTTTAAATCATTTTCATGAAAGAAAATCATGTGACAGTACTATATTTTTTCCTCTCATTGAGAGCTAGGAGGAGGGAGGGGGGCTCTTGCCCATGGGGTACTGTCATCCTTGCTTAGAACAATAAATTCATTGTATCCACACTAGAACAACATATTTCACATATGTTCATTCTATAACTAGTTATGGTATGACCTCCTGAGGAACAAATGGACAGAATATACAAACAATCTTCAAGCTACCAAAATAAGGATGTACCAGTTACAAGGACTGTTCCATGTGAATACATTTTGCAAACAGTGATACACATAAGGAAATATATATTTAGCAGTAGCCAATGAACATTACTGTAAATGAACATAGAACCAGATCCAGCCGCAACTTACACCAAAGTAGGAAAAACTAAACAAAAACCTAAAATAGTAAGCTATAAAATGGAATTAAGCTATACAACAAATTTCCAAGGAGAAATGTGGAACACAAACCTTCAGGAATACATTTAAAGTTATTGTTTAGAAAAATGTTTTATAATTTCAAGAAAATAATAAAAAAATTATGCTGATAATTCTGTTAATGATTAACTGCTATGATTAAGAGGCGTTTTACAATATGTTCAGTACAATATTGAAATACTTTGTACAAGCATGTAACATATTAAAGCAAATACTGTATGTATCTATTTTTGTATCTGAACTTGTATATATTCATGTACTTACATGCATTTATTGGTAAATTTGTGTAATGACCACATCCACACAATTTATATTGTGTATGTATGGATAAATAAATAAATAAAAATAAATAAATAGGTGTATCTTCTGCATTGGGACCAATATAATTCCAAATCACAAAGTCATTAGCAAGTGGAAAAGCTAAATTACACAACACCACACATTGTAATGTTTAGATCGTGCTATTAAAATCTAAATGACACATTGGATCACTTTTATCCAAATAACATAAAAAATGAAAATACAGTTAATGGCTTTCTGTCATACAAATACAAAATGAAATAACTTGTTGCACTGTTACAATACAGTCCAGACATTTAAAGCCAGTGTTGAAGGGTAAACTTGGCAATAAGCCTACAACGCAGATAACTCAAATGGTCTCTATAGTACATCCCCTCAAACCTTCATCACATTCTGTGATAGCTCCTTCCGTAAAATATTGCAGGCACATATGAAGCACTGATTTGTATCACAGATGGAATTAGAGTATCATTTAGGAACAAACAGGAACTGTATCATAATATGAGGTGACAGTCAGAGACTGCAACAGAATGTCACTACAGACAATACTGTAAAATGCTGAGGAACATCATCAGACAGGATAAGACAATGTATAACACCAAGAGAACGGAGAGCTTTCAGAGCAAACTTAAGACTATAAGGTCAGTTGTGAAAGATGTACCATGGCAGAATGTAGATGCTCAACACATTACACCTCTCTTGTGATTCAGTGAAACAGTTAATGGTCAGTATGAGTTGTGCAAAATATTTAATAATCACTTCTTTAATGAAACTTCATGGCAGATTAAAATTGTGTTTCAACTCGAACTCAGGACCTTTACCTTTTGTGGGAAAGTGCTCTACTGACTGAGCTACCCAACTACAACTTACAACCCATCCTCATAATTTTACTTCTGCCAGTTCCTTGTCTCCTACCTTCCAAACTTCACAGAAGTTCTGTGAAACTTGTGCGACTAGCACACCTGGTAGAAAGGATATAGCAGAGACATGACTCAGCCACAGCCTGGGAGATGTTTCCAGGATGAATTTTCACTCTTCATTGTGGTGTGTGTTGATATGAAATTTCCTGGAAGATTAAGACTGTGTGTTGGATCGAGACTCAAACTAGGGATCTTTGCCTTTTGTGGGCAAGTGTTGTACCAAGTGAGGTATCCAAGCATGACTCACAACCCATCCTCACAGCTTTATTTCTGCCAGTTCCCCATCACATACCTTCAAAAGGCACCTGCCCATGAAAGGTAAAGGTCCAGAGTTCAAATCTCTGTCTGGTACATAGTTTATTCTAGAAACATCCCCCAGGCTTTGGCTAAGCCATGTCTCCACGATGTCCTAGCTCCACAGGTTTAACAGGAAAACTTCTGTCAAAATTTGGAAGATAGGAGATGAGGAACTGGTGGAAATAAAGCTGTAAGCAATGCTTGGATAGCTCTATTGCTAAACCACTTGCCAATGAAGGGCAAAGGTCATGAGTTTGAGTCTCAACGCAGCACACAGTTTTAATCTACCAGGAAGTTTCATATTGGTGCACACTCCACTGTGGAGTGAAAATTCATTCATGTCTTCAGTAGTGGGCAAGAAAAGTCAAAATGTTATTCGTGCAGGTAAATAGGTGGCACTCCCAAAAGCTGGTGTTCTGAGACAACAATAACACATGCAGCTACAGGAAACAAGTAAAGATGAAAGTGAATTAGCTAGTACATCATTATACAGTAAAGACTGACAGTAAAGATGAGTGTGACAAAATTTCAAGCAGTAATGCACCAACTACTAATTCTGTACTCAGTCACTTGTGCGATGTTACTTTCAGGTCTGGTCAATTTCCTGACAGATTGAAACACTCTTGAGGAAATCACTTCATTAAAGGGACAAAAGAGATAATGCAGACAATTAGTTAGCAAATTCTTTGCTACCAGTATTTTTGAACTTTTTTGAGAAAGCAATCTGTAGGAGGGTAGTGGCACACCTAAGTACATATAATTTGCTGTCAGGCTTGCAGTTTGACTTCAGGAAAGGAATATCCACAGAAAATGCTATTTACTCTTTTGTGACTGAGGCACCAGCATATCCAAATGATAGGTTGAGGGAAGTAGGTATTTTCCTTGGTTTAACAAAACCACTTGATTGTGTGGACCCTGTAATGCTTTTGGATAAATTGGAAAATTATGAGATTAGGTAAAAAGCTTAACAATGGTTCGCTTCATATACGAAAAGTAGGAAGCAGAAAAGGAAGAAATCTGAATCTGACTAGAGTCATGTAAAGTGGGGAGAAAGGTGGCAGGTGAGGGGGGGGGATCCGCTGGGTTCTGCTCTCAGTCCATTTCTTTTTTGGAATGTATATCAATGATCTACCACTAAATGTGATAGATGACTGAAAAATTTTTCTCTTTGCACATGGCATTATTTTTTTTTTCTTTACAAGTGAAACAAGAGATATTGTGAAAGGCATGGAGTGTAATTTAAATGATGTAGCTAATAGGGTAGTTTTTAACATCAGCACATGGCTTTCAGAGAACAGTTAATACTTTATTGCAAAAAAATACGATGCATACAATTTCAACATAGAACTCTTGTAAAAGAAAAATTTCATTGCCTCAAAGTAGTCAGTCAGGCAGGCAGTACAGTTGACCATTTTAGATTTATAGGACTGAGGGTAGATGGAAGATCTTCTTAAGAAAATCATATTCGAGATCTTGTGCAAAAACTGAATGCCGCTATCTTCACATAAGAATGATCTCCACTTTTTCTGACACTGAAACATGAAGGTTTGTTTACTTTGATTACTTTCACTCTATTATTTCACATGGTGTTATACTTTTGGTTGAGTCTTTGCACTCACCAAAAATGCTATTAACACAGAAAAGGGCACTCAGACTGATCTATCATGTCAGTTCAGTTAAGTTGAAATGTTTCCTTGTGGCACACTCCTTCTACTCTGTGCAGGGGTTTCTCACAATACTTAAGAATGGAAGGAGTATTAAGATTTAATATCCTGTTGATAATGAGCTCATTAGAGATGGAGCACAAGCCCAGATCATTTCAACAATGGGGAAGGGAATTGTCCATACCATTTCAAAGGAACCATCTTGTCTTTTGCCTGGAATGATTTTGAGAAATCACAGAAAACCTAAATCTGGATGACCGCATGCATATTTGAACCATATCCTGTGTGCTAACCACAGTGTCACCTCACCTGGTCACCATACTTGAGAAATTTTATCTGCAGTATATTAATTATTTGTTTACTACATCACGTGTTTTAGTAATTTTTTAATTTTTTTGTTTGTTAATTTTCTAATCATCATATTATAAATTATGTTCTGCCTCATTCCTTGAACACATAGCTCCAGCTCACATGGTTCTGTGGAATCTGATAGATAAACAAACAAATACATCAATAAAATAAAACTTCACATTATTTTACAATTATTATCATTATGATATCAGCCAAAAAATACATATCCCAACAGGCATCACAATATTCAATATTTGCTTTCTGTTGTTTTCACAAAAATTACATGCATGGATAAATAAAACATTCCATTCCCTGTCAGCCACTTTTCTCATCATTTTTACTACTTTAATATAGTGTGAATTACGATATGACATAAGTGTAAGCCAGAGTGCTAATCTTCAATTTTTCTCTACTAATTGAAAAACTGCTCTCATAGTTTAAAGATGACATATGAGGCATGGCCATAAAATAAGGGGACTGATACTGTGATAGAGTCAATACACATGTGCCAAAGATGGATGAACAATAGTTGTGAAGTGTGAAGCCTTCTCAGTTGAATGCAGCAGCTCTGGTGTCTGTAGACAAATCAGTGTGGCTGTGCCTTTTGTTTTTGTAAGAGCTGTTATTTTGATTTTCAGAAAAATGGTAAATGTAACAATAGAGCAGTGAATTGTCATGAAGTTTCACATAAAATGTGGAACAACTGCCACTGAAACCTCTTCTCTTCTAAAAGAAGTGCACGACAAAGTCTGTTTATCATGCACAAAAGTTTCTGATTAGTTCAAGCGTTTCCAAGCTGCCCAAGAAGATGCTGAAGATGACTCATGATTGGGACACCCTTCAACATTGAAAAAGATGAAAATATCGAAAAAGTAGGTAATGTGATTCAATCTTACCATTGGTTGAGTATTTGATCGATTGCTGAAACTGTAGGAATTGACAAAAAAAGCATAATGCAAATTTTATGTGATCAATTTAACATGAGAAATATGTGTGTTGATCCAGAATCTGAGTGCCAGCCTATTCACTGGAAGGGTCCAACCTCACTGAGATCGAAAAAAGCTCAAATGGGCAAATCATGATTCAAAGTGATGACAATTGTTTTTTTCAATATTTGTGGATCTGTGTATCTACACTGGGTTTCTGAAGGTCAAACTATCAATCAGCGTTACTATCCTGAGGTTCTTGCCCAATTTTGTGAGAAAATAAGAAAAAAAGACCTGAATTGTGGAATAAAAAGTCATGGGTTCTGTGTCAAGACAATGCACCGGCTATCTGTTAAGAGGTTTCTAGCAAAGTACAGCATCCCACTGTTAGACCACTAACTTAACCCACCTGACCTAGCACTATGTGACTTTTATCTACTCCCCAGAGTGAAATCGGCATTAAAAGGAACAAGATTTCAGTCCACTGAAGCAGTGAAAGAAAAAACAGTGTGCCTCATCAAAGAGCTCACAGAGGAAGATTTCCATATCTGTTTTATCAATGGAAAATTCACATGGAGTATTATAGGGATACAAAAGGGATTTATATTGAGGGTGAAAATAACTAAATATGTATATTTTTGAAACATTTTACAGCAATAGTCCCATTATTTTATGGCCACATCTCGTATATGACTTATTATTTTAAGTTTGGATTTTTTTGTGGCTATTGCTATGTTTAGTTATTATCATATAAGATTTTGTCATATGTTCTAGGTGATCTGGAAATGTTCTACAGAAATTGTTACATGAATGGAAATTATATTTACAGCAAAGAGATGAAAAGAGTAAATAATGAAGAAAAATACAAATGCAGGTCAAGATTATGTAACACTGGAACAAGAATACAACTGGCTATCTTACCTGTTCTTTTCTGTGGCTCTGTGATAATCACCCTATGCTTAACTGTGCTCATTGGAAGTGTTTTACAGTTATCATGACTGACAAAACCTTGAGGAGTCATTCATTTAAAAAAATCCAGCAGCAGCAGTATTAATAATTGATTAGTCACAGTAATTTTGCCATTAATTTTCATGTTATTTATCTATGAATGTGCATTTGAATACTTTGTTATTTATATTCATACATTTCATTATGGAGAGTTAGCAATCTTAAAATGTATATCACACCATAATTGAATAAATATGTTTATACAAGGTCATATTACAAGTGAATCCCTTAAGAGAAGATATATGAAAATACATCAATCCAAATGAGTAAAGAGTTATATGAAACATGTCACACAAGAAATTTTTTTATTTTATCAAGACAGGGAGAGAAAAACAACAGTGGTCTTAGCCCACTGTTGCCTGCATCAAAGCTGAGTTTATTGTGTGGTTTTGCTCCCTGTGATTCTAGTAAAGTCAACTGGCACCCCTAAAAAGTAGTAGCCTAATCTTTACCAGTTAATTATTAGACACAATTTCTTCATGATTTAATAGCCCAAAAATTCTGTGTCTTTTGCCGTCCAACACTGTTTCCTGTTGCAGTCCAGGATCACAGATGGTCTCTTGAAACACGGCTTTGACATCACTAGCTTGCCATGTTTTTGTTTTTGAATCATAGTCCAATATTCTATGTACTGCCTCCCAATCCAGCTATGTAGTTTTGACTTTACCATCACTCAACGATGGTTAGGACGAATTCCTGTCCACTAAATGGAGTCATCACACCTGTCCTTGCTGGTCTATCAGCTTGTCATTACTACTAATTTCCGAGTGACAAGGGACCCGCAGCAGTTTCACCTTGTTGCTTTCCCCTAGTCTCACAAGGGATTCATTGTATTTTGCAATGATCTTTTTATATCATTGCAGGGATTGATAGAGATTTCAGATTTGCTGTGCTATCTGAATAAATGTAGATGCTACAATCCTTGTATCACCTCCATTGCACTCTTGCACTCTTTGATAGTGAATTTTTTGAGCTGGAATGGTGTAGCTAGCTTCCCTAGAGAGATCACTCTCTCTATTGTAGGCTGTACCCCGTATACTCTGGCCTCAGTGGCTTCATTTGGTTTTGACCCATTGGTAAACAGACAATGTCTCTTGAACTGTGTCACTGTTTGTGCTTCCACTGCTTCCTTCATTCAATTGTTGTGCTGAAAAGTTTATTTAAGAAGCTGGAAGTTGCCCTACCTTGATTGTAATATGATGGTCTAATGAGGGTATGTCAGGCATGGTCTCTATCCCTGCAGTGGGTGTGCTGCTATTTCCACCTGTTACAGGTAGGCAGGCCAGTCTCTGCACCTTACCAAGCTCCTTAGCAGCTACCTTCTGTTCTGCTCTATTCCATTATACTGTAGCCACATAAATTGTCATAGGTCTTATTACACTGGTGTACATCTGATAAGTACAACTGAGATTTAGACTCCATATGCCCTTCTAGTGCTCAGAATACTACCTTTTGCCATGAAACATGATAGTTTTGCATTTGGGGTTACACCTAGACATTTCAGTATCCCCTTTTACTGGTTGAGTTTCATTGAAGCGCTTGAGATTCCCACATATGTGCTTGATATGCTTCCTAATAAATGGTACTACAGCTGTTTTCTTGGGACTGATCCTCAGATCCTGTTTTCTGCGCTATTTTTGCGCAATGTCCAGTGCACAACATGCCACTGTTATAAAAAAATTAGAAAATTTGTGAAGTATTAGTACGTACATCTACATATATATCTACATCTTATCTACACGATTTCTCTAAAAACTAACTAAACTCCACCTGAACAGGCCATGAAGGCCCAACAGTACTGACCAGAGGCCATATCATCCTCAGCCCACAGGCGTCACTGGATGTGGATATGGAGGGGCATGTGGTCAGCACACCGCTCTTCCGGCTGTATGTTAGTTTACGAGACTGGAGCCACTACTTCTCAATCAAGTGGCCCCCCCAGTTTACCTCACAAGGGCTGAGTGCACCTCACCGGCCAACAGTGCTCAGCAGACTGGATGTTCATCCGTCCAAGTTCTAGCCCAGTCCGGCAGCACTTAACTTCAGTGATCTGATGGGAACCAATGTTATCACTGTGGCAAGGCAGTTGGCCATGATTACAATTCACATTTAAGTGCCTGGCTTGAACTCATCAAACCACCTTAAAACTATTTCTCTACTGTTCTACCCTCAAACAGCATGCAGGAAAAACAAACAATTAAATCTTCCCATGCGAGCTCTGACTTCTCTTATTTTATTATGATGATCATTTCTCCCTGTGCAGTGGGCAGCAACAATATATTTTTTGCATTTGGAGGAGAAAGTTGGTGATTCATGAGAAGATCTGGTCACAACAAAAAAACAGCTTCATTTTAATGATTGCCATCCCAATTTGTGTGCCATATCTGTGGCAATGACTATGACTAAATAATCTGCATATCCTTGGCAAAAGTAGTCTTCAGTATTTAGCTCTTCAGTGAGTTCATTCACCACTAAGTTCCGCAGTAGTGGGGACAAAACCCCTTCCTGTGGACACCTGCTGATGGTGTAGATCACTATTTTCTCATTTGTCATGGTGGTTTCTACCTTTGTTCTATTAGCATGCTCTTAATCCACCTGCATATGGTGGTCAGAATGTTGCGCTTTTCTGCTGTTCTAATCATGAATTTGAAGGTCATACTGCTAAAAGCCCCCCCTCAATATACAGGAAGATGTGGGGAGGTTTTTACACCTTCCCAAGTTGTTGTTCTGCTGTTTCACATGATTTTTTGGTTCATATGTGTGTTTGTTTACATTTAAAGGACGTCATCTAACCCCTTTCCTTTGGTGTGATCAGTTCTCCTTGGCTTTGGAATGAATACAACTCTCACAGTCCTCCAAGCATCAGGAATAATTTCTGCAGCTAGGCTGATTCTACACAGTCTACATAGGTTTCTAATTAAACTCTCTCCTGCTTGTTGCAATAGAACTGGAAAGATTCCATCTGGACCTAGCGATGTGTCTCATGGGCAGATTCCTGGTCTGTGTTATATGCCTGAGTGCATTGGGGGAAATGAGTCCTGAAGGTCACATCCAGTTTCTCATCCACAATCCTTGGATACCCACCATCCTTCCTTAGAGTACCTTTTATTCAGTATTCTGGTGTCAATTTTGTGAAGGCTGCCACAAATAGCTATACTTGCCACTTTCTCACGTAACACCTTCTAGGATGATAGTTCTGCTTGCTTCATCACAAGGTTGTATTTGGCAAGGGCTGTTTGTATGCACCCATCAACCACAGGGCCATAGTAACAGGACAGACCCCCTGATTTGTCTAATCTATCCAAAGGCAAGATGTACCATCCACCCAACATCTAGCAGGCAGCTGTCACCATCTGCCAATCATACGCTGAGATCTGGGGTATGGAGCTCCCTGCTATCAGTTACTCTGATTGCAGACTACAGTGTAAGTCAGACCATAAGACTTTAGCCATAACTGCCAGCCTTCTCTGCCACCAACAAATCAACTCAGCTGTGCTAGACTTCATGTGAACCAAAGATCACTGCCTGGCTGTGCCCACAAGATATGGAATCTTACCCATCTCCAGTTGACAGTGCCATGTAAGCCCACCTTGCCAGAGTTGCGGTGAAGACCTTAATGGCAGCAAAGGTTCGGAAGATGGATTTTAGAATGGTGGACCTGGTGAAATATGCAACCTGTTGTCCAAGCCTACAATGGACAGAGGGAACAACAATTCCACATGTTAGTTGCGGTACCCGAGCACCATTTGTTCCACATGTCAAAGACACCTGAATCAGTAAAAATCAAGGCTAACAACCTTTTCTTATTTTGGGAATCCGGGGATGGCTCTTGATTGCATGCTCTATAGAATCTACAGCTTTAAATGACAAAATGGAAATTCTACACAATGGATGCGCTACCACGGTTGGTAACTGCGATGAGAAATCTGCTATTACATCTTGTCATATATTTTGATCTAGGATTTTAGGGAGTCCCAGTATTTGCAGTGAAGAAGAAATGGCACATACAAAAATGCCTTCTAAGTTTAAGTTCAAGAAAGGAACATTAAATGAAAATTCATTTCTGAAAATTGGAATCCGAAAGGAATTGGAATTACTTCTACAGAAGAACCATACACAACTTTTGCAGTCCAAGAAATGAGATCCGTACATGAGAATGTAGTACACAATATTAGAATAGTAAGAATAATGGAATACATTCCAGTGTTTGGAACAGCATTTAGGTAAACAAAAAAAGTAAATAATATAACAGATTTTAAAACAAAATCAGAATCAAGTCCATGTCAGCAATAAAGGTATGGTACACTTAAGTACCAACCAAAATGGCAAAAGACTGAGCAATGTGTCTAAAATATTAAAGTTAAAACTGATATCCACATAATTTTGCTAACTGCCATGAATAGCCACAACTTCGGTATCTCTACATCCAAATCTAGGAGAATTTTCAATGGAACTCATGGCCATATCTGAAAGAAATATCAAGGAAATTATTAACAATATTATGAAAATGATTGCTGCTACTCACCACATAGTAGAGATGATGAGTTACAGATAGGCACAACAAAAGTTATTAATGTTAAAGTGAGCCGGCCGTTGTGGCCGAGCGGTTCTAGGCGCTTCATTCCGGAACCGTGCAGCTGCTACGGTCGCAGGTTCAAATCCTGCCTTGAGCATGGATGTGTGTGACATCCTTCGATTAGTTAGGTTTAAGTAGTTCTAAGTCTAGCGGACTGATGACCTTAGAAGTTAAGTCCCATTGTGCTTAGAGCCATTTGAATCATTTTTTTGTTAAAGTGAGCACAAACAGGGAATTTGATTTGGCTCATTGTTCCTTTAAGGTGAAACCAATATTTCTTGCACCAGTAACAAGAAAGAAAACCCATAAAGTAACCAGATACAACTCTAATAGAGCAAGTATTTGTAAAAACATTGCAGAAAAATTTCGAGAAGAAACTGAGACAACTAATAAAGGCGAGTGTCATGAATTACAGCTGGAAATTACTAAAGCAGCACAGAAAACGTTAGAATTGGCCCAAACGAAAAGAAAGCATGGTGGAATTAGGAATGTGAAGAAGTAGGAAAACAAATAACTCAAAAATGGGGACCTTAAAAATGAATAATTCAGACAACAAAGAAAATAAATAAAATATTATTAGTAATGCAGAAAATCAAAAGAACCTGTGGTGACATCAGTTCCTGTGCAAATAGCCAATGGAAGAGATGGAAGGTGAATCACTGGTTTGGTAGAGAGTCTTTATTATGTCTGCTGCTGTGCCGCAACTTGGAGACACTGATGTAAATTGGCAAGACTCATATTCCATGACCCATTTTAGTTAAGTTGAACTACCACCATTCTGACCTATTCACAACCACTGATGTAGTTCATATACATAGACTATATATTTCAGCAACACGGAGTGCGCACCAATGATGACAAGTATGTAATTGCAGTTACACATTTATAAGGGGTAGTGATAGAAGAAACAGATGTTCTACTGCAATGTTGCTACATGTCATTAACGGAAGTGCTCATACAATGCTACAAATTTCTGTTGGAGTTTTGGCTGCAGAAAGCTTTTAATGATGAGCAATTAAGCAACAGATCCCATCTCAAATGTTGTAAGCTTTAGGTGCATTAACTGGCCCTGATCTGTTGCCTGAACAGTCACTACAGTTATATAGTACATGACGGCAATCTTTTTGGCCACATACTTCAAGAATATCCACAACTTATCCATCCAGTTGCCACCAACAGGAAGTGTCAGCACTCAACATTGCACCATATCCGAACATCACCTGGCTCACTAGCTGCAGCTTGCCCACAGAGGCTTCCACCAGATAAGCTACTGGCAGTGAAGTGGGGCTTGAGGAGCTGTTGAAAGCAGGTATTGTGACTAGATAAGAGAGTTCTAGGGCATCACCACTACACAAGGTGTGCAAAAAAAGACAGCTCCTGGTGATTATGTGGGGATTACAGTGCACTCCATGCCTTACATGACTGACTTCAACAGCACCATCACTCACACTCAGTTGTTTAGTGTAATCGATTGTGCAATGGCATTTTTACAAATTCCGGTGGCACCAGAGGACATATGGGAAACCACTGTAATAATACCTTTTGGACTTTTTTAGTACATATTCATTCCTTTTGGACTGAGAAATGCGGCACAGGCGTGGCGGCATTTTGCACACAAAGTGTTGCGCAGGTTGCCATTCCTGTTCTGTTGCATGGATGATATCCTCATGTTTCCACCTACAGTTGAGGAGCATATGACCCACTTGTGGCAGCTTTTTCAGCACTTACAGGAGTATGGCATTGTCATTAATAATGCAAAGAGTGTTTTTGGAAAATGAGAAGTGCAATTTTTGAGATATATAGTCTTGTCAGCTGATCTGTCATCTTTTCCAGACATGTAGCAGCAGTGCAAGATATACCTTTGCCAACAACCTACAGAGGATTGCACTGATTTACTACTGGTGACACCTTCCAGGGCTGGCAAGTCAGCATTTACTGTGGAGCTCTCAGGCAAGCATACAACTAACAGTCAGAAGATACCTTGAACCCTCAAGTTGCACAACTAGCTTACCTGTGCATTAGTGACCAATTTGCTTTCATGGTGGACATAAGTCAAAATGTGATCAGCACAGCACTGCAACAGTGTGTGGATGGTCAATGGCAACCACTCACCTTTTATTCGCAGAGCCCTATGCTGCAGCAGAAGAAATGGAGAGCTATCAATCATGAATTGTAGATGATCTGTGTGACCATTAAATATTTTCAACCATGTGTGGAACAAGAACTTTTTAGAGTTTTTGCAAAGCACAAACCATTAACTTGTTTCTTCCAATGCAAGGTGGATCGTGCCTCACAGTGGTAATGTAGTTAAGTGGAATATATAGCTCAATTTACGATCAGTGAACATCACATTGCAGGTAGAAACAAAATTGTTGCAGACTGTCTGTTGTGAAACTGTGCCGGCCTGTAAGTGGTACTGCGGACTGGTATAGTGACCAAGCAACAAGAGGACTCAGTGCAACAAGACTTGATGCTGAGTGAACACACAGTCCTGTAGCTGCAACATATTTCTGCTCCACATTGTGTCATGATTGTCTGGTGCAATGCATCCTAGGACAACAGGACAAACAATGTCTGTACACAAACTGCATATTGGCTTCTGTCTCGGGTTCTTCGGCCGACGTTCATCTGATGATTATACTGACGTTTCGCCAGCACGAGTGGCTGGCATTGTCAGAGCTTCATCCTCCATTGCTGGCAATGGAGGGTGTAGTTTTGACAATGCCAGCCACTCGTGCTGGTGAAACGTCAGTAAAATCATCAGGTGGACATCGGCCGAAGAACCCGAGACAGAAGCTAACCGGCAGTTAACAAGTGGCCGCAAAAGCCTTAACAATTTTGTAATTTCTGTACACTCTGGCAGAATTTTGGGCACATAGTATTCTAACTATTGCATAATCTGTGTTCAACCTCTCAGGGTTATATTCAGGATAGGAAAACAGTGTGGGATTGTAATTAATATGTAGCACTCCAGTTTAGAAAAAGAAACTTTATCAGTTTATTGTGCTGCTATGCATGCTGCATGCAGAAGCATGAGGAGCTGGCCACAGTTCACGTATAGCTGAATGTGCTTTTGGATACAGTCAGTCACCTTCAGGCTGTCTTCTTGGGGTGTGACAACCGCAGAGGATCTGGCACATTGCATGGGACACCTTAGGTGTCGCATGTGTTGCCCATGAGCTCTGCTTCTGAGGCACTTCCTAGTGTACCCAACATTGTGGATCTGCCCTCACAGCAGGGTGAGTGGTGGGTGGTAATGAGTTCATGTCACTCGAGGCAGAGGGCCACTCAGGAGATTGGCCACGTAACATCACCCATTCACCCTGTGAGTGGACAAGTGGCTGGTCTTTCAGCAGGGTCTGAGCAGGCACATGGGGAAGGGTTACTGGTTATTGGGAGCTCCATTGTTCGATGTGTTATGAAGCCTCACAGGTAGACAGTGTTCAGGGCTGGAAAGAAAGTCAACGTGTATTTGGTATGTCTCTTGGGAGGACTCATCTGAGACGTGGAGGTGCCCTTGCCTGTCGCTATTGGGTGTGCAGGTAGAAGTTGCCTGCAAGTTTTGGCTCGCATCAGCACCAACAATGCCTGTCAAATGGGTTCTGATGCCATTCTCTGTTCATACAGGCAACTGGCAGAGGTGGTGAAAACTACAGGCCTCGCACACAGGGAGCAAGCAGAGCTCACAATTTGTAGCATTGTTCCCAGAGTTAATCAGGGTCCTTTGGTTTGGAGCCGAGGGAGACTCTCAACCAAAGGCTTCATCGACATTGTGATGGTCTTGGTTGCAGATTCCTAGACCTGCGTTATCATGTGGGGATTTGTGGGACTCGCCATGATAGATAAGGGGTACACTACTCAAAGGAAGCAGCTACTTGGGTAGCAGAGTATTTGGGGACGGCACATGAGGGTTTTTTAGGCGATACAGCAGTTTGAGGTTCTCTGATGAACATTCACCAGCTGATATGGCAGCAAGGGAAGTCAGAACACGTTTAGAGCAAAGACACTTCAACTGTCAAAATTTTATCAGTAAACTGTTGAAGTATTTATACTAAAGTTCCCGAATTTACCACCCTCCAGGAAAGTTCTTGTGCTCAAATCTTTCTTGGGACCAAGAGCTGGCTGAAACCTGAGATGGAAAGCTCTCAGATATTTAGCGAGTTGTGGAATGTATATAGGAAAGACAGATTAGAGGCCATAGGGGGAGAAGTGTTTATTGCAGTTGACGAAAATATTGCCTCTATTGAAGTAAAAAAAAAAAAGCTCTAAGCACTATGGGACTTAACATCTGAGGTCATCAGTCCCCTGGACTTAGAACTACTTAAACCTAACTAACCTAAGGACATGACACACATCCATGCCTGAGGCAGGATTCGGACCTGTGACCGTGGCAGCAGTGCGGTTCCTGACTGAAGCGCCTAGAACTTCTCGGCCACAATGGCCAGCATTGAAGTCGAAGTTAAGTGTGACAGTGAAGTTATCTGGTCATGTATAACACGTGTAGGTCAAACCAAGTTAATTATTGGATGTTTTTACCGGCCATCTGATTCCACTGTGACAGTTCTAGGGTCATTCAAAGATAGCCTATGGTCAATAGCGCGGCAATACCGAGATCATGCAATACTAGTTGGAGGCAACTTTGACCTACTGACTACTGAGTATAGAATGGGATGCTGGGATTCCTATAGATTCATTTCGGGGGGGTTACAGACAGTCATGCGAATTACTTTGAACATATTTTCTGAAAACTGTCTTGAGCAGCTGACTCAGCAGCTGACACAGCGGAAATATCTTAGACCTTGTAGCTATGAATAGGCCACACCTTATCGAAAGTATCAGTATAGAAACAGGGATTAGCAATCATGATGTCATTATAGCAACTATGCTTATGAAAGTCAATAAATCAGTCAAGAAGACTAGGAGAGCGTTTCTGCTTGACAGATCAGATAAGCAGTTGTTAACATCTCATTCGACAGTGAACTGACATCACTTAGCTCCAGTGAGATGGACATAGAAGAATTATGGGCGAAGTTTAAGCAGACTGTAAATCATGGTCTGGAGAGTTATGTGCCTAGTAGGTAGATAAGAGATGCGAAAGACCCACCGTGGTTTAATAATGACATTTATTAGATGCCAAGAGAGCAGAGGCTGTCGCACTCATGGTTCAAAAGGGAATGCACAAATAATGACAAGCAAAGGTTAGCAGAGCTTAATGCGTCTGTGAAAAGATCTATACACAAAACATACAATAACTACCACCATCATACCTTAGCAATAGATCTGGCACAGAACCTGAGAAAATTCTGGTCGTATGTAAAATTGCTAAGTGGGTCTAGGGCTTCCAGTCAGTCCCTTGTTGACCAGTCTGGTGTTACACTTAAAGATATCAAAATGAAAGCTGAAGTCTTAAATTTCATGTTCAAGAAATTGTTCACACAGGAAAGTCATAGAAAAATACCATCATTTGACCATTGGACAGGCTCCCGAATTGATGAAATACTAATAATCATCCCTGGAATAGAGAAACACCTGAAAGAATTGAAAGCAAATAAATCACCAGGTCCAGATGGAATCTCAATTCAGTTTTACAAAGAGTACTTTATGGTACTGACTTCTTACCTAGCTTACATTTATCATGAATCTCTCACCCAGCACAAAGCTCCAAGTGACTGGAAAAAACTGCTGGTTACTCCTGTATATAAGAATGGTAAAAGAAAGCAGCCACAAATTTACAGACCAATGTTCCTAACTTTGGTTTGCTGCAGAATCCTTGAACATATTGTCATTTCAAATATAATAAACTTTCTTGAGTCTGGGAAGCTTATGTTCATGAATCGGCATGGTTTTAGAAACCATCGTTCATGTGAAACTCAGTGTGACCTTTCCTCACATGATATACTGTGAGCTATGGATGAAGGGCAACAGGCAGATTGCATATTTCTAGATTTTCAGCAAGCATTTGAAATGGTACCCCATTGCAGGCTGTTAATGAAGGTACAAGCATATGGAATAAGTTCACAGATATGTGAGTTGCTCAAAGACTTCTTAAGTAATACAACCCTGTTGTTGTCCTCAACAGCATATGTTCATCAGAGACAAGGTTATTGTCAGCGGTGCCCCAGGGAAGTGTGATAGGACCACTGTTGTTCTCTATATACATAAATGATTTAGTGGGCAGCAACCTGCGGCTGTTTGCTGATGATGCTGTGGTATACCGTAAAGCTTTGAAGTTGAGTGACTGTAGAAAGATACAAGATGACTTAGACAAAATTTCTAGTTGGTGTGATGAATGACAGCTAGCTCTAAATGTGGAAAAATGTAAGTTGATGTGGATGGGTAGGAAGCACAAACCTGTAATGAAACTTCCTGGCAGATTAAAACTGTGTGCCCGACCGAGACTCGAACTCGGGACCTTTGCCTTTCGCGGGCAAGTGCTCTACCAACTGAGCTACCGAAGCACGACTCACGCCCGGTTCTCACAGCTTTACTTCTGCCAGTACCTCGTCTTCTACCTTCCAAACTTTACAGAAGCTCTCCTGCGAACCTAGCAGAACTAGCACTCCTGAAAGAAAGGATATTGCGGAGACATGGCTTAGCCACAGCCTGGGGGATGTTTCCAGAATGAGATTTTCACTCTGCAGCGGAGTGTGCGCTGATATGAAACTTCCTGGCAGATTAAAACTGTATGCCCGACCGAGACTCGAACTCGGGACCTTTGCCTTTCACGGGCAAGTGCTCTACCAACTGAGCTACCGAAGCACGACTCACACCTGGTACTCACAGCTTTACTTCTGGCAGTACCTTGTCTCCTACCTTCCAAACTTTACAGAAGCTCTCTCAAAAACATTTGATGTAGAACAATTGCGTCCAGTAGATAACTCGTTACTATTCTCTGGTTTTAAGTTTCATGCAAAGTTTTACACAATTTCTAAAAATTCTGAATGTATCCATTGACAATTACCACAGCCTAATAATGGAGAATTAGGCACCTATGTTTATATTTTAGATATGTATTGGACCTCGAGCTTCACCTTCCTCTTATTTACTGAACATATTTTGGTCTTGTCTAACATTTGATTAAAATGGTCTAGCCCTGGGAGGCCTCAAAATCTCAAGGCCCTTGAAGTTTGGAGGGTCCCACAGAACTAGAGGCCTGGTACTGGTCGTGCCCTCTGCCCCTCCTTTAGTCTGCCACAAGGTACTGGCACATGTATTTAACTGTCAGAGGTGTGAGACAGATTTTCGCTTACAACATTCGACTCGTTTGTTTCCAGACCAGGGTCTCTTACCTCAAATTGATGCATTTACCCTACTCCATTATCGCTTAACATTTTTAACACTATTGCGGACTAATCTTGCACACACATTCAACAAGCCCCTGGTGGAATCTCAAGGATGCAGATCGATGTTGTGACATAGAAAGCTGGAAGAACCCCACTTGGAACATCTGTACTCTTGATGATTAACATTTTTTCTCCTCAGTAGTTATGATAACTATGAGACTGTTACATCTACTGTACATGTGTGACATGTATGTAAATACTTGTTAGGTGAATTGGACTTTGAGTGCGTTATCAGTGCTGGTTCTAGACGACCTTCACCATGAGAGATAAAGGATTCCAGTGTCAGGTTACACATTTTTGTTAGCTGTATTCAAGGTCTGAAACTTCCGAGCAGATTAAAACCATGTGCCAGACCGAGACTTGAACTCGGGACCTTTGCCTTTCACGGGCAAGTGCTCTACCATATGAGCTACCCAAGCACAAGTCACGCCCCGTCCTCACAGCTTTACTTCTGCAAGTATCTCGTCTCCTACCTTCCAAACTTTACAGAAGCTCTCCTGTGAACCTTGCAGAACTAGCACTCCTAAAAGAAAGGATACGGCGGAGACATGGCTTAGCTAAAGCCTGTAGGATGTTTTCAGTATGAGATTTTCACTCTGCAGTGGAGTGTGCACTGATATGAAACTTCTCTATATTCAAGATCACTCCCAGGCCCCTCCCCCATGGGAATCAACAGTAATTGATCAAGTTCTCCTAGGGGAACACCCATCCCCTCCACTTCTGCTCTCCCCCTCCCCACCTCTCCCCCTGGACCAGTATATCCAAGCATCCCGCCATTCCTCCTGTCTTTATCACTTAACTGGGTGACTTTATTCTTGAGCTTAGTACCATAGGGAGACGATTATGGTGTAGCTATTTGTTAAAACAAATTAGTTGTATTGTAATTACGTTAAGTCACCTCACTTAAGGTCTAGGATAAGAGTATCTATAAATAACAAATTAAATTTAATATTACCTGATTTTCCTCATTTTAGGCACCAGCAGAGACCTCACCATGGCAGATATGTAGGTGCTTTTATTTTTCAACATTTTTCGTATTTTTTGAAATATTTCTGTGTTTTCACAACTTTCTGTATTTTTCCACATGTTTCACAGTTTCTCATTTTTCTCCATTTTTTCAGCAATTTTACGTATGTTTAATCATTTTTACAATTTTTCATATTTTTGCACATTTCCCTATATTCATGGCTTTGTGGTGTCTGCGCCACACTAAAGCCCTGACATCAACTCTTACCAACTGAAATTGGGACTCACCTGACTAGGCCACATTTTTCCAGTCGTCTAGAGTCCAACTGATATGGTCACGAGTGCAGGAGAGACACTGCAGGCAATATCATGCTGTTAGCAAAGACACTCACTTTGGTTGTCCGCTGCCATAGCCCATTAACACAAAATTTCGCTGCACTGTCCTAACAGATAAGTTCGTTGTACATCCCATATTGACTTCTGTGGTTATGTCACATAGTGTTGCTTGTCTGCGAGCTCTGACGACATTACTCACACGCCAATGCGCTCAGTCATTAACTGAAGGCCGTTGGTCACTGCGTTGTCTGTAGTGAGAGATAACGCCTGAAATTTTGTATTCTGGGCATGCTCTTGACACTATGGCTCTCAGAATACTGAATTCCTTACTGATTTTCGAAATGGAATGTCCCATGTGACTAACGTCAACTACCATACAACGATCAAAGCCTGTTAGTTCCCATCATGTAGCCACCTTACGGAAGGAATGAACAAAGTAAAGATTTAAAAACCGGCAAATAAATGTTTAACCTTTATAGGGTGTAAAGAAATGTAGTTATCACATATTCAGTCTTGTGTTCGAGTCAAACACCCACTTGAAGTGAAATGAAGTGATGTGCTTAGTTCTATAATACCTGTTTCTTTTGATGACAAGAAATATATAGCGACGTTCAGTGATGATTATACTCAGTTTCAAGATCTTATATTCTTCAATCAAAGTTTTAAGTGTTTCATTATTTTAAAGTACACTATGCAATGGCTACTAGTCATTTTAACATGAAAAACAGCAGATTTAGGCGTGACTGGTGGTGAAACATTTCAAATGAATTGATGCAGTGCTTTGAAGTAAAGAGAGTGCAGTTCTAGTTTTCCCTAAGTTACACATCTCAGCAAATTAGAGTGGTAGAATGACTAAATCTTACTATTGCTGAAAATTTTTTTAAAGGACATCATATTCTCCACTGACTGAAGAAATTATTTATTTCGCACCTGCAATTTCAGCCTTTGGGTCGTTTTCAAGTGTTACTGCAAAAGATTTTGCCTCAGCACATATCAGACTTTATAACCCTCTGTCATGTCTACATGTCATCATCAAAAATAGACCTTTTCACAATGGTAACATCATTTACATAAATTGTTACAAATCAACATTCAAGTGCACTTTTTACATGTAAATGGTCCAAAGGCCAAAATTGCAATTGTGAAATAAATAATTTCTATAGTCGATGAAGGACTTAAAAAAATTCTGCATGCCTGTGAACCTTGACCCTGAGAAAATTGTCATTGAAACAGTTCATTGTATGATTACTGGACACAAACTTGGAAAGCAGTTTTGGTCAGAAGCAGATGAGGCAGTTGTTTCTACCATTAACTACAGATTAGATTATTTTAGATTTAGTTTTCATTCATTAGACACAAAAATGAGATGACTCTCATGGGTGTGGAACAAGTCAGAAGTATAACATAAAAAACCATCAGACATTTGAATATAATATTCACTTCCCTGATCATTTCTCAGGAGATTGCCAAAGTATGTGAATACATTATAATAAACTGGAACAGCTTGTATTTGCAGGATTAATACACAGTCAGAATGAAACATAGTTATGCACTTTTAATAAATGTGTGAGACACAAAATACCTAATCCTGACTGTTGTGACCAAGTGCGGTCAAAACCGAAATCTAAAAGAAATTTTTACTTGAGCTGGTCTAACAATCACTGTTCAGATATTCATCTATAGAGAAGAAGGAGTTGTCTAGGAAAAAAATTTTCAAACTCTTTTAAACTGTGCTTTATCTGAAAATAAGTTTTTAATGCTTGCTGGCAGTTTATTGAAAATGTGAATATTGGACTCCTTTTTGGATCAAGATAAGTGATTTTAGGTCTTTATGTAGATTGTTCTCTCTCCTGGTACTGATATTATGTATTGAGCTATTGTTTAAAAAAAGAGACATATTACTTGCACTCAGAAGCAGTGGTTAGAATACCCAGTTCCTTGAACAGGATTCAGTTCATGTTCTTGAATTTACACAACAAATGAGTCTTATTGCATGCTTCAGTACTCTAAAAACTTTTACCTAGTTTGACGAGTTACCCCAGAATATGATGCTGTGTGACATTGTAGAATGGAGGAAAACAAAGTGTGTAAGGCTTTTTTAAATTTGTAGTCCTGTGGTATATCCCTCGCTTCTGAATTTGTTACCGAGTTGTATTCCCACCAATGTAAAAGTCAACCTTATGACTGTATTTGGCACTACACACTGAAGTTCGAATAGCTTGGCGCGAGACCCCATGTGCTATGGCACGAAGAAATATATATTTGTTATAGTCAACACTCAGCTTAATTGAGTGGCTCAGTGATGTGGGTGGTCTCAGTATTTGGCTATGTTTTACGTTGTAGGGTGCCAGCTCACAATTGTTGTAAACCCAGTTTCTAAGCTGAAATAAAATATAACAAAACAATGCAGGTAGGTATTGCGGTGATTTATAATTTGAACAAGTAGTTTATTTTTCTTCGATATATTTAAAAAACACAAAATTCAGTCTGAGGGGATTTTACGTAAGGGTGGCCGTTAATAACTGATGTTACAACAGTTCAGTATAAAATTCATATGTCCCAGTCATGGCACTCGACACATTGTTCACAATTCACAAAATACACTCTTGTCTGCTGTCCTATCTCACTATATTGTGCTCCACTAGATCGCTTTCGAAAGTCATTACATACATACTTGCCCCCGAACGTGGCTGCCAACCCACTACCCCCAGATGCTTGGCAGAACGAACTTCCCAAAGATGGCCGCCCTATTCACCCTCGAAACGACTGCGTAACTTAAAAACAACGTTTTTACAAAAATTACGAATATTATAAAACTAAACACAAAAAAACATATATGAGATATTGAAAAAATATGGAAATTTTGCGGGCAATAACAATATAAAGTCAAATTTTCTGTATCTGCCACCGTTTTTTCACAAATAATGTTCTTGTGGCACGATATTGCTTTTCTCGGATTTTTGATATTTAACATAAATAAACAAATAAAAATACATACTTAATTACTCATCCACGTCTGTAAACTTTAGAATGTTGCCGCTAGTTTCGTTTCTTTAAATTTATTTATTACCAAAACCACAGTTTCTATCAAGTCCCATATTGCGACCTCTCATTAAAAATGGTACAGATTCTGCTAAATCGGCTATGACTGCTTGGTGCAGCTCTACTAGCCGCATCCGTAGACACTTTGTTCGTATTAATCGGCCAAAGCATTGCCTAAATTGCATTGAACTTCCATAAATTTATAATTTTTAGGTGAACAATAACTTTAAAACTATTACATATTTTTGTGGCACGTCTAGATAATTCAGTTTTACATATTTTTCTGTCCATGAGTGCCAACTTGCACCTCCGTGTCACTCTTAGTTCTGTTTTTATTAACTTTTCTCTGGTATATAAATTTCTCCAGCCGCGCAAACACGGCCATCTGCACCCCTGCATAGCAACTGCTCAGGTTTCTCCAAGGCCGCGTAATGCAGCCGCTCGCCACAGCCCCGTAGCAACTGCCAGCCACATTCTCTGTGGCGCGAAACTGCCGCTCTAATCTTATCCCACAGCTTGCACTCTCACAACCTCTTTGATCAGCATGTCTTCATGTCTTATACACATAAAGGAAGGAAATCTGTTACAGGTTCTGTACTGCACATAATGGGTCTCTTCAAAGCTTAATGACAGTGAATTAGCTTTAAACCTTTTATTAACGTCAGTGAAAATTTGATTATCAGACATTTCTAATTCAGTACTTGATTTGATGTTTACTGCAATGTTTGTAACATATGCAAACAAAACAAACTTTGCATCTGGCAGTTTAACAGACATGAGATCATCAATCTAGAAAATGAAAAGTAACAGACCCAAGATGTAAACTTAAGGAACACCACACGCAGTTAATTCCCAATCAGATGAAGGTTGATTGCTTACTCCACACGTATTTCACAACGACACCCTTTGTTTACTGTTAGATAGTTATGTAAGACTTGAATAATTTTGTAGCGCTGCTGGTGACACCATAATATTCTACTTTAGTTAAGAGAACACTGTGATTCACACAGTGAAAGGCTTTAGACAGGTCATAAAAAATGCTGGTAGCAAACAGTTTGTTATCTAATGAAGTACATTTTCACTGTATGTGTAAATAGTCTACTCTCTATCGGAACTCTTACGGAACCCAAACTGTGACTTAGATGATATATTATTTGCACTCAGATGCTTGAGAAGATGCTTGAGCATCATCTTTTCAAATATTTTTGAAAAATCTGGCAAAACTGAAATTGGTCAATAGTTTGATCATATCTCTTTATCCCCCTTCTTGTAAAGAAGCTTAACTTCAGCATATTTTAGCCTGTCTGCAAATGCTCCACTGATAAGAGATTGATTACACAAATAACTTATGATGATGATATTTGGTTTGTGGGGAGCTCAACTGTGCAGCTATCAGTGGCTGTACAAATTCCCAATCTTTACACAGTCCATTCTCGCCACTTTCCCAAATGATGATCAAATGATGAGGCTAAAAAAAACGCCCAGTTCCCATGTGACCTGGCCAGGAATCGAACCTGGGGCCCATGATACAGAGGCAGCAATGCTACCCATTAGACCACGAGCTTTGGACAAATAACTTAGGAGAGAACTCATCTCACATGAGCACTCTCTGATTATCTTTGTTGATATGTTACTATAACCATTGGAATACATTGATTTCGAGGGTTTTATGATGGCTGCTACTTTTCTGGGAGACATGAGTGTCACTTTCATTTTAATGAAGTTCTTTGTAAAGACTGATCTCAGATAATCCATTGCACTGTTTACTTTATCTGATAACTCCAAGCTGTCAGCAACAGAAGCAAAGTATTTGTTTAAGAGACTTGCAACACACTACACGCACTTCTTATCATTGTCTCATTTATTTTTAGAGCTATCTGTTCCTCTTTCATTTTGGTCCCACCTGTCTCTGTCTTCATTATACACCATTTAGGTTTTATTTTGTTGCCTGATGTAATTATGTTTGTCTCATAATAAAGCTGCTTCAATTTCTGCATTATTTGCTTTGATATTTTGCTGTATACTCTGTAAAGCCTTACAGTGGTAACATCAGAGATGTTTCTAGACAGTAGATACAATCTCCTTTTTGTTCCACATGATATATTTATTCATTATGTAATCCATAGTTTATTCTTAGACTTCTGTTTGCTTTGATTTCCACTAGAGGAAAATAATTTTCAAAAGAGAAGTAGCTTTATTAATGAATGCCTTGTATTTTCCATTTGAGTCAGAAGTATTTTAAACATCTCTCCAATTCAGGCCTTTGAGCACTCTCCTGAAATTCTCAATTTTTGACTGATTTATTCCCCTCCAGTACACAGATTGGATTTGATATCCTGACAGGTTTCAGCATTTAATATAAGATCCTACATATCGTGGTCATATAGCCCATTTCCTATTGGTTTTGTGATACAACTTTTTCCCCTAGATTTGTCTACAAAGATAATTTCAATAGCAGACTCATATGGGGGAGAAAACTGTGCCTGCGCCGCAGTTTCGATCGTTCCGTGAGCTCAAGAATGACCGCGGCACCATCCATGAGCATTTAGCAGCAGTGCAAGCAGATTTCTCATGCTTGCAAGCCATCTGATGAACGGGGCACTATTCGCCTTGCTATGCTGCATGAAACGCAGCCCAGGCATATCCAATAAGCCATGATGAGCCATGTGAGCAAACTGTGCAAACTCTCAAATAAATCAAAGCATTTCTAGTTGCAAGGTCACAGTAGGAATTAAACTGAATGACAATGTTACTGATTGCAATAACTGTTTGCGGACAAAGCTTTCCAATAAATCCACATTCTTTCCTTCTTTTTATTGTGATATGGGACAACAGAGGTTCCAAATTTTTTATGAAGAGGTTAAAGTTTCCTGGAGGTGCTCTGTCTATACTCACTATTATAAATGACTTATTATGAAATACTACTTCTGTTGCACAAGCTTCTAAGTGCTGCTCTGAACAAAATTTATTAAAGTCAATATTCTTGAAATTAAAACAGTTTCTGACAAATGTGGAAACTCCTCCTCCATATTTTCTCTACAGAAGTAAGAAGTTAACTTGAATCCTGTAACATTTAGCATACTTATACTAGTGGTCAAATGCTGTTTGGAGAGGCAGATTATATCAGCTGATTTGCTAAACTCTAATTCTTCAACTCAAATAAGCAACTCATTAAGTTTATCCCTTAGTACTGAGACATTATGATGCAATGAGGGTAACTAATTCTGTGCAGTGGCTGAATTACAACTAGATGAACCTAATTTTTCTGTAAATTTTTGAATAGCTCAGGTTTCAATCAATCAGGGGCTGTTTGCATGAATTGTGTGTATTAGATTAGATTAGATTTACTTCCGTTTCAACTGATCCGTAGTGAGGAGGTCCTTCAGGTTGTGGAACATGTCAGAAAAACAACAATACATGACAAATATTTACAACTAAAGCAAATAAGCTAATGTACCATTCCACAGGTACCAAGTGGAATGATCGTCATTTTTTAATGAACACTATATGAAAGAGTTATTTTACAAATACTAATGCACTGAATTAAAAATAAAAAAGGTTTTTATTTATTTATAAGGTAATAAACATGTAATAGAACTACTATAATATTTATTTACAATGAACACATTACTGCACTGAAGTGGTGCAGAAGTTAGATTGTACTTACACACACACACACACACACACACACACACAAATTTTCAATGAACACATTACTGCACTGAAATTGTGCAGAAGTTATATTGTACTTCTATACAAATCAGTTGGTTTTACTTCTCTTAAACTGAATTTCATTGGTTGTTAAGCTTTTTATGGCTGCTGGCAAGTTATTGAAAATGTGTGTTCCTGAATAATGCACACCTTTTTGTACAAGACTAAGTGACTTTAAATCCTTGTGAAGATTATTCTCATTTCTAGTATTGATTCCATGAACTGAGCTGTTGGTCTGAAAAAGTGATGTATTTTTAATGACAAATTTCATTAAGGAATAAATATATTGGGAAGCAGTAGTTAGTATCCCTAGTTCGCTAAACAGGCTTCTGCAAGATGTTCTTGAGTTCACACCACATATAACTCTTACTGCACCTTTTTGTGCCCAGAAAACTTTAGCTTGGCTTGATGAATTACCCCAAAAAATAATCCCATATGACATTATGGAATGAAAGTAAGCACAGTATGCCAGCTTTTTCATTTTTATATCCCCTATGTCTGACAAAATTCGCATTGCAAACAGAGATTTGTTAAGATGCTTCAGCAGTTCCGTGGTGTGCTCCTGCCAGTTGAATTTATTATCAAGCTGTAATTCCAAGAATTTAACACTGTCCACTTCTTCTATCTTCTTGTCATCATATGTTAGACATATACTCGTGGGACACCCCTTACAAGTTCTGAACTGCATGTAGTGTGTTTTTTCAAAGTTTAATGACAAAGAATTGGCTAGGAACCAGTGATTAATGTCCACAAATATTTTATTGGCTGATCTTTCTAAGACTACACTTGATTTGCTATTTATTGCAATGTTTGTATCATCAGCAAACAAAACGAACTTGGCATCTGGTAAGGTTACTGATGAAAGGTCATTGATGTAAACAAGAAAAAGTAAGGGCCCCAAAATGGAACCTTGTGGGACCCCACATGTAATTAGTTCCCGGTTGGATGATGCCTGATAGCTTGATACATGTCTCTTTCCTAGTAACACCCTTTGTTTCCTGCCAGAGGTATAAGATTTGAACCATTTTGTAGCATTTCCTGTTACACTATAATATTCTAATTTACTTAAAAGGATATTGTGATTTACACAGTCAAATACCTTTGACAGATCACAAAATATACTAGTTACCTGCAATTTTTTGTCTAATGAACTAAGCACATTTTCACTGTAAGTGTAGATAGCCTTCTCAATATCAGAACCTTTTAGAAATCCAAACGGTGACTTTGACAGTATGTTATTTGAGATAAGTGGTTATAAAGCCGACTGTACATTACTTTTTCGAAAATTTTTGCCAATGCTGGCAATAGTGAAATTGGACTGAAATTGGATGCTATTTCCTTATTTCCCTTCTTAAACAGTGGCTTTCAACCATTCAGGAAATATTCCACTGATAAACGACTGGTTACACAGATAGCTTAATATGTTACTTAGCACAGAATCACATTCTTTAATTAATTTGTTGATATTTCATCATACCCACTAGATGTTTTTGATTTTAAAGATTTTATGATGGACATTATTTCTGTTGGGGTAGTGAAGGTCAAATTCATATAATGGAAGTTACTTGAAATGTCTGGTCTGAGGTATTCCATAGCAGCATCTACCGAACCTGACAACCCCATATTTTCAGTAACAGTTATAAAATGTCTGTTAAAAAGTTCTGCAACACTATACACATCTGTCACCAATGTATCATTTACTCTTAATGCTATTTTTTCCTCTTCATGGCTGGTTCTACCAGTCTCCTCCTTCACTATACCCCATATCGTCTTTATTTTGTTATCTGACATGACTATCTTTTCCTTGTAATATATTTGCTGTGACATTCGTATTACAGTCTTTAATAATTTGCAGTATTTCGTATAATGTGCTATAGCATCAACATTGTAAATGTTTCAGATTGACAGATACAGTTTTCTTTTACAAGATACTCCTATTCTTCGAGTAATCCATGGCTTCTTTGTAGAGTTTGCTGTAACCTTGGTAACTTTTGGGAGAGAGCACTTTATTAGCAAAAGTGTCATATTTTTCATTCATGCCATGAGCACTGTAAACATCAGTCCAGTGAATGTCTCTGAGGAATGTCCTAAAATAATCAATTTTTGGCTTACTGATTACCCTCTTGAGCTCAGATCTAACAGATTTTATATCCTGTTCAGTATTAACATTTAACAGAAGGAACTGCATGTCATGGTCTGAGAGGCCATTGACTATTGGTTGTGTAATATAATTTTGTTCATTGGCCTTTTCTATAAAGATATTATCAATGGCTGTCTGTGAGCAAGTGGCTATCCTAGTGGGGAACTTTACAGTGGGAATTAAGATGAATGATAGTGTTACTAACTCAAATAAGTTCTTATTTGGAGAGCCTTTAAGGAAATCTACATTGAAATCACCAGCAACCCCTATTTCTTTGTTTTTGGTTGTTAAATGAGCCAGTACAGCTTCAAGGTTGTTTACGAACAGATTAAAGTTACCTGCAGGTGCTCGATACACACTTAATATTATGAAAGATTTTTTGTGAAATTCTAATTCTGTTGCACATGCTTCCATATGCTGTTCTGGGCAAAATTTATTTTACAATGCAACAATCGGCAGAGATTACGTATTTGTTTATATGTTCAGATGTGCTAACAAAACTAACGGGGTTCCATTTAAAAAAACGTAGGTTTGTGTTAAAAAACATATTTCCGTGCATTTTTTATGGTTTGTATTAACCAATTACACTAGCCCCTCTCCTCACGTTAGGTCTGTGGAATCGATTAGTCAGTATTTCATGTGGTTTACGAAATATATCCAGCGGTAATGTTAGGTGACTCACCCTGTATATGCTGATGCTGCATGCAGAAGATGAAGAGACAGAGAAAGTGTATGAGGATACTGAAAGGGTATTTCAGTGCATAACGGGTGATAAAAATCGAATAGTCATGGTGGATTGGAATGCAGTTGTTGGGGATGGAGTAGAAGAAAGGGTTACAGGAGAATGTGCACTTGGTAGTAGGAGTGAGAGAAGAGAACGGCTAATTTAGTTCCGCAATAAATATCAAATGTAACAGGGAATACTCTGTTCAAGAATGAGAAGAGGAGTAGATATACTTGGAAAAGGCCAGTAGTTTGATTACATCATAGGCAGGCATACCCATCACCAGATACAGACTCATATCCCAAATTAGTAGTAATGAAAAGCAGGCTGAAGTTTAAGAGACTAGTTTGGAAGCATCAATGCGCAAAGAAGTGCGATACAGAAGCACTAAGGAATGAAGAGATATGCCTGAGGTTCTCTGAGGCTATAGATGCTGTGATAAGGGTTACTCAGGAGGTTGCTCAGTTGAAGAGGAATCGACATCTCTAAAAAGAGCAATCACAGAAGTTGGAAAGAAAAATGTAGGCAGAAGGAAGGTAACTGTGAAGAAAACATAGGTAATAGAAAAGCACAAAAACGTTTTGGGAAATTCAGCAATACAGAAATACAAGTCACTTAGAAATGAAATACATAGGAAGTGCAAGGAAGCTAAGGCAAAATGGCTATAAGAAAAATGTGAAAAAATCAAAAAAGAAATGATTGTCAGAAGGACAAGCTCAGTATACAGAAAATTCAAAATGACCTTTGGTGAAACTAAAACCAAGGGCAGAAGTATTAAAGTGCATGTGGTATTCCACTGTTGAATGCAGGTAGGAAATTAAGGAGATGGGACTTGGATAAATTGAAAGAACCAGAAGTTGTTGAGAGATTCAGAGGGAGCTTCAGGCATCTATTAACTAGAACAAGGGAAAGGAATACAATAGAAGACAAATGGGTAGCTTTGAAAGATAAATAGTGAAGGCAGCAGACGATCAAGTAGATAAAAAGGCAAGGCCTAATATAAATCCTTGGATAACATAGGAGATATTGGATTTAATTGCTGGAAGGAAAAAGTATAAAAATGAAGCAAATGAAAGTGAATACAAACGTCTAAAAACTGAGATGAAGAGGATGTGCGAAATTGCAAAGGAGGAATGGCTAGAGGACAAATGTAAGGATTTAGAAGCATATTTCACTAAGGAAACGTTAGTTACTGCCTACAGGAAAATGAAAGAGATCTTTGGAGAAAAGAGAAGCAGCCGCATTCTTATCAAGAGCTCAAATGGAAAATCAGTCCTAAGCAAAGAAGGGAAAGCAGAAAGGTGGAACGAGTATATAGAGGGTCTATACAAGGGAGATGTATATGAAGGCAGTGTGACAGAAATGGAAAAGAACACTGATGAGGATGAGATGGGCGCACTGAAAGACCTAAGTCGAAACATGGACCCAGGAGTAGACGACATTCTATGAGAACTTCTGATAGCCCAAAAAAAAATATAAATAAATAAACTCTTCCATCTGGCGTGCCAGATGTATGAGACAGGTGAAATGCCCTCAAACTTCAAGAAGAATATAATAGGCCTAATGCCAATTTCAAAGAAAGCAGTTGCTGACAGGTGTGAATATTGCTGAACTATCAGATTAATAAGTCATGGTTGCAAACCAGCGACATGAATTTTTTACAGAAGAATGGAAGAAGTGGTAGGAGCCAACCTTGGTAATATCAGTTAGGATTTCAGAGAAATGTAGGGACATGCGAGGCAATACTGACCCTACTACTTCCTTTATAAGGCAGGTTAAGGAAAGGCAAACCTACGTTTACAGTATTTGCAGACGTACAGAAATCTTTTGACAGTTTTGAATGGTACACTCTCTTTAAAATTCTAAGGGCAGTTGGGGTAAAATACAAGGAGTGAAAGGCTGATTACAACTTGTAATGTAAAGGAAACCAAATAATATTTGGAAGTAGGAATTAAAGTTCAGGGAAAAGAAATAAAAACTTTGCGGTTTCCCAATGACACTGTAATTCTCTCAGAGGCGGCAAAGGACTTGGAAGAAAAATTGAATGGAATGGAGAGCGTCTTCGAAGGAGAGTATAAGATGAACATCAACAAAAGCAAAACAAGGATATTGAAATGGTGTCGAATTTAATCATGTGATACCGAGGGACTTCATTTATTTACACACCAAGTTCCATAGGATTGAGGAGCTGGTCTCCAAGGTCATGGAATGTGTTAGTACATGAAATTACAACATAAAAGTAATAACAGATGAAAATAAAATGTTTATGAACCCAAAAAAGTCGAGCCATAAGTTTCAGTAAACGCAGTCTGCAATATAACATAAGAATCAGCTTGCTTTTTCAAGGAACTTCTCAACAGAATAGAAGAAGTGACCCATGAGGAAACCCTTCGCTTTCGATTTGAAAGCGCGTGGATTACTATTAAGATTTTGGAATTTCTTGTGGTAACTTATTGAAAAAGGCTGCAGCAGTATATTGTACGCTTTTCTGCACAAGAGTTGAGGAAGCCCAATCCAAATGCAGGTTGAATTTCTGCCAAGTATTAACTGAGTAGAAGCTGCTTCTTTTTGGGAATAAGCTGATATTGCTAACAAGAAACGGCGGTAAAGAATATATACTGAGAGGCTAATGTCAAAATACCCAGACTAGTGAAACAGGGGCCGACAAGAGGTTCGTGAACTCACGTATTGCCCAAACCGCCCATTTCTGAGCCACAGATTTCCTTTTAGAATGGGAAGAGTTAGCCCAAAATGTAATACCATTCGATATAAGAGAATGAAAATAAGCAAAGTAGACTAATTTTCGTGTCAAACGATCACTTACTTCAGATACCGTTCGAATAGTAAAAATGGCAGCATTAAGTCTTTGAACAAGATCCTGAATGTGGGCTTCCCACGACAGTTTACTGTCCATCTGAACACCTAGAAATTTGAACTGTTCAGTTTCACTAATCAAATGCCCATTCTGTGAAACTGAAACGTTGGGTTTTGTTGAATTGTGTGTTAGAAACTGTAAAAAATGACTCTTACTGTGATTTAGCGTTAGTTTATTTTCTGCAAGCCATGAACTTACGTCATGAACTGCACTGTTTGCAACCGAGCCTATGTTGCACAAAATATCCTTTGCTACCAAGCTATTGTCATCAGCAAACAGATATATTGTAGAGTTATACGTAATATTAGAGGGCATATCATTTATATAAATAAGGAACAGGAGTGGCCCCAACACTGATCCCTGGGGCACCCCCATTTGACCGTACCCCAGTCAGACCTCACATCACAGCCATTCTCAACACTGTGAATAATGACCTTTTGCTTTCTGTTGTTAAAGTAAGAGGTGAACCAATTGTGAGTTACTCCCTGTATTATGTAATGGTCCAACTTCTGGAGTAATATTTTGTGGTCAAACACCTTCGTTAAATAAAAAAATTTGCCTAGCGCTCGAAACCTTTTATTTAACCCATTTAGTACCTTACAGAGAAACGACTTCTAAAGCCAAACTGTGCATCTGATAGCAAATTCTGTGATATAAATCGATCAATTATACTTCCATACACAGTCTTTTGAAAAACTTTAGCAAACTTTGATGGCATAGAAATGGGGCTAAAATTGTCTACATTATCCTTTTCTCGCCTTTTATAAAGCGGCTTTACCACTGAGTACTTTAATCGTTCTGGGAACTGGCCATTCCTAAAGGAAAAATTACAAAAAATGCTAAGTACAGGGCTAGCATGTGCAGCACAGTACTTAAATATTCTGCTAGGCACTCCATGAGATCCATGAGAGTCCCTAGTCTTCAGTGATTTAATTATTGACTCTCCCCCTTGTCAGTATCACAGATGAGTATTTCAGACATCAGTCTCAGAAAGGCATTTTCCTAGAGAGTTATATCATTCCCTGTAGAAATTAAATGTTTATTTAGTTCACCAGCAATGTTCAGAAAATGGTTGTTAAATACTGTACATATACCCGATTTATCAGTGACAGACATACTTTTACTACGAACTGACTTTATATCGTTGACCTTGTGCTGTTGAACAGACACTTCCTTCACAACTGGCCATATGGTTTTAATTTTATCCAGTGAAATTGCTATTCTATTTGCACACCACACACTCTTTGCCCTTCTAATAAAGTTTTTAAGAACCTTATAATATGGTTTGTAATGGGCAACTGTAGCTTGATTGTAACTGCTTCTAACATTTGGATATAATTCCCACTTTGTTCTATATGATATCCTTATCCCACTAGTCAGCCACCCAAGCTGCCTTTTACTGCTAGTACCCCATATAGGACGTTCTAATAGGAAGCAACTCTCAAAGAGCATGAAAAAGCATTATATTTCTCATCTATGTTATTGGCACTATAAACATCCTGACACTCTTGTTCCTTGACGTGTTTTAAAAGACTCTCTATTGCTGCTGGATTAACTTTCCTACGCAGTTTGTAATTATATGTGACATTTGTTTGAGTACAAAAGCCTTTTAGTGTTAAAATATGTGCATCATGGTCTGAAAGGCCATTCACTCATTTACTAACAGAATGCCCATCTAGTAATGAAGAATGAATAAAAATATTGTCTATGGCCATGAACCATGAACCATGAACCATGGACCTTGCCGTTGGTGGGGAGGCTTGCGTGCCTCAGCGATACAGATAGCCGTACCGTAGGTGCAACCACAACGGAGGGGTATCTGTTGAGAGGCCAGACAAACGTGTGGTTCCTGAAGAGGGGCAGCAGCCTTTTCAGTAGTTGCAAGGGCAACAGTCTGGATGATTGACTGATCTGGCCTTGTAACAATAACCAAAACGGCCTTGCTGTGCCGGTACTGCAAACGGCTGAAAGCAAGGGGAAACTACAGCCGTAATTTTTCCCGATGGCATGCAGCTTTACTGTATGATTACATGATGATGGCGTCCTCTTGGGTAAAATAGTCCCCCATTCGGATCTCCGGGCGGGGACTACTCAAGAGGATGTCATTATCAGGAGAAAGAAAACTGGCGTTCTACGGATTGGAGCGTGGAATGTCAGATCCCTTAATCAGGCAGGTAGGTTAGAAAATTTAAAAAGGGAAATGGATAGGTTGAAGTTAGATATAGTGGGAATTAGTGAAGTTCGGTGGCAGGAGGAACAAGACTTCTGGTCAGGTGACTACAGGGTTATAAACACAAAATCAAATAGGGGTAATGCAGGAGTAGGTTTAATAATGAATAGGAAAATAGGAATGTGGGTAAGCTACTACAAACAGCATAGTGAACGCATTATTGTGGCCAAGATAGATACGAAACCCACACCTACTACAGTAGTACAAGTTTATATGCCAACTAGCTCTGCAGATGACGAAGAAATTGAAGAAATGTATGATGAAATAAAAGAAATTATTCAGATTGTGAAGGGAGACGAAAATTTAATAGTCATGGGTGACTGGAATTCGAGTGTAGGAAAAGGGAGAGAAGGAAACATAGTAGGTGAATATGGATTGGGGGACAGAAATGAAAGAGGAAGCCGCCTGGTAGAATTTTGCACAGAGCATAACATAATCATAACTAACACTTGGTTTAAGAATCATGAAAGAAGGTTGTATACATGGAAGAACCCTGGAGATACTAAAAGGTATCAGATAGATTATATAATGGTAAGACAGAGATTTAGGAACCAGGTTTGAAATTGTAAGACATTTCCACTGGCAGATAGGGACTCTGACCACAATCTATTGGTTATGACCTGTAGATTAAAACTGAAGAAACTGCAAAAAGGTGGGAATTTAAGGAGATGGGACCTGGATAAACAATCAAGATTGTACAGAGATTCAGGGAGAGCATAAGGGAGCAACTGACAGGAATGGGGGAAATAAATACAGTAGAAGAAGAATGGGTAGCTTTGAGGGATGAAGTAGTGAAGGCAGCAGAGGATCAAGTAGGTAAAAAGACGAGGGCTAGTAGAAATCCTTGGGTAACAGAAGAAATATTGAATTTAATTGATGAAAGGAGAAAATATAAAAATGCAGTAAGTGAAACAGGCAAAAAGGAATACAAACGTCTCAAAAATGGGATCGACAGGAAGTGCAAAATGGCTAAGCAGGGATGGCTAGAGGACAAATGTAAGGATGTAGAGGCCTATCTCACTAGGGGTAAGATAGATACCGCCTACAGGAAAATTAAAGAGACCTTTGGAGATAAGAGAACGACTTGTATGAATATCAAGAGCTCAGATGGAAACCCAGTTCTAAGCAAAGAAGGGAAAGCAGAAAGGTGGAAGGAGTATATAGAGGGTCTATACAAGGGCGATGTACTTGAGGACAATATTATGGAAATGGAAGAGGATGTAGATGAAGATGAAATGGTAGATATGATACTGCGTGAAGAGTTTGACAGAGCACTGAAAGACCTGAGTCGAAACAAGGCCCACGGAGTAGACAATATTCCATTGGAACTACTGACGGCCGTGGGAGAGCCAGTCCTGACAAAACTCTACCATCTGGTGAGCAAGATGTATGAAACAGGCGAAATACCCTCAGACTTCAAGAAGAATATAATAATTCCAATCCCAAAGAAAGCAGGTGTTGACAGATGTGAAAATTACCGAACTATCAGCTTAATAAGTCACAGCTGCAAAATACTAACACGAATTCTTTACAGACGAATGGAAAAACTAGTAAAAGCCAACCTCGGGGAAGATCAGTTTGGATTCCGTAGAAACACTGGAACACGTGAGGCAATACTGACCTTACGACTTATCTTAGAAGAAAGATTAAGGAAAGGCAAACCTACGTTTCTAGCATTTGTAGACTTAGAGAAAGCTTTTGACAATGTTGACTGGAATACTCTCTTTCAAATTCTAAAGGTGGCAGGGGTAAAATACAGGGAGCGAAAGGCTATTTACAATTTGTACAGAAACCAGATGGCAGTTATAAGAGTCGAGGGATATGAAAGGGAAGCAGTGGTTGGGAAGGGAGTAAGACAGGGTTGTAGCCTCTCCCCAATGTTGTTCAATCTGTATATTGAGCAAGCAGTAAAGGAAACAAAAGAAAAATTCGGAGTAGGTATTAAAATTCAGGGAGAAGAAATAAAAACTTTGAGGTTCGCTGATGACATTGTAATTCTGTCAGAGACAGCAAAGGACTTGGAAGAGTAGTTGAATGGAATGGACAGTGTCTTGAAAGGAGGATATAAGATGAACATCAACAAAAGCAAAACAAGGATAATGGAATGTAGTCTAATTAAGTCGGGTGATGCTGAGGGAATTAGATTAGGAAATGAGGCACTTAAAGTAGTAAAGGAGTTTTGCTATTTGGGGAGCAAAATAACTGATGATGGTCGAAGTAGAGAGGATATAAAATGTAGGCTGGCAATGGCAAGGAAAGCGTTTCTGAAGAAGAGAAATTTGTTAACATCCAGTATTGATTTAAGTGTCAGGAAGTGATTTCTGAAAGTATTCGTATGGAGTGTGGCCATGTATGGAAGTGAAACATGGACGATAAATAGTTTGGACAAGAAGAGAATAGAAGCTTTCGAAATGTGGTGCTACAGAAGAATGCTGAAGATTAGATGGGTAGATCACATAACTAATGAGGAAGTATTGAATAGGATTGGGGAGAAGAGAAGTTTGTGGCACAACTTGACCAGAAGAAGGGATCGGTTGGTAGGACATGTTCTGAGGCATCAAGGGATCACCAATTTAGTATTGGAGGGCAGCGTGGAGGGTAAAAATCGTAGAGGGAGACCAAGAGATGAATACACTAAGCAGATTCAGAAGGATGTAGGTTGCAGTAGGTACTGGGAGATGAAAAAGCTTGCACAGGATAGAGTAGCATGGAGAGCTGCATCAAACCAGTCTCAGGACTGAAGACCACAACAACAACATGGCTGTGCTACTGTTCACCTGCACCCTAGTTGGAAAAAACACAATCTGCATCAGATCATATGAGTTTAGGAGATCTACCAACATCCTTTTTCTTGCACAATCATATACAAAATTATTATTGAAGTCACTGCATATAACTAACTTCTGGCACTTTCTATAAAGTGAATCAAGAAACCTCTGTAGCTTGAGCAGAAATGCTCTGAAGTCAGAGTTAGGGGACCTATAAAGAAGAAAAATTAGTACTTTAGTTTCATTAAATTCAACTGCCCCTGCAGAACATTCAAATATCTGTTCAATGCAGTGCCGTGATACGTCTATGGATTCAAATGGAATATTATTTTTTTATGCACATGGCTACTGCGCCACCCTGCAAAGAACTCTTTGAAAAACAGCCAGCTAATCTGTATCCTAGTAAAGGAAGCCTCTGAACTTCAAATTATTTAAGTGGTGCTCTGATACATCAATAATTTCAGAGTCAACATATATAAGCAGTTCGTTAACTTTATCTCTAATACCTCTTATATTTTGATGAAATAGGCTAATTCCTTCTCTACTTGGAAACATGATGTTCTCTGAAGGTGATTTCTTAGTTAGAAGGACTTTCTGTAAACAAAGATATCTATCAGCTGACATCAATCTAAAACAGGTGCAGTTCTAACACCTACTACTACAGTAATTTCTCCACGAGTGATCCCATCAACCCCCCCCCCCCTCCCCATTACATTGTCAGCTATAAGATTTGCCAGCCTCCCCTTCTCATACCTATTGATGTGCAGGACATTCCTAGTGGAACCAGATCTACTGAAAGACTCAACTGGCACCACTGCAATGTGATCCACGCCCTCTGCCATCAGTGCCTTCTCCAGTCCCATGTTAGTGTGCCTAACAGCCACATTAAGATGAGGCTGATCATGACTGAAACAGTTGCACGAAATGCACATAAGTGGCACCAGTTTGAGTAGCCATCATTACCAGGTCACTACCTACATAATATCCCCCATCCCTATCAGGACTACTCCCTGCTCCACCCACTATCGCTACCTGATCGTCTTTCCTAAAATTCTATTTATTTATTTAGTCCTTCAAATTCTATATGTATAGAATATATACAGGGATATTGGGCATGGTTAGGTATTTACAAGATAAAATACAGTTTGTATTGCAATCCTAAGGACTAAATATTGAAATAATTTAGCAAAGATTCATACATACAACAAACATTACAGGCAACATACAAAGTAGAATATTAATAATGCATCTTTATTTTTGTTGTTTGGCCTTTATATAGTCTGTCAGACTGCAAAAGCAATGATCAATTAAATATGCCTTTACTTCAGTCTTAAAACTACAGAGTTTACCTATTGATTTAATATGGTTAGGTAGATTATTGAAAATCTTTACCCCAGTATGTAGTGTGCCTTTTTGGCACAATGATGTTCTCACCTGTTTCATATGAAGGTCAGATTTTTGCCTTGTATTGTGTGCATGTACATCTTCATTTTTTAATAAGATATCTGGTTGTCTATCAATATATTGTTTGATGAAAACTGATGTTTCGTAGATAAAAACGCAAGGAAGAGGAAGAACTGACAGTTTTTTGAATTCCTACATAGCTTCCCTATGCTGTCAGTCATGTGAGCCTATCCTGCACTAGGCTTCACAATACTGATGATCTGATACTCACTCCCCAACACTTATTGCAACTGCTGGCCCACACTTCTTCTATGTGACCTACCTAGCAGCAGTACCTTCTTCTTTCTGTTTGACTTTGCGAATGACTTAGGCCTCCTAACTGCTAAGGACTACTGCATGTTTCCTATGCCTACAGCTACAAGAGGCTCCTCACTACCCAACTCCGAAAGTTGGTCAAAATTATTATATATACGCGAAGTACAACTGTCAGAATACCTCCTCCTCCTCCTAGCTGCCTTCTTGCCAACTGCCAGTTCCCAGTCCTCAGCACCCTGCACCCTCCTCAACCTATCTAGTTCCTCCTTTGCGTGTTATAACTGCACCTGAAGGGCATAGATCCTACACTCTTGCTTCAAGTAGTAGATGAGTTTTGTTTTTTGGGTAGCAAAGTAACTAATGATAGTTGAAGTAGTGAGGATGTAAACTGTAGCCTGTAACGCCGGAAATGCATATACTCCTATTTCCATCTATTGTACTATTATTTTTTTCCTTGTTTTGTTACCTCAGGATATGACATTACTGTCTCTTTATATATTGTAATTGTTTTACTGTTTGTATATACATATTTATGCACTCATGTCGATGTATAATTGGTTTGTTTCGTAAATATTATTTGTATTTTTACGCTGGGTCTTGCCTAGGGAAAACTGCTATCGAACGATTACGTCGATAGGTCGTGTGACGAATCAAAGTGTGTAGGATCTTTGGTAGTGTTAACTCTGCCGCGTGGAGCGCGGGCAGAACAGGGAGAGGCTGGCGGGAGTAGCGAGTGGAGCAGGTGTTGTGTGACGCCCCCGCGAGTTGCCGCGCTTTCGGGGTTTGGCAGCATGTAATTGCGCTCGACTCGCGATGATAGTTTCTGACATGGTGTCGCGGACGGGAAGCATTAGCTGGCGCACATCAAGAGCCCGTTTCGCCTGGTGACCGTGTCGAGAAGAAGGCGCGCCAACATCCAGCTTCTGCAACAGCGACGGCCGACAATGAGTGACTGTCGCCACCTCCTCGATCGACGGCTTCAAACCTTCAATCAACCAACAAGGAAGACTAAAAGCACGTAAAGTTTCAGAACTGTATGGCAGACCTCAGCTTTTCAAATTGTTCCATTTGCCTCGCAAAATTACAGCAACTTAGCATGAACCTTTGTTGCTCATTGTCCCAATTGCATTGCCAAGCAGGGTCCCTTCCTTTTCCGAAATGAACCCGAGTGTCGTTGAAATTCAAACGCCAGCATTAAAATAATATAATTAGATTTCACTGCTTTAATTTCAAAGTTCAGTAGCTGGCTACAATATTTAGGTTACACGAGCACAAATTTAGAGTGCGAGTTTTGTTAGCATATTTTAGCTTACCTGTGACTGCAGCTCAGCTTGGTACGTACTAAATTTTACTATTGTTAATAGTTCAGAATCATTTAATTCAAGTTCAAAGTTAAATCTCTTGTTTCTAAATTGCGTAGAGTCAAGTTGCTTTTGAAATGATTGTTGAAGTAGTCCAAGACTAACCGTATTTTACTGGATTTCGAGGTGCTTCAGAAAGAAAGCTCACTATTAACTTCAGTCACTAAATTAACTTTCGATTTTCCGGTTTTATTAATTCTTTTGCTAAATTAAGTCAGAGTGTAGCGAAATTTATTACTTCTGACAAACTTTCAGTTTTCACACTACACGTGTCAACCTTCAGTTGCCACGCTTCTAGTGTTAATTATATGTGTAATAACCTTTCTTTTTCAGTTACTATAGTAATTGTCCTTAGGACTGGCGACCGTGATTTCCCCCAAATCTCAAATATCGAATTACCGCTGGTTAATTGTTAACGTAACGGCCGCACATTTACTTTCTTTATTAACTTTACCCCTTTTCAAAATTGATTTCCACCAGTTTCATTTGCATTTTTCCTTTCATTTAGATGTAACCCTTTCCTCCCTCTTTACCGATAGATTAACTTCGGTGACGATTGCTTTTCCCAAATTTCCATTAGGTACACGCGGTTTAATTTCTCACTGTCATTAAGGTCGATAAGTGAGGGGGGAGGTTACACGTGGCGACCTGGTGACAGGACAATCTTCAAATTTGAGGTTGTTCTGGACACGAATTTTGCATTGTGCAAATCTCGTAACAAAGTACTGGTTACGAAATGGTCGATACGTCAGCGAGAATATTCGTGTGAGGAATCCTAATTAGAGTTGAGATTTGGCAGTTATATTGAAAATTATTAAAATGAGTGAAGGCAACAATTGCCAAAATTTGGTAGACTTGGATACGGAACAATCGGTCGAACAGTGGGAAACGCGCACCGCGGTACCCATTGTTCAGGGGCAGGCGGCTAGCATGAAAGACGCGACCGGCGAACCGCAACAAAGAGCAGAAATGGAATTCCAAACTTTAGAAAATGTTTCGGAATCAGAAGTGAAAATCAAATCTGAATCCCTTGATGACGAATACGGGGGGACAATTAAAGAGGAAGCCGCTACGGAAGTAAAACCGGTAGTTTCCGGGAATTTAACTGATTTATTGAACGTTTTGATTAACGAAATCAAGAGTCAATCGGTCAAGCAAGAAGCTCAGTCTGAAAAATTTGAACGGATGCTAGACAATCAGAACAAAGCTATTAACGTTGTTAACAACAATGTTGGAGTTGTTAACACAAAAGTTGATAAAATCAAAGAAGATATTGTTGTAATTAATACCGAAATCGGTAATCTTAAACAGGAAATGATAGGCGTTCAGGCGGAAATTGCGAGCATAAATACTCGTTTTAATTCTGAAATTAGCAGAATCGAGAAAAGTGTAGGAGACGCAGTTGCTCCGATCATCGAGAATAAGGTGACGGAACAAATTCAATTAGTGAGAAAAGAGGATCAACAGAAGGTGGAAACTTTAAAGCCTTTAGTATCCGAAGTAGATACCAAAGTGACGAAGCAGGCTAACACCTGCGAAGAGAAAAAGAGGGAAGTGGAAACGCTTGCGACAACCACTTGCCAAGTGATTACGAGGGTGTCGGAATTAGAAAGGAAACTTGACGAAAAACAGAGCTATGTGCCAATCTGTGCACATAGTTCGGAGTTGTTGACGAAAGAGGAGCGGTTCGACCCCTTGAAAAAAGGCGGTATACACCCGACGGATTTCATTAAAAATTGTGAAAGAGTTTTACCCAGATCATGGACTGATGAGAGAAAAATTAATGCGATTATTGATGTGTTGGCTGGTGATGCCAAGCGTTGGGGCTTAAACCTCAACATTACGAACCTGACTTTTGACGAATTTAAAAATTTGTTTCTGGCTGAATACTGGTCAGAGCAAAAACAGCAAAGAGTCTGGCGCGAATTTGTCGTATCGAGGCCTTTCGATGCGAATTCGCGCGGTTCGATGAAGGAGTTTTGTGAGGGCTGGATCCGCAAGTTGGAATATTTGCGTGACCGCCGCTCGGAATCCGAAATAGTCTGGGAACTCTACAAGAAGCTTCCAGATGATACAAAACGATACGTAGGAAGCAATTACAGGACAATCAATGATTTCCTGGAAAGAGTGGAGGACGAGGACAATTGGCGCAATAATCGCGACAGTGGCAGAGGCCGTGGTAACAACAACGGGTACCACAGCAACCACAACAACGATAACCACGGGAATAATGCATACCGCAACCATGGCAGCAATAACAATAATGGTTCGGACCGTAATAACAATCGGTACAATGCAAATAATAACAGGAATGACGGAAACCAGTATCATACTAACGTGATACGGGCTTCACAGAATAGTAATAACGCCAGAGGGTGTGATCAGCCGCCTCAGCAGCATCCGGGGAGCGTATCTGCTGGGACGAGACAGGGAAACCATTAGCCGCGCCGGTGAGGGGCCGACCAGGCGTGGAGAAATTTTGGCGGCCCAATAACAGTAGAAAACTCAGGTGTCGCCGTTATGAAAATTCCGTATGGAATAATCAACGGCGGGAGAGTGTGCCAGTGTTAAGAGAAAGGAGTGCGCCCACAAGTAGTAGATCAGCTGTATACACGGCAGTAGAAGGTACATTCACTGTCTGTGAGAACAATTTAAGTAGTGTTCCGGAAATCGATTATAAGGTGCCAGCTGTAATACCCACAGCGGAACTGGAGATTGAGTTTAAGAATGATTCGCAATTGTTGAGAGAAGATCAGATGTCGGATAAAACGTCCGTCATCGAGCGAGGGGATGAAGAGAGGGATGAGGTCTGGTTAAGACAGTTCGGTCGCTTATACGACGAACTAAGAGATTATAGGGGTCTGTATGGGAGAAGTGTTTATGGGGAGCGCGTGCAGTATTTGCCGCGTCTCGTCCCACAGGAAGATAGTATTTGTGAAGTGATTGAAAGTTCTGGCCCTAACCGGCAGACTTTACCAGAAATAGTTGATGTTAATGGGGAGCACGAGCAAGATTCGTCGTGTTTCGTCCCGCAGGAGTTAGATGTTGAAGGAGTAACGGAAAGTTCTGGCCCTAACCGGCAGACTTTACCGAAAGTTATAGTGGTAGAAGTAGCCGACCCATCCGACGCAAACCTCCAGTTTAAACATTGCGAGAGTATTAAGGGGAAAGATTACGAAAATTTTAGTGATAGCCGGACACAATTGGTAGAAAAGCACATAGATTTCAGCGTGTATGAGGTTAGAGCTGACGTTATGCGGTCAGACGGTAGCAGTGTGGGTTGCGCAGATCCAGAGGAAGTCATTTCAGATGCGACTGGGCACATTTCTCCAGGTAGATTGGCAGATGAGATCAATCTGATTAAAGAGGAATCAACGAAGGTGACAATTAGTGAATTGATAGCAAAGCTACACTCACTAGTTGACGAGTTACGGGAAAAGGTTTCGGTATTGGAGGCGACGCCACAGACTAAGCCTCAGGACAAACGTATTGAAATTAAAACTGTATGTGAAAAGAGGCTGAAAAAGCCGCCAGATAAACCGGATTTAGGATCAAAGCCGGATGGTTTTTTCTGGAATGACCTGGATATAGACGAGGATTTACTGTGGGAAAATAAAGAAACAGTCGAGGACAAGTGTAGACAGATAGTAGTGTCTGTTAATATGCACGACCTACAACTGAACGTGTTGATTGACACCGGTGCAGAATTGAGTGCTGTATCTGGGAAAATATTTGAGTTACTGAAAGACAGACCTGGCATCGTAGTTATGCCAGTAACAGGAGTGAAAATTATCGGTGCTACTGGGAAGGCCAGTAAACCGGTCACAAAACAGATTTTTGTCAACTTCGAGATATGTGGGGCACGATTTGAACAAGAGTTTGTCGTCGTGCCAGACTTAACTACGGAAGTAATTATCGGGTTAGATTGGCTATTAAAGTACCGTGCAGTGATTAACTGCGAAAGCAAAAAGTTGACATGTACGTCCCAAGATAAAACAATAGTAGTTAGTTTTGACGAGGCAGGAGACGGTGTGCATAGGCAATACCAGCCTATACACATTGTTAACTGGCCGGATGGTATTGACGTAGGTATGAATCTGAACTACTGTAATGTGAAGAATCTCGGCATTGACAATAATGTAGAAAGTGAATTGGAAAGTATTGTAGACGGTGTGTCAAACGTAACACACGAACAAAGACGAGGCCGACTTTCCCGTACCTATTGCCATCACAACCATAGGGCATGGGGCAAATATGTAGCAGTATTTGAGAGAATTATGAACACCTTGAGACATGAATCTACGGGATTTTCTCCAGAGGAAATCCTGTTGGGTGACAGAAGTACAAGTTTAGTGGAAGAGATAATCAAATTCCCTCCACGGATTGACATTAGTATTGGTGTGAAAAAGGATCGTTTGCGAGAAGTAATGAAGCTAAAAGCCGATGCTCGCATACGTCGTCATGACACTAAAGCGCGTTTTGATTAATCAATTTAATTTTAATCAATTTAATCATGATCTAATCAACTGAAAAATCCAAGCTGCTAGTTTAAGTTTTCAGCTGAGTCACAGTAGATTAAGGAATGTAAATATGAGTTTGTAAATAGCTGTAAGATTTCATAAATATGTGATTTACTAGTCATTGCCGATGTACTTAGACGCTGTTTTAAGTTTCAGGCTAGTACATGCGTGTGATGATGGACAGTGTTGAGTTATCCACTGTGATAGTATTAAGGGACTCCTTGAGATTACTCGGGAGTGAGTTTTTCCTAAAGAATTCAGTGGAACGGACGTTCTGGAAACGCCGTCACAAGGGCGAGTGAGATCAAGCGTGCCGCACACGCGGGCGCAACAATACTGGCGAGGCGAGCCGCTGTCGGCTCTTGTGCCGCTGTTGGCTCTTGGGCCGCTGTCGGCATTCTTTGTACTTGCGAGTACGGAAGGCGGAATTGTTTTTCTTCCTGGACAGCTGAAAGAATTCTACTGTCAATATTTATGTTTTTTTCGATCTGATGTGTATTATTTTCTTGTTTAGCGTTAAGTAGATTCTCGTGACGAGAATATTAATTATGAAAAGGTTATATAAAATGTGTAGTCTATTTAATTATTTATTTGCGTATTTTGATCTACCTGGTTTTATGACCATGCAATCTAATTAATTTTGCAAATAGTATTCCATTCCTCATAGTGTTACGAATTTTAATGATTTTGGAATAGCTAAACCATTTTCTATATTTTCTATGAATTTTAATATGTTGTCAACCTGTTTTATTTTGATCAAGATGACAGAGTGGAATAAGATTAGGAGTGTCTCCACTCAATTATTATGGTCTAAAAATTGATTTATGGTTAATTAGACGAATGCTAACTTTTGTTGATGTTTTGAGCATATGCATTTCCGCTGTTTCTTTTTTGGGACATTTTCTGAGTCTGTTTACGTTACACGAACATACTCAGACAATGTGGGGCACGTGTAACGCCGGAAATGCATATACTCCTATTTCCATCTATTGTACTATTATTTTTTTCCTTGTTTTGTTACCTCAAGATATGACATTACTGTCTCTTTATATATTGTAATTGTTTTACTGTTTGTATATACATATTTATGCACTCATGTCGATGTATAATTGGTTTGTTTCGTAAATATTATTTGTATTTTTACGCTGGGTCTTGCCTAGGGAAAACTGCTATCGAACGATTACGTCGATAGGTCGTGTGACGAATCAAAGTGTGTAGGATCTTTGGTAGTGTTAACTCTGCCGCGTGGAGCGCGGGCAGAACAGGGAGAGGCTGGCGGGAGTAGCGAGTGGAGCAGGTGTTGTGTGACGCTCCCGCGAGTTGCCGCGCTTTCGGGGTTTGGCAGCATGTAATTGCGCTCGACTCGCGATGATAGTTTCTGACATGGTGTCGCGGACGGGAAGCATTAGCTGGCGCACATCAAGAGCCCGTTTCGCCTGGTGACCGTGTCGAGAAGAAGGCGCGCCAACATCCAGCTTCTGCAACAGCGACGGCCGACAATGAGTGACTGTCGCCACCTCCTCGATCGACGGCTTCAAACCTTCAATCAACCAACAAGGAAGACTAAAAGCACGTAAAGTTTCAGAACTGTATGGCAGACCTCAGCTTTTCAAATTGTTCCATTTGCCTCGCAAAATTACAGCAACTTAGCATGAACCTTTGTTGCTCATTGTCCCAATTGCATTGCCAAGCAGGGTCCCTTCCTTTTCCGAAATGAACCCGAGTGTCGTTGAAATTCAAACGCCAGCATTAAAATAATATAATTAGATTTCACTGCTTTAATTTCAAAGTTCAGTAGCTGGCTACAATATTTAGGTTACACGAGCACAAATTTAGAGTGCGAGTTTTGTTAGCATATTTTAGCTTACCTGTGACTGCAGCTCAGCTTGGTACGTACTAAATTTTACTATTGTTAATAGTTCAGAATCATTTAATTCAAGTTCAAAGTTAAATCTCTTGTTTCTAAATTGCGTAGAGTCAAGTTGCTTTTGAAATGATTGTTGAGGTAGTCCAAGACTAACCGTATTTTACTGGATTTCGAGGTGCTTCAGAAAGAAAGCTCACTATTAACTTCAGTCACTAAATTAACTTTCGATTTTCCGGTTTTATTAATTCTTTTGCTAAATTAAGTCAGAGTGTAGCGAAATTTATTACTTCTGACAAACTTTCAGTTTTCACACTACACGTGTCAACCTTCAGTTGCCACGCTTCTAGTGTTAATTATATGTGTAATAACCTTATATGTGTAATTACTATAGTAATTGTCCTTAGGACTGGCGACCGTGATTTCCCCCAAATCTCAAATATCGAATTACCGCTGGTTAATTGTTAACGTAACGGCCGCACATTTACTTTCTTTATTAACTTTACCCCTTTTCAAAATTGATTTCCACCAGTTTCATTTGCATTTTTCCTTTCATTTAGATGTAACCCTTTCCTCCCTCTTTACCGATAGATTAACTTCGGTGACGATTGCTTTTCCCAAATTTCCATTAGGTACACGCGGTTTAATTTCTCACTGTCATTAAGGTCGATAAGTGAGGGGGGAGGTTACAAGCCTGCCAATGGCAAAAAAAGCGTTTCTGAAGAAGAAAAGTTTGTTAACACTGAATATATATGTAAGTGTCAGGAAGCTACTTCTGAAAGTATTTGTATGGACTACGACCATATATGGAAATGGATGATGGACTATAAACAGTTATACAAGCAGAAAATAGAAGTTTTTGAAATGTGGTGCCACAGAAAAATACTGAGAATTAAATGGATAAATGATGTAACCAATGAGGAGGTATTGAATAGAACTGGGGAGAAAAGAAATTAGTGGCACAACCTGACCAGAAGAAGGGGTCGGTTGATAGGACACATCCTGAGGCATTAAGGGATCACCAATTTAGAAACGGAGGGAAGTGTGGGGGGTAAAAGTCATAGAGGAAGACCAAGAGATAAATACAGTAAACAGAATCAAAAGGATGTAGGTTGCAGTAAGTACTGGGAGATGACAAAGCTTGCACAGGATAGAATACCATGGAGAGCTGCATGAAACCAGTCTTCGGACTGATGACCATAACAACAATACTACATGCAGAGGAGAGAATGGACAGGTTGAAAGAGTACACTGAAGGCTTCTGTGAGGGGGAGGACTTATCTGTTGATGTGATCAAAGAACAAATAGGAGTTGATATGGTATCCAATATTAGAATCAGAATTTAAAAGAGCTTTGGAAGACTTAAAATCAAATAAGGCAGAAGGGATAGACGACATTACATTGGAATTTCTGAAATCAGTGGGGCAAGTAGCAATAAAACTATTATTCACATTGTCATGTAGAATATATGAGAGTTACGATGTACCATCAGACTTAAGGGAATAACATCATCCACACAATTCCGAAGATCACAAGAGCTGGCAAGTGTGAGAATCATCACACAACTAGCTGAACAGCTCATGCATGCAGGTTGCTGACAAGGATAATATACAGAAGAATCAAAAAGATAACTGAGGATCTGTTTGATGATGATCAGTTTGGCTTTGGAAAAAGTAAAGGTACCAGACAGGGCATTCTCAAATTGTAGTTAATAATGGAAAAAAAGCTGAAGAATAATCAAGACACATTATAGGACATGTTGACTCAGAAAAAGTGTTCAACAATGTAAAATAGTGGGAGATTTTGGAAATTCTGTGAAAAATAGGGGTAATTTATAGGGACAGACAGGTAATATACAACATGTACAAGAACAAAAAGGGAACCACAGAGGGGCAATACAGGGATTTAGTCTCTCACCCCTGGCATTCAAGCTATACTTGGAAGAAGCAATGATGAAAATAAAAGAAAGATCCAAAACTGGGATTAAAATTCAAGGCAAAAGTGTAACAGTGGTAAGATTCACTGATGACATTGCAAACCGAAGAAGAATCACAGGATATGTTGAATTGAATGAACAGTCTAATAAATACAAAATATGAACTGAGAGTTAACTGAAGAAAGACAAATGTAATGAAATGTAGCAGAAATGAGAAGGAGAAATGTAACATCAGAATTGATGATCACAAAGCAGATGAAGTTAAGGAATTTTGCTACCTAGGGAGCAAAATAAGCCATAACAAATGGAGCAAAGAGAACATAAAAAGCAGAGTTGAAATGGGAAAAAAGGACATTTCTGGCTAAGAGAAGTCTATTAGCATCAAATAAGGATTTTAATTTGATGAAGAAAGTTCTTAGAATGTACACGTGGAGCACAGCATTGTATGGTAGTGAGATGTGGACTGTGAGAAAACCTGAACAGAAGAGAATCAAACTATTTTGATTGTGGTGCTATAGGAGAATACTGAAAATTTGGTGGACTAATAAAGTAAGGAATGAGGAGGTTCTCCACAGAATCGGTGAGGGAAGGAATATATGGAAAACACTGAAAAGAAGGAGGGACAAGATGATAGGACATCTGTTAAGACATCAGGGAATAACACCCATGATAATATATGGAGCCGTAGATGTAAAAACTGTAACGGAAAACACAGGGTTGAATACTTACAGCAAATAATTTAGGATGTAGGTTGCAACTGGTACTCTGAGATGAAAGGTTGGCATAGGAAAGGAATTCTCTGCAGGCTGCACCAAACCTGTCAGAAAGCTTATTGGGAGGGAAGAAAAAACCTTCTGCTGCTCGACTCACAACAAAGAGAACTTTTCTTAGAGTGGTGAATGAATATTGTTTATGGAAAAAATAGATGCACAAAGCGCATTCCTGCGTGAAGAACTTACTGTAGAAATTTGTATGGAGGTTCCTCAAGGTATAAAGATTAAGGAAGGACTTGCATGCAAACTCAAGAAAGCTATAAGCTATATATGGTCTGAAGGAGGGACCAAGAACTTGGAACTCTATATTTGATGATTTTATGAAGGAAATCAGGTTTTCACAATCTGAAATTGATAGATGTCTGTATGTTGAAAGCACTGATGATTATAATACTGATCTGCTACTGTATGTAGACAATATTCTAATTTCTGGGTACGTAAATAGAAAATCACTGATATTAAGACGAAGTTAAAATCAAAATTTCGAGAGCAAGAACACAGAGAACCAAAATTACGCCTTGGAACAGATATACAGATGATCAATGGCAAAATGTTTATTGGTTAATGGGTTCATCTTGGAAACTTATCGAAAAGATTCAACATGGAATACTGCAAATCCTGTAAAACAGCAATGGAGGTCAAATGCAATGAAGATGCTTCTGGTGAGATGTTTGAAAATAAACTGTACAGAGAATTAATAGATTGTTTGATGTATTTAATGACAACTACAAGTCCAGGCATAACTGCATGAGTTAACTATTTTAGTACACATCAAAATAAACCAACAGAATTCTATTGGAAAGGTCTGAAACGAATTCTTCAGTACATTAAAGGAACACTTCATGTTGATCTATGTTACAAAAAGAGAAGTTCAAATACTCATTTCTATAGGATACATATTCCAGGTTTTTGGAAATACTGTTTCTTGGGTTAAAGGGAGACAGACATATATTTCACTATCTTCAACAGAAGCAGAACATATTGCTTCAAGAACAGCTACAACAAATATCCTGTGACTGAAGAATATTCTTTAAGAATTTTAAACATTTGTGAAAACTTCAGGTCATGGATCTGTCTGTTACAGAAGTGGGAACATAGATGACTGGAGCATGTGGGTATTAAACACAATTGCATATATTCAGCTGTATAGCAAGAGATGTCTGAATGTTCAACACATTAGCTCTGAGAAACAAATGGCAGATATTTTAACAAAAGCAACAACAAGTTTACAGTTCAATAGACCTTGTCTGAAGATGGGATTAGTGAAATTTACAGATAGTTCATTACATTATTAAATTGGGGCAGGGAGAGGGTGTTGAAGTAATGACTAATAATTATGCTTTGACTTTTTCCCTTTGTTTTCTTTATATGTGCCTTTATTTCTGTTTTCCCCCTTCATGGCTGTAATTGCAATAACTAATAAATTGATATTACTTATCTATAAACCTGGCAATTTCTAGCATTAACAACAACACACATTTCACCCCCATTTGTATTCATACCAGTAATGCACGGTTAACGCATTATCAATCCTCGATTTTTTTCATCATTATCGTTTTAGAATGTTCACCAAAGCCACACAGAGGCAGCAATTTCAAAAATTCCTCTATAGGATATGCAAATAAATAAATAAAATAAAATAAAAAATGACACACTTCAACCATTCCATATCCATGGTATTAATAATATCCACAACACAAAATCAAATCAGGCCTGCATGTAAAAAATATTAAATTTTAGGGCGAACCTTGGTTTTGTTGTGGTATGAATTCTCACATCGTTTTTCACTGATGCGCGGTGTTTACGCCGTCGCAGACGTTAATATTCACGTGCATCTACTTTATATTCAAAGATTTAATGAATCCACATCTCATCATCAACAAGCAAATACGAAATATTACACATATTAGAGGAGCATGACTTTATGGGGATAAAAGGAGATAGCACACAAAGTTTCACGGTTTGCCGAACTGGCAAGAGACGTGGGTTTTGCTACACCCATCCGTCTTATATCGAATATTACTTCTTTTCTTCCTCCGATCATTTACTGACACAAATGTTGATGCCTTGAACATTATCTTTGCTGTCAAAGTGCATTTTTGGTCGTCGTTTGTCACTTTGGATTACTTCAGTGTTGTAAGGTTTAAAACGTTTTTTGCTTCTTCATAAGCACAGAAGTGTCAACTGTTTCCAGAAGTGAAATTTAGCGCTGAACAGAAGCAAATGTCCAACTACAACATAAAAAATCCAGGTGAGTGAAAAACGTCTTCTGGGTCACAGAAAGCAGCCATACAAGTTTCTACAGTTCAGGAATAAACTTACAAGTCAGACTTTGTGTCACTGAACTAAGAATTATTGTAAAACTTAGCAAATGGCGCATAACTTCTGATTATGTGTGGAACGTGAGAGGCAGGCGTAGATAATAAGTTTACGCTTCTTTACCATATTACTTAGAAAAAACGAGTCAAATCTTCTGATAAGAAAAGAAGCAAATTATATATACGACAGTCAAACAGTATTCATAAAATACAGAATAATTGGCTACCTAAATCGTGTATGGTTTAATGATATTGAGAAAGCATTCACATTTACCGTACATGTTCATAAATTAGAACTATTATCAGTTTTGAATGTTTGTGGAACATTTGTTCTTTACAGTCATATTTTATGATTTTCTGTTGTACTGATTCACTCATTTTCAGATGCTGATAAGGTACTTTTTGTGACATATTTTGCCTGAAAGAATTCTTATTGAAAATTTTTAAGCTAAAACCAAAAGTAGTAAGATTAAATATTACCTCATTTGAAAGATTACATGTGTTTCAGGTGGATCAAACTCACAAAATCTGGAGTATCCTGTAATGGCACATATGGCAGTTACAGCGGATGCTTGGCAGTTACCACATCAACCTGGAGGTGTGAGATACTGGAGGCAAGATGGACCTGGAGGATATGTTTCCAGCCCTCAAATAATGGGCTATAGCTGGCAACAGATTCCACACAGATGGCATTTAGTCAGTCCCGAAGATGAAGGTGACAACTGGATGGGATATGCACAAGGAGGAAATTTTTTCAGTGGACAAGTACAGGTATATAACTGGCCGCAAGGTGTACATGGAGGGCATCTTGTAAGTTCCGAAGTCAAAGACCAAAGATGGAGGCAAGATGCTCGTGGAACGTATTTTTCCAACCCTCAAGTTCAGGGTTACAGACAGCAATGGATGGGACATGGAAGGCATATTTTCAATACTGAAGTACAGGATTGTAAATTGCGGCAGGATGCAAATGGAGAGTATTTTTACGAGGTTCAAGTACAGGTTTTTGGATGGCCACAAGATGCAAATCGAGGGTACTTTTGCAATGTTCGAGTAAAACGCCATAGCCTGATGCATGATGCACTGGTTCAGGGTTATGGAAGACGAGTAGATTTGGTGAAATATAATAATGAAACAAATTCTCACACAGGATGTGCTAATTTACGTGCTGCACCTAAAAAGTCAGCTAATAGTACAAGTGTGTCTAATGGAACATTTACAGAGCCTATGAGGGCACAAAAGGAGGTGATACAACTAAGACCATGTTTGTGTCCAGATGGAAAGTTAAGAATAAGTGGTGGGTTGAAAGTTGTGCAAGCCTTTTGCGATGACTTCCATTAATTTGTGCTGGGTTGGGAAACAGGTCCTACTTCTGGCACAAGGAACTATTGGATTATGTGTTGTACCTTCATAACTTTCTTTGGTAGGATGTCGTGGTAGTATGTCCATTTACATGTTGAAGAAAAGAAAAATACTGTAAAACTATTAAGATGACATGTATTTGTTTTCAGTTAGTATTTGAAAAACTGGATAAAGTTCTTTAAATCTGATGCACTGACTGTATTTTGCAAATGTATTAGTATACTTATCACTATTATGTGTGCAGTAAACTAAATATAATCAATATATTCAGCAAATTGAAATGACATTTTATTCCTTTCTTATTTTAAATATTGCTGTCATGAACCAGTAAAAACAATTTATGATTTATGTTAGACTAGTCTTTAATCAATTTGTTGGTGTTCCTCTGTGTATGTGTATTTGATCCATAATGGAAATTTAATGAACTGTCAGCTAGATTCACTGTATAGGTCACATACACAGATAAAGCCATATCTTAGATACTACAGAAAAGTTATTCCAGCAGCAAAAAAACTGAACAGTGATTTAACTATCAGAAAAGGCAGCAATAAAACCAAATCAGTTTGGAAGATCATAAATCATAACATACGTAAATCCAAAGTGACAAAAACAGTCTTATCATAAAACAGGAAGGAAAAGCTGTTGGAGACCATCTATATGTTGCCAATTTCATCAGTGACTGCTACATTAATGCTGCTCAAAATTTTATAAAGAACCTGGGGAACTTAGAAGTTAGTACGGTAATTACACACATGAAATACAATGTTTTTGTACCCAGTCAGACATAAGAAATGCAATTAATAAGCAGAAAAATAAAATGTCCTATGGATGTGATGGTGTTCATGATAAGGTCATAAAACTTAGTACAAAAAAAATAATAGCTGAATTAGTTGATATTATTTATGATCATTAAAAGTGGTGAATTCTCTTCTGCACTTAAAATATCAATAATGAAGCCACTTTATAAAAACGACTGTCAATATACCGGCACCATACAAAAAAGCATACAGCTGGTTTCACTTGTATTTGTACAACAGATATCAAAGTGTTGAAACCATACACTATGGTACAAAATAGTACTCAACATGTCAGAAAGTCACTTTGGTGTAAACCCAGGGCTCTGCTCTAGGCCCTCTATTCTTCTTAGTTTTTATTAATGTTTTTCCTAACTATCTAACAAGAGCAGAATCAGCACTTTTTGCAGACGATACAAACCTTTTTATCAAGGGACTTAGTGAAGCTGACCCACAAGAACAAATAACTTTAATAACGAATGAGGCAGCTAAATGGTTCAGGGATAATTACTTCATTACAAATGAAAAAAACACTTGGATGAACATAAGAAACAAAGTAAAAATTAACATAAGAGTAGAGATTGGGAAAGGTGTAATAGGACAAACTTCTTTCATAAAATTTTTATGTGTATGGCTGGACAATAACTTCAGATGGGAAAAACGTGTTGAACTATTGAATAAAAACTTAGTAAATACTGTTATGTATTAAGAAAACTTAAAGGAACCTGCAATTTTGAAACAGTACTATCTGCCTATTACTCTTACATACATAGTAATCTAAGATATGGCATTATATTTTGAAGGAATACAGGTTTCACAAAAAGTTGTTTTAAACTCCAAAAGAGAGCTATTTGTATTCTGAAGGGTGTTGCCTGCAGAGATCCAGGCAGAGTACTCTTTAAGAAGCTGAAAATTTTGACCTCCCTGCTTCATTCAGCTATGAACCAGTATGTTTTCTCAAGTCAAATCAAGAATTCTCTTCTCTAAACATTGAAGTACACAACTATCAAACCAGAAACAGGCATGATTTCCATAGAAACATACATTCAAAAGCTACGTACCAAAATAGTGTGATGTATCTACCCAAAATAATGTTCAATGCCTTACCAAAAGAAATAAAAAACATAAAAACTTACATATGTTTAAAAAACAATTAAAGAGGCTACTATTAGGTCAAAGTTTCTGTAATGTTGATGAATTTCTTTGCTATCTAAACAGATAGTACTCATCTTTGATTTTTTTGTATAAACCTTCGTTTTTTTCAACATGCATGCAAAAAGAAGACAAAATATGTGAAGTGTAACTAAGAAAATGTTATTTTCCCTTAATTGTTAAGAATATAAACCATTCTCTCTCTCTCTCTCTCTCTCTCTCTATCTCTCTCTCTCTCTCTCTCTCTCTCTTTCCACATGACAGTCCAGCTGCTTAGCTGGGTGGTAATGTGCTCGCCTCCCAAGCAAACGGGCATGGGTTCGATTCCCGGCCAGGTTGGAGATTTTTTCCACTGAGGGACTGAGTGTTGTGTTGTCCTCATTATCATTTCATCTTCATCACTGGCACGTAAGTCACCCAATGTGGCATCAAATGAAATAAGACTTGCACTTGGTGGCCGAACTTCCCCGAATAGGGGCCTCCTGGCCAATGATGCCATATGTTTACTTCCATTTTTTCCACATAACAATTCCTATATGATGTATATGATAAAATGGGTGACAATAAATTGAACTGAATCGAATTTTGTTGTTTTGGGACTGAACTTTTTTAAGAACAGAATAGTGTTATGCTGAAAGAGTAGAAGCTTCCATTAAACTTAATATGAAAGAAAATGATTTGAATGTCTTCTGTTTCATCATTTTAAATGTATGTCTGTCATTTGCATTCAACGTAGTGACTCTTACACTGAAAAAATTATCATACATGGCTGCTATAACTTCTAACTAATGGAGACACAGTTTGTGATTTGGATGTTATATGATATTTGTATACGATATTCAGTGAGATAGTTTTACAATTATAGTACGTTTTCTCAGTGGAAAATATGGCAACATGCTGACAGTTTCTTAAGGGAGCTTCTTTTATTTTTTATTGTTTTATTTTTATACACACATATAGTGATTTACACTAAGTGTGCTGTACAAGTTGACTCTTTTCTGGGAGCGAAATAATCTGTGGCATTTGGATGACCATGGGCTAGTACAGAAAAGTGCCATCCTTTGTGAGTCTTACCTACAAAAAAAGGGGGGCTTGTGTTTCCTGCACCTTTCTTCCCTTGGCAGCAGCCCTTAAACTTGGCAATTACTGTTTAGGTAAATATGACTGCAGTTTCTGTTTGAAGTTAATTTCTTCAACCATTAAATTCTTTACTGCTCTGGGTAGATGCTAATAGAGTTTTATGGTTGAATATCTAACTCATTTCTGTGTAACATTGTGACTGACGAGAGAACATTGTCAAATGTCAATTAACAATCTTGATGAAACTTGGTGGCTGTGTAGAGGGGGCAAAATAGTGACCCAAATTCACTTTTAAGTGGTAAAACACCTTCCCCCCCCCCCCCCCCCCCGCAAAAAAAGACGACTTGGAATTTTAGGTTTAGAGGGACTACCTTCAAAAAGAAGGTATGTAAAAAATGTGTTTCACATAAAATCTGATGTGTAATTAATATTCTTGAGCAAAATACCCCCACAATCAATTCATTCTGAAAATGAAAATTTTGTTACGACATACATTAAAGAAGCTTTCAAGCCACATACATTGCTCTATAATGAAACTGGTTCCTCAGTCAGCATTTTTGCAAAATAAGCTGTACGCAGGGTGTTGTCAGTGTATTTACAGCACACTGAACTAAAATATCTAAACATTCATTATTATTCTCATTATTTATTTTACTTACATTTGTTTTTGTTTGAAATTGTCATTTTACTTTCATAGTTCTGTTATTTACTTAGTGTACTGTTTCACACATATATTTTGTTAATTGAAAGTAATAAATAACTCATTATTATGATGTAAAATAGTTGAAATAATGATAACCTGTGAGGATAAGCTTAAAACTAACGTTCTAAATAACATACAAGTAAAATGAATGAAATTTATTTATGTAATATACAGGATGTAGCAGACAATATGAAACCAAAGTCAGCAGGCTTTCCAGTTGGCATGGGTGATCCTCTAAACATGTGATTTGTATTAGACATGTTTTCGTACATTGGCAACCTTTGGAAAAGAGAATTTTATTGTGTGCTAATGACTGCAGCTTGATTGTATTGTTTCTCAAGTACCGGTAAAGATTGACATCATAATCATTCAACAACACTAGATCTGAAAATCTCCACACAAAGTTCTTCCAGCATCAAAACCTGGATACGTTACATGGCTGTACCTGTGTTACTGACCACTTAGGTATCACCAGATTTTTCTTGGTCTTGCACACAATGTTCAAAAGGGTTGTTTTTCACACTGACCACCCGCCTTTTCATGGTTTTAAAAGAAACTAATGGTGAGTTTGGACTGAGAATTAAAGAATCTCTTTTTGAAACCTCAAATACTCTTGTGATAGCATCAAAATCTGATGATAAACGTGTGACCAGATCACAAGATATTTCTAAGATGTTTTCTTTCCCAGTGAGGGAGAAATATCTGTATTATTCTTACATTCTTGTGGTGGTCGGTCTGAAAGAACCATTTACAGCCCCATGCCTGAGAACAAGGAACTTTCTCATCTGGTGATCCCAAGGGGCTTGATGACACAGGCACAATCATGGGTTGTATGTGGCTAATGCTGTTGCAAGAATTTTGTGAGAAAATTTTCGTATCTAGTTCTGTTGAATGATTGTCATGTCAGTCTCCACTTAAGAAACAATACAGTGAAGCCACAGTCACTGTTACATTATCACTTCTTTTCACCAAGGGTTACTGATGTACTTAAATACGCCTGATACAAATCAGCAAATACAGAGGATCATCGATGGCAAATTGAATCTCCAAAATATACATTATGAGAAGAAATTTGATTCATTTTCTGTGCATAATGTAAAAGAACTTCATGTTTTAAGCATTTCCTTACAGATTATCATTATTATAATAATTTTCTATCATTATAATGAGTTACTTATTACTTTCAATTAACAAAATAATGTACATGAAAGAGTAAACTAAAAAAATTTAAAACAAATATAAGTAAAATAAATGATTAGATTGGTAACGAATATTTAGTTATTTAATGAAGTATGTTGAAAATTCTCAAACAGGACGTTAGGTATGGCTTATTTTCCAAAAATTGTATTTTAGAAACCAGCTCTATTACACATGGATGTATATTACTTGAAAGTCTCTTTCATTTATGTTTTAACTAAATTTTCATTTCTCAAAATGAGATATCTTGCAAAATTTCAAATTATTACAAAGACAGAATATACAGTTTTAAAGAACATTAATGACATATAAACTTCTGTATGGAAAAGACACTTTGAAGATATTGCATCTAAAACTAAAATGCCAAATGACCTGTTGGGGTGTGTTTTACCCCTTAAAAATGAAACTAAGTCCAAACAAAAAAATATGTACTGCACTGTTTTGCTCCATCTACACATCCTCCAAGTTTCATCAAGATAGTTTATTGAATTGTGGTTGGTTACTTTTGGATGTGTGCATTGACAAGAAATTGAATTCAAAGAAACATATTGTTGATCTACTGAAACATAAAAGTTCCACTACTTTTACTATTGTATTGTATTGTATGGAACTGGGGACCTAGAAGCGACAGAGAGGCTTCATCCCTGCCGAAGCCCTCAGTGGTTCACAACCCCACAACACGCTACAGCAGTCCACTCACCCCACCGTCACCCCACACCAAACCCAGGCTTATTGTGCAGTTCGGCCTCCAGTGGACCCCTGGGAATGTCTCACGTCAGACGAGTGTAACCCCAATGTTTGCGTCGTAGAGTAATTATGATGTACACATACATGGAGAAAGTGCTTAAGCAATCGCCAACATAGTGTAACTGAGGCAGAATGAAGGGAACCAGCCCAAATTCACCGAGGCAGATGGAAAACTGCCTTAAAAACGATCCAGAGACTGGCAGGCACACTAGACCTCGATGCTAATCTTCTGGGTGGATTCGTGCTAGGGACCGGCATGTCTTCCCACTTGGTATGCAGTGCATTAGACTGCACAGCTAGCCGGGAGGGCACTTATACTATTAAGGTATTGTAAATTTGAATACATCAATAAATTATCTTACCATACTTATTTTCATTCACTGCTTTTGTATGGCATCACATTTTGAGGGTAATTCATCATTAAGGAAGAAAGTATTCATTTCACAAGTGTATGGAATCAGAATAATAGTTGGTGCTCACCAAAGATATTTTCAAACATTTATTTAAAGAACTCGGTCTATTCACTGCAGCTTCACAAAATTATATATATATTCACTTATGAAATTTGATATTAGTAACTCATTCCAAATCAAATCAATAGCAATGTGCATGGCTACAACACTAGGAGATAGGCTGAACTTCACTATGCCTATACGAAAGTCTTAAGTCTGTGGAAGTAGGTATGATGGCTTTGGGGGATATTGTACGTGAAATTAATTGAAATTTGACCTTTTTTTCTACTCCATAGTGTACTTTTGACTTTCCTGGAAATTTTGGTATGTAATACATTAAAATCAGACAGTTGTCAGACCTTCAAATAATATTTTGAATGTTGACATGTGACTGCCAAATTTTGTGGCAATGCATATACTGCCACAGTTGAGCAGTCATATCTTGGGAAATACACAGTCTGGAAGGCTGTGAATTGGTTAGTTTTGTACCTACTGCTACATCTCAGAAGTTTCCATTATGAATAAGCAAATCAGTCCTTTGTTTCTATTACTAGTTTTCATTGAAGGCAGTGGCAAGACAATAAAATGTGCTCGAAGACTAATGGAAAAAGTAACTGATGAATTACAGGAATATTATAGGAAGGCCATTAGAGATAACTGTGACAATTTAGAGAAGATGAAAAGAGCTGCGTGGAGCACTTTCTTTCATCGAATATCAACCGATGAAAAGCCATGTCATGCTTTCTGTCCACCTGCACCAAACACTTGGTGTAAATATAGGCAAGCTGAATTTTCTGGCACCCTGCATCAATTTACATTCACTTCCTCTGGCAGTAATTGAGGCAATCAAACCTATTTACAGAGATTTGGCAAATCCTGAGCTACTAAAGAATTGTTTACAAGGGAAGACGCAGAATGTGAATGAGTCCTTCAATAATGTTGTGTGGTGCCAAGTGCCTAAAAATGTATTTGTTGGTTCTGTGACTCTAAAGCCAGCAGGGTCTGAGGCTTTAATAACTTTTAATGGTGGTAACTATTGAAAGACTTAAGGTTCTAGAGAAGTTAGTGGTAAGATTTGGACAGAGCACAGCTAAAGGACTGCGGGAACTCGATGAGCTTCGTGTACATGAAGTAGAGTTAGTTGCTCAGCAAATAACAAAAGAAGCAAGAAAGGAAAGGAGGAGGCAAGCACTGGGCTGTTGTGACACTGAAGAAGACACAGACTATGGGCCAGGGCAATTCTAGTGCATAAAAGACGCAGAAAAGTAAGTTTGAATAAGACTTTGTAATAAAAAAGTTTTAAACCTTAATATGTCTGAACTACATGTTTTGCAATAAATGACCCATTTTCTAAAAAAGTACTGGTGGAAGAGACATGAAATTTTCACAGCATGCCAAGCGTGAGATTCAACACTTATGGAACTAGAATAATTAAAATATTCTGAGTTGTTTTATTTTTATGTTCATTTATTTACAAAATTCTGTCAAAAAAATTGAGTGTTTGAAAAAAAGATAACATGCCCTACAATACAATTATAGTCCTAATTCTAGTTCAGTGTATCTAGAAATGTGCATTCAATGGTTATGGAAAATTGTAAGTTGGTGTCTTAAAAAGTTTCAAAGACAATGGGTCACAAAATTCAATAATTTAACATTGGCAGCATAGGACACACAATATCCCCTTAACAGAATACGCCAAGATTCCATGTATAGAGATAAGTGCTTTAATAATCAGCTTCATACCGCTATACATCAACTTACAATCAGTACAATTCAAATCTTTGCAACGAACTCAAGATCCAAGAGCTATCAGCCACAAACCCAAAGAAGGCAATCCAAAGATAGGTCACTCAATTGATTGCATGCCTCCATATTCCCCCTCCCCCTCCCCCCTGCAGTGTAGAAGTACACCTGGGTCCGTAGGCATGGCCCGTGTGAGTCTCTGCTTATGGACAAAGGAGGGAGGAAAGGAATGATGTAGTCCTTATGCCACACAGGTAGGTGTAATAAGCAGCCCATGTGTGAGCAGGGTGGACTGTCAGAATTGGTCGAGGGAAGGAGTGAGTGGGATGGTGGCAGTTAGGAGGCCTGTAGCATCGATGAAAGAAGAGATTGCATTGACCTCTGCACCTGGAGGGAGTTGGGGGTGCTTGATGGTAGAAATGGAAGAGGTGGGAGGGTCATTGGCTGAGTGGGGACAAATGTGAAGGATGAAAATGGAATTGTCGCATACCTGTAGAGAGATGTCATGTGGGGCAAAAAAGGACACATCTGGTTAGAGGGTAAAGGAGCTAGGAGGGGAAGAGGAAAAGTGAGTAAGGTGTGAGGAAGGGGAACCTTTCCCAGTAGGGCTTGGGCTCAGGCAGGCTGGAATAGCAGCCTGTGCTGAACAGCCGTCGGTCAGCGTGACGTCAGTGCAGGTTGGAGACCTCATCCGGCAATGTAGGCAGCTCGACAGGAGCATTCTCGTCCACAGCGTCATCAGCTATGGTCCATGTTGGCTTCAGTCAGTGAACTGAAACAGTGAGAGGTCAGTCGTGTATGAGGATGTCAAATGTGTTCATTGCATGTGCTAACGCTTAAGGGTGCCGGAATATGGGCATTGTAAAGCTGTGAACACAGACTCAATGTGTAACATCACTTAATCACACTTATTTAGTGCATAAACACAGTCGGAGTGGAGTGAAAACTGGGAGGTGGTACACACTGTTGAGAAATATGGGAATACACCTGCTCTATTAGGGGAGGGAGTTCAGTGTCTTCAAGCCGAGGAGAGTTCTGAACAAACTAGGCTGGAAGGACCAGCGGTTCGCCATACAACATTTTGGCCAGGGGGGTCTGAGGTCCTCCTTGAAGGATGTGCAGCTACCCAGGAGAACCCAGAGTAATGCATCAGACCGCGAGGAGTTGTGGCACATGAGAGAGGCTTTTAAAGTCCGATGCTTCTGCTCCACAAGGCCGTTACTTTGGGGGTGGTAGGCAGTAGTCCAAAATCCCGCAACAATGCAGAGTTCGCATAATTTGGAAAAAAAATATAGATCTGAACTGTCGGCCTTGATCTGTTGTAACATAGTATGGACAGCCGAAGAGAGAAATCCATGTGCCTATGAAAGAATGAGCAACAGAGTCTGCAGAAACGTCCACCATAGGGGTGGCCTTCACCTAATGGGGCGCTATCGATAATTGTCAGGATGTTTTGTGAGGGTGGCAGTGGACTGACCAAATCGATGTGTACATGTCTGAAATGACCTGGAAGTACATCAGACCTCCCAGTTGGGGGTTGCACATGCCTAACAACATTGGAGTACTGGCTTGCAACACATGCTCATGTCCAGTCGCTTACTGAGCTTTATTTCCAGGCCACACAAAGCATTTGGTGATAAGCTTGGTTGTGGCCTTGATGCCTGGGTGGGCGATGTTGTGTATGGCGTCGAAAATCTGTCGTCTTGCGGATGATGAGACGAGTGGGTGGGGTGTTCCAGTTGAGATGTCACACTGGAGTGGGATGCTTAACCCATGGAGCATGGGAGGCTCGATCTTAAGAGTGGTGGTATTGTCCATGAGTTTTTTAACGATTTCTGCATCATGATGTTGCACTCGAGTGAGTGCGTCAAAGTCAATGACACTACCTATGGTAGAGATGCGGGAGATATAATCGGCCACGACGTTTTGTGCTCCCCATATGTAGCGAAAGTTGTCGTTTATTGGTCCATGTGGCGAAACTGGTGGGGAGGGGGGTCCACAGGTGGCTTGCGTATATGTCTGTGAGGGGCCAATGGTCAGTGAAGACTGTAAAGTCTTTACCCTCAGTGTCTTCCTGAAAATAACACATAGCCCTCGTACAGAGCAAGTAGCTCCTGGTCGAATGCCAACCATTTCTTCAGGGAGAAGAAACGTAGGGGTTGTACTTCATTTCCAGTGTGCTGTTGCAGGACGGACCAGTTCGAAGAACTGCTGGCGCCCGTGCTGATGGAGGTTTTGGCGTTTACAACCGGTTGAGCTAAAGTGACAGCTTGCGCCAGGGCCTGTTTCAAATCGGCAAATACGCCAAATACACGCTACATTTCCTTGGTCAACGGTACTTTGCGTGTGCCTGTTGCATGTGGGTCTGACAGAGCATCTGTCAATGGTGTTTGTAGTGACGCAGCCTTAGGGATGTGGCGATGGAAGAACTTAATCATCGCCAAAAAACGTCACAAGTCATGGTACGTTTCAGGTGAGGGTAGCTGACTAACCAGCGCAATTCTATCTGAGGTGGGTCTAATACCTGCAGCCGACATTCCATGACCGAAGTTCATCGGAATTACGTTTTGTCCTCGTTGATTACCACATTGTTATCGGATAGCATATGAAACACTGCCTTGAGATGATGTTTGTGTTCTTCTGCTGATGATGAAAAATTAGAATATCGTCGAGATACGCATAGCAAAACGGGAGCGCAAGAAAGGGGAATCCAAGAAGCGTTGCCACGTCTGAGCTTCATTCTTTAAACCATATGGCATGTAGCGATACTCGAAAAGGCCAAAGGGCGTGATGATAGCAGTTTTATGGATGTCATCAGAGTGCATTGGGATTTGATGATATGCTTTTTACAATCTACCAGACTGAAGGTCTTTGAACAACTCAGTTGTTGTGCTACGTCCTGTATATGGTGAACTGGGTAATTGTCCAAAATGGTTCTATCGTTTAGTCTAAGATAACCCCACAGAACTTGAATGAACTGTCTTCTTTTGGAGTGAGTCAAATTGGGATGACCAATCACTTAATGAGGGCCGGCCAGAGTGGCCGTGCGATTCTAGGCGCTACAGTCTGGAGCCGAGCGACCGCTACGGTCGCAGGTTCGAATCCTGCCTCAGGCATGGATGTGTGTGATGTCCTTAGGTTAGTTAGGTTTAATTAGTTCTAAGTTCTAGGCGACTGATGACCTCTGAAGTTAAGTCGCGTAATGCTCAGAGCCATTTGAACCAACTTAATGAGGGCCAAACAATCCCTGCAACTAAAAGTTAATGAATAATATACCTAGCGAACTTGAGTTTATGAGGGTTCTGTCTCCAAGCTTTATGTCTAACAGGGGGGCCTTTGGTAGTATTCAATTTATTATATGCACCATTGGTGACAGCTAAAACACTGGGGATCATACTGTTCACTAGGTGATGCAGGAACACTGACCTTAATATCATCCATTACACGGTGGTCAGTGTCAGAGGCAGGTGGCGAGGCTGAACAGCTGGTGCTCCGAAGGCTGGAGATCTCTCGTCTGGCGACGTCAAAGGCATGAGTAGTAGCCTCGATGAGTCGTTGTAGTGTGGCTTGATTAGTTTGGAGGTCGTTGGGATTGAACTACAATGTCACAAGTTGCACTCGCGAGTTTAGCTGTAAGCAGAACACAGTCAGCTGTTAAAGAGCTAAGGGAACTGTCATGAGGGGGCGGGGGTTGTGCTCGAGAGGCAGATGTGAGAGGAATAGTCGTATCAGTAGGTAGATGATGCAGGGTATTGTCTGATGTATTGATTTAAACGAGTAATGGCGTAGGAAATAAATCCTTTAACAGGGTAACTGACTTCAACAGCCTGAAATGTCCATGGAAACTGCAGAGAGGCGGTTAATTTCAACATGAGTGGAGCTGTACCATGCACATTGATCTCTGAATCGTTTGTGGCCCGCAGTAATGTAGGTGAGGATCGCAGATTCGGAGGTGCAAGTGATGGGGGAATGATGCTTATGTCAGCCCCACTGCCAATCAGAAACTTTTGGTTAGTGGTAGCATCGTACACATAAAGGCATCCACATAAAGGTGAGGCGACTATATATTTTGAGCGAGATGAGGCGCCTAATGCATCTCGCGTTGAATATTATCTGCCACGCATGGTGAGCTATAGTTGCTGGCGGCGTCGCCGAAAGTGGCGTGAAAACAGCATAAGAGATAACGTAGAAGTGGTTGAGTGGCACTAGACTCTAGCGACAGCGAAACACGGGAAGTGACGTAGTTCACAGAGGTTACTACATCCAGTAGAAGGCCTTGCGAGTATTATCTTTGAAGACGAAATTTTTGGCGGGCAGAAAGATCTGTGTTATTGTTTTCGTCGAAGTGGTAGGTGCCCCGTGGAACTTTTGTAGTAACTCAGTAATAGGCTTTGGGGTATTGTGATTTCTAAGAGGCGAAAAGCGGAACGCAGAATTGTTGCAGAGAAAACAGGAAACGTAATATAAATTCGCATTCTGGGAGGCAAACAAGCTGAAATTATTGTGGTTAGAATATCGTATTTTCCCATAGAATATAAATGTATAGGATTTACTTAATGCTATGACGTATGTACTCAAGCTGCATGTGTAGTGTTGTACTCATGAGCGTTATAAACGGCAGATTTAGTTTCATAGTGTAATCTCCCCACGGAAAATTACCCTCTACCACGCAATAATTAATAATGGTCAATCAAATCATCCACATTTATTTACGTTTGAAAAGTATCTAATCAGATTTTCTAGTCATATATGCGCCGACAGCTCGTCGACGCCAAGGTATTTTTCTAGTACGTTTATTCTTTGGAACAACAGAGGTACAGATATGTATGCTCCATGGTTATTATAGAGAGAGAGAGGAACAGCTTCGGAAGTATCGGTTGGAAGATTGTCGGATTGCTAAAGGAGATTTATTTACTCTTCTTCGCGCTAAAGCGAGCTAGGAAAGTTTGTGCCGCTAGCGTGATAGATAAAGAGAAAGAAAACCCTGTAAAAGAAAATTACATGAGACTTGGAACCAACAGAAAACGGAACATGTACGGAAATGGATTCAATATACAATTCTCCTCAGAAATAAGGTTTGTGACCATTTTATTCTAGAGTGAATGACGAATGAGTTCTCTGTCTGAACCATTGATGATTGTCTGGGCCCTGTAATTAATTGGGAAGTTTCAGCTGTGATGAAGAGAGCCTGCAATCTCTGAGTTTTTTTGAAATCGTCCAAAAAGGCTTCGTCCACATCTGAAATTTTAGATCTGTCGTAAACTGAACGAATTGTTCAAACGATCGATTTTCCCAACTGAATGCAGCGCTTAATAATAATAACCAATGTAAAGATCTTTTCTAGCAAGCCAGCCGCTGAACATTAAGACGAAGGGCTCCACCAGAGATTCTACTAGGCTGATTTCACGTAAATAATATAGTTAAACTGTACACAGATAAAGGACAGAGAGAGAGAGAGAGAGAGAGAGCGAATGAAATTCGAGAAATTACTCAGAATCCTCCATTAGCATAATTGTTTGTCTGTCTTTTCACGGATCAGCCTAATAAGAAAACACGAGGCCCTGACTTTATTGTACTGATTTATGTGTGAGGGTGAAAGAGCGATAAAGGCGACAGATACACTTCTGTACAGACAAAACATTACACCAAGTTAGCGGCAAGCTGCATTCACATAGACTTTCATCATTTACAAAAGCAGAGTAGAATTCATTATAATGGCCAATCCGTGACAGGACACGTTTTTGGACGTTGTTAAAATAATTTTGTTCTCTGTTTCATGTGAACTACGACGAGACAACTTAACTTGGAAAAGAGAAGAAATACTCGCAGCCAAATTAAGTGCATCTACAAATAAAAGCAGCACGCTGGGCGCAGAAAAAAAAGGCCAGATCTATAATTTTTTATTAAAGCTTGCTAGTATTGAGGAAGTAGACGTAGATTTGAACATTTACTAATTGTGTTCATGCCAGACGTAGTTTGACTGACCTGCCCTATTTGCATTTACCTGTATATACTATAAGAAAGTAGCCACAGAAGTATTCTTGTGGGAAGGGAGATATATACATATTGACTGTAGAACATTTATATGGTTTTAACTAGGGCAATGTTTAAGATGAGTCAAGCAGAGCAGAGCAACACGCAACAGCCTTCAGCTGTTAGAACGGATAATAGTGATGCAGTAAGAAGTGTTGTAGAACCGATCGCTACAGATAGCGCGATAGAACGCCCTGTAGACACGGCTGGAGATGTAACAGCAAGTACGCAACATGGATTAGATCCATTGGTCATTATCATGAGGCAGATGCAGATGTTAACTGAGACCATGAATAATATGAATACGAAATTAGCCTCAGTTACTGAGGGGCAAGAAAATCTAAAAATTGACATTAATGCGAAGTTCGCCTCAGTTAATGAGGGGCAGGAAAAGGGGCAAGAAAATCTAAAAATTGACATTAATGCGAAGTTCGCCTCAGTTAATGAGGGGCAGGAAAATCTGAAAGCTGAGATTAAGCAGCAGTTACACGACAGTTTTTGGGAATTAGAGCAGCGGATAGAGGCGAAGACAAAGGAACTTAAAGATCAGGCCGAAGAGACGGAACGAAAATTAACTGCACAAATAGAATTGGTGAAAGCTCAATGTGAGGAATCTACTCACCGCGTACGTGTAGAAATGAAGGAGTATGTGGCGATTAAGATAGATACCGTACGCGAACAGATGGAAATGGTTCCGCAGTTAGTACAAAAGCAAGATGCCATGTCATGTGCAATTGCGCAACTTCCTGAATTGGTACGTACGCAGACGAACCTAAAGGAAAGTGTGGAACATCTGACAGAACGTCAAGACGTTATAGATCACCAGATTAATGTATTAACGGGTAAATTATCCGAAATCACATTAGAAAACAAAAGGCTAATGTGTGAAAACGTTGAGCAAAATGTTAAAGCAGCATTCCAGAGTCTATGTGGCAAACAGGAAGAGAATTTGTTTGCGAAAGGACTTGAGGAAGTGCGACAGCAGTTAGGGGCTGATTTCGAGCATTGGAAACAAACGATAGAAGAGTCGATACGCGTTTCACAACAAGGCTCAGAACAAATGAATACCGGCCAGCAGCAGAAGTTGGCAGCGTCTGTAGAGCCAGTTACTGCACATTCGCACACGATACCGACTTGTGTGAGTAACTCGAATATTAAATTGCCACGAGCTAGTTGTTCACATGAAGTTTTAGCTGACGGAGATTACGAAAGCCTTTGCTATGCCGAAGAAAAAATGATAAAGCATCGGCAATTCGAGATTTTTAACACTGACAAAAGGGGGGGTCCATCCGATTGTTTTTATCCAAAGTTTTAGAGGAGTGCTACCCAGAAATTGGTCGGAGTGGCAGAAGATCAGTTTCGTGATTGGGTATATACAAGGTTCGGGGGCGATCTGGGCCTCGGACATGACTTCTGGTTGCTCGACATATGACGATTTTGAGAAAGCGTTTTTAGCAAAATTCTGGTCAGAAGGGGTACAGGAACGCCTAAGGCAGGAGGTGCTCTACCCAGAGCTTTTCTCTTTTTCAAAGGGAAGCCTTAGGAAGTATTTTGAAAAATATACAAATAAAACAAGATATTGGGACAGACCTATGCCTTTGCCAGACATAATAAACATACTTAAGGCAAGATTACCAACTAACATCCGGAATCAATTAATTTACGGGAACGATAAGGACTTGGAGTCGTTCCTCACAACGTTAGATCATATAGACATTATAGAAGAGAGCAACCAGAAAGCCCGTAACAACAGATTCCAATATAGGGAGATAGAACCTCCGCCAAATGGTAGGCAAGGGAACGCACAGAGATCGATAAATAGTGGAGAAACCCCTCAAAATTTCAACAATAATACCGGCAATAGTCTTGCGAGGGGCTATCCAAGGAACAACAGGAATGGGAAAAGATACAATCCTGTATGGGGGAACGAAAGGAATTTCAGACCGCAAGCCTGGAACAATAACAGTAATAGAAAGTGGAATCATCCGGGGGGAATAGATTCAAATAACCAACATCAGTGGGGACGGACATCTACGAATCAACCGGTAATTACCGAAGTGACGGACGATGTCAACCACCAGGCGAATCAAAATCCAACACACTTGTAAGGACCCACTCGTGCCCCGGAGGAGCGGTCAACAATTGGTTGAGGGGCAACAGGATATGTGTACCAATGCTAACGTATAATGATGGACGATTACTGGCAGATGAATTGACAGAGGAATTAGAACTCCAAGATTAGGATAAGGAACAGGTGGCAGTAGCCGAAGTGCAAGTCATTTTGGAGACTGTACCTATAGTGGCGGTTTTGGACACAGCTGCAACCACGAATGTTATTTTGGAGGCTCTATTCAACAAGATCAGAAATATAAGACGAGTACCAATTTTTCCAGTTCAAAATTGCAGAATAATAGGCGCCGTTGGGGCTAGATCGGCTAATGTAAAAGTGCAGTCACTACTTAGTGTAGAAGTCGGAAATGTAGCAATATTAAGCACATTCCTTGTTGTGAAAAATTTGGTGGTAGACTGCATTATCGGAGTCGACAGCCTACATCAGTACGGATGCAGAATAGATTTTAAAACAGGAAAAATTTGGTTAAATGTAAATAAACAAGAAATTGAGTTGGACTTGTTGAAAAAGGAAAGCCTTACCAGAAAATATAATAGTGGGATCAGTGTGCAAGTAATCAGGACTGCACAAAACTCTAAACAGCACGTAAATAATGGGTTCCAAGTCAAAGGAGACTTCGGTCAATTAGTGTATGAGACGTTAAATGAATCCGACTGCGTTATTGAAGAGCGGAAGAAGCAGCTCAAAGAATTATTATTAGTGTATGAAAACGTGTTTGACGAAAGGCCAGGAGTTATTAAGGGATACATATGCCATCTCTACGTTAAGCCGCACGAAACGTATTGTAGAACTTTCTATCCTGTTCCCTGGAGGTTAAAGGCTCAAGTTCAAAAAGAAATAGATCGCATGTTGAAATGGGGTTTGATCGAACCCTCTACAAGCCCATACTGCTCCCCATTGTTGGTCGTGCCAAAAGCAAAATGAATGCTCGTAAAAAAACATAACAATAAACTGTGTGTGTAGTGATAGAAACCTTTAAATTGAAATAGTTAATCAGTGACATAGAGTATAGAAATAGTGACTAACTATTATTATCGAGTGTTGTAAAGAAGATAGTGGAGATAGGCTTCACCTGTGGTTTGGGTGAACATAGAACTTTAGCATTGCTAATGTCATCAAGAATGATTAAGGATCTAACTGACCTTCAAGAAGAATGAAATGTTTCCCGCAAATGACGCGGAATAATCAAAAGAGGTTCCGAGTGAATATTCATATATAATCTCATGTGAACGCTTACATGTGTAAACGTGTGAAGAGATGTGTTGTGGTAGTGAATCGTGAGTGACGGTTAACACCGCAAAGATAATTTCCCGCGCAAAACAGTTGACGTCGGCGCGAGAATTAAAATCGATATAGACGATACAGATATGCTTTGTAAGAGACTCGCACCAAACGCGAGGATAAACTGATTCATGTTGAACTCTAAAAGGAATAGGTGTTATAATTAGAAGTTAAGAGTTTTTAATTTATTAATGAATGATTAAAGAAAGTAATATTCATAGATTCAGTAGTAATTTAATGGTTCGTGTTCGTTTGGGAATTTTGTGTGAAAAATCCATTTCTATATATGAGCATGGATGAACACCGTATGAATCAGAGAGTAATTGAAAGAAGCGAATCCGCATTCCTCAATGCTAATAACTTTTACATTTCAGCACTCAAGCGAAGAAATATATGTATTTAGAATAAAAAGTTTTGAGTATAGCTAAATTATATGACTTATCAAGGAAATAGGGATGATGTCTTGGTATAAAATGAACTACACTTTCCATTATTCGATGATTTGAATCCAAAATCTATAGTAAGTTACATGAATCCTTTAAATTACGAAGAACAAATCAGTGATAGAAAATGTGTTAGAACTTTTGGACTTATAAGCACAAGTGGGGAGGCAAAGTCAAAAGGAGTATTCAAAAGGGAGTAAATCGGATGATGCTTTTGGCAACATCATTAGTTAATGGTTGAATTCCTTGAAGTACGTCGTAACAAAAAGGATCCATGAAGCCATAAGGATTTTGCTTTCAAACAGGAGAATCTTGGATGGTGCAACCTAATCAGTTCTCTTACAGGAAGAGTTTTCCTTTTGGTCATTGCTAATTCTTTTGGAATGAATGTTGCATGTGAATTCGAGTATCCCTGTTCCTTCTACTCTTCCCATTGTGGGCCGTGTAGAAGATCAACTACAGAGGGGGCCGCGTAGACCGACTACAAATGTGGACGTCGGGGACATGCAAGACCCGGGGGAGTTTAGCACCGCAAGATATTGTACCAGGAGCAAGATTGTAAAACGAGAATTCACGTTATTTATTGTAAAACGTTTTTTTTGCTAGAGGCACAAACCACTCTTCTCCAAATCGTGATACAAATTGATCCCTGTCTTTCCTTTAGAGATCTATTTCAAAATTATTTTTTTTTCTTCTATAGGCTTTCCTATCTTCTATGTACCGTAGGCTGGGGGTCTAGGCTTAAGAGGTTTTCCAAGGTTTCCCTGCTTAAGAAAGTTCCCGAATGGGTAGACCCTGACAACAGTTCATGAAAGATCATCTTCCTTGGTTGTGCACAGCAAACATAACACCTACATGCACGTAAAAGCAATACAGCCGCGGTACCTGTCTCTTCATTTCTTCTGTCTTCAACATTTCTTTTTTTCGTCTGTCGCAAACATAATATTCTTTTCCAGTCGGAGGACTGACAATCATCACCTCCGGGTTATCCACGATAATAGATAGCTCGCGAAGTGTGTTCGGTAAATAAAAATTGAGCTCACAAACTTCGCTCGCTGCGCGGGGCATTGTAATCTCCCAACCGAAAATTACCCTCTACCACGCAATAATTAATAATGGTCAATCAAATCATCCACATTTATTTACGTTTGAAAAGTATCTAATCAGATTTTCTAGTCATATATGCGCCGACAGCTCGTCGACGCCAAGGTATTTTTCTAGTACGTTTATTCTTTGGAACAACAGAGGTACAGATATGTATGCTCCATGGTTATTATAGAGAGAGAGAGGAACAGCTTCGGAAGTATCGGTTGGAAGATTGTCGGATTGCTAAAGGAGATTTATTTACTCTTCTTCGCGCTAAAGCGAGCTAGGAAAGTTTGTGCCGCTAGCGTGATAGATAAAGAGAAAGAAAACCCTGTAAAAGAAAATTACATGAGACTTGGAACCAACAGAAAACGGAACATGTACGGAAATTGATTCAATATACAATTCTCCTCAGAAATAAGGTTTGTGACCATTTTATTCTAGAGTGAATGACGAATGAGTTCTCTGTCTGAACCATTGATGATTGTCTGGGCCCTGTAATTAATTGGGAAGTTTCAGCTGTGACGAAGAGAGCCTGCAATCTCTGAGTTTTTTTGAAATCGTCCAAAAAGGCTTCGTCCACATCTGAAATTTTAGATCTGTCGTAAACTGAACGAATTGTTCAAACGATCGATTTTCCCAACTGAATGCAGCGCTTAATAATAATAACCAATGTAAAGATCTTTTCTAGCAAGCCAGCCGCTGAACATTAAGACGAAGGGCTCCACCAGAGATTCTACTAGGCTGATTTCACGTAAATAATATAGTTAAACTGTACACAGATAAAGGACAGAGAGAGAGAGAGAGAGAGAGAGAGAGAGAGAGAGCGAATGAAATTCGAGAAATTACTCAGAATCCTCCATTAGCATAATTGTTTGTCTGTCTTTTCACGGATCAGCCTAATAAGAAAACACGAGGCCCTGACTTTATTGTACCGATTTATGTGTGAGGGTGAAAGAGCGATAAAGGCGACAGATACACTTCTGTACAGACAAAACATTACACCAAGTTAGCGGCAAGCTGCATTCACATAGACTTTCATCATTTACAAAAGCAGAGTAGAATTAATTATAATAGCTGTGTTGTATGCAACTTAGTACTGTTGTAGTGGCTGTTGGAAGGCTTCTTCAAATATAGCTCTCGTTTAAACATGTTGAGATGTTAATTAATGGAGTTGTTGGACTTTTTTAGTCACTGAAGTATATAGCGATGAAACTCGCCAAAAACAGGAAGAGAAATGCAGCAAAACTGTAGATACTGTAGGAAATTCGCGTTTGCAAAATAATTTGCCGAAGTAGCAGGTAAGGGTTCTTATGAATATCTCGCCTGACATTCAGAAAATTCGTAGATCAAATCAGTGTCTAGTAAATTCATTCTTAATTATTAATCATGAGTAAATGGTTTAGGATGTATGTATTAGAATTTCAGTGTTAGAATGGACAATGTTTAGATCTAGCTGCGCTGCTTAGAAAGGAAATGCTATAGGACAGATTGAATAAAAGTATTCTGTTTGTGGGCCAGTCCAGTGAGAAATATCTCCTTAGTGTGAAGCAGGCAGTACTGGCCTTTTTTGGTTGTACCAAAAAGATGCAAACTCTGAACAAATGTTCCAACAGTAATTAAGTTTCATTCTTGATAATTTAGTCCTGTTTTCTTGTCAATTGGCAGTCATTGCCTCATCACTACTTCCTACCTGAGGCTAACGTGAGGTTATTCGCACAATGTCAGGTGCTGATGCTATACCCATATGCTTTGACCCATAATGTCTTGGTGAGCCTTGATGTCTTTGAGTATTTGTGTTTGTAGATTGTGTGTTGCAGTATTTGGTGGCTCTCTGTTATACTGTATGTTTTTTAGTAAGTAGTCTGACATAAATTGAATTTTTCATGTTGGTATTGAAAGAATTTGTGCTGGCTTTCTGGTGAGTTACTTTGAATTTCCATATTTTGGCTGATAGATTCATTTTTATGTTAGGAAATGTTAGTGCCGTGTGTTTCTTGTGGTCGGAGATTTATTATTTTTCCTTTTTTTTCTGTGGTGAAGAAGATACAGATATTTATGAGTAGCTCATTGCATGTTGTAATGGGTGAAGTTGTTTGTGTATATTGAAATTGTTGGTGGTGAAAGTTTTCGTGCATTTTCGGGATTTCCTTCTTAATGTTTGATAATTTTTGGATTGTTATTGTTAGGTATCATGGTTACTGATGTACCATCGTTGTTTAGGATACATTTCTGATATTAGTCATATGAGCATAGTTTGGTTTGTTGTACTGAGAACTTTGGTTTAGATAGAATAAGTGAAAGTGTTGTATCTAGGGCTTGCATTGAGCTATGTGGGTGGAATGAAATTTACGTCACCATGTTTTAGAGTAGTTGGTTCCTGGTATTGAGGGATTTGTTGAGCTGTGTAGCTCAAGTGATAATTGTGTTGAGTTTTTGAGTTCTGTGTGTGTTACTGGTATTGAGGTCTTCATTTGAGATATGTAGGTCACGTGAAATTTACACCAATAGTTTTCATTTTTGTAATTTTTTGTTCACTTTTGAGTATTTTGTGTACTTGATTTTTGGGTCAATACTTGTTTTGCGATGATGTCATTATTGCCAGTGAGTGGAAGAAATCACTAGTGTCTTGAAATTGTGACTGTTTATTTATGTTATGCCACATTAGTAAATTTATATATTGTGAAGGTGCTGTGAGAATGCTTAATGTCTTGAAGAGGCACCCACAAAATGACCATTGCTAAGCACTAGCGTCTATCTCAAGATTCTGACTTACACTTTGATGCAATATGTGATCAGATTGGCTGGATATGTGCTTCAGCATTTGACAACTTAATATTTGTTCAGATGTAGAAGATTTTACTCACAGGTACTTCATTGGATGTTGATTTATATCTGATTGGCGTCAGTGGTGTACTCTACATACGAAATTCATGTTACTAACATACTTAATACTTTTCTAATTTGACATGCAGTGATGATATTTTACTTACGATCTATCTTTTCTATACTGCCAGGCTCTATCAAAAAGTATTTGATAATCCATTCAGTATACCTTTGATTTATTTTCAGAAACACATCTCAAATCCAGTACCACGCCAGAACTACAGGATTGTACAACCAAACGTTCTCTGCCACACTATATTTTTTGGCATGGTTACTAAGGATAGGCCACGGCGTAATCCGAAGATCATTATTTTATATTTTACCACCTGTGCCAAATTACTGTCTGTTAATATATTAATACTATGGCATCATCAATAGTAGTATCACAGACACACTTTAAGAAAATTAAACTGTTTACATTCCACTTTGAAAACCCACTGTCATATAATGTTTATTGAAGTGGATGACACTTGTATATCTTGTGTTGAAGTTTCTGTTGCAATAAATGTAATTTTTTTTAGTATGACATGTGAAAAACAACTGCGGTAAAATAAATTTGTTTATTGCAAAAGGAGTTACGTCTTTTACACATGAAATCAAAACATTTTGGGATTGGCTCTGCATGGAATGTTGAATGTTTTGTTATAATATATTCAATTACTCAACATTTATTCGCTTACTGTGAACTGTTAGACATCAGCAGTATTAGGTAGAAATGTAATACCTATTAGTGACATGAAAATTTCTGCTGGACTGCGACTTGAACCTACATTTCTCTCTTATTGTGAGGAAATATTCCATGAAGTGTTGGGTTTGCAGTCAGATGTTACTAAACCAGTCTTTTGACTGCATAACTTCCAGCAATGTGAATGGGATGAAGAAATACTGAATATTCATCTGTCATAGAAACCTCATCAAAGATTCACTGGGTATAAGTTTAGAATAAGGTATAATGAGCCAATTGTAACACATTCAGCCATTGATACACAGATTATTTGGCGTGTGTTCAGTTCTTTTCCTTTGATTCTTTCCACACATCACCTCTACTCTGCTTGTAACTTCAGACTGATCAGCCTGTGAGAGTACAGAATGGGCTCTGAAAATGAACACTTAAGTTCTTTGGATATATTGTTCGGTTTGTCATTTTGGATATGACATGATCTTGAAGAAATAGAACAAATAGAAGTAGCAACCTTTGTGACCAGTGCTTGATATGTAAAAATGTAGTATTATCAGTACTGTGAGCTACTGTGGACTGTTTATTAACATCTTAAAACATTATTTTTATGGTTTTGTATCAGAGGTTTCGGTATGGTATACCATCACAAATCAAGCAACAAAAGCAATTGTCTGGTTCAAAATTCTCACGCTGACTGTACCTGGATTGCTTTAACATCTCACAGCAATAAAAACGAAGATTGTTTGACAATATTATAAAAGGGATAGGTGCTACTCTATAGTGGAGATGCTGATTCAGAGGCTCAACAGAAAGATTGTCAAACAAATCTTTCATCCAAACAGGCGTTAATCACAATTAGACAACATATATTCAGTATCTCCGCTATGTGGTGTGTAGCGACTACTCTTTTCATAACATTGTCATTATTACATAATAGATTTTCCATTGTGTGAAGATAAGTTTGTAATGTACCATTGACCAAAGTAGTAAGGACAGACCATCAGGTTTCTACCAACAGACAGAGCTTATATCTTACTATGTTGTCTGCATCAAGATGGACGCAGTCTTCTTCAAGGCTTTTTGCATCAGTTCTGTGGCTGAGTAGCAGCCAACTGAATGTTGCCTCAAACTGAAATAAGGATAAGTAAAGAAAATAAACAGAGAGGAAATTTGTTTAGTGCATAAACTTGAAACTGATATTAAATTGACAGATTCTTTGACCAAAAGTTGGCTTACACTACACAAGAAGTTTTCTTCTTAATTGAAATTCGTGACAGTTTCCGTTCATCAGTGTGTTTGAGAATTACTCCCAAACTATATATATATATATATATATATATATATATATATATATATATATATAAAATTTTATTTGCAACTGAAGTATAGAAAGTTTGATTTCATGGCTATTATTTATATCCATTTATCTGCTTTCCTTTCCATATTTTCTTCAGCTGCCATACGTGGCACAGCTGTTTCTGCCAGAATGATGGATTTTCATTTCCTTGTCATGCAAATGAAGGTGGAAAATATACTGCTTAAGTCAGACAAGGTAAAAAAATATGGAAATTCCATGTAACTGCAAAAGAATGAAATACTGCATAACTGGAGCTTCAGTAGTTATATGAGGGTATTTGTCTGTATGGAGGCTGAGAAGCTGGAATACTGCCGTGAACTGCAGGAAGGCTTGCAGAGAATCAACAGTTGGTGGAGTGCCTTGCACTGTGAATAACTGTCAAGACAGATCTCCATGTTGATGCACCACTTTTTAACGACCAACAGTTTGTCATTGAAGAGATCATTCCAATTTCCATCAGCTGTAGCCTTGGTACAAGAACTGCTCTCCATACAACAATGGCCTGTGCCTGTGCACGTTTTTGCATTTATGCAAAAGCAAGGTCAGTTATGTTGTATTTGTTTCTTCAGTGACAGTACATCTATAGGTAATAAGTTTCCAGTAACATTACAGTGAGACGGGTTGTTGCTATCATTGATGATATATCTTCACTATCTGAACTCGGGGCCAAGGCAACCTATCCACATTCCTTCAGAACCTCAACACCGTTTCTCCTATCTACTTCACCTGGTCCTCCTCTACACAATGTGCCACCTTCCTGGAAGTTGACCTCCACCTCCCTGATGGCTCTGTCCACACCTCAGTTAACATCAAACTCACTAACCACCAACAGTACCAGCCAGCATTTTGACAGCTGCCATCCCTTCCACACACAAAAAAAAAAATTCCCCCACATACAGCTTAACTACCTGCGAACGACATATCTGCTCTGAGGAGAACTGTCTTGCTGTGTATGCTGAAAGGCCCACAAAGACCTTTGCAGACAGCAACATTCCCCCAATCTATTCCACAAACAAATTTCCAATGCTGTATCCTCACACCACCAATCCTCCCACCAGCCCCAAGAATCAGCTAAAAAGAGTGCCCTCTCATCACCCAATATCACTCTGGACTGGAACAAGTGAACCATAATGTCACCAGGGCTTTATCTCTCTTCTTGCCCTGAAAGAGGGACATCCTACCCAAGATCCTTCACACCCCTCCTAAAGTGATGTTCCATTGCCCACCCAACCTACACATCATCCTAGTGTATCTCTGTGCTGCTCTCACTCTCATCTGCTTATTACAGAAATCATATACATGTGGCAGACCAAAGTACAAGATCTGCCTAATCCACACATCCAGCACCTATTACTCTAGTCATGTCACTGACTTATCCTACCCCATCAGAGCCTGGGCCACCTGTGAAAGCAGCCATCATATACCAGCTCTGGTGCAATCACTGCACAGCTTTCTGTATTGTATGACTGACTATCAACCAGCTGTCGACCAGGATGAATGGCCACCCCCAAATTATGGTCAAAAGGTAAGTAGACCATACTTGTGGCACAATGTGCAGCTGAACATAAAATGGTCGATTTTAATGGCTGGTTCACAACCCAGATTATATAGATCCTCCCCTCCACCACTAGCTCTTCTGAACCACACAGACCAGAGTTATCCTTACAACATATTCTCTATTTCTGAAATTATCCCAGCCTCAAGCCAACTATTTCTGTCCCCTCCATCCTGTCATCACTCCCAAGTTAAATTGCTTTCAGCATGAGCTCCCTCCCACTGGCCACTACAATTGTGCTAGCTGATATAACTATCACCCATCCCTCCCACATTCCTAGCTGGCAAACTGGCCATCTCTGTCCGAGCTACAAGCTACCCAATACCAGCTCATCTCCCTGCCCTCCCACCTTTCCCTCTACCCACCCTGCATGACACTACTGCACCTCAGTCAGCGCACCTGGTCTTGGTTAAAACATGCATATGAACTTCTTTGAGCAGAATTTCACTAGAAATATTTTTTGTCATAATAGATGTCTTTGAAAGATGAGCTGTTTTTCATAAAAACAGAAAAATAAAGATCAAAAAATTGAATTAAGGGGTGTTGGAGGTAGACGCTCATCCATTAGGGAAGGGAACTTTTCTGTTTCTCACTACTACATCCAGTATGACTATTTTCCTAAAGTTTCAAAAGCTTATAAATTATTTCCCCTATTTTTCTTAATTTGCCTGGGGTATAAGTAAGGCAGCAAGCTGCAGGTTGTCCATTGATTATTCCTAACCGTTTTTTTTAAATAATGTTATCTCAAAGAAATAACACAGATAAATAACTATCAACTATATTCCCTGAGTAACACACATTTAGAACCATGGGTATGGCATGTCATTAACAACATGGCTTAACACTGTATCATACTTTTATTGATATTAGCAAACACAAATCCCCACATAGCCTTCAGAGCCCCCCCCCCCTTCCCAAAATTCAAGGTAAGAACATTATCATCCTTAACCCCTCTCCCCCCCTCCAGTCTCCTCCGTCAGTGGGAGGAGCAAGCTGTTTGAGAGCGTGCTAACTACCCTTTCCAGCCATAGGTTTTAACAACTTTTATTTTTATTGCATTTATATCCCTTTTCTTGCAAAAGGCTGGTAATTTCTCTTGTTCAATCTTACCAGTTGAAGTTTTTTTTTAGACTGCTGCTACAAATTTTACACACAAATAATACATATAGCTAAAGAAAAGACAAGAACAATGAATTTATGTGTGGTATACGTATAGCTAAAGAAAATATTATAAGAAAATGGCAAGTCAATAATGTTATGCCTTGGGGTTTTTTTTCTCGGGTTCCAGCCTTAGCTGGGACTAATCTTTTCCTTTCCAGTATGGTAGCCAAAATGGTCTGCCATGGTGTCTCACAGATGACTCAGTCTTTGGTGTCTTTTATCTTGTTCGAAGTTGCTAATATTATGTTTTGTTCTTCCTGCTGTGCCAGCTACCCTTTGTAGTGCAGTACTTCATTAGTTATCACTGTTTCATCAATCTTTGCTGTTCAAGCTTATCTGACTCTATTCTCTCAGGTAGCCCCCGTCATTCATGTTGTGCAGTTGGCCAACATCACGTTTTGATTTTCACATCAGAGTGATCATTGAGGATGTTCCCTGAGGTGTCAGTGTCTCTTGTGTTGTTGAGAGTGATCTTTAATTTGGGAGGCTGTTGTGACACCCATTTGCACGCTGACCTGCATCAATGACGATTCTGCTTGTGCTCACCAGTGGTGGGCTGATCAGTAGGTGGCAAGCCTCCTTCAGTAGGGGCCAGGCTGCTTCCAACTCAGCAGATCGTATGCTCCTCACAATGAAATGGTATAGGATTCCTAATGAAGTACGTCAACGAATGTGATGTTTCTTGTTATAAATATGTCGAAGCCATATTCACCTATAGTAACATCATTAATGAACTAGAAATATGTAATTTAAAAGAGGTGTCTTATTTTAAATATGATTCGACAGAACTTTATAAAATCAACACAAGGTTGTTTCCACACCAAAACTTGGGAAGTAACATCATTCACAGAAGTTACCCTATCCTCTTCAACTACTGTGTATTGTCTCAATGCTGTCAGACTCTGCCCAAATACTGTTGCTGCATGCTTGAGGAATGTGCATAAAATACAGCACAAGACATCGTTAAGTGCTTTAAGAATGGCTACAGATTTTTGGCTTGTTTAAGATACATGGGCAGGAAGAGTGCGTTATGGCATTGCTCAAAAAATGAATGCATTCCAATCATGGGATGGTAAGTAAAATATATAAGATTTGTAAAATGAATAGCTTACAATGTGGGCATTTAAGGTAGTTTTATTTTTCCTATCAACAAGTGAAGAACAGTTCTTGGTACATTTCTTGAGTTTCATCCTGTGTGGCCATTATTCTGATGCAGTTTTAAAGTCTTATTTTGACGTGTGTATGAAGATTTTTCTTTGTATTAATGCCTCATTTTCTGAAGAATTTGCTTCTATTCTACATTCAAGTCATAAACATGCTAATCAACAATGGTTAATGTAGTGTTTATTTTTGTTAGCTAATAACAGTACTCACTGTAATTTGTACAAGCATATATACATACTGTAATGTGATCGTTACAATTACATTTTTACAGATTTATTATTCAGTTGTGGCAAAGGAAATGCACCGAGAGTAAAGCTAAGCAAAATGTGGAATTATAATTGTATTAAACATTACAGTATTGATTGAGATTTTATTACACTGGCATTCATTGTCTAATATTCCAGGTTCAACTTGGTTTGCAGGGACCAAGGACATAAGATATATTGCATTAGTAACACCATTGCCAAAGTACTGCCAAAGGATGTGAATTTTGCCCAATTTTTTAGTCAGTGATTTTGTAACACTGAAATAAGAAATATCACAAACACACAAATCTGCTAGGAGTGATAATACTACACAGAAAACATAAATATTTGGAGCCCATAATGATTAAAAATTATTTTGTATTTAATGTTTTTTGTGTAAATACGCTGTAGTCTGTGAGTTATGTAACACACTAAGGAACATGTGGAAGTCAATTGGCCCCTAGTTTCCTTTAGTCAGAAAACAACAAAAAATGAAAGCAATATTTTTTCTTGGCCAGTAGCCTTGCCACAGTGGTAACACCAGTTTCCGTCAGATCACCAATGTTAAGAGCTGTTGGACTCAGCTAGCACTTGGATGGGTCACCATCTGGGTCTGCCAAGTGCTGTTGGCAAATGAGGTGCACTCAGCCCTTGTGAGGCCTATTGAGAAGCTGCTTGACTGAGAAGTAGCGACACTGGTCACGAAAGCTGACAACGGCTGGGAGAGTTGTGTGCTGACCGCATGCCCCTCTGTATCCACACCCAGTGATGCCTCAGGGCTGAGGATAAGACTGCAGCCAGTCAGTACCATTGGGCCTTCACGGGCTGTTCAGATGGTGTTTTTCAATACTTTCTTGAACATGTTATAAATGGGTCTACATCGCCTGACTATTATATCAAATGTTTGTTGATAGTAAATATTGGAACTGTGAATAGTTAATTGAAAATAATAATGATACAAATGTATATTTGATACCATTTAGAAGCAATCCTGACAATTTGTACTGTAGCACAAATCTGTGAGGATATCACAATTAAAAGCATTGACTGTAACTGTAATTAATTTATTCATTAAACTTGGATATATTTTGTTATAAGGCACAACTTCCATCCATTTCAACCTGCTTACAGTGGTCAAACCTAGGTGCACCTCTGTAATTTTTATCCCACACACTTTCCTCCAGTACCAAATTGACTTGATGATTCCTTGATGCCTCGAGATGTGTCCTAACAGTCAGTCCCATTTTGTAGTAGTGCCATTAATTTCTCTTCTTACCAAATTTATTCAGTACCACATATTTAGTTATCTGGTATAGCCATGTAATCTTCACCATTCTTCTGTACCACTACTTTTCAGATGCTTTATTCTTATGCAAATTAATTTTCAGGTTGTGTAAACACCTACTTTATCACCCTAAATGAACACTGACATAACAAGATTGAATAGGTGTTTTGTTGTGATGACCGATCTGTAGTGTAACCCGAGGATTAGGTTAGGGTGGCTAGGTGACAGTTCAGTTACTTGTGGCCAAGCTGAATGTGAAAGCAGAGTGTTAAGAGTAAAGTATTGTCCCATTCCTGTGCAGATAGTATTGTATGGATGGGTACAGTGGAAGTGGTGGGGGTTTTGTTGTGTGTGAGCACTATCTGGTGGGGGAGGGGGGGGGGTTCAGTTCAATGAATGAGGCCTACTCAAAAGCAGAACTCCTAAGCGAGTCTGCAAAAGATCACACCGACAGCTCATCCCAGTATGACTAATAATATAACTGACTGAAGTGGATAATAAGAAAATCACCCAATTAACAATTAATGCAACTGCTGACAGTGTACTAAGCACACTGCTCAGCAGATGACTGCATACTAAGATGGTCACTCCTTCATAACAGAAAGGTAGATACACCTGGGGCTGTGTGGCTGCCAAGCGATTTGAAGTTAGATGTAACATATTGATCTGTAAAGCAGCATGACGTCTATGTTCATGCCATATTTAGTGCACTTTTTGTTATAAAAATGAACTGGAAGGTAAATTCAAAAAGCACATATGGGATAAAAAAACAAGTATCTCGTGAGTGCACAACATATATTGTATGTAATCTACAAAAAAGATGCAGTGGGGTAATGTCATACTGTCTTTTAACCACATACAATAAATAGTTCTAATTTATTTTATGATAAATAGTTGAGAAGATCCAACTGGTATTATTATATGACTTCAGTATACCACTGTTTGCTTATATTCCATGCAATGACTAAAGATTTAAATAATACATTCTTTGGACATGTTTTCATATTTACTGTTACTGCTACAAATGCATAGACAAATCCATGAAAAAGGAAACAATTACATTTCTTTCATAGCACAGTATTACAAATGTTCACTTATATTAGTAGGACATTGCAAAAAACAAACACACAGAATTTGGATGAAAACAAAGAAATCATTGTATAAGAGTCTGCCATAACAAGAAAGGAACAGTGATTTTTTTATGGGTGGTTCTGAGCAAATTACTTTGCTGGGAGCATCTGAATTCAATGCACTCACAAGGCTAGCTGCTGTCGTATAACAGAAGACTATGTATGAAGTGAAGACAATGATGTGCTGCTGCCTAAGAATTCACCTTTACCCTGAGGTGAAATTTCGGGTTGGTTACACCAAACAACACCATTTTAACAGCAGTCCATTTATTCACCTAAACACATTAAAGGCTCACAAAGAACTGAAATGGTGGAACAGGCCAAAGATAATCTTAGCTTAGTTCAAAGATGGATGCATCGATGTTGGTGTCGATTTTGTCGGCACCACATAGCCCCCCCCCCCCCCCAGTATGGAGTACTCTTGAGAGGCCGGGGGGGGGGGGACTATGGCGTCAGCAGGAGTGGTCCACTGGAGCCGGACCACGGTCAGCTCGACAGCAATGTGGGTAGATGTCGTGAAGGAAGGTTTGGCCACTGAACCTGGAAGTTATTGTAGCATGCCAGGCGTAGTACTGGGCATGCTGGTCGTGCAGCGACAGGTAGGCCGGCAGTTTGCAAGTGGAACGGAGTGGCAACGATGATGTCTACGGTGGGCGTGGTGCACACACGAAGTATGTCCAGGTCGATGTTGGGCGGGAGAGAAACACATTTCACCAGGTGGCAGGGAATGGCAGAGGTTGTGACATGAGCACTGGATGAAGAGAAACACACGACGAACAGTGTATAATCGCACAGTATTATTAAGATGTCATGGGTTATGTCCGGGGGCTCAGGTACAAACACCTTGAGCGAGGGCACGTTCAAGATGAGGGGGGCATGAGAAACCTCGACAGGGAGAGGCAGGCGACGGTGGAGAGGTCAAAGGGCCCGGCGGTGAGGGCGTGATCATAGGTAAGCTTGACGTGGGGAGCATGTGCTCACTCGACACAGTGCGTGAGACCGGAGTAGAGGGCGAGGTCGGAGGAGAGCTCGCGACTGGAGCTGGAAGTCGAGTGACTGGATGTGTAAGTTCAGTGTGGAGGGAGTGGTTGGAGCATTGTGAGCCATGACAGTGAGTGGGACGGACGTGGCCTGAAGGGGGGTAGAAGAAGTCTCAACATGAGCAGGCTTAAGTCTGTTGAGAGAGACTGTAACAGCTGAATCTTTCATCTTGATGTCATGGGTGTCGGTATATGGAGGGTCGGTATATGGAGGTTGGAGGGGAGCACGGACAGTGTCATCTCGGAGCATGATGTACTCGCAATTGTCCAGAAATTTCGGGACGTGAACCTTAGGGTGGGAGTGGCTGGTGGGCAGAGGGATGTGGAGATTGATGAAGTGGCGTCTGACGCGGTCGATGAAGGAAGGTAAGCCAGACTGAGGGTGAGAACTGGAAGGGCTCACAAGTTCGCCAGGGAGAACAATGTTCTGGCTGTATACGAACTCGGCTATTGTGCATTTGAGGTCTTCCTTATAGATCGCACGAATACCGAGTAACACAAGGGGAAGGGCCTCTGTCCATAGAGAGTCGTGACATCGAAGAGCTGCCTTGAAAGTGCAGTGCCAGCGCTCAACTAGCCCGTTATTTTGCGGGTGATATGCTGTGGTATGGATGCCCTGGATGCCACAAACGTTACAAATCTAGTTGAACAGGGCCAATTCAAATTGTCTGCCCTGGTCAGTTGTGATGATAGCTGGACATCCGAAACGCGATACCTATGACTCGACGAAAGCTCGAGCAACAGTTTCTGCCGTAATATTGGGGAGGGGGACAGCCTCGACCCAGCAAGTTGTTCAGTCAATATACGAGAGAACATAACGAAAGCCATTAAAGTGGGGGAGAGGGCTGACAATGTCAATATGAATATGCTGGAAGCTCCCAGGAGCGATCGAAACGGCGCCGAGGGGGGTGAAGTGTGCTTGTGTACTTTGGAGCGTTGGAACGCGACACAGGAGTGTGCTCATTGCTAGGAGTCTTTGTTGACATTTCTCCACACAAAGCACTCTGCTATGAGACGGGCAAACGCATGAACACTGGGGTGGGCTAAATTATTCTATGCATTGAAGACAGCACAATGGAGCTTGGTTTGGATGAGGGGGCAATATGTCCTGTTTCGTCTCAATGTCTGCTGCCACAAGAGTGTTCATAACAGTTTGCACATGTCGTCAAATGTTGTCCTCGGCAGAGGAGCTGAACACAAGAATGTCATCAAGATATGCAAAGCAGAATTTTAGGTCGAATGGCACCTCATTGATGAAGTGTTGCCAGGTCTGGGTTCCGTTTTTCAGACCAAAGGGCATGAATCGAAACTGAAATAACCCGAACAGGGTGGTGATTGCTGTCTTCTCGATGTCTTCAGGTGCCATGGGGATCTTGTGATAGGCCCAATTGCAATTAATGACAGAGAACGTGCTCGCACCTGCAAGGGAACTGGTGAAGTCGGCAATGTTGGATATGGGGTAGGTGTCCATAATTGTCTGTGCATTTAGTCAACAGTAGTCTCTGCACATGTACCAGGACTCGTCTTTCCTGGGTGTCATATGTATGTGTGTAGACCAGTTCCTGGCAGAGGGTTCAATGACGCTGGAGCTTAGTAGTTCAGATATCTGATTTTTAAGGTCAGAGAGGCGCTCAGGACAAAGTCGACTTGGTTTACTGGAGATCGGGCGACCTGGCGTGAGGCGAAGCTTGTGAACCGTGCCCCTGTTGATGACAGAAATGTCACTGGCAGTGCGGGAGGCAGTTTTTTTACAATGTGTGGCGGGCAGGGTAGGCGAGGCGTGGTCATGGAGTTCGGAGCCACTCGACGGATCTCACGGGAGCCAAGGCGGTGAAGTGTCCCGGGAGTCAATGCGACAAGATGGACGCCGGCACGAAGCAGTGGCACTGTGGACGGGTGAGCTCAGTAGAGCTCGTGAGACGTTATTGAGTCCATTGTCTCAGGGCGTGGGCAAAACGCTAGGCGCAAGTGCACTGTTTGTGTTGTCAGTGGTGGTAACATGGTGGTATGCAGGAGCCGAAGTTACATAGTTTGAGGTGCTGTCCGTGAGGGGTGGGGTAGGAGCCATTAGTTCCGGAACACATGATGCTTGTTGCACATGCGCACTTGTGTGCGGCCGAGTGTCAAATGCTGCCGTGTTAGAGGGGTGTGGTCTTGTGGAACTGTCAGTACACGTTATGGTAGATTTGATAGCACAGTTGCGAGGGGTAGTGACAGGTAAGCACACGCATGCTTGATTGCTGGGACTACAAGCAGATTCAGCACACTTACTGACCTTGCTTTGTCCTTGATGTAGTGTCTGTAATTCATTTGGTGCGTTGGACAGCTGGAGCTGAGTTTCATGGAGCCGGAGGGGGAGCTCAAAGTTTTCCTTGCATAGGCAAGCGACGTTTTCAAGCTCGACAAGGAACTTGTGCGTTGTTTCTAGTAACGCCGTCGACAGAGACGAGCATGTACGGATGAGATGAGCCTGGACCGATGTGTCACGGGGGGTTTGCTCGACAGAGCACAGGGGAAGCGAGTTTTGGATGGGTGATGAAACACGGTGTTTTGCACTAGGTCCTGTGAAAGTTTGTAATGTCACAAGAAGTCAATGCCTAGTAAAGGTTCATCAACTTTGCACACTCAAGTTTGCAGTTTGTGGAGTGAGACGATGTGGGAAGTTGAACCCGAGCATTGTAGTTTAGTTGAATTCATGGTCTGTAGTGGAGTATGATGAGGGCAGATGTTCGACGACGCTAAGGATGTAGGCAGCAGCGAAACATCGGCGCCTGTGTCCACCAGGAAAAGGTATCCCGACAAAATGTCTTTAATGTAAAGTCGTGTGCAATTATCCAGTCGTTCCTAGAAAGAATGGAGCACTGGGGGTGCCTGTCATGTTGTGCACATGAGGTGGCACCCGGACCTACCTGCGATTGGTGTTTGCGAAGTAGCTGGATGGTCTGCACTTCCATGCTGCCTCACCAAACCGTGTGTGGAAGTAACAGTATGGGTAGTGCGGTTGCATTTCCTGTGGAACGTTCATTGCCAGTGGCAGTGGTCGAGGTTCGGTGGCCACAGCAGACTCGGTTACTGGAGGTGTGTGACCGTGGGCGGAGCTGGTGACGTCCCAGTAGCTTGTTTACTGCTGCCTGGAGTGAGCAGAACGGTCGGCACAGTGCGGCATCGGCCGCGTCCGGCTGCAGGACGATGAGCCTGAACCTGAGACTTGTCAGGTATGCAGTGGCTGGCGAAATAGAGCAGTGATGCATCATGTACCTTGTCAGCAATTGTCATTCTTTGCTCGACAGGTTCGGGAGACCTCTGGGCCAGAGCAAAGCTGATGTGAGGAGATATTTTATCTGACCAGATGGCAAGGAGAGCTGTGTGAGAGAGTAGATCATCACTGACCAGGGCACGTAGCCGTCTTCAGAGCTGGGAAGGTTTATCGTTGCCTGGTTGCTCGATGTGGGGCACTTGCCGTATTGCTGCCTCAGTTGAGCGTGCAAGCCGACGTAGAACTGTATTTTTGGCTAGAGTGTACCAGGTAGATGAGTCCAGGGCGTCGACCAGGTCAGCAATCAAGTTCTCCTGGTCGTGCAGGTGGGTGATCAGGCACAGAGACCTGGTTGACTCATCAAGTTTGTAATGGTCAAACACTTCGTCCAAAATTTTGAACCAGGTTGTAGCTCTGTCGGGATTAAATGGCGGCAGCGATGGTAAGCATTGTAGAATGTTTGGAAGAAAAGGTTGAGTTGAGTGCATCGGGGCACTGCCTGAAACGAGCTGTTGTTGCTGTAGTATTCCAGGAGAGTGTGCCTCCTGGGCATGTGGCAACGACAGCTGTTCGGGTGGCAGCGTGAAGGTGACACGTGGTTGAGCACGATCAGTCTCGACGCGGAAGGCCGATGCAGGTGAGACACCGTAATGTGTTGATTGCCATTGTGGAAGCTCAACACGTTGCGGGTGTGTTCGGATTGACGCGTCGCAGAAGATCGATGCAGATGAGGCACCAAGATTTGCCTAGAACGTTAGTAGAAGCTCGACTGGAGCCAGCGCGGGGGCGACATGTGAGAAAAAGTTTAAAGTTTGAGAATGCGTGTTAGTCCACGGAAAGCTCAACGTATGATCAGAGCCAGAGCCACCTGTGTTGCAGGGAGGGTTCGGAGGTGTGGCGAATTTTCACTGTTCATAGTCACTCCACTCAAAACGGTGTGTGGAAAAGGTGAATGTCGTGGCACAAAACACTGAAGTGTAGTAGTGGGACAGAGGTGGAGGTCAGGCACAGATAACAAGTCATTGTTCCTGTTGCAGGCCGAGGTATCAAAGTAGGAAGGCATGTGCTGATGCTGAATCGAGACAGGTAAGAGGTAACTGCACAGTCGATGAGGGAGGGCACATGTGGTAGAAACAAAGGCATTTGATAGCCGGAGTCATGCACACTCCTAACCTCACTTATTGTTGCAGGCTCGAAAACGTCCGGCGAAATCAGCATAATCCTCAAGTGTGAGGCATCGTGTTGCAGTCTTGGTGGGTGTAAATCGCCCGCAGCACGATACATGTCGATCACAAAATCCTGCGTTAGGGGCTGGGCCAAAGTCATTGTTTGAATACTGTGTCGATGTAATACATGCGAAAATAACTGACATGGAGTTCGCGGACACAGTAAAACGGCCAAAATGGAAGACGTTACAACTCGGGGTCACCGGTGAGATGAAAGTTTGGGTTGGTTACACAAACAACACCATTTTAACAGTAGTTCATTTATTCACCTAAACACATCAAAGGCTCACAAAGAACTGACACGGCGGAACAGGCCAAAGATAATCTTAGCTTAGTTCAAAGATGGATGCATCGATGTTGGTTTTGATTTCATCGGCACCACAACCCCTTTGTGGTGATGACTCATGATTACTCTTATATATAAATGTCTATTCATTAAAAAATAAAATTGGTATTCTTAATATTCTGTTAGGTGTAAACAAGAAGACTACATTATGTGTTAATAAACACTGGCTCAGTGAAGATAAGCTACAACTGTACATATCATGGGGGTGGTCCTGCCATACTGTGGCATATCGAGCTGGCAGCCACTACCTTCTCTAATTACACCCCAACTACTACCAATATATTTTTCTCTCTTTTCTGTCTCTGAGCGTCTTTTGGTTCTAATTTTCAGTAATATTTGTATGTGATGCAGGCATAAATCTGCCCATTTAATATTTAGTTCAGGTTTCATTGGTACAGTTGTTGTCTCAGTATCCGACGGCAAAAATACAATTAGTTTTCCTTAAAACCATGTTAATTAAAAGTTATATCTGATTAAAAATTTACTATAGTAAATAGCAGTGAAAATATTTTGAGCTAATAAATAGATTTGGTAAGGATGACACCACTCACTGTAAAGACTAGCATTCCTACTTTTCATTAACATAGTTAAAATTTTGTGGAAAAAATTAACTTACAAGATAATTATCATTAAAGTTCAGATGTAGACACATTTTACATTGCAAATTTTGACTCTGTGCTTATTAGATTTCATCTCTGAGTGCTGTACTTCTGTTACTCGAATTCTTATGCACATGGTGGCCTACTTCATTAACTGATTGAGCCATTAGTTATGAAAATTGTGTAATCTCCCATGATGTTCAGTATTGCACCTGTACCCATAAACGGATTAGTGCCAATGCAGATGTGTAAAATGATTTCATATACTTTTGTAAAGTCCTAGATCACTACACTCTTTACTAACCAAATTATTATTAATTATTATAGTCTATCCTGAGTAGTATTTTTTTTCATATGACATTAAGAAATTGGTCATGATCATGACTCTAAGATATTGTTGTTCACATTTCACAAGTGAGATTTCAAACTTTTTACACAAAAAATTTTTGTCAGTGCTACATGAGTGCATAAAATGCACATAATTTGATTTTCATTGTAAGTGTCAATCACTCATAGTGATATCTGAAACTGAGATCATGATTTAATGTATAGTTTACTGCGATAAGTCTGCAACTGGTGCCACTTGCAGAATTGTAAGATTCAGTTTTTGGATTCTGCACTCTCTCAATTGTAGAATCACAGTTCTTTTGTTTTGGACTATGCCATACAGTACTGAGAAGTTCACAATCCATGTTGCTTATTCACTACTTGTATAAATTTCAGTTACTGCTCTTAAAATATCTTGGCAGGCCATTCTACCACTTGTGTTTATTCATAAATTTTTGTTTGTCTGAAGTAATGTTCTTGTGATCAGGTATCTTATTACATATGTTTGATTAATCTTAATGCCACACGGAAAATAAAAAGTATCTTTGAAAGTAAATAGCTTTTTTATGTTTTCTTGTATCATGTCCTGACATGAGGTCCTTCCTACACAAGATTATACGTACTTAACACAGAGCACTTTTTTGTAGCTCTTTGTCTTAGGTTCATATCACAAAATATTTATGCTGGATAGCACCTTCGTGGATGTAGATCTGGTGCAAGCGTTACTGCTCTCATTGACAACAGCAGTGTTCTGTTACTGTATAGACCAACCCAAAGAAATGCTATCATTAGAACATGCTACCATTTTGTCAAAAGGAAGGAATTATGTTTGATCCAAGAGCTATAATGCTTATCCCTGAATTAATTAAAATTTTGGTGATTAACACAAAGTGAATTCAATATTATTCATCTGTGAAAGATAATTTTAATCTGGAAAGTTACACAAATGCAGTGAAAGGTTTCATGTACTTTTTATTTATTCTATTTAGCCTTCAGCAGTATAACACTATTTAGCCAAGGTTTCCTGTACTTGGAATGTGTTTATGGATTCATCGCCTCAACAAACTCATTGCATTAGTATGTAGACTATTCCATAATTTCACTGTAAGATGTGCATTTTAACACTTTGTATAGGTTTCCAGCCCCCATTTGTAATTTTAGTTTTCCTAAATTTGCCTGGTGAACTCATAATTGACTTAACAGTAACTCTTACAGGCATATCTTGTACATGAAGATTAGAAATCTTTACAAAATGGACCCATTCCTCATATGGTTTACTTCATGAAATAGAAACAAACACCTCAAGTGTCAATGAGTGCACTATACAGTATAGCATTTAGTATTGCAGTTTTCGGCAACCTGTTTTTCCAGTTGGAAAGGAAGTTGCTTACAAAATACTTTTTTTAATGTGCACTCCTCTCACACTTAGTTGTATGGGTAGCCACATTTTATGTTTAGTACATCATTAGGAAGCTTTTCATCATCATTGGCGATTCTACAGTTGCCCAGTGAAAAGCTAACCACACTATGTAACATTACTGACCTGGTTATATTGCTGGTATTCTTTCGTAATGCTAAACTTTTGAAGTCTCATTCTCTGAAATTGGTTGAAGATGTAGTCTAATTCAGTGATGGACATGAGATCATTGATTTAAACTGGAGATTACTTCACATTTATTAGTGCCAAAACACACAATGATGAAGATTAACTTCTGCTACAACTATTTTTACAGTTCAAATAGACCAAGTCAACTACTAAACTTTATGATCTCTGAACAGTGGCAGGTTCTATCCATGGCAAGTCATCATCCAGGTCTACAAAAAAGGTAAATCTTCAGAAAATAGCATTTGAAAGAACTCAGTCACTGAAGCTTTACTAACACTTTAACACAGAGAAGTTATGTGGATGACTACAGACAGATTTTCCAAACAAGTTCATTAAATAATTACACTGAGTGACTGTGACAGTAAGATCTGCTCATATTAGTGACTTTAACATTGAAATGTGTAATGGATGAGTGCACTCTATGGAGTTTTACATTGAGATATTAAGATGAAAATAGCTAATCATGACTCTGTCGTGGAGAAGTTCGGTAACTAGGACCTAAATTCCTATTGCTATATAAATAGAACAATTTTGAAATTAGTGGCAATGACATTATGGGGAAGCAACTAATAATTTGGTTTATCTATGTGACAGATTATTTGGAATAAAAAAAGTCGGGTGGATTATTTTATTCATATCATGCATACTGCCGTGGGAATTTACCAAGCCTCTAGTAAATTTAACAGGATAGTAGTTGTCTCCGTTTCTTAATTGTCAAAGTACTCTGACAACCAAAGCAATTTTCTAGTTCGAAAAAATTACAGCAAGAAAATTATAACTGCACCTATGATTTTATAAACATACTCAAAGGTCCAAATAATAATATTATTTGCTGGATTTTGAAACCTCAATTATAACTAACATTTTAGTTAATGACTTTTCACAAATAATAAAATGTTTACTGATAGAGTGAAATGAGGGCTTTCAAATAATTTATGTCATTCTGGAAACAAACAATTGTTAGCTCACAATATGTTCCTGAGCATATGGCTTCTGAATAAAGCAAATTACAGATTTCTCCTAAAAGAACACATAAGTGTTGGCATTAGCAGAACTCAGTTAAACTGATAGATAATGAATTTTACTGAAACATCACCTAAATAGGAATTTTGGTGCTTTATGCAAATGTGGAACATCTACTACCAGCAAAATATAAAAAAAAAAGAAAGTTATCTAAGGAGTTGATTTATAGCAAATGGAGTTACTCCAACTTGCTAAGTTTCAAGTTCCTAATCTGTACAATAGAACTATGTGTTCTACTCTCCCCGCCTTAAAAAAAGGGAGTGTACAGTTCTCAAATCCAAAATGGTGCATGTCAATCAGTATTTATGAAGCTACTGTTGATTGCTTTAGCACTGCAGATAATCTAGTTGGATTATGAAAACCTACCAAATTTGGAATATCTTTAACGCAGCACACAACTGCAAGTTTCTGAGGGGAACATGGTATTTATAAAAATAAAATGCTGTAAAATAATAATAGAGCACTTGTGTACACAGTACACAGATCTACAAAAGCAAACTTAAGAGAGTGATATACAAGGACAGTCAAATTAATATGAAGAAGGTGGAAAAAAGTAAGTAAACGATTCATTATACTTAAGTACTTGGCATAGTTGTTAACACATTTATTCCACTGTAATTGCCTTACAATGGTCAACACTTTTGTGGAAAAATGTTGCCAGGCATGCACCTCTTTATCTGAAGCAAAGGGACAGCCATGAATGTCTTTCTTCAGCACTTTAAAAATATGGAAATCACATGGGGAGGGACTGGGACTTTATGGAGAATATGTTTCCCAGCAAAACTTCTACAACACACTCTGTACAGCCTTGGCAAGCATTTTATTGGCAGGTTGCTTAAACTATGCTGCAGGGTTTTGTCTGGGAAGCCTTCACACAACCACCATGGAGTCCCAATCACTCCTCATGTGATTTCCATATTTTTGGAGCCCTAGAGAAACATTCTTGCCCATTCATTTGGTTCACACCAAGAGGTGCACACATGGGTACAATCATGGTTTCGTAGACCACCACAAATATTTTTCCATGAAGCGATTGACCATCTTGTCTCACAGGGGCATAAATGTATTCACAGCAATGGTGATTACTTTTGAAATACTAAACAGTTAACTTACTTTTTTCCATCAGTCTTGTTTTCATGGAGCTTTCATCTTGTGTACTTCTTTTGAAGTTTTGCATCAGTGTAACCAAATATATTACAACAAAAACGGCAAATGTGACAGAGTTCAGATCCCATGCAGAGCCAATCACAAAATATTTTGATTTCATTCATTACTTTCAAATTATTATTTTTTTTTAATTCTGCTATGTTGACTCAATGATAACTCTATAATGGCAGGTCCATGATTAGGTTGGGATTTCTTAATTAACACATACATTTTTCCATGTGAGCAGTGCAAACCTTCCCCTCTGCCCCAACCCGCCACCATCGCACAAAAATTCATAAGACCAATTTTGTTTATCAGTTTCTTTGGGTGGCAGTGGCAGTGTGTGTAAACACAACTCAAACACACATACCTGAACATGGTCTCTGGCTGCCAAGGCCAGAATGTGAGCTGCAGTGCAAGATACTCCAAGTCTTGCCTTGGCAGCCAGAGACTGTGGCCACGTCTGTGCATGTTGTGTTTGTGTGCTGTCTAAATCTAATGAAGACCTGTTTAGCCAAAAGCTCTGTTTGACAGTCTTTTTGTTGTGCCTATCTGCAAATCAGCAACTCCACTATATGGTGGGTAGCAACTATCCTTTTCATAATAATGTCAAACATAAATCTGCTTTTCTTGTTATAACCAGTGCTCGATTTGTGATGGTATGCCATACTGATACCTCCAGTAAATATCAGTACTGGTACCTCTTCTTTTTTCTAAATCAAGCACTGGTCATAACTGTTACTACTTGTTTTATTTCTTCAAGATCATGTCACATCCAAAAGGTCAAACCAAACTGAACATATCTAGAAGAAACTGTTGTAAATAAGTGTTCATTTTCATAGCCCATTATGTACTTCCACAGACTGATGAATCTGAAGTTACAAGCAGAGGAGAGGTGATGTGTGGAAAGAATCAAAGAAAAAGAACTGAACAAATTCCAAGTAAGAAGCTGTGTATCACTGGCCAAATGTGTTATAGTTGGCTCATTATACCTTATTCTAAACATATACATACACATATACATATCTTTGATGAGGCTCAAGTTGCAGTCCAACAGAAATTTTCATATGTCACTAATATACCGAATACAGCTGATGTCTAATAATTCACAGTAAGCGAAAAAAATTGAATAATTGAATATATTGTAACAAAACATTCAACATTCCATGCAGAACCAATCACAAAATATTTTAATTTCATACTTTTCACAGCATTACTTTTGAAGAAATGTAAGAAACCCAGTCAAAAAATATTATCCTTGGACCTATAATCATTAGTGGATGGATCAATTAACTCTCCTAAAAAGTATGTGCACCCCCCCCCCCCCCTTCCAAGACATACACACACATGATGTAACATTATGCAATGATTGTGTAATTACTGTCTCTGGGTGGGGATGGGAGCAGGGATTGTGAAAAACACACATATAAAATGGGACAATACAACGTATGTAAAAGACATAACTCCTTTTGCAATAAACAAATTTATTTTATGGCAGTTGTTTTTAACATGTCATGCTAAAAAATCACATTCATTGCAATAGTAAATCCAGCACAAGAGATAAAAGTGTCATCCACATCAATAAACATTTTATGACAGTGAGTTTTCACAGTGGAATGTAGACCATTTCATTTTCTTAACATGTATCTATGATACTACTACAGACGGTGACATAACATTAATATATTACCAGATACATTAATTTGGCACAGATGGTAAAATAAAAATGGTGATCTAGGGTACTGGCTATTGCCTATCCCTCGTAACCATCCCAGAAAACATAGGGTGGTGGCAGAGAAAGTTTGGTTGTGCAATCCTGTAGTCACTCTGTTGTGGTACTGGATTTGCAATGTGCTTCTGGAAATAAATCAAAGATATATTGAATGAATTACTGAATTTTTTTTGATAGAACCTGGCAGTAACGGAAAGAACAAACGTATGTGGAATAACATCAATACATGTCAAATTAGAAAAGAATTAAGTATGTACTGGTCAGTAACATGCATTTTGTATGTAGAATACACCATTCTGTTGCCAATGAGGTGCAAATCAATCTCAAATGAAGTACCTAGGAGTAAAAACTCCTACATTTGAGCACATATTAAGTTGTTAAATGGTGGAACATATAATCAGCTAATCTGATCATGTATTGCATTTACATTGCAACTGGGCAGCTGAAGATAGTGATGCTATGGATTTACCGACAGTCATTATGTAGGTGCATGTTCAAGGCATTAAGCATTCTAATAACACCTTCACATTACATACATTTACTACTGTGGTTGAGACATAAATAAACCTTCACAATTTCAAAAGAATAGAAATTTATTCTACTCATTCATCATATTCTGTACATCCCACCAAGAAGGTGAACAAGAATAGAAATTTCTTCTACTCTTCCACCAAGAAGGTGGCAGAATGAAGGTAAACATTAACAAAAGACAACCAAACATGCTTAAGTTGTACACTACATTAACAAGAAACTATCACAATACTGCTTAATGCTCGTTCTGTTTATGCCAGTTAAATGTGGTCTAGTGAATTAGAAAGAAAGCTGCTGCTACTTCAGTTATATTAGGCAGCTACAGGATGTCTTATAAGAAACTTAATATTTACTTCAAGTATTTTTTCGAAGGAAACAGTAACCTAAATATGTAATTACATAGGACAGTTTACAACACATTATCTGCTGTCCATCTAAAGAAGGAATCAAATCCTTGCACTAAGGTAATCAGTGGAAGGAGTCACTAATGAGATATGTTTTAAATTTTCCTTTGAATTTGTGTAGATAACTAATTACTTGTTGTATTTTAGATGGGAGCTTCTCAATTATCTTCGTACCTTAGTGCATAACTTTGTTAAATCCTAGTTAAGGATGCAAAGTCTACACAAAAGTTATATTTCTGTCTTTTATTGATAGTGCAGATCAAAATTCAGCTTCAACTGATTTTTTGCACAAACACACTATACCTTGATTAAAGTAACTCTGTGATTGTGGCAGTGGCTAAGAGTCAGCCAACTGCCCTTCTTTCTTGACACCGAGGTGCCCACTATAATGATTCATTTTTTAGGCACCCCACAGCTTTCTCAGCTGCAGTACGATGCACAGGAAGGTGAGAGCCAACTTATGCCCTATCCAACATCCCCACAGATGTACTTCCCACTGCTGCTGACAATGACAACCATAAAAGTAATCTGAATGTATGATTTGCTCTATTTGCATTGCATGTGCTGCGCTTGTTCTAAGTATGTGGAATGATGAATATAACGAATGACCCTGCGTCACCATAGCTGTTTGTCAACCAAGAGGTTATTTTAATCAAAATTTAGAAGAAAACATGATAATTGTTAACCACTAAGTCTGCCAAAGGTTCACAAAAGCGTTCAACAATAGCCACAAAAGTTTTTAAAAAGAAAAACTTTCCATAAAATACTGTCAGCCACCTTTTGTAATATTTTTCAATCTTTATTTACCAAGACCAGTTCTGAATCACTATCATCAGACGATACATACTTATTGCATGTTTGCAGCTTTGTTGGAGTTGTTCAGCTGTAGCCAGGTGGGAACTGCACATACTTCTAACCACATTCAGTGTGTATATGTTTCGTTCTCTTTCCATAATTACATGAGACACAAGAATGCTGCAAATATGTACCATCTGATGATAAATCACTTGTTAATTTAAAACCAGTCATGGTAAATAGAAACTGAAGAATAAAACCAAAGACAACTGGCTGCTGTAAACCTTTACAAAAATTTAAATCTGAACTGAAAGTGCTTCTGGCAACTTCTGCTCTAAAGGTGGATATTTTACAAAAACCTTGTGGTATAAAATGTCTACACAGAGACCAATATGTTCATTATCATCACTTTTCAGCCAATAAGCTAGCTGGTAATCTGTAAATAGCTAGTATGTAGCCATGAACAAAGACACAGAGTGTAAATCCAAAGTAATATACGCCATTCTGATAGAAACAGATCAATGGTCGTTGGAACACAGCATTATTTTTAACTAATCAAAACACAGACAAAATATATCCGAAGAACAAAATCAGTTTATATAAAGTGATCTACTTCTCAATTATAAAAGGTAAATTGATGTGAAGTCATGACTCCACTTGCCTGTTTTCACCAGTAATGCCATCAACATGGTGTACACTATTTCACACACAATATGGTGACTACGACATCACTCATTACACCTGAAAACAAACATAAATAGTATGTGAAGTATTTAACTCCAGCAATAGAATGAAACTAACAGGACAACCAAATGAAGAGGACAAACTAAATAAACAACAGTAAGAATAATGACACCACTGCAAAACAAATATTAACCCAAAAATAAAGCACACGAAATCCTCAAAACAAAAAATTTACAAAAGTGAAAACTATTAGTGTTGTGAATTTCACGTGACCTATATATCCCAAATCAAGACCTCAATACCAGTAACCCATACAGAACTCAAAAACTCAACACAATTTTCACTTGAGCTACACAGCTCTAACAAAGCCCTCAATACCAGGAACCAACCACTCTAAAACATGTTGCCGCAAATTTCACTTCACCCACAAAGCTCAAGCAAAGTCCTATATACAACACTTTCACTTACTCTATCTAAACCAAAGTTCTCAGTACAACAAACCAAACTATGCTCATATGACTAATATCAGAAATGTATCCTTAACAACGATGGTACATCAGTAACCATGATACCTACCAATAACAATCCAACAATTACAGAACACTAACAAGGAAATCCCGAAAATTCATGAAAACTTTCACCACCACCAATTTTGATATACACAAACAACTTCGCCCATTGCAACAAGCAATGAGCTACTCATAAATAGCACGACGCATAAATATCTGTATCTTCTTCACAACAGAAGAAAAAAAAATATATTAAATCTCCGACCACTAGAAACACACAGCACTAATATTTCCAAACATAAAAATGATTCTATCAGCTGAAATATGCAAATTCAAAGTATCTCACCAGAAAGCCAGCACAAATTCTTTCAGTACCAACATGAAACATTCAGTGTATGTCAAACTACTAACTAAAGAACATACAGCACAACAGAGAGCCACCAAATACTAGAACACACAATCTAGAAACACCAAAGACTCAAAAACATCAAGGCTCACCATGACTTCATGGTTCAAAGCAGATTGGCATAGCATCAGCACCTGACATTGTGCGAATAACCTCACGTTAGGCTCAGGTAGGAATTAGTGATAAGGCAATGACTGCCAAATGGCAAGAAAACATGACTAAATTATCAAGAATCAAACTTAATTACTGTTGGAACATTTGTTCAGAGTTTGCATTTTTTTGATACAACCCAAAAAGGTCAGTACTGCATGCTTTGCACTTAGATCTTCCTCACTGTACTGGCCCACAAACAGCATACTTTTATTCAATCTGTCCTACAGCATTTTCTTTCTAAGCAACGCAGCTAGATCTAAAAATTGTCCATTCTAACATTGAAGTTCTAATACTTATGTCCTAAGCCATTTACTCGCTAGTGGTTCTTATGATTAATAATGAAGAGTGAATTTACTAGACACTGATTTGATTTGCTAATTTTCTGAATGTCAGGTGAGACGTTCATATGAATCCTTACCTGCTATTTATTCATCTTGTTTTGCAAATGGGAATTTCCCAAAGTACCTCCAGTTTTGCTGCATTTCTCTTCCTGTTTTATGCGAGTTTGATGCTATATACTTCAATGACTAAAAATAAAGTTCAACAACTCCATTACTTAACATCTCAAAATGTTTAAACAAGAATTACCTTTGAAAAAGCCTTGCAACAGCGACTACAACAGTACTAAATTGAATTTAACACAGTAATGGAACTAAATCTGCCGTTTATAACGTTCATAAGTACATATATGTGGCTTGAGTACATACATCTCAGTATTAAATAACTCCTATATAGCCTATTTCTATTCTATGGGATAATACGATATTCTAACCATGTTCATTATAACCGATCAGCTTGTTTGCCTCCCAGAAGGCGAATGTATTTTGCGTTTCCTGGTTTCTTTTCAACAATTTTGCATTCCGCTTTTCGGCTCTTAGAAATCACAATACCAAAAAGCCTATTACTGAGTTACTACAAAAGTTCCCACACGGCATCTACCACCTCGAGGAAAACAATAACAAACACAGATCTTCCTGCCCGCCAAATATTTCATCTTCAAAGTTAATACTCGCAACGCCTTCAACTGGATGTGGTAACTTCTGTGAACTACGTCACTTCCCGTGGTTCGCTGTCGCTAGAGTCTAGTTTGAGTCGCCGTAATTGTACTAGAAGTTGCTGGTATGCTGTGCTGTGTGTTACTCAAGGGCGGTGGGCTTAAGGGGCGGAGGGGCAAGCTGCAGCACAGGAGGTACATGATTTAGGGCACCAGATGGAAGCACTCGCACTGGGTGCTGTTTGCGTGGACAAGCACATCCGACACCGAGTGACGGAGGGAGCAGAACTGAGCTGACATCGCTCGACGGAGCTGGAATGTGAAATGAAAGTTCGAGCCAGTGAATTGTCTTGGAGGTGTGGTCCACCACTAACAGTTTCTCATCAAGCGATGTTTACGGGAGTTTCATTAACCTTCCGTCGGGCGCAGCTGTTCAAATTGATACACTCCGAAGTTTACTGTAAATTATTTGTCAATGAGTGGCACCACTGACGCCTACTCGCTAGTAGCTAGCCTTTTCCGAACGCTTGTAATTGTTGTGTGCTTCAGTGTCGATACGACTGCTCTGTTGTCGATATATGTGCTGATTGATCAGTTTGATACACTGCGCCCGTTCGTGTTGCATTTCAACAATTCATTTCTTTGGTTATTAACATAACTTAGTAAGTAGTACAATGTTAATAAAGAATGTGTAATGCACTTATTTTGTTTTTGGGCCGTTTAATCGTCAGTTAAGAATGTTTGAGTATCATATATCAAATTGACACACTGCGCCTGACTGCGTTATTTTATAGGAATTTTATCCCCAAATCATGTTGCAGAAATACAAAAAATGTTGTTCGAAGAGGATAATGATACAGTTCAAGCGGATTTTGAAGATGAAGTAGACACAGATTGTGATGACGCAGTTGAAGTTCGGCAGGAAGATTCAGAAACAGACGAAAACGACAGTGAAAACGACGAGGAAGTATTTGAAGAAAGCCAGCATTATCATACTGGAAGGGACAAAGAGACAAAATGGAATATAGTTCCACCATCGCAGAGAGTACGTTTCAGGGCCCACAATATTATTCGAAAGTTACCTGGTGCTATAGGTGCGGCAAAAGCATTGAGAACCCCTTTGGAATGTTGGAATTGCCTCATAGATGACGACATTTTGTCGATTATAGTTCAGTATACCAATCAGTATACTGAGAGCATCTAGCTTCTTTTCAGCGAGAGAGAGACACAAAACCTATAGATATTATTGAATTAAAAGCTTTCATTGGTCTTCTGTTTTTGGCTGGTGTTAACAAAAGTAACAGACAAAGCTTAGAAGATCTGTGGGGAAGTGATGGGGATGGAATTGAAAAATTTCGTCTCGTTATGAACATAAAACGTTTCAAATTCATCATGCAGTGCTTAGATTTGACAATCGTGTGACTCGCGATGAAAGGAGAAAATTAGACAAAATAACAGCGATTCGGGAAATATTTTCTCTGTTTGTACAGAATTGCCAGAAATCCTGCACCCTCGGAGAAAACGTTACAGTAGATGAGAAACTGGAAGGATTCCGTGGAAGGTGCAGTTTTCGCCAATACATACCTAGCAAACCAAACAAATAAGGAATTAAGATATATGCTCTTGTGGATTCCCAAGTATTTTATCTCTATAATCTGGAAATATACGCTGGGCTGCAGCCATAAAGATTGTATCACGTTAGCAATAAACCTTCAGATGTTGTTCTGCGACTATGTGAACCAATTTATCAGTCAGGTCGAAATGTGACAGCAGACAATTGGTTTACTAGTATTGGTTTGATAGAAGAGCTAAGAAGAAAAAATCTTTCTTTTGTTGGGACAATGAAGAAAAACAAGCGTGAGATTCCTCTGGAGTTTGCTACCAGTAAAGGCAGGGCTGTCCATAGTTCACTTTTTGGCTTCAAGAAAGGCTGTACTCTAGTTTCCTACGTTCCTAAAAAGGGGAAGTGTGTTATCTTGGCATCAAGTTTGCATGAAGATAATTCAGTAGTTGCTGACACAGGAGACAAACAGAAGCCATCCATTGTAACATTTTACAATAGCACCAAAGGTGGAGTCGACACTACAGATAAGTTGACCGTTTCATACAATGTAGCAAGAAATGTGTGCCATTGGCCCATGGTCATATTTTTTGCAATGATCAATATGAGTGGAATCAATTCACAAGTAATTTACTATGGCAACAACGAGAATTTTATCCAAAGAAAAGGATTCCTGAAGCATCTCTCAAATGCGTTAGTTCTACCTCAGGAATTCCCAGAGATCTTCAACTGCGGCTACAGCAATATAGGCCAACGTGTGAAGAAGCAGAAGACACTAACAGAAACGTAGAACAAGGGACTGGGATCAACAGGAAAAGGCACAGAAAAAAAAGACTGACAAAATATTGTTGCAAAATCTGTCAGAAGCCTATCTGTTTGATACACATTGAACCTTTTTGCTCTGAATGCGGAAAAATTCCGCATTTGTTACCACAGTCAAAAAGTGATGATGAAACAAATGAATGAGTTGTAATATCATTGTTGTTCTGCTCCAGTGTCATAATAGCCTTTCTGTAAAGATAATTGTCATTTGTAATGTGTATATTAGTGAAATATAATAAAGAAGCAAATGAAAAAGCGATGTTTTTATCATTTGTTACTAAAGCCCAACATTGACGATAAAAAATCTGAATGATGAATATTTCTACTGCAGTTGTGCTCGTATGTCATCTTTGTCTTTCTTTAAATGTATTTGGCACTTATAATATGTTTTGTGAACAGAATTTAATAAATGATCACGTGAATAAACTGTGTGATCAATTTGATACACCGCGCCCGATCTCGCTGCGACAAACACCGCGCCCGACAGAAGGTTAACCAGATTAACCACAGTGCCACGAGTTGCAAGGGCACGTTGACGACGCCACAGTGCGTAGGGAGTGAGGTCGCCTAAATGTACCTTGTGAATAATTTAGTGGATGATCTTGTCAGAAGATAGCGACAAACATTCACCGATATTTTGTTTATCATTTGAATATTGCAAAAGGGTGGGAGGGTGCACCACAATGTCGCTGATTAATTCCAAATGGTTGTGTAAATGGCTGGTGAGGCACACGAATTTCGATTCCTCAGAGTAAACACCAGTAGCACGAAAAATAGAGTCCACGAGTGCAAATAAGGTGTTTGGCTGGTCCTTTAGAAAAGTAGGCAATTTCGGAAATTTGGTGTGCGGGAGGGGTCTGATAATACAGCGTTACTTAGGGATTGACTGCGATTAACATTTGTTTGGTACTGGTAACACTGGGGAGAGGGGGCATGGGATCCCAGAAACTTGACCATGCAATCTAGGTTCCTCTTGCTGCCAGGGCATCGAGAAATGTTGCGGCAAGGTAGTAGCATCTCCCATATCGATAATGGACTGCACGGAATGCGTGGTAGGTGCAAGAGAGAGTTGTAATTCAGCTAGAAAAGCAGCTGGTGTGCACAGCATGGCACACTTGACCTTGGCTGAGGCAAGACAGCATGGGTCAGTTAACCTGTGTAGTAAGAAATCAGATGCAGTATATATCGGAGCATGAGACACAGTTTGTGGTACATCACTCTCTTGTTCGAAATGTCTGTACATCTACAAAGGTACAGTCTGGGGAAATATGGAGGCAGCTGTGTGGACCCTGTTAATCTGAGTCGAAGCACTCAGTGGCACAGTAGAAAAATGGTGAAAGTTCGTGTTTGGAAGTTCTGGTTGCATAGCTGGAAGCTACGATGGGATCTGATTCACTGATAAGTAAGTTGCTTGAGTCACTGTAGGTGAAGGTAGCTGCTGTTGGCTGTTGAAAAGCCACATGGGGTAGCAACAAAAGATGATACAAAAAACAAGGAAACAGTTCAGAGCACTTGTTGTTGCGGTCACCAATGTGGAAGTACGTTTGATGGCTTATATGAATATGCTAATATTCCATGTATAGAGATAAGTACTTCACTAATCAGCTTGATACCACTATCCATCAACACACAATCAGTGCACTTCAAATCTTTGCAACGAACTCAAGGTCCATGTGCTATAGGCCACAAACCCAAAGAATGCAGTCCAAAGATAGGCCACTTGACCAATTGCATGCTGCCAGAAGTCACTTAACAAATAGCATCAAAAGTCTGATAGGTACCAATATAGCATTTAAAAACAAATTAAAAGAATTTCTGAATGACAGCTCCTTCTGCTCTATAGACTGTTTAAAGAAACACTGAAAAATCCAGGATAGAACAATGACAGTATTGTGAGAATGATAGATTGTTCCTCACCATATAGAGAAGATGCTGAGACACAGACAGGTACAATTGAAAGACCGCTATACATCTGAGATTTAGGCCAGAAGGACTACTACTACAGTAGAAAACACAGACATTCACACAAGCCCAACTCACATAGACATGACAACTGTTTCTGGCCACTGAGTCTGCTCTCAGTGGCCAAAGACAGTGATCATGTATGTGTGAGTTTTTCTTGTGCGAATGTGTGTGTTTTCTACTCTAGGAGAAAGCCTTTTGCCGAAATGTCAGATGCATAGCAGTCAGTTAATGATGCCTGTCTGTGACTCAACATCTCCTCTATATGGCGAGTAGTAGTCTATCCAACATAATATTAACATATGTGTTTAAAAGAGCTGTCTACAAGAAGTTCTAAAGTGGACACCATGTGTTACCCTTATTGAACACTTCTGTCCAATGAAGACTTTTTTCCTAAATGAACTGTATGATGCCGTAAGGTATCAGTGAATGAAAATAGTAAAAGTGAACTTTTTGACATCTTCATATGCAAAATATTATATTGTCCATAATGCAACATTTGCAGAGCTTAGATATTTAAGAAAGGAGTAACATGTAGCTTTTAGTTCACATTCACACTTCATAATTTAGAATCTTCTGTTTCATTTATTAATTTATTCTCATGGACTATTTCCAGTGGTGTGGGCGTTGCTTGGTAAAAGAGACCAAACAGCAAGGTCATCGGTCTCATCAGATTAGGTAAGGACATAGAAGGAAGTCGGCCATGCCCTTTCAAAGGAACCATCCCGGCATTTGCCTGGAGCAATTTAGGGAAATCACAGAAAATCTAAAACAAGATAGTCGGACATGGCATTGAACCATCGTCATCCATAATGTGAACCCAGTGTGCTAACTACTGCACCACCTCACTCAGACCCAGTGGTGTGGTCAGGTCTTGTGCAGTGCTGCATTACATGTACTGTGTTTTATTTAAATTTAGTGACAGTCCATTTATAGAGAACCATCTATTAAATTTCAAGAAATAGTTATTTTCATTTTCAAATGTAGAGGTTATGCCATTAGGCTTGGTTACAATTCTTGCAGAACCAGAAAAGAGATCTATCTGCTTCTTGGATATGTGATGGAAGATCATTGATATATAAAAGGGACAATAGTGGATGTAATATTAATTCCTGTGATACACTCATAGTGAGTAGTTCCCCTTCTGAAGATGATGTCTCATTGTTTCACTCCTTGACTTTCTTAATGCATTATTCTGAAACCTTTTTGCTAGATAGTAAATAGGATGAAAATAGTTATGAACAATACCTCTAATACAATAATATTTGAGCTTCTCTATGAGAATACTGTAGCCTGCACAGTCAAATGCTTTTGACAAATCACATAAAATACCAGATGGTAATATTGCGTCATTTAAATTTTGTATAGTCTGATCTGAGTTTCTGTAGTTCCATCTTATGTCAATGGTGTAAATGGAGTGGGTCTGCAGCTAGTCAAAGACTTAGACAAAATAAATACTAACAGCCATAAGTTTGATTAAGGTTTCTTTGGTATCCAGACAGGTGGTAGTGTTGATTTATTGTGACGTTTCAGGAAGCGTCATACTACCGATCTTCTGGTGAAGGGTCGAGATTCATGGAGAGCGGGGTATTTATACACGTGGTCTTCACCCTCCAGTAGTCCTTCAAAGGCTGCAGTGGTCCAGCTGCAGGTGTGTGGTAGTGGGAGTAGCGGCCACCCCCGGCGACCACGTTTGGCTCTCGGTGTCGTCATTCTGTCTGCATCTGTGGCGGAGGATGTTGGCGGGTGTACTCCCGACGGATTGCCGCTATCACAGGGTTCCACACTGAGCTTAGTTGGTATCCTTCATCCCTGTTGACCAGGTTTTCTGAGCTGAAAGTACCAAGGAGTCTTGAGGGCATACTTTTGTGAATAGCGATGTCGCGTTGAATCGCACAAGTAGGTCTTCCCTTTGTAGTCGCATGTCCCTGAGTACTTTTATGAATTTGGTTGAATTTCTCACATGGTGGCTGCAGTGTACCACAAGGGATTTGAATGGCATCATTAGGTATTTTGCTAGTCCGCAGCTGTGAAAGCTGATGGTGTTCAAAATCAGTCTCAGAGGCACACCTTCTTCAATAGATTTTGGAGAGTCCATGGTATTGCTGGTAATCTGTGGTGCAGTACCCCTCTTTGGCACTTTTAGCTCAGCACTTTGGACCACAAACAGTCAGCCTTTTCAGACATGCACTGAAAAGCACCTAGTTTCAATGGAACGGGGAATTTTTCGAGCAGATCGATGGTGTGGCTGTGGGCACCCCACTGGCTCCGGTGATTGCAAACCTCTATATGGAACATTTCAAGGAGGTGGCCATTCAAATCGCTAGACAGAAACCAAAGCATGAAACTTCCTGGCAGATTAAAACTATGTGCTGGACTGATACTCAAACTTGGGACTTTGCCTTTCGTGGGCAAGTGCTCTACCACCTGAGCTACCCAAGCATAACTCACACGCCGTCCCCACAGCCTCACTTCTGCCAGTATCTCGTTTCCTACCTTCCAAACTTCACAGAAGCTCTTCTATGAAGTTTGGAAGGTAGGAGACCAGATACTGGCAGAAGTACCAGCAGTGGCACTTCATAGAAGAGCTTCTGTGAAGTTTGGAAGGTAAGAAACAAGATACTGACAGAAGTGAAGCTGTGAGGACGGGGTGTGAATCATGCTAGGGTAGCTCAGGTGGTAGAGCACTTGCCCGCGAAAGGCAAAGGTCCCGAGTTTGAGTCTCGGTCTGGCACACAGTTTTAATCTTCCAGGACGTTTCATATCAGTGCACACTCCGCGGCAGAGTGAAAATCTCATTCTAGAGACCAAAGCACTTATTCTGCTGTGTCAATGACACTTTTGTCATGTGGGGTTATGGCAGACAGGCGCTAGATGAGTCTCAGGAGCACCTCAACAGCATCCATTGGAATATCAAATTTACGAAAGAAATGGAGGAAAATGGATGCCTCTCCTCCCTTGACATACTAATTAAGAGATGGTTCACTAGGCCATGCAGTGCATAGGAAGAAGACAAACATGGGCCTATACCTTCATGCAAAAAGCTGCCACCATCCAGCACAAAGACAGAGAGTGCTGACCACTCTGGTACATAGGGCTTGCATCATCTGTGACAAAGATGGCCTACGATCCAAGATGGAACACCTGAGTGAGGTCTTCTGCCAAAATGGCTGCAGCGAACAGATCAACAGGCCACTATAAAATGAAGAAAGAAGCAGCGAGTTTGTTGTTGTAACTCTTCAGGCTTTCCTGGCGAGATCTTGACATGTGGAATAATCGGGTCTACTGCCGGATGTTTGTGTCGCTCTGGCACAATATTTCACCCACGTAACTCGTTGCCTTCTTCAGGTGCTACCTGAGACTGCCGTATTGGAGGACAAGATCCTCCAATACGGCAGTCTCAAGTAGCACCTGAAGAAGGCAACGAGTTACATGGCCGAAATATTGTGCGAGAGCGACACAAACAACCGGCAGTAGACCCGATTATTCCACTTGTTGTTTTTGTTGGTCAGCTGACCTCTGACGTCAGCATCCCATGGTTCCGCGTTCCACACAGCTCGCCAACCTAACAGGCTAGCGCAGCACTGGAACATGCGACAGTTGTGCAGCGTGCTACGTCCTCGTAGGGGTTGGTACATCCTCTACTGCAGTTGTAACATGTGACGACCGCACTGCACGGGCATCGCTTCACGTCGGTGGTTCCACATCGGCTCGCCAACATACAAACACAAAACGGAAATACAGCAGTGGGGAAACAAAATACACTGCGCGTGCACATCAATCAGTCTGTAGTAGCCACAACACTCGCGCCACGCGTTCCTATTATTGCTTATAGACGTGTCTCTGACTCAAGCTCTACACAATGTTTACGTGACCTCATAAAATGCTTAAAACTGATTGCATCTAGCTCACAGTAGCTACCTACTACTGTCCACTATAACTAACTCCCAATAGCTACCGACTATTGGCCATTTATTTTCACACAGGTAAAATGATATGTACACAAATAACACAATGTTCCTTTTTTTTTTTTTTTTTTTTTTTTTTTACAGAGCATCTCTTGTCTCGCAACACTTATTATAGATGATATGGTTTAATGTTTTCTACATGTTGTAGGCTATGATACTGACCAGACTGAACCATTTCAATTTCAGCCGAATTAGGGTGAACTAGTTTTCTAATTTTGAATGGTCCTCTGTAGTAGTGATGAAAATTTTTTATCTCTTCATTTGCACTAGATGACTTCGTATGAGTTCGAATAAGTACTAAATCACCGACTTTGTACGTAATGGGCTTCACTATCTTGTCATGTGCCAGCTTCCGTTGTTCTGCTCGTTTCTTCATCGTCTCCAATGCGATTTTAAAGCGCTCCTCTTGCGTAATTTCCTTTTCTTGCGGAAAGGAAATGTATTCATGAAAGATACTGTCAGATTTCTTTCCGAAGAGAACTGCACAATGCGGCAATCCCGTTGAATCATGCAACAAACTATTAATTACTGTTTGAAAATCTGTCAATCGTTCTATCCGTCTTTTATGTTTCTTCCCATAATGTGCAGGAAATAAACGTCCGAATTCACGCCTTTGACGTTCAGTCGGATCGGATGCGAATCTGAAAGACGAAATTGCAATGTGCCGAATACCTTCATCATTAATAAAATCTTTGCATAAGTGTGACTGAAATTGTGGACCATTGTCCGATAAAATGCACTCTGGCTTGACAGTATTTACGAAGTATTCCTCCCTGAGTTTCTTGATTATGATCTTACTGTTGGCTTTCCTGAGTGGGTAAAGGCGTACAAATTTCGAAAAGACATCCATCACAACCAAAATTTGAGTAAAATTCCCTTTTGATCTGGGTAGCGGTCCATAGAGATCGAGAGCTGAAATTTCAATAGGATTTTGAGGTATAATGCTATGCATGAAACCTTTGTGCTGAATCGTAGACACTAGTTTTTTGACAGAGGTCGCAAGATTTTAGAATTGATCGTACTTTTCGTGCTATGATATCGAAGATGACGTTCTCTTGCAATTTTAGTATACATTTACGTGGCCCAAAATGAGCATAGCTCACGTGAGCGTATCTTATTAATTCATTCACTACATGTTCGGGTATACGTAGCCTCCAATGATCAGAATTCAAGTTGCTTCGCAGGTAAAGGATACCATCTTGATTTAAATAATATTGACGTATCTTGACACTACTCTCGGCATTCGGATCATCATATTTTTATTTAACCATCATCAATATTTCGTCTGCGTCCTGTTCCTGTTTGATGTTCCGCAGAATCTTGCGTATATGACGCTCGCCTTCGACACCTCGCATAAAATTAATCCTTATATCTTTCTGGCGTGGATGCGCCACATTAACTGAATCTTGTCCTTGTGATAGCCTTGAAAACGCATCCGGTATGACGTTCTGCTTTCCTGGTATGTGTTTGGGCGCGTCTGTTGCACTATTTTATATGCAAGCATGTCTGTGCATAATTAATGTAGAGGTATTAAATTTCGGGAATACATTTGTCTAGGTTCAGTTGGTTCAAATGGCACTAAGAACTATGGGACTTAACAACTGAGGTCAGCAGTCCCCTAGAACTTAGAACTACTTAAACCTAACCTACATAAGGACATCACACAGATCCATGCCTGAGGCAGGATTCGAACCTGCGACCATTGTGGTCGCGCTGTTCCCAACTGAAGCGCCTAGATCCGTTCGGCTACAACAGCCGGCATTTCTCAGAGTGGCCGTGCGGTTCTAGGCGCTCCAGTCTGGAGCCGAGCGACTGCTACGGTCACAGGTTCGAATCCTGCCATGGGCATGGATATGTGGGATGTCCTTAGGTTAGTTAGGTTTAATTAGTTCTATGTTCTGGGCGACTGATGAGCTCAGAAGTTAAGTCTCATAGTGCTAAGAGCCATTTTGAACTCCGGACAGCTGTCTAAATTACATATATAGGTGATTAATATTTCAAGATAACAGGTTATTGTGATCGCGTAATAAGCCGTTGCAATTGTGAAATGGTGGTACATTAATAATTAATAATGTTATTTGGAGAGTTTAAGAGTAGTTAGCTCATCTGCCGATATTGTGTACTGCATTATTTAAGAGCAGTTTGCTATTGTGTGGTGAAATTACGAGTTGTTTACGTCTTTGTGGCCTGTGTGAGATGACCACAGTCATATCAGTGTGGGTGTTTTGTGACAAATATACTCCACGACTAATTAAAAGGGGCTCCAAATGAATAGAGTGCTGTCCTTCATTACTTCCCCGAGCAGCACAGCGCAGTCTGAGTGGTTTTTACGCAAAAACTGCAATCTGGTCACATTGTGAGTGAGTCAACAAATAACTGGACAAATTTTTCTGTAGAGGAGTTACAGGTCTGGATTGGAATGATTATCTTGATGGGTGCGGTTCTGTTATTATTATTATTATTATTATTATTATTATTATTAATATCTGACGTGATTTTTCATAGCCTGGGAGTGAAACAGTAAGTGACAGCGAAAAATTCAAACTTCGTGGAATGAGGTGGACTTAGGTTAGTGCATGTGGTCCAATTGGTTTATTTTTTTTTCGTATGTGTGACAGGTTATCGTGTTTGAATTTGAATTTGTGAAAGATTTTTTGTTGTGGATGTAAGGGAATTGGCTTTCTTGCCACAAAAATTGACCATCTTGAATAAATAATAATAAATGCTAATAAATAATAGTAAATGATAATAATAATAAATAGAAGTACGGTTTTACAGAGATTATGGAGTGTGAATTTGAACATGACGGGATTTTCTATGTTAGTGGAGGTAGGCCAATAATGATAAATAATAATAAATGATAATAAATAATAATAACTAATAAATGGTAATAAATAATAATAAATAATAATAAAAGATTAATGATAATTAATAATAATATAGAAAAGTATGGTTTTGGAGCAATTATCGTTTTGTAATTTGAATTTGGAGGGATTTTTCTAGTGGAGGTAGGCCAATAATAATAAATAGTAATAATAAATGATAATCAATGATAATAAATGATAATGAGTGATAATAATAAATGACAATAAATGATAATTAATAGTAACAAGAACAAGTACGGTTTTGCATGCATTATCCGGTTGGAATTCAAACCCCCTGCCATTTTTTCTTCTGGAGGCTTAGGTTAGTGGACATCGCACAATTGGGCTATTTTTCCGCCAAAATTGAAAATTGCCGCCATTTTTTCTGGAGGTTAGGTTAGTGGACATAGCACAATTGCCCTATTTTCCCACCAAACGCCACTATCTTGGATGACGTTATGTAATGTTGCCAAGTCTGCATGCCGGCATCTTGGATGACGTCATCGACACCATCTGGAATAAATTTGGCAACAATGGAGAGTGGGGTGACACATACTTAGCTCTACTACTAACAATGTGCGAGTGGGTAAGCAGTAGCCGAGTGTTGAGTCCATGCGTGGAAGTCGGGCTGAGTGCAATTCAACAACATGACATAACATGTCTTGGATATCATGCAGGGTGTGTCACAAGGTTCTGTGTTTGGACCTTTACTCCACATAATATATGTAAATGACTTGTCCAGCACTATGTTGGGTAAATCCACACACTATGCAGATGATAACACTTTCGTTATAGCCAAGACAGACTCAGGAACGTTAAAGTAGAACAGTAGGGCTCAGCTCAGAGCAGCCAATAAGGTGCTCCAAATTAAAGAATTGTGTACTAATCATCAAAAAACTGTAAATATCTTCTTTAGCTTGTGTATTAAAGATGACAGCAGTGATTGTGCTTCAACTAAACTACTTTGACTACTCAAAATCGATATGGAAGAATCATACCAATTATATCTCTACTAAGTTAGCATGTGTGGCATATTCATTTGGAAAACTAAGATCTTGTGTCAGTGATAAGTTTTTGCAAAATGTATGCTATGCATTTTTCCACACCCAGTTGACATATGGCATTTTGTTATGGGGAATTGCCCTGGAACAGATAAAGTTCTTGTTTGGTAAAATAAGGTAATCAGGTGCATCTGTGGAGTCAGAAATCTTGAGTCTTGTAGATCACATTTCGAAAAATTAAAAATACCAACAATAACATCCTCCTTTATACAAAGTTGTTTAATATATACAAAAGGAAATCAACACAGTCACAAACTACAATCATCAGTTACTCAACATAACACATACGTAAAACAGAAGATTTACATCACAGTTGCTAGACTTGAGAAAACTCAAGAGAGTTTCACTATTTATGTGTTGTTCAAACCTAACTGTAACTAATCTAGCGGGTCCCAAAGGCTCAAGCAGTACTCAAGAACAGGTCGCACCAGTGTCCTATATGCAGTCTCCTTTACAGGTCAACCACTCTTTCCTAAAATTATCCCAATAACCCAATGTTGACCATTTGCCTTCCTCGCCACGATTCCCACATGCTCATTCCATTTCTTATCACTTTGTAACATTATGCTCATTTATTTAAATGACTTGACTGTGTCAAGCAGGACACTTGCAATACTGTAACTGAACATTACACATTTGTTCTTCATACTCATTTTTCCACATTTAGAGCCAGCTGCCATTCAACACATCAACTGGAAATTTTTTTTCTAAGTTGTCTTGTATCTCCCTACAGTCACTCAACTTCAACTTCTTACCGTACACCACAGCATCATCAGCAAACAGCCACAGACTGCTACCCAGCAAATCATTTATATATATAAAGAACAACAGCAGTGCTGTCCCACTTCCCTGTGGCACTCCTGATGATATTCTTGTCTCTTATGAGCACATGCCATTGAGGACAACACACTGGGTTCTATTACTTAAGGAGTCTTTGTGCAACTCACGCACCTGTGAATTTACTCCATACGCTCGTACCTTCATTAACAGTCTGCAATGAGGCACCATGTCAAATGCTTTCTGGAAATCTAGAAATATAGAATCTGCTTCTTGCCCTTCATCCACAGTTCTCAGTATATCGTGTGAGAAAAGGGCAAGCTGAGCTTTGCACGAGCGATGGTTTCTAAAACCATGCTGATTCATGAACTTGAGCTTGTCAGTCTCAAGAAAGTTTATTATATTTGAAATGACAATATGTTCAAGGATTCTGCAGCAAACCAAAGTTAGGAATATAGGTCTGTAATTGTGTGTCTCCATTCTTTTACCCTTCTTATATACTCGAGTCACATGTGCTTCTTTCCAGTTGCTTGCAACTTTATACTCGTGAGAGATTCGCAATAAATGCAAGCTAGTTAAGGGGTCAATGCCATAGAGTACTCTTTGTAAAATGGAACAAATTCCATCTGGACCTGGTGATTTATTTGCTTTCAAATCTTTCAGTTGTTTCTCTACACCAGGAATGCTTATTGCTGTGTTGCCCATACAGGAGTCTGTCTGATGTTCAAATGGCAATATGTTTGTATGACTCATCTATGTGAACAATTTCTTGAACATGAAATATAAAACTTCAACTTTCATTTTGCTAAAGTCAACTGCCACAACATACTGGTCAACAAGGAAATGAGTGGAAGCCTTAGACAAAGTTAGTGATTTTACATACAACCAGAATTTTCTCATGTTCTTTACCAGATCTTTTACTAACACGTGATGGAGGTGGTAGTTGTATGCTTCATGCACAGATCTCTACTTACCTCTGCTTGTTGCCATTTGTGCACTCTCTTTTGAACCAGGAGTGCACCAGCCTCTGCTTCCTCAACAGTTTATGAATTTCATCACTAAACCATGGTGGTTCTTTTCAATTCTTTATCCACTTAGTAGGCACATAACTCTCCAGACCACGATATACAGTCTGCTTAAACTTTGCCCATAATTCCTCTATATCCATCTTATTGGAACTAAGTAATGTCAATTCACTGTCTAAGTGAAATGCTAGAACTGCTTATATGATCTGTCTTGCAGAAATACTCTCCTAGCCTTCTTGACTGATATATTAACTTTAGTAACCATAGTTGGTATAATGACATCATGATTGTTAATCCCCATTTCTATACTGACATCATCAATTAGGTCCAGCCTATTTGCAACTACGTGATCTAAGATATTTCCATTGCGTCTGGGATGCAGAGCTAGGTGCTCGAGACAGTTTTGAGAAAATGTGTTCAAAAATATTTCACATGACTGTCTGTCTGTATCCCCCCCCCCCCTCACAATGAATCCATAGACATCTCAGTCTATACTCGGTAGGTTAAATTCACCTCCAACTAGTATTTCACGGTCTGGGTATTTCCACACTACTGACCACAAAATTTCTTTGAATGACTCATGAACTGTCACAGTGGAGTTGGGTGACCAGTAACAACATTCAACAATTAACTTGATTTCACTTACACATGTTACATGTGACCAGATAACTTCACTGTCACATGGAACTTCAACCTCAATGGAGACAATATTATTGTCAACTACAACGAACACACTCCCTCCTATGGCCTCTAGTCTGTCTTTCCAATACACGTTCCATGACTCACTAAATATCTCAGAGCTTTCAACTTCAGGTTTCAGCCAACTCTCGGTCTCAAGAATAATATGAGCACAAGAACCTTTCTAGAGGGCAGTAAAATCAGCAACTTGTTTACGAATACTTTGACAGTTTACTGATTTTTGAGAGTCGAAGTGTCTTTACTCTGAACATAGTCTAACTTTCCTTGCTGCGTATCAACTGGTGGGTGTTCATCAGTGCACCTCAAACTACCATCTAGCCTCAAAATCCCTCATGTGTACCAACAAGTATTCTGCTACCTGAGTAGCTGCTTCCTTTGTGTAGTGCACCAATGATCTACAAGGGGAGTCCTACAAACGCCCCCCTCTCCCCCACAATAACACAGGTCTATAAATTTAAATCCAAGACCATCACAAAGTCGATGAAGCCTTTGGTTGAGACCCTCCTCTTGGCTCCAAACCAAGGAACCCTGATCAACTCTGGGAACAATGCTGCAAATTGCAAGCTCTGCTTGCACTCCGTGTGTGAGGCCAGCAGTCCTCACAGTCGTGGGTAAAGCAGGTAACAGACTTTTGGCTTACAGGTAGAATCTACATAGTAGATTGCTTACAAATCACTCGTGTGACCCATCCTGGACTAATGCTCAAGTATGTTGGACCTGTAATAAAATAGGACTAATGGGATATTGAACATATACAAAAAAATGGTCATAGGTTTGTGATGCTGAAAGAACTGAACTGGCAGACTTTCTCCTGAGAAAGCCTACTAACAAAGTTTCAAGAAAAATCCCCTACATATAGCTTCATATGGCTTGCGATGGTAAGAGTAGATTAATTTCAGCACATGTGTAGGCATTTAAACAACCATTTTTGCTGCAGTTCGTACATGAATGGAATGGGAAAAAGCCCTAATAACTGGTACAATGAGATGTACTCTATGCCATGCACTTCACAGTGGTTTGCAGAGTATAAATGTAGATGTAGAACTCTACACTACTATCACACTCATTTGGATGTGAAACCTTGTTGATAAATTGGGAAAAAAGAAAAAAGCTCAGCAAGTAACTGGCGAAGGAAGAAATTAAAAGTGGAGAAACCAATATTGGAATACCTGGTGTCAGCCTATTATCTCAATAAAGACATAGAAGCTTGGAACTGGAATACCTTCTCCAACAAACTAAGACTGATTATGGGAACTGCTACTGAACTTCATAGAAAGAAATTATCACTTTATGCAAGCTGCGAATCAGCCATGTCAAGCTCACTTGTGATTTTATATTATGATGAGAGAATGCATTTCACTGTCTGCACATGGGACCCCACTCACGATAGTCCATATATTGAGAGAATGTACTATCCTGGCAAAACTAGAGAGAATGGATGCTGAGTACCTCTTTGCCTCTCATACTAGCAGATGATGAATTGGCTTTTAGATGAATACTAAGATTCAGAAGAGAAAGTGGATTTACCACAAAATTTGGCAATCAGCTCAGCTTTACATAGTGTTTAGGGTTGATGAGGATGGGGAGCCTCTTGCTGCAATAAGATCCTGAGGGACCTCCAACTGTGTTCCTTACCCACACTGATATACTCAAGCTCTCTAAATTTTCATATATTTTTAGGTTTCAGCTACATATTTTAACGGGTTTTATGATAATATTTACTATATACGTGACGTATTAGTGGTTCCCTCATTCACCTCTGCCTTTCTTGTGTTGTGACCTGATATTTGTGAGTGTTTAGTATCGAGCAACTCTTGCCTGTGTTTACATTCCGCGCTGACCAGTTGCAGCTGTAGCGGAGCATCGAAAGCTAAGTACTAATTAATTGTTTGTGTATATTGGTTTATTTAGGAACTTTAGTAGTCTTCAACTGGTGTTCTTGGTGTTTTCTGGTGAAATAATTTCAGAAGAACCTTTTGGGAACTGTTTTCAGCTTCGTTACTGTGTCATTAGACGTTTGATTCTCTTTCTGTATTAGTCTTTTGTTATATTCACATTTGTTGTTTATTAATACTGTTAATAATAGTAGTTACTTCCCTTGTAGAGTAAGTATGTGATTATTGTAGTCAGGTTTTTAACATCTTCTTATTGTAGTAGCGGAACTTAGAAAAAGTAAAATTTTACCATGAGTGAGAAGTGTGGGCTTTGCCGTAGGTTCGTGAGTAGTGAGACTTGTTCGAAGTATTTTCACTGGGGGGAATGCAGTGGGGAAGCCAGTGGACATTCTGGTGAGATCCTCTCCTGGAACTGCAGGTTATGTAGCAAGAGTAAGTTGATAGAGGAGCAGGAGTGTAAGTTCTGTGCCCTTCAGGTGCAGTTGAAAAACGCACAGGAGGAGCTAGATAGGATGAGGAGGGAGAAGGGGGTTGGGGAATGGGAGCTGGCTGTTGGCAAGAGATCTGCTAGGAGAAGAAGATTTTCAGATAGTTTTACTATTGGTGTTTACAATAGATATGACCAACTGTCAGAGTCTAGTGGAGAGGAGTCTCTAGTAGCTGTAGATGTAGGAAGTATGCAGCAGACCTCAGTAGTTACGGTGCCTAGAACAGTTGCAAAGTCGAAGAGGAAGAAGAAGGTTCTGCTGTTAGGTAGTTCTCATGGCAGAGGTGTAGGCCAGCAGTTGCAGGAAGTGCTGGGGAGTGAGTACCAAGTCACCAGCATTGTGAAGCCTAATGCATCGTTGGCTCAGGTGACTGTTAACATAGGGGGGTTATGTAGGGATTTTACTAAAGAGGATTGGGTAGTGATTGTGGGTGGGGCTGGTAATAGTATTGATAGGGATGGGGAGTATAACATAGATGGTGAGCTGGAAAAGATAGCCACTCAGACTGGCAACACGAATGTGCATTTCGTGGAACTGTTTCAGCATCACGATCAGCCTCATCTTAATACAGACGTCAGGCGTAATAACATGAGACTTGGGGGTGCGCTGATGACAGAAATCATGGGTCACATTTCAGTGGTGTCAGTGGAGTCTATCAGCAGGACAGGTTTCACTAGACATGGCCTGCACCTCAACAGGTATGGGAAGCATATAGGTGACAGCATAGGTGGGGTTGGTGGGATCACTCATGGGAAAATTCCTGCAGTAGTGGGTGTTAGAGCTGCACCTTTTTTAGATTGAAGTCAGCTGATAGGTATTCCTGCTTAAGGGAAGTCTCTCTAACAAGGGAATCACTTTTGACAAATCTTAGGTATCCGAGTAATGAGGGAATTAGTATATTTCATCAAAATATACAAGGTATTAGAGATAAAGTTAGTGAACTGCTTATAGATGTTGACTCTGAAATTATTGGTATATCTGAACACTTCTTAAATAAGGAGATAATTCAGAGGCTTCCTTTACCAGGATACAGATTGGCTGGCAGCTTTTCGATGAGCTCTTTGCGATGTGGGGGAGTAGCCATGTATGTGAAAAACGGCATCCCATTTGAGTCAATTGATGTTTCAAAGTACTGCACTGAAAAGGTGTTTGAATGTTGTGCAGGTGTGGTTAAATTTAACGGAGCTAAACTTCTTACTGTTGTTATTTATAGATCCCCAGACTCCGATTTCACAACATTTTTGCTAAAGCTAGAGGAGGTTCTTGGTTCACTTTATAGGAAACACAAAAAGTTAGTTATATGTGGTGACTTCAATATTAATTGTATAAGTGATTGTGCAAGGAAGAGGATGCTGGTAGACCTCTTTAATTCATATAATCTTATGCAAACAGTATTCTTTCCAACGAGAGTGCAAGGGAACAGTAGAACAACCATAGACAACATTTTTGTTCATTCCTCATTACTAGAAGGGCATTCTGTTAGCAAAAAGGTGAATGGCCTTTCAGATCATGATGCACAAATTTTAACTTTAAAAGATTTTTGTGCTGCAAGACGTGTTAAATATAGTCATCAGCTGTTCAGGAAAGCTGATCCAGTTGCTGTAGAGACCTTTGTAAACCTTATAAAGGAACAAGAGTGGCAAGATGTTTATAGCGCTGATACAGTAGACGATAAATATAATGCTTTTCTCAAGACTTTTGTCATGCTCTTTGAAAGTTGCTTTCCGTTAGAATATTTAAAACAGGTTACTAGCACAAACAGGCAGCCTGGGTGGCTGACTAGAGGGATAAGAATATCTTGTAGAACAAAGTAGCAATTATATCAAAACATTAGAAACAGTCAAAATCTAAATGCAGCAGCCCATTACAAACAGTATTGCAAGGTGCTTAAAAAATATTATTAGGAAGGCAAAAATTATGTGGTATGCAGATAGAATAGCTAAGTCTCAGGATAAAATTAAAACCATATGGTCAGTCGTAAAGGAAGTTGCTGGTCTGCAGAGACAGGTCGAGGATATAGAATCAGTGCATAGTGGGAATGTCCGTGTTACTGATAAGTCACATATATGTACAGTATTTAATAATCACTTTCTGAATATAGCAGGTGAACTAAATAGAAACCTAGTCCCAACAGGGAATCATATAGCGCTCTTAGAAAAAAGTGTTCCGAGACTGTTACCTGTAATCCTCCTCCATGATACTGACAAGAGGGAGATTGAGTTAATAACTAAATCACTAAAGACCAAGAACTCTCATGGATATGACGGGGTATCTAGCAGTATACTGAAGTATTGTTCTATGTATGTTAGCCCAGTTCTCAGCCATATCTGTAACTTTTCCTTTAGGAGTGGTCCGTTTCCTGACCGATTAAAGTACTCGGTAGTGAAGCCACTTTATAAAAAGGGAGACATTGATAATGTTGACAATTTTAGACCTATTTCTATGCCATCGGTGTTTGCTAAAGTTATCGAGAAGGTTGTATATACAAGGTTACTGGAGCATTTAAATTCACATAATTTTCTGTCAAATGTTCAGTTTGGTTTTAGAAATGGTTTAACAACTGAAAATGCTATATTCTCTTTTCTCTGTAAGGTTTTGGACGGATTAAATAAAAGTTTGCGAACGCTAGGTTTTTTCTTTGATTTAACGAAGGCTTTTGACTGTGTTGACCACAAAATATTACTGCAGAAGTTGGACCATTATGGAGTAAGGTGAGTAGCATACAATTGGTTCGCCTTTTACTTTAAGAACAGAAAGCAGAGGGTGATTGTCCGCAATATTGAGAGTGGTAGTGATGTTCAGTCCCAATGGGGCACTGTTAAGTGAGGCGTTCCCCAAGGGTCGGTGCTGGGGCCACTGCTGTTTCTTATTTATATAAATGATATGCCTTCTAGTATTACAGGTGATTCAAAAATATTTCTGTTTGCTGATGACACCAGCTTGATAGTGAAGGATCTTGTGTGTAATATTGAAACAGTAACAAATAATGTAGTTCATGAAAGAAGTTCATGGCTTGTGGAAAATAATTTGATGCTAAATCACAGTAAGACTCAGTTTTTACAGTTTCCAACTCACAATTCAACAGGAACCGATATTTTGATCAGACAGAATAGGCATATTATAAGCGAGACGGAACAGTTCAAGTTCCTAGGCGTTCAGATAGATAGTAAGCTGTTGTGGAAAGCCCATGTCCAGGATCTTGTTCAGAAGCTAAATGCTGCTTCATTTACCATTAGAACAGTATCTGAAATAAGTGACACTTCAACACGAAAAGTAGTCTACTTCGCATATTTTCGTACGCTTATGTCGTATGATATTATTTTTTGGGGTAATTCTTCTGATTTAAAAAGGGTATTTTTGGCTCAAAAACGGGCTGTTCGAGCTATATGTGGTGTAAGTTCGAGAACCTCTTGTCGACCCCTATTCAAAAATCTGGGAATTCTGACATTGCCCTCACAGTATATATTTTCTTTAATGTCGTTTGTTGTTAGCAATATTAGCCTATTTCCAAGAGTTAGCAGCTTTCACTCAGTTAATACTAGGCAGAAATCAAATCTGCATGTAGAATGCACTTCCTTGACTCTTGTGCAGAAAGGAGTGCAGTATTCTGCTGCATCCAGTTTCAATAAGCTACCACAAGAACTCAAAAATCTTAGCAGTAGCCCCAACTCTTTTAAGTCTAAACTGAAGAGTTTCCTCATGGCTCACTCCTTCTATTCTGTTGAGGAGCTCCTGGAAGAGCTAAAAAATTAAGCAAATTCCAGTGCTACATTGTTGATTTTCTTCATTTAAACTTACGACTTGTCACCTGAATATGTTTTTTTATATTTCATTTTATCTGTTTTTAATATCGTGTTATAATTTCATGTATTGACTCGTTCCATGACCATGGAGACTTCTCCTTAATTTGGTCCCACGGAACAATAAATAAATAAATAAAAAAAGTTCTTTTATCCTTTTAAGCATTCAATCATTTAATGCCAAAAACCCTTGTCTGCCTTCTCTCCCCATTTTAGACATAACTGATGTTAGTATTTTGCCTTCTCAATTTAAGTCAGTGTGTAGAATAGATGTGGTGGAAGAGCCTCAGGACAGCATTATTCAGAAGTATTTTCTAGCTACGTGGATATTCTTCCTCTGCTTTTTATTGCTTTAGTCAAGTAATAAATCACAGGAACATGTTGACCTGTCAAGATCACTTATGCATTCTTGTGCAATGGCACTCAACCCTGAGGTAGGTGAGTTCAAATCCTGGTGGTGGAACAAAATTTCACTGCCAATATTTGGCCAGCAAGAGTAGGAGAGTTGGTGTCATAACGTTCCTGGTCACCAGACTTTGAGCCAATGTCCTAGTTTAAATATCAAATCTCTCTGCAGTGTCTCATGAAGTGAGGGCTTGTGATACTGTTGATGGATGGGGACATCATGCTTGATGGCCCCTGTGGTGCTATTTTCAAGGTGTAGGCTATATACTGGCTCTGGTTTTCACTGTCCCCCTCAGCCTCGGCCTCACCCTCAGCCTCATCCTCAGCCTCAGCCTCATCCTCAGCCTCATCATCCTCCAAATAAACATTACACAACATTTCAATACATACATGATGTAATATTATATGTACTGTAATGGAGGATGCTGAAAAAAAAGGAGAAACAGAAATATGTTATAGTATGTAGATAAGATTCTGCAAAATGTCACTGTTTATCCTTGGTCTCAGAGTCATTATTAATTGTGAAGTTTGTCTAGGATGGATTGGCTGATGACCTTTTGACCTTTTAGTATAATCCCTACAAAGCCACAGTCATCATCATCACTGTCCAGAGTTTGGATCCAGAATGAAGTTATCATTCTACAATGGTGTCCCCTGAAATGAAACTTCAACAGAAAAGAATATTGTGCTGAAATGGAACTTGAGCCTAAATGTTTACATTTTATGTGCAACGTTTCCTCAAGTACGTATCACAAACAGAATCAAGACTACAGTCTTCCAGGATCTCCCTTCCACTTTTAAAGCATCGAGTCAATTTGTGAAGTACATCTGGGTGGCACATATGGCAAATCTCTGATTTGATGCTCACTCCCACACTCATTTTTACTTTGTCTGGAACGTTCAAATGCACCATTGCTTGGCTTCAATTGAAATCCTGAAATAACTGCCTCCTCTTTGTTGCAGGATACAATGAATACAAAGTCAGCACACGTAGTACTTTTGACTGGAATTTTTCTACTAAAGTTAATGGACAGTAAGTAAATTTATTTGTAGAAATAAAATTGTATTTCATACATGAAAATGTAATGAATGTGAACTAACAAAACACTGATAATGAAACAATGATGACTGGACAGAAGACACCATTTCAAAAGTTAAGATTTTTGATGTACCTTGTGCAAGGGAAATGTAAGGCTGTAAAAAAATTTTTAACAACATAGCCTACACAGAAGTAAAGAAGAAATTAATATACCTGTCAACTACTCTTGTAAAAGTAGATTAGGGGAAAGTGTGTAACAGTGGTGTTTAATAATAGTAGTCGCTTGCAGACACTTGGTAGTGTTTTGTCAAGCATCTTTCATTGTTTAGACTTTAAAAAATGTCAGAAAATTGCCAAGAATCTTCATAGGTGTGTATATGTAAAAGCTCTAGTCAGATGTGTTACAATAATTACTCATTATTAATCATGAAAGAGAGAGAATAAAGTTTTTTAATTGTATATATTCTCCTTTTATCATGGTTGGATTTGGCTACTTGTGATTCACCATGTCAAATTATACTAATAAGTTGAAATCTGCAAAACATGGAAGGTTGTGCCATACAAGATCACATAACACACATTTGCGTGCCATACAACAAATTTGCTGGGGAGTGTTTTATTTTTGCATTTATAATATGAAATTATTACTTGGTTTGTATATTACTAGAATCAAAGAACACGCTACTCCTACTGTGCAGAATAGATATAAATCATAATTCCACTTGTCATAGTATAAATATTTCATCATTAGTTGTTAAATAGTAATTTGTTCCAAAATAACATCAACAAATATACCTAGTACCTTATCTTGTCTAGTTAAGATTCACTGTTACATCCACAATCTGCAGTGAATGGCATAGGCACCTTCTGCTGTTTCCTCCAGAACGTAGCACATAGATCTATTCCCAACTCTGCTCCTCCCTGGTCTTTATCAGTGAAATGAGTTATCTTCATGGATTTTATCCCCAACTCTCTGCTTCCTGTAAAGTGTTTGACCCAGTGCCCCTCTCAGCACTGTTAACAAAGGTACAAGAATACAGAATAGGTTCCCAGACATGTGAGTGGCTCAAAGACTTCTTAAGAAATAGGACCCACACACAAAGAAATTAAAGACAATAGCTGTCAGTGAGCACTGATTTGTATCAGTGGGGTAAATTGAAAATTTTCGCTGGACCAGGATTTGAACACGGATATCCTGCTTACTAGGCAGATGCTCTGACCACTGTGCCATCCATACACAGTCACAAGTGCACAGACATACCCTAGCATGCCTCCCATTAGACCCAAATTCTCAACGTATGCCATGTACTACTGATTTGGTGTTTGTGCTCATTAGCATAATTACTTATGGCATCTCATTGATTCCCATAAGAGTTCACGCTTAGTGTGCAGCTGCACTGAAGGTATAAATGGCTGTCATCACCTTAATCACAGATGTGGTGTCTGTTCTTTCAGACATTTCCAGAAGAACAAACACCATTTTGATCCTGCAGCAACTATGAATCAAGACACAAAGGAATTAAAGACATTAGCTGCCAGTTGGCAATGATCTGTATCAATGGGGCAAGCTCAAAATTTGTGCTGAACCAGGATTCGAACCCAGGTGTCCTGCTTACTAGACAGATGCACTGCCCACTATGCCATCTGGACACAGCGCTCACCACAACTGCACGGACTTACCCTATCATAGTCAGACCAAGGTTCTCAACTTGTACCATACACTATTAATACAATGCACCTACTCATTAGCCTCATTATTCATGGCATCTTGATGATTCCTATAAGAGTTCAAGCTTGGTGTGCATATGCACTGAAGGGATCATAGGTCATCATCGCCTTACTTGTATATATGACATCTACTCTACAGACATATCCGAAAAAACAGACTCCGTATATGTAATTGAGCCCAGTACTAATCAAAGACAAGGGTATGGTCAGTAGTGCCCCAGGGAAGTGTGATACGACTGATCTCATTATATAAACACATAAATGATCTGATGGTCACAGTGAGCAGAAATCTGTAGCTGTTTGCTGATGATGCTCTGTTGTACAGGAAGGTATCATCATTGAGTGACTATAGAAGGATACAGGACTTAGAAAAATTTAAGTTAATGCAGATGAGTAGGAATGACAGTCCTATAATTTTCAGATACAGCATTCTCGAGAATAAAGGTTACTATTCGTGATCTTGGCAAAGAAGTTTATCTGCTCTAAGCTGTTATCACAGTTCACCCCTTGTGGCTCAAAATGAATAAAGTAAGGCATTAAGGGTGCAATGCTTGACACAGTCAAATCAATTAAATATGCAAGCATAATGTTGCAAAGCAATATGACATGGAAGCATGATAGTAGGGACGGCGGATGATCGACTTCAGTTTACAGGGCGAATTTTAGGTAAGTGTTGTTAGTCTGTTACGGAGACCACATATAGATCACTACTGTGACCCATACTAGAATACTGCTCAAGTGTCTAGTTTCCCACCAGGTCAGATGAAAGGAAGACATTGAAGCAATTCAGAAGCATGCTGCTAGATTTGTACTGGCACGTTTCATCATCGTGTGAGTGTTTACAGAGATGCTTCATGAACTCAAATAGGACTCCCTTAAGGGAAAATAACATTCTTTTTGTGGAGCACTATTGAGAAAATTTTGAGCACCAGCATTTGAAGCTGACTGCAGAACAACTCTATTGCCATCAGCATACATTTAACGTAAGGACCACAAAGGTAAGATAAGAGAGATTAAGAATCATATGGAGGCATGTATACAGTCTTTTTCCCTCTCTCTATTTGTGAGTGCAACAGGAAGAGAAATGACTAGTAGTGGTACAAGGTACCATCTGCCATGCACCATATGGTGGCTTGTGTAGTATGTATGTAAATGTAGATGCCTTCACAAAAACCCCTGTCCATACGAAGTGTACAACCAACCAGCAATACCTCCAGTCTGACTACTGACTTTTCAAAGTCAAAAAGTCTCTAACAATCTGTGGTGCCTTGCTATATTTGGGCACTGTATCTGCAGTAAGAAACAGAAATTTCCCACATGCACTAACAATATTAACATAGATTTTACAGATGTCCCGTTAGATCAGAAATAAATTTCCTGCAGTCTTTTACAGTATTTAGTTTCATGACACAAACAGACCTGCCACCATTTCAAACTAGCCACCTATTGTAATCCTTATCACCTAATATCATCCAAGCTTCTAATAAACAGATAATATAAAGTTTCCAGGCAGCCACATTAGAACCAGAATAAGTGGTTTATATTATAGATACATTTTTATCTACCTTTAACTGTTGTTTTGCCAAGAGAGCACTAATCTGTGATTCTAACAACATATTTTTTTTTTAATTTAATTACAAAAGTTTACAAAAGTTGTGTGCATAGAAAAAGGAATTATATAAAATGGAAACTCTTAGAGCAGACAGACGTAGGACTCATTTTGTACTGCAATAAATATCATTCTGTTTAAGGAAACTGATTAAAAATTTTAAAAAACTTATTTATAGTATTGTGGTTATAATGTAGGATTAGCTGAGAGATAACACACAATAAATATTGAACACACATTTATTAATCACTCATACATAACAAATATAGCAGTTGAACATGTTAAGCACTGAAAATTAACACTAGAACTCAACTGTCCAAAGAAGCAAAGTCACAAGTTAATGCCACAGAGCGCCCCGACCCCCCATGCCCAGTAGTGCGGAGCAGGTGGTGGAATGCTCAACAGAGGAGCAGATTGGTGAGAAGATGCTGTCGAGGTGTGTATAGGGTCACCTCACCGCAGGGCTGTAGATAGGCAATGTATGATACACGGTGCATGTGACAATTCTGTGGAGGCAGTGGCGATGCAGGTGCGTAAGGCATCGTTCTGGGTGTAGAGTTTGCTAATTTGTTAGTGCACATGCAACAGATCAGAGAGCCGTGTGGTTATGCGCTCAACCAGGGACTCACACGTGGAAAGCATAGCTAAGGAGATGGAGAGCGAAGTCATGCTGAATTCATGTGAGTGCGGAACTGTAGAGCCAGACACGTGGCGGAGCGCAGCAGCCTGCAGGTCTAGTGAAAGTTTGTAATGGTGTAGAAAATCCAAACCGATCACAGGTTTATCCACATCAGCAGCATGGAAGGTCCAAGGGTAGGTGTGAACTGGTGATAGGTGGAGTGACTTCTTGATGGAGCCATGGACTGCAATAGAAGGACGATTGGTGGCAATCAAGGTGAGGGTAGAAGGAGATATTGTGTTGACAGTGTACTTGGCCAGGATTATGCTAATGTCAGCGCCAGTGTTGACAAGAAAACAGATGTCTGCTGGTATGTCTGTGTCACAGAGGCATTGGATCGCAAGTGGTGCAGCGCTGGACTATAGGTGCCATGAAGGTACGTGGAAGGACGTGGCGTCTAAACGTGCCTTCCAGTCTCATTTGGGTAGGTGCAAGGCACATGACAGTTGCGGGTGGTGTCCCTGTAAGTAGCATGGAACCAGCACAGTGGGTAGGCCGGTTGGTGTAGCGGTGCGATACATGAGGGGTTGCAGCTAACTGTGAAGGGGCCGGTAGCTGATTGGGCTGCTGCTCGGGCAAGGTCAGCAGCTGTCAGGAGCCTGCTGGCAGTACATCCTGTAGGCCTGTAGGCCACTAGGTGGCAGCTCCTGACAGCCAGCTGAGATGATGAGGGGGGCACGCTGGCCTCTGCTGACTGGGCACAGAACCGGAGGCGCAGGTGTGCCAGCTGAGGATGATGGAGAAGATGTTCGTGACAGGCGGTGTCAGTGACAAATGATAGCGTAAACCTGATCCACCAGGTGTAACTGAGTCCTGAGTGGGTCAGTGACATGAGACAGTAGATGAAGTTGCAGATCCGAAGGCATTTTGACCACCCACAACGTCCAAAGTATGGCGTCAGGTAATGCTTGATCTTCAATTAATGCACATAGGTGCCGCCAAACCTGTGAAGGGGTACAGATGTTGAGATCCTCCTCATGAATAATGTGATGAATAGCCTCTGCCAGAGGGTGGGGAAGGCACTTGATGAGCAGTGCTTTGGCAGTCAAATATTTGTGCGAGAAAGGTGGTGAGAAAAGAAAATCACTGATGAGGTCCGTATGTGCGTGTAGGTGGCTCACCAGGCAGACAAAACAGGTGTCGTCATCTGAAATGCTGTCAGTGTCCAGTAGGTGGTCCACTAATGTGAACCAAGTTTTTAGATTGTCTTTTTGTAATGGAGGTAGCATAGGGAACCTGCCAGGTAACACGTGTTGAGGCAGCACCGACAGACTGAGATCGGTAAGAGCAGAACAGGATGCCAAAGAACACGGTGCAACAGCAGGTGGGAGGTGGTCGCAGTGAAGCCACGGGAGCTGACCCAGTAACCAGTGCCAGTAGAATGGCCGACGGCCATTACAAAAGCGGACAGAAGATGGTCATGGTGCACCCAAGGTGAGGCAGTCACGGAAACCGGTGCGGTCAAGGTGGCCGGTGTTGCCGAAACAGTGTGCAGGGAAGGGGGGTGCTGCAATACTATATGAATTAGAATGTGCTACCTCAAGCATAGAAATCTTCGATTCACAGTTCTGGAACTTTGCCAGCACATCAAGCCATCCCAAAGGTAATGGTGTACATTAAGGATAAACCACAATGCCTCTAACTGGAAGGTCATCCACATAGTGGTTAGGTGATGTGAACTGTTCATGTTGTGGCTGTTGCTGTGCTGCCACACTAGGCAGTGGCCACGTTGAGCTGGGTGAAATAAGTGGCTGCCAGGGTGGCTGGGCATAAATAACTGTTCACTTCTAACCAAGTTCAAATTAGGTACATTTGTCCACATATGGTCACAATTGGTAGAGTTGATGGGCGACATTACACTTGCACCGAAAGTCACTGGTAGATCCATTGTGGCGGAAACAATGTGGGCTGAGGCACAAAGTTCGTAAATGATGAAAACAAGCACAAAATAACTTGTGTCGGGTTCACCACTGTGGTTATCACGTAAGATTAGCTGAGAGTGAACACACACTAGGTATTGAACACACATTTATTAATCACTTGTACATAACAAATATGGCAGTTGAACATGTTACACACTGAAAGTCAACAGTAGAACTCAACTGTGAAAGAACCGAAGTCACAAAGATAGAGTGCTCTCTGCCAGAGACATCGCAGTATCTTAAATTAATGATTCACTTAACAAAGTTAAATCTACATGGACAATAGTTAAAAGAGAAACAGAGAAATCAATTAAGAGGTGTAACAACATTTTTACTACAGCAAACAGAAAAATAATAAATTATACCAGTCAGGTAGCCAACACATTTAATGATGTAGAGTTGGAGTGTAATTCCCTTAGTCCATGGCCTCTTAGACCATGATGGCCACCTGGTAACATTCCGTATCAGTGCATGATATAAATAAAAATAATTGTAAAACTTCATAGGTAATAAATTAAAAAGGAGATAGAGATATCAAGAATATTTGCAAAATCCAGGCTGGAAAGCTGTGCACAACACCCCTGGTGTAAGTGAAAAATATAATATATTATGTGACATAGCCTTCTTTGAAAATTGTTTTCCTAAGAAATTAACCAATGGAAGCAGATTAAATGCACATATACCCCAGTTCAGAAATGGGATCAGAATATCATGTCAGACTAAGAAAACACTGCACTTTGCATCAAGGGACACTAAATGATGACAGAATTAAATCACATTACAAACTTTACCGTAAAATTCTAAGCAAAGTCGAGAGAGAGAGAGAGAGAGAGAGAGAGAGAGAGAGAGAGAGAGAGAGAGAGAGAGAGAGAGAGCCCTGCAGCAAAAGATAAAAACTATTTGGAACATACTTACACAGGTTACATGTACTTTGACAGATGATAAACTAGAATCAATAAATCAAAAATTACTTGAGAATATTTTGCGACTTGTCAAAGGCTTTTGGTTGTGTGGGTCATGATATCCTCATGCAAAAGTTAAAATATTATGGAATACTAGGCATGTCAGGTTCATGGTTTTTATCTTGTCTGAATGACAGAAACTAATGTGCATCAGTTCCATGTCAATACCATAATGACAGGCACTTGGAATTTGAAGCATTCAGGCAAAGTGTATCACAAAGTTCAGCTTTGTGTTTTCTATTATTTCCGATATACAAAAATGATCTTTCCCTTGCAGTTTCAGGAGATACAAATTTTGTGCCTTTTGTAGATGATACAAGTATAAGAATAAAATATAATATCAGTCCCTTTACTGTGAAAGCAGCTAATGAAATACTGGAACACATCAACAAATGGTTTATGACAAGTTTTGGCAAGGCTTAGTACATACAGTTCAGTACTTCTTACCGAACTTCACAAGTTCTGAAAAAAGTTTCTCAAACAATGAAATACACGAAGTACAAAGTGTTAAGTTTTTCATACTACAGATGGATCAAAACCTCAGTTACAAAACCCAACACCTAGAATTTATCAAGTACCTTGTGTCACCCATGCTTGCAGTACACTAGATTACTGATATAGATGATACAAAAAAGATAAAAATAGTTTATTCTGCATATTTCTATTCATTAATGAGTTATGGAATTTTCTGGGCAAATTATTACTACAGAGATACTTTTTTTCCAGAACACAAAAGCACATTACAAGTATTATAGCTGGCATTAGTTAAAGAACATCCAGCAGTGATCTCTTCATAAAACTGAGTATTTTGAAAAATACTTCACAAAATATTCCTGGGTGAACATGTATTCAGGAAACTCCTTCTGCACCTGAATTTCAAGCAAATAATGTAGTGAAGATGAAGACTGAATTAAAGAATTTTCTATTGGACAATACCAGATACTCCACTGAAGAGTATCTTCTCAGAAACTCTTAAATTTGATGTTTTAGGTTAATGTAGGGACTTCATAAAACAAATTACACATGGCGTCTCATGGTAACACAATTTCTCAGCAAGAGTGAAGCTTTCTCAGAAGAGAGTTTATGTTTCAGGTTTTCTGATGCTGTTCAGGAAACAGGTGTATCACACTGTGTGACTGAAATGGCATGGCAGCTGTAAACATACTCCAGAGTTGAAGTTAGTGGGACGATGAGTCTTGTGGGCAAACCATCTAAACTGCACACAGGTTCATGATGAAATTCTCGTGGTATGTGAACCAAATGCAAAATTTGGTTAAGCGGAAGTTAAATGATTCCAACAATTTGACCAAGGCTGCTCAGACATAGGTGATGCTGGTCAGGAAGTCCAGATCTTACACCATGTGATTATCCAATAGTGAGGATATTCACAGAGCAGTTCTTCAATGACTCTGTTACCTAAAAGCAGATTTCTATCATTGAGGCATTGAATATATTCTGACCATTGTGTACAGAGACTTAGTGAATATGTTCAAAAATAATGTAATGAATGTGTGTCACTCTGAAGTGTAGTGCAGCATTCAATAAAAGTTAGTTAGTGTGCTATAATAATGTGTAACTTACTTTCTGAAGTCTGAAGATATGTGTGCATGACACACTATCCGTGCTACAGACTGCTGTTAAGCTGAGGCTAATGACAAACCTTAGCACATAGTTGATCAACACCATGACACCAGTAAAGCAAAAGCTATTTAATGTCTTAGGTTTGACAAGGAAGGAAAAGGAAAATGGCAATGTCTTTGCTTAAGAAACCATCACGGCATTTACTTAAAATAATTTAGAATCCATTATCTTTCACAATGCTTTCTCCAAAAATTATTTTGAGCAGTGACTTCAAGAGCCAACGCAACACGCAAATATTTTGCAACAACATATCAAACCTCTTTGCTACAAAAAATTCTAAGCAAGTAGATTCTTGGCAGATGATGATATCTTTCACCATCTATTAACATCATCAAAAGATCAAAATATATTTCAAAATAGTGTAGGCAAGATATCTGCTAGGTAAAAAAAGTGGCAATTAATCCTAAAAAATAAATAAATAAATAGGTCCACCACATGAAAACCAAAAGATTCCTTTAAATTTTGGTTACATGAACACAGATTTGAAGGGTGTCAATTCAACTAAATACCTAAGTATTATTATTATGAACAACTTAAATTGGAATCATTATATAGGGAATGTTGGGGGGAGGGGATGGAAACCAAAGATTGTGGTTTATTCGTAGAACACTTAGAAGGTGCAATAAATCTACTAAAGACACAGCTTACGCTATGCTTGCCCATACTCTTTGGAATATTTTTTCACAGTATCGGAGCCTGGCCAGATAGCATTGATAGTGAATATCAAAAACATTCAAAGAATGGCAGCTCCTTTTTATTATTTCAGAGTAGCAGAGGGAGTGTTAAGGATATGATAATCAAGAGGGGTGGTTAATAGTAATAACAAAGGCTTTTTAATTGTGATGACTTTCCATAAAATTTCCATCATCAACTTTCTCCTATGACCGCCAAACTATTTTGTTGTCTCCCACCTACATAGGGAGAAATGACAGAATGAGACAGTAGAGAAATAGTCTGAAAGTTGTTCTGTGAACCTTCTGGCAAACACTTAAGAGTCAATTCCAGAGTAATCAAGTACATGTACACTTATTTACCACCAGATGACGTATAAATCACATGTTAATGTTGAAAGTTTCTGCTTCCCTATATGTAAGATCATGCATTTATTCTGGTGAAAACATAGCATAATGAAAATAACAGATAATTTTTAATCATACTGCATTTTACAATTTTTGAATGCTCTGCTGCAGGCACCATTGCTTTCAGTGGAATCGTCATGTACAATGGCATCATCGCTTCTGACATCATATTGCAGACTCGATTTGCTTCTGGTCTGGCTCCCGTGGGCCATCCTTCCCTGCTTAAGCTTGCCCACAACCCAGCCCTGTCAGGTCCCTTCTGAGAGATCTCACACACTTCTCCTATTATCCTCCAGAAAGGCCACACACCTCATGCTTTGCACTGGTTTCAGATAAGCAACATAACAAAATACAATATTCTTCTTCTTCTTCTTCCTCTACTTCTTCTTCTCAGAGGTCACAGGCCCTGTAGACCACGCACTGCATCTACGATCTGCTTCCACCGCCTTCTATCTCTTGCAGTCTCTCTCCACCCTGCAGAAGTCCCTAATGCTGCAATGTCCTTCTCTATGTCATCTTTCCACCTTGTACGAGGTGCCCTGGAGAGTTTCTTCAAATGCTTTCTTGGTGATTCTTTTTTCCATTCTGGCCACATGTCCAGCCCATTGCAATCTCCTACTTTTTAATTTCTGATTGGTAGTGGGTTGCTTCATTAACTGATAAATTTCATTGCTCTCTTGAATTCTCCGTATGCCATTCTCCAACACAGGTCCCCAGATTATTCTCATTACTTTTCTTTTGAACACATTCAGTTTTTGTCTTTCATTCTTTGTAAGCATCCAGCTTTCTGAGCCATACAGTACTATGGGACAGATGACACTGTTGTATATCTTCATTTTTGTGGTGATTGACAAAGATTTACTTTTGCGTGGCTTGCTTAGTGAGTACACACATCTTGATCATGAGGCTATTCTTTCTTTTATATCCATTGTTATGATATTTTTACTGTTTAAATGTGATCCAAGTTATTTAAAATGAAGAACTTTTCTGTATTTAGAATGTTGGTCAACTTAAAAGTAAGGAGTTGGGTTTATGACTTGACCTATTTCCATATATTCTGTTTTCTCTTGGTTAATCAAAAGCCCCATTTCACTGGCACTATGCCTGAGAGACCTGTAAATGTCTTTCAGTTCTTCTTCAGTTTCACTCAGCAACACCATATCATCTGCTTAAGCCAGGAGTTTTACTTCACTGTGTTCGAATCAGAGACCACTGTATAAATGTAAATTACTCTCTCAAACCACTTTCTCTAATGGAAGGTTGAAGAGGACACATGAAAGAGCATCTCCTTGTCATACGCCTGTTTTAATTGGAAAGGTGGAGATATGGATCCTCTGAACTTTACTGCTACCTGAGAGCCATCCATGCACAGTTTTATCATCCTAATGATTCTACTGGGTATACTAAATTCTCCTAATGTGTTACAGAGGCTACTTCTGTGGATGCTGTCAATGGTTCACTGGAAGTCAATTGAGAGACAGTGGATGTGTTTGTTAAATTCCCAGTATTTCTCAAAGATCTGCTGTATAGTAAACAAATAATGAGTTGTGGAATGGTTTGTTTGAAATCCAGCCTGGTAGTCTTGAATCATGTTTTTTGCATAAGGTTGAAGTTTTTCCAGAATTATCATTGACAGGATTTTGTATGTTATGTTCAGCAAACTGATTCCTCTGTAATTTCCGCACTCCATCCTGTTTCCTTTCTCATGTATGAGACAAATTATTGCAGTTTTCCAATCTTCAGGCAGTGTTCCAGTTTTCCCTATCATTGTGAAAAGGTTATAAATTTCGTTGTGTAGTTTGCTTCCACCCTCTTTCAACACCTCTGCTGATATCTGGTCCTCGCCTGCTGACTTGTTGTTTTTCGGCTTTCGAATGGTGTGGATCACTTTCTGTTCTGTGATTCTACATTCATCATTATTAATGCTGTCACTCTCAGACATTGTGTAATTGAAGGTTATGTGCTGAGCAGTGCAATTTAACATTTCTGAGAAATACTCTTTCCATCTCTCTATGATATCTTCCAGCTGTGGTAGCATATTTTGATTTTTATCTTTTATGAATAGGTTTTCACTTTGATAACCACTCTTACTTTTCTTTGAATACTGAAACAATTTCTTTGAGTTTCCATTCCTACTTTCCACTTCTATAGATTCTAGGACTCCAGTTAGATATTTCCTCCTTAGCTTCTCGCAATACCGTAAATAGGCTATTTATGTCAATCTCATAGTTTTCCTTAACAGACAGTCCCTTCAGTCGTTCGATGTCTAAATTAGGTTTTGGTGTGGCTTTTGGTTGTAACAATTGAGCAAAATAAAATATGCCTTCCAATAATCAATGTCCTTTGCCGAACCTGCTTGGTCACTTGTTCAGGTCTCCTCACACCAGTGGCACCACGTGCAGTCACAGGGTCTTCTTGTGACACGGGGGTTGCAGCTGTTCCTCATCTGGACACTCCACTCAGGCTAACCGCAAGACTTCCCTAGCCCCTCAGTTGTGCGCTTCTGGTAATTTCGATGCAAACCTGAATCACACAAGGCCTTGCCTCTGGCAGTGCCTTTGGCAGCCAAATCGGCCTTCCACCATTATGACCTCACGTCTCCATTGCCCCATCGAGTAGCCAGCTCCACCTAATGAGAAAATGAGACTGCACGTTCTCTTTTTCAGGTTCACTCCTACCAGTGCTCATCTGAGCCAGATTCAAGTGTCATAATCACATTTAAGCCACTTGCCTTCAGCCAACAGTACCTGGGTCCATGCCTCCCGACACAGCCACCCACCATACAGTCGTGTACTGCAGGTTGCCACAGCTCTGGCCCATGAATGACACTTCCTCTCGATCTCAGGCAAAAACATTCCACAACCACAACAAATATGCTGGGTAGTTTACAAACAAACTCCAATAGTCACCACAGTACCATGTGGCACCAGCCTATCCACCAGAGGCAGAAACATTACTGCAAATAGTGCTGCAATTGCAACTCTACCTTGATTCTGTGGGTCTGTCAATATCCTTCTACTGTATGAGTATTTAGGTCGCTACCTGACCACTCTGCAATCAGTTCCCACTGTTTGCCTTACGCCTAGTGGTTCCTGAGTTTGAGTTCTTTCACCAGGAGGATTCTATGCTCTGGGCTCTATGCCAGCTGTGCTAAGCAGCCCGTCAATCAAAGTTCTTCCACTGAGTGCCCTGTACACTCTACACTGCTAGCGCCTAGCAGTCCATCAGTTGGAGTCTACTTCAGCTTATCATTTTGTGGGATTTCATCTCTGACTCGCCTTCAAGTTCACCTCATGGGGCACTATCACTATGGTCAGTGAGTACCCACCAGGACACTCCAGTGCATTATTAGTGCTTACTTAGTAGGACATTACAGTGCTTCAGTGATTGACTATCAGACCTAATCGAGTAGCGCCATCTCACTTTCCGGGTAACTGTTACTGTCAACTGGAGTGACTACACAAATTTTGTTATTTTCATGGTATTTCTGAGCTTGTCTCTCAACTGCCAATTTTTTACCAGAGTCATCAGTTAGGTTAGTGGAATCATAGTTATCAATAGTTTTTGGTGGAGCACTTGCCAGTATCATTTTGAGGTTATTAAAGTAGGCAATAATACCATTTCTGCCCACTTCGGCATGGCATCTTTCGATGTTTGAGCAGATCCATTTCTGTAGATGGGTTTTGCTTCTTTTTACAAATAGCCAAACCCAGTCCTCTCCCCATAAATTATTTTTGAATCTCACCTCTCTGTGTCTACATTTATTGGGGTATGATTTTGCAGTCATTCTTATATCATTTAAATCTAGAGGCCGATGTCAGTAACTACAAGCCTCTATGGCCTCTGCCATCCCTTTTTCTTTAGTCAAATTTAAAAGATACTGACTGGCAACACTTTGAACATGTTTTCATTTAAATTTATTCAAAATTGTTTTCATGAAGATGCCAAACTTTTCCTCTGCATTTCAAAGTGGTCTTAAGTGCTCTCCTTAAATTCTCCGTAGTACAGCTGCAATATTTTGCTGCCCCTGGACTCCTTTCACAAGCTCTCAGCATTTTGAAATGTCAAATATAGAAAAAGAACATGAAATAAATGTTGTGTACAATAAGCCTGGTAGTTGTTGACTTTTTTTTTTTTAATAGTTCACGATTATAATCAATCAAAGAGATTTTATGAAAATTTCGTGATAGTTTATTCAGTATAACTAAAAATCTGACCTACTTAACATATTATATACATCATAAATTTCTTACCTTCTCATTGTAATATGGAAGTACACAATGATTTTTCAGATATGAAACTTAACTGCTTCTTTGCAGCGTACTACAGTCAGTTGTCTCAGGGTAGCCAAATAAAAAAGTTACATTATTTTTATACATCGATATATACTACCGATTGCATAAATACCAACATAACACTAATTTAATTTTTAGCATTGGAAAATATTGAATTCAACAAGGTACTTTGTTGAAGTTACACTTCTAGTGCAAATTCCCCCTAGTTGATGGTAGTGTATTTTGTTTATTAGACTCAATACAGTTCCTTTTTGTTGACTACCTGGGCACATCAACCATAGTGTGTTGTTTGCCTCAGTCATAAATACTACAACTTGAATGTGTCAGTTTTCAAGGAAGTAAATAGTAGCCTGAGACACAATGTGTGTGGAGAAACCCTAACACACAGACTGTCAGCCACATCGGGATTTAAATCACCATCAACAGCAGAGAAAGAGCAATATTTGAAGTGGAGTTACTTGGAGAAAAAGTGGAATAACTTACTACTGTGTTGTTAAGAAATCAGCACTCGTCCTCAGCTGTACAAACAATGTTATAACCATCATAGAGGTCACAGTAGTGTACAACCACTAACAAAACCAAGGGTATTTTTATCCCTCATTAAAATTGTCACTCACCGTGTAGGAAAGATCTTGGGAAACTGACATATCAGTGTAGTACAGAGACCCAAAAATTAAATACAGGAATGTTTAAGGTAAGCAAAGGATGTTCACCAACCACTAGAAAAAGCAGTAGTATACAAAAATCATGAATTGTGTGCAGGTGTACTATAAAGAGAACAGTGGCAAAGCAAATGGAAGAGGATAAAGGCAACTATAGAGCAGAAGAAAAGAGTAGGTGAAATGTAGCTCCAGAAATTTTTCAGTTAGAAAACCACTGGTTTCGATTTAATACATTCGGGCCCTGCCAGCCAAGAGGGTGTGAGTACTGTGATATGCTGTAGAGAGAGGCTGCCAAACACAACAAAAATTTCAGTCAATAAGATAAAAGTGTTAAGGTTAATGGTATATGACTTTCAGTACTGAAGAGGAGGGAGAGCAGTCTCCTTTCGCATGGCATTAGTGCTGGTATATGAGACCAGTCAACAACAGCCAATGGTATTCACATTTAAAAGAAAACATGTGACATCATGCCTTGGCACAAATATCCTTTGCTATAAAATTTCACTAGATCCAGCAGAGAGCTGGTGGACACAGTGAATTGTAGAAGCCACAAGCCCCCTCCACCCATAATCTTCCTCCACCTAAGAAGTTCTCTTCATATGGGGAAAAATATATGTTTCAGGAAAGTCCGTTCGGTTGCTGCATAATAGCCACAAGAATTAGAATAATCGTAGCTGATGTGCTGCTGGGCACTACTTAACCGTATATTAAAAAAGAGTCAATAACTAATGAAGACACTATTGAAGGATTTGGATAATAATAATTAGCATATCATTAAACTTATTATATTACAAATGTGAAGGTGACAATAGCAGTGCTGATGGCTCTTGTGAAGCCGCTCTGGAAAGTGGTGGTGCCATGAAAAGGTGCCACCGGAGGAACAGGAGACAGAAGGAAATGGCATGTGAGCTTGGGTTAATGGGAACATGAAAAGATTCTGTGTCAGAGGCTGGGGAAAGGCTGCCAGATGGTGGGAGTCCTGAAAGCTTTGGGTATGTAGATAAAAAACGAAGGCCTGGAAGGTGTCAAGGAGTGGCATGGAGAATAACATGAAGTGTGTAAGGTGTTGAAATGTGGCATAGAGGATGCCACAAAATACGTAATTTGTGGATGAGCACTGAAAATGAGGCAAAGAGAACACAAGGGTATCCAGGAAGACGCTACAGAATGTAGAGTGTCCATTGGAACAAGAAAATTGTCAGAGTAAGCATTGAATTGGTCCCAAAAGTGGATATACGACACGTAGGATGGTTTGTACCTGGGTTAAGGAACAGAAGAATGTGACAGGGATGAACACCAAAATAAGCAAGGAGAAAAAATAATAGAGACAGTTGGCACTGAGAGCACACATACACAGCGAAAATTATCAGCAATGGTCTGAAGTAGAGCTTGGGTATGGAAGGCTACTCTGGGAAAGCACAAAACTGTGGGGACATAATCCCTAAGTCAAGTATTCTCCTCGCTACGGTAGTGGGGACAAGAACATTGAATCTTCGATCCTCGGTGCTGGTGAGTGTGACTAAACGTTGCAAACTTTAGTCCTCATCACCACTGTAGGAACAAGGAGCGGGCAAACATTGATTCTCATCATCATTGCAGTGGGACTAGTAGTAAGCAGATTATGGTCTGAATCACCACTGTAGTAGGACAATGAGGGAGCAAACAGGACCCTTGTTGCCATTGCAGTGAGACAAGAAGGGAGCAATGGTCATCCTCGTCACCATTGTAGTACTCATAGCTGAGGGCACCAACACGCTATGATTAATGTGCCTAGGTAGACAATAACAATGGAACTTCATGAAGTATAATAAATAAAATACAATAACAGTTTCCTGGAATTTGAGTTGGCATTAGCATTGTACTGGAGTGTCCTAGGAGGTAATTACTAACATTACACAGGGATGTTAATATGTGGATGAAGTCCACAGAAATAGCACCTCACAAGGCAATGAGACTGCAGACAAAATTCTGTGAAGTGGTGAGCTGTGGTGGACTCTGGTCAGCTGCTAGGCATGGCTAGCACAGAGTGAAGAGCATAGAACATGCTGAAAGAACTCTGAGGAACTGCCAGGTGCAGTCAGTGTTAAGCCCAGAGTGTGAACTGACTGCATAGTAGTTGGACAATTACCTAAATCATCTCATAGAAGGATACTGACAGAGGCACACGACTCACAGAATCAAAGCACTGCTGTGATGGCAGCGCCGTTTGCAGTGATGCTTGTGCCTCTAACAGTGAGGCTGACACCACCTGGTACTGTGGCAGCTGCTGGAGGCTCCGTTGTTAACAACTCATAGTATTTGTGTGTTGCTGCAGATTATTTTCATCTGAGTTCCAGACGAAGTTTCATTAGTGGGCCAGAACTGCAGCAACCTGTGGTGATCAAGTGTACAGTTTGTGGGTCTGTCAGCAGGAGATACAGCACAAACTATGTAATCTGCTTCAGACAGGAACAAAACGTTAGGTTTACCATTAAATCACATACTGTGTTTTGTAAATATTAACATGTACAAGAATCTTCAGGAATGTGTAAAACATTAAGCTATATATTAGTAGGCAGAAGCAACTATCATGGGCTGCTCCTGTATAGTAATCTAGCAACCAATTGCAACTAATGGTAATGAGTTCACATTTTCATTACTTTTTAATACATTATAAATCAGGATATTATATCATAAGTAGAAAAGCAGATATTCTGAAGAAAACTTCTCCACATAATGTTTTTACTATTGCTTCACACTAAACATTTATATAACTATACTGGTTTGAGAAAATACTATCAGTTATCTATATAATGAAAAACTTAAAATTTGTTTACACTGAAACATTTTGTTAAGAAGAATTTACATCCTAGTGTCCTAAATATTCTGACAAATTATAAAATGAGTTCCAGTAAAGTAATCTTTCCTTTACCTTTGAATATCTTGGATTTTTCAGTTTATAGCCCAATTTGGATGGGCAACTTTTTAAAGACTTTTGCACGAGTCTATTCAGAGTCCTAATCAAGGCTGCATGGCTGTATGGGTATTATTTTCGCTTCCAATAGTGTAGCTGAGAATTTCACAATTCATCGTAAACACAGTCTTATCACTAACCAAAATTATATTAATCAGTAAATATGTCACACAAGTGTAAGGAACTCAATGTACCTGTAGAAATTTTGCAAGCTATTTGAATGTCGACATATATTTTGGATATAATAGAGGGAAACATTCCACGTGGGAAAAATATATCTAAAAACAAAGACGATGTAACTTACCAAACGAAAGCACTGGCAGGTCGATAGACTCACAAACAATCACAAACATGCACACAAAATTCAAGCTTTCGCAACCAACGGTTGCTTCATCAGGAAAGAGGGAAGGAGAGGGAAAGACGAAAGGATGAGGGTTTTAAGGGAGAGGGTAAGGAGTCATTCCAATCCCGGGAGCGGAAAGACTTACCTTAGGGAGAAAAAAGGACAGGTATACACTCGCACACACACCCATATCCAACTGCACATACACAGACACAAGATGGTCTGCTTGTGTGTGTGCAGTTGGATATGGGTGTGTGTGTGCGCGAGTGTATACCTGTCCTTTTTCCCTCTAAGGTAAGTCTTTCTGCTCCTGGGATTGGAATGACTCCTTACCTTCTCCCTTAAAACCCACATCCTTTCGTTTTTCCCTCTTTCCTGATGAAGCAACCGTTGGTTGCGAAAGCTTGAGTTTTGTTTGTAGGTTTGTTTGTCTATCGACCTGCCAGCACTTTTGTTTGGTAAGTCACATCATCTTTGTTTTTTGACATATATTTTGTTACTTTTGGCAGTGAACAAGCTGTAAGGCTGTTCTACACAACCATCGATGGTGCTAGATACAGAAAATGCTGACGACAATTTTTCTTGTGTAATTCTACCAGAACTGAGTTAATGATATATATTGGTATCTCTAGAGAATCCTTTATGGAAACCAAACTGAGTATTTTGTAAAAGGCTACTATCAGGAAAGTTGTTCAGTCTTCTGTTATAACCTACCTCATCAAAAAATGTTGAAAATACGAGGACGAGATGGGTCTATTACTATAGGTGACTTCTTAATCTCCAAATTCATAAATTAGGTATTACTATTGTATATTTCAGTCTTTCAGGAAATTCTCCATGTCTCAATAACTGACTAAACATAACACAAATATGGGGGAGACGAGGGCAGGGAGGGGGGGGGGGGGGGGGAAGGCAGGGTGATGGAGCAGACAGTGTTATCAAGTAGTTGGAAAGAGGTTTTAGTACTCTGGGTAAAACACCAGCACTGTAGCCAGAACAGGTACTGGTTTTCAGAGACCTAATGATTTTTGTAATCTCTGGAACTTCAGCTTGCAAACCCAATGTCTACTAATGCAATTCGCTTAAAAAAAAAAAATCCTCTTGGCCATGACAAAATAGCCCAGAAATTTTTATAACTGTAAAATTCCTAACTATTAAAGCTTACCTTTAAATGTGATCATCCACAATCTGAGAAAGGAATTTTGTATTTAAAAAATTACTTTACGTGATCACTGGCTGAGGCCTTCAGATTTTAACTGTTATCAAAACTTTTTAATTTTCAGTGGCTAGTGCTGTGAAGTGCTTGCAGGATGTGAGACTGTCATCATGAGAGACAGCAATGTTAAGAATGGTGGCAAGTTGGTCCCTTGTTTCAAAAATTATGGTTGCTTTATGATTGGTATTCCTTTTATATTTGGTACTGTAACTTCAAACCAAAATTTTGGTTATGATTCGTAAGAATCATTTACATTGCTAAATCAAAATTACAGAAGAACGGAGTTTAATGCCTTGCCACTGTTGGGGTCACAAGAAATGAAGCAAAGTTCAGATTGGACAAGGACTAGAAATGAAGTTAGCTGTGCCCTTCTCGAATGAGCTATGCCAACATCCACTCACAGTAATGCAGAGATATTATTAGAAACCTGGATTGAAGCCCCTCTCCTTTAGGATGCAATTCTAGTGCCTTAACTACAGCACCACCTCACTTGATCACAGTGCAGAATCTGAGCAATGTGTTGCAGTGATGAAACACAGACCCACAGTAAAACCCCATCTAGGAACCCATGAGGAACTTCAGGGACAATAGGAGTTTGGCCCAATTGGAGTTATGTCTGACTGCTGCTGCACATGGATGACATTGGGACATTTACCAACCTCACAAGTGCTATATAACAAGATTTTCATAATAAAAATATTTCTTTCTCAGTGCATCCTGTCACAAATGATCCTCCTAAACAAGAGAAGAAAATAAAATTGATGTTAACAACTACCACGCCATCAGACTGAGAGGGCAAAGGAATCAATATAACACGGAAAGTAACAAACTGCCAACAATTTTCAGATGACACTGTGCTGTTTACAGACTAGTCAGATGACCTACAGGAAATTTTAGAAAAACTAACAAAGTAAATAAACATGCTGGCCCTTGCATGGATCCCATAAAATCAAAACAAATTACAAAGGACCTAAAAAAAGCCAGAGATCAAGCTGAAGGACACCTGTATGAATATACACAGCAGTTTATATGCCTCAGACTATTGTCAGCAGCTGGAAATTGGTGCCTGAACAAAAAGCATTTGGAAAAGAATAGTAGCTTAGGGTTTTATATGGAATTCAATCTGTCCCGTTTAAAGATGACAATCTTTAATATTTCTACCACTCACATAGTTCACAGGAATAGTCTTTAACAAACAAACTGGTAAGGAAAATCAGAGTGACACAAAAAGCAATGGAAAAATAGCTTACACTGGATGTAAAACAGACAGACAGAATCATAAATAAGGAAGAATGAAATAAAGAAAGCATAAAGGACACCTTGACTGATGCCAAAACACAAATGGCAGTGGCAAGGTACTATGACCTCAGCTTTCATAGAGTGAAAAAAATAAAACAGGAAACACACAGAGGTGAGACACAATACAGTATTTATGTGAAATTGCAGTTGTTTCCCACCAACAGGTTATTAACCAAATGCATTTAATTGTTTAAAAGTGGTAGTAGTATCACTTTTTTTTTCTTCAAGTACTGGTAGATTTTTAATTGGACTGAACAAAACAGTTTTAAATATTTTATTCTATGAGTGATAGTTAATTTAATAAACTAAGTTGTTTATTTTCCTTTTGAACTGAGTCATTGGTGTAAATATGATGATTAGCTGCTGCTGAAGCTCTGTGTCGAGTGACTCGAGACTCTTGAGCAGAATGTAATACAAGATGTAAATCAAGTCAATACAACGTACCATTCACAATATTTTATTAAACCATAAGGAAACATTTGGCATACAAGAGAAAATAATATAGTATCATGATCACATGGTGTTGGATCCAACGGCAGGACTATTACATACTGTGTTGCTACTAATGCCATGGGACCCATCACATGAATGGGTAAAACAGGTGGTTTTCTACATCATGCACAGAATACAAAAAAGTATACTATACGTTACATTTTTGCAGTCAGTTCAGCAGTGAAACAGACCTGATTAAAAAGATAATTTTTGCATAATGTTAAGTTTAAGCTTCAATGCAAACCATGCATATCTGGCGATAAATATAAATGGTGATAACTGATGATGAGTTAAAGCATGTAACTTTATTATCTCACTTCAGTCTGTAACTTATCTATTTTCAGCAATTAAGTTGCTTTAATTTTGATAATGCTTCAAGAAATTTATCAGTAGTAATATATACTGATATGCCAAAACATTATTACCACATGCTTAACAGCTTGTTGGCACATCTCTGGAACGCAATACATCAGTGGTTCTACATGGCATAATTTCAAGAAGTCCATGGAAGATTTCCAGAAGTATGGGCACTATATATCTATACACTGGCATCCAGGTTTCATTAATCACAAGTGAAAGTTTGTGGGCATGAACTTCGCACCCGATAGTGCCCCAGAGAGATGGGTTCCACGAGATTATAATCAGGTAAATTTGGTAACCAAAACATCAATTACAATTCACTATTATGCTCCGTAAACAACTGTGGCATGATCTTGGTCTCATAAGATGGACTGTTAACTTGCTGGCAGATGCCATCACTGCCCAGGAAGACTTTAGACATGAAGGAATGCAACTGGTCCACAGCAATGTTCACATAATACACAGCTGTCCTGGCATTTTCAATTAATACTGTAGGTCCAATGGAAGCCTAGACTTTGACGGTGCCTATCTGCAGTGACCGTTAAGTCCTCAGAGTCTTGTTGATTAAATTTTGTAGAACAACTGTAAACTGATTACCATGAATTGTGCTAATGATATACACTACATAAGTTTAGAAATAACTCAATGTTTCTGAAATTATGACTTATCTTTATCCCTATCAGAATACCACACATTCATTTCATTTGTTGACAATGATTAATCATCAATACATATTACTTTAGTGCATTATTACTCAAAAACATTAGTATCAAAGACATAAACAGCAAATGTTAATGTCATGAGAAATAAAATATGCAGCAGTATATAGTTAATAACGTAACAAAACATAAGATTTCATTCAACTGTTTTTTAAAGTGTCTAATTACATATATTACATAAGTGTTGCCTCACATCAAATGAGTAGTTTTGCACATCAAATAACATATTTTACCTTCACGTAGGTAGATTTTGTTACTTATGTCTGTTCTCATTAAATACTTTCTCTACTACATCTTGTTGACTCTAGAAGTGCATTTGCAAAAATAATCTACCTCAAACACAGGGTTGCAAACAACTTCCAAAATCGTCACTGATTATCACAACAGCTTTCATATCCCTCACTAGAACTCACAATATTTCATTGCATTTAGCCATTTCCCATTATTAATCACGAAAATTCCTGATTTGTTTCTTATACAAAAAATTACTCTTCTAAATGACATTCCACAGCAACAAATGACTCAGTTGCCTTAAACTGACTGGAGTGTATGACCAAAGTTTTTCAAGGCCTTGTAAAACGTCCAGTAATATATTCCACTTTTTCTCATCGGTATTTATGTACACGAAAATGTCTTCTACAAGAAATACTCCGTTTTAAACCATAAGGTGTTATAATTGAATCGGTCAGTGGCGTAAGGAACTTTGTCGCATAAACATATGAGACAGATCAAAATATAGCCCACTATCATGAAATGAACTACGTTTACGTACTTCGTCCTTTGAGAATAACACGAGATCGATTCGTTCAGTACTGACCAGAATGGAATCAAATCAATGACTTGAAACTTCTTGGCAGCTCAAAACTGTGTGCCCGACCGAGACTCGAACTCGGGACCTTTGCCTTTCGCGGGCAAGTGCTCTACCAACTGAGCTACTGAAGCACGACTCACGGCTGGTACTCACAGCTTTACTTTTGCCAGTACCTCGTCTCCTACCTTCCAAACTTTACAGAAGCTCTCCTGCGAACCTTGCAGAACTAGCACTCCTGAAAGAAAGGATATTGCGGAGACATGGCTTAGCCACAGCCTGGGGGATGTTTCCAGAATGAGATTTTCACTCTGCAGCGGAGTGTGCGCTGATATGAAACTTCCTGGCAGATTAAAACTGTGTGCCCGACCGAGTTCGAGTCTCGGTGACGGTGTGTTTGGAATACTGAAGAGACAAGTACGGAAATTGTGACCGAATTTTCACCTAAAGAGTATGTGGAAATCATGGCAAACAGTATTTCTGAAGTGACAGTCGTTATGGTGCAATATGAAGACATAATGGAGTTTGACACGTGGTGGCCTCGTCATTACACAAAAAAGGACAGTCTAGTGAAGCGGCATAGTCAGGGAAACAGTGCGTCTCAAGATGCCTTGTAAAGAAACAAAATTTTTCAGTGGCAATGTTCAATGAATTTCGTTATGAAGCAACGAAGCCAGGAGTCGGGACTGCCTACCCTTCCATTAACAACTGTCAGTCACTCCTTTAATCTGGAAAAAAACTGTACACATTGGGTTCCAATGGGTACAGTACGTGATGGAAAAAAGGGTAATAATCAATAAAAAGAAAACTGATGATTTTCAGAAACTAGTTAAGTACATCTATGGAGAAGACGCTGAAATTTTTATGGGGAGATGAAACGGCCAACTACAAGTGATAACTCACTATGATAAATTATGAACTATCCAGAGCTTTGAATTCTATGAAGTAGTTGTTTTCATGTTCAGTTGAAGATAATTTTCCAGTAGTTAATTAATAAATTTGAATTTCAGACCAGAAATGTGTAATTTTGAATATGTTATACTCAAGAAAAGGGCTAAATTGCCTTGTTGACTGGAGAAAGGAACTATGTTATAAATTTTCTTTTTTTTCAGATGCTTTTAGAATACATGAAAATTATTCTCATTCAAAGTATGAATAATTAGTGTGCAACAAATGTCGAAAATTTCAATGCAGTCTGTCAAATAGTTTAACAATAAGAGTGTTTCTTGTCTCTCCTGAAAAGTAAGAAAAAGGGGATTTCAGAAGTGTCCGATTCCACCTGTCTGCTTTGACCCATGACGTCATCAATATGGCGGAAATGGCTATTCTAAGCGTCTCCAATATGGCGCCTGTAATGTCACTACATACACATGGCAACAAATATGAAAATACATATTAATAAAACAATAACGTCTCCCTCCAAATATACACTCAAACTAATGGGACAACCGCAGGAAATTATGGGTTTTATGGTGGGCACATACTAAATATAATAATAAAAAACCACACCACGATCCCAAAACACACAAAACGGAAAAAAAATTACAACATTCCGCTATACCAACAAAAAGCTACAGGAATCGGACACTTCTCTTGACCTAAAGGTCAACCACAGCTGACGGTAGCAAAACATCAACACCTATAACCAAAACTACGGAAATTGGAATAGGACATTTCCCTTGACCTGTGTAGGTCAACCAAAACACCAATGCCTACAGCCAAAACTATGAAAATTGAAATCGGTCACTTCCTTGACCTATATAGGTCAACCACAACTACTGCTACCAAAAAACCAACACCTACAACTACCAAAAATAAAACCAAAACTACATCCCCTCAAAAATCCAAAAATCAAACATCTGTACAGAACTCTGGTCAACCTCATGTTCTTGTGACAAATACTGCACTTCACAATCTCAGTGATCAGTGCTAATAACTGGAGGAATTTAATAACTGACAACATGTCCTCCCCCATCTTCGACCACAGCATAGCACTTATATTTCATTGTCATATCCATACCTAGCAACAGAAGTGACAAAATAAATTAAAGGTCGTACTGCACCACAAACAGCAAACCAATAACACCTAACAAGAACACCAAACACACAAACAAAACTGAACTATGAACACTACCAACAACTTCACACTTCCAACACCAAGGCTCAAATGAACCCAATACAACACATTACACTCAACACACACACACACATCATCAGAGAGCACTATCAAACATAACAAGACATCCACTAACACAAAAAACTCATAAACTGTAATGACGTCACACTGCAACACCAAAGCAGACAGGTGGAATCGGATGATTCCATTGACTGAGAAAAAGTGACATATTTCCTCTCTCTACCGACCGATTCGATGTTTCCTGTAGTTGATGATGGTTTAAATAACCAAACCAGGTCTAGAATAAATATAATATATACAGCTGATGGCAAATAAAAATGGTTCTCTTAAAATAATTTAAATAATTTAGCTGTAGCTAGTTGCCTACACTAATTTTGAATTATAGTGGTTGTGTTTCACTACATTGACAACACTGGCACATTATAGTGGTGAAAGAACTCCTTGTTTCTTTAATAAACTATTGACCCTAGAATCAAAAGATGTACTTTTGTGTTGCTCTCAGTGATACCTACTTGCAAACAAATTCACATGTCACTATGACCACTTTGAAATTTGACCAATTGAACACTTTTATAAACGAAACGCTGGTGGAAAATGCCCTGTTTTGCAGACATGCAACATTTATGGTTCCCTACTTTTATATATATATACTTTGAAAACTGAGCTCCCATACAGCCCCTTGTTGGTGATATTTTTGGAGAGTGAAACACACCTCTATGAAAAAAATGAGGTTTACACAAACGGTGATCTTTTGAAAATCAGCTTGCTCTGTTCATCCATGAGATGGAACAGCAATCAGATTCTATAAAAAAATTGCTGCTGATTTAGGTGTTATTTTAACCATAATCTCTCAAACAAAAAAAAGTGCCCAGTTGTTGGAAGAAAGCACAGTTCATATTTATCTAATAGAATATTCTGAGGTCAAGTGTAATGAGACATCTCAAACAGAATGATCTCTTCTATGCCAATTAAAATCAATTCTGAAAATATCAGTTCTATGAAACCCAGGTTTTTGCTTTCCTCATGTGACATCCTGAAAGCCATGGAATGAGACATTCGGGTAGATTCAGTATTTCTTATCCTCCAAAAAGCATTTAGCTCTGTAGCACAACAATGCTTTTTAACAAAAATATGATAATATTGCATAACAACCAAAATTTTAGACTGTATTGAGGATTACTTGGTAAGGAGGAAATAGATTATTAGATGGGGATAACTGACAGAGAAAACACTCTTGTGACCCATCATCAAATATTAATCAAGTGTGTGTGGTCCTTATCAGATAGGACTATCAGGGTATATTGAATGTATATAAAAGAAGGGCATTGTGAATAGTGACAGACTGTTTAATCCATGGGAGAGCATTACATAAATAAAAAAAGAGACCCATTACCTTTTAATTATGCTATTGGTGAAAAATGAGTGGCAACACCTAAGGGTGGTCAAAGTGAAATGATAACATCTAACTGATCATATAAAAAGTTGAGGCCAGGCTGAGACTCAATGGGAGATTCTTAAGGAAATACAGTTCATTGTGAAAGATGTGGATTACAAAATACTTGTTCAACTGATTCTTGAGTACTGCTTGTCAGTCTGGGACCCTTACGAGATTGTCTTAGTAAAAGGATATAAAGAAAAGAGTGACATGTTTTGTCATGACTTCATTTCAGAAGTGCAGGGACTCTATAGAAATGCTCATTTAACTCTGTAAGTTTTAAGAAGAGTTGGGTGACATATCACTTTCTCCCACCTACATCTGACAAAATTACTGTAGTGGAAAAAATCAGAGAAATCAGAGCTCCTATGGAGATTTATCAACAACAATTCTTCCCACACACCATTTGTGAATGCAAGGGGGACGATGAGACATGATGGTACAAGAATTACACTCCACAACACATCACAAGATGACTTGTGAAGTTCATAGGTACATCTAAATGTACATATAGACATTTATGTGAAATATATTCGCAATTGTGAATATGGACAACCATCAGCTGAATAATGGAATGACGACAATGAATATTTGTGCCGGACCGGCTCAAACTCAGATTTACCACTTATTACGAGCTGTTGCCTTACTGTTACATTACCTGAGCATGACCCACGGCCAGACTCAAACTCACATATGTCGTTAACCACATGTCTGCAACCTGTACCTGTACATCCATTAAGTATATGCCCATCCAGGCGAGGCTCTTCACTTGAAAGTCACTTTGTAACGCTGGAAATGAATATCCTCCTATTTCAATCTATTGTACTATAAATTTTTTCCTTATTTTGTTACCGGAAGATATGAAATTTCTGTGTCTTTATATATTGTAATTGTTCTACTATATATATATATATATATATATATATATATATATATATATATATATATGTCGATGTATACTTGGTTTGTTTTGTAAATATTATTAAATATTATTTGTATTTTTACGCTGAGTCTGGCCTATGTAATCAAATGATTACATCGACAGGTCATATGGAGAACCAAACTGTTTAGGATCTTTGGTAGTGTTAACTGGGGGGGTAGCATTCGTCTCACGCTACGTGAGGAGAGCCTTACGTCATAGTGACGTAATGCTGCGTCATCGTGACGTAAATAAACGTAAATCGAATTCATGAGTACGTTTGTCGACCTTTGTAGTTGTACCACAGAGGTTGTACAGTAATGTGAAAGCTAAATCTAAATACCCGTGTAGAAACGAAGTTACAGCAGTTGTGTGCTATCCTCATCCCAGTTGAATTACTTGTTGTTGTTGTGATCTTCAGTCCTGGGACTGGTTTGATGTTGCTCTCCATGCTACTCTATCCTGTGCAAGCTTCTTCATCTCCCAGTACCTACTGCAACTTACATCCTTCTGAATCTGTTTAGTGTATTCATCTCTTGGTCTCCCTCTACGATTTTTACCCTCCACGCTGCCCTCCAATTCTAAATTGGTGATCCCTTGATGCCTCAGAACATATCCTACCAACCAATCCCTTCTCCTAGTCAAGTTGTGCCACGAACTTCTCTTCTCCCCAATCCTATTCAGTACCTCCTCATTAGTTATATGATCTACCCATCTAATCTTCGGCATTCTTCTGTAGCACCACATTTCGGAAGCTTCTGTTCTCTTCTTGTCCAAACTAGTTATCGTCCATGTTTCACTTCCATACATGGCTACGCTCCAAACAAATACTTTCAGAAACGACTTCCTGACACTTAAATTTATACTCGTTGTTAACAAATTTCTCTTCTTCAGAAACGCTTTCCTTGCCATGGCCAGCCTACATTTTATATCCTCTCTACTTCGACCATCATCAGTTATTTTGCTCCCCAAATAGCAAAACTTCTTTACTACTTTAAGTGTCTCATTTCCTAATCTAATTCCCTCAGTATCACCCAACTAAATTCGACTACATTTCATTATCCTCGTTTTACTTTTGTTGATGTTCATCTTATATCCTCCTTTCAAGACACTGTCCATTCCGTTCAACTGCTCTTCCAAGTCCTTTGCTGTCTCTGACAGAATTACAATGTCATCGGCGAACCTCAAAGTTTTTATTTCTTCTCCATGGATTTTAATACCTTCTCCGAATTTTTCTTTTGTTTCCTTCACTGCTTGCTCAATATACAGATTGAATAACATTGGGGATAAGCTACAACCCTGTCTCACTCCCTTCCCAATCACTGCTTCCCTTTCATGTCCGTTGACTCTTATAACTGCCATCTGGTTTCTGTACTAATTGTAAATAACATTTCGCTCCCCGTATTTTACCTCTGCCACCTTCAGAATTTGAAAGAGAGTATTCCAGTCAATATTGTCAAAATCTTTCTCTAAGTCTACAAATGCTAGAAACGTAGGTTTGCCTTTCCTTAATATAGCTTCTAAGATAAGTCATAGGGTCAGTATTGCCTCACGTGTTTCAATATTTCTACGGAATCCAAACTGATCTTCCCCAAGGTCGGCTTCACCTCTTTATCCATTCGTCTGTAAAGAATTCGCGTTAGTATTTTGCATCCATCACTTGTTAAACTGATTGTTCAGTAATTTTCACATCTGTCAGCACCTGCGTTCTTTGGGATTGGAATTATTATATTCTTCTTGAAGTCTGAGGGTATTTCGCCTGTCTCATACATCTTGCTCACCAGATGGTAGAGTTTTGTCAGGACTGGCTCTCCCAAGGCCGTCAGTGGTTCTTATGGAATGTTGTCTACTCCTGGGGCCTTGTTTCGACTCAGGTCTTTCAGTGCTCTGTCAAACTCTTCACGCAGTATCGTATCTCCCATTTCATCTTCAGCTACATCCTCTTCCATTTCCATAATATTGTCCTCAAGTACATCGCCTTATATAGACCCTCTATATACTCCTTCCACCTTTCTGTTTTCCCTTCTTTGCTTAGAACTGGATTTCTAACTGAGCTCTTGATGTTCATGCATGTGGTTCCCTTTTCTCCAAAGGTCTCTTTAATTTCCTGTAGGCAGTATCTATCTTACCCCTAGTGAGATAAGCCTCTACATCCTTACAATTGTCCTCTAGCCATCCCTCCTTAGCCATTTTGCACTCCCTGTTGATCACATTTTTGAGACATTTGTATTCCTTTTTGCCTGCTTCATTTACTGCATTTTTATATTTTCTCCTTTCATCAATTAAATTCAATAATTCTTCTGTTACCCAAGGATTTCTACTCCCCCTCGTCTTTTTACCTACTAGATTCTGTGCTGCCCTCACTTCTTCATCTCTCAAAGCTACCCATTCTTCTTCTACTGTATTTCTTTCCCCCATTCCTGTCAATTTTTCCCTTATGCTCTCCCTGAAACTCTGTACAACCTCTGTTTTAGTCAGTTTATCCAGGTGCCATCTCCTCATATTCCCACCTTTTGGCAGTTTCTTCAGTTTTAATCTACAGTTCATAACCAATAGATTGTGGTCAGTGTCCACATCTGCACCTAGAAATGTATTACAAATTATAACCTGGTTCCTATATCTCTGTCTTACCATTATATAATCTGTCAGAAACCTGTCAGTATCTCCAGGATTCCTCCATGTGTACAACCTTCTTTTATGATTCTTGAACCAAGTGTTAGCTACGATTAAGTTGTGCTCTGTGCAAAATTCTATCAGGTGGCTTCCTATTTCATTTCTTAGCCCCAATCCATATTCATCTACTACGGTTCCTTCTCTCCCTTTTCCTTCTACCGAATTCCAGTCACCCATGACTATTAAATTTTCGTCTCCCTTCAATATCTGAATAATTTCTTTTATTTCATCATACATTTCCTCAATTTCTTCGTCATCTGCGGAGCTAGTTGGCATATAGACTTGTACTACTGTAGTAGGCGTGGGCTTCGTATCTATCTTGGCCACAATAATGCGTTCATTATGCTGTTTGTAGTAGCTTACCCACAATCCTATTTTTTTTATTCATTATTAAACCAACTCCTGCATTACCCCTATTTGATTTTGTATTTATAACCCTGTATTCGCCTGACCAAAAGTCTTGTTCCTCCCGCCAACGAATTTCACTAATTTCTACTATATCTAACTTTAACCTACCCATTTCCGTTTTTAAATTTTCTAACCTACCTGCCCAATTAAGGGGAGCCGGAGGTGCCTATGCTGCCCATGTTAAAATCACTAAGTTTGATGAATATTTATTAATAAACTACCAAATAGAAAAATTTGAATTTTTTTTACATATAGAGTGGTTTAGTATTTCAATTATGACAGAGGGATTTTGGAGTATCTTTTCTAGTTTCCTTCCAATTTTTTTTTTTATTAATGACCAAATTTTTTTACAAATAATTGATTTATAATTAAACTGAAATGAAACTACTGAACATATTGCCAAATGGCTGTGTTACTATGTACGTTTGACCACTAGGAGTGCTGTATAAAAATTTCATCTCTCTACCTTGAGTGGATTTTGAGAAAATGTTCCTTATATTCGAAAAATTCTAATTTACGGGAAATGGCTATCAAAGTTTCTCAATACATTCCTGCACTATAGGATGGATTATCAGGGTCTTCTTCTTCATCCTCCAAAAGCTTCCTCTTCTGTCTTCTTTTCTGTCCTGTTGTTCCATCTTACTTCATATGCCTTTCTCTTCTTTCTGCTCCTCTTATCCTTCCTCTGTCAATATTTCTTAGTGATCATACAGTGTTCACCCCAGCTGTAAATCCTAATGCCTTCAGAACTTCACACTTCACACTGTTCCCTTGGTTGTAGGTTGCTATTGCATCATAAATGCCAAAGTGCAGTGTTTTTATGCTTACAAACACCCTTTTAGGAATCACTTTCCAAATCAAATTGTTTACGCTCTCATTAGGAATCTGTGTCTTTCCGTGTAGACGTTTGTGTAACAGTTTTGGCTGTGCTAAGTCATGAAAAATTGGTTTTATTGCATTTATCACAGCTGCTGGCAAACCATGTTTGTGATCATAGTCCTTTTTTGCATTATATTTGCACCAGGAATCTTTTGGGCACAGGCTGTGTTGAGGGTATTCATTGGAAGAGGCAGTATGAAGGAACAATGCCCACACTTCTTTTCGCATGTCACTAACATTACTAGTATTTTGCCCTATAGCATACCCATAGTATCTCTGTAGACGTTCAATCACCTCATCAGTAAGCCTGCCTCTCCCTCCTATTGCTTTTCCATCACTGAGCTTACTTGAACCCAAAGTTTGTTTGAGCCTTCGAAGCCATGCACCCATACGCCTTTGCACATGCCCAATGCATTCCAACTTTTCAACTACAAATTCATTTCCATGTGGTTTCAGTTCCTCTGTAGTCTTGAAACCTTTGGAGTCACCATCCCAAAGGTAGTATTTGTACCTAACGTTGTATCTAGGAACCGAACGTTCAAAAATTTGTTTCACTCCATCCACTTCCATTGCTCCACTTGATCCACTAAAATTTGCCTCACAGGTTTCACTGTGCTCTCCTTTGATTTAATTTTTGCACCTACAATGTTTTGATAATATAGCAACATCTATCACTTTAGCACTATCACCACAAGTAGCAGTTACAACCCCATTCAGGGATTTATGACCCCTCTTTTGCCAGGAACCATCTAATGCCACTACCAAATCCCTCTTAGCGCTTCATTTGTCACAGAAAACAATGTACCCAACCCTTGCACACTCGCTGTATGCGTAACATAAGGCGCTGTATGCGTAAAAGGCCGAGAAAATCCCAAGCAGTTCGCCAGGAAGTCACGAGAGGGTGTTAGATGCATTCAGCGGCCACCCATTTCCTCTGCAGGCGTGGGGTAGAATGGTAATAACTCCACTTCTAGGGCGAGTAGAACAATAATTAAAAGTTTACATTAAAGAGGAATGTTCCAATTAATTTTCGGTAGCAAAAAAAAAAACGTTATTTTTTGGATTTGACCACCTCCGGCTCCCCTTAAGGGATCTGACATTGCACGCACCGATCTGTAGAACGCCAGTTTTCTTTCTCCTGATAACGACGTCGCCCTGAGTAGTCCCCACCCGGAGATCCGAATGGGGGACTATTTTACCTCTGGAATATTTTATCCAGGAGGACGCAATCATCATTTAACCATACAGTAAAGGTGCATGCCCTCGGGAAAAATTATGGCTGTAGTTTCCCCTTGCTTTCAGCCGTTCGCAGTACCAGCACAGCAAGGCCGTTTTGGTTAGTGTTACAAGGCCAGATCCGTGAGTTATCCAGACTGTTGACCCTGCAACTACTGAAAAGGCTGCTGCCCCTCTTTAGGAACCACACGTTTGTCTAGTCTCTCAACAGATACCCCTCCGTTGTGGTTGCACCTACGGTACGGCTATCTGTATCACTGAGGCCCACAAGCCTCCCCACCAACGGCAAGGTCCATGGTGCTTGGGGGGCGGGGGGGAGGGGGGGTTGATTTACTTATTAAGCTGTAATCTCAACAATTTTGGATGTTATGGTATGTATCTTGATGTAATGAATGTCTGAACGAAGGAACCATTACAATAACGAAAGTAAAAAATAGCGTCTAGTCATTTTTAAAAACATGCTATAATTGTGCATAAATCATGTGGGCAGAAATGTGAAATGGAGAGAAATTAAAGATTTTCGTATTTTTATAAAAGCCAATGGATTGTACATAATTCTTCGGTGCGGAAAAGTTAAACTGAGAAATTAATGTGGTTCCAAAGATAATGCCGATGTTGCTGGAATTTTAATTTTGCCTTCATGCTGTAGGTCAGCACAGAAACTTTTGCTCTTCAGAGATAAATTGTTACTGATGAATATAATGTACTGATCTGTTATAACACATGTCATTGTCTTTCTTCATGCGTTGTATACTGTGAAAAAAAAAAAGACATGCAAGTCACATTTACTAGCATTTTAAGCGAGTGAAAGCAATCAGTGCTGTTGCCATTTTCAGCTAATTTTTGTATGACTCTTAGGCAATATGGAAAGAGCTATATTAATCATGCCAAACACCCCCAAATTTATACCATGTCTATTGAAAGAATAATCAAACACAGTATTCCACTATCGCATATGAAACATCACTTCGTGTTGCTAAAAACTGTGGGCTGTTGAGGTTCTTTTGTCAAGTAGCTCACCCATTGTGACAGTTGGTGTTCAACGTCACTTGGCAACTATTAGGAAACTTGCTTTTTTATAGCTGATACTGCTTAAATATTAAAATGTGAGTAACAATTACAGGCGAAATATCACTATTTTTCTCACAGTATACAGCATATAAAGAAAAATAATGACGTTTTATAAACGGGTTACATTATACATTATAATCATCAGCAATAATTTACTTCTGAAGAGCAAAATTTTCTGAGTGGGTCTGCAACGTGAAGGCAAAATTAAAATTCCAGCAACATTCGGAATTATCTTTGGAACCACATTAATTTCTCGGTATAACGTTTCTGCCCAGAAAAATTATGTACAATCCATTGGCTTTTATAAAAATAGGAAACAGTTTCATTTCTCCCTGTTTCACGTTTCTGTCCACATGATTTATGCACAATTAATCGAATTTTTTAAAAAAACGTCATTAAATCAAGAAACACACGGTAACATCCAAAATTGTTGAGCTTACAGCTTAATTAGTAATTCAACTGGGCTGAACATATCACACAACAGCTGTAACTTCGTTTCTACATATGTATTTACATGTAGCTTTCACGTTACCGTGCAACCTCTGTGGTACAACTGCAAAGATCGATATACATACTCATGAATTCGATTTAGGTTTATTTACGTCACGATGACGTAGCTTTACGTCACTATGACATAGGGCTCTCTTCACCTAGCGTGAGATGAATGTTACCCATGTTAACTCTACCGCATGGAGTGCGGGCAGAGTGAGTCTGGCTGCAGTAGGGTGGTGGAGCAGGTGTGTTGTGTGACGCTCCCGCGAGTTGCCGCACTTTTGGGATTTGGCAGCATTAATTGCGCTCGACTTGCTATTATAGTTTCTGACATGGTGTCGCGGACGGGAAGCATTAGCTGGCGCACATTAAGAGCCCATTTCGCCTGGCTGCAGCTTTTGCAACAGCGACGGCCGACAATGAGTGACTGTCGCCACCTCCCCGATCGACGATTGCAAACCTTCAATCAACCAACAAGGAAGACTAAAATCACGTAAAGTTTTAGAACTGCATGGCAGACCTCAGCTTTTCAAACTGTTTCATGACAAAAATACAGCAACTTAACATGAACCTTTGTCGCTCATTGTCCCAATTGCATTACCAAGCACGGTCCCTTCCTTTTCTGGAATGAACCCAAGTGTCGTTGAAATTCATACGCCAGCATTCAAGTAATATCATTCCATTTCACTGCTTTAATTTCAAAGTTCAGTTAAAGATATCATAGCTGGCTATAATATTTAGATTACACAAACAGAAATTAAGAGTGTGAGTTTTGTTACCATATTTTAGCTTACCTGTGACGGCAGCTCAGTTTGGTACGTCCTAAATTTTACTATTGTTAATTGTTCAGAATCATTTCATTCAAGTTCAAAGTTAACTCTCTTATTTCTAAATTGCGTAGATTCAAGTAGCTTTTGAAATGATTGTTGAGGTAGCCCAAGACTAACCTTATTTCATTAAATTTTACCCTTTTCTCAAAATTAATTTTCACGAATTTCATTTGCATTTTTCCTGTCATTTAGATGTAACCCTTTCCTCCCTCTTTACCGACAATTTAACTTCAGTGGCGATTGCTTTTCCCAAATTTCCATTACGTGCACGCGGTTTAATTTTTCACTGTCATTAAGGTCGATAAGTGAGGGGGAGGTTACAACTTGCCAAGTGTTCATGGATAAATTCGGTATTACAGTGCCTGCATTATTCCGAATTATAATGCAATGTTCCTTTGCATTGTAATTTAGAATAACACAGACACAGCAATATTGTATGTAGACATTTATAATAAAATCATCATCGTTGACTGTTTGAACTATTTATACAATTTAGTTATACAGTATGGGCATAATATACCATCACAGTAATGAAAAAATATTCACATTATAATGCAGTTCAGATTATATTGATAACAGGCAAACTAATAATGTGTGAACAGTTTTAAGGAAATAACGTTTTGACTTTTCCCTTATTATATTCAAGACCACCGTGACAGCATTACAGGGTCCCACAAAGCTGGAGACAACATTCATGTCCATGACACAAATAACCAGTGTGTTTGGCTCAAGTACAGGCTATGTTTATGAAACAGATCTCTATACTCTGGCATCAAATTAATATAAGCATTGCAAAGAAAATTACAAAGGCTCAGGACTGAAGATTTTCACTGTAATTTTGAAAAAGGAAGAAGAGTTGGGTTGGGTTGTTTTTGGGGAGGAGACCAGATAGCGAGTTCATAGGTCTCATTGGATTGGGGAAGGATGGAGAAGGAAGTCGGCTGTGCCCTTTGAAAGGAACCATCCTGGCATTTGCCTTGAGCAATTTAGGGAAATCACAGAGAACCTAAATCAGGATGGCTGGGTGTGGGATCGAACCGTCGTCCTCCCGAATGCAAGTCCTGTGTGCTAACAACTGTGCCACCTTGCTTGGTAAAGGAAAAGAATTCTCTAATGTAGCAGAGTAAATGGACAAATAGTAAGCAACATTGGTGCTTTGTGATTCATACAATAAATAATAATAATAATAACAACAGAAACCAGTGCATTGTGTTTTTAGAGTCTATGGTAGTTCTGCTAACAGAACTTATACTACTTACATCTATTACATATTGTGTAGACACACACCAAAAAAAGTTTAGCATCACCTCGGTTCCGAGTGTTCCGGAACCTGTACACAAAATTGTATTAGAGATGAACATAAACATCATTTCCACCCTTTTCATTGCTCAAGAAACCACACATTTCATGTACTACCATACAGCGAGACCTTCAGAGTTGGTGTTCCAGATTTCTGTACACAACGGTAGCTCTAATACCCAGTAGCACGTCCTCTTGCATTAATGTATGCCTGTATCCATCGTGGCATACTATCCACAAGTTCATCAAGGCACTGTTGTTCCAGATTGTCCCACTCCTCAATGGCGATTCAGCGTAGATCCCTCAGAGTGGTTGGTGGGTCACGTTGTCCGTAAACAGCCCGTTTCAATCTATTCCAGCTATGTTCGATAGGGTTCATGTCTGGAGAACATGCTGACCACTCTAGTTGAGTGATGTCATTATCCTGAAGGAACTCATTCACAAGATGTGCACGATGGGGGCGCGAATTGTCGTCCATGAAGACGAATGCCTTGTCAATATGGTTGCACAATCGGTCAGAGGATGCCATTCACATATCGTACAGCTGTTACGGCGCCATGCCATGACCACCAGCGGCGTACGTCGGCCCCACATAATGCCACCCCAAAACAGCGGGGAACCTCCACCTTGCTGCACTAGCTGGACAGTCAGGCAGCAGTAGCCAGCCAAGACACAAGCAGCAACAGGGAAGTAACCTATATTGTGACTTTCACGAATTCCTAACCAGGAGTGGATTTTATAATATCATCTGTGTGCTTTAATAGTTTAGTTTCTTGTGTTTCTGTGTGTTAGTTTAATATCTAATAGCCAGAGTTCTCGCGTTTTCGTTTGCATCGAAATAAAAGCCAATTTTGTGACACTATAAGTTCCTAATCGGGGCGAATTAGACACAGTTCCTGAGTTTTCATCAGGGTCCATAGTACAGTTGTGTAACACGTGCCAATAGTCTGTTTATCTGCATCGTTTAACTTTCCATGATCTTTAGTATGGACAGGGACTGCGATTGTTGCGTGTGGATCGAGCCAAGTTGGTGGCACTTTTCTCTCAGCTTCAGGCTGTAATGACTTCGGTTACACAGCTTGAGGCTGCAGTGGATGGGCACCACTGATGTGAGCCAGCCACTGGGATCCAATGGACGTCCAGCACATCCAAGTCCTCTGACTGGTCCTCACCAGTGGCTAGCCCAGTTACTGCTCGCACTGAGGTTGACCCCTCACCTGTGGTCGAGTGGGAGGTCGCCCGGGTCTTAGCAGGTGGCGAAAGACTTCCCAGGCGGCCACACGTAAGGACTTCCCAGTTTGTCTGACAAACAGGTTGCAGATGCTGTCTGTGGCTGACACTGTCGCTGAGCCAGTTGATGTTCCCTGTCCTGTTTCAGAGGAAACCTCTCAGTCTGCAAAATCCAGTAAATCACAGAGGTGGGATTATTGATAGTTGGGAGCTCCAACGTTAGACGTGTAATGGGGCCCCTTAGGGACATGGATGCCAAGAAGGGAAAGAAAACCAATGTGCACTCTGTGTGCATACCGAGTAGAGTGATCCCAAATATGGAACGAGTCCTCTCAAATGGCATGAAGAGCACAGGGTGCAGCCAACTGTAGGTGGTTGCTCACTTCAGTACCAGTGACGTGTGTCGCTTTGGATCAGAAGAGAATCTCTTAGGTTTCAAGTGGCTAACAGAAGTGGTAAATGCTGCCAGTCTTGCTAGCAAGATGAAAGTGGAGCTGACCATTTGCAGCTTAGTCGACAGGACAGATTGTTGACCTTTGATACAGAGCCGAGTGGAGGTGTCTGAATCAGAGGCTCAGGCGGATCTGTGTCCATGTAGGCTGCAGATTCCTCGACTTGCGCCATAGGGTGGTTGGATTTCGGGTTCCGCTAAATAGCTCAGGAGTCCACTACACGGAGGAGGCAGTTACATGGGTAGCAGGAGCTGTGTGGCCTGGACTGGACGGTTTTTTAGGTTCGACGGTCTCGGGAAAACACAAGAAGGGCTTCATACACAAAGGGTGCACGCCAAACACAGCAAGAATGTATATACAGGAACTATCGGTATAACAGTTGTAAATTGTCGTAGCGGTATTGGGAAAGTACCAGAGCTCCAAGCACTAATAGAAAGCACTAATGCTCAAATTTTTATAGGCAAAGGAAGCTGACTAAGGCTAGAGATCAGCTCAGCCAAAATTTTTCCGAAGAACCTAATAGTATTCCAAAAAGATAGACTAAACACAGTTGGCAGTGGTGTGTTTGTTGCTGTTAGAAGTAGTTTATTTTGTTGCATAATTGAAGTAGGTAGGTTCTGTGAGTTAATATGGGCAGAGGTTATTTTTTGGAATCGGAATAAAATAATAATTTGATCCTTTTTATAGAACTCCCAATTCAGATGATATTGTTGTTGAAAGATTCAAAGAAAACTTCAGTTTGATTTCAAACACGTATCTGACTCATACAGTTATAGTTGGTGGTGACTGTAATTACCTTCGATATGTTGGCGAAAATACATATTTAATTATGGAAGTACACATAAAACATCATCCGAAATTGTGGTAAATGCATTCTCTGAAAATTATTTCGAGCAGTTTGTTCATGAGCCCAAGGGCATAGTAATCGGTTGTGAAAACACACTTGACCTCTTAGCAACAAATAATCCTGAGTTAATAACGATCGTCAAAACAGATACAGGGATTGGTGAACACAGGGTTGTTGTAGTGAGACTGCATATTGTAACCCCAAATCCTCCAAAAATAAACGAAAAATATGACTATTCAAAAATGCAGATAAAAATTCATTTGATGCCTTCCTGAGAGACAATTCCAAATTAATAATATAAGTGCAGACCTGATGTCGGTTGAATTCAAAGAAGTAATATCGGCAGCAATTGAGAGATTTATACCAAATAAATTAACCAACAGTGGAGCTGATCCCCCTTGGTACACAAAACGGGTCAGAACACTGTTGCAGAAACAACGAAACAACCATGCCAAATTTAAACAAACGCAAAATCCCCAAGATTGGCGATCTTTTACAGAAGCTCGAAATGTTTCCACAACGAAACTTTGTCTCGAAACCTAGCAGAAAATCCAAAGAGACTGTAGTCGTATGTGAAGTATGTTAGCGGCAAGAAACAAACAACGCCTTCCCTGTGCGATAGCAATGGAGATACTAAGCACTAAGATAGTGCTGCCAAAGCAGAGTTACCAAACACAGCCCTCCGAAATGCCTTCGCAAAAGACGTCGAAGTAAATATTCCAGAATTCGAATCAAGAACAGCTGCCAACACGAGTAACGTAAAAGTAAATATCTTCGGAGCAGTGAAGCATCTTAATCACTTAATAATAGTAGGTCTTCTGGTCCAGACTGTATACCAATTAGGTTCCTTTCAGAGTATGCTGATGCATTAGCTGCATACTTAACAATCACATACATGCATTTGCTCTACGAAAGGCCAATACCCAAAGACTGGAAAGTTGCACAGGTCACGCCAATATTCAAGAAAGGTAGTAAGAATAATCCATTTAATTACAGGTCTGTATCATAAACGTTGATATGCAGCAGGATTTTGGGATCAGATGTTGTGTTCAAACATTACGAATTACCTCGAAGAAAACGGTCTATTGACACACAGTCAACATGGGTTTAGAAAACCATGTTCTTGTGAAACACAACTAGCTCTTTATTCACATGGAGTGTTGAGTGCTATCGACAATGGATTTCGGATCGATTCCGTATTTCTGGATTTCCAGAAGGCTTTTGACACTGTGCGACACAAGTGGCTTGTAGTGAAATTGCGTGCTTATGAAATATCATCTCAGTTATTTGACTGGATTTGTGATTCCCTGTCAGAGAGGTCACGATTCATAGTAATTGATGGAAAGTCATCGAGTAAAGGAGAAGTGATTTCTGGTGTTCCCCAAGGTAGTATTATAGGCCCTTTGCTGTTCCTTATCATATAAACGATTTGGGAGGAAATCTGCGCAGCCGTCTTAAGTTATTTTTGCAGATGACGCTGTCGTTCATCGACTAATAAAGTCATGAGAACATCATAACAAATTGCAAAACGATTAGAAAAGATATTAGAATGGTACGAAAATTGGCAGTTGACCCTAAATAACGAAAAGTGTGATGTCATCCACATGAGTGCTAAAAGGAATTCGTTAAATTTCAGTTACACGATAAATCAGTCAAAAGTGAAGGCCATAAATTCAACTAAATACTTAGGAATTTAATTATGAGCAACTGAAATAGGAAGAAACACACAGAAAATGTTGTGCAGAAAGCTAACCAAAAACTGTGTTTCATTGGCAGGACACTTAGAAAATGTAACACATCTACTAAGGAGACTGGCTACACTACGTTTGTCCGTCCTCTTTTAGAATACTGCTTTGCGGTGTGGGTTCCTTACCAGATAGGACTGATGGAGTACATCGAAAAAGTTCAGAGATGGGCAGCACATTTTGTATCATCGCGAAATATGGGAGAGAGTGTCACAGAAATGATACAGGATTTGGGCTGGACATCATTAAAAAGAAAGGCGTTTTTCGTTGCGGCGGAATCTTCTCACGAAATTCCAATCACCAACTTTATCCTCTGAATGCGAAAATATTTTGTTGACACCGACCTACATAGGTAGGAACGATCACGACGATAAAATAAGGGAAATCAGAGCTCATACGGAAAGATATAGGTGTTCATTCTTTCCGCGTGCTATACGAGATTGGAATAATAGAGAATTGTGAAGGTGGTTCGATGAACCCTCTGCCAGGCACTTAAATGTGATTTGCCAAGTATCCATGTAGATGTAGATGTAGAGCCTGCATTTCAAAGCAACAACAACAACTACTATTACTGCTACTACTACTACTACCACTACTGCTACTTCAGTCCAATTTTCTTTTTTTTAGACGTTCCCATCTAGCCACTGTGACGAATGATGATGATGATGATGAAATGATGAGGACAACACAAAGACCCAGTCCCTGGGCACAGAAACTCAAATGGTAAATTTGTAGAAATGGCAGAAAAGAAACTCAAAGCAACCTGCTATGTCACCAAACAGGAGACGAATAGAAGAAAAGAAAAGAAAAAGAAAACGTAACACAAGGACACACACAAACACTGGTACCTCAATACATCACCCAAAAAATTAGTAGACTTTGCAAATTGACAGTTCAGCAATATAGTTACGAAGCTACAACATAGTTTGACAAAACAAAGCCTTTACGAACAATGAACTATGTATCAAACACAATGATGTTGTGACTCACTACTGTGGAAGATTGGTTGGTTTGGGGGATTCAAGGGACCAGACTGCTACGGTCATCGGTCCCTTTTTTCAAATACTAAAAAAAACCCACAGAGAATAAAAAAACGTTCAACAGAATAGTAGACAGACGACACAGAACAAGAGAAACTTAGACAAAGACCACACAAAACGAAATAAAGTTATACAGAGTGTGACTGTGGTTGGCCGACCATAGCAACTAAAAGAGGAGAAGCCAACCACCGTGAGACACATTAAAAACTCAGTTTAAAATCGTAGGCCAAAGGCCCGAATCAACACAAAAAACTTAACAAACACTCAAATTAAATGATAAAAACCCCCTGCCCGAATAAAACGCAAAACTAAGCATGCCATGGCAGAGTCATCAGTTAAAAGGGCAGGGAGCGTATCAGGCAGCGCAAATGTCTGCCTGACCACAGCTAAAAGGGGACAGACCATCAAAATGTGGGCCACTGTCAAAGCCGCCCTGCAATGACATAGAGGAGGGTCCTGCCGACGCAGTAAATAACTGTGCTGCAGCCGGGTGTGGCCAATGCAGAACCGACAAAGGACAACTGAATCTCTGCGAGTGGCTCGCATGGATGAGCGCCACACACCCGTCGTCGTCTTCATAGGATGGAGTTTGTTTGGCATGGGCAGATTGCGCCATTCAGTGTCCCAAAGCGAGAGAACTTCGTGGTGTAAGACTGCCTGCAAATCAGTCTCCGGGAGGCCTACCTCCAGAATTGGTTCACTGGTGGCCTGTTTGGCCAGGCGGTCCACACGTTCATTGCCGGATATCCCAACGTGGCCTGGGGTCCACACAAAAACCACAGAGCGGCCGCAAAGGGCAAGTGTATGCAGGGACTCCTGGATAGCCATCACCAGACGAGACCGAGGGAAACACTGGTCGAGAGTTCATAAACTGCTCAGGGAATCGCTACAGATAACGAAGGACTAACATGAGCAGGAGCTGATATACTCTAGGGCACAAAAGATGGCGACCAGCTCAGCAGTGAAAACGCTGCAGCCAGCTGGCAATGAATGTTGTTCATAGTGGTCCCCTAGACTCACAGCATAACTGATACGACCAGCAAACATCGAGCCGTCAGTGTAAACAACGCCAGAGCCCTGATACGTTTCAAGGACGGAAAGAAAGTGGCGGCAGAAGGCCACCGGAGGGACTGAGTCCTTCAGGCCCTGTGCCAAGTCCAGCCGAAGGCGAGGGCGAGGCACACACCATGGGGGTGTATGCAGAGGTGCCCGGAAAGGAGGCGGAAGAGGGAAAGTCCCAAGCCCCGAGGGAAGCTCTCTGACGTGGACCGTGATCGTGCATCCAGCCCGGGGCCGACATTCTGGGAGATGGACGTGCGACAGTGGGAATAGTAGACGATAGTTAGGATGCCTGGACAAGCTACAATCATGCATAGCATAAGCAGCTAGCAAACGTTGGCGCCGTAACCGCAGTGGAGGGACACCCACCTCCACAAGTATGCTGTCCACAGGGCTTGTCCGGAAAGCACCAGTGGCAAGGCGTATCCCATTGTGGAGGATGGAGTCCAGCACCCGCAATGCAGATAGGGGTGCTGAGCCATAAGCCAGGCTCCCATAATCCAGACGGGACTGGATTAACACCTGATAGAGTCGTAAGAGGGTAGATCAGTCGGCGCCCCAGCGGGTGTGGCTCAAGCATCGCAGAGCATTTAGATGCCGCCAACACATCTGTTGAAGCTGCCGAATATGAGGCAGCCAAGTCAACCGGGCATCAAAAACCACACCCAAAAACCTATGTGACTCCACCACAGCAAGAAATTCGCAATCAAGGTAAAGCCGCGGCTCCGGATGAACAGTGCGTCGCCAGCAGAAATGCATAACGCAGGTCTTGGCTGCCGAAAACTGAAAGCCATGTGCTACAGGCCAAGACTGCGCCTTGCGCATAGCACCCTGCAGCTGACGTTCAGCAGCTGCAATGCCATGAGAGCTATAGTGAAAGTAGAAGTCGTCAGCATACAAGGACGCTGAGACAGACTTTCCCACCACCGCAGCGAGCCCGTTAATTGCTATTAAAAACAGGCAGACTCTTAAAACAGATCCCTGTGTCACCCCGTTTCCCTGAACTCGGGAGGAACTATGAAAGGCCGCGACTGGCACGCGGAAGGTACGATGCGCCAGAAAATTGCGTATAAAAATCGGCAGCGGACCCCAAAGACCCCAATCATGAAGTGTAGAGAGGATGTGATGGCACCATGTAGTATCATACGCCTTCCACATGTCGAAAAAGACAGCGACCAGGTGCTGACAGCGGGCAAAAGCCTGACGGATGGGGGACTCCAGGCTCACCAGATTGTCAGCAGCAGAGCGGCCTTTACGGAACCCACCCTCAGACGGAGCCAGGAGGCCCCATCACTCGAGTACCTAACTCAACCGCCGGCTCACCATCCATTCGAGCAACTTGCAAAGAACGTTGGTGAGGCTAATGGGGCAGTAGCTGTCCACCTCCAAAGGGTTCTTGCAGGGTTTCAAAACGGGGATGACAACGCTTTCCCGCCATTGCGACGGAAACTCACCCTCGACCCAGAGACGGTTGTAAAGGTCGAGGAGCCGTCGCTGGCAGTCCACTGAAAAGTGCTTCAGCATCTGACAGTGGATGCGATCTGGCCCAGGAGTGGTATCAGGGCAAGTGGCTAGGACACTGCGAAATTCCCACTGACTGAATGGAACATTGTAGGATTCAGGATGGTGGGTGCGAAACGAAAAGCTCCAATGTTCCATCCGCTCTTTAATGGAGCGGAAAACCAGAGGGCATACCGCAGAAGCGGAACTCAGAGCAAAATGCTCTGCCAAGCGGTTTGCAGTTACGTCGGAGTCAGTACAAACTGCTCCATTCAGTGAGAGCGCTGGGACGCTGATAGCCATAGAGGCGTCTGATCTTGGCCCAGACCTGCGATGGTGAGACATGGAGGCCAAGGGTGGAAAAATACCGCTCCCAGCGCTCCTGCTTGCGTTGGCGGATAAGGCGGCGGGCCCGTACACGCAGCCGTTTGAAGGGGATGAGGTATTCTATGGAGGGATGTCACTTGCGACGCTGGAGCGCCCGCCGGCGATCTTTAATCACTTCAGCGATCTCAGGCGACCACCAAGGCACAGTCCTCCGCCGAGGGGACCCAGAAGGACGGGGAATGGCAGATTCTGCGGCAGTAACGATGCTGGTGGTGACTGAGTGAACCACTGCATCAATGGCGTCATTAGAGAGAGGCTCAATAACAGCAATGGAGGAGAACGTCCCAGTCAGCCTTATTCATAGCCCATCTGCTAGGGCGCCCAGAACAGTGACGCCGTGGCAGTGACAGAAAGATTGGAAAGTGGTTACTACCACAAAGGTCGTCATGCACACTCTATTGGACAGACGGTAAGAGGCCAGGGCTGCAAATCGAAAGGTCGATGGCGGAGTACGTGCCATGCACCACAGTGAAGTGTGTGAAGGCACCATCATTTAAAATCGATAGATCGAGCTGTGCCAATAAATGCACAACGGTGGTGCCTCGACCTGTTGCCACTGACCCACCCCACAGATGGTTATGGGCGTTGAAGTCGCCCAGTAACAAGAAAGGTGGCGGCAAATGGGCTATCAGCGCAGCCATGACATGCTGCGGGACATCACCATCCAGTGGAAGGTAAAGACTGCAGACAGTAACAGCCTGTGGCGTCTACACCCGAACAGTGACAGCCTCTAAAGCTGTGTGTAGAGGGACAGACTCGCAATGAAGAGAGTTAAGGACGTAGATGCAGACCCCACCAGACACCCTTTCATAAGCTGTCCGGTTCTTATAATAACCCCGATAGCCACGGAGGGCGGGGGTTTGCATTGCTGGAAACCAAGTTTCCTGAAGAGCAATGCAGAAGAAAGGGTGAAGGCTGATAAGTTGTCGGAGCTCAGCTAGATGGTGGAAGAAACCACTGCAGTTCCACTGGAGTATAGTATCGGCCATGGCTGAGAATGGCGTGAAGGGACTGGGAAGGCAGATTATGCCGCTGGGTCACCTGCTGCCTCCAATTGAGCACCTGTGCTAGTGCTATCCATGACGTCTGAGGGACCGGCGAGATCAAGGTCCTCAGGGGACGCCAGAATCTCCACCTCGTCTTCAGACGCAGAGGTTGTAGGAAGCGGTGGGACAGATGCCACTGCAATGTCAGGATTCTTGGGGACTTTCTTCTTTTTCTGCTTCTCTCGCAGAGCCTTTGGTGGTTCAAGCTGGGAGGGCTTCAGAGGGTCAGTCTCAGGAGCGGACGACGACCGTGAGGCCCTACAACCAGTGACTGGTGGTTGTTTCAGCCACTTGCGGGTGTCTGCTTTTCTGCTGGTCGGAACTTGCGAAGGGAGGTCCCCAAGGGACCTCTTCCTGGCGAGAGGAGCCAAAGAAGTCTTACTCTTCTCCAGCTGGGAAGGGGGAACTGATGTCCCCGATGGTTGTGGGGGTATTGCTCCTGTAGTAGATGGAGCAGGAGCAACAGGGAGTCAAGTGCCCCGCACAATCAAGGGGGCTGTTGGATTCTGAACGATCACAGAGTTAACCTTACAGGCCGACACGGGAGATGGGAGAACTGTAGTTGCAGCGGTGGCACAGGTCGACGTCATTGGCACAGGATGGAGCCTCTCATACTTCCGCCTCGCCTCAGAATAGGTCAGGTGGTCCAGGGTCTTATATTCCATTATCTTCCTTTCTTTCTGGAATATCCTACAGTCCGGTGACCAGGGGGAATGGTGTTCTCCGCAGTTAACACAGATAGGAGACAGGACACATGGAGTATTGGGACGCGAAAGACGTCCACAATCTCAACACATGATGCCGGAAGTACAGTGGGATGACATGTGCCCGAACTTCCAGCATTTAAAACACCGCATCGGAGGAGGGATATATGGCTTCACATCACAATGGTAAACGATCACTGGGTAAGACATCACCCTCGAAGGCCAAGATGAAGGCACCAGTGGCTACCTGACTATCCCTCGGACCCTGATAGACGCGCCAGACAAAGTGAACACCTCGTCGTTCTAGGTGGGCGTGTAGTTCATTGTCGGACTGCGGAAGAAGATCCCTGTGGAATATAATACCCTGGACCATGTTGAGACTCTTATGCGGCGTGATGCTAACTGAAACATCCCCCAACTTGTCACAAGTAAGCAACCTCCGTGACTGGGCAGAGGATGCTGTTTTGATGAGCACTGATCCAGAGTGCATTTTGGACAAGCCCTCCACCTCCCCGAACTTGTCCTCTAAATTCTCCACAGAAAACTGGGGCTTGGTCGACATAAACGATTCCCCATCAACTTACGTACACACGAGATACCGGGGTGAATATTCTCCACTGCCTTCTTTAGCTATACGTTCCTCCCATGGAGTGGCCAGGGAGGGAAATGATCTTGGTTCATATTTATTACCATTGAGGTTAGACCTCAACCGCGAGAGATGATGTACCACGCTTCATTGCGGGTGATCTGCCCTGATGCCACCCACTCCGACCAGGGGCTCTCCCCACGGACGCCACCCAGCCACAGCAAAGACCACCTGGCAGGATGGCCTTTGCCGGGAGTCCCAATGCCCCAGAGGGATAGGCATCTACTCCTCGGCTTACGTGGGGAAATAGCACCTCAGGCATCAGCAGTGTGATCCCTGTGTAGTCAGGGCCCTACCACCAAAAGGGTACATGATGACCCCACCACAACGGACTGGCTACCGTGCTGATTGTCGGGTGTTGAATATCCATTAATAATCGAAGCAAAGCTGGAACTGCACAATGGAGGGAATGTAGGCTACCCGGAAAACACTGCAGCCGATGTGGCCGGAAGCTCAGTGTAAGTCCAACTCCATGACAAAAATGAATATGCCAGATCTTAGGGCAAGATGGATATAGAATGCACCACGTAAGGCGTCCTTCCCCAAATGGTACGCACTAACGGAAAAATTTGGAAATAGAGTGGTCAAACCCCTTAGGGGACCACCACACTAAAGGCCGGAACAGTTGAGACTCCTTTTAGTCGCCTCTTACGACAGGCGGGAATACCGTGGGCCTATTCTTACCCCCGAACCCGCAGGGGGGACTGTGGAAGAACTAAGCAATTTTGGGCATAAAATAAAAAAATGAAACCTCATCAGGTATAGACGAAGTGCTTGTGTGCTTGCAGAACAACTGTATACATAGTGTCAAAGACCCTTCAGTGCACATTAAAAATGAATCCTTCACCACAGATTGCTTCCCATAAACACTAAGGCTTGCAAAAGTCCTGTCTCTATATATGAAAGATGGCCTAGAAAATGCAGAAAATCATAAGCCCATCTGTTTACTCTTATCATTTTCAAAAGTAGTAGAAACCATAATGAAAAACCGGCTCATTGGGTACTTAACAAAGTTGGATCACAGATCTGGTAAAAGCATGGGACAAGCTACAGTGTGATTTACAAATGTTGTTCTGGAATCACTAGACAAAGGAAAACACACAAAAGGCATCTTCCTTGACTTTACCATAGCTTGTGATACAGTAGACCACACAATTGTGCCAAGGGTGCACCAAGAATTAGGGGTGTGGCAAATAAGAGGTGTCATTTGTACCTGAAAAACAGAGTGCAATGGATGGAGATCTCTCAATAAAACCCTTTCATACCACAAAATGCTTTTCTAACCCCAAATACATTAATGTTAGAGTCCTGCTAGGAAGTGTTCTAGGCCCAGTACTCATCTTGATACACATTGTGGCACCAATTAGGTCGACACTAGCATCGATATACGTTTGTCTCTAGATTCCGAGCATCGTCTTTGGACGCTAGGCTAAAATTATCTATGCTCTCTTCCGCCATAAGCAGTTCTTTGTAAGCCTTGCTTGTGTAAAGAGGTGAATAAATGAACTACTGCAAAATAGGAGTGTTGTTTGGTGTAACCGAACCGAACTTCCTCCTCACTGGTGACACCAAGTTGTAACGTCTTCCGTTTTCGCCGTTTTACTGTGCCTGTGGCCTCCGCATCGGCTATTTTCGCGTGTATTACATCAGCACAACATTTGAACAATGACTTCGGCCCAACGCCTGACGCTGGATTTTGTGATCGACATGCATAGTGTTGCGGGAGATGTACACCTGCCAGGAATGCTACATGATGCATCTCACTCGACGATTATGCCGATTTTGCCGGACGTTTTCGACCCTGCAAGAATAAGTGAGGTTAGGAGTGTGCATGACTCCAGCTATCAGAAGCCTTTGTTCCCACCACATGTGCCCTCCCTCATCGATGGTGCAGTTACATCTAACGGATCTCTGCGCAGTGCAGGACCAATGCCGATTTCTGCAAATGCTTTGTTGGGAACCTACCACCACCAGGACAACGATTTTCCACGCCACAATCCATGCAGTACCATGCAGATTCCTGCCACGTGGCTGGAACTGCTTTGATCACAGGTCAGCCTCCTCAGCATCTGACCACGCCCGCGCCTGTCTTCGTTCAGCATCAGCACATGCCTTCCTGCTTCGATACCTCGGCCTGCAACAGGAACAATAGCTTGTTATCTGTGCCTGACCTCCATCTCCGTCCCACTGCTATGCCTCAGTGTTTTGTGCCATGACATTCACCTTATCCGCACACCGTTTTGAGTGGAGTGACTATGAACAGTGAACATTCACACATTCCGTCCGACGTTCAACATCATTTTCCGCACTGCGCTTCTGGACAGTCTGCACCTCTGCAGCCTCCCTGCAACACAGGTGGCTCCAGCTCTGATTGTACGTCGAGCTTTCCACTGACTAGCACACGTTTTCAGTCCTTCAACTTTTTCTCACCTGTCGCCCCCGTGCCGGCTCCAGTTAAGCTTCCGCTATTGTTCTCTGCACATATTGGTGCCTCATCCACGTCGGTCTTCCGCTATGTGTCAATCCGAACACACCTGCAATGCTTCCAGAATCGACACATTATGGTGTCTCACCTGCGTCGCCCTGCTGCATCGCGAAGGATCGCACTCAACCACAATGCGTCACCTTCACGCTTCGACTTGACCAGCCCTCGCCGCCGCATCCCCTGGAGGCACACTCTCCTGGAATACTACAGCAACAAGAGCTCGTTTCATGCAGTGCCCTGACGAATTCAACTCAACCTGTTCTTCCGAACATTCCACAACGCTGACCAATGCTGCCGCCATTTAATCCCGACATGGCAACAAACTGGTTCAAAATTGTGGACAAAGTGTTCGAGCATTACAAACTCGACGAGTCAGCCAGATTTCTGTGCCTTATCACCCACCTGCACGACCAGGGGGACTTGATTGCTGACCTGGTCGATGCCCCGGACCTATCTACCTGGTACACTCTGGCCAAAAAGACAGTTCTACATCGGCTTGTGCGCTCAATTGAGACAGCAATATGGCAAGTGCTCCACGTCGAGCAACTAGTCAATGACAAACCTCCCCAGCTCTGGAGATGGCTAGGTGCCCTGGTCAGCACCGATCTATTCTCTGACACAGCCCTCCTCGCCATCTGGTCAGATGAACTATCTCCTCACATCCGCTTTGCTCTGGCTCAGAAGTCTCCCGAACCTGTCGACCAACGAATGACAATTGCTGACAAACTACATGATGCATCACTGCTCTGTTTCGCCAGCCACTGCCTACCTGGCAAGTCTCAGGTTCATGCTATTCGTCCCGCGGCCGGACATGGCCAGGGCCGTACTGAACCGACTGTTCCGCTCCCTCCGGGAAGCAGTGAACAAACACCTGGGATGTCACCGGCTCCGCCCACGGTCACACCCCCTCCAGCAACTGAACCTACTGCGGCCACCGAACCTCGGCCACCACCTCTGGCAACGAACTTTCCACAGGAAATGCAACCGCACTACCCATACTGTTAGTTCCACACACGGTTTGGTGACGCAGCATGGAACTGCAGACCACCCTGCTGCTTCACAAACGCCAATCGCAGGTAGGTCTGGGTGCGGCCTCCTGCACACAAAATGACAGACACCCCCCAGTGCTCCATTCAGTCCAGGAACAACTGGATAATTATGGACGACTTTAAATTAAAGACATTTCGTCGGGATACCTTTTCCTAGTGGACACAGGTGCCAATGTTTCGCTGCTGCCTATGTCCTTAGTGTCGTCGAACATCCGCCCTCATTTTACTTCACTGCAAGCCGTGAATTCAACTAAACTACAATGCTTGGCTTCCACCTCCCACGTCGTCTCACTCTCCGCAAACTGCAAACTCAGGTGGACTTTTATATTGTGCGAAATTGAGGAAACTATGCTAGGCATTGACTTCTTGTGACACCACAAACTTTCACCGGACCTAGTGTGAAACACCGTGTTTCATCACCCATCCAAAACTCACTTCCCCTGTGCTCCGTCAAGCAAACTCCCCCGTGACACATCAGTCCAGGCTCATCTCATCCATGCATGCTCGTCTCTGTCGACTATGTTACAAGAAGCAACGCACAAGTGCCTTGTCGAGCTTGAAAACGTCACTTGCCAGGCAAAGAAAACTTCGAGCTTTCCCTCCGGCTCCACGAAACTCAGCTATAGCTCTCTGACGCAGCAAAGGAATTACAGACACTGCAGCAAGGACAAAGCAAGGTCAGTAAGTGTGCTGAATCTGCTTGTAGTCCCAGCAATCAAGCCTCCGTGTGCTTACCTCCTGCTACCCCTCGCAACTGTGCTATCAAGTCTACAATAACGTGTACTGACAGTTCAACAGGACCACACCCCGCCTAACGTGGCAGCATTTGACGCTCAGCCAGACACAAGCAGGCATGCGCGATGAGCGTCAAGTGTTCCCGAACTGACAGCTCCTACCCCTCCCCTCGCGGACGACACCTCAAACTATGCAACTTCGGCTCCTGCGCTCCGCCGTGCGACTGCCACTGACAACACAAACATTGCACTCACTTCTAGCGCTTCGCCCATGACCGTGCTACCACAGGCCGTGCCCTCGGACAATGGACTCACTAACATTTCATGAGCTCTACCGAGCACACCCGAACACGGTGCCCTGCTTCGGGCCGGTGGCCATCTTGTCACGTTGACTCCTGGGACACTTTGCCACCTGAGCTCCTGTCGGATCCGGCGAGTGGCTCCGAACACCACGACCATGCCTCGCCTGCCCCACCCACCACACATTGTAAACAAACCGCCTCCCATGCCGCCGGCAACATTTCCGTCGTCACCAACGGCACGGTTCACAAACTTCGCCTCATGCCAGGTTCCCCGATCTCCAGTAAACCACGTCGACTTTGTCCTGAGTGCCTGTCCGACCTTAAAAAGCAGATTTCTAAACTTCTAAGCTCCGGCCTCATTGAACCCTCTGCCAGTAGCTGGTCTACACCCATTCATATGACACCCAAGAAGTATGGGTCCTGGCGCATGTGCAGAGACTACCGTCGACTAAACGCACAAACAATTATGGACACCTACCACATACCCAACATTGCCGACTTTACCAGTTCCCAGGTGCGACCACGTTCTCTGTCATTGATTACAAACGTGCCTACCACCGGATCCCCATGGCACCTGAAGACTTCCAGAAGACAGCAATCACCATCCCAATTGGGTTATTTCAGTTTCGATTCATGCCCTTCGATCTGAACAACACAACCCAGACCTGGCAACACTTCACCAACGAAGTGCTATTCGACCTAAACTTCTGCTTTGCATATCGTCATGACATTCTTGTGTTCAGCTCCTCTGTTGAGGCCAACATTCAACATGTGCAAACTGTTGTGAACACTCCCGCAGCAGCAGCCATCAAGAGCAACCAGGACAAACCGCAGCTATATCAACCCACGGTCACTTTTCTTGTTTTTCGGGTCTCTGCCGACGGCATTTCACCGCCACCTGAGAAGGTACAAACAATACTAAACCTACCCAGACCTTCGTCCTTCAAAGAGCTCCGGTGCTTTCTGGGGATGGTTAATTACTATTGCCGACATCTACCTCGGGCTGCAGAGATTCAGGCTCCACTGACGGACGCCTTGGCAGGCACCCTCACTTCTGGATCTTGGCCCATTCCGTGGACCCCTGCTATGACAGCCTCTTTCACTGCCCTCAGAAGTCTTCTTGCCGAGGGTTGCACCATCCTGCATCCTCATCCCAATGTGCAGCTTTTCATCACCACAGACACGAGTGATACTGCCAACGGCGCTGTCCTTAGCCAGACAATCGACGGCCAGACTTCGCCTCTGCAGTTCTTCTCGCGCAAGCTCACCAATGCACAACGGAAATATTCCGCGTTTGACAGGGAGTTCCTCGCGATCAACGAAGTGATCAAGTATTTTAAGACTGATGTTGAGGGACGCCCTTTCTATGTTTTAACGGACCAAAAACCCCTGGCTGCGGCCATTACATACGCGCCAGCCGACCCGCCTCCTTGCTGCTTCAGGTACATGGACTTCATATCTCAGTTCACCACTGATGTCAGACACATAAAGGGTGCTGACAATATAGTTGCTGATTTCCTTTCACGAGTCGACGCCATCCATTCGCTGTTAGACCTCTCTGAACTGCCTAACCTCCAACCCGCCACCGACAACACACAAAAACTGATCTCAGACTCTACCTCTTCAATACACTTCGTCCGCACCACCTTCCCTGGCATTTCTGGTGAGATCTGGCGTGACGACAGTACGGGCACGTTACGGCCCCTCATCCCAACCACGCTACATCGAACTGTCTTCCAACGCATTGCATAATTTAGCCCACCCTGGTGATCGTGCGTCCGCTTGCCTCGTAGCGGAGTGCTTTGTGTGGAGAAATATCAACAAAGATTGCCACCATGGGCACACTCCTGTGTCGCGTGCCAATGATGCAAAGTACACAAGCACAGTTCACCCCCCCCCCCCCCCCCCCACGGCGCCTTTTCGATCACTCCTGGGCATTTCCAGCATATTCATATTGACATTATCGGCCATCTGCCCCCCTCTAACGGCTCTAGTTATGTTCTCTCGTCTATCGACTGAGCAACTCGCTGGGTCGAGGCTGTCCCCCTTCCCAATATTACACAGAAACTGTTGCTCGAGCTTTCGTCGAGTCATGGGTATCACGTTTCGGATGTCCAGCTATCATCATGACTGACCAGGGCAGACAATTTGAGTAGGCCCTGTTCAACGAGATTTGTAACATCTGCGGCATCTGGCGCATCCATACCACAGCATATCACCCGCGAAGTAACGGGCTAGTTGAGTGCTGGCACCACACTTTCAAGGCAGCTCTTCGATGCCATGACTCTCTATGGATGGAGGCCCTTCCCCTGGTGCTACTCGGCATTCGTGTGATCTATAAGGAAGGCTTCAAAGGCACAATAGCCGAGTTTGTATAAGGCCAGAACATTGTTCTCCCTGGCGAACTTGTGAGCCCTTCCGCTCTCTCCCTCAGTCTGACTTACCCTCCTTTGTCGACCGCATCAGACGCCACTTCATCAACATCCATATCCCTCCGCCCGCCAGCCACTCCCGCCCTAAGGTTCACGTCCCGAAATCTCTGGACAATTGCGAATACGTCATGCTCCAAGATGACACTCTCCGTGCTCCCATCCAACCTCCATATACCGTCCCGTATCGAGTTCTCCAGCGCTCAGCCAACACCTATGACATCCAGATAAAGGTTCAGCTGTTACAGTCTCTCTCAACAGACTTAAGCCTGCTCATGTCGAAGCCGCTCCTACCCCCCTTCAGGCCATGACCACGCCACTCACTGTCGTGACTTCCAGCTCCAATCATCGAGCCCTTCTCCAACCTCGCCCTCTACTGCGGTATCACACACTCCTTCGAGTGATCACATGCTCCCCATGTCGAGCTTACCTACGATTATGACCACGCCGCCGGGCCCTTCGCCGGTCTCTTCAACCTCTCCTCTGTTGCCTACCTTCCCCTGTTGAGGTTCCTCACGCCCCCCAAGTTGAACATGCCCTCGCTCGAGGTGTTTGTGCCTATTCCCCTGAACATAATCCACGACATCTCTATAATACTAAGCAATGATACACTGTTTGTCGTGTGTTTCCCTTCATCTGGTGCTCATGACACAACCTCCGCCATTCCCTGCCACCTGGTGAAATGGGTTCCCCTCGCGCCCAATATCGACCTGGACATGCTTCGTGTGTTCACCACACCCACCGAAGACATCATCATCATCGCTCCGTTCCACTCGTGAACTGCCGTCCTACCTGTCGCCGCACGACCACCACGCCCAGTACGACGCCTGGCGAGCTTCGACGACTTCCATGTTCGGCGGCTGAACCTTCCTTCACGTTATATACCCATGCAGCTCCCCGACGACGCTGTCGAGCTGACAGTAGTCTGGTTCCGGCGGACAACCCCTGCCAACACCTTGGTCACCCCTCCCCCCCGCCGGCCCCTCAAGAGTACTCCATACCACGGGGGGGGGGAGGGGGGGGGAGGGCTATGTGGTGCCGATGAGGTCAACACCATGATTTTCCCCAGAGTGGAAAACACAGTGAAACAGATTAATTTGCTGATGGCAGTAGCATTCTAATAAGTTATGAATCACCAAGTGTACTAAACAAAAGAAGCTGAAGAAACGCCCATGCATATACAAAGGTGGATAGAAAACAACAAATAAACCGTGCATGTAGAAACAAACCAACATTATTAATTTTCATATAAGCAATAAATCCAACAGTTTCTCTGTAAATGTGCATGAAGAGTTCATGGAATGAGCTTCAAGAACAAAATTTGTGGGGATACATGTTGACTCACAACTAAAGTGGATTCAGAATGTTTCTGCCCTCAGAAAGTGAACAGTTTCAGCATGCTGTGCACTTAGAATCAAGGGCACCCAAATGATACATTTTACATCTACATCTTCATTTATACTCCGCAATCCACCAAACAGTGTGTGGCGGAGGGTACTTTACATGCCACTGTCATTACCTCCCTTTCCTGTTCCAGTTATGTATGGTTTGTGGGAAGAATGACTGCCGGAAAGCCTCCGTGCACGCTCGAATCCCTCTAATTTTACATTCGTGATCTCCTCTGGAGGAATAAGTAGGGGGAAGCAATAAATTCGATACCTCATCCAGAAACGTACCCTCTCGAAACCTGGACAGCAAGCTACACCGCAATGCAGAGCGCCTCTCTTGCAGAGTCTGCCACTTGAGTTTGCTAAACATCTCCGTATCGCTATCATGCTTGCCAAATAACCCTGTGATGAAATGCGTCGCTCTTCTTTGAATCTTCTCTATCTCCTCCATCAACCCGACCTGGTACGGATCCCACACTGATGAGCAATACTCAAGTGTAGGTCAAACGAGTGTTTTGTAAGCCACCTCCTTTGTTGATGGACTACATTTTCTAAGGACTCTCCCAATGAACCTCAACCTACTACCCGCCTTCCCAACAATTAATTTTATATGATCATTCCACTTCAAATCGTTCCGCACGCATCCTCCCAGATATTTTACAGAAGTAACTGCTACCAGTGTTTGTTCTGCTATCATATAATCATACAACAAAGGATCCTTCTTTCTATGTATTCACAATACATTACATTTGTCTATGTTCCGTAGGCTCTTGCTTTGTTTATCATGCGACAGTGCGGAACTGTATCGAACGCCTTCCGGAAGTCAAGGAAAATGGCACCTACCTGGGAGCCTGTATCTAATATTTTCTGGGTCTCATGAAGAAATGAAGCGAGTTGAGTCTCACACGATCGCTGTTTCCGGAATCCATGTTGATTCCTACAGATTCCAGAAACGACATGATACGCGAACAAGCAACACGTTCTAAAATTCTACAACAGATCGACGTCGGAGATATAGGTCTATAGTTTTGCGCATCTGCTCAACGACCCTTCTTGAACACTGGGACTACCTGTGCTCTTTTCCAATCATTTGGAACCTTCCGTTCCTCTAGAGACTTGCGGGGGGAGGGGAGGGGGGGGGGTAGATCTGGGAGTATGGAGTATTTTTAATATTTTGGAAGACAAATAGTGACCTCTACGTATCCATCAAAAAGTTCTGGTTCCAACCCTGTTAAACACCTGCATTATACCAACTTTTAAATCATTTTCATGAAAGAAAATCATGTGACAGTACTATATTTTTAACCTCTCCTTGAGAGCTAGGGGGAGGGAGGGGGGCTCTTGCCCATGGGGTACTGTTACCCTTGCTTAGAACAATAAATTCATTGTATCCACACTAGAACAACATATTTCACATATGTTCATTCTATAACTAGTTATGGTATGACCTCCTGAGGAACAAATGGACAGAATATACAAACAATCTTTAAGCTACCAAAATAAGGATGTACCAATTACAAGGACTGTTCCATGTGAATACATTTTACAAACAGTGATACACATAAGGAAATATATATTTAGCAGTAGCCAATTAACATTACTGTAAATGAACATAGAACCAGATCCACCCACAACTTACATCAAAGTAGGAAAAATTAAACAAAAACCTAAAATATGATGCTATAAAATGGAATTAAGCTATACAACAAATTTCCACAAGAGATCAAGGAGAAATGTGGAAGACAAACCTTCAGAAATACGCTTAAAGTTATTGTTTAGAAAAGTGTTTTATAATTTCAAGGAAATAATATATAAATTATGCTGATAATTCTGTTAATGATTAACTGCTGTGAGTAAGAGGCGTTTTACAATATGTTCAGTACAATATTGAAATACTTTGTACAAGTATGTAACATATTAAAGGAAGTAGTGTATGTATTTATTTTTGTATCTGTACTTGTATATATTCATGTACTTACATGCATTTATCGTGTAAATTTGTGTATTGACGACATCCACACAATTTATATTGTCTATGTATGGATAAATCAATAAATAAAATAAATAAATAGCTGTGTCTTCTGCGTTGGGACCAATATAATTCCAAATCACAAAGTCATTAGCAAGTGTAAAAGCTAAATTACACAATACCACACATTGAAATGTTTCGATCGTGCTATTAAAATCTAAATGGAACATTGGATCACTTTTATCCAAATAACATAAAAAATGGAAATACAATTAATGGCTTTCTGTCATACAAATACAAAATGAAATAACTTGTTGCACTGTTACAGTACATTCCAGACATTTAAAGCCAGTGTTGAAGGGCAAACTTGGCAATAAGCCTACAATGCAGATATCTCAAATGGTCTCTATAGTACATCCCTTCAAACCTTCGTCACATTCTGTGATAGCTCCTTCCATAAAATATTGCAGGCAGATATGAAACACTGATTTGTATCGCAGATGGAATTAGAGTATCATTTAGGAACAAACAGGAGCTGTATCATAATATGAGGTGACAGTCAGAGACTGCAACAGAATGTCACTACAGGCAATACTGTAAAATGCTGAGGAACATCATCAGACAGGATAAGACAACGTATAACACCAAGAGAACGGAGAGCTTTCAGAACAAACTTAAGACTATAAGGTCAGTTGTGAAAGATGCACCATGGCAGAATGTAGATGCTCAACACATTACACCTCTCTTGTGATTCAATGAAACAGTTAATGGTCAGTATGAGTTGTGCAAAATATTTGATAATCACTTCTTCAATGAAACTTCATGGCAGATTAAAATTGTGTTTCAACTCGAACTCAGGACCTTTACCTTTTGTGGGAAAGTGCTCTATTGACTGAGCTACCCAACCACAACTTACAACCCATCCTCATAATTTTACTTCTGCCAGTTCCTTGGGCCGGCCGCGGTGGCCGTGCGGTTCTAGGCGCTTCAGTCCGGAACCGCGCGACTGCTACGGTCGCAGGTTCGAATCCTGCCTCTGGCATGGATGTGTGTGATGTCCTAGGTTTAAGTAGTTCTAAGTTCTAGGGGACTGATGACCTCAGATGTTAAGTCCGTTAGTGCTCAGAGACATTTGAACCATTTTTGAACCAGTTCCTTGCCTCCTACCTTCCAAACTTCACAGAAGTTCTGCGAAACTTGTGGGACTAGCACACCTGGAAGAAATGATATAGCAGAGACATGACTTAGCCACAGCCTGGGAGATGTTTCCAGGATGAATTTTCATTCTTCATTGTGGTGTGTGTTGATATGAAATTTCCAGGAAGATTAAGACTGTGTCTTGGATCGAGACTCAAACTAGGGATCTTTGCCTTTTGCGGGCGAGTGTTGTACCAACTGAGGTATCCAAGCACAACTCACAACCCATCCTCACAGCTTTATTTCTGCCAGTTCCCATCACATACCTTCAAAAGGCACCTGCCCACGAAAGGTAAAGGTCCGGAGTTCAAATCTCTGTCTGGTACATATTTTATTCTAGAAACATCCCCCAGGCTTTGGCTGAGCCATGTCTCCACGATGTCCTAGCTCCACAGGTTTCACAGGAAAACTTCTGTCAAAATTTGGAAGAGAGGAGATGAGGAACTGGTGGAAATAAAGCTGTAAGTAATGCTTGGATAGCTCCATTGCTAGACCACTTGCCAATGAAGGGCAAAGATCATGAGTTTGAGTCTCAACCCAGCACACAGTTTTAATCTACCAGGAAGTTTCATATTGGTGCACACTCCACCGTGGAGTGAAAATTCATTCATGTCTTCAGTAGTTGGCAAGCAAAATCAAAATTTTATTCGTGCACATGGCATTAATTTTTTTTTCATTACAGGTGAAACAAGTGATATTGTGAAAGGCATGGTGTGTAATTTAAATGATGTAGCTAATAGGGTAGTTTTTAACATCAGCACATGGCTTTCAGAGAACAGTTAATACTTTACTGCAAAAAAATACGATGCATACAATTTCAACATAGAACTCTTGTAAAAGAAAAATTTCATTGCCTCAAAGTAGTCAGTCAGGAAGGCAGTACAGTTGACCATTTTAGATTTATAGGACTGAGGGTAGATGGAAGATCTTCTTAAGAAAATCATATTCAAGATCTTGTGCAAAAACTGAATGCCGCTATCTTCACATAAGAATGATCTCCACTTTTTCTGACACTGAAACATGAAGGTTTGTTTACTTTGATTACTTTCACTCTATTATTTCACATGGTGTTATACTTTTGGTTGAGTCTTTGCACTCACCGAAAATGCTATTAACACAGAAAAGGGCACTCAGACTGATCTATCATGTCAGTTCAGTTAAGTTGAAATGTTTCCTTGTGGCACACTCCTTCTACTCTGTGCAGGGGTTTCTCACAATACTTAAGAATGGAAGGAGTATTAAGATTTAATATCCTGTTGATAATGAGCTCATTAGAGATGGAGCACAAGCCCAGATCATTTCAACAATGGGGAAGGAAATTGTCCATACCATTTCAAAGGAACCATCTTGTCTTTTGCCTGGAATGATTTTGAGAAATCACAGAAAACCTAAATCTGGATGACCGCATGCATATTTGAACCATATCCTGTGTGCTAACCACAGTGTCACCTCACCTGGTCACCATACTTGAGAAATTTTATCTGCAGTATATTAATTATTTGTTTACTACATCACGTGTTTTAGTAATTTTTTAATTTTTTTGTTTGTAAATTTTCTGATCATCATATCATTAATAATGTTCTGCCTCATTCCTTGAACACAGCTCCAGCTCACATGGTTCTGTGGAATCTGATAGATAAACAAACAAATACATCAATAAAATAAAACTTCACATTATGCTGCAGTTATTATCATTATGATATCAGCCAAACCATACATATCCCAACAGGCATCACAATATTCAATATTTGGTTTCTGTTGTTTTCACAAAAATTATATGCATGGATGAATAAAATATTCCATTCCCTGTCAGCCACTTTTCTCATCATTTTTACTAGTTTGATATAGTGTGAATTACGATATGACATAAGTGTAAGCCAGAGTGCTAATCTTCAATTTTTCTCAATTAATTGAAAAACTGCTCTCATATTTTAAAGATGGCATATGAGGCATGGCCATAAAATAAGGGGACTGATACTGTGACAGAATCAATACACATGTGCCAAAGATGAATGAACGATAGTTGTAAGTGTGAAGCCTTCTCAGTTGAATGCAGCAGCTCTGGTATCTGTAGACAAATCAGTGTGGTTGTGTCTTTTGTTTTTGTAAGAGCTGTTATTTTGTTTTACAGATAAATGGTAAATGTAATAATAGAGCAGTGAATTGTCATGAAGTTTCACATAAAATGTGGAACAACTGCCACTGAAACCTCTTTTCTACTAAAAGAAGTGCACCACAAAGTCTGTTTATCATGCACAAAAGTTTCTGGTTGGTTCAAGCGTTTCCAAGCTGCCCAAGAAGATGCTGAAGATGACTCAAGATTTGGACACCCTTCAACATTGAAAAAGATGAAAATGTCGAAAAAGTAGGTAATGTGATTCAATCTTACCATTGGTTGAGTATTTGATCGATTGCTGAAACTGTAGGAATTGACAAAAAAAGCATAATGCAAATTTTATGTGATCAATTTAACATGAGAAATATGTGTGTGAAACTGCTGTTGAAAAGTCTCATGATGCAGGAAAAACAAACAATTAAATCTTCCCATGCGAGCTCTGACTTCTCTTACTATATTATGATGATCATTTCTCCCTGTGCAGTGGGCAGCAACAATATATTTTTTGCATTTGGAGGAGAAAGTTGGTGATTCATGAGAAGATCTGGTCACAAAAAAAAACAGCTTCATTTTAATGATTGCCATCCCAATTTGTGTGCCATATCTGTGGCAATGAGCATGACTAAATAATCTGCATATCCTTGGCAAAAGTAGTCTTCAGTATTTAGCTCTTCAGTGAGTTCATTCACCACTAAGTTCAGCAGTAGTGGGGACAAAACCCCTTCCTGTGGACACCTGCTGATGGCATAGATCACTATTTTCTCATTTGTCATGGTGGATTCTACCTATGTTCTATTAGCATGGTCTTAATTCACCTGCATATGGTGGTCAGAATGTTGTGGTTTTCTGCTGTTCTAATCATGAATTTGAAGGTCATACTGCTAAAAGCCCCCCTCAATATACAGGAAGATGTGGGGAGGTTTTTACACCTTCCCAAGTTGGTGTTCTGCTGTTTCACATGATTTTTTGGTTCATATGTGTGTTTGTTTACATTTAAAGGACCTCATCTAAGCCCTTTCCTTTGGTGTGATCAGTTCTTCTTGGCTTTGGAATGAATACAACTCTTACAGTCCTTCAAGCATCAGGAATAATTTCTGCAGCTAGGCTGATTCTAAACAGTCTACATAGGTTTCTAATTAAACTCTCTCCTGCTTGTTGCAATAGAACTGGAAAGATTCCATCTGGACCTAGCGATGTGTCTCATGGACAGATTCCTGGTCTGTGTTATATGCCTGAGTGCATTGGGGGAAATGAGTCCTGAGGATCACATCCAGTTTCTCATCCACAATCCTTGGATACCCACCATCCTCCCTTAGAGTACCTTTTATTTAGTATTCTGGTCTCAATTTTGTGAAGGCTGCCACAAATAGCTATACTTTCCACTTTCTCACATAACATCTTCTACGATGATAGTTCTGCTTGCTTCATCACAGGCTTGTATTTGGCAAGGGCTATTTGTATGCACCCATCAACCACAGGGCAGCAAGTTGGTGGCCATAGTAACAGGACAGACACCCTGATTTGTCTGATCTATCCAAAGGCAGGATGTACCATCCACCCAACATCTAGTGGGCAGCTGTCAGCATCTGCCAATCATACGCTGAGATCTGGGGTATGGAGCTCCCTGCTGTCAGTTACTCTGATTGCAGACTGCAGTGCAAGTCAGACCACAAGACTTTAGCCATAACTGCCAGCCTTCTCTGGCACCAACAAATCAACTCAGCTGTGCTAGACTTCATGTGAACCACAGATCACTGCCTGGTTGTGCCCACAGGATATGGGAGCTTACCCATCTCCAGTTGACAGTACCATGTAAGTGCACCTTGCCAGAGTTGCGGTGAAGACCTTAATGGCAGCGAAGGTTCAGAAGATGGATTTTAGAATGGCGGAGCTGGTGAAATATGCAACCTGTTGTCCAAGCCTACAATGGACAGAGGGAGCAACAATTCCACATGTTAGTTGCGGTACCCCAGCACCATTTGTTCCACATGTCAAAGGGACCTGAATCAGTAAAAATCAAGGCTAACAACCTTTTATTATTTTGGGAATTCAGGGATGGCTCTTGATTGCATGCTCTATAGAATCTACAGCTTTAAATGACAAAATGGAAATTCCACACAATGGATGCACTACCACGGTTGGTAACTGCGATGAGAAATCTGCTTCTTACATCTTGTCATATATTTTGATCTAGGATTTTGAGTCCCAGTATTTGCAATGAAGAAGAAATGGCACATACAAAAATTCCTTCTAAGTTTAAGTTCAAGAAAGGAACATTAAATGAAAATTCTTTTCTGAAAATTGGAATCCAAAAGGATTTGGAATTACTTCTACAGAAGAACCTTACACAGCTTTTGCAGTCCAAGAAATGAGATCCATACATGAGAATGTAGTACACAACATTAGAATAGTAAGAATAATGGAATACATGCCAGTGTTTGGAACAGCATTTACGTAAACAAAAAAGTAAATAATTTACGTAAACAAAAAAGTAAATAATAATACAGATTTTAAAACAAAATCAGAATCAAGTCCTTGTCAGCAATAAAGGTATGATACACTTCAGTACCAACAAAAATGGCAAAAGACTGAGCAATGTGTCTAAAATATTCCAGTTAAAACTGATGTCCACATATTTTTGCTAACTGCCAAGAAAAGCCACAACTTCGGTATCTCTACATCCAAATGTAGGAGAATTTTCAATGGAGCTCATGGTCATATCTGAAAGGAATATCAAGGAAATTTTTAACAATATTATGAAAATGATAGCTGCTACTCACCACATAGTAGAGATGACGAGTTACAGATAGGCACAACAAATGTTATTAATGTTAAAGTGAGCTGGACATTGTGGATGAGCAGTTCTAGGCGCTTCAGTCCGGAACCATGCGGTTGCTACTGTCGCAGGTTCAAATCCTGCCTCGAGCATGGATGTGTGTGACATCCTTCGGTTAGTTACGTTTAAGTAGTTCTAAGTCTAGCGGACTGATGACCTTAGAAGTTAAGTCCCATTGTGCTTAGAGCCATTTGAATCATTTTTTTGTTAAAGCGAGCGCAAACAGGGAATTAGATTTGGCTCATGGTTCCTTTAAGGTTAAACCATTATTTCTTGCACCAGTAACAAGAAAGAAAACCCATAAAGTAACCAGATACAACTCTAATAGAGCAACTATATGTAAAAACAGTGCAGAAAAATTTCCAGAAGAAACTAATAAAGGCGAGTGTCATGAATTACAGCTGGACGTTACTAAAGCAGCACAGAAAACGTTAGAATTGGCCCAAATGAAAAGCAAGCATGGTGGAATTAGGAATGGGAAGAAGTAGAAGAATAAATAACTCAAAAATGGGGACCTTAAAAATGAATAATTCAGACAACAAAGAAAATAAATAAAATATTATTAGTAATGCAGAAAATCAAAAGAACCTGTGGTGACATCAGTTCCTGTGCAAATAGCCAATGGAAGAGATGGAAGATGAATCACTGGTTTGGTAGAGAGTCTTTATTATCCATTTTTTTCTTTTTCTGTTTTTTTTTTTCAAATCATGTCTGCTGCTGTGCCGCAACTTGGAGACACTGATGTAAATTGGCAAGACTCATATTCCATGACCCATTTTAGTTAAGTTGAACTACCACCATTCTGACCTAATCACAGCCACTGATGTAGTTCATATACATAGATTATATATTTCAACAACACGGAGTGCGCACCAGTGATGACAAGTATGTAATTGCAGTTGCACATTTAGAAGGGGTAGTGATAGAAGAAAATGATGTTCTCCTGCAATGTTGCTACATGTCACTAACGAAAGTGCTCATACAATGCTACAAATTTCTGTTGGAGTTTTGGCTGCAGAAAGCTTTTAATGATGGGCAATTAAGCAGCAGATCCCATCTCAAATGTTGTAAGCTTTAGGTGCTTTAACTGGCCCTGATCTGCTGCCTGAACAGTCACTACAGTTATATAGTACATGACGGCAATCTTTTTGGCCACATATTTCAAGAATATCCAGCACTTATCCATCCAGTTGCCACCAACAGGAAGTGTCAGCACTCAACATTGCACCATATCCGAACATCACCTGGCTCACCAGCTGCAGTTTGCCCACAGAGGCTTCCACCAGATAAGCTCCTGGCAGTGAAGTGGGGCTTGAGGAGCTGTTGAAAGGAGGTATTGTGACTAGATAAGTCAGTTCTTGGGCATCACCACTACACATGGTGTGCAAAAAAAGACAGCTCCTGGTGGTTATGTGGGGATTACAGTGCACTCCATGCCTTACATGACTGACTTCAACAGCACCATCACTCACACTCAGTTGTTTAGTGTAATCGATTGTGCAAAGGCATTTTTACAAATGGCACCAGAGGACATATGGGAAACCACTGTGATAATACCTTTTGGACTTTTTTCGTACAGATTCATTCCTTTTGGACTGAGAAATGCAGCACAGGCGTGGCGGCATTTTGCACATGAAGTGTTGCGCAGGTTGCCATTCCTGTTCTGTTGCATGGATGATATCCTCATGTTTCCACCTACAGTTGAGGAGCATATGACCCACTTGTGGCAGCTTTTTCAGCACTTACAGGAGTATGGCATTGTCATTAATAATGCAAAGAGTGTTTTTGGAAAATGATAAGTGCAATTTTTGAGATATATAGTCTTGTCAGCTGATCTGTCATCTTTTCCAGACATGTAGCAGCAGTGCAAGATATACCTTTGCCAACAACCTACAGAGGATTGCACAGATTTACTACTGGTGACACCTTCCAGGGCTGGCAAGTCAGCATTTACTGTGGAGCTCTCAGGCAAGTATACAACTAATAGTGAGAAGATACCTTGAACCCCATGGAATGAAGCAGCATTTCATAAATCAGTATTTGTTTGCCTCAAGATGCACAACTAGCTTACCTGTGCATTAGTGACCAATTTGCTTTCATGGTTGACATAAGTCAAAATGTGATCAGCACAGCACTGCAACAGAGTGTGGATGGTCGATGGCAACCACTCACCTTTTATTCGCAGAGTTCTAGGCTGGAGCAGAAGAAATGGAGAGCTATCAATCATGAATTGTAGATGATCTGTGTGACCATTAAATATTTTCAACCATGTGTGGAACAAGAACTTTTTAGAGTTTTAGCTAAGCACAAACCACTAACTTGTTTCTTCCAATGCAAGGTGGGTCATGCTTCACAGTGGTAATGTAGTTAAGTGGAATATATAGCTCAATTTATGATCAGTGTACATCACATTGCAGGCAGAAACAACATTGTTGCAGACTGTTGTGAAACTGTGCCAGCCTGTAAGTGGTACTGCAGACTGGTATAGTGACCAAGCAACAAGAGGACTCAGACTTGCTGCTGAGTGAACACAGTCCTGTAGCTGCAACATACTTCTGCTCCACATTGTGTCATGATTATCTGGTGCAATGCATCCTAGGACAACAGGACAAACAATGTCTGTACACAAACTGCATATTGGCTTGTGTCTCGGGTTCTTCGGCCGACGTTCATCTGATGATTATACTGACGTTTCGCCAGCACGAGTGGCTGGCATTGTCAGAGCTGGCAATGGAGGGTGTAGTTTTGACAATGCCAGCCTCTCATGCTGGTGAAACGTCAGTAAAATCATCAGATGCTATTAGGCAGTTAACAAGTTTTCACAAAAGCCTTAACAATTTTGTAATGTCTGTACACTCTGGCAGAATTTTGGGCACATAGTATTCTAACTATTGCATAATCTGCGTTCAACCTCTCAGGGTTGTATTCAGGATAAGAAAACAGTGTGGGATTGTAATTAATATGTAGCACTCCAGTTTAGAAAAAGAAACTATCAGTTTATTGTGCTGCTGTGCATGCTGTATGCAGAAGCATGAGGAGCTGGCCACAGTTCACGTAGAGCTGAATGTGCTTTTGGATACAGTCAGTCACCTTCAGGTTGTCTTCTTGGGGTGTGACAACCACAGAGGATCTGGCACATTGCATGGGACACCTTAGGTGTCGCTTGTGTTGCCCACGAGCTCTGCTTCTGAGGCACTTCCTAGTGTACCCAACAGGGTGGATCTGCCCTCACAACAGGGTGAGTGGTGGGTGGTAATGCGTTCACATCACTCGAGGCAGAGGGCCAGTGTGGAGATTGGCCACCTGACATCACCCATTCACCCTGTGAGTGGACAAGTGGCTGGTCTTTCAGCAGGGTCTGAGCAGGCACATGGGAGAGGGTTACTGGTTATTGGGAGCTCCATTGTTCAACGTGTTATGAAACCTCTCAGGTAGACAGTGTTCAGGGCTGGAAAGAAAGTCAACGTGTATTTGATATGTCTCTTGGGAGGACTCATCTGAGACGTGGAAGTGGCCTTGCCTGTGGCTATTGGGTGAGCAGGTAGCAGTTGCCTGCAAGTTGTGGCTCGCATCGGCACCAACAATGCCTGTCAAATGGGTTCTGAGGCCATTCTCTGTTCATACAGGCAGCTGGCAGAGGTGGTGAAAACTACAGGTCTCGCACACAGGGTGCAAGCAGGGCTCACAATTTGTAGCATTGTTCCCAGAGTTAATCAGGGTCCTTTGGTTCGGAGCTGAGGGAGGCTCTCAACCAAAGGTTTCATCGACATTGTGATGGTCTTGGTTGCAGATTCCTAGACCTGCGTTATCATGTGGGGATTTGTAGGACTCGCCATGATAGATAAGGGGTACACTACTCAAAGGAAGCAGCTACTTGGGTAGCAGAGTATTTGTGGAGGGCACATGAGGGTATTTTAGGCTATACAGCAGTTTGAGGTTCTCTGATGAACATTCACCAGTTGATATGGCAGCAAGGGAACTCAGAACAAGTTCAGAGCAAAGACACTTCAACTGTCAAAATTTTATCAGTAAACTGTTGAAGTATTTATACTAAAGTTCCCGAATTTACCGCCCTCCAGGAAAGTTCTTGTACTCAAATCTTTCTTGGGACCGAGAGCTGGCTGAAACCTGAGATAGAAACCTCTGATATATTTAGCGAGTTGTGGAATGTACATAGGAAAGACAGATTAGAGGCCATTGGGGGAGAAGTGTTCGTTGCAGTTGACGAAAATATTGCCTCTACTGAAGTAAAAACAAAAAAAATGGCTCTAAGCACTATGGGACTTAACATCTGAGGTCATCAGTCCCCTGGACTTAGAACTACTTAAACCTAACTAACCTAAGGACATCACACACGCCGGCCGCGGTGATCTAGCGGTTCTAGGCGCTCAGTCCGGAACCGCGGGACTGCTACGGTCGCAGGTTCGAATCGTGCCTCGGGCATGGATGTGTGTGATGTCCTTAGGTTAGTTAGGTTTAAGTAGTTCTAAGTTCTAGGGGACTGATGACCACAGATGTTAAGTCCCATAGTGCTCAGAGCCATTTTTTTGACATCACACACATCCATGTCTGAGGCAGGATTTGAACCTGTGACCGTGGCAGCAGGGCGGTTCCTGACTGAAGCGCCTAGAACTGCTCGGCCACAATGGCCAGCATTGAAGTCGAAATTAAGTGTGACAGTGAAGTTGTCTGGTCACGTATAACATGTGTAGGTCAAACCAAGTTAAATATTGAATGTTTTTACCGGCCCTCTGATTCCACTGTGACATTTCTAGGGTCATTCAAAGATAGCCTATGGTCAATAGCGCGGAAATACCGAGATCATGCAATACTAGTTGCTGGCAACTTTGACCTACTGACTACTGCGTATAGAATGGGATGCTGGCATTCCTATAGATTCTTTTCGGTTGGGAGGGGGGGGGGGTTACTGTCTTGAGCAGCTGACTCAGCAGCTGACACAGTGGAAATATCTTAGACCTTGTAGCTATGAATAGGCCACACCTTATCGAAAGTACCAATATAGAAACAGGGATTAGCAATCATGATGTCATTATAGCAACTATGCTTACGAAAGTCAATAAATCAGTCAAGAAGACTAGGAGAGTGTTTCTGCTTAACAGATCAGATAAGCAGTTGTTAACATCTCACTTCGACAGTGAACTGACATCACTTAGCTCCAGTGAGATGTGCATAGAAGAATTATGGGCGAAGTTTAAGCAGACTGTAAATCATGGTCTGGAGAGTTATGTGCCTAGTAGGTGGATAGGTGGATAAGAGATGGGAAAGACCCACTGTTGTTTAATACTGACATTCATTAGATGCCAAGAAAGCAGAGGCTGTCCCACTCATGGTTCAAAAGAGAATGCACAAATTACGGCAAGCAAAGGTTAGCAGAGCTTCATGCATCTGTGAAAAGATCTATGCACAAAACATACAATAACTACCACCGTCATACCTTAGCAATAGATCTGGCAGAGAACCTGAGAAAATTCTGGTCGTATGTAAAATTGCTAAGTGGGTCTAGGGCTTCCAGTCAGTCCCTTGTTGACCAGTCTGGTGTTGCAGTTGAAGATAGCAAAATGAAAGGTGAAGTCTTAAATTTCATGTTCAAGAAATTGTTCACACAGGAAAGTCATAGAAACATACCATCATTTGACCATCGGACAGGCTCCCGAATCGATGAAATACTAATAAGCATCCCTGGAATAGAGAAACAGCTGAACGATTTGAAAGCAAATAAATCACCAGGTCCTGATGGAATCTCAATTCAGTTTTACAAAGAGTACTTTATGGTACTGACTTCTTACCTAGCTTACATTTATCATGAATCTCTCACCCAGCACAAAGCTCCAAGTGACTGGAAAAAACTGTTGGTTACTCCTGTATATAAGAATGGTAAAAGAAAGCAGCCACAAATTTACAGACCAATATTCCTAACTTTGGTTTGCTGCAGAATCCTTGAACATATTGTCATTTCAAATATAATAAACTTTCTTGAGTCTGGGAAGCTTATGTTCATGAATCAGCATGGTTTTAGAAACCATCGTTCATGTGAAACTCAGTGTGGCCTTTCCTCACATGATATACTGTGAGCTATGGATGAAGGGCAACAGGCAGATTGCATATTTCTAGATTTTCAGCAAGCATTTGAAATGGTACCCAATTGCAGGCTGTTAATGAAGGTACAAGCATATGAAATAAGTTCACAGATATGTGAGTTGCTCAAAGACTTCTTAAGTAATACAACCCAGTTGTTGTCCTCAACAGCATATGTTCATCAGAGACAAGGTTATTATCAGCAGTGCCCCGGGGAAGTGTGATAGGACCACTATTGTTCTCTATATACATAAATGATTTAGTGGGCAGCAACCTGTGACTGTTTGCTGATGATGCTGTGGTATACTGTAAAGTTTCGAAGTTGAGTGACTGTAGGAAGATACAAGATGACTTAGACAAAATTTCTAGTTGGTGTGATGAATGACAGCTAGCTCTAAATGTGGAAAAATGTAAGTTGATGTGGATGGGTAAGAAGAACAAACCTGTAATGTTTGGATACAGTGTTAGTAGTGTCCCACTTGACACAGTGAAGTTGTTTACATATCTGGGCATAATGCTGCAAAGCGATATGAAATGGAAAGAAAATGTGAGAACTGTGGTAGGGAAGGCGAATGGTTGACTTTGGTTTATTGGGAGAATTTTAGGAAAATGTGGTTTACATGTAAGGCAGGATGTATATAGGACATTGGTTCAACCTATTCTTGAGTACTACTCAAGTCTTTGGAATCCTTACCAAGTCAGACTGAAGACAGATATCGAAGCAATTCAGAGACAGGCTGCTTGATTTGTTATCAGTAGATTCTAACTACACATAAGTGTTATGAATATGCTTCGAGAATTAAAATGGGAATCACTGGAGGGAAGGCAACGTCCTTTTTGAGGAATGATATTGATAAAATTTAGAGAACTGGCATTTGAAGCTGACTGCCAAACGATTCTACTGCCTCCACTATACATTGTGTGTAAGGACCACAAAAATAAGATACGAAAAATTAGGGCTCATATGGAGGCATATAAAGAGTCGTTTTTTCTTTGTTCTGTTTGTGAGTGGAACAGGGGAGGGAATGACTAGGAGGGGTGCATGGTAGCATCTGCCACGCACTGTATGGTGGATTGTGGAGTATCTATGTATCTATGTAGATGTAGGTTTGTTCATGGGGATTATATAATGAGGACTGCCAGGGGCGAGAGAAGGTAATTCCAGTTGCCTCACACCAATCGTAAAGGAGAAGGGAATATACAAAGGTAAAGGATCTAAGCCATTTAGTGTCTGCTGCAGGGGCAGCTCAGAACAGAGGAGAGAGACATTTTTTGGTTGCAGCTCCAAGAGTCCTCAATCTCATATGTCATGTGATCCTGTAACTTGATTTGATCAGCAAGACGGCCTTGCTGATGACAGTTAACTCTATTCCAGTCTGAACCAATGAATTTGTAGCAACAGCAGAAAAGTGACAGACGAAAAAGATATAATCTTTCTAAAATTTAAATAATAAAAATTACTTATGTTCAGATTTTGGGGCACCTTGTTCATCTCATACCCTCTCTCTGAAAGATTTCACCAAAGATTAATTTGACAACGGAATGGGATCTTAAATGTAGGGATGATAATATTTTAATTTCATTTAACAACTGAAATATTGGAATGTTAGTGACTACAGTTGTTGACACAGGACTGTGATGGCAGTGGCATTGCAAAGCTAGATTAAGCCGATTTCAGGGACAGTGTTAAGGAGTACAAGCAACTGAAACAGTTGAATGAGAAGGATTGGGACATAAAATAAAAATAATCAATAGATGTTTACAGGCTGGGTGTAATAAAGGAAAGTGAATGGTTTATAGCATTAATACAGGAGGTAACAGACCCAGTGTGGTTTTTTAATAAAATGGGGACACATGACATTGAAAAGCACTTCCTCAAATTAATGTTGTTCCTATTTAACTGACGAAAGAAATGTTGCAAAACTGAAAATATATTAATGTGTGGAAGGCAACAAGTCAATTAGGTGATTAAATCTTTCTTGGCATCGACCAGAAAGAAGTATGAAATTAAATAGATTTAACGAACAAAAATATAAAATGACAACTGCAAAACATGATGCTTCACATTGCATGGATGCATCGTATAAACAAATGATAAATTATTTACAATAAACATCTCAAGGGTGATTCAATTACTCTTTGTTCTGGAAGCTTCTAGAACAATCGATGACTCAAATTAATAATTTATCTTCTTCTGTTTCTTATATTTTCATATTTCCAAAATATGCATTGTTAATTACAGATAGAAAATCTTTGCAGTTATTATCAAAGTAAAAGTTGTTTATGAAAGTAACAAGATAAATTACATAATTTTCAAAATTATGGATGTTAGGCTATTCCATTACTTTTTACTCGATATTGAGAAAATTGATTGGTAAATTAATAAAAAATAATTGACAATTCTCATGAACAAGTTTAAAATGATTTTACAAAACAGGTATAAAAATGTGGTTGTATTTATATGTTCTTACTGACAGTTATTGGAAAACCAGTTTTCACTGTGTAACCTGGTAGCACATGAAACAATCAATATGTAATTGGTAAAATATATAAAAACCAAATAAACTTTTTAAATGTCCAAAAACGTGAATAAGGTACTTTACAATCTAAAACAGATGTAAACATGGATAAAAACCATGTGGAATCATAGACTTACATAATTGAAGAGATGTTCTGAAAGATCTTGGGTTATTACTATATTCTACCCTTGACTGCGAGGTTGCCAAAGGCCAACGATGTTTATGGCATTAGACACTCCACATATTGTCTACAAAACAACCATTATATTGGCTGCTAATGGAGTAGTTGAAATGCTTAGTTGACGAGTAACTCACAAAAGTAGTACAATGTTAGTGGTGCTGATACAAAGCAGAGCAATGATAAACATGCAAACATTGCGTTATATCTACAACAACAGTTATTGAAGTTGACATTTCATCAGAAAATAAATTAAGGAAGTTCACAGAGTGGAAAAGAAATAGCAGTTGAATTGTTAGTGATTCTGCAAGATGCGTCAGTGGAATGTGTGGTGTCGTATACGCTCGACTGTGTGTACAATGTACATGAACAAGTGAAAGTAATATTGAAACAGGTGTCGAGCTATGTAGTTCATCATCCTTGTTGAACAAAGAGCCACAGGTCCCATCTCCAGTGAAACAAAGTAAAGGATAATTTTTGTCCAAGGAGTGGGTACTAAACATATTTAAATGCATGGAAGATCATCCAAAGCACAGCAAAAAAACAATTACGAACAGATTTCGAATAAGTTAGCAGAAATATGACTGTGTAGCGCGTAAGAAAAACTATGGATATTCCAGGGAAGAAATATGCACTTGTTACAAAAACTGGTGTTTGCGCATTTCAAGAATGCTCAATACAGTTTACACAATGTGCATCACCTACAATGTTACACACAGCAAATTGCATGTGCCTTAGATTAAAGTGAATTCAAGGGAAGTGGCGAATGGTTGCATAATTTAAAAGTGCTACAGATTTGGGAGATGTAAAATAACAAAATTTCAAATGAAGTGTCAACTTGATGATGCAAAACAACTTATGGACTCAGCCCAAAAATTTGTCGATGAGATAAAGAAACTTATCCAATCATTCAGTGAAGAATTTATTTTTAGCTCCAACCAACTGGGATTTGAAGAGGAAATGCATATGAAGGTACCCTAGAAATTAGAATTACCAAGACAGTTGCATCAACATCTACTAGTATCAGTGCCTTAACGCATCCATATACAATTATGACAACCGTTAATCTAGATGATAAAGTTATTTATTATGCTGTGAGACACTGAAAGTGCACTACCCCTTATGATTCTTTCATGTGTGCATGATTTGGCAAGGGCAGTGGGGAATATTTACGTCACAGAAAGCAAGAGTAAGGCATAAGAGAACTACAACTGTGGCATGAACGCTGCTTTTGGCCAATAGGTGGTAAAAATTAATTTCTTTTGCTAGATTCCTGATCTGCATATAAACATCATACTCGTTTAGAGCAAACTATCCCTCCTGAAATACATATGGCTTTGCAATTCATACAACCTGGAACGACTGAACAAATTCAGCCTCTGGATATTTATTTCTTCCTTGCCTATAAAACATACACTATGTGATCAAAAGTATCCAGACACTCCCAAAAAAAAATACGTGTTTCATATTAGGTGCATTGTGCTGCTGCCTACTGACAGTTACTCAATATCTGCGACCACAGTAGTCATTAGACATCGTGAGAGAGCAGAACTGGGTGCTCTGTGGAACTCACAGACATCAAATGTGGTCAGGTGATTGGGTGTCACTTGTATCATATGACTGTACGCAAGATTTCCACACTCCTAAACATCTCTAGGTCCACTGTTTCCAATGTAATAGTGAAGTGGAAATGTGAAAAAATATGTACAGCACAATAGCGTACAGGCCGACCTCGTCTTTTGACTGACAGAGACCGCCAACAGCTGAAGAGGTTCATAATGTGTAATAGGCAGACATCTATCCAGGCCATCACACAGGAATTTCAAACTGCATCAGGATCCATTGCAAGTATTATGACAGTTAGGCAGGAGGTGAGAAAACTTGGATTTCATGGTCGAGTGGCTGCTCATAAGCCACACATAACATCTACATCTACATGATTACTCTGCTATTCACAATTAAGTGCAGAGGGTTCAATGAACCACCTTCAAGCTGTCTCTCTACTGTTCCACTCCTGAATGGCTGGTGGAAAAAACGAGCACTTAAATTTTTCTTTGGGAGCCCTGAGTTCTCTTATTTTATCATGATGATCATTTCTCCCTATGTAGATGGGTGCCAACAGAATGTTTTCACTATTGGAGGTGGAGGAGAAAACTGGTGATTGTAATTTCATGAGAAGATCCCGTAGAAGATAGTGTTTGGGAAGCACAAGGGGAAGTAACAGAACTATAGTAGGCAACAACGCAACAAACTGTAAGATGTCAGGTAGGGGTAAATTTTTTTTCACCAGAGCATTATTTAGAGGGTCTAAGGAAAGTACACAAGGGACTATCACCACAGTAGGGGTTGGGTTTAGAACCTGGGCACAAAAAGTTATATTTTTTTAGAAACTGATCACAAAACTTACCTTTTTATTTCGAGGTAGCCACAGTACAGATGAGAACTGATGGAGCAAAAGTTTACCAGTAATAGGGAAACAAGCGCATTACAGCTGCTACATAGTTCATGTATATCCTGTCAAGTGTGGGATATTGAAGAAGTTTGTAAGAGTAAAAATACAGTGCCTATTTTTAATTGCAAAAGACAAGGGAAGATGTGTAGAAAAGGAGGAAGCAAAGTTACAAAAATCCTACCAAGGGGAAATCACAGTGTTTGCAAAGATGGTGATAAGAGGGGGGCAGAATTCCTGCATAGTGAAACTGCTAATGGGACAAAAGGAGGCAAGAGGACACAGTAAAAATGTGACCGAGCCAGAATTGTACTTTCAGCAGGTCAAAGTGTATTGGTTGTACTCTACCTTTGACAAGATGGTAGTAGTGGCTAGTTTTTTTTTTGTTTTTTTTGTTTTTTTTTTGAGCGGGGGAAGCTTACATCAGCAAAGATACTAGAATTAAAGAGAAGTGGTTTGTTATTGAATGAAACAGTGTGCGAGGTAATGAGGACTACTTTCCATCTACCTGCTGCAATTTCAGGGATAACTCACCTGAATGTTTCCCAGCCTCATTTGGATTGGCCAGAGAAGCCCATGGAAATGTTACCTGCCACAAATCTAACCAGCTTAAATCAAACTATAGGGCCATCATTAATAAACACTCTTCTGAATCAGCAAGAGGGGTGAGTCTCCCTGGAAACTTGTTGCAGCATGTAACTTTATATTGGGAAAATCAGTACTGGAAAGAGACAATGCTGACGACTGCCATACCAACCACTGCAGTGTGGCACTTTTTCTGCTAAGCACAGTCCTTGTTTTGGTACACTGAAGATAAAGTGCAAGACTGATTTCGGAACCAGTCATTGTTCAGATTCTAGTGGACTGGATACTCCAAGCATAAAACCAACAGAAGGAAGATGAACAAATAGTGGGTTAGTATTTAGGATAAATGATCGATTTTAGCAAGTAAGTTTGGAACAGAAAGTTAGAAGCTATTTTGCAAGACTCCTAGTAATGAGAAACGTTCCGTAGCATTTGAGATAAGGAGCAAGGCAAGAATCCCTGTACAAATGTGAAAGATTTAGTGATAGGGTTAAGGAAACCAATTGTTACAATAAATCTTTAGATGTGACACAGGGCCAAGAAGGCCAGTCACCAGGAGCACCAGTATTGAGGATAACATAGTTTGGTCAAACTGAGGAATCATGTCTTGATAAAGAGAGGGCAAAGTAGTGTATCAACCATATTTGATCTAAATGTATGCCAGAGTGGAAGTGAATTGCAACAGAGCCAGCTGCAGGCAGGCATACATATTATGTGTCGCAAAGCAGAGCCAGGTGGGTGCAGTACAGCAACAACCAATGCTGCAATACGCTAGTGGAAGGACGGAAGTCTTTCCTCACTTGCCACCATGGAAGTGTTTATAGTATGCACCTTAAGCCCTAAATGAACATAGTCTCAAGCGTATAAGTACTCAGCCACTCATGTACTAAAATATTATCCTCTCAGTATCTCAGCTTACATCATGAGTCTGTGATGCTCAGAGCAACATCCTGAAATGCAGTACAGTGTCCATTGTTCAATCACAGGGTGGGGCAGCCTGCCCTGAGTCATGAGTGAGCCACCTTCAGAGCAGAGAGCTGCCCACCCACTGGAGGGAGGTCCTGATCAGCCCATTGTTACTGTCAGCTGCGCTGCTGTGCTGTTGTCTTCATGGTCGCAGCTAGAGATATTGCTGACAGTGGCATTTGAGTAATGCCACACTTGGTCCTGCTCTTTGGGCTGTCAGCACTGCTGGACATCTATGGTTTCGCATGAGAGGCAACTGGACACCTCCACCATGGTGTTCTTGGTGTAATATGGCTGAGGGCCAAAACAAAGATTTTAATTAAATAAATCTACTGTTAGCCTGATATATCATTTCACTCTCCATGGATATCAATGAAAGGGTCATCTGACAACACAACACTTTCAAATGAGCCTTACTAAGGATTGAACTTGTGACCTCAGACTCAAGGGGTTCCTTGTAAGATGTTAAATGTGAAAAATGATTTAGTTATGACAACATAAAACAAGTGGAAATATGTGTTTTGTATAAAAACATAACATGAAAGCTTAAAAAACATTTTCAAAAATTGAAAGAAACAAAGTGTACCTAGAGCTATTTACTGACAATGAAAATCATTTAAAAATTTAATTTTCTTTTGTAAACAATATGTCAAAGGACGTGTTGATTGTTCACACAGCAGAATTTAATAAATATACAAAAATATCTTTAAGTGACTTACACTGTACATTTGGTATCAAACGGAGCCATTAAATTACTGAAAATTTTTGAGTACAGGAAAGTTCAACAGTCTTTTGACAGTCAGTAACAATGGAAGCCATGGCATGTTGTGAGTCAAACAACCATCCAATAAAATTACAAAAGTGAAAATATTTGGAATAGAAAATTGTGTTTTAACACTGTGCAATGAACAATATATTTTGTATTGCCCTCAACAAATCACAAACTCCATCATTCCCAAACACATGTTCTTTGTCTTTATTTGGTCACCTAAGACATTACTGGTTCTCACATGGCCCTTGTCTTGATAATTTTAGATCTGAAAGCATGTCATATTTTTGTTTGTTAGGGATTAGAAGTGGCAAACAATGTTACATTAGAAATATGTTGGTTACCACTAACTATGTGAATGTGGATGCCTTCATCAACAAAGGTAGAACAAGCACAGTGAAATATGTATATTAATATTTAGCCAAGCAGGTGACTATATCTGGGATTTCATAAGTAAACAGTGAAATATAAAAGTTGTTTGATAAATTCCCTCAACATCATGAATTTTCGAAGGAAAAGGTATAGTTCAGAAAAATGATCAAAATGGACAAGCATCTTAAATTGAAAGTAGAATCAATAAAGATACATGCACCACATGTGTAATCAAGTGACAAAGAAAATTTTTATACATACACAATTAAACAGTTATCACAGAAATAAAAAAATATTTCCCAATTTCTTTGAAGTAATCTTTACCCCAAATGCATTAGGTTGTGACGTCTCTTTAAACTCCTGGTGTTTTGTCAAGTAACACAAGTATATTGGCCTTTTTCCATTTCAGTAGTATGAAATATATTTGCTTCACATTTATTGACAAATAAAATGAATGAAGCATTATCAGAAACACAATGAAAAACATTTGGGTATTGCAGATAATATTTAGTTCTGAAGAACAAGAGAGCATGTAATGTCAGCAAATGGTAATCAAATTAGTTTTCATGCCATTCAAAGACCCAAGTGTGTGCTTTTCATTTGAGAAACAAAGAAGCCACTCACAAGTTGAAAATAGTATGGTCAGGGGTTGAACAGAACACTACAAGACTCCAGAATACCTAGGAGTGATATTTGATAGATCTCCCACTTTCAAAAAGCACTGCATGAAATGCAAGTCAAAAGTCTCCACCAGGAACACTCTCCTACGGAAACTGGCTGGATCACAGTGGGGTAGTCAACTTGAAACAATCTGAACATCTGCAATGGCACTATACTGATCTGCGGTAGAGTATTCCTGTTCTGTTTGGTATAATTCAACTCATGCAAAACATGTGGACATAGCTCTCAACGAAACCCGCAGAATTATAACAGGTTGCTTGACACTCACTTCAGTCGAACAGCTTTACCACCTCGCAGGAATAGCACCACCACCTGTTCAGAGAGATATACCTGCAAAAAAGGAAAGACAGGCAGTGGAACAGGATATTACTCATCCTCTGTATGGGCATGAATCGCATCCGCAATGACTGAAGTCAAGGAAGAGTTTCCTTAGGACATCAAAGGATCTTAGAAACACTGTTGAAAAAGCTAGGTTACCATCATGGAGGGCTATGACCTACCTTCCCCTGGCTGGAAAAGAGTTGTTGAAACTTTACCTCCAGGCCATGGCAGGGAATGGACAACTTAGAAGTCCCTTAATAGACTGAGATCCAGAGTTGGAAGATCAAAAGTTAACCTGGCAAAATGGGGATACACTGATTCAAATGATATTTGGTGTGACTGTAGAGAAGAACAGACAGTCCAGCACATGCTTTGGTGTTGATTGTGTCCAACCTCCTGTACAGTTGATGACCTCAATCAAGCAACAGAAAATGCACTGGAAGTGGCCAAGTTTTGGTTAAAAGTAATCATAACTGTGTAAAACGTATGTGCATATCATGTAACCAATGGGGAGGTGCTGAATAGAATTGGGGAGAAGAGGAATTTGTGGTGCAACTTGACTAGAAGAAGGGATTGGTTGGTAGGACATGTTCTGAGGCATCAAGGGATCACCAATTTAGTATTGGAGGGCAGCGTGGAGGGTAAAAATAATAGAGAAAGACCAAGAGATGAATACACTAAGCAGATTCAGAGGGATGTAGGTTGCACTAGTTACTTAGAGATGAAGAAGCTTGCACAGGATAGAGTAGTATGGAGAGGTGCATAAAACCAGTCTTTGGGCTGAAGACCACAACAGTAACAGCAACAACAACAACAACATGTGTCCATGTACTTCTGATAATAATAGTATGTACTAGAAAATTTCAAGATAGTAATAAGTTAATTAGAAATGAATGCACTTACTTTTTGTGCTGTTCTTAGCTGAATGATAATGAAATCACTGTATAAACTCACTTGAGGTACTACAACAAAATTCAAAGAAAAAGTTACATTGATTACATGTTATTTCTAATTGAGCTTGATGAAGGATGAAATGAGGTGAAGTTACAAAAAACTCAACGTATTCTAGAGCGAGTGCTCAAGGGGACTGCTTGGATTTTCCCCATTCTGATGCGTATTCCACAAAAGTGGAACCTGAACGAAAGTTCGGCTGCAGCTGCTGTCATCATTGGTTTCCTAAATTGTTACAAATTATAACATAACTGTATGACAATAAAGTTGAGGTTGTTTACCTGCACTGCTATTCTTTAATTCGTATGTTGCTCCTTTTACGAAAGAAACCATAAAATAATTTCTGTGTTGTTTGGATCCTTCATTTATGTTTTATGGCGAAGTCCCCATAGAGTGGGCAGGGTGCACTCCTTTAAGGTGTTGACTTAAAATAAATAAACATTTACGCAATGTTTAGTGTTTTTAGTAGGATAAAAATGCTACATAATGTTTTTGTACTCTTAGTTGCGGCATCTAAAGGGCAGATACCTTGTGTTGATATTGATGTCTACAGTTGGTAAAAACCGTTGCTTTAATCTAGAAGACTCTAGTTCATCGAGTTGGATTTTCATATTCATAAAATAAACTATATAATAATAATAATAAATAACCTATGAAATAGTAATTTTTACACTGTATTATTTTAGTTAAAAAGTCAATAATGCACTGCCAAGGTCTCCACTGCACTTACGCAACAATTTTAAATTCTACATAAAGTACACCTGCATAGGTGGCAAAGTCATCAAAAACATTTGATGTAGAATAATTGCGTCTAGTAGATAACTCGATACTATTCTCTGGTTTTAAGTTTCATGCAAAGTTTTACACAATTTCTAAAAATTCTGACTGTATCCATTGACAATTACCACAGCCTAATAATGGAGAATTAAGCACCTATGTTTATATTTTAGATAAGTATTGGACCTCGAGCTTCACCTTCCTCTTATTTACTGAACATATTTTGGCCTTGTCTAACATTTGATTAAAATGGTCTAGCCCTGGGAGGCCTCAAAATCTCAAGACTCTTGAAATGTGGAGGGTCCCACAGAACTAGAGGCCTGGTACTAGTCATGCCCTCTGCCCCTCCTTTAGTCAGCCACTGACTGGCACATGTATTTAACTGTCAGAGGTGTGAGGCAGATTTTCGCTTATAACATTCGACTCGTTTGTTTCCAGACCAGGGTCTCTTACCTCAAATTGATGCATTTACCCTACTCCATTATCGCTTAAAATTTCTAACACCATTGCGGACTAATATTGCACACACATTCAACAAGCCCCTGGTGGAATCTCAAGGATGCAGATTGATGTTGGGACACAGAAAGCTGGAAGAACCCCACTTGGAACATCTGTACTCTTGATGATTAACATTTTTTCTCCTCAGCAGTTATGATAACTATGAGACTGTTACATGTACTGTACATGTGTGACATGTATGTAAATACTTGTTAGGTGAATTGGACTTTGAGTGTGTTATCAGTGCTGGTTCTAGACGACCTTCACCATGAGAGATAAAGAATTCCTGTGTCAGGTTACACATTTGTGTTAGCTATATTCAAGGTCTGAAACTTCTGAGCAGATTAAAACCGTGTGCCAGACCGAGACTTGAACTCGGGACCTTTGCCTTTCACGGGCAAGTGCTCTACCATTTGAGCTACCCAAGCACGAGTCACGCCCCGTCCTCACAGCTTTACTTCTGCCAGTATCTCGTCTCCTACCTTCCAAACTTTACAGAAGCTCTCCTTTGAACCTTGCAGAACTAGCACTCCTAAAAGAAAGGATACGGCAGAGACATGGCTTAGCTACAGCCTGTAAGATGTTTTCAGTATGAGATTTTCACTCTGCAGTGGAGTGTGCACTGATATGAAACTTCTCTATATTCAAGGTCACTCCCAGGCCCCTCCCCCATGGGAATCAACAGTAATTGATCAAGTTCTCCTAGGGGAAAACCCATCCCCTCCACTCCTGCTCTCCCCCTCCCCACCTCTCCCCCTGGACCAGTAGATCCAAGCTCCCCGTCATTCCTCCTGTTTTTATAACTTTATCACTTAACTGGATGACTTTATTCTTGAGTTTAGTGCCTTAGGGAGATGATTAGGGTGTAGCTATTTGTTAAAACGAATTAGTTGTATTGTAATTACGTTAAGTCACCTCACTTAAGGTCTAGGATGAGAGTATCTGTAAATTACAAATTAAATTTAATATTACCTGATTTTCATCATTTTAGGCACCAGCAGAGACCACACCATGGCAGATATGTAGGTACTTCTATTATTCAACATTTTTCGTATTTTTTGAAATATTTCTGTGTTTCCACAACTTTCCGTATTTTTCAACATGTTTCACAGTTTCTCATTTTTCTCCATTTTTTCAGCAATTTTACGTATGTTTAATGATTTTTTACAGTTTTTCATATTTTTGCACATTTCCCTATATTCATGGCTTTGTGGTGTCTGCGCCACACTCAAGCCCTAACATCAACTCTTACCAACTGAAATTGGGACTCACCTGACTAGACCACACTTCTCCAGTCGTCTAGAGTCCAACTGATATGGTCACGAGTGCAGGAGAGACACTGCAGGCAATATCATGCTGTTAGCAAAGACACTCACTTCAGTTGTCTGCTGCCATAGCCCATTAACGCAAAATTTCGCTGCACTCTCCTAACAGATAAGTTCGTTGTACATCCCATATTGACATCTGTGGTTATGTCACATAGTGTTGCTTGTCTGCGAGCACTGACGTCATTACTCACACGCCGCTGCTCTCAGTCATTAACTGAAGGCCGTTGGTCACTGCGTTGTCTGTAGTGAGAGATAACACCTGAAATTTTATATTCTCGGCATGCTCTTGACACTATGGCTCTCAGAATACTGAATTCCTTAATGATTTTCGAAATGGAATGTCCCATGTGACTAACGTCAACTACCATACAACGATCAAAGCCTGTTAGTTCCCATCATGTAGCCACCTTTTATAATTAATCATCTTAGTACAAATGACAGCTCCACCGATGCACTGTCCTTTAACGCCTTGCTTACACGATTCTACGGCCAGTTGTACAGGGTGCCGCAGAACCGAATAAACAGTTTCTATCGATTACCGTTCGGGCTGTGGTGAGGGTAGGCAGTTGCACGTGGTCTACCTTGGTTCAGTCATTGACCCCATTTCAGTAGCCAACATGGTCTAGATCGGTGCACATCGTGGTTATGCCGTTCACGCTTATTGTGAAAACAACAGATCTGTGATCGCTACACAACGAGCTTTTCGGCGACAATTCAAACGTTCCACGCAACAATGCCGTTCCTAATGCAAACAGAATTCGGTCCTGGGTTCGGCAGTTGGAGGAAGTTGGTAGCACACTAAGAATAGACACAGATGGCCTACGCAGATCCCTCCGAACGCTAGAAAATGTGCAGTGGGTAGGAACAGCAGTTCAACAATCGCCGCAACGTTCTGCTCGACGACATGCTGTTTCATTAGGGATTTCTTACCACATTTTGAGAATGATTCTACAATGCGATTTGAAGTTCCATCATTTCAAAATAATGTTTGCTCAAGAATTACACCCAGGAGACTACGCCAACCATTAACATCTGTGTGAGCAAATACCTGTTCAGATCCCTCCGAATGCAGCTTTCTTTAATAGTGACGAGGCACATTTTCATCTTAGAGGGGGCGTGAATAAGCACAACTTTCGCTACTGCGCTGAAAATAACCCCCGATTTATTAATGAAAGACCACAACATTCTCTTAAAGTGACAGTGTGGTGTGCCATATTACAACTGGCTTGGTTGACCTTTACTTTTTTGAGGAGGAAGGAGTGACCATGACAGTGAATTCCACACGTTATGTTTCAATGTTGCAAAATTTTCTGCAGCCCAGAATGGACGAGACTGTTGAAGAACATATCCTGGGGGTCTTGTGGTTCCAACAGGATGGAGCTGCTGCTCACACATCTCGAATTTCACTCGATGTTTTCAGAGAAATGTTCCTGGGACTCCTTGTCTCTTTTAGGGGTGATGTCGGGTGGCCTACGCTGTCACCAGAGTTGAATATTTGTGACTACTTTCTTTGGGGATATCTGAAGGAAAAGGGTTTCAAAAGCCGCCCTCATACCCTACCAGAGTTAGAAGAGCGGATTAGTGATGAAATGAATGCCATACCCCGCGAGATGTGTGCAAGAGCTGCTCGAAACTTCAGGGATCGTCTACAATAATGTATTAATGTAACAGCCGCCATCTTGAGGACATTATGTTCAAAACTAAATGAATGTAAAATGATATATTGTATTAATTTAGAAAATAAAAACATTTGTTCTCTATACATCTAGATTTACTTTTTATTGCTCCTTAAAACTGCTTAGTCGAATCTGTCGCATCCTGTATATGAGCATATCGCTGTCCCAAGACTTTTGTCATAATAATGCATGCAACACAGTAAAATGTTGAACTTTAAAACCATAAGACTACGACAGGTGCTTGCAGGCTGTTGGATAAGGGTACTGGCTGGCCCTAATGAATCAGCAGAGGTGGGCTTAACCTTGCACACAATTGCAATGAGATATGGACCAGCAATCGAGCTGACAGCATATCTGTACTTCTTACTCAGTTGCATGTGTGGTAACAGCAGTGTATTTCCCGCAAATGATACTGTGGGAGAGAACAAAAAACTGGTTATAAGTAAGATAAAGGTTTTAATAAATTAGCCAAACCCTGAGAAATAGTATTAAATGCTAATCTAAGTCATGTAAATAAAATGTATGTTACTTGTGATCGACAAATTTCTGGTCATTTCATCTGTAGCAGTGCCAAACCGTGATTGATATGAATCACTTTACATTTATGGGATAATACCACTCTCGGCAGATTAAAACTGTGTGCCGGACCGAGACTCGAACTCAGGACCTTTGCCTTTCGCGGGCAAGTGCTCACCAACTGAGCTACCCAAGCACGACTCACGCCCCGTCCTCACAGCTGTACTTCTGCCAGTACCTCGCCTCCTACCTTCCAAACTTAACAGAAGCTCTCCTGCGAATCTTGCAGTTTTAATCTGCCAGGAAGTTTCATGTCAGCGCACACTCCGCTGTAGAGTGAAAATTTCATTTTAGAAACATCCCCCAGGCTATGGCTATGCCATGTCTCCGCAATATCCTTTCTTTCAGAAGTGCTAGTTCTGCAAGGTTCGCAAGAGAGCTTCTGTTAAGTTTGGAAGGCAGGAGGCGAGGTACTGGCAGAAGTAAAGCGGTGAGGATGGTGCGTGAGTCGTGCTTGGGTAGCTCAGTTGGTAGAGCACTTGCCCGCAAAAGGCAAAGGTCCTGAGTTCGAGTCTCGGTCCGGCACACAGTTTTAATCTGCCAGGAAGTTTCATATCAGCACACACTCGGCTGTAGAGTGAAAATTTCATTCTTAATACCACTCTTCTTTGCATCCAGTTATGTAATGACTCGAAATATGTATGACTTGCAACTCATATGTATTGCAAGAGAATACCACTGCATTCAGAATCTAACTAAATAACATTACGATTCCTCATGTAGTCACAAATAAAAGCCCATGACATGGTTAAATCAATAACAAAATTGGGAAATTCAAAATCTGAGGACATTTATGGCTTATTAAATTTTGTGATAAAAAAAGTAGTGAACCTCATATCAAACCCCCTTAGTACACTAATAAACTAGATGTATACTAGTAACCATTTTCTAGAATGTCTAAAAAGAGCAGTTATCGTCCTGATTCAGAAAAAAGGTTAACATGTTATGCAAAAATAATTATCGTCCAGTTTCAATGGAAGTTATTCTCTCCAAAATAATAGAATACGGCATGCAACAGGCTATTTTCAGACATTATCTGAAAGCAATATTCTGACTAAATCTCAATGTGGTTTTAGGTCCAAGTTATTGATAGTCAAAGCAGTTGAAGCCATAATTTCTTTTAAACAAACCTCATTTGAATCAAAGTTATCTACCGAAGCAATTCTAGCAGGTGTGAGCAAGGCATTTGATTCAGTGAATCTCTACCTCAGAAGTTCCTATCTCAGTGACAGGAAACAAACTGTAGTTTACAACAACCAAAAGCTCCAATACTTTGATGTATCTCGAGGTGTTCCTCAGGGTTCCATGCTTGGGTCTTTATTATTTATAATATTTGGGAATCATCTTCCCACTAACATGCCCTGTAAATCTTTACTTTATGCAAATGACATAACATTCATTAGCTCTGGGAAAGGCGTAAACGGATTGAAACTGGAGAAAAAAAGAGTACCTTAACTTGTCCCATACATGGTTCAAAGCTAAGAAACTGTCCACCACCTATGAAAAGACAGTGAACATAATTTTCAGTTTATCAAGAAGTGAAAATGAATGCTCAACTGTTAAGTGGCTTGGTTTATACCTAGATTCCAAATTAAATCGGGACGTACACACAGACCATGTATGCATAAAGCTCTTTTGTGTTAACCTTTTTACTGACTAAACTACAGACCTGTGTAACAACACCTCTGTTGTGTAACTTCTACTATGTCTTCTTTCTGTGCCACCTGCAATGTGGTATCCTTTTATGGGATAATTCTGTAGGAGCAAGAAAATATTAAGCTGCAAAAAAGGCTATCAGGAGTATTTCTGTAGTTAAAAACTCTATAACCACCTACAGACCAGATTTTAAAGACTTAAAAGTATTGACAATCCTATCACATTTTATATAATGTTGCCTACTAAGGATTAAAGAAAACTTAAACAGCTATATCTTGAAGGAAGCTGTAAACCAATATAAAACTAGACAAATGAAACAGATAGATATGCCCACAGCTAGATTAAAGGAAATGCAGTCTAGTTATGAATACCTGGGTATAAAATTATTTAATATTTTACTTCACAGGCACATCATGTCTCACTTAATGACTTTAACTCAAAAACTGAGAAATGGTCGAAAGAAAAGGCTTTTAACAATGTTCCAGAATTTCAAAATTGTTCTAAGAATGATCTGTGGAACTAAATTATTTCTAACTGTAAACCATTTTGTATTTACCTTAGTATGTTATTGATTTATTTGATTATTCTGTATATTATTTTATATGTACATTAAAATTAAGAAATTGTTCTCTAGTGCATATTTTATGTGTCTTGTATTATTATTAGTATGTGTGCTATAACTATATCAACAAAATGTATTTGTACAACATATGTAAACTCCATATTATGACATTGATTGAATAAAAATGTCCAAAGATGGATCATAATAACCTTCATTGCACAAAACATCCTGTAAGAATAATATGGGGTGCTCACCCATGATCATCTTGTAGGTATCTATTTGAGGAGTTGGGTATTCTGACTACTGTTTCACACTATATTTATTCCTTCACAAAGTTTGTCGTAAATAATCCACTACAGTTCAAAAGGAACCATGAGGTAAGTAATTACAATACCAGAAGCAAAAATAACATTCATTACTCAATTTTAAGGCTATCGTTAGCACAAAAAGGGGTGCCTAATGCTGCAACAAAAATATCTGATCACTTATCTGGTGATATAAAATGTCTCACAGACAGAAAGGTAAAATTTGATTAAAAAGAACTGAGTAAATTGCTCATTGACAGCTCCTATTCTTTAGAAGAATTTCTATTATTGTAATGTGTAAAAGGTGGTGGTAACTTTTCTCTTTTTCTTTTTGTAAGGCAGGAAAAACCTTAGAGATGTTCAAAATGTATGCAAATGTACAAATCAATTTGCAACATTAATGTAAAATGACTTATTCCATATCGTGATGCTCTGTCATGCAAAATGATTTACGGACATGTAACTAACTAACTAACTACAGTTGTGAACCTTGAAAATATGAAGAAACTTCATCATCTTACAGAAGCAAAGGACAAAGTAAAGATTTAAAAACCCGCAAATAAATGTTTAACCTTTATAGGGTGTAAATAAATGTAGTTATCACATATTCAGTCTTGTGTTTGAGTCAAACACCCACTTAAAATGAAATGAAGTAATGTGCTTAGTTCTATAATACCTGTTTTTTTGATGACAAGAAATATATAGCGACTTTCAGTGATGATTATACTCAGTTTCTAGATCTTATATTCTTCAATCAAAGTTTTAAGTGTTTCATTATTTTAAAGTACACTATGCAATGGCTACTAGTCATTTTAACATGAAAATCAGCAGATTTAGACGTGACTGGTGGTGAAACATTTCAAATGAACTGATGTAGTGCTTTGAAGTAAAGAGAGTGCAGTTCTAGTTTCCCATAAGTTACACACCTCAGCAAATTAGAGTGGTAGAATGACTAAATCTTACTATTGCTGAAAATTTTTTTAAAGGACATCATATTCTCCACTGACTGAAGAAATTAATTATTTCGCACTTGCAATTTCAGCCTTTGCATCATTTTCAAGGGTTACTGCAAAAGATTTTGCCTCAGCACATATCAGACGTTATAACCCTCTGTCATGTATACATGTCATCATCAAAAATAGACCTTTTCACAATGGTAACATCATTTACATAAATTGTTACAAATCAACATTCAAGTGCACTTTTTACATGTAAATGGCCCAAAGGCCGAAATTACAATTGTGAAATAAATAATTTCTATAGTCAATGAAGTACTTAAAAAAATTCAGCATGCCTGTGAACCTTGACCCTGAGAAGTTTGTCATTGAAACAGTTCATTGTATGATTACTGGACACAAACTTGGAAAGCAGTTTTGGTCAGATGCAGAACAGGCAGTTGTTTCTACCATTAACTACAAATTAGATTATTTTAGATTCAGTTTGCATTCATTAGACACAAAAATGAGATGACTCTCATGGGTGTGGAACAAGTCAGAAGTATAACATAAAAAACCATAAGACATTTGAATATAATATTAATTTCCCTGATCATTTCTCAGGAGATTGCCCAAGTATGTGAATACATTATAGTAAACTGGAACTGCTTATATTTGCAGGATTAATACAGAGTCAGAATAAAACATAGTTATGCACTTTTAATAAATGTGTGAGACACAAAATACCTAATCCTGACCATTGTGACCAAGTGCGGTCAAAACTGAAATCTAAAAGAAATTTTCACTTGGGCTGGTCTAACAGTCACTGTTCAGATATTCATCTATAGAGAAGAAGAGTTGTCTACGAAAAAAATTTTCAAACTCTTTTAAACTGTGCTTTATCTGAAAATAAGATGTTAATGCTTGCTGGCAGTTTATTGAAAATGTGAATATCGGACTCCTTTTTGGATCAAGGTAAGTGATTTTAGGTCTTTATGTAGAGTGTTCTCTCTCCTGGTACTGATATTATGTATTGAGCCATTGTTTAAAAAAGAGACATATTACTTGCACTCAGAAGCAATGGTTAGAATACCCAGTTCCTTGAACAGGATTCTGTTCATGTTCTTGAATTTACACAACAAATGAGTCTTATTACACGCTTCAGTACTCTACAAACTTTTACCTAGTTTGACGAGTTACCCCAGAATATGATGCTGTGTGACATTATAGAATGGGGGAAAACAAAGTGTGTAAGGGTTTTTTAAATTTGTAGTTCTGTGGTATATCCTTCGCATCTGCATTTGATACTGAGTTGTATTCCCACCAATGTAAAAGTCAACCTTATGACTGTATTTGGCACTACACACTGAAGTTCGAATAGCTTGGCGCGAGACCCCATGTGCTATGGCACGAAAAAATATATATTTGTTATAGTCAACACACAGCTTAATTGAGTGGCTCAGAGACGTGGGTGGTCTCAGTGTTTGGCTTCGTTTTACGTCGTAGGGTGCCAGCTCACAATTGTTGTAAACCCAGTTTTTAAGCTGAAATAAAATATAACAAAACAATGCAGGCAGGCATTGCGGTGATTTATAATTTGAACAAGTAGTTTATTTTTCTTCGATATATTTAAAAAACACATAAAATTCAGCCTGAGGGGATTTTACGTAAGGGTGGCCGTTAATAACTGATGTTACAACAGTTCAGTATAAAATTCATATGTCCCAGTCACGGCACTCGACACATTGTTCACAATTCACAAAATACACTCTTGTCTGCTGTCCTATCTCACTATATTGTGCTCCACTTGATCGCTTTCGAAAGTCATTACATACATACTTGCCCCCGAACGTGGCTGCCAACCCACTACCCCCAGATGCTTGGCACATCCGGGTCTTAGCGTCGTTCAGAACGAACTCCTCAAAGATGGCCGCCCTATCCACCCTCGAAACGACTGCATAACTTAAAAACAACGTTTTTACAAAATTTACGAATATTATAAAACTAAACACAAAAAACATATATGAGATACTGAAAAAATATGTAAATTTTGAGGGCAATAACAATATAAACTCAAATTTTCTGTATCTGCCACCGTTTTTTCACAAATAATGTTCTTGTGGCATGATATTGCTTTTCCCGGATTTTTGATATTTAACATAAATAAACAAATAAAAATATATACTTAATTACTCATCCACCTCTGTAAACTTTAGAATGTTGCGGCTAGTTTCGTTTCTTTAAATTTATTTATTACCAAAACCACAGTTTCTCTCTATCAAGTCCCATATTGCGACCTCTCATTAAAAATGGTACAGATTCTGCTAAATCGGCTATGACTGCTTGATGCAGCTTTACTAGCCGCATCCGTAGACACTTTGTTCATATTAATCGGCCAAAGCATTTCCTAAATTGCATTGAACTTCCATAATTTTTAAGAGAACAATAACTTCAAAACTATTGCATATTTTTGTAGCACGTCTAGATAATTCAATTTTACATATTTTTCTGTCCATGAGTGCCAACTTGCACCTCCGTGTCACTCTTAGTTCTGTTTTTATCAACTTTTCTCTGGCATATAAATTTCTCCAGGCGCGCAAACATGGCCATCTGCACGCCTGCGTAGCAACTGCTCAGGTTTCTCCAAGACCGTGTAATGCAGCCGCTCGCCACAGCCCCGTAGCAACTGCCAGCCACGTGCTCTGTGGCGCGAAACTGCCGCTCTAATCTCACCCCACAGCTTGCACTCTCACAACCTCTTTGATCTGTATGTCTTCATGTGTTATACACATAATGGAAGCAAATCTGTTACAGGTTCTGTACTGCGCATAATGGGTCTCTTCAAAGCTTAATGACAGTGAATTAGCTTTAAACCTTTTATTAACGTCAGTGAAAATTTGATTATCAGACATTTCTAATTCTGTACTTGATTTGATGTTTACTGCAATTTTTGTAACATATGCAAACAAAACAAACTTAGCATCTGGCAGTTTAACAGACATGAGGTCATCAATGTACAAAAGGAAAAGTAACAGACCCAAGATGTAAACTTAAGGAACACCACACGCAGTTAATTCCCAATCAGATGAACGTTGATTGCTTACTCCACAGGTATTTCACAATGACACCCTTTGTTTATTGTTAGTTAGTTAGTTATGTAAGACTTGAATAATTTTGTAGTGCTGCTGGTGACACCATAATATTCTACTTTAGTTAAGAGAACACTGTGATTCACACAGTGAAAGGCTTTAGACAGGTCATAAAAAATGCTGGTAGCGAACAGTTTGTTATCTAATGAAGTACATTCTCACTGTATGTGTAAATAGTCTTCTCTCTATCGAAACTCTTACGGAACCCAAACTGTGACTTAGATGATATATTATTTGCAGTCAGATGCTTGAGAAGATGCTTGAACATCATCTTTTAAAATATATAAAAAAAACTGCAAAACTGAAATTGTTGAATACTTTGATGATATCTCTTTACCTCTTCTTGTAAAGAAGCTTAACTTCAGCATATTTTAGCCTATCTGCAAATGCTCCGCTGATAAGAGATTGATTACACAAATAACTTATGATGATGATATTTGGTTTGTGGGGAGTTCAACTGTGCAGCTATCAGTGGCTGTACAAATTCCCAATCTTTACACAGTCCATTCTCCTCACTTTCCCAAATGATGATCAAATGATGAGGCCAACAAAAACGCCCAGTTCCCATGTGACCTGGCCAGGAATCGAACCTGGAGCCCATGATACAGGGGCAGCAATGCTACCCATTAGACCACGAGCTTTGGACAAATAACTTAGGACAGAACTCAACTCACATGAGTACTCTCTGATTAATTTTGTTGATATGTTACTATAACCACTGGAATACATTGATTTCGAGGATTTTATGATGGCTGCTACTTTTCTGGGAGACATGAGTGTCACTTTCATTTTACTGAAGTTCTTTGTAAAGACTGATCTCAGATAATCCATTGCACTGTTTACTTTATCTGATAACTCCAAGCTGTCAGCAACAGAAGCAAAGTATTTGTTTAAGAGACTTGCAACACTACGCGCACTTCTTATCAGTGGCTCATTTATTTTTAGAGCTATATGTTCCTCTTCCTTTTTAGTCCCACCTGTCTCTGTCTTCATTATACACCATTTAGGTTTTATTTTTTTGCCTGATGTAATTATGTTTGTCTCATAATAAAGCTGCTTCAATTTCTGCATTATTTGCTTTGATATTTTGCAGTATTCTCTGTAATGCATTATAGTGGTAACATCAGAGATGTTTTTAGACAGTAGATACAATCTCCTTTTTGTTCCACATGATATTTTTATTCATTATGTAATCCAAAGTTTATTCTTAGACTTCTGTTTGATTTGATTACCATTAGAGGAAAATAATTTTCAAAAGAGAAGTAGCTTTATTAATGAATACCTTGTATTTTCCATCTGAGTCAGAAGTATTTTAAACATCTCTCCAATTCAGGCCTTTGAGCACTCTCCTGAAATTCTCAATTTTTGACTGATTTATTCCCCTCCAGTACACAGACTTAATGGATTTGATATTCTGACAAGTTTCAGCATTTAATATAAGATCCTACATATCATGGTCAGATAGCCTATTTCCTATTGGTTTTGTGATACAACTTTTTCCCCTTGATTTGTCTACAAAGATAATTTCAATAGCAGACTCACATGTGGGAGAAAACTGTGCCTCTGCACGCAGTTTCGATCGTTCTGTGAGCTCAAGAATGACCGCGGCACCATCCATGAGCATTTAGCAGCTGTGCGAGCAGATTTCTTAAGCTTGCAAGCCTCTCTGATGAACGGGGCACTATTCGCATTGCTATGCTGCATGAAACGCAGCCCAGGCATATCCAACAAGCCATGACGAGCCATGTGAGCAAACTGTGCAAACTCTCAAATAAATCAAAGCATTTCTAGTTGCAAGGTCACAGTAGGAATTAAACTGAATGACAATGTTACTGATTGCAATAACTGTTTGCGGACAAAGCTTTCCAATACATCCACATTCTTTCCTTCTTTTTATTGTGATATGAGACAACAGAGGTTCCAAATTTTTTATGAAGAGGTTAAAGTTTCCTGGAGGTGCTCTGTCTATACTCACTATTGTAAATGACGTATTATGAAATACTGCTTCTGTTGCACAAGCTTATAAGTGCTGCACTGAACAAAATTTATCAAAGTCAATATTCTTGAAATTAAAACAGTTTCTGACAAATGTGGCAACTCCTCCTCCATATTTTCTCTACAGAAGTAAGAAGTTAACTTGAATCCTGTAACATTTAGCATACCTATACTAGTGGTCAAATGCTGTTTGGAGAGGCAGATTATATCAGTTGATTTGCTAAACTCTAATTCTTCAACTCAAATAAGCAACTCATTAAGGTTATCCCTTAGTACTGAGACATTATGATTGAATGAGGGTAACTAATTCTGTGCAGTGGCTGAATTACAATTAGATGAACCTAATTTTTCTGTAAATTTTTGAATAGCTCAGGTTTCAATCAATCAGGGGCTGTTTGCATGAATTGTGTACATTAGATTAGATTAGATTAGATTTACTTCCATTCCAACTGATCCGTAGTGAGGAGGTCCTTCAGGATGTGGAACATCTGTCACCAATGTATCATTTACTCTTAATGCTATTTGTTCCTCTTCATGTCTGGTTCTACCGGTCTCCTCCTTCACTATATCCCATATTGTCTTTATTTTGTTATCTGATATGACTATCTTTTCCTTGTAATATATTTGCTGTGACATTCATATTACATTCTTTAATAATTTGCAGTATTTCTTATAATGTGCTATAGCATCAACACTGGAAATGTTTCGGATTGACAGATACAGTTTTCTTTCTTCGAGTAATCCATGGCTTCTTTGTAGAGTTTGCTCTAACCTTGGTAACTTTTGGGAGAAAGCAGTGTTCGAATAAGGTAAGCACTTTATTAGCAAAAGTATTATATTTTTCATTCATGCCATGAGCACTGTAAACATCAGTCCAGTGAATGTCTCTCAGGAGTGTCCTAAATTAATCAATTTTTGGCTTACTGATTACTCTCTTGAGCTCAGATTTAACAGATTTTGTATCCTGTTCAGTATTAACATTTAACAGAAGGAACTGCATGTCATGGTCTGAGGCCATTGACTATTGGTTTTGTAATATAATTTTGTTCATTGGCCTTTTCTATAAAGATATTATCAATGGCTGTTTGTGAGGAAGTGGCTATCCTAGTGGGGAACTTTACAGTGGGAATTAAGTTGAATGATAGTGTTACTAACTCAAATAAGTTGTTATTGGGAGAGTCTTTAAGGAAATCTACATTGAAATCACCAGCAACCACTATTTCTTTGTTTTTGGTTGTTAAATGGGCCAGTACAGCTTCAAGGTGGTTTACAAACAGATTAAAGTTACCTGCAGGTGCTCGATATACACTTAATATTATGAAGGATTTTTTGTGAAAATCTAATTCTGTTGCACATGCTTCCATATGCTGTTCTAGGCAAAATTTATGAATGTCTATGTTCGTAAATTTGCTTTCTGATTGCTAGTTTTATCAACATGAATCTCATTGTCAACCTGTCTCTTGAACATATTCTGTTTCTGCCCTCCCTACCTTAAAAAAAAACTCTGTTTTGTCACTTGCAGCCGCTGGTACTTTACCATGAGTGACAATGCCCCCCACACCCCCACCCCCACCCCTCTTAAGTTATCTCACTGAGGTGAAGCTCGAGCCTAGTGTAGTCCCACCTACTGATAGAGTCAACAGCAACCACACTGATGTGAGACCCCATACCTGATCCAAGTAGCCATTCCACCTTTAAGTTAACTCTCCTAAAAGAATAGATTAAATGAGGTGAGTCATGGCCACTCAGAACAAAATGCAAGCCCAACACCAGTAAATCTTGTTGCTGAAGCTATCGTTACCAGGTCACTGAATAATTAGGGTCCCTGTCTATGCTGTTGCCTGCCCCACCCACTGTTACCACGGTGTCTTCCTTTGTGCAGTCTTTCCAAAGTGAACCTGCATCCTCTATCACCTGTCCTGGACTTTCACTAGGTTTAAAAAACATGTGACCTGGTAACCTGACCCTAGTTCATCCTGCAACAGTTGGCCAATACCTCTACCATGTGAACTACCTAACAATAAAACTTCCTTCTTCTCCACAACTTTTTCTGACTTCTTACTTTTCAAACACTTTTTGAAACTGTTATGTCCTGTCTACTTCTACGTCCTCTTGCACACATTAACAGCAAAACCCTCTAAGAAAGTCATATTCCTATTTCTATTCCTACTCGTTTCCTGCTTCAGCTTCAGATGGATAAATTCGAGCAGTGCTATGGTATGGAGGGAAGCTGAATCTGAAGACATTATGTGTGTTTGGGTGTGATGCATACTTGCGCATTCCATAACAAGTAAGTCTGGCACCAGGTCATTAAAATGTTTCGTGACAGTATACTGTACAAATGGTTACAGATTATGGTGTCCCAAACAACACAAGATTGCAGTTTGTAAAAAATGTAATTTTTCCAAAAAGTAGTGAGTACTGGATCCCGAAGGAGACTGTTCAAATGGGCAAGGTAACACAGAACAGAAGAGAAGACAAGGACACAAGAATGAATTTAACTTTGAGGAAACTGAATAAACTGTTGAAGGTAAATCAGAGTCCATGACTTCAGAAGAAGTGAAGGAAGCAGATGAGTGTAAGATAATATCGACAGCAACAAAAATAGTATGGTTTGTTATAAATAGTAAGGTAGGGCAGAGAGTGAGTCACTGTGATCATTTCAGTGATAGGGTTGTTCTCAGCGGAATCAATAGAAAACCAACACAGATAACAATAATTCATGTATACAGGGTGAGTCACCTAACGTTACCGCTGGATATATTTCGTAAACCACATCAAATACTGACGAACCGATTCCACAGACCGAAAGTGAGGAGAGGGGCTAGTGTAATTGGTTAATACAAACCATAAAAAAATGCACGGTAGTATGTTTTTTAACACAAACCTACGTTTTTTTAAATGGACCCCGTCAGTTTTGTTAGCACACCTGAACATATAGACAAATACGTAATCAGTGCCGTTTGTTGCATTGTAAAATGTTAATTACATCCGGAGATATTGTAACCTAAAGTTGACGCTTGAAACCTCCGACGTTCAGTTGCGTGTTGTAACAAACATGGGCCACGGTCGGCGAGCAGCATCTACAGGGACCTGGTGGTGACTTTAATCATGGATTGCAATTCTGTCAATGGGCATTAACAGAGAATGCGTTGCAGTTCTACCTGTTTAACGATGAAGCGGGTTTCACAAACCACGGGGCAGTGAATCTACGGAACATGCATTACTGGTCCGTGGACAATCCTCGCTGGCTCAGACAGGTAGAGCGACAGCAACCGTGGACTGTAAATGTATGGTGCGGAATCACTGGCGACCACCTCATTGGTCCTCACTTCATTGCAGGGGCCCAAACAGCTGCAACATACATCGCGTTTCTACAGAATGATCTGCCAACGTTGCTCGAAAATGTCTCACTGGAAACGCGTCGACGTATGTGGTATCAGCATGATGGTGCACCTGCACATTCCGCAATTAACACTAGGCTGACCCTTGACAGGATGTTCGACGGGCGTTTCATAGGACGTGGAGTACGCATAAATTGGCCAGCCCGTTCTCCTGATGTTACACCTCTGGACTTCTTTCTGTAGGGTACGTTAAAGGAGAATGTGTATCGTGATGTGCCTACAACCCCAGAGGATATGAAACAACGTATTGTGGCAGCCTGCGGCGACATTACACCAGATGTACTGTGGCGTGTACGACATTCATTACGCCAGAGTTTGCAATTGCGTGCAGCAAATGATGGCCACCACACTGAACATCTATTGGCCTGACATGTCGGGACACACTCTATTCCGCTCTGTAATTGAAAACGGAAACCACGTGTGTACGTGTACCTCAGCCCCCATGGTAATGTACATGCGCGTCAGTGAAAAAGACCAATAAAAAGGTGTTAGCATGTGGACGTAATGTGCTGTTCCAGTCTCTTCTGTACCTAAGGTCCATCACCGTTCGCTTTGGATTCCTACGTAATTCAGTGCTCTCCGATACACACGATCGAACATCGGAGGAGTGGTACTCAAGCGTCAACTTTAGGTTACAATATCTCCGGACGTAATTAACATTTTACAATGCAACAAACGGCACTGATTACGTATTTGTTTATATGTTCAGATGTGCTAACAGAACTAACGGGGTTCCATTTAAAAAAACGTAGGTTTGTGTTAAAAACCATATTTCCGTGCATTTTTTTATGGTTTATATTAACCAGTTACACTAGCCCCTCTCCTCACGTTCAGTCTGTGGAATCGATTCGTCAGTATTTGATGTGGTTTACGAAATACATCCAGCAGTAATGTTAGGTGACTCACCCTGTATATGCTGATGCTGCATGCAGAAGATGAAGAGACAGAGAAAGTGTATGAGGATACTGAAAGGGTATTTCAGTGCATAAAGGGTGATAAAAATCGAATAGTCATGGTGGATTGGAATGCAGTTGTTGGGGATGGAGTAGAAGAAAGGGTTACAGGAGAATGTGCACTTGGTAGTAGGAGTGAGAGAAGAGAACGGCTAATTTAGTTCTGCAATAAATATCAAATGTAACAGGGAATACTCTGTTCAAGAATCAGAAGAGGAGGAGATATACTTGGAAAAGGCCAGTAGTTTGATTACATCATAGGCAGGCAGAGATTTTGAAATCAAGTATTGGATTGTAAGGCATACCCATCACCAGATACAGACTCATATTACAAATTAGTAGTAATGAAAAGCAAGTTGAAGTTTAAGAGACTAGTTAGGAAGCATCAGTGCGCAAAGAAGTGCGATACAGAAGCACTAAGGAATGAAGAGATATGCTTGAAGTTCTCTGAGGCTATAGATGCTGTGATAAGGGTTACTCGGGAGGCTGCTCAGTTGAAGAGGAATCGACATCTCTAAAAAGAGCAATCACAGAAGTTGGAAAGAAAAATGTAGGCAGAAGGAATGTAACTGTGAAGAAAACATAGGTAATAGAAAAGCACAAAAACGTTTTGGGAAATTCAGAGATACAGAAATACAAGTCACTTAGAAATGAAATACATAGGAAGTACAAGGAAGCTAAGGCAAAATGGCTACAAGAAAAATGTGAAAAAATTAAAAAAAAAAGTGATTGTCAGAAGGACAGGCTCAGCATACAGAAAATTCAAAACAACCTTTGGTGAAACTAAAACCAAGGGCAGAATTATTAAAGTGCATGTCTAATTCCACTGTTGAATGCAGGTAGGAAATTAAGGAGATGGGACTTGGATAAGTTGAAAGAGCCAGAAGTTGTTGAGAGATTCAGAGGGAGCTTCAGGCATCTATTAACTAGAACAGGGGAAAGGAATACAATCGAAGACAAATGAGTAGCTTTGAAAGATCAAATAGTGAAGGCAGCAGACGATCAAATAGATAAAAAGGCAAGGCCTAATATAAATCCTTGGATAACATAGGAGATATTGGATTTAATTGCTGGAAGGAAAAAATATAAAAATAAAGGAGATGAAAGTGAATACCTGGGACACAGTGTGTATCGAAAACCGACACACACGGACCGATACCTGCACAAACTGTCAAACCACCACCCGAGCCAGAAAAGAGGCATGATCAGTACGCTCGTAACGAGAGCAGGACGAATATATAAGCCGCAACACCTCAAATGAGAAATGCAACACCTGGAAACTGTCCTGAGGAGCAATGGGTACTCCACAAATTATATTAGAAGTGTAACAGAGCCAAACACTCGGCGAAGTAAGGAACCAGAAAAAGAAATGTTCACCTATAGTAACATCATTAATGAACTAGAAATATGTAATTTAAAAGAGGTGTCTTATTTTAAATATGATTTGACAGAACTTTATAAAATCAACACAAGGTTGTTTCCACACCAAAACTTGGGAAGTAACATCATTCACAGAAGTTACCCTATCCTCTTCAACTACTGTGTATTGTCTCAATGCTGTCAGACTCTGCCCAAATACTGTTGCTGCATGCTTGAGGAATGTGCATAAAATACAGCACAAGACATCGTTAAGTGCTTTAAGAATGGCTACAGATTTTTGGCTTGTTTAAGATACATGGGCAGGAAGAGTGCGTTATGGCATTGCTCAAAAAATGAATGCATTCCAATCATGGGATGGTAAGTAAAATATATAAGATTTGTAAAATGAATAGCTTACAATGTGGGCATTTAAGGTAGTTTTATTTTTCCTATCAACAAGTGAAGAACAGTTCTTGGTACATTTCTTGAGTTTCATCCTTTGTGGCCATTATTCTGATGCAGTTTTAAAGTCTTATTTTGACGTGTGTATGAAGATTTTTCTTTGTATTAATGCCTCATTTTCTGAAGAATTTGCTTCTATTCTACATTCAAGTCATAAACATGCTAATCAACAATGGTTAATGTAGTGTTTATTTTTGTTAGCTAATAACAGTACTCACTGTAATTTGTACAGTATTGATAGCATATATACATACTGTAATGTGATCGTTACAATTACATTTTTACAGATTTATTATTCAGTTGTGGCAAAGGAAATGCACTGAGAGTAAAGATGAGCAAAATGTGGAATTATAATTGTATTAAACGTTACAGTATTGATTGAGATTTTATTACACTGGCATTCATTGTCTAATATTCCAGGTTCAACTTGGTTTGCAGGGACCAAGGACATAAGATATATTGCATTAGTAACACCACTGCCAAAGTACTGCCAAAGGATGTGAATTTTGCCTTGCGGGAGTAATCTGTACAGCTTGCTTCCTGTGTTGAAATACATATCTAATGCTCTTTATTCGTGGGAAAGCAATTTCTAAATAGGCAATTTTTTATTCAGTGATTTTGTAACACTGAAATAAAAAATATCACAAACATACAAATCTGCTAGGAGTGATAATACTACACAGAAAACATAAATATTTGGAGCCCATAATGATTAAAAATTATTTTGTATTTAATGTTTTTTGTGTAAATATGCTGAAGTCTGCAAGTTATGTAATACACCAAGGAACATGTGGAAGTCAATTGGCCCCTAGTTTCCTTTGGTCGGAAAACAACAAAAAATGAAAGCAATATTTCTCTTGGCCAGAACACTGGTCACGAAAGCTGACAACGTCTGGGAGAGTTGTGTGCTGACCGAATGCCCCTCATTATCCACACCCAGTGATGCCTCAGAGCTGAGGATGACACAGCAGCCAGTCAGTACCGTTGGGCCTTCAAGGGCTGTTCAGATGATGTTTTTCAATACTTTCTTGAACATGTTATAAATGGGTCTACATTGACTGACTATTATATCAAATGTTTGTTGATAGTAAATATTGGAACTGAGAACTGTTAATTGAAAATAATAATGATACAAATGTCTATTTGATACCATTTAGAAGCAATCCTGACAATTTGTACTGTAGCACAAATCTGTGAGGATATCACAATTAAAAGCATTGGTTGTAACTGTAATTAATTTATTCAGGAAAGTTGGATACATTTTGTTATAAGGCACAACTTCCATCCATTTGAACCTGCTTACAGTGGTCAAACCTAGGTGCACCTCTGTAATTTTTATCCCACCCACTTCCCTCCAGTACCAAATTGACTTGATGATTCCTTGATGCCTCGGGATGTGTCCTAACAGTCAGTCCCATTTTTTAGTAGCGCCATTAATTTCTCTTCTTACCAAATTTATTCAGTACCACCTATTTAGTTATCCGGTGTACCCATGTAATCTTCACCATTCTACTGCACCACTACTTTTCAGATGCTTTATTCTTATGCAAATTAATTTTCAGGTTGTGTAAACACCTACTTTATCACCCTAAATGAACACTGACATAACAAGATTGAATAGGTGTTTTGTTGTGATGACTGATCCGTAGTGTAACCAGAGGATTGGGTTAGGGTGGCTAGGTGACAGTTCAGTTACTTGTGGCCAAGCTGAATGTGAAAGCAGAGTGTTAAGAGTAAAGTATTGTCCCATACCTGTGTAGATAGTATTGTATGGATGGGTACAGTGGAAGTGGTGGGGGTTTTGTTGTGTGTGAGCACTATCTGGTGGGGGGGGGGGTTCAGTTCAATGAATGAGGCCTACTCAAAAGCAGAACTCCTAAGATTCAGTTAGCGAGTCTGCAAAAGATTACACCGACAGCTCATCCCAGTATGACTAATAATATAACTGACTGAAGTGGATAATAAGAAAATCACCCAATTAACTATTAATGCAACTGCTGACAGTGTACTAAGCACACTGCTCAGCAGATGACTGCATACTAAGATGGTCATTCCTTCATAACAAAAAGGTAGACACACCTGGGGCTGTGTGGCTGCCAAGCTATTTGGAGTTAGATGTAACACATTGATCTGTAAAGCAGCATGACGTCTATGTTCATGCCACATTTAGTGCACTTTTTGTTACGAAAATGAACTGGAAGGTAAATTCAAAAAGCACATATGGGATAAAGAAACAAGTATCTCGTGACTGCACAACATACATTGTATGTAATCTACAAAAAAATTGCAGTGGGGGAATGTCATACTGTCTTTTAACCACATACAATAAATAGTTCTAATTTATTTCATGATAAATAGTTGAGAAGATCTAACTGGTTTTATTACATGACTTCAGTATATCACTGTTTGCTTATATTCTATGCAATGACTAAAGATTTAAAAATTACATTCTTTGGTCATGTTTTCATATTTACTGTTACTGCTACAAATGCATAGACAAATCCATGTAAAAGGAAGCAATTACATTTCTTTCATAGGACAGTATTACAAATGTTCACTTATATTAGTACGACATTGCAAAAAACAAACACACAGAATTTGGATGAAAACAAAGAAGTCATTGTATGAGAGTCTGCCATAACAAGAAAGGAACAGTGATTTTTTTATGGGTGGTTCTGAGCAAATTACTTTGCTGGGAGCATCTGAATTCAATGCAATCACAAGGCTAGCTGCTGTTGTATGTACACAATGTCCTTATAACAGAAGACTATGAATAAAGTGAAGACAATGATGTGCTGCTGCCGAAGAATCCACCTTTACCCTGAGGTGAAATTACACCAAACAACACCATTTTAACAGTAGTTCATTTATTCACCTAAACACATTAAAGGCTCACAAAGAACTGAAATGGTGGAACAGGCCAAAGATAATCTTAGCTTAGTTCAAAGATGGATGTATCGATGTTGGTGTCCATTTCGTCAGCGCCACATAGACCTCCACCCCACAGTATGGAGTACTCTTGAGAGGCCAGGGGGGGGGGGGGTGACTATGGCGTCAGCAGAAGTGGTCCACTGGAGCCGGACCACGGTCAGCTCGACAGCATCGTCGGGGAGCTGTGTGGGTAGATGTCGTGAAGGAAGGTTTGGCCACTGAACCTGGAATTTATTGTAGCAAGCCAGGCGTAGTACTGGGCGTGCTGGTCGTGCAGCGACAGGTAGGCCAGCGGTTCGCAGGTGGAACGGAGTGGCGACGATGATGTCTACGGTGGGCGTGGTGAACACAAGAAGTATGTCCAGGTCGATGTCGGGCGGGAGAGAAACACATTTCACCAGGTGGCAGGGAATGGTGGAGGTTGTGACATGAGCACTGGATGAAGAGAAACACACGATGAACAGTGTATAATCGCGCAGTATTATTAAGATGTCATGGATTATGTCCAGGGGGACAGGCACAAACACCTTGAGCGAGGTCACGTTCAAAATTAAGGGGGCGTGAGAAACCTCGACAGGGTGAGGCAGGCGACGGTGGAGAGGTCAAAGGGCCCGGCGGCGAGGGCGTGATCGTAGGTAACCTTGATGTGGGGAGCATGTGCTCACTCGACACAGTGCGTGAGACCGGAGTAGAGGCCGAGGTCGGAGGAGAGCTCGCGACTGGAGCTGGAAGTCGAGTGACTGGGTGTGTAAGTTCGGCGTGGAGGGAGTGGTTGGAGCATCATGAGCCATGACAGTGAGTGGGACGGCTGTGGCCTGAAGAGGGGTAGAAGAAGGCTCGACATGAGCAGGCTTAAGTCTGTTGAGAGAGACTGTAACAGCTGAATCTTTCATCTGGATGTCATAGGTGTATGCTGAGGGCTGGAGAACTCGGTATGGGTTGGTATATGGAGGTTGGAAGGGAGCACGGACAGTGTCATCTCGGAGCATGATGTACTCGCAATTGTCCAGAAATTTCGGGACGTGAACCTTAGGACGGGAGTGGCTGGTGGGCAGAAGGATGTGGAGATTGATGAAGTGGCGTCTGACGCGGTCGATGAAGGAAGGTAAGTCAGACTGAGGGAGAGAACTGGAGGGGCTCACAAGTTCGCCAGGGAGAACAATGTTCTGGCTGTATACGAATTCGGCTATTGTGCCTTTGAGGTCTTCCTTATAGATTGCACGAATACCGAGTAGCACAAGGGTAAGGGCCTCCGTCCATAGAGAGTCGTGACATCGAAGAGCTGCCTTGAACGTGCGGTGCCAGTGCTCAACTAACCCGTTATTTTGCGGGTGATATGCTGTGGTATGGATGCCCTGGATGCCGCAAATGTTACAAATCTTGTTGAACAGGGCCGACTCAAATTGTTTGCCCTGGTCAGTCGTGATGATAGTTGGACATCCAAAACGCGATACCCATGACTCGACAAAAGCTCGAGCAAAAGTTTCTGCCGTAATATTGGGGAGGGGGACAGCCTCGACCCAGCGAGTTGTTCGGTCGATATACGAGAGAACATAACGAAAGCCATTAGAGGGGGGGTGGGGGGGGGGGGGGGAGAGGGCCGACAATGTGAATATGAATATGCTGGAAACTCCCAGAAGTGATCGAAAAGGCGCCGAGGGGAGGTGAAGTGTGCTTGTGTACTTTGGAGCGTTGGCAAGCAATGCAGGAGTGTGCCCATTGCTGGGAGTCTTTGTTGACATTTCTCCACACAAAGCACTCTGCTACGAGGCGGGAGAACGCACGAACACTGGGGTGGGCTAAATTATGCTATGCATTGAAGACAGCACAACGGAGCGTGGTTTGGGTGAGGGGGCAATTTGTCCTGGTTCATCTCTGTAGTGACTTGGCAAGACAGCCAAGCCACTCGGAGGTAGCCGAAAGGCACGCGTTTAAGATCACGCAGACTGGCGTGAGGTCTGGAACAATTAAAGGAGTTTATAGTAGCAAATAAAGTACAAAGATCTTGGAATACTTAACTTTAATCCGTAATTGGAGAACATCGCTCTTGTTTAGACAGTATTACAATCTCAAGATAAACTGGTAATGGCGCCTTGCTAGGTCGTAGCAAATGACATAGCTGAAGGCTATGCTGACTATCGTCTCGGCAAATGAGAACGTATTTGTCAGTGTAGCATCGCTAGCAAAGTCGGCTGTACAACTGGGGCGAGTGCTAGGACGTCTCTCTAGACCTGCTGTGTGGTGGCGCTCGGTCTGCAATCACTGACAGTAGCAACACGCGGGTCCGACGTATACTAACGGACCGCGGCCGATTTAAAGGCTACCACCTAGCAAGTGTGGTGTCTGGCGGTGACACCAAAATCTCAATGCCTGCTGCCACAAGAGTGTTCATAACAGTTTGCACATGTCGTCGAATATTGTCCTCGACGGAGGAGCTGAACACAAGAATGTCATCAATATATGCAAAGCAGAATTTTAGGTCGAATAGCACTTCATTGATGAAGTGTTGCCAGGTCTGGGTTGCGTTTTTCAGACCAAAGGGCATGAATCGAAACTGAAATAACCTGATCAGGGTTGTGATTGCTGTCTTCTCGATGTCTTCAGGTGCCATGGGGATCTGGTGATAGGCCCATTTGCATTCAATGACAGAGAACGTGCTCGCTCCTGCGAGGGAACTGGTAAAGTCGACAATGTTGGGTATGGGGTAGGTGTCCATAATTGTCTGTGCATTTAGTCGACAGTAGTCTCTGCACATGTGCCAGGACTCGTCTTTCTTGGGTGTCATATGTATGGGTGTAGACCAGCTCCTGGCAGAGGGTTCAATGACGCTAGAGCTTAGTAGTTCACAAATCTGATTTTTAAGGTCAGAGAGGCGCTCAGGACAAAGTCAACTTGGTTTACTGGAGATCAGGGGACCTGGCGTGAGGCGAAGCTTGTGAACCATGCCCCTGTTGATGACGGAAATGTCACTGGCAGTGCGGGAGGCGGCTTTTTTACAACGTGTGGCGGGCAGGGCAGGCGAGGCGTGGTCATGGTATTCGGAGCCACTCGACGGATCTCACGGGAGCCAAGACGGTGAAGTGTCCCAGGAGTCAACGGGACAAGATGGCCACCGGCCTGAAGCAGTGGCACTGTGGACGGGTGAGCTCAGTAGAGCTCGTGAGCCGTAATTGAGTCCATTGTCTCAGGGCGTGGGCAAAACGCTAGGCGCGAGTGCACTGTTTGTGTTGTCAGTGGTGGTCACACGGTGGCACGTAGGAGCCGAAGTTACATAGTTTGAGGTGCTGTCCGTGAGGGGCGGGGTAGGAGCCATTAGTTCAGGGACACATGACGCTTGTTGCACATGCCCACTTGTGTCCGGCCGAGTGTCAAATGCTGCCGTGTTAGGGGGGGGTGTGGTCTTGTGGAACTGTCAGTACACGTTATGGTAGACTTGATAGCACAGTTGCGAGGGGTAGTGACAGGTATGCACACGGACGCTTGATTGCTGGGACTACAAGCAGATTCGGCACACTTACTGACCTTGCTTTGTCCTTGGTGCAGTGTCTGCAATTCCTTTGGTGCGTAGGGGAGCTGGAGCTGAGTTTCATGGAGCCAGAGGGGGAGCTCGAAGTTTTCCTTGCGTAGGCAACCGACGTTTTCACGCTCGACAAGGCAGTTGTGCGTTGTTTCTTGTAACATCGTCGACAGAGACGAGCATGTACGGATGAGATGAGCCCGGACCGATGCGTCACGGGGGGTTTGCTCGACAGAGCACAGGGGAAGTGAGTTTTGGACGGGTGATGAAACACGGTGTTTTGCACTAGGTCCTGTGAAAGTTTGTGGTGTCACAAGAAGTCAATGCCTAGTATCGGTTTGTCAATTTTGCACACTCAAATTTGCAGTTTGTGAAGAGTGAGACGATGTGGGAAGTTGAACCCGAGCATTGTAGTTTAGTTGAATTCACGGCCTGTAGTGGAGTATGATGAGGGCAGATGTTCGACGACGCTAAGGAAGTAGGCAGCAGCGAAACATCGGCGCCTGTGTCCACTAGGAAAAGGTATCCCGACAAAACGTCTTTAATGTAAAGTCGTGCGCAATTATCCAGTCATTCCCGGACAGAAAAGAGCACTGGGGGTGCCTGTCATGTTGTGCGCAGGAGGCGGCACCCGGACCTACCTGCGATTGGTATTTGGGAAGTAGCAGGGTGGTCTGCAGTTCCATGCCGCCTCACCAAACCGTGTGTGGAAGTAACAGTGTGGGTAGAGCGGTTGCTTTCCTGTGGAACATTCGTTGCCAGTGGCGGTGGTCGAGGTTCGGAGGCCGCAGCAGGCTCGGTTTCTGGAGGTGTGTGACCGTGGGCGGAGCTGGTGACGTCCCAGTAGCTTGTTTATTGCTTCCCGGAGCGAGCAGAACGGTCGGCACAGTGCGGCCCCGGCCGCGTCTGGCTGCGGGACGATGAGCCTGAACCTGAGACTTGTCAGGTACGCAGTGGCTGGCGAAATAGAGCAGTGATGCATCATATAGCTTGTCAGCAATTGTCATTCTTTGCTCGACAGGTTCGGGAGACCTCTGGGCCAGAGCAAAGCGGATGTGAGGAGATAGTTTATCTGATCAGATGGCAAGGAGAGCTGTGTGAGAGAGTAGATCGTCACTGACCAGGGCACGTAGCCGTCTCCAGAGCTGGGAAGGTTTATCGTTGCCTAGTTGCTCGATGTGGGGCACTTGCCGTGTTGCTGCCTCAGTTGAGCGTGCAAGCCGACGTAGAACTGTATTTTTGGCTAGAGTGTACCAGGTAGATAAGTCCAGGGCGTCGACCAGGTCAGCAATCAAGTTCTCCTGGTCGTGCAGGTGGGTGATCAGGCACAGAAACCTGGTTGACTCATCAAGTTTGTAATGGTCAAACACTTCGTCCAAAATTTAGAACCAGGTTGTAGCTCTGTCGGGATTAAACGGCGGCAGCGATGGTAAGCATTGTAGAATGTTCGGAAGAAAAGGTTGAGTTGAGTGCATCGGGGCACTGCCTGAAACGAGCTGTTGTTGCTGTAGTAATCCAGGAGAGTGTGCCTCCTGGGGATGTGGCAACGACAGCTGTTCGGGTGGCAGCGTGAAGGTGACACGTGGTTGAACGCGATCAGTCTCGACGCGGAAGACGCAGGTGAGACACCGTAATGTGTCGATTGCTGTTGTGGAAGCTCAATACGTTTTGGGTGTGTTCGGACTGACGCGTCGCAGAAGATCGATGCGGATGAGGCACCGAGATGTGCCTAGAACGTTAGCGGAAGCTCGACTGGAGCCGGCGAGGGGGCGACATGTGAGAAAAAGGTTAAAGTTTGAGAATGCGTGTTAGTCCACGGAAAGCTCGACGTATGATCAGAGCCAGAGCCACCTATGTTGCAGGGAGGGTGCGGAGGTGTGGGCTGTCCAGAAGCACAGTGTGGGAAATGATGTCGAACGTGGGACGGAATGTGTGAATGTTCACTGTTCATAGCCACTCCACGCAAAACGGTGTGCGGAAAAGGAATATGTTGTGGCACAAAACACTGAAGTGTAGCGGTGGGACGGAGGTGGAGGTCAGGCACAGATAAGAAGTCATTGTTCCTGTTGCAGGCCGAGGTATCAAAGTAGGAAGGCATGTGCTGATGCTGAACCGAGGCAGGCGTGGGTGTTGTCGGATGCTGAGGAGGTTGACCTGTGAACAAAGCAGTTCCGGCCACGTGGCAGGTATCCGTGTAGTGCTGCACGGATTGAGACGTGGCAAATCGTTGTCCTGGCGGTGGTAGGTTGTCCAACAAAGCATTTGCAGAAATCTGCATTGGTCCTGCACTGCAAGGAGGTCCGTAAGAGGTAACTGCACAGTCGATGAGGGAGGGCACATGTGGTAGGAACAAAGGCATTTGATAGCCGGAGTCATGCACGCTCGAAAACGTCCGGCGAAATCAGCATAATCCTCGAGTGAGAGGCATCGTGTTGCAGTCTTGGTGGGTGTACATCGCCCGCAACACGATACATGTCGATCACATAATCCTGCATTAGGCGCTGGGCTGAAGTCATTGTTTGAATACTGTGTCAATGTAATACATCCGAAAATAACCAACACAGAGTTCGCGGACACAGTAAAACGGCCAAAATGGAAGACATTACAACTCGGGGTCATTGGTGAGGTGAAAGTTTGGGTTGGTTACACAAAACAACACCATTTTAACAGTAGTTCATTTATTCACCTAAACACATCAAAGGACCACAAAGAACTGACACGGCGGAACAGGCCAAAGATAATCTTAGCTTAGTACAAAGATGGATGCATCGATGTTGGTTTTGATTTCATCGGCACCACAACCCCTTTGTGGTGATGCCTCATGATTACTCTTATATATAAATGTCTGGTCATTAAAAAATAAAATTGGTATTCTTAATATTCTGTTAGGTGTAAACAAGAAGACTACATTATGTGTTAATAAACACTGGCTCAGTCAAGATAAGCTACAACTATACATATCATGGGGGTTGTCCTGGCATACTGTGGCATATCGAGCTGGCAGCCACCACCTTCTCTAATTACACCTCAACTACTACCAATATATTTTTCTCTCTTTTCTGTCTCTGAGTGTCTTTTGGTTCTGATTTTCAGTAATATTTGTATGTGAAGCAGGCATAAATCTGCCCATTTATTATTTAGTTCAGGTTTTATTGGTGCAGTTGTTGTCTCAGTATCCGACAGCAAAAATACAATTAGTTTTCTTTAAAACCATGTTAATTAAAAGTTATATCTGATTAAAAATTTACTATAGTAAATAGCAGTGAAAATATTTTGAGCTAATAAATAGATCTGTTAAGGATGACACCACTCACTGTAAAGACTAGCATTCCTAATTTTCATTAACATAGTTAAAATTTCGTGGAAAAAATTAACTTACAAAGTAATTATCATTAAAGTTCAGATGTAGACACATTTTACATTGCAAATTTTGACTCTGTGCTTATTAGATTTCATCTCTGAGTGCTGTACTTCTGTTACTCCAATTTTTATGCACATGGTGGCCTACTTCATTAACTGATTGAGCCATTAGTTACGAAAATTGTGTAATCTCCCATGATGTTCAGTATTGCACTTGTACCCATAAATGGATTAGTGCCAATGCAGATGTGTAAAATGATTCCATATACTATTGTAAAGTCCGAGATCACTACACTTTTGACTAACCAACATTATTATTAATAATTATAGTCTATCCTGAGTAGTATTTTTTTTTTCATATGACATTAAGAAATTGGTCATGTTCCAACAATGGGACCTTGAAGACAATATATGAAAAAGTGAAACCAAAATTGTGGTGGTGTGTACATTTTTGAGCAAACTCCATCCTGAACTCATTAAGATTTTCCACTTTATAACTTCAGAATGATGTGCTGCTGAAGAGGCATCTTAGAAGAGACTACATAAATCAGGTTGGTGGGCTTACAGTACTTGTGCAATACAGTGTCCTTAGTGTGGATAATACAAGCCTAAAAAAATGCAATGGAAGCAGCTGCACTGTTATAGCCCATGTTAAAAATCATAACTATAATTTTTACTATATCTCAGACACTAATATTGAAGCATTTGGAGAAAACTAATTTATTTTTTGCAAAATAGTCTAAGGAAAGGATATGTATTCTTGGACACACACACACACACACACACACACACACACACACACACACACACACACACGTATTCCGCTGCCTCCCCAACTTACGTGATATCCTTGTCTGGCCCTAATCCACCCCAGCTCCAAACCAATTGTCCCATGGGGCCTATCCTGTAATAGATGCAAAACCTGACCCATACTGCAACACGCTCCAGTCCTGTCCCTGGCATCTCCCATCCCATGAAAGGCAGGGGAAAATGTGAAAGCAGTCATGTGACCTACCAAGTTATCTGCAACCACATTCTGTCATACTACATGGTCATGACCGCTGCCAAGTTGTGTGTCCACATGAATGGCCAGTGCCAAGAGACAGCTGGATCACCCATTTGCTGAGCATGCCACCCAACACGACGTGCTTGAGTTCAATGACTGCTTCACTGACTGGATCCTTTTCACCCACACCACCACCCTGATCTCAACTTTCCCTGCCCCCATTGCAGCCCTACACAACCTATCCCACCGGCACACTGGCAGAATCCTTTTCCCTTCTCTACTTTACCCCACTTCCCCCACAGCCCCAGCATAGCCTGCAGATGCTGTAACTAGCAGCTCATTATCCTGTCTCTACTATGTCCCAGTATGCTCCCACTCTCTCTCTCTTTCTTGCCTGCTCAGTTTCCTTTTCCATTTCCTAGATTTGCCACGGACTCTAACATATTGTTGTTCACATTTCACAAGTGGGATTTCAAAATGTTTACACAAACAATTTTTGTCAGTGCTACATGAGTACATAAAATGCACATTGATTTTCATTGTAAGTGTCAATCACTCATAGTCATATCTGAAACTGAGATCATGATTTAATGTATAGTTTACTACGATAAGTGTGCAACTGGTGTCACTTGCAGAATTGTAAGATTCAGTTTTTGGATTCTGCTCTCTCAATTGTAGAATCACAGATCTTTTGTTTTGGACTATGCCATACAGTACTGAGAAGTTCACAATCCATGTTGCTTATTCACTACTTGTATAAATTTCAGTTACTGCTCTTAAAATATCTTGGCAGGCCGTTCTACCACTTGTGTTTACTCATAAATTTTTGTTTGTCTGAAGTAATGTTATTGTGATCAGGTATCTTATTACATATATTTGATTCATCTTAATGGTGGACAGAAAATAAAAAGTAACTTTGAAAGTAAATACCTTTTTTATGTTTTCTTGTATCATGTCCTGACATGAGGTCCCTCCTACACAAGATTATACGTACTTAACCCAGAGTACTTTTTTGTAGCTCTTTGTCTTAGGTACATATCACAAAATATTTATACTGGGTAGCACCTTCATGCATGTAGATCTGGTGCAAGCGTTACTGCTCTCATTGACAACAGCAGTGTTCTGTTACTGTATAGACCAACCTAAAGAAATACTATCATTAGAACATGCTACCATTTTATCAAAAGGAAGGAATTATGTTTGATCCAAGAGCTATAATGCTTATCCCTGAATTGATTAAAATTTTGATGATTAACACAAAGTGAATTCAATAATATTCATCTGTGAAAGATAAATTTAATCCAGATACTTACACAAATGCAGTGAAGCGTTCATGTACTTTTTATTTATTCTATTTAGCCTTCAGCAGTATAACACTATTTAGCCAAGGTTTCCTGTACTTGGAATGTGTTTATGGATTCATCGCCTCAACAAACTCATTGCATTAGTATGTAGACTACTCCATAATTTCTTTGTAAGATGTGCATTTTAACACTTTATATAGGTATCCAGCCCCCCATTTGTAATTTTAGTTTTCCTAAATTTGCCTGATGAACTTATAATTGACTTAACAGTAACTCTTACAGGCATATCTTGTACATGAAGAATAGAAATCTTTACAAAATTGACTCATTCCTCATATGGTTTACTTCATGAAATAGAAACAAACACATCAAGTGTCAATGAGTGCACTGTACAGTATAGCATTTAGTATTGCAGTTTTCGGCAACCTGTTTTTCCAGTTGGAAAGGAAGTTGCTTACAAAATGATTTTGTGTTTAGTACATCATTAGGAAGCTTTTCATCATCATTGGCGATTCTACAGTTGCCCAGTGAAAAGCTAACCACACTATGTAACATTACTGACCTGGTTATATTGCTGGTATTCTTTCGTAATGCTAAACTTTTGAAGTCTCATTCTCTGAAATTGGTTGAAGATGTAGTCTAATTCAGTGATGGACATGACATCATTGATTTAAACTGGAGATTACTTCACATTTATTAGTGCCAAAACACACAATGATGAAGATTAACTTCTGCTACAACTATTTTTATAGTTCAAATAGACCAAGTCAACTACTAAACTTTATGATCTCTGAACAGTGGCAGGTTCTATCCATGGCAAGTCATCATCCAGGTCTACAAAAAAGTAAATCTTCAGAAAATAGCATTTGAAAGAGCTCAGTCACTGATGCTTCACTAGCACTTTAACACAGAGCAGTTATGTGGAAGACTACAGACAGATTTTCCAAACAAGTTCGTTAAATAATTACACTGAGTGACTGTAACAGTAAGATCTGCTCATATTAGTGACTTTAACAATGAAATGTGTAATGGATGAGTGCACTCTATGGATTTTTACATTGAGATATTATGATGAAAATAGCTAATCATGACTCTGTCGTGGAGAAGTTACTGTAAGTGTTACTAGGACCTAAATTTCTATTGCTATATAAAGAGAACAATTTTGAAATTAGTGGCAATGACATTATGGGGAAGCAACTAATAATTTGGTTTATCTATGTGACAGATTATTGGGAATAAAAAAAGTCGGGTGGATTATTTTATTCATACCATGCGTACTGCCATGGGAATTTACCAAGCTTCATGTAAATTTAACAGGATAGTAGTTGTCTCCATTTCCTAATTGTCAAATTACTCTGATAACCAAAGCTATTTTCTAATTCGAAAAAATTACAGCAAGAAAATTATAACTGCACCTATGATTTTATAAACATACTCAAAGGTCCAAATAATAATATTATTTGCTGGATTTTGAAACTTTAATTATGAATAACATTTTAGTTAATGACTTTTCACAAATAATAAAATGTTTACTGATAGAGTGAAATGAGGGCTTTCAAATAATTTATGTCATTCTGGGAACAAACAACTGTTAACTCACAATATGTTCCTGAGCATATGGCTTCAGAATAAAGCAAATTACAGATTTCTCCTAAAAGAACACATACATTGTTGGCATTAGCAGAACTCACTTAAACTGATAGATAATGAATTTTACTGAAACATCACCTAAATAGGAATTTCGGTGCTTTATGTAAATGTGAAACATCTACTACCAGCAAACTATATATATAAAAAAGAAAGTTATCTAAGGAGTAGATTTATAGCAAATGGAGTTACTCCAACTTGCTAAGTTTCAAGTTCCTCATCTGTACAATAGAAGTATGTGTTCTACTGTCCCCACCTTAAAAAAAGTGAGTGTACAGTTCTCAAATCCAAAATGGTGCATGTCAATCAGTATTTATGAAGCTACTGTTGATTGCTTTAGCACTGCAGATAAACCAGTTGGATTATGAAAACCTACCAAATTTGGAATATCTTTAACCCAGCACACAACTGCGAGTTTCTGGGGGGAACATGGTATTTATAAAAATAAAATGCTGTAAAATAATAATAGAGTACTTGTGTACACAGTACACAGATCTACAAAAGCAAACTTAAGAGAGTGGTATACAAGGACAGTCAAATTAACATGAAAAAGGTGGAAAAAAGTAAGTAAACGATTCATTATACTGAAGTACTTGGCATAGTTGTTAATACATTTATTCCACTGTAATTGCCTTACAATGGTCAACTCTTTTGTGGAAAAATGTTGCCAGGCACGCACCTCTTTATCTGAAGCAAAGGGACAGCCATGAATGTCTTTCTTCAGCACTTTAAAAATATGGAAATCACATGTGGAAGGATTGGGACTTTATGGAGAATATGTTTCCCAGCAAAACTTCTACAATATACTCTGTACGGCCTAGGGAAGCATTTTATTGGCAGGTTGCTTAAACTATGCTGTAGGGTTTTGTCTGGGACGCCTTCACACAACCACCATGGAGTCCCAATTACTCCTCATGTGACTTCCATAATTTTGGAGCCCTAAAGAAACATTCTTGCCCATTCCTTTGGTTCACACCAAGAGGCGCACACATGGGTACAATCATGGTTTCGTAGAACACCACAAACATTTTTCCATGAAGCGATTGACCATCTTGTCTCTCAGGGCCATAAATGTATTCACAGCTATGGTGATTACTTTTGAAATACTAAACAGTTAACTTACTTTTTTCCATCAGTCTTGTTTTCATGGAACTTTCATCATGTGTACTCTTTTTGAAGTTTACCATCAGTGTAACCAAATATATTACAACAAAAAAGACAAATGTGACAGAGTTCAGATCCTATGCAGAGCCAATCACAAAATATTTTGATTTCATTCATTACTTTCAAATTATTTTTTTTTAATTCTGCTGTGTTGACTCAATGATAACTCTATAATGGCAGGTCCATGATTAGGTTGGGATTTCTTAATTAACACATACATTTTTCCATGTGAGCAGTGCAAACCTTCCCCTCTGCCCCAACCTGCCACCATCGCACAAAAATTCATAAGACCAATTTTGTTTATCAGTATCTTTGGGTGGCAGTGGCAGTGTGTGTAAACACAACTCAAACACACATACCTGATCACGGTCTCTGGCTGCCAAGGCCAGAATGTGAGCAGCAGTGCAAGATACTCCAAGTCTTGCCTTGGCAGCCAGAGACTGTGGCCACGTCTGTGCATGTTGTGTTTGTGTGCTGTCTAAATCTAATGAAGACCTGTTTAGCCGAAAGCTCTGTTTGACAGTCTTTTTGTTGTGCCTATCTGCAAATCAGTAACTCCACTATATGATGGGTAGTAACTATCCTTTTCATAATAATGTCAAACATAAATCTTCCTTTTTCATTGCTGTGAGAAGACAAAGCAATCCAAGTACAGTTACTAGCATCACTATTTTAAACCAAACAGCTGCTTTTGTAGTTATAACCAGTGCTCGATTTGTGTTGGTATGCCATACCGATACCTCCAGTAAGTATCAGTACTGGTACCTCTTCTTTTTTCTAAATCAAGCACTGGTCATAACTGTTACTACTTCTACTTGTTTCATTTCTTCAAGATCATGTCACATCCAAAAGGTCAAACCAAACTGAACATATCTATAAGAAACTGTTGTAAATAAGTGTTCATTTTCATTTTCATAGCCCATTATGTACGCCCACAGACTGCTGAATCTGAAGTTACAAGCTGAGGAGAGGTGATGTGTGGAAAGAATCAAAGAAAAAGAACTGAACACATGCCAAATAAGAAGCTGTGTATCACTGGCCAATTGTGTTACAGTTGGCTCATTATACCTTATTCTAAACATATACATATCTTTGATGAGGCTCAAGTTGCAGTCCAACAGAAATTTTCATATGTCACTAATATACCTAATACAGCTGATGTCTAATAGTTCACAGTAAGCGAAAAAAATTGAATATATTGTAACAAAACATTCAGCAATCCATGCAGAACCAATCACAAAATATTTTAATTTCATACTTTTCACAGCTTTACTTTTGAAGAAATGTAAGAAACCCAGTCTCCTCAAAAGTGTGTGCATCCCCCCCCCCCTTCCAAGACACACACACACATGATGTAACATTATGAAATGGTTGTGTAATTACTGTCTCTGGGTGGGGATGAGAGCAGGGATTGTGAAAAACACACATATAAAATGGGACAATACAACGTATGTAAAAGACATAACTCCTTTTGCAATAAACAAATTTATTTTATGACAGTTGTTTTTAACATGTCATGCTAAAAAATCACATTCATTGCAACAGTAAATCCAGCACAAGTGATAAAACTGTCATCCACATCAATAAACATTTTATGGCAGTGGGTTTTCACAGTGGAATGTAAACCATTTCATTTTCTTAACATGTATCTATGATACTACTACAGACAGTGACATAACATTAATATATTACCAGACACATTAATTTGTCACAGATGGTAAAATAGAAATGATGATCTCGGGTACTGGCTATTGCCTATCCCTCGTAACCATCCCAGAAAATATAGGGTGGTGGCACAGAAAGTTTGGTTGTGCAATCCAGTAGTCACTCTGTTGTGGTACTGGATTTGCAATGTGCTTCTGGAAATAAAGATATATTGAATGAATTATTGAATTTTTTTGATAGAACCTGGCAGTAATGGAAAGAACAAACGTTAGTAGAATAACATCAATACATGTCAAATTAGAAAAGAATTAAGTATGTACTGATCAGTAACATGCATTTTGTATGTAGAATACACCATTCTGTCGCCAATGAGGTGCAAATCAATCTCAAATGAAGTACCTAGGAGTAAAAACTCCTACATTTGAGCACATATTAAGTTGTTAAATGGTGGAACATATAATCAGCTAATCTGATCATGTATTGCATTTACATTGCAACTAGGCAGCTGAAGATAGTGATGCTACAGATTTACCGACAGTCATTATGTAGGTGCATGTTCAAGGCATTAAGCATTCTAATAACACTTTCACATTATATACATTTACTAATGTGGTTGACATAAATAAACCATCACAATTTCAAAAGAATAGAAATTTCTTCTACTCTACCACCAAGAAGGTGGCAGAGTGAAGGTAAACATTAACAAAAGACAACCAAACATGCTTAAGCTGTACACTACCTTAACAAGAAACTATCACATTACTGCTTAATGCTAGTTCTGTTTATGTCAGTTAAATGTGGTCAAGTGAATTAGAAAGAAAGCTGCTGCTACTTCAGTTATATTAGGTAGCTACAGGATGTCTTATAAGAAACTTAATATTTACTTCATTAATCAAGTATTTCTTCGAAGAAAAAAGTAACCTAAATATGTAATTACATAGGACAGTTTACAACACACTATCTGCTGTCCATCTAAAGAAGGAATCAAATCCTTGCACTAAGATAACCAGTGGAAGGAGCCACTAATGAGATATGTTTTAAATTTTCCTTTGAATTTGCTGAGATAACTAATTACTTGTTATATTTTAGATGGGAGCTTCTCAATTATCTTCATACCATAGTGCATAGCTTTGTTAAATCCTAGTTAAGGATGGAAAGTTTACACAAAAGTTATATTTCTGTCTTTTATTGATAGTGCAGATCAAATTTCAGCTTGAACTGATTTTTTTCACAACCAGACTATACTTTGATTAGAGTAACTCTGTGATTGTGGCAGTGGCTAAGAGTCAGCCAACTGCCCTTCTTTCTAGACACCAATGTGTCGACTATAATGACTCATTTTTTAGGCACCACACAGCTTTCTCAGCTGCAGTACGATGCACAAGAAGGTGAGAGCCAACTTATGCTCTATCCCAAATCCCTGCTGATGTACTTCCCACTGCTGCTGACAATGACAACAATAAAAGGAATCTGAATGTATGTTTTGCTCTATTTGCATTGCATGTGCTGCGCTTGTTCTAAGTATGTGGAATGATGAATATAACGGACGACCCTGCGCCACCATAGCTGTTTGTCAACCAAGAGGTTATTTTAATCAAAATTTAGACGAAAACATGATAATTGTGTATCACTAAGTCTGCCAAAGGTTAACAAAAGTCACCAATAGCCATAAAAGTTTTTAAAAAGAAAAACTTTCCATAAATTAATGTCAGCCACCTTTTGTATTATTTTTCAATCTTTATTTACCAAGACCAGTTCTGAATCACTATCATCAGACGATACATATTTATTGCATGTTTGCAGCTTTGTTGGAGTTGTGCAGCTGTGGCCAGGTGTGAACTGCACATACTTCTAACCACATTCAGTGCGTATATGTTTCATTCTCTTTCCATAATTACATGAGACACAAGAATGCTGCGAATATATACATCACTTTTCAGCCAATAAGCTAGCTGGTAATCTGTAAATAGCTAGTATGCAGCCATGAACAAAGACACAGAGTGTAAATCCAAAGTAATATACACCATTCTGATAGAAACAGATCAATGGTAGTTGGAACACAGCATTATTTTTAACTAATCAAAACACAGACAAAATATATCCGTAGAAGAAAATCAGTTTATATAAAGTGATCTACTTCTCAATTATAAAAGGTAAATTGATGTAAAGTCATGGCTCCACTTGCCTGTTTTGACCAGTAATGCCATCAACATGGTGTACACTATTTCACACACAATATGGTGACTACGACATCAATCATTACACCTGCAAACAAACATAAATGGCATGTGAAGTATTTAACTCCAGCAATAGAAATAACTAACAGGGCAACCAAATGAAGAGGACAAACTAAATAAACAACAGTAAGAATAATGACATCACTGCAAATCAAATATTAACCCAAAAATAAAGCACACGAAATCCTCAAAACAAAAAATTTCCAAAAATGAAAACTATTAGTGTTGTGAATTTCACGTGACCTATATATCCCAAATGAAGACCTCAATACCAGTAAACCATACAGAACTCAAAAACTCAACACAATTTTCACTTGAGCTACACAGCTCCAACAAAGCCCTCAATACCAGGAACCAACCACTCTAAAACATGATGTTGCAAAGTTCACTTCACCCACAAAGCTCAAGCAAAGCCCTATATACAACACTTTCACTTACTCTATCTAAACCAAAGTTCTCAGTACAACAAATCAAACTATGCTCACATGACTAATATCAGAAATGTATCCTAAACAACGATGGTTTAACCATACCCATGATACCTACCAATAACAACCCAACAATTACAGAACACTAACAAGGAAATCCCGAAAATTCATTAAAACTTTCACCACCACTAATTTCGATATACACAAACAACTTTGCCCATTGCAACAAGCAATGAGCTACTCATAAATAGAGCTACGCATAAATATCTGTATCTTCTTCACAACAGAAGAAAAAAGAAAAATATTAAATCTCCGACCACTAGAAACACACAGCACTAAAATTTCCAAACATAAAAATGAATCTATCAGCTGAAATATGCAAATTCAAAGTAACTCACCAGCAAGCCAGCACAAATTCTTTCAGTATCAACATGAAACATTCAGTTTATGTCAAACTACTGACTAAAGAACATACAGCACAACAGAGAGCCACCAAATATTACAACACACAATCTGCAAACACAAAGACTCAAAAACATTAAGGCTCACCATGACCTCATGGTTCAAAGCAGATTGGCGTAGCATCAGCACCTGACATTGTGCGAATAACCTCAGATTAGCCTCAGGTAGGAAATAGTGATAAGGCAATGACTGCCAAATGGCAAGAAAACATGACTAAATTATCAAGAATCAAACTTAATTACTGTTGGAACATTTGTTCAGAGTTTGCATTTTTTTGATACAACCCAAAAAGGTCAGTACTGCATGCTTTGCGCTTAGATCTTCCTCACTGTACTGGCCCACAAACAGCATACTTTTATTCAATCTGTCCTAGAGCATTTTCTATCTAAGCAACGTAGCTAGATCTAAAAATTGTCCATTCTAACATTGAAGTTCTAATACTTGTGTCCTAAACCATTTACTCCCTAGTGGTTCTTATGATTAATAATGAAGAGTGAATTTACTAGACACTGATTTGATTTGCTAATTTTCTGAATGTCAGGTGAGACGTTCATATGAATCCTTACCTGCTATTTATTCATCTCGTTTTGCAAATGGGAATTTCCCAAAGTACCTCCAGTTTTGCTGCATTTCTCTTCCTGTTTTATGCGAGTTCGTTGCTATATACTTCAGTGACTAAAAATAAAGTTCAACAATTCCATTACTTAACATCTCAAATTGTTTAAACAAGAATTACCTTTGAAAAAGCCTTGCAACAGCGACTACAACAGTACTAAGTCGAATTTAACACAGTTATGGAGCTAAATCTGCCGTTTATAACGTTCATAAGTACATATGTGGCTTGAGTACGTACATCTCAGTATTAAATAACTCCTATATAGCCTATTTCTATTCTATGGGAAAATACGATATTCTAACCGCGTTCATTATAACCGATCAGCTTGTTTGCCTCCCAGAATGCGAATGTATTTTATGTTTTCTGTTTTCTTTCCAAGAATTTTGCATTCCGTTTTTCGTCTCTTAGAAAAATGAAATGAAATGTCGTGTGGCTAGGGCCTTCCGGCGGGTAGACCGTTCGCCTGGTGCAGGTCTTTCGAGTTGACGCCACTTCGGCGACCTGCGCGTCGATGGGGATGAAATGATGATGATTAAGACAACACAACACCCAGTCCCTGAGCGGAGAAAATCTCCGACCCAGCCGGGAATCGAACCCGGGACCTTACAATTAACATTCTGTCACGCTGACCACTCAGCTACCGGGGCCGGACTTCGTCTCTTAGAAATCACAATGCCAAAAAGCCTATTACTGAGTTATTACTAAAGTTCCAACACGGCATCTACCACCTCGAGGAAAACAATAACAAACACAGATCTTCCCGCCCGCCAAAAATTTCATCTTCAAAGTTAATAATCGCAATGCCTTCAACTGGATGTGGTAACTTCTGTGAACTACGTCACTTCCCGTGGTTCGCTGTCGCTAGAGTCTAGTTTGAGTCGCCGTAGTTGTACTAGAAGTTGCTGGTATGCTGCGCTGTGTGTTATTCAAGGCCGCCGGGCGGTAGGGGTGGAGGGGCAAGCTGCAGCCCAGAAGGTGCATGATTTAGGCTACCAGATGGAAGCACTCGCACTGGGTGCTGTTTGCGTGGACGAGCACATCCGACACCGAGTGACGGAGGGGGCAGAACTGAGCTGACATCGCTCAACAGAGCTGGAATGTGAAGTGAATGTTCGAGCCAGCGAATTGTCTTGGAGGCGTGGTCCACCACTAACAGTTTCTCATCAAGCGAGCTTGATGAGAGAGGCAGGAGTTGTAGTTGTAATGTGTCCGGGAGTTTCATTAACCTTCTGTCAGGCGCAGCTGTTCAAATTGATACACCTCGAAGTTTTCTGTAAATTATTTTTCAACGAGTTGCACCACTGACGCCTACTCGCTAGTAGCTAGCCTTTTCCGAGAGCTTGTAATTGTTGTGTGCTTCAGTGTCGATACGACTGCTCTGTTGTCGATATATGTGCTGATTGACACACTGCGCCTGACTGCGTTATTTTATAGGAATTTTATCCCCAAATCATGTTGCAGAAATACAAAAAATGTTGTTCGAAGAGGATAATGATACAGTTCAAGAGGATTTTGAAGATGAAGTAGACACAGATTGTGATGACGCAGTTGAAGTTTGGCAGGAAGATTCAGAAACAGAGGAAAACGACAGTAAAAACGACGAGGAAGTACTTGAAGAAAGCCAGCATTATCATACTGGAAGGGACAAAGAGACAAAATGGAATATAGTTCCACCATCGCAGAGAGTACGTTTCAGGGCCCACAATATTATTCGAAAGTTACCTGATCCTATAGGTGCGGCAAAAGCATTGAGAACCCCTTTGGAATGTTGGAATTGCCTCATAGATGACGACATTTTGTCGATTACAGTTCTATATACCAATCAGTATACTGAGAGCATCAAAGCTTCTTTTCAGCGAGAGAGAGACGCAAAACCTATAGATATTATTGAATTAAAAGCTTTCATTGGTCTTCTGTTTTTGGCTGGTGTTAACAAAAGTAACAGACAAAGATTAGAAGATCTGTGGGGAAGTGATGGAGATGGAATTGAAAAATTTCGTCTCGTTATGAACATAAAACGTTTCAAATTCATCATGCAGTGCCTTAGATTTGACAATCGTGTGACTCGCGATGAAAGGAGAAAATTAGACAAGATAACAGCGATTCGGGAAATATTTTCTCTGTTTGTAAAGAATTGCCAGAAATCCTACACCCTCGGAGAAAACGTTACAGTAGATGAGAAACTAGAAGGATTCCGTGGAAGGTGCAGTTTTCGCCAATACATACCTAGCAAACCAAACAAGTAAGGAATTAAGATATATGCTCTTGTGGATTCCCAAGTATTTTATCTCTATAGTCTGGAAATATACGTTGGGTTGCAGCCAGAAGGATTGTACCACGTTAGCAATAAACCTTCAGATGTTGTTCTGCGACTATGTGAACCAATTTATCAGTCAGGTCGAAATGTGACAGCAGACAATTGGTTTACTAGTATTGGTTTGATAGAAGAGCTAAGAAGAAAAAATATTTCTTTTGTTGGGACAATGAAGAAAAACAAGCGTGAGATTCCTCTGGAGTTTGCTACCAGTAAAGGCAGGAGTGTCCTTAGTTCACTTTTTGGCTTCAAGAAAGGCTGTACTCTAGTTTCCTACATTCCTAAAAAGGGGAAGTGTGTTATCTTGGTATCAAGTTTGCATGAAGATAATTCAGTAGATGCTGACACTGGAGATAAACAGAAGCCATCCGTTATAACATTTTACAATAGCACCAAAAGTGGAGTCGACACTACAGATAAGTTGACCGTTTCATACAATGTAGCAAGAAGTGTGTGCCGTTGGCCCATGGTCATATTTTTTGCATTGATCAATATGAGTGGAATCAATTCACAAGTAATTTACTACGGCAACAACGAGAATTTTATCCAAAGAAAAGGATTCCTGAAGCAACTCTCAAATGCGTTAATTCTACCTCAGGAATTCACAGAGATCTTCAACTGTGGCTACAACAATATAGGCCAACGTGTCAAGAAGAAGCAGAAGACACTAACAGAAACGTATAACAAGGGACTGGGATCAACAGGAAAAGGCACAGAAAAAAAAGACTGACAAAATATTGTTGCAAAATCTGTCAGAAGCCTATCTGTTTGATACACATTGAACCTTTTTGCCCTGAATGCGGAAAAATTCCGCATTTGTTACCACAGTCAAAAAGTGACGATGAAACAAATGAATGAGTTGTAATATCATTGTTGTTCTGCTCCAGTGTCATAATAGTCTTTCTGTAAAGATAATTGTCATTTGTAATGTGTTTATTAGTGAAATATAATAAAGAAGCAAATGAAAAAGTGACGTTTTTATCATTTGTTACTAAAGCCCAACATTGACGATAAAAAATCTGAATGATGAATATTTTTACTGCAGTTGTGCTCGTATGTCATCTTTGTCTTTCTTTAAATGTATTTGGCACTTATAATATGTCTTGTGAACAGAATTTAATAAATGATCTCGTGAATAAACGGTGTGATCAATTTGATACACCGTGCCCGATCTCGCTGCGACAAACAGCGCGCCCGACAGAAGGTTAACCAGATTAACCACAGTGCCACGTGTTGCTAGGGCACGTTGACGACGCCACAGTGCGGAGGGAGTGAGGTCGCCTGAATGTCCCTTGTGAGTAATGTGGTAGATGATCTTGTCAGAAGATAGCGACAAACATTCACCGATATTTTGTTTATCATTTGTATATTGCAAAAGGGGGGGAGGGTGCACCACAATGTCACTGATTGAGTCCAGATGGTTGTGTAAATGGCTGGTGAGGCACACGAATTTCGATTCCTCAGAGTAAACACCTGTAGCACGAAAAATAGAGTACACGAGTGCAAATAAGGTGTTTGGCTGGTCCTTTACAAAAGTAGGCAATTTCGGAAATTTGGTGCGCGGGAGGGGTCTGATAACACAGCGTTACTTAGGGATTGACTGCGATTAACATTTGTTTGGTAGTGGTAACACTGGGGAGAGGGGGACATGGGATCCCAGAAACTTGACCATGCAATCTAGGTTCCTCTTGCCGCCAGGGCATCGAGAAATGTTGCGGCAAGGTAGTAGCATCTCCCATATCGATAATGGACTGCTCGGAATGCATGGTAGGTGCAAGAGAGAGTTGTAATTCAGCTGGAAAAGCAGCTGGTGTGCACAGCGTGGCACACTTGACCTTGGCTGAGGCAAGACAGCATGGGTTAGTTAACCTGTGTGGTAAGAAATCGGATGCAGTATATATCGGAGCATGAGACACAGTTTGTGGTACATCACTCTCTTGTTCGAAATGTCTGTACATCTACAAAGGTGCAGTCTGGGGAAATATGGAGGCAGCTGTGTGGACCCTGTTAATCTGAGTCGAAGCACTCAGTGGCACAGAAGAAAAATGATGAAAGTTCGTGTTTGGAAGTTCTGGTTGCATAGCTGGAAGCTACGATGGGATCTGGTTCACTGATAAGTAAGTTGCTTGAGTCACTGTAGGCGAAGGTAGCTGCTGTTGGCTGTTGAAAAGCCAAATGGGGTAGCAACAAAAGATGATACAAAAAACAAGGAAACAGTTCAGAGCACTTGTCGTTGCAGTCACCAATGTGGAAGTACGTTTGATGGCTTAAATGAATATGCTAATATTCCATGTATAGAGATAAGTACTTCAGTAATCAGCTTGATACCACTATCCATCAACACACAATCAGTACACTTCAAATCTTTGCAACGAACTCAAGGTCCATGTGCTATTGGCCACAAACCCAAAGAAGGCAATCCAAAGATTGGCCACTTGACCCATTGCATGCTGCCACAAGTCGCTTACCAAATAGCATCAAAAGTCTGATAGGTACCCACATAGCATTTAAAAACAAATTAAAAGAATTTCTGAATGACAGCTCCTTCTACTCTATAGACTGTTTAAAGAAACACTGAAAAATCCAGGATAGAACAATGACAGTATTGTGAGAATGATAGATTGTTCCTCGCCATATAGAGAAGATGCTGAGACACAGACAGGTACAATTGAAAGACTGCTATACATCTGAGATTTAGGCCAGAAGGACTTCTTCTAAAGTAGAAAACACAGACATTCACACAAGCCCAACTCACATAGACATGACAACTGTTTCTGGCCACTGAGTCTGCTCTCAGTGGCCACAGACAGTGATCATGTATGTGTGAGTTTTTCTTGTGCGAATGTGTGTGTTTTCTACTCTAGAAGAAAGCCTTTTGCAGAAATCTCAAATGCATAGCAGTCAGTTAATGATGCCTGTCTGTGACTCAACATCTCCTCTTTATGGCGAGTAGTAGTCTATCCAACATAATATTAACATATGTGTTTAAAAGAACTGTCTACAAGAAGTTCTAAAGTGGACACCATGTGTTATCCTCATTGAACACTTCTGTCCAATGAAGACTTTTTTCCTAAATGACAAGTATGATGCCATAAGGTATCAGTGAATGAAAATAGTAAAAGTAAGTGAACTTTTTGATATTTTCATATGCAAAATATTATATTGTCCATGATGCAACATTTGCAGAGCTTAGATATTTAAGAAAGGAGTAACATGTAGCTTTTAGTTCACATTCTTATCAATATGAACACTTCATAATTTAGAATCTTCTGTTTCATTTATTAATTTACTCTCATGGACTATTTACAGTGATGTGGGCATTGCTTGGTAAAAGAGACCAAACAGCAAGGTCATCGGTCTCATCAGATTAGGTAAGGACATAGAAGGAAGTCGACCATGCACTTTCAAAGGAACCATCCCAGCATTTGCCTGGAGCGATTTAGGGAAATCACAGAAAACCTAAAACAGGGTAGTCAGACATGGCATTGAACCGTCGCCCTCCAAAATGTGAACCCAGTGTGCTAACTACTGCGCCACCTCACTCGGACCCAGTGGTGTGGTCAGGTCTTGTGCAGTGCTGCATTACATGTACTGTGTTTATTTAAATTCAGTGACAGTCCATTTATAGAGAACCATTTATTAAATTTCAAGAAATATTTATTTTCATTTTCAAGTGTAGAAGTTATGCCATTAGGTTTATTTACAATTCTTGCATAACCAGAAGAGAGATCTATCTGCTTCTTGGATATGTGATGGAAGATCATTGATATATAAAAGGGACAATAGTGGATGTAATATTAATTCCTGTGATACACTCATAGTGAGTAGTTCCCATTCTGAAGATGATGTCTCATTGTTTCACTCCTTGACTTTCTTAATGCATTATTCTGAAACCTTTTTGCTAGATAGTATATAGGATGAAAAATAGTTATGAACAATACCTCTAATACCATAATATTTGAGCTTCTCTATGAGAATACTGTAGCCTGCACAGTCAAATGCTTTTGACAAATCACATAAAATACCAGATGGTAATATTGCGTCATTCAAATTTTGTATAGTCTGATCTGAGGTGGTAGTGTTGATTTATTTCAACGTTTCAGGAAGCGCCATACTACCCATCTTCTGGTGAAGGGTCGAGATTCATGGAGAGCGGGGTATTTATACATGTGGTCTTCACCCTCCAGTAGTCCTTCAAAGGCTGCAGTGGTCCAGCTGCGGGTGTGTGGTAGTGGGAGTAGCGGCCGCCCCCAGCGACCACGTTTGGCTCTCGGTGTGGTCATTCTGTCTGCATCTGTGGCAGAGGATGTTGGCGGGTGTACTCCCGACGGATTGCCGCTATCACAGGGTTCCACACTGAGCTTAGTTGGTATCCTTTATCCCTGTTGACCAGATTGTCTGAGCTGAAAGTACCAAGGAGTCTTGATGGCATACTTTCGTTAATAGCGATGTTGCGTCGAATCTCACAAGTAGGTCTTCCCTTTGTAGTCGCATGTACCTGAGTACTTTTATGAATTTGGTTGAGTTTCTCATGTAGTGGCTGCAGTGTCCCACAAGGGATTTGAATTTACATCTGTTACATTATACACATCCCTCCAGTCAGCATCCTGTAATTCTCCCTTGAAATGTTCTGTTGTCCATACATAAATTATACAAATAGTTTTCTATGATACCACTTTATTGTAACTGGGTAAGTTATTTAGTATGGCTAGTTGTCCATCATAGCCAGAGAGGCCTTTCACTACTGGATAAACATTTGCAGCACTTATCAAGTGTTCAAGTACAAAATTGTTGTCTCTTGATGTATTGCTTCCATGTGTAATTTTGGTGGGAAAATTAACACCTGAATTCAGGTTATAAGTGACATTTTCAAATCATCACTTTTATCTGAATATTTCAGAAAATTAATATTAAAATATTCACAGACTATCATTTGCTTTCTTTTGTTGGCTGTGTCATACAATAATGACTTACATTTTTGTAGGAATGTTTGAAAGTTTCTTAGTGGATATCTACAGATCATAAGAATTATAAATGACTTTTCCAGTAACAGAAATTCACAGGCACAGGCTACCAACTGTTGATCTAACCAGAAGCTACTGGTATCAATACATTTGAACATGTGACTAGCAGTTCATGTTCTCATCAGTGTAAACACCCAACAATCTACGATGTGCTGTTTCATTTTTTGATGGAGTTTCCTGCATTGTTTCTAATGGTGTGTTAAGTTGCAAGAAACTGGTCATTAACTTTTCAGATAATTTTATGCCGATTTTCAAATGTTGAATCTGATGTGGTATTGATAATAATTAAAAAGTGATGGCAGCATAGTGAAGCAAAAATAGTGGAAGAAAAATGTATGAAAATTTGATAGGTGTATAAAATGAAAGAGGATCAGGGCTTAACATCCCATTAATGATAACATTATTAAAGACAGAGCACTAAAACTGCTGCCAAAAAGAAGTTGATGTATTATGTCTCTCTGAGCATCATCTAAATACAGGTATCCATGTGTTGAATGAAAAGGATTATTAATTAGCAGCCAATTTCTGCAGGCCAAATATGGAGCAAGGAGCAGTTTTTGTTTAAGCACAAAATAAAATCAAGTTCAAATGGGCTGTTTGAAAGAAAACATCTTGGTATTTATATAAAGTGGTTTAAGGAAACTGTGACATACCTGGTCATAAATCAGCTTTTAATTCATCAGTGTTAGCAATCATGGCAAAAAATTTTCTGTAAATATGTGGCCGACACACACACACACACACACACACACACACACACACACACACACACACACACACGCACACGCACACACACACACACACACATTTCCTTTCCCAAGTTTCACTTCCATAAACATCAGATCTCCCTCACATGATTAGTTATGGCCAGTCCATGTTTTAGTTACATAGTTAAGTCCCATTTACCAACTATGCACATACTGCACCTTCCAATTATAAAACAATAGTCACTGTGCAGTATAGCCTAACCACCCTACAACAGTCTCACTCAGGTGAACAATATGTGTGGCACTTTTATATTAAAGTTACTGTAATCAGTAATCATTGTTAATTGTCCTACTTCACTTTCTGTCTTCTTATTAACAACAATGCATCACTGCACCATTATATTATTGCTGCTTTGACTGATACAGGTTCCACTCTTGAAATCTCTGAACAGACTGACTTCCATATTCAGGTTAATCTGCATATGCCATTAACAGTTCTAATTCACAGTCTGGTTTCATATTAAGTTAAGCACATCATTGCACAAGTATATTATAGATATTTTGACTTACACAGGCTTGATGCTCAAAAGCTCAGGACAGAATGACTTCAAAATGACTTCAGGCCCAGTGCTCACATAGCTTTGCAAAAATGGCTACTGAAGTTTTGCATTGTTAAAAACATAATTTCAGTAATTTACAATTATCATTTTACATTTTGAATTAACTGAATAGTGCAGAAAAATAGATATTGGTCTGAACTTTATGTTATAATAAGAGTTTCAACCGGCATAAGCCTTCTTGATTATGAAAACTGCAAAAATAGATAGACAGTATCATATGAAAGTGTTAATTATAAAGTAACATTAACCAAAATCAAATAACAATGGAAAGTAAAATAGGATTACCAAAATCGATAATGTGGGTTATTTTCCTAAGTTTATCAGTAACGAAGTGACTGGAATAGGAAAAAATTACTGTTAGTTAATTGAACTGAACTTCAGCAAAACTAGTTACTTGAAATGGTTCAAATTAATTAGGAAATTGTTCCAGCTAATGTAATTTAGCACAGTTGGGCTTGGTATTGTACTCTGATTTCAGAATGACAGTTTTATCTTATGGCAGAACTCTCACTAACACTAATGATAATTAAGAAAGCAAAAAAAAAAAAATCATTTAAGCAAGCAAATAACAAAACAAAATGGGAATGGGTCCCATAAAGAAAGCCATAGAAGCATCTAATTAGGTTGACTGGGTAGGGATTCGAAGCCTGTGTAACACTTTTACCTCAGTTGGTTTGGTGTTAAGAGAAAAGAAAAACAGTCTAGAGAAATAGTCCATCAAAATTCAAAGTGGATTGAAGTTTTAGAAGAGGAGAAATGGACTCAGCGTGACTGTGAAGGGATGCTGCAATAAGAAATAACACTCAGAATAGAAATTTGTAATGAAATGGAATGGGACAATATATTAAGAACACTTTGATACCACATCAACCGCATTCTATGGTACCACACTTTGGTCATTGCTAAGGTACATTAAAGCTACATTACTGTTAATTACCTATTTATAAGTGAGTATAAATGTACAAATCCATCTCTTTGAAGTAGAATTGGCTGTTTTTCATAATAAATCTAGTGAGGAAGATTACCAGGTTGGTTGCACCAATAATCACACCCATTTAGCAATAGTTCATTTATTAACATTAACACATACAAGGACCACAAAGAACTGAACTGAACATGGCGGAACAGCCAAAGATAATGCTTGGAGTCCAAAGATGAATGCATATCGATGTTGGTGTCGATTTCATCAGCGCCACACTAGTATATATTCCTCATTAAACGATATAAAAAGATTCTGAATTTGAACAGACGGAAGTATTGTGCCTTCCAAACTATTTAGATGATAGTATGATAGTGGGGACATGTCAGGAACATCAAAACCTACTTAATACAAAAGTTATTAAAGAGCTGTTATTATACATTGGTAATCTAACTTAAATCATGTATTTACAAAATTTACTGTTTCTAAATTATCAATGTAATTATTGTATGTTCAAATGTATTTCAAAACCAAATGTAATCTATGTCCAATATGCCCAGAAATTTTATTGTAAAATTTGAAATGTAGAAAATTAATAATATACTGTAACAATCTGATGATGTTGGTGTCTGGTAATTATTAGCTTAATATTAACTACCTCACATATTCTTAATCTCTAAAATAAAGCAGAATAATATACTCCAGCTATATCAGCAGCATTTCTGAAAGACAAACCCATCTTTTAGCACTTTCAAGAGCTTTGCAGTTTTTTCTAACTTGCTTCTAGATTAATATGTTCCTACACTTCTTTTTGCACCTGTCTTTACATTTAGTAATACATTATTATTGAAATGAAATACTAGCAAGGGTTGGGGATAAATTTCAACAGTATTGAAATACACCTCCATGAGTTAGTGTTGATCATCGATTGCCAATGACTCTGGGATGATGGGCTCTCTATCGTCAGAGTCAGTGAGCTTTGGAACTGCAGTGACTCTTGTTTCTGTTTCGAATGCTTTGCTATGTTTCGTGTGATTGTGCATTAATAAAGTGTGTTTGACTGTAAAATGACTCTGGGATGATGGGCTCTCTATCGTCAGAGTCAGTGAGCTTTGGAACTGGAGTGACTCTTGTTTCTGTTTCGAATGCTTTGCTATGTTTCGTGTGATTGTGCATTAATAAAGTGTGTTTGACTGTAAAATGTTAGTTGTTTATATCCATAAATTCGTCAGCATCGATAGAAAACCCGTATTGATGGTCCTGAATGACATGAATATGCTTAAATTTGTACATGACTTATTTTAGGTTTGAGAATGCTAGTTTCTCCAGTGTTTACTCTGCCAGAACAGATGACTCTAACCTCCTTTGTCATACCACACCTGGTGCAGCACACACCTGCACTGATGCTTGCTACTGGATTCTATCTTCACCAGGAAGTTTCTCCAGAACGAGATTCTGGTTTCCTCTCTCCGGACTTCCTACGTAAATCCATTATGGACCACTTGGCTGCACAGTTTCAAGGTACATATGAATGGCTCACCTATCGACAGTGTGCTATGCTATTACATGCATCACACACCCTCAGCACTGATATTCTCGCTGATCACACTCTGCTGTTTAATATGCCCACTTCCGCACAAGCCAGTTGGACACTGAAGTGAACTGTACTGGGATAGTCTCGCATCTATCCAACCTAGCACGCTGTGCAGACATCAGACGAGATGCCAGCCACGGCTCCGCCTCACCACTTGGAACTCAATTCCGATGTCGCACCTCCCTTGCAGGATCTAGCCTCAATGGTCGTCGATACTTCCTTGCCTTCTGCATTGGATTTCACTCATGGTCATGTGCTGTTCCTTTCTACACAGACCAGCAACAACTGATCTCTGGATGTCCATATTGGCACTGCTGCTTTCGTTTAACCCGCCCTGATTCACGATTCTCGCATACTGGGCCCGCTGCATTTGGTATGTGGCCATACAGGCCCCTTCTCTGCACAAACTGAGTGCGGGGCATCATAGCACGCCTACACGAGAGCTGGGTTTTCATCAGAGCATCAAACGTGTCACCATTGCAAAGTTGTCACCAGTGGATGTTACTTCTCCAAACCCTCGCATGGTTTGTGTCCTTCCAACTCTGCCAAACCCCTTCCCAGCTGTGGCGACACCTACATCCTCAAGTCACAATAGAGGTCATGCTGGACTTAGTGCTCTGGAAATTGTGGTTAGTTAAATTGCCACAGGAACTACAATTACAACTGCTTCCTCACAGCTTATCATCAAGTGAGAATAAACAACAGTTGGTTGACCAGGTATATGGCATTATTGGGCACTGCTGCCTGTTTCCCTTTGGTAGTGCAGTGTCTCCTACTGAGGTTGGTATGTCAGCATCTATACCTCCTTTGTCAGCTGTTAGAGGTAGGGTGTGGGCTCACCCTGGGCAATGCAATGAACCGCAGTTACCTAGTGACCAGCTACAAGAACCACCACCAGCTTCTCGCTGAAATTCCATGACTACAGCCGAGTTAGTGCATGTCCCCTGCCCCGCCACCGTGGGAGGTGTAGAAGTCCCAGATGACTCCCATTCAGTATATCCTCGTTGGTGGTTCCACACAACTTTCAGGGACACAGCCCACTACTGCCGACTGCCCTGTGCATTCCCAAATGCCTCTATTCCACAAGGCTATCTCTATTTTTTGGATTTATGTTCATGGGGTCATTTTCTTGTAGAAAATGGAGCTGACATTAGTGTTATTGCATTCTCGTTCACTGTAGTGGTCATGGCAGCAACCAAACTTTTTATTTGAGCCACAAATAAATCAGCACTTCATGACGACAGAATAGTCACATTACCTATTAAACTCATCCCCGGCAAACCATTCATGTGGCCCCTACATGTATCTGACATCAAGACCCATTACTTGGAATTGATTTCCTGATACATTTTGACCTTTTGCCTGACCTCCTGTCGTCTGATTTATTTCATCGTTCTTCAGGTACACGTATCACATATTCAGTCGTTCCCCCAGCTCCTCCTCCCCTCGACTCCCCAATGATGCAGCTCTCGCTGAGTGCTCTCCTCCGGGCAACTGCTGCATCACTTCCATCGCTCAGCCCCAGCAATACAGAACTGAACCATACCATGTCTACAGTCGAGAGTCGTCACTGATGCCTGACACCTCTTACATCGCCTGTGTGCGCCGCCATATCTCGACACCAGTGATGTGGCTCTTATGACTCTGTCATACCTGTCTTCACCTGCACCAATGGCATCTCAGGTTAGTGACTCTTGTGTGCTATCAACTCCTGCACAAGATGTTCCCTGCCCATATTCGTCAGTTCAAATGAATGCTATTACAAACGGAACGACACCTAAAATTGTCATGAAAAACACCCCCCCCCCCCATTACATCATAAAGCACGCCTCCTCCCTCTACACAAATTATCTCTTGCTAAGATTGCAGGTTGAGCTTTTGAGGGCAGGCATTGTTCGCCAATTGGATAATAACTGGTCTTCTCCCATATACTTAGTTTCTAAGAACGATGACACAGTGCACCTCTGAGGTGACTACCATCATCTCAGAGCATGTACTATAACAAACAATTATCCCACCCCTCACATTCAAGAGTACTTAACGGAGTATGCATTTTCAGTGTTTTGGACTGCCACAAGGCATTTTTACAAATACCTGTGGAACAGAGTGACATACCAAAAACAGCCTTGATCATCTCATTTGGCCTTTACGAATCTTGTTACATGCCTTACAGCCTCGAAAATGTGGCTCAAACTTGGCAACGTTTCATGGACTCACTTCAACTACTCTTACTGCTACACAGAACTAGATGACATTCTCATTTTCTCCTCCTCTGACAAAGGACTTGAGCTACACCTGGCCATGGTAAAGGACTTGCTGTCATGTAACAGAATACAGATTAACCAGGATAAATCAGAGCTTCAACGCACCTCTGTTACGTTTTCTTTGAGGTTACACATCCTCCACAAGACTGGGTCAATTGCATTCGCGATCTACTACTCCTAGTAATTTTTTAGCGAATTGTATCGGTTTTTGTGGACTATTCATTTTCACAGATGCCATCTATGATGGTAGCAGCTACTCAAGCCCCTCTTACTTCCAGTAATCGCGTTACAGGGATATGACAATATGATGGAAGTTTTCAAGGATCTATGCTCACATCTCTGTTACAACGTAGCAAGTGATTTAGCAGAATGTTCAAATGTGTGAATTCCTAAGGGACCAAACTGCTGAGGTTGTCAGTCCGTAGTCTTATACATCACTTAAACTAACTTATGCTAAGAACAACACACACACCCTTGCCCAAGGGAGGGCTTGCACCTCCAGTGGGAGGGACGTGCAGTCAGTGAGATGGCGCCTCTAAATGCATGGCCACTCCGCGCGACATGATTTCACAATAGGTGCAGTTCTCCAACAGACATTGGTGACAGAATGCAGCCACTCTGTATCTTTTCCAAAAACCAACTATTTACAGCTCAGCGTAAGTGATTGGCTTTCGACAGGGAACTTCTTGTGGTGTATGAGGCTATCAAATATTCCATCAGTGTCTGAAAGTATGTAAAATAAATGCTCCAGACAAAGAATACAATAAATATGATCCAGGAAATTATAGAGTTAACATCATAGCATCAGTACTGTCAACAATAATAGAGACAGTAAAAATGTGACACATTTCAAAGACAGCAACAACAACCTAATCAAGGCCCAGTGTGTTTTCCATAAATGTATGCCAACTATGTCATCAACTGCAAATAATGTGAGGCACATAGCGACAGCATAAAATGACCAAAAGAAAGTTTGTGGTTTTTTTGCAGGTCTCTCAAAAGATTTTAATTGTGTATTTCATGATACTCTGTTACAGAAGCTTCATCAATATGGCATTGAAAGAATCCTTTGTGACAAACACAAGATAATGTGTGGAAAAAAACCGAAAATGTTAAAGAAAATGTCTGCTCTACATTCCAATAAGTTGAACTTGGAATACGTCAGGAGTCCATACTGAATTCGCAGCCTATAGTTCTTTACATAAATGATTTGAGGGTACCAATGTCATCATGGATGTTGATAATATATTCCTTAACACTGATAACAACAAGAATCAACTATAGAAAAAATTTCTTTTGAATGTAGGAAATGCAACTCCTTATTTCAGGAGCAACGATCTGGTCCTAAATAGTACTAATACAGTGTACAGATAGTTCCAAACCAGCAGACTTGTCCACACTAAAAATGCCAGTCTTACACTCCTGGAAATGGAAAAAAGAACACATTGACACCGGTGTGTCAGACCCACCATACTTGCTCCGGACACTGCGAGAGGGCTGTACAAGCAATGATCACCGCACGGCACAGCGGACACACCAGGAACCGCGGTGTTGGCCGTCGAATGGCGCTAGCTGCGCAGCACTTGTGCACCGCCGCCGTCAGTGTCAGCCAGTTTGCCGTGGCATACGGAGCTCCATCGCAGTCTTTAACACTGGTACCATGCCGCGACAGCGTGGGCGTGAACCGTATGTGCAGTTGACGGACTTTGAGCGAGGGCGTATAGTGGGCATGCGGGAGGCCGGGTGGACGTACCGCCGAATTGCTCAACACGTGGGGCGTGAGGTCTCCACAGTACATCGATGTTGTCGCCAGTGGTCGGCGGAAGGTGCACGTGCCCGTCGACCTGGGACCGGACCGCAGCGACGCACGGATGCACGCCAAGACCGTAGGATCCTACGCAGTGCCGTAGGGGACCGCACCGCCACTTCCCAGCAAATTAGGGACACTGTTGCTCCTGGGGTATCGGCGAGGACCATTCGCAACCGTCTCCATGAAGCTGGGCTACGGTCCCGCACACCGTTAGGCCGTCTTTCGCTCACGCCCCAACATCGTCCAGCCCGCCTCCAGTGGTGTCGCGACAGGCGTGAATGGAGGGACGAATGGAGACGTGTCGTCTTCAACGATGAGAATCGCTTCTGCCTTGGTGCCAATGATGGTCTTATGCGTGTTTGGCGCCGTGCAGGTGAGCGCCACAATCAGGACTGCATACGACCGAGGCACACAGGGCCAACACCCGGCATCATGGTGTGAGGAGCGATCTCCTACACTGGCCGTACACCACTGGTGATCGTCGAGGGGGCACTGAATAGTGCACGGTACATCCAAACCGTCATCGAACCCATCGTTCTACCATTCCTAGACCGGCAAGGGAACTTGCTGTTCCAACAGGACAATGCACGTCCGCATGTATCCCGTGCCACCCAACGCGCTCTAGAAGGTGTAAGTCAACTACCCTGGCCAGCTAGATCTCCGGATCTGTCCCCCATTGAGCATGTTTGGGACTGGATGAAGCGTCGTCTCACGCGGTCTGCACGTCCAGCACGAACGCTGGTCCAACTGAGGCGCCAGGTGGAAATGGCATGGCAAGCCGTTCCACAGGACTACATCCAGCATCTCTACGATCGTCTCCATGGGAGAATAGCAGCCTGCATTGCTGCGAAAGGTGGATATACACTGTACTAGTGCCGACATTGTGCATACTCTGTTGCCTGTGTCTATGTGCCTGTGGTTCTGTCAGTGTGATCATGTGATGTATCTGACCCCAGGAATGTGTCAATAAAGTTTCCCCTTCCTGGGACAATGAATTCACGGTGTTCTTATTTCAATTTCCAGGAGTGTATATTTGGGAACACAGACCTACATGAAACAAACAGTTACAATTTGTTTTATGTGGAGATATTTAAATACTTGACATTGGGACATCAAACTGATGATAAATTAGCTACAATACATTTGTAAATGATGAAGGTGTCAAGCACAGTAAATGGAGTCACATTACTAAAGACATACTATGGATTCATATATCCATATGTACCCACCTGTCTACTCATTTTGGATGGTGCTGCCAATACACACTATTTGAGATTCAAAATGAAGCTTTAAGGAGTACTGAAAAATTACACTGAAGAGAATCATACAGAGAAAAGTGTAGAGATCTCAAAATTTTAATATATCAATGGTCTCTTATAGTTAGTGGTAGCATAAAGTTTATTATGAGACAGAATAGCTGGCCAGTACTTACAGTCAAGAAGGGAAATCTGCTGTAATCCCTATGAACACATATGAAAGTAAAAGTGACACACTTTCTAAGATACAAAATTAATAATTCCTTCTTCAGGGAGGTGGGAGGGATAAGCTGGGAGCAGTCAGAAAGGAAGAGCCTCTCTCTCAGAACATGGGATGAGAGGGACCCACTTGTACAAATGGCAAGGCAGATGTATTCTTTGAAATGTATCCATCCAACACTTTTCAAAATATAATAACAACTAACTTAAAGTGGAGGTTTTTCGGAAAATAAATTGAAATTTATTTTCCATAATCTAGCATTCTGCAAGCTATTGATGTTGACATAGACTGTAAAAAGAAAATAACGTGCAATAATACATATTATCAAATTGGAACACAATAATGATAAATAACAGTTATAGCCAACAGATTTACATACAGAGTATAAGCTAAATTTAGATCTTCTTTTTCACACCATAAGTGTAAAAAGCAAAAAGGTTTTTTTGGCTTGATTTGCCAAATATTCCTGAAGAATTTTGATGAGTTGGTGTACTAATGATGGTAGTGAAAAAAAATTTAACTCCCAGGTGTATACGTATTATGAGTCCTGTTTAGTCTGGTAAAGGACTGGTCAGTCATTGTTTGTGGAATATATTACAATAATGAAATTACTTCTTTAGTCTGTAGACCTCTGGAGTAGTTAGCTGAGTATAGGTAATGTTGAAATTATCCTGAGATTCAATTTCTTGAGAAGTGGCTTACAGGACTGATTGTATTTGAAAACCTGCTAGACATCCGTCTGGCTTCTTCAGCCATATAAAATATCTTTTTGTACCATATGAGCTATCCCAAAGCATGTATGCTGCATGTTATGTGGCTATAAAAATGCATAATAGGAGCTAACTGTATAATCTGAAGTTTGCATAACAAGTAAATGATTCTTGAAAATTTGAAGTGTTTAGAGTCTGTGTAGAGGCATATAAATCTGGAATGCACATGTACTCCCAGAACTTTAAAAAACGTAAAGTCAGTGACAGAATTGCTTAAACTAAAGAGTACGTTTTCAGTTTCATTTATGTTTACAGCTAATTCCTTACCTTCAAACTAAGTGCTGGAAACGTTAAGGTTTACTTTGCTCTGTCCATTAATGTACTCTATGTCATTTCTAGTTGCAGTAATTGTGGCATCATAAGTGTATAAAACATATTTACGTGGCTTGATGCTAGATGGGTCATTAAGATAAATAATAAACAATAAAGTAAGAGTTAGTCGATATTAGACTACATGTGAAACGTTGAAAGACTATTGCTGAATTACACTTTCATTTTGCCTGCAATTCTTACTTTCTAAAATCGCTGATTTATCTTTCCAGTATTCAGTAAAGACATTCTGTGGTCAACTTCAATTAGTAGAGGCAAATTCTTTGAAGTTATCTCTCTGTGACACCTCTGAAGCATGTCTCCATCTTTGGCAAGCTTTCGCCAGCATCAGCCAATGAGCAGAGCATATGAGTGAATCAGGCAATGCAACAGTAGAGATTGCAACAGGTATTGCATTGCTTTCTGCTTTGTGTTCTGGAGTCAGTGTGAGTTGGTCTGGAGATATGCAATGTCGGAAATTTTGAATAAGAACTCTCAAATCACTTTTCTGTGGTGGTTAATAGTTGATATGTAGGGTATTTCAGTCAAGTGATCAAAATATACATACAGTTATTTTACAACCATTTCACATACAGAAATTCTAGTGAATTATAATGTTAAGTAGTACCCAAACATGTAGTGGCACGAAGGCTCACAGGCTGCTCAGCTCTCATAAACAGGAAGTTGGTTTATGTGCTCAAGTAATATCCAACCAATACGATGCCTTGTGTATTCAGTTTTAAAATCCTATCCTGCATTATACACTATGTGATCAAAAATATACGTTTTTCATATTAGGTGGATTGCGCTCCCACCGGCTGCCACGTGCTCCACATCAGCACCCTCAGTACTCATTAGACATCGTGAGAGAGCAGAATCAGGTGCTCTGGGGAACTCATGTACTTCAAACATGGTCAGGTGATTCGGTGTTACTTGCGTCACACATCTGTATGTGAGATGTACAAACTCCTAAATATCCCTAGGTCCACTGTTTTCGAAGTGATAGTGAATTGGAAATGCGCAGGTACAAGTCCAAAAAAAAAAAAAACCTTGTGTGGAGTGACGAATCACGGTACACAATGTGGCGATCCGACGACAGGGTGTGGGCGTGGTGAATGCCAGTGAACGTCGTCTGCCTGCATGCGTAGTGCCAACAGTAGAGCTCGGAGGCGGTGGTATTATAGTGTGTTCGTGTTTTTCATGGAGGGAGCTTGCACCCCTTGTTGTTTTGTGTAGCAATACCACAGCACAAGCCTACACTGATGTTTTAAGCACCTTCTTGTTTCTCACTGTTGAAGAGCAATTCGGGGATGACAACTGCATATTTCAACACGTTCGAGCACCTGTCCATAATGCACGGCCTGTGGTGCAGTGGTTACACGACAATAACATCCCTGTAACGGACTAACCTGCACAGAGTCCTGACCTGATTTCTAATGAACACGTTTGGGATGTTTTGGAACGCCGACTTCGTGCCAGGCCTCACCGGCTGACATCAGTACCACTCCTCAGTGGAGCACTCCACGAAGAATGGGCTGCCATTACCCAAGAAACCTTCCAGCTCCTGACTGGATGTATGCCTTCGAGAGTAGAATCTGTCATCAAGGCTAAGGGTGGGCCAAACCATACTGAATTCCAGCATTTCCAATTGAGGACACCAAGAACTTTAAGTCATTTTCAGTCAGGTGTCCGGATACTTTTGATCATATAGTGTAAATGGTTTACTGCCTGTCTGGAAAATGGATCTGGATAGTTTGCAATTTTGTGGCTTTTAGTAGAATTTAAATTTAGGTTACACTTACTGAGAATCCATGTGTTTTTTGTGATCTGTGTGCAAATTTTTGAGACATTCTATCAACTACATTCAACATTTTTGTTCTCTATTTTGCTCAGTGTGTGCTGTTCTTTTGTTAGTGAATATAAAATAGTTACATGATAGCGATGTAGCCATCTTGCAGGCACTTGTTGCTAGTATCATTGTTTCATCAATGATAAGTCAGTGTGCAAATAGCCAAATAACACAGTCACATGCTGGTGTGTCAGCCTAGTAATAGTAAATATGACTGAATGAATTGCAGATGCAGGAAGGTAGATTACTGGACGCTGATCTCGAATGCAGATGGCAGTGGAAGACTGTGTATTATGCTTCTTTGTATAGTGATGATATATTTTCTTTTTGGTTGGTTGATTAAGGGGCAGAAGGAATCAAACAGTGTGATAATCGGTCCCATTGGATTAGAGAGAGATGGGGAAGGAAGTCGACCATGCCCTTTTAAAGGAACCATCCCAGCATTTGCCTGAAGCAGTTCTGAGAAATCACGGAAAACCTAAATCAGAATGGTCAGATGTGGGTTTGAACCATCATTCTCCTGAATGCAAGTCCAGTGTGCTAGCCATTGTGCCCCCTCGCTCGGTATATATTTTCTGGAATATGGTGTATGTTAGTGAGGATTCACCATTTTCAGTTGTGTCTGAAAAACTTTTTGCTTATTAGCCATTTCATGATCTTATTGGTCTGATGAAGCATTTCACCAATAATTCTTTCCAAGTAGGCTAATGACAGATGTGAGAAAACATACTCAGGGTACAGATTTTGGCTTTAACATAAATGTATATATATTGTATGATTTTTGATAAGATTTGACGAGTGATTACCAGCTATTGGATGCTCATGTAGACAACTACGCAAATTCATTTACTGTAGTGCATATTTCAAGAAGTGTGTTTGCCCTGTGACAACTACTTTAATTATTTATGGTAAGATCACATTCAAAATTTGATTACTGTGTAGTAAACATTCATATAATACAGTATATCGTAATAAATCAGGGCTTTATCTAACCATCCATTATAGCAGCTTATTTCTTAACATACGACACACCTTACAAAAGTTATAAATTTGTTAGTTTCAAATGTTCTACAAGTTTCGAAAGGTTACTATCAGAGAAATCAGATGGTTGTTAATAACACGTAACTTGGCATCTTTTTATGTAGATGATCAACTGTTGTTATCCTGAAGCAGGCTGGAAAAGAATAACTCATAAAAATACAGTTCGTTAGTACGCAGACTAGTTGTAATGTTGCATCTGATGTTGATGAGTATGAATGAAATAGCTATAAAATCTTGCAGTGCTGGTGACATTTTGCAGAATTGTTCATCTGGATGAAAAGAGAAAACAAGCTGCAATATTTCAAAGAATGTGTACTTGAACAGTTTGGAACTGAGAGAATGTCGAACTGTGCTGAAAGAGCTTCAAATTTATCTGATGCTGAAAATTTACATATATTTTTGTTACCATTGCTACAGTATTAGAAAGCAATTTGTCTGTCCCAGTCAGAGAACCTTATGTCAAGAATTAATTTAATTGAAATATTCATATGACAGGCTTATTAATGCTGAAAAACAAGAAACAAATATCTGATCTAGAATCATTTTGAACCCTTTTTACTGTTAGGGGTAATTGACTTTCTGTTTTGGCCAAAACCAGTACAAGAATCTGGAGAAGTCGATAAGCTATATCACTGACACTGACTTATATACTAGGAAATAGTGGATTTCAGTTGTGACACCGATATTCCCATGTAAATTTCCTTTCAGAAATGAAAAATCGACCAATGAGTAAAATGCTTCTGAGTAAGCTAGTTTTCTTGTGCGAAGTTGATCCTGTCTGCTGACCGGAGCATGTTCACCCAAGGGTAAAATAACAGCAGCTGAGACTGGTGCACTGCATTAGCTTATGGTGGATCCTGATACTGTCACCTCACCCATGATCAAGGTCAATGCTACAGCAGTGTTACATTTAGGATTACAGTTAACTTACTCATACTGAGTAACAAGGCGCAATCTGTAAATATTTAACTTGAAGGAAGAGAACTTCTCAGCCAAGAGTGCTTTTATAAATCTCTTACTTACAATGACCAGTTTTGGTAAACCTCTTAGATTATGTGATCTTCTGAAGATCCGCAAGAAAGGGATTCCTCTTACACCTATCCTCAGTAACATTGGTCTTCAACATACTGCATTGCATAACACCTTACTGCTCTACTGGCACCACTGATAGTTCAGTGCGTACATCATATTAAGAACTCAATGGATTTCTTACATCGATTAGAGCTATTACGTTTGAATGACTTAGATATTTTAGTAAGTTTCACACTGTCGCACTCTACATCTTTTGTTTTCTGTCTGACATTTTACACTTAACTGAGGTTAGGTTTGGTGTTGAATTTACGATTCTGTTTCAACATGTGTCGACTGTAACTTCTTTTTATTCAGTGACCCATTTTATGAACACAGACATATGGAGAGACAATTGGGAGCCTTTAGTCACGTCTTGTTGTTAGCCTGTTTATGAAAGATTACGAGAACATTCTCTGGAATACGTGGTATTGACAACTGTGCATTCTTTCAGGTATATAGATGATACTTTTTTGTGTAGTTTCATGGAAGTGCAAATTTAAACAGCTTATTGGTGCATCTGAATTAAACCAACCTGAGCATTTAGTTCATGATGGCGGTAGAAAAGGATGGCTTCCTTCCCTTCTTTGATGTGTTGATTAGGTGGAAGATTGGTGGTATGTTGGGACATGCCATTTATAGGAAGCTTATTCAGAATGATTTATATCTTCAGGCTGATAGTTGTCACCATATGGCTCAATGTCAAGTGGTACATTGTACCTTGGCTCATAGGGCCAACGTCATCTCATACCTTCGAAGCTTATCAACTGAATTAGCCCACTTCGAAGTAATATCCCCACAGAACGGTTATATTGAAGACAGAATGGTTGCATGTTGCGCTATTGTCCAACTATGAATTAGCTGAGTGATGAAAATAATGACATGTATACTGGTACTGGTACTTTTTGTTGCTAATATAGGCAAGTCAACTTTCAGAGGTGGTAGTATGAACCAAAACAAGAAAAAAGTATTCAGCAAACATAGGTTCTAAAATGTATACGTCATTCAAGAGCTATTAGCACTGGCTGACATGTCACATCACTGTCACCTAAAGTGAACTCACTCTGTCAGTCATGTCATGTCAGTTCACTAGTTAACGAAAAAATATATACAGAAATACATCGAACTATATTTATAAGGGAATTAATAGAGCCTTTTTACCTTAGCCATTAGGATTTTTCCTTACATAACTAATAACATCATAAACAACTGCCTCCTTCTCCTCTATTAGAGTTAACTTTTTCACATAAGATGTTGTTTAACATAAACTGCTTCAAACTACATTCTTATTTATACAGTGTGATTCTGTGTTGATGTCACAAACCTTCAGGGATGATGGAGAGAGGTAAATATATTAATTTGAACTAGGAGACCCAGTCCAGTAACGACTGAGTCGAAAGTTAAAAGAAGAAATCGTTCTAATACCTGTATGTATACTGGTACTGGTACTTTTTGTTGCTAATATAGGCAAGTCAACTTGCAGAGGTGGTAGTATGAACCAAAACAAGAAAACAGTATTCAGCAAACATAGGTTCTAAAATGTATACTTCAAGAGCTATTACCACTTGTTCATCTTCAATAATGTGAAACCCATCTCTTCTACTGCTAACTCTTTTCATATTGTTGGAGGAGCTGGCATGGACCAAAACAAGAAAAAAAGTTTCAATAAACATGAGCTCTAAAGTGCATACCTTAAGAGGTATGGGCACTTATTGAGTAGAATAGATATATTTAATGATAGTGGAGATGAAGACATGCTGACAATTCCGAAGGTATGCATTTTAGAACCCATGTTAACTTCATTTTTTTGTTTTGTTTTGGTCAATGCTACTAGCTCTGACTGTTACCTACCCTACAATCTTAGCAACAACAGTACAGATATGTGTATTCCACTACCAGAGTTATCACAACGATTTTCGCTTATAACATTCGAACTAGTCATTTCCAAACAAGGGTCTCTTGTTTTAGATTGATACATTTATCCTTCTCAATCATGCCATATACAGTGTGGGTGTCAGCTTTGTTATTTGTTAGTAAGACTTAAATAATATTTCACTTTCAGATATCTGACATTCCTTATGGAAGAACACTCAATGGAAGAATGCCACGAAAATAAAGCACAGTAATAAAAGTAAAGAGTAAGAAGACAAAAAGCACAAAATCCACTACTGCAATGTGAGTGAGAGAGCAGCGAAGACAGGTTAACTTCTTCTGTTAGCAGACGACCATCAAAACTTTCTTACCGAGGAACCTTGACGTGACGCGACGGTCTGTTGGCGGTCTGTCTGAATTTCGCTATTTGAAATGCATTGTGGGATGTTTTGAGATGGGGTGACATGATGGCCAGTGTGGACTGGCCTTTAAGCTATTTGGTCCGTGTTATTAAGGAACCACTTGTCATTAAATTTTCAAGTGACCTTAGAAATGAGACAGAGGTTTTTGCTTCAATTCTGTTCAAAATCCTGCTCTTTGCTTAGCCTAACAATAGAGGGATAGAGTTAATGATATCTCAACCATTGGTAATTAATATCCACTGTCGATAACTTCTGATGTTAGTCATCTTTGGTTGTGTGGTGGTACTCGTGTTTACAGTGTGTGTTGTCATTCGGTATAGGCCCTGCATACTGAGGTTTTGAATTTCCTTGTGCAACACTTATTCGTATTCAGTACTGTGAAATACATCTCCTCTAATGCAGGCTTTTTTGTTTCTATATTGTTGGAGCAGGTAATATGAACCAAAACAAGAAAAAATGTCCAGTAAACATGAGCTCTAAAATGAATTGTGATTTGAAAATGATAGAGTATGCACCTGTCAGAATACCAGTGCTTGTCGAAGACATCAGCCAGCTGCATCCCCTTAAGTTGTATGAGCGAGACGTTAGCCCACATACTGCAACAATTCAGTATACATTCGACTTTAAATAACTTTTGCTCGCCTTTTTTGAGTGTCCCAAATACTGTTTACCTTATACTCCTTTGCCATGTAAGTTCACTGATTACTTGTAATGGGCTTTGTACACGGTGAAAATTTCTGTCGACCACCTTAGCACTTTGACAGGTATCGCATTTCAAATCCAGTTTTAGGTTTGAAAAAAAACTACCATTGATATCTTTATCTTTGATGCGCATGTGACCTAAGAGTGATCCTTGACAAATTTGGTTCAAGTTATGAGATGAAGTACATAGAATTGGAATCCCTGCCACCAGACTGGGTGCTAAGCCAGTAGTTTAGTCTGACGATCTATCTGGAGTGTCTCAAATGGACTACTGACACCACCCTCACCTTTACATTACACATGGATACATAACAGCATAACCATTAATACAGTGTTACATTTCACAAATATTAGTTGTAATAATGTGCACTATGCAGTAACTGATCTGATATATTATCCACACTGTAGAGTAAACAAGCAGCAAATATGGTCTATCAAGACTGCTCTAGATAGAAATTTCACCTGTGTTGTTTGCATCTCTCATTTGGTAAGTTCACAGTTAACTTTGAGTTTAATGTTTGTCTCTATTGTCACTGCATAGGGATCATTGTATCAATTTTTTTAAACTGTCTCAGAATGATAACAGTTCTGGAAGGTTTGTAACACAAATGATTTAATTCTGAGCATTTATCTTGGCTAGAGGGTATATCCATTATTGTACTATGTACATATACTTGTATGCAACGTTTTCCCCCACTTCTTATTTCATGGTCTATAGCACTTAATCCCTTTAAATTCTTGTTTTGTAATGGCATATACAGTGTGTTCGGAAATTCCCATTACGAACTTCTAGGACATGGAGAGGGGGGTGAGTACATAATATTTTGAATGGAAATCATGTCCAGAAATGTACCACTTCTGTTCCAAGACGGTTTCAGTTCAGATGTGTAACGCACTCATGCCTGCTGAGAGAAAGAGAAGCGTCTCAGAGTTGCTTGTCCTGATACGCAATGGGGAAGACAGGATGACATTTACTACATCAGACAGTCACATGATGTTCCGTAACATCTGTTGTTGCAAGACAGAGGAAGATCTGCTGGCATGAGTTCTGGCCACTGCACCAGGAACTGAAGAAACAACAGGTAAGATGGACAGGTGTACCAGAACATGCATCATAGGTACAATGTCTGTAACGGCATTGGTGGTCGCCAGTGTTGTAGTAGATTAGTACTGTTCTGCATGTATGGTACACTGGGTTCTTCCTAGTTTTGGAGTAATGTAAAGATGTAATGTTTAAGCACAAATACAAACAAATGTGTTTAGTGATAAATGGATGTTTTGTTATGTTCCCTTTTGAACTGTTACCTAATAATTGTACTGCATCATGCGTAAATGAATTCCTCAAGCAGAAGTCGATGAGTTAAACATCTGAATTGAAGTCACTGTAGAATGGAAATGTTTTGTTTTATTTTGCTTTAGGGCGCAAAAAACAACTGGAGTTATATGAGCTCATAGAATGGGAATGGTACATTTCCTGACATGGGTTTCTGGTCAAAATAGTACGTACTTACTCCCCTATACAAGTCCTAGAAGTTTGTAAAGGGAGTTTCCAAATATCCTAAATTTTCCTAACTTAGAGCGTTAAGGCCCTATGCATCCCTCATTGTTGAAATGGAAGTGGGATCCATATGGAGACACTACAGCTCTTGTTTTCTGAAATCGCATCAGTTCTCAATACATATGATAGTTGGTGTCCACACATGATAGCAGTCTGCACTGTATTCTTTGGAGAACATTCCCATGAAAGATATGATCGATGGCTAAATTATTTTGCAAAATATGCACTAACTAAGCCAGCACCATTAATTTAACTTTGTTTGGAGTCTGAGATGTCCAATATTTTTGTTGATAGACACAACACCACAACAACAACATGCAAACTGAGGTCCAAAGCCCTTGCAGATATGAAAGATGGAATGGTATAACACAAATTGGCCTGAAATTATTTTTTGAAAATAATATGTCTGTATCAAGGAGTTGATGTGATTGTGTCCAATCCTCACAGAGTTTGCACAGTTTTAACTCAATTTCACATAACACTTAGCGCTCCAAATATTATGACTTCTGAAAATACAGTTAGTAATAAGTAATAACTGTAGAGAGTTGTAACATTCAGTCTGTTGCTGCATAATATGTGTGAAGAGATGCTATCTTCTAGCTTATAGAGATTGTCCGTTTCATTCCCACAGACACTGATAATAAGCTTTAGAGTTCTTTACTTTCAGTGCGATAAATAGTAACAGTCAACTGGTGTGCTCGTCAAACACGCGATTTAACAGTATTATGGATGCATATATGAAAGTTCCATTGGTTTTCTGTGACATTGTTATCACTTTTGTACTTGCATAACAAGAGTTTGATCTCTCTTTGAAAGTCTCACTCTAGCTGGAGTTCTAAGGCAATTGTTTGTAATCCAGCAATCGAATTATATCTAGGTCTACTTCTGGTAAGTTAGTGGTGTTTGAAATAATCCATGCTAACTCTGAAATATTCTCTGATATCAAATCCATCTCAAAATGTGTTAAAGCAGTCATAGATCGTTTTTGTAAAGAAAAAATCATATTTAGTCATTCTGCATTTATATTTGATATACGTTACATAGAGCACACATAAAGCAATAGACAAGTTACATAAATAACACACACACTGTATACAACATCGATAATTCAGTTTTACATGTTGTTTGTTGTACTTACTTCTAGTCTCATTATGACACAAAAATTATGTAGTTTACATGTGTTAACATTCAGTAAATGTGACTCATTCTGAGGCTAAGCTATTCTATTCCCTATATAATTTAAGCTTTTATAATCACTACATTCTTTTACTTGCAGAAGTTGTTTGCATAACAGAATAAATTATAAGGTTACAGTCATGTTTATAATATAATTTACAATGTAGTGAAGTTACTGGTAATGCGATTTAAGAGAGATACACGGCCATCACTGTTTTAATGATGTATTAGTGAAGCATAATGATTAACTGTAAGGCATGAATTATAATCACTCTCTATTAAAGCCATTTACAAGCAGAATTACTATTACCACATGACTCGAAATCCAAGTTGAATTGCATTAACATTCTCAGTTATTACAAAGTTAGATATTATGTCCAGAACATGATGATATAATGATACATTAGTCTATATGAAATGGGTTATATATAATCTATTTCTATCTGATATATTATTAAAATCCATAATGTGAATTATCTCTTGCGTCCTGTTTACATGCCATTCCTTCTAGAAAGTAGTTACCAAATTTGCTGTGTCTTCTGTACATTTGTCCAGAAATTGTCAGTAGTACAATTACTGTTGCATTGCTTTATTAGCCATTAAGAAATGTGCAAGGAGTCTTCTGTTTGAAGAATGAACCATAATTGAAGGGGTTACTACTTGCGATGTGCTTAGTATGTCTTTGTAGTCTATGCCATGACTACAAATCATATCTTGTTAAATTTTGACAAAGAAATGAAATATATATAACTTTTAAATGTTTTCTGAGGAAACAAAATATTTGGTAGGAGTCCTATGTGGTTGATAATGCTGTGAATGGTGTAAAGCTTGGGAATTCAACACCAGAGTATTACTGTGGTCTGATTTGAACGTAAAATGGACGCAAATTACTGAGAGAGTTATCTTTTCTTCCACATGTAGAATATATGCTAAGAACACTACATAATTACATATATATGATTACAAGATGCTAATGACACTATATGAAACACATTGCTGGTGGGATCTGTTGAGCACATGTTCATGGTAGATCACTTAATACAGAGATCCAGGAAGAGTAGAAGGAAGAACACAATGAAGTAAAATACAACTGGCACTAAATATACTGATATTAACATTTGTACAATTCATTGGAACTCTCACTGCTGGTAGGAGATAGTGATGTACTTAGGTGCTGTTGAGATGCAATTAAACATTATTTGCTACAAATAATGGATCATGGTAGAGCAGGATTTTAATGTAAGAAAAATTGAAGAAGAGATGTCATTGGTCTCCAAGGTCCAAGAAAATGACACTGGGGAGAAAGGGAACTTCAAGTAAAAAGGTTATGGTGGGCAGATGATGTATATGATGCATGATCCAAGATCAAACAGATGTAACAGGAAGTTAGATGAGTATGAGGTTCATTTATGTAGAACATACTGCTAGTGAAATACATGATGTAACAGTATTAAAGATGCTTATGTGAAAGTTCCATTAGTTTTCAGTGACATTCGCATTGCTCTTGTACTTAAATAGAAAGCTTTAGATCCTTATTTGAAAACCCCACTCAGCTTGGCCGGAATTCTAAAACAAGTGTTCATAATCCAGCGCTCAAATTCAATCAGGGTCTACCTCTGGTAAGTTAACACTTTGTGGAATAAACACACGATTACTCAGAAATATCCTCTTAAACCGAAAGCATCTAAAAATCTAATAAAGCGACTGTAGAAGATGGTAGATGCCTTTTATAAAGAGAATATCATATTTACTCAGTCTGCATTCTGCATTTATATTTCAAGTATGTTACATGGATCACACATAAAGCTATAGCCAAAAATAGCACACGCACATTGTCTACAGCATTAATAATTCAGTTTTACACTTTCTTTGTTGTATTTATTTTTAGTCTCATTATTACACAGAAAATTTATACTAGTGATATATGTTAATGTTCAATAAATGTGATTCATTCTGAGCCCAACTGATTCCATGCCCTACATAATTTAAGCTTTTATAATAACTAAACCGTTTTACTTCCAGAAATTATTTTCATAGAAGTTGAATAAACTATAAGGCTATAGTCATATCTTATAATATAGTTTACAGTATAGGGAAGATACCAGTAATGCAATTTATGAGAAAAACATAGCCATAATAGTTGAAGCCATTGGAGTACAACCATGAACTAAAAGACATGAGATATGAATTAAAATTGTTCCCTGTTAAAGCAGAATTACAATTGAAACATAACTTGAAATTAAAGTTGTGTTACATTAACATTCTCATTTATAACAAATTTAGACATTGTCTACAGAATATGGTGATTTAATAATGCATTAGAAGATATGAAGTGTGTTCTGTATAATGTATTTCTATCCAATATGTTTATAACAAATTTAGACATTGTCTACAGAATATGGTGATTTAATAATGCATTAGAAGATATGAAGTGTGTTCTGTATAATCTATTTCTATCTAATATGTCATTAAAATCCATAAAGTGCAATATGTCTTGCATCCTGTTACATACCTTTCATTCTATAAAGTAGTTACAAGATTTGTTGTGTCTTTTGTACATTTGTCCAGAAATAGTCAGTTGTATGAATCTGTTGAGTTGCTTTATTATCCACTACTACATGTGCAAGGAATCTTCTCTTTGGGGAATGAACCATAATTTAAGGGGTTACTACTGACAATGTGCATAGTATATCTTTGTATTCTATATCACGTCTACCCATCACATCTTGTTAAACTTTAATATCAGAATCTTCAGTAGAATTCCCCTGTATTATGATAACGTTGTCAATGGTGCAGAACTTGGTTACTCAGCACCAGAGTAGTACTGTGGATTGATTTGAATGTAAAATGGACGCAAATGACTGTGGGAGTGTTTTACTTGTACATACAGAATATATACAAAGAGCACTACCTAATTACATAGTTATGAGTACTAGAGACTAGTGACACTACATGAAACACACTGCTGGTGGGATCTGTTGAGCACATGTTAGTGGCAGATCACTTAATATAGAGATCCAAGCAGAGTAGAAGGTGGAACACATTGAGGTAAAATACAAGTAGCAGTGGAGAGTTGCAAATATATTGATATTAAAATTTCTGTGATTCATTGGGACTCTCACTGCTGGTAAGAAATAGTGATATGCCTAGGTACTGTTGAGATACAATTAATCATCATTTGCTGAAAATAATTGTTCGTGGTAGAGCTCGATTTTAATGCAAGAAAAATGAAAGAAGAGATGTCATAGATCTCTAGGGTTCAAGGGAGTGGCATTGTGGGGAGGGGAGGGCGACTTCAAGTAGAGTAGCTGTGGTAGGAAGAAGATGTATGTGCCACATGATTCATAATCATACACATGTAAAAGGAAATGAGACAAGTATGAGGTCCATAGATGCAGAAAATACACTCTGTGAGAGACAGTTTTTCCCTTTGTAATACACAACAAAGGAATGTAATGGATACATGTATGTCAATTAAATATGAGTGGCTTAGAGTAGTGTAAGAGTAGGGTGTGAGGTGTAGTTATGGTAAAAAATGTTTCATTGTTGTTAATTATAAATTAAGTTTCAAAACACTAACGAAATACATCGGTTACCCTATTTTAGACGAAAACACTAAAGAAGTAATCAGAAACTAATGTGTACAGTTTCCATTCAGATATTCGTTAATCATTCAAAATGTCTGTTGAGTAGAATGCCATGAGAGGGAAAACTTTCCTACATTATTAAATAATATGCTTATGCTGCACAGAGATATACTAAGAACACATGGGATAAAATATGCACCTTGGAAAGAAGATTCAATATCTAAATGAAAAAGTATATAAAACATTCACTCATGATTGCAATAAAAATAATTACCATTTTCCTTTTTATGGGTTTCAACAAAAACACATCTGACACTAGGGAAGAGTTATTTATTCACTGTAAAACGATTTCTAGCATGTGACATCTGTATGCTATAATACTTCGGGTAATGTTGTAGAATATTCAGAACGAAATAGTAACAAAGAAACTCTAAATAGTTGTAATGTGAGCAGCCTTTAACAAAAAGTTAGCGACAAAAAACATCCACTGGACCAATACTAAGGTATGATTGGATAACATAATTTCAAATGAGTTTCACAGACTGAAATATGGTAATGCCAGTCGAAATCAGCTGAATAAATTAGACACTGAAATAAAAGTGTATAAATGGTAGATATAAACTGAAGTGGGATTTACTTACAATAAAGGTAACAGCGCAAGAAACTACGAGAGAAAAGTGGAGTACACAGAATAAGAACAAAACAGATTAGTTGGATAAGACTCAAATCAAGGTGTAAGAAACAGAAATACTACGGTTCTTGAGGAAATGATCGGACATGTTAATATAAGTATGTGCAAGTCTATACAAGGGTGAGCACTTGGAAATAATCATCCAAAGAATGTCCTTCAATGATAATCTTAACTCAGTTTTATGCTTTAAGCCGGGGCTTTCATACAAATGTTAGATACATACAGCTTCTGTTAAAAATCAAACACTGGCACCGCTGAAACGGTAGTGTCAGGTTTTGTTCTGAGACAAGAAGGATAACAGTGAGTGCTTAGCGCAACTTTCAGAAAAGATTCAAGTATCACCTGCCACTGGAGATGGAATCATCACGTCAGCACTGCATTTGATGCTGCAGTAGTAGTTTGGAGCCATAAAGATTACGAACAGTACAATGTATTGAATCTTGGCAGCCAGTTTGTTTCAGAGATTACAGTGATTTAGACTTTGCTCAAAGTAAAGTTAATGAAAGTTGAATACGGAGGTCTTGGAAACTTAATTCATACCGACCAGAGCGTAGCAGCAATTGGGAGCCCACAATGCTAAATTGCTAACAAATAATTTAACTTTATCTTCGAAAGATAGAATGAAAAGGCCCTTACTCAGACAATAGAATTCCATTCTAATTACGAACATCAGTGTTTGTGAGAAGGTCTCTTAACTGTGCCTCGCTTTGTACAACACCAACCCCACAGAAAACGCAATATATGAAGCACTTATGTGGAGACTGTGAAATCTATTATGAAATAAATGTTTAGTTCAAGCTTTCGACCAACAGGCTTTTGTCAGTGCCACAAAATCAGCATTTATTGAGACTATTGGCAGCTGTAATAAGCCATAAAATAGAAGGACTGTTGCTCTTGGTGTTTTTCTGAGGTAATGGTTGCACAGTGCATCAATAGCAGGCTATATTTCAATGGCAACCTTTGAGAAATTGAAAGGACATTACGCTTTAACATCCACGTCGACGACAAGGGGACTGGAAATTGAGCAAGAGGCCACAAGCTAATCTAATGCAAAGATAAGGGAGCAAATTGGCTGTGATCTAACTAAACGAACCCCACCAACCGCCAATGGAAACAGATGAGCCAGTTAATGACTTATGTCTTATCGTGCTTGCCCTAATAATTGATCAGCTATATGTCCGAGGAAGCTGCATATAAGGTAATATAACCTACATAATACAGCATATAATCAATTCTAGACTGGAAAGGAGGCACAAGTAATCAATGTTGACGAATCATTCAATCAGGAACTAGCCAAGACACATGAGAATGCTCTCTGATTCAAAGTGTTGAGATATGAGGCCTTCGTGCTACTAAGTGGTGGTGGTGGTGGTGGTTAGTGTTTAACGTCCCGTCGACAACGAGGTCATTAGAGACGGAGCGCAAGCTCGGGTTAGGGAAGGATTGGGTAGGAAATCGGCCGTGCCCTTTCAAAGGAACCATCCCGGCATTTGCCTGAAACGATTTAGGGAAATCACGGAAAACCTAAATCAGGATGGCCGGAGACGGGATTGAACCGTCATCCTCCCGAATGCGAGTCCAGTGTGCTAACCACTGCGCCACCTCGCTCGGTTGCTACTAAGTAAGTGAAGCCTCAAAAAATTCCAACCTCCTCCCAATATCTTACTATCAACAACGTATTTTCATTTTTTAACCTTACGAATTTAAGACCATCAGCCAGTCCCTGTTCAAATTTTATGCTTTCCAGATGATATTCACTCGTTGTAGAACTTTTTTTGTCGAGTAACATATATGTAAATATGAGAATACTTCATGCATGTGTGTTATTTTTAGATACACTGTTCACTGTTTCTTGAAGATATTTTTCTTATCGATTCTAAGCCATCAGTTTGCCTCTGTAGCGCAGTGGACAGCACAGTTGACTGCCATTCAGCGAACCTGGGTTCGATTCTCAGTAGAGCCAAGGACTTTTCTGTGTGTGAGGACTGGTACAGGGTGCACGCAGCATTATGAGGCCAGCTGGGGAAACTACTCGACGAACATTAGCGGCTCCAAGGTCAAAAAACATGACAACGACTAGAAGAGTGGTGAGATGACCACATGCCCCCCGTACTGCTTCCAATGACACCATTGGCTGAGGTTGAGACGGCAGCCGGTAATGCCTGAGTGGCCCATCTATGGCCAGAACGCGGAATTGTACCTTTTACATTTTTAAACCATGAACAGGAAGCTGGAATTTGTTAAGACAGACTGAAGCTGTACACCTAACTTCGTTACAGTCCTTATGTACAACGCTTTTGTTAGTTGTTTAGTGGTATAATATGCGCAAATTCTGGGAAATTAAGGAAACAGCTTCTATAGAATCTGCAGATGTCCCACTTGTTACACGATTGAAGCGCAGTCCAGTGAAATTGTCTCCAGCTTGCAAGGAAAATACTCAGTTGATCGCATCAACTCCTTTATAAAATGTAACATGCTCCATATTTTCGACAAAGACGGCTTCTGTGTCTTCCCAAACCACCTCCATGGACACACATCCTCACTGTAAAACGCCTTCATCTCCCTATTAGTAAATTTGTAAAACACTCTGAATTTTCTGTTGAACTACTCACTTTTACAATAATTTTTATCAGCGTTGTTATAACTGTTCATCGTGGTTTCCAGAAGCTCGTAATACGCCAGAGGCAATTTGAAGAGTTCAAATAATTGGGGCATCAGTTTCAGTATTACAGTGTCGCACTACGGATTTCCGTATCAATACTGCATGAGCAATAAGAAGTAAAATACACTTGTTGTGAAGAAATATCACTTTCTATCACACTTCTGTGATTTTCCCCTAGTGAGCTAACGTCTTTCAGTCAGATATAATCTACCCATTTCATAGGTAATCTCGCTGACAGGACACAAAGGTACTGAATTTGTTCTCTCTTTTGTTTTGTAGGTCTCCACAGTTCAGGCTAGATGGCACTGACAACTGATTCTTTCTTATCTTTGTCAGGATTTAACATACCGTCGAAGGGGAATTGATAGAAGGAACCATTTGTGACTTGCTTGAAGGGACCACCCCATCTCACTGAACTGAATCTCATTCTTTAGCAATACAAATCCTGTATCAGTCGCTCGATACAAATATATTTAGGGCTGTGTTTTCCATTTCTAATGTTTACAAAGTGAGATGGCCCAATAATCCACACTCTATCCGTATTTTTCGTCAGCCAGTTCCAAGTTCTGGAAATTTTCTTCGAGGGACGTCACGACTGACTTACTATTCCATTCTTGTTCAGCTTAGACAGTGCTTCGAGTGTGATGACATGTTGATATTGTTGAGAAAAAAATTGCTTATTTGCGGTGTATACACAACGAATAATAAATGAGGAATAATATTTAATACATAATGTCCTTCATTAAGATCCCAGGAAAGAAAAACTCTTTATTTCATTGATAAATGTTTATGAAACTAAATCCTGCAGTTAAGAAATGAGAAAGAAGCGTTTCTGAGGTTTTGATAAATCATTGTCGTTAAAAAAAAGCATAGCAAATGCACCTGCTCCTTACTCAGTATGTAGCGACAGTGAGTAATTACTGTTTGACACATATCTCGCTCTGAGGTTCATAAGATAGTACAATATTTTCCAACAGCTGGAGATGATTTACAAAAATACCATACTTGGTAGAGAAATACCAACGCCACAAAAAAACTCATAATTCTATTATTATTTCTTCTCACATGTGTTTCACCCCTCTAAAAATAATGACATCTGTAGGAACACTTATTAGCTCGAGAAGTAATGGTGATGACAGAATTAACTTATTGAATTTTTTTTATTACTATTATCCCCCAAAAACTGTGGTCCATGCCAAGGTGGGGTGGCTTCGTGCCTCTACTAAGCAGACAGGTGTACCATAGGTGCAACTTCAGTGGAGCGCTATCTGTGGAGAGGCCAAACAAACATGTGCTTCCTGAAGACGGGCAGCAGCCCTTTCAGTAGTTACATGGCCTACAACCTACATGATTGACTGATCTAATCTTGTAACATTAGCCAACATGCAATGCTCATACTGCAGCACAGCTGAAAGCTAAGGGAAACTACAACCATTATATTTCCCAAGGAGATGTACCTCTACTTTACATCTTAATAATGATGGCATCCACCTGGTAAAATATCCCTGAGTTAGAATACACACATCAACAAAATTCTTGCATCACCCCACTATATCTCGCAGGTGTGTTGCTGTTATGATTACTCCTGCATCAGTCAGAAGACCATACACACAGTTACCATGAGCACAGCCTATGGATAGAATGCCATGTGTGACTGGATGATCATAACATTTCAGTTAAAAGTAAAGTACCAGTAGAGATGCATGAAAGACATCTGTGGAACAGTAGAGTGAACATCCATCATGCCATGAAGAACAGTTGCGACCAACGATCGGGTCCACATCATCACACCACGCACAGAAGGCTTGTCAACTAAGGTAATTGTCCGACATGTGCTTGGGAGTCAAAGTGATGTGATGTGAACATGAATCGATTCCTATTGATAGGTATTGTCGTGGTCTTACACCACACAGACCGGCCACTTTCGACAGATGCATAGGATGATAGGTATCTACGACTTTTTAATCAAAATAACCATGGGCTGAGTGCTCCAGAACGAAATTCGGCGTTCGAAGAGGCCACAGGACGTCATGTACCGCATCAAACTGTTAGGAGACGATTGCATTATGTGAATCTCCATTCCTGACGATCATGGCGAACACCACAACACCTTAGACTCCATTACTAATGTACAAGAAATCATGCAGAAAGGACGCCTCAGGATTGGTGTTGTGTGTTGGTTATGGATGAAACTCGGAGCTGCTTTTACTCTGATAATTGCAGATAACGCTTCAGGAGACAACCTGTTAATATCGAAAGACTTAACACTGCGTCCCATATGTTCAAGAAGGTGGTGGTGGAGTGATGTTCTGGGGTATTATTACATGGGGCTGTACAACTAAATACTACTCCTTACTCTATATAACTATCATGGTCGTTGAGGGTAATATCACTGCTCTACAGTAAAGTGATGGGATTCTGCAACCAATACTGAGACCACATCGTCAACATTGGGAAAGGTTTTCATCTTCATCGGTGATAACTCACGTGGACATCGTACTGTTCTGGTAAATACGTTCCTTCAGCATACTTGGATCACCAGAATACAGTGGCCTGCCTGTTCACTGAAACCGAACCCAGTCAAACATGGGTGGACTCAACTGAAAAGAGCTGTTTTTGGACATTGCCAATGACCGGTACTTCTGCACCACTTAACACACAGTTGCCAAGAGTTGGACAATCTGGGCCAGGGATGGACTGATGATCTCTTTGATGGTATGCCACAACAGCTTCAAACCGGTATCCGAGCAAGGAGACACTCCACCACGTATTTACATTGCTCAGGAGTGCTGTGAAAAACCCTCCATTGGAAGCAGACGATTTAGTCATTAGAAAATGTTTATCTTTTTTTTTATTTGGTGATCTGGACACATTGTACATGAATATTCATGTGTCATAGCCCATTTTTGTGGCATAAATTTCGAAATATAGAGGTGATGCAAAACTTTTATTGTCCATATTGACCTCTGGGCAGGGACTACTCATGAGAAGTAGGAGCGAGGAATTTTCGATCATTTACCTCAGTGGAGGGTAGGTGGATTAGAGAATTTCAAAAGGGAAATGGATAGGTTGAAGTTAGATATGTTAGGAAAGTCAAGTGCAGTGGTGGGGAGAACAGGACGTTTGGTGAGTACAGGGTAATAAATACAAAATCACATAGGGATAATGCAGGACTAGGTCTAATAATGAATAAGAAAATATTATTGTGGGTTAGCTACTATGGACAGCATAGTGAATGGATTATCTAGCCGCAACAGAGGCGAACCAACACCCACTATACTAGTACAAGTTTATATGGCAACTTGCTCCACAGATGAGGAACAGATTGAAAAATGGTTGCTGAGGGAAAAGACCTTATTCTCATAGTTAAGGGACAGGAAAATGTAATTGTAATACAGAACTGGAATTCGATTGTACGAAAAGGACAAGTTGAAAAAATTGTGGAGCGTAGACTGGGCGAGAGAAATGTAAGGCAAAGCCACATGGTAAAATATAGCTCCCAACACAATTTAATTGTTGCTAATACCTGGTTTAAAAATCACTAGAGGACTATTTCGCTCGTGGAAAAGATGAGGAAGCATTTTAAATTTTCAAATAGATCACATAATGGTAAGACAGAAATTTGTAAACCACATTTTAAACTACAGAACGTTTCTGGGGACACATATACTCTCTGACCGTAATTTATTTGTCATGAACTGCAGATTAAAGAAGAAGAAATTGTAAAAGGTAAGAAATTAAGAAGAGGGTGCCTGGAGAAGTTGAAAGAATTAGAAGATGTTGGGTGTTTCAGAGGGATCATTAGGTAATGATTGACTGAAACAAGGGAAAGGGGAGCAATAGAAGGCAAATGGGTAGCTTAGAGAAATGATAGCAAACAGTGAGTACAGTAGATGATCAAATAGGTAAAAATATAAGCCTTGTAGAAGTTCATAGGCAACAGATATACTTAATTTAATTGATGGAAAGAGGAGATATGAAAATGCTGCAAATGAAGTAGGTGAAACAGAATTCAGACGTTTAAAAATGGAGTGTGACAGAAAGTGTAAAATAGCTACACAGGAATGGTCAGAGGATACATGTAAGGCTGTAGAGGCATGCGTAATGAATGGAAAGAGAGAGTTCACCTATAAAAAAGTTAGGCAGACTATTGGAGAAAAGAGAAACAGCTGTATAACTATCAAGAGCTCAGATGGCAAGCTCATACAAAACAAAGAATGGAAGGATGAAACACGGATGGAAAATATGATACTGCCAGAGAAATTTGACTGAGCTGTGAAATTGGTAAGTCAAAATGTCTCCATTGGAGTAGACGACATTCCCTCAGAATCATTGAGATTCTTGAGAAACTATTCCATCTTGCGTGCAGGATTTGTAAAGTGAAAGATGCCGATATTTCAAGAAGACTATAACAATTCCTGTTCTTAAGAAGGCGGTGCTGACAGGTGTGAATATTACTGTACCATTAGTTTAATACATCATGGTTGCAAAATGCTGACACGAATTATTTACAGAAGAATGGGAAAAAATTATAGAAACCAACCTCTGACCAATTGCAGTTTCGGAGAAATGTAGGTAGAAGCAAAGCCACACTGGCCCCGTGTCTTGTCTTAAAATGCGGAAAGAAGGGCAAACCTGCGTCAATAGCATCTGCAGATTTGGAGAAAGCTTTTGACTATGTTGACTTGAGTACGCTCTTCGAAATTCTGAAAGTATCAGGGGTAAAATACAGGGCGCGAAGAGCGATCTTCAACTTGTACAGAAATCAGAATGTAGTTGTTAGAGTCAAAGGGCATGAAAGGGACGCAGTTGTTGGGATTGGAATGAGACATGGTTATGGATTATCTGTGATGCATTTCAAACTGTCGATTGACCAAGCAGTAAAGGAAGCCAAGGAGGCATTTGGAAAGAGAAACAAAATTTCAGAAGGAGATATAAAACTTTGCACTATGCCAACAACACTGGAAAATCTCTCGGAGATGGCAAAGGGACTGGAAGAACAGTTGACCAAAATGGATAGAGAGGTTATAAGAAAAGAGGTTGTAAGATGCGTATCAACAAGTGTAAAACAAGGGTAATGGCATTTAGTTGAATTAGATCAGGTGACAGTGATAAAAGTGGGTTATGGAATGAAGCACTGAAAGTAAGTCTATGAGGTTTGCTATTTGGGGAGCAAAATAACTGGCGATGGACAAGGTAGAGAGGATATAAAATGAAGATTGGAAATAGCAAAATAGCAAGAAAAGGGTTTCGGCAGAAGAGAAATTTGTTAACATCTAACATAAATCCAAATCTTTGGAAACATTTCCTGAAGGTATTTGTCAGGATGTAAAAAAATTTGGATGATAAGCAGTTGAGACAAGACAATAAAAGAAACCTATTCAAAAGTACTGGTACATCAGAACGTTGAACATTATGTGGTTAGATGGAATAACTGATAAGGAACCACTTAACTAAATTGAGGAAAAATGAAATTTGGAGCACAACTTGACTAAAAGAAAGAATCACTTGACAGGACACATTCTGAGGCGTCAAGGGATTCTCAGTTTGTTAATGGATGAAAGTGTCAACGGTGGAAACTGTAGATGGAGACCAGGGTTTCAAGGCAATAAGCAGGTTCAAATGGATGTAGGTTGCAATAGTTATGCAGAAATGAAGCGTGTTGCACATAATAAAATAGTGTGGAGAACTGTATCAAAACAGTCTTCAGACCGAAGACTAAACAGCAACCCCATTGTTATTATTTGGACTAAAATGATTAAGCCTGGTTACAAAATCTGTGTATGTTCAAATACGATGTAAGTAATGCGACTTCTTAAAACGAATAACACTGTGGCATAGTGTTATTACAGCACAGTGTTATGCATTTTTTAAAATTTTTACATGCTGTTGAGCAACGCCTGAGCAAGATATTTAATCCTAGTTCACTAGTAATATGGTTGATGAGGATACTGATATACTGGTTAATTTCAAAGAAATTTTTGATTTGTTTATTACAGTCAAAGAAACACTAAGCCTGTGAAAAGTTTCACAACAAAGAATTTCACGTAAGGCATCATGACTCATCTTAAATTTTTGAGCAAGACACAGGACACAGAGCACAATGCTTCGTCTCATGGCTCACTATCGTTGACTAACTGAGGAGGGATTAGTGGCGCACAGGCAACAGTGAGAAAAGCTTTTGAGTGTGAAATGTAGCAAATGTGCCTTATTTGGTACAAGCAAAAATAACGTCTGGAAGCGAATATGGAGAAAATATGGATGCTCAACACCTCTCCCACTGTAAAGTTCCAAACTGAATTACTATAAAACTGTCCCTGGCAGAACATATGTTTAAAACAGAAGGATCTAGAGGAATCATATATATTTGTAGAATTAAGCCTCTGAGAGGAATCGTTTGCGTTTTCCTGCGATGTGACGAAAATGCTGACACAAAATTGAATCCAATCATTACTAGTGAAGGAAGAGTCAAGGTAAAGAGCGAGCACAAGTAATGCAAAAATGGTAAGATGAAAGGGGTGAAGCGAATCTGATATCAGTTTTATTGTGAAGAACAAGAATAGCCCTTAATCTGTGTTGATTCGAAAACTGAGGCAGTTTGGCTTGTTGCAGTACAATATTTGATGTCTCTACAAGCTGTTGTCTCATGAGATGTTCTGTTCTGGGATTAGGAATTTGTCGCTTTCCTCATACATGAGCTATATTTTTTCTTTTTATTGTTGCTGGTGCAGCGAATGTAGTTTCTACGTGGGTCATTAGCTGGGCGTTCGTTAGAGTGCTTCGTTCTCTTTTTCAGCTACTGAGAATAATGCCCCTTTGTAAACCAAAGGCCTTGTTTTCATTTTGTTATTTGTTTACATATTTTTCTCTACTAAACTTACCAGTAGTACAATATTTGGATACACATAACTTTTTAGAGACTATGTCTTGTTTACATTCCTGTTTGCAGTGCGTTACAAATCGTATCTGGGAGTATTACGAAAGTATACTAATATACATAAAGTATCTGAATATGGCTAACATCTTGGTTTCAATATTTCTTTTCTCACTACATAACTAACAAAGTGTATCATATTTCTAATGCACAAAAGAGAAGTAGTGATATTGCTTCCAAAATATGCAGCTTTCTTCATTATTATTCAAATTAATTCTACTCAATAGTCTGAACGTATTTCATAGTGACAGCGGTTCATGACATTCCCACAAGATACTGTAACTAATCTGAAGAGTCCTTTGTCTCTGGCTTCAATAACAAACTCGGTCAAAGCTTTTATGATCAGTCATTTCTGAGCTAGATAGTGAGCTAAATCTTCATAAAGATCTCGCCACTTGGAAATCAGTTAAAAATTCTCATTTTATAGAGTCTCTCCTCAATGTCCCCATTCAATATCTGAGGTACATATTCAGTTCCTGCTAGAACTTGGCCTGGGTCATGTATAGATTACTGAAATAAACAAACGAGCATGGAGAACATAAAGGCTTCGCATGTTTTTAGCAACACTTGCAGTCTACTATGGTAGATGATCAAGATAAATGTATCGGTAACTAAGACTTGAAGATTGTGTGCTTCCTAGTCAAACAAGGCCACTTTCACCAGTGGGAAGTGTTGGCGATGATTATGTCAACTGAACAACACTATTACTTTACACAAGCCAGAAATTTTTAAAATCTTGAATGATTTCCGGCTGTAGAGAAATAAATAAATAAAGAAAATCAGGAGTGTTCACCAACTGAAGATCATATGCAAAATGTTTGCTGTGCCAGGCATCAGAACAACACAGTATCTGAGTAAAAATCAGACACAGCAGCAGCATTAGGTCAAACCAGAAGAAAATCTGACTCAAATATGGTGTTATTATGTAGTTATAGCACGAAATGGCGGTCCAAAGGATATAGTTATAATTGATAATTATAAAATCATACATTCTATATTAAACATATTTACTTTAATGATCTTTTTATAATATCTGTCACACATTTTACGCCATTTGCTTCAAGTTCTATGGCTCTATTATTTACTGAGACATAAAATACTAAGAATGAAGCGAACTGTGATACTGTATTCACGAAATTTACTCTTGTTGTCTAGCTGTAGGTCGTTGTTATTAGTATGTGGTATGAAACACCAAATTTACTGTGAAGTTGCTGACAGTATTCATTGAATAAACGTATCGTACATGGACTGTGGATATGTCATGAACACATACTACTCTTAATTATGTTTAGATATACTATCAATATGCCTTATAATATAAATAATAAAATTCCGAGACTCAATAAACTGATTAGTGAAAGAGGGAGTACTAACAGTATTGTCTGGCTGAAGTTTGCCACATAATAACATAGACAAAACTCTACAGCTGCACTGTATCATTGTCAAAACGGAGCTCAATGGCGAAAAAAGTGAAACATTCACCTCCCTGGGTACATCTGATCCATTTCAGCACGACCTTTTTACAAGAGTGGTAGTTTTATCTTTCGGAAATAATACTTATTTGAGGAAAGTGTCAGAAAGTGATCTGAAATATTCCCATAAGGAGTGTGGTGAAAGGCCAAAGCTTTCCTCTCAACAATTGCTTCTAATATCGACTGACAGATTTAGATTACAACTAAAAGCTATACTTGAAAATATTTAGCAATTAAGTTTCCTGTGCCCCTTACAGATAAAAGGAAAACCAGTTGGCAGGATCTCGAGCTCCAAAGACATATACCGACCACTAAAATGAAAGTCAATGTTTTCGATAAAAAGAAGACACCAAATAAGTACACACATTGACACTGACATGCAGGTATTCACTGTGCAACTCAACAAAAGACACATGCAGACCCAAGGTTCCTTGTGTCAAAACTCTTTGTGCAAAAACCTATTCAAAGTTTGAAACTTTTTCATTCAGCATATGCAGTTGGCCATACCTGTATGACAGAGGAATTATGTTGTATGATGAAACTGTGTCATGATAACAAAAATACTCAGAGAAGTAAGTTCACCAGATACAATATAGGTGTTTCAAAGTTAAATTGAACCACCAATATGTGCTATGATGAATCACTTTAACTATGTAACCAGTTCCATAGGCACTTAATGATAATTTGTTAGCACTGGAACTAGCAGCATAAATAAAGTGGTTAGTCACAGCAGCTGATGGTGCAGTATGGTTTTCAGTAAATAGATACAAGCTATGGAGCAGCAGCTACTATGAACGTTTAACAGATAAATGGATCATTAAATACATATACCATTATAATAGAGTTAAATAGACTGAAGTGCACTTAAATGAAAGAAAATTAATTTCATTACATTATTCAGCAGCATAAAACTGTACTCAATCAATTTCTCTATATATGCTTGACGTCAACAAATATAGTACAGACTGCAGAGTCCTCCAATCAGAATCTCTGCAGATAAATCCTTGGGTGCAGCAACAGATGAGTTTCATTAAAAATTTGAGCTCCATAGTGTAAATGTTAATTCACTGGCTGTCTACATAATTTCTGTTTTTTGAAAATGAGTGATAACAGTTTTGAGTAAAGGTTTACTCTCTGGTCTTGGGTTAAGACTACCATTTCCTAAAGTTCTGCAAAATATCAAGTCGTGTATGGAGAGTGCATTTGTTCATGGGATTAGTCTTCAAGTTATTTAAAGCAATTTTGTTTGTTGAAGGCAGTTATGGTGTACTAGAGATAGAATGAAAGTGATCTTCACACTACAAGACCATCAGCCTCGAGAATGATCAAGATGACTGGCTCAAACGTCTCCGACACTGCTGTTATGAATTAGCAGTAAGAGAACTATTGAAATTCGTGCATGATACTCCTCATCATAATTTTTAAAGGAATTTCGGTTGATAAAGTATTTTCAAAACGCAGTTCAGCAAAGCAAAAGAAGAAGAAGGCAGGTGGTTGGTCAAAATCTAGATTTTCGAATAAGATCTCGAAAAAAGTCATCATAATCAGAAATGTCACAGCTAAACTTCATGAAGTCCAAGAAAGTCTTAGTGGAGAAAATTTAATCTATGTTAATTATAGTTTGCTTTCCTGATAGGAAATGATTGTCCATTAAGAAATGTGATTCACAATCAACAGAAAAATTATCATTTATATATCTGGGTACTTGACATGCTGAACTGGTCGCTATGCCACAATGATATACCTTATTCCACTCTACTCCATTACCGAGTTTTAAAATGTTTTGTGGTACCTCAATCCCTTTACACCTCAGATCACAACCCCTGTGAGATTATTCTCTTATCTTAAAGCATACGATTTGGTAGCAATAACTAAATGAATCTGAAAGATTGTGGCTCCTGAAAGTGTCTGTTGAGAGTGAATGAACTTGTAATTCAACAACATGAGGATCTCATTAGAATCAGTATCATTATTTCATTTACTGAACCTTATTATTGAAGAAAACTAATTTTTTCTTCACAGTTTCTGTTTGGTAGTAACTTAGTTATGGTGGATTGTAACTGGCACACTCACTAAGCTCACTGTATGTCGCTCTACTACACTTAACATCGTTGTTAGTATGTTGAGCCTCTTAGCATTAGTACTTAAATATGTTAAATTATTGAAGAATTACTGTGGAATATAGTAGTATGCCATTTCATCTCATTTGACTGGTTCCTACACCATGGCTGTTATGCATAACCACAAAAAATTAATATTAGTCCAGTGACATGTGTAACGTATGTGTGCAACAAAAGAGAGATCAAAAGTTTGTATTGGTAGCTTGTTGTTCTCAGAGTATATGGTCCCATTGCTATTCATATTCATCATTGTTTACGATACTTTGTCATTGTGTCAGCCACAGTATGAAGAAATATGCTTCCTTACTTTTTTTTAAAGTCAATGTACTGCCACGTGGTGCAGCATGTAGAGGGTACGCTATTCTCCACATAGTGTCTAGTGGGTCAACTTAAGCTCAGGTTAAGTTATCTTTCATTCTGTACATCATCTGTAAGGAGCTTTTCAACATGCTGGCTATTCCTGTGTTTCTCTTCTCATGAAATTAGCTTTCCCACATTTGTTACATAAATACCCCATTCGCTCTTTCTCACTGATATCACACTTTAATTCTCTGAATATTGTTCAGTTTAGAGTTCACTATATATTATGATACGCTTATAATCAAAGGAGAAGAAACAACAATTTTGTACAGTTTACATTCTATCCTAAATTAACAGCATAACATAGTTATCTGATTCTACATATGACTGGAATGTCCCCTAAGAACAGAAGTACTTTCATAGAGATACTGGTGGCAAAATTAATTCAAATATTATTATAACAACGATAGCTTTGTACACTATACTGATGTTTCTGGTGGGCTTCAAGACCTGGTAATAAAGCAGTCCCATAAGTGATATTCTGCCACAGCTATTAAGCAAATGCACTGCTTGACAACTGCTAAGGAAAACTGCGAATTGCTGCAGAACAACCGAGAATTGCTACACAGCACCTGACCATTGACAGCAAAAGGAAATGTAGGGGGGGAAACATGTTATGTGCAGTGAAGCCCAGGCATGAACACTCTATGTGCATTTGACATTTAATGCAGTACGGTGCTTGATGAAGGTTGTTGTGGAACCGATGACATGTCATTCCGTATGGTATGGCAAAGTATCTTCTAAACATGGACGAAGAGTTGGATGGTTCGAAACCGATAAATGGTTTGCTACTGTGGTCACAGTAATGATTGTGTCTGAAAGTGTCATTTAAAAAAGGCTGCTGAGGGCGGCAATGGTAAGCAAAAATATGCCGGTGGTCACAGGTGTACTACAACAGCGTAAGAGGATCGATATGTAGCCCTAGTGGCGAAAAGGAACACGTATCTCACTCCTAGTCAGATTGCTGCAGACCTTGCAACTGCTACAGGTACACATGACTGCCAGAACAATTTCGCAACGATTAAATCAGGCTGGATTGTATGTTCAGAAGCCTATTTAATGCACTCTCCTTCAACCATGCCATTATTGAGAAAGAGTTCGTTGGTGTAGGAGGCATGTTGGTTGGGATCAGCAACAGTGATCGAGAGTTATGTCCTCAGACGAATCCTAGTTCAGTGTGATAAGTGATTCTGACCATCAGTTAGTATGGAGAGAGAGGGAAACACGTTACACACCACAGAATGTTCATTAATATCATTGGTATGGATTAGTCGTCATGTTGTGAGCAGGCATTATGCACAGTGGATGAACACTGCAACGTATCTTTGCGTGACGTCGCGTTGAAGCACAGCAACGTTGCAGGGAGATTTTTCTGGATCATGTCTATCTGCTTAGTGGGACGGTAGGTTCCGACTTTTGGTTGGTTGTTTTGGGGAAGGAGACGAGACAGCGAGGTCATCGGTCTCATTGGATTAGGGAAGGACGGGGAAGGAAGTCGGCCGTGCCCTTTGAGAGGAACCATCCCAGCATTTGCCTGGAGCGATTTAGGGAAATCACGGAAAACCTAAATCAGGATGGCCGGACGCGGGATTGAACCGTCGTTCTCCCGAATGCGAGTCCAGTGTCTAACCACTGCGCCACCTCGCTCGGTCCCGACTTTTGGTTTATGGATTACAATGCCCGCCTACACGGGACCGCTGAGGTGTAGGACACAATGGAAAGTGAAGGTACTGAACTTATGCCATATCCTGCATACTTCTCAGACCTAAGCCGTATAGTGCATGTTTTAAATACTCTTGGAAGACGTGTTTCTCAATGAACAACTGCTCCCTGAACCGTTCAAGAACTGAAAACCGCCTTGAGAGAGGAGTGGGACAACATACCTCAAGGAATCCTCAATAGTTTTGTAAGCAAGTATGAATAACAGATGTAAACTGTGCATTAGTCCCCATGGAGGGCATATTCTTTACTGAGAGTCTGATATCAACATTTATGTTGAGAGTCTGAGCAGTGTCAAAAACCGAAGTTAGTTATGTCTTTTATCCTGGTTTCCCATGTGGTGAAATCCGTACCATTTTTCGTTATCAATGTATCACTCTTCCTCTATTAAATATGTAATATGTTTCATGTCATTCAGCACTGTTCCTGTTTGTTATCAATTGTCAAGTAGTGTAATATAATACCTCATAAACAGATAGGGTGAATTATAAAGTATTTCTTGGAGCATACAAAAATACACAAATCACTTGTGAACATTTATCTGGTTATGGTTTTTATTACAAATGTTCCTGGTAAAGATAATAAAAGTTCAAATGTGTGACAATTAAGTAATCTTGACCATAATACTTTGTTTTATAATTAGAAGAAATATAAGTCAGGGATTTCTAAGTATATTTTAGTTGATTGTCAAGATACATATATTGGTACTAATTCCATTAATGGAGTAATAATTCATAATTTGTGCAAGACTAATATTGCATGAACTATTTCACTTATATACAGCAGAAAATAAAACAATTTTCTCCTTCATATTTGTTGACGTCGTATTTACGGTAAGCATTATTTCCAATTGGCATAGGCTGTGTTGTACTGGATTTAAGATTAATAAATTATAATCACTGTTGCTTCTTAATCAGTAGATATAAATTTAACTTATTTAAACCAATCTCCACAACATTCATGTAGTTTAATTATAAGGAGCAGAAACATAAAGGGCTCATGGTTTATGTTTTGAGATCCATTAGCATAAAGGATAACAAGTATCAGTTTAGGATAATTATGTATCTAAGTACAGATAATCTTTACTTCGTATATCTTATATTTAGCAGTTTATACACATAGACGGGAACAAAATCTCCTATACTCTGAGGCTCTGTTAAAGTTTTTTAAAATTACCACACACTGATTTTGGTTCCAGTAGTGGTAATAAAGGCAGCTCATGAACATATCAGAGAGCTGTAAACGTTCTTTACATTGTATTTGACAAAATGTCAAAAATATAGTCGTTTCACTTGACTCACAGTACATCACACACCTTTAAACACATGATTATTTAGAGATATTCCTTGCGAAAGTAATATGGCATTTTTGGAGTATCAGATGAAAAACCTGAACATCTAATTTCGTATATCATATGACACAGCTCCACTATGACCAATTGTGTGTAAGTAGTTGTAACATTCACCATGCATGAAACCTCTTTTCTACATACTATAAATATATTAACACTGGATTTAAAGTGTTTGTATACAAAACAAAAACGACTGACACATTAAACTATATCATATATTGATTAAATGTCTTTTTTAGAGAAGTGTTTCCAGGATAAAATGCCATATGTACATTGCATAAAGTGATCATTACTTTAAGTATAAGAACATTTTACAATCATACTTAAAATTCAGGTCACTCGTAAATTATAATTTTTAAAATCTGGGTTGGAAATATTGAAAGATCTATTTTTTAAATTTTACCATATTTTAGCAAGAAATTCAAGAAAATGCTACAATGCATTTTTCTAAATTGACTGAATGATTTGCATCAGGCTTCAACAAATATGTGAAACATCAGTTCCAGTTAGGAGTAAGTAATTAAAGTTTTGTGTTCCTAGAGCAAAAATATTTTAGTTACTAAGATAACTGATTATTACAAATTGCCTGGATGTTAGGAACAATAACCACAGTTCTGTAACGATCATTTCTCATGGTTTTACATATGTACTTATTGTATTAATGATATTGTGTGTATCTAATCTCAGGGTTGGAAAATGGATAAACATTAATAATACTTTTGTTCTTTGCTATGTAATTCATATTTTGCATTTTGATTCAGTGAAAAAACAATTAGAACACGTTGGTAGCAGAAGCTGGCAACATTGGAGACTAGAACACTGGCTTATAAATAATTAACTAAATTTTATTTTAGGGACCTCTCCAACAGAAGAAAATCAAAGGAAAGAGAGAAGAGATGTAGTATGATCCCAAACTTAGTGTTTCTGTGAAGGCTGATTTTGTTACAGGGTGGCAATGTATTATGAAATGAAAACATGTAGCACATTTAAAATTCATCTTAACTATTGGAAATTACTTGGCTTGCATGGAACACCAAAATATCAATACAGTTTATATACAGATCAGTATTAGGTTTTAGTGAAACATTTGCTGAAATCAACATACTGAAACAAATATTTTACTTTGTAACAGTGTGTGCATGATAATAAAACGATCTGACTGATGAAAGCTGTGTCCCAAGTGTGGGCTTGAATTCATATCCTTTACTTAATTGAGAAAACACTTATTACTTAACACTGTGCACCAGCAGTAATGCTATGTGCTTAACTTTCAGTTTCAAATTCTGTATGTTCCAGCTTCGTCATTGAAATCCGGCTTTATTGCATAAATGTGATCAATTTCTGATCACTAATCCATCTTGGAAAACTGGAGGAGCAGGGAGCAGGGACATAACAATTAAAACAAAGTCAATCATGAAAACTGCTTGAATAGACATATGTAGTATGACTGAGTATGTAGGCTGCATCATAATAAAACGATCTGACTGATGAAAGCTGTGTCCCAAGTGTGGGCTTGAATTCATATCCTTTACTCAATTGAGAAAACACTTATTACTTAACACTGTGCACCAGAAGTAATGCTATGTGCTTAACTTTCAGTGTCAAATTCTGTATGTTCCAGCTTCGTCATTGAAATCCGGCTTTATTGCATAAATGTGATCAATTTCTGATCACTAATCCATCTTGGAAAACTGGAGAAGCAGGGAGCAGGGACATAACAATTAAAACAAAGTCAATCATGAAAACTGCTTGAATAGGCATATGTAGTATGACTGAGTATGTAGGCTGACTGAATGTGAATATTTCAAATTGTTGGAAACATAAACATTACAGAAGATTTGTGTGTAATGATAGTGTTTCCAAATACCTGAAGATTTTTACACTTCAAAGAAGTTACGACTATACAGGGGAATCTACCTGAATGCAAGAAAATAGTGTATTAATTTTTTGTGTTGGACTCAATACGAAAAAAATCATTAGTATGTGTTCATCAATGAGGGCTATAGGTTTTCGTTCAATAGATTACTGAACTACAATTTGGAAAAAAATCGTTTCATTTCCTGTTACCTGTAAATAATTTTTCTCTTATTTTGAAATGGGCATATTCTAGTATTATACAGCTTTTCTCTACTTGTTTGATGCACTTAGCACTCACCTTTTCTAAGCCATACCATAAGTATCCTCTATTTACAATGATTACCACATCATCTTTATAATATGCCTACACCAAATAAATTTTAATTTACTATGCTGGTAGGTACTTTGTTTTTTCTTCTTCCATAATCTCTTTATGATATTTCCGCATGGCAAATATGGAATTCAGTTTGTTGCCAGTTCATTCGAAACTCCACTCATTTGCATCATCAGACAGATTTCTGTCATGTATCTAAATATTGCTGGGAGTATTTGGATTTTGTCTCTTATAAATGTGGTAAACTATAGAAACCAAATTGCCTCAGACAGTCCTTCATAAATGAAGACACATGATTATTTATTACCTGCATTTCCCACACATTACTTAGTTAAAATATTAGTTTTTCATGGACTTACCTGAATGATGAAACACATGTTACAATTCTCTGAGGTCCAATACACACAGTCTCAGAGAATAGCATATCTTTTGTAGCTAAATTTTTATTATTGAAGGACATCAGTTTTGACTGCTAATTATTATCATTGACTTCTCATATCTATGGACTGTTAATGTTCCTGTGAGTGACACAGTTTTCCAGATTTTTTGGTGCTAAGCCTAGTATTAGCAAACAAATCAGAAATAATATTGTTTCGATATGTACTTCCAGCTTTGATTTCAGCAACAGAGATACATCAAAGATGATTATCTTGCAGAAGACGGTGGAATTTTCTGAACTTATCAAATGTACTGAATCATTTAAATGGTCAAACTTATCTTTTGTCTTTAGGATACTGAGGTGGAAATTTTGACTACAGAGTATGTAAGTATTCTCATGCAGTAACTGAATTCAAATCCTAGTGTGAAGGAAATCACAATTCTCCTGTGAAATGAAATTACCTTCAGAAGAATAGATTTGACTACACTGTGAAATATAGAATTCCTTGATCACTGTATATTAAGAAAACGAAATAATTATGAGATCCCCAAAACTGCAGAATACAGTACCCAAAATAACTCACACTAATTACCTAGAAGTGTCGTTATGGAAGATCTCAGCTTCCAGGATATATTATATCTTTAGTTCCTCAGCTGGTAGTTATTTACAGTGATGTGAATCTTCATTAGCTTTCATCATATGGCAGCTGCTCACACTTATTATGAGAAATACCTTTAGTTCAGAAAGTAATATTTCTATCATAAAACGTAGAAAACATGAGAAAAAGTATTATCCCTTAAGCAAGTGGCTCAGTGTCTAAAAATTAATTAAGATACAAATTTATCATTACAGAACAATACTTACATATCCATTTTTAAACGTTTGTGGATATAGCTCACATTTCACACTTGCAATCACTGAAACAAATTTATGGATCACACTAGAGCAGATTCACTTTTACTGTTTCAGTGTTAAGAATCTAAGGAGTGATGGAAACATGGTCCTGTTGGTAGATATTCATGAACAAGAGAAAATTAAATACAACAATTACATGCAGATTATTTAACAATTTAAATACAATGCATTACTAATTTCTGACAAAAGAATATTACTAACATGCAACAATTTAAGAATAATCACTGAGATTCCAAACACATGAATGAGTCATAATGCAGACACCTACATGGATCAAAATATAATACTATATTGTTGAACATAGTTTGCCAGTCAAGTACTTCTGTTTTGTTTGGCATTGAATCCAGTACATACAAATAAAGTGAAATCATTTACAGTAATTGCATCAAGTAACAACAATAGAATATTTAATTTCTGTGAACCAAGAAGAACATGGAAGACAAGTAATTTCTTCACATACTAAATATTTCCTTTGGAGATATTAGTATAGCCCTTGGATTATTGTTACTACATTCACATTCATTTGTTTGGACAGCTTTTAGTCACCATTTTTCATCACATTCTTATAACTTTTAAAGAATCAAAGGGAAACTAGTTGGAATTCATTGTTATGCAAAGTGTCATAATATTTCTGGAGAACAATGTATATCACACATATTACTACTCTTAGACAACAAAGCCAGCACATTCCATATACTTCATCACGCACTGCTTTTATTACAGATCACAAGTGTTTCTTCTCATGATCATGACCACAAACACCATAAACTACATGAGATCGCGTAAAAGGTAAAAAAAAGTATGAAGTTGATCATCAGTCATTTCTTACAAACTGAGACATGTTGCTTGTAAATTATGCTATGAAGCATGTTCCATTCTTTGGAGGAAAACAGCATAGATCAACTGAAGAAAAACACAATTGCAATTGGTTGTTACTGTTGTTTCAGTAATTTCATCCAAATATAAGTCATATTTTCTGAGAACATGGTTCATTTACAATTAAATACTGTGTGCAATTACTTTTAGTAAAATATTTTTCCCACAACAAAAATAACAATCTTGCAAGTTCTATTACTCATAATGATTGTATTTAGTTGTGCCACAGCACCAGTCAAATATTAATTATCAAAATTTTCATTAAAAATATGTCAGTGGGAACATAATATATGAATTTAAAAGTTAAAAAAGTAAGAAATGTATATGAAAATTACTCCACATCTGGTTAACTTATATTCCCACTTACAATGTGATTAATTTTTAATTAAATATATTATATGCCTAAATTTTAGATAAAATATATTCTTTCTGTAAAAACAACTTTCTTTTCATGCCTGGTACTTCATTATGTTGTAAATAATAGATATCTTCATAACATAGTTATTTCACATTCAGTACACTTATCTAGAAGAATTATACAAAAAATAACGTTTCATTATGTTTCATATCATGCTTGAAGACAACCCAATATCAGAAGGTAGTCAGGTGGAAGACTTTGCACTGCAGGTGGACAGACGGGGTGAACGAAAGACTGTATGTTGAAGTGTCCGTTTCCACTTGTCCTGGGTGTCTCTAAGCTTCAGCAGCCACGTTTGCTACAAGACAGTGAACATCAGAACATTAGTCTATTTTCGTAAATATATACTACAGTAGTTAAATGACTGACACACTGCAAAAATTCAAGAAAGTAATACTGATTATGTTTACTTGAATAGAACTTCGTGAATAAATCTAATAAACACATGGAGGCATTTGTTTGAAAATTCATGTGGAAACACAAACTTAACAGTTGCACTGTCACACTCCCCAATCACTGCTTAACCTTCCACTCCTCCCTCCCCCCCCCTCTCTCTCTCTCTTCTCTCTCCCCCCCCCCCCCACACACATACACAATATTGCAATTCACATCTAGAAGGAAGGCCTCTGAGGACATGAGATGCAAAAGACCCAAAAGTTCATCTTTCCTTGGAACAGAATACACTTTATAGATATATCCAGAAAGCAATGTTAAAAGGCACTTGCAAATATTCCATTTCAAGTTGTTATTAATTATGATTTTTATATACAGTGGCAAAAGTGTTATTATGTCTCAACAATAACATTCTGTAAATAAATCTATGCAATACTAACGAAATATCACTCTTAACTGTATGAAATTATTAAGAGTGTAAGTCATTACTCATACTATGTAAGATCTAATTTTAGTACATTAACTGTGTATTGATTTTAATGAACACAGTTAATACTTACCTTATCATTACTGTTATTTGTTTGCTCCTGGCTTAGGACTAAAAATAAACTACTTTATACATGGTATCATTAAGGTGGAATATTTATAGTCTGTGTTGCAGTGGTGTAAATTACTACTAACAGTATTTTGAATCCAGACCTTGTCATCCATAGGGTTTGTTAAAACTACTTTTACATTATAGTTGTTGGTATTACAATACTCCAAAGAGATTTATTGGCTCATAAGAAGCATCATTAAAGAATAAATATACTGGCACATTGTGTCATTCCCAGATTTTATTTAGAAGATATTATTATACTCACCACTTTGAGAGAACAAAAAAAATCTGATCAATAATCTCATTTTATTTCAAGTGATTTCCCAGGCATTTCCAGTATTGTTGAAATAGTTTTTGACTCATTAAAGTCCAATCCAGTTTCTTTTAGTTTCTTAATGCTGTACAGAATGGCACAGACTTTACTTTGTATCTGTTTACAATGAGTGATTATAGTATCAGTCAATAGAAGTATCAATGAAAATCTAGAATCATGTAGGGCTCAATATATGTTGATCTACTAATCAGAACGTAATGTTTTAACCGTTTTGGTGCTAGTAGTTCAATGGTTGGTTTCATTATATACATAACACCACTGAAGTCAAAGGAACATAACTGATACCACACCATAAGAGGATATTCAGTACTGTCTTATGCCTTACATATGAAAACCATTAAAGGGGCATGGAAACTCTCTATTACAAACCTTTAATAACAAAATTGGTTCAAAATTTAATAAATGGATACAGATTTCCCTATGTAGTGTTATTTATGAATATCTGACACTAAAATGATTGTTACGCAATTTCTAAGTTGCCATTGATGCTTTGATAAACAGCTTCTTCAAGTATATTACGAAAATGAGAACTGGTTTGAGTAAAATAGGATAATAAGTGGATGATAAATCCTATATCTAGATTTGCAGATTCAACTGGCAATTTTATTATGTTTAAAAATACAACTTCTATTGGTTTATTACAAACATGCAATTTAGAGACCGTCCCACTGGATTAGGAGGCCTACTTTCCCACGCATTCACATATTATTTACCAAAAACTCAACTTCTGTCATTGCAAGAGATGAAACGTATAAAAAATTAATGACACATCAGTATGCAAAAGAACTATTTCATACCTCTAGGTAACTAGTTTATCTACTTCTGTGGTGTATATTGCACAAATGGAATAACATGTTGTGACATATAGAGTGTGGGTCTCTGTAGGACTGCAATTATTATATGTTATTGTACATATATTTGGAAGAAGAGGAGACATGATGGCCAGGAAGCTTTCAAAAAATGGTTTAAATGGCTCTGAGCACTATGGGACTTAACATATATGGTCATCAGTCCCCTAGAACTTAGAACTACTTAAACCTAACTAACCTAAGGACATCACACAACACCCAGTCATCACGAGGCAGAGAAAATCCCTGACCCCGCCGGGAATCGAATCCGGGAACACGGGTGCGGGAAGCGAGAACGCTACCGCACGACCACGAGGTGTGGACCCAAGAAGCTTTCCTAAGTCCTTATTTACGAGGGTGAGTCAAACGAAAACCTTAAAAAATTTTTAAAATATTATTTATTGTGCAGAAGTGGTACAAAGCTGTATCAGTTTTCAATATAATCTCCCCCTCGCTCAACGCAAGTCCTCCAGCGTTTACAAAGTGCATAAACTTCTTTAGAAAAAATTCTTTTGGTAGTCTGCGCAACCACTCATGTACCGCATGGTGTACCTCTTCATCAGAACAGAACTTCTTTCCTCCCATTGCGTCTTTGAGTGGTCCAAACGTATGGAAAACACTTGGGGCAGGGTCTTGTGTGTATGGTGGATGAGGAAGACACTAAAAATGCAGGTCTGTGATTGTTGCAACTGTTGTACGGGCAGTGTGGGGCTTGCATTGTCATGTTGCAAAAGGACACCTGCTGACAGCAATCCACCTTGCTTTGACTTGACTGCAGGCCGCAGATGATTTTTTAGGAGATTTGTGTATGATGCACTGATGACAGTGGTCCCTCTAGGCATGAATTGCTCCAAAATGACGCCTTTTTCGCCCAAAAAGAGAGTCACCATAACCTTCCCTGCTGATGGTTCTGTTCTAAACTTCTTTGGTTTTGGTGAAGAGGAATGGCGCCATTCCTTGGTCGCTCTCTTCATTTTCGGTTGGTGGAAGTGCACCCAGGTTTCGTACCCAGTAACGATTCTTGCAAGGAAGCCATCACCTTTTCGTTCAAAGCGCCGAAGAAGTTCTTCACAAGCACCAACAAGTCGTTCTCTCATTTCAGAAGTCAGCTGCCATGGCACCCATCTTGTAGACAATGTGGTGTGCTGACCCATGACTAATCTGCAAACGTGTTGCAATGTCATTCTGTGCCACTCGGCGGTTTTCCTTCACTATAGCTTCAACTGCTGCAATGTTCTGTGAAGTCACAACTCGTTGTGCGTGACCTGGACGAGGAGCATCTTCCACTGAAGTCACACCATTTGCGAACTTCCTACTCCATTCGTAGACCTGCTGCTGTGACAAACATGCATCACCGTACTGAACCTTCATTCGTCGATGAATTTCAATAGGTTTAACACCTTCACTACGCAAAAACCGAATAACAGAACGCTGTTCTTCCCTGGTGCAAGTCGAAAGTGGGGCGGCCATCTTTACACTGATACTGCGAAGGTATGTGTGCAATTGTGCTGCCACCTACAGGCCATTCTGCGCGATGCTTGTAGCACACTTACCAACTCACAGGATAACGGCGCGAAATTTCGATTTGTTATTACAAATTCAGGTTTTCATTTGACTCACCCTCGTACTCAAGACTAGTTTTGATAATACATAGTCTTCTGGTCACACTATTTATACAACTCCATTTAAAAAAATTTATAAATAATACAATGGTATGCTGAAAGGTTATGCCTTTTGAATATTGGTGGAGATGTTACATGACATGTATATTGGTTAATCGAGTTTACCGCTTTGCTGACGCAAGTTGCAACCCCGTTGCACTAGAGGGCGCCGAATGGTAGTACATAAAATGGTTCTACGTAAGTCAGTGAATAAGATACAGCGTGTTGCAATCGAGCTCCTAACAGCACAAATCGTGCCTGCAATAGAAATCTGTAGAACAGTGACAGCTGTGTATGGTGATGATTGCATTGACATAAGTAATGCACGAAACTGGGTTGTTGACGCTTGTAATGAAGGAAACTTATGTGACAGAGATCACAATGGACGATAAAGTTTGGCTCACAATGTGACCCATCAGAATCAGGTTGGTGAACTCATCAGAGAAAATCGTTGGGTAATATAGACACAGTGCTGCAACATCTGTAACTATCTGATGGCTATCCTCAATACAACCCTGTCCTATATCCAAAACTTAAAGAACTATTTTGAAGACTTCACCTCGATACTGATGAAGTGGTCGAAGCAGAGGTGAGATTTTGGCTCTGTCAGCAAAGTCCAACAGCGATGTTATCACAAACTAGTCTCTGATTGGGAGAAATATGTTTGTTGTCAGAGTGACTATGTTGATAAATAAATAGGTAAGTATGAAGAATAAAGATGAAAAACGTTAATAAAGTTGGTTTTATTTAAAAACTTTTAAGAGATTTCACATAAAAAAATTCGGAATTATTATTTTTCAGCATGCCCTCGTATATGCCAGTAATGCTCAGTATACAAAGACAAATACAGAATCTTGAAAACAAAACTTACATACTGTGGTCATAGTGACTTTCTATTGCGAACTGTAATCACCACATAGCATGAATTATTAAATGTTGTTCAAATGTCTTGATGTATAGAGAAATATAAGGGCTTAATACATTAGCAAATAAAAGATGTAGCTGGACACCCCCAGAAACACACGTTTTCCATATTAGGTGCATTGTGCTACCGCCTACTGCCCTACTCCGAATCAGCGACCTCAGTAGTCATTAGACATTGTAAGGGAGCACAATGGGGTGCTCCGAGGAACTCACGGACTTCGAATGTGATCAGATGATTGAGTGTCACCTGTGTCATACGTCTGTATGCGAGATTGCCACAGTCCTAAACATCCCTAGGTTCACCGTTTCCGATGTGATGGTGAAGAAGAAACGTGAACGGACACGTACAGCGCAAAAGCGACCTCGTCTGTTGACTGACGGAGACCACCAAAAGCTGAAGAGGGTTGTAATGTATGATAGGCAGACACCTATCCCGATCATCACACAGGAATTCCAAACTGCATCAGGATCCACTGCAAGTACTATAACAGTTTGGCGGGAGGTGAGAAAACTTTCATTTCATGGTCGAACGGCTGCTCATACGCCGCACATCACGCCGGTAAATGCCAAGCGACGCCTCGCTTGGGGTAAGGAGCTGAAACATTGGGCGATTGAACAGGGGAAAAATGTTGTGTGGAGTGAAGACCCACGGTACACAATGTGGCGATCCTATGGCAGGGTGTGGGTGTGGTGAAAGCCTGGTGATCGCCACCTGCCAGCATGTGTAGTGTCAACACTAAAATTCGGAGGTGGTGGTGTTATTTTGTGTTAGTGTTTTTCATGGAAGTACAGGCCTATATTGATGTTTTAAGCACCTTCTTGCTTCCCACTGTTGAAGACCAATTCGGGGATGGTAACTGCATCTTTCAACACGATCGAGCACCTGTTCATAATGCACGGCCTGTGGGGGAGTGGTTACTCGACAATAATATTCCTGTAACGGACTGGCCTGCACAGAGTCCTGACCTGAATCCTATAGAACACCTTTGGGATGTTTTTGGAGTGCCGACTTCGTGCAGGCCTCACCGACCGACATCCATACCTCTCCCCTTAGCAGCTCTCCGTGAAGAACGGACTGCCATTCCCCAAGAAACATTCCAGCACTTGATTGAATGTATGCCTGCGAGAGCGGAAGCTGTCATCAAGGCTAATTGTGGGCTAACGCCACATTGAATTCCAAGCTTACCGATGGAGGGCGCCACGAACTTATAAGTCATTTTCAGCCAGGTGTCCGGATACTTTTGATCACATAGTGTACATAAAACATACTGCGAATATGTATACAGAGTCAACCTGAACTCTTACTGAGAAACTTTGAGAGGTTGTTCAGGGATGTTTTCTGAGTATTTGGTCGAAAGGGATCGAGGGTTTCTGATGGCTTGTTACAATGTAATTATGAAATTATCATTTATTCACTTTGTTATCACAATTAGCTTTGTTTCTGTTAAAATACCTGCACAACAGTTAATAAATCTGTAATGTGGAATCACCAAAAGACGGAACACAAAACGCCTATGTTTAGATGCGAAAGTAATGTGATGTGATCACTGTCACTGTGCGAACAACCCAGCCCAGCATCACTGAGCATCTCTTCCACTGTATTCATCAACACTACTAATAAAGTGAATATTGGCCAACTCTTCATCAGTAAATGTACCCATACTGCTGTCTATCAGTATTGACACACAACCAACACTGGCAGAAAAACAAACCCGAGACAGCGTCGAGCAATACCGACTGCAAGTTTCAAGACTAAGAGCAAAAGTGGCTGTTACTGTTGACAACAGTAAGTAGTATGACTCAATGGAACAAACGTCAAATGCATATACTGTGATGTTAGTACTGCTTGATGATTATGGTAAAAAATTAAACCAAATGCAACAAGTCTGCAACAAGCCACCAGAGACCATGTCTTTTATACCAAAGTACTCAGAGTAAATAAATACAAATTAAAATCTCTTAAATTTTAAGTTACCTTGTAAAAACCAGAATATGAACTCACAAAAAACGAACATAGTCTCACTGAACAAATTCATTTTAGAAAATAATGAGGAAATCTAGTTTGAATGTATTAGAATGCATTTGCAATATTATTCAACTATGATCCATAAATACAAGGAAATACACAAACCAGTAGTGTTTTCATATTAGAGATGGGCAAACTCGTTTATACTTGGAAAATAGTTCACTGGCAACAGTTCGTCTTTCGGAACTGTTGTGTTCCTTTTTTACCTAACTGTGGATCTTTAATGTATTTATGGATTTTAGACAAGTTTCCAGAAGAAATATTAACTACACACAAGTATTACTTATGATAAATTCATGGACTGCCTTTGTAGACAGGTTGTTTACTTCCATTTTCTTAGCTGAATGTGTGCTTCGAAAGTATCACATTAGTCATCTGACAAGATGGGCCAGTGACCGCAAGCCGCGAAGGAGAGGCTAGAGTAAATCGAATGGAATTTCACATTACGGGACCCGTTTAGAACCCAGCAAGGACCACCAAAGCCATCATTAACTTTCGAGGCAAGCTCGTAATCGTAGTGGGTACAATGTCTTCGTTTTCCCTTTGCTTACAAAAAAAAAAAAATATATATATTCATGGCTGCTTTACTAGCATAAAATAACTGAAAGTAAACTGTCATCTGTCAATGCAACGTTAACAGTTGTCTTTCACAATGTGCAGGTGTGTAAATTAACTACACATCTAATTGCCATACTATTTGTGTGGGTAGTGAAGACTTATTAGGAAAAATCACTACTTATGACATAGGTCAGAGAAATAGGGTACCAAAATCAAAAGTTTCGTGTCAGAAATGGGGACAACTACATAAATATGCTCGGAGATTATCGAAACTTTCTAAGTGAAAAGTAACAAGACTCTTTTTTTCAAAACTTTCATGACACAGCACGTATCAGTGCTTTGAAGAACTTTACAGCAGTTTGATTTGTAGTCATCTTCCTTACCAGTATGTAAATCGAAGCACGATATTGTGCCACTTCAGAAACCAAAGAACCATATTTGCTTTTCAGAACTCTTTCAAAACTTTATATATGTACATCAGATTGTTGAAAAATCGTTTATGGTTTCTGTCTCCTATGCTTTTGCCTTAATCTTCTGAATCAAAAACGAAACAGCCACTACACTGAATCGTGATGAAAATATGTAAGGATTCAAGAATCGATCAGTCATCCCAGAAATTATGACTAACATGTCTGAACAGTTCATTTGGAATAAAATAAAAATATCTTTATCCAGATTAGCTTTTATGACAAAATAATGAAGACAGTGGCATGAATATGAAGATGTCAGCAATGCTCAGCACCTGATTTCTAAAGTAAAGGTTGTAAACTATCTGGCTCAGAAAGATGTCAAGATCATACATCACTGTAATGAATAATTAACAAAGAAGAGTAGCAAATATATGGCGGATTGTATCTGAGTTTTCCCACAAGGTTCCAGGGCAAAAAAGATGCTTTATCAAAGAATAATTAGTCAAAAAACGAAAAGTGATTTCGCCATTGTATTTACTTCACATGATTACTAAATAGTAAATGTATAGCTTGTATTAACAAAGTTAATGCAACAGGAGTGTATTAATAATAAAACTGAAAGTAAAATAATATTTTGTTAGAAAGCTACTTCAAAACATTACTTTTTTTTAAAATGTAAGGATGATTACATGCCATTCAATGATCTTTTAAATGGAACGACACTATTTCTCCTTTTCCCACTGTGCCAGAATCATACACAACTCATTTTCTTGTGCAAAGAATCAAAAACCACAAATAAATCAAATTTGAAAGTATAAAGCTTCCTAAGCAGCATTTTCTACGTTTGCAAAAATTCGAAAATTGTGAGTTTTATTAAAACTTTCTAACACTACACTTAACAAAATATTGAAAGTTATCCCAAAAACTTGTCATTAAACCAAGCAGATGTAACTTCATCTACAAACAAAAAAATCAATGGCTGCTCATTTAATTGGTCAACCAAAAAAACAACTTGCCTTGTGATACACATGTGTTCTACAGTGGATCAAAATGACGAAGAGATACACAAATTTACCTTTTTGTTGGCTGAAAAATATGTATGCATTACAGATAGATTAATTTTTACAGAAGTTACATAGTTATGAAAAAGTTGAACAAGAATGTGTGACTATACAAAAAAGAACGAACCCAGTCAAGAGAAACTGAGGCGAGAATGAGGAGTGGAGGAACTAGATCAAAGAACGAGACTGAGGCAGAAACGAGGCCAGCCAAAGTGAACTGTGAACCACAGTTCCTGGGAGCAAGGCCAACCATGACCGTAGTGAACTGTGAATGACAGTTCTCAGAACAAGACCAACCATGACTGACTTGAGCAGTGAACAACCGTTCCTTAAAAGCCATTCCTTGGTCTTTTCATTTGCTTTAGTGAACCATTCCTTTGGACCCCATTCATTCATGGATGACCCAACTCCGATCCATATATACAATGACTAATTATTACTGATATTGTCCATGCACAGTAACTCATGTAAATGTACTCAACTTGGATTCAATTTTAATTTTCTGACATGGCTATTTTCGATGATATTTCATACAATGTATGTCTGAATATTTGGGAAGCCATCCCCTGTTTTTTTACATAACTTCAAAGTTTTTGATATTAAATCTCACAGAATTTCATAAATTATATTTTAATTAAATATATTTAACTCTTTTGAGGTAGCACCCAAGTTTCATTTGGGCAATGGCTACAGGCTCTTTTTTGATCAAACGTTTATTATCTCAAATATTGGTACAAGCACGTAACTTTGGGCATGTTCCTCAGGCTTTCCTGCTTTGACAACTATAGTAAAGTTCACCAGGTAGATAGCCTTATTGGATTTGGATAACTGAGCAACTGCCAAGTAAACTTAATATATCTGACACTATTTGAACATTTTCCAGCATGTTTTAGGTAGATAGGTCTTTAAATTGGTAAGCGTTAAACTATAATATTTAAGCTTTTATGTGTCCATCCTTTTAGCAGGATGTCTTTGGGACGATGGCCATTTACTATCGTGACAAAAAATAAAACACCTACAGCCTTACGGCTGCAAAAGTTTCATACAATGTTTAATGCTTCATGGTTTATGACGATAACAGCTTGCTGTTACAAGTTGGTACGACTTGACTATGTAAGTTCTGATATCAAACTTTTATATATGTCTTTTGATTTAATCAGTTATACCATATTTGTATATATTTTGAACTTCGTTGTTGTGTTAATAGCTGACCATGAATTGATAGTATTATCAAAATTAGTAACGAGTAAATTAAGTCATATTACAGCTTTTAGCAGTCATGTCTTCTTTTGTCAGATACTTTCAAGCTGTGGATCAACACCTTTACACAATATCTTGTAAATACAGTAGTGTCCCAGTGCAAATATCACGGATAATAAAACAGAAAGAACAGAATAAAAGAGATGTTTGTTTCTTGTTTTTTTTTTTTAGTGCATTTACAATTACATTTTCACTATTTAAACTAATGAAATATTGAAAGTTTCAGATTAAATTAATGAACACAATATCTATATATTCCTAACAGTATCAAAGTCTTCTAGTCATATTTCAGACATTTATTGTGTCTCATGATTTACAGATATCCCGTATGTGTTGCTGTAAGTAAACATGTCCAAAAAGTACATCATGTCTGATTTATATTTCTACAACAAGTCAGCCCTGTGCCAGGCAAGAGGTGTGAGGTTTGTGCTCTCATAAACATAAGTTATTTAGCTCATAATAACAGTTAGTCTAGTACATATTACTCAGTAAGTACGTTTACTAGAGGGTTTTTGAAGCCTGCTGCTAACGATTTCACTTTTTTTATGTATTATTTTATAAAATGTGAAATGACCATAAGTTGGGTTGTAGACAATTCATACTTTATTTTATATTTTGGTGCAGCAAACATAGTAGTCTCGTTAAATCTTTTTTTCTTTCCAGCAGTTTAAGTAGGACTTATCCCTTCATTATTTGGTACATGTTTCTGGAAAGAAGTGTAAATTTTATTTCTCTTGGCTCTGAAAATTTGCACAAGTAGTTCGTTTACATACAGTTGTTTGAGTATATAGGATAAATTTGCGTAAATATATTTTTCTCGTTTGTCAGTTACTTAACTGACTTATTCTTGCCAAATTATTATTTCGTCATGAGCAAAACGTGCCTCACATGCTGGAGAATTGTTAGTTCTGAGGTGTAGTGTGACAGAAGCTGTAAATTTTTTCTTTGACTGTTGCGGCGAGAGAATTGCGGAAGTACATGAGCTCTTCTGTGGTTTTGTAGAATATGCAGTAGAAATAGAAAGACAGAGGAACAGGAGGGGAAAAGTACTGCTTTTTAGGCTGAATTAGAAAAGCTAAGAACCGTCTGGACTGCTTAAGGAGGGACAACGGTGAAGAAAGGTGGGAAGTGGCAACAGATAATAGAAGGAACAGTTATGAAAATGCTTCTGAGACCATTTTGGTTATTGTGAGAGATACCATGTGGTTATAATTAAAGTGCAGCTACTCAGAAAGGTCCATTGAGGGCTGTAACTAAGGTATGGCAGTGAACCTTGGTGGATAAGCTAATGCATAAATGCAGAACTGATTTATGCTGGAGAAAATTAGTCCAACTTTGGCCAGTAGGTGTACATCTGGCGTCGCGAAAGCAAGGCAAACATACAGAAATGTTCCCATACGTAATAGATTAGGAACGGGATGGGCGCAGAAAAGGTCAAACAACTAAGAAAGGCATAATGCTGGCTTTATTATTAACTGCCGCTTACACGGTTTGTTCATTAGGAGCATCGGTGATTTTGACGAGATGCTGCATCTGTAACATGGCGTGATCAAAAATCACTTGCGGCAGTTCCTGTGGAATCAGAGCAACGTTTTCCTGGATACTGGCCTTCAGATCAGGTAGGAACTGAATAAGTCCCTAGTAAACACGTTCTTTTAGATAGCTCCAGAGCCAAAAGCCACATGGTTTTAGATCAGGTGATCTTGCAGGCCATGCATCTGAAAATCTCTGGAGACAATACGTTCGTGGAAGTTTGCATTCAGCACATATTTCACTGGGCAAGTGTCATGAGATGTTGCCCAATCTTGCATGAAAACAGTGGTTTCCACACAGCTGCTGTACAAGGAGATCCCGATATCTTGCAGACGTTACGGTACACCTGACAGGCGCTCTTGTTGTATTCTCTTCAAAGAAGAACGGACCGAGAGTAAAAGTGCTTGTGAATGCACACCACACAGTCACAGATGGTGGGCACAATGGCTCTTTGCACAACACTCGGTTTATCAGTACCCCACACTCGGCAGTTCTGTGTATTCACTGCTCCATGTAATATAAAATGTGCCTCGTCGCTCCACAGAATATGGACCGGCCATATATCGTCAACTTCGATCCGTACCAGAAACTAAAAAGCAAATTCAGAACATTGGTGCGGATCATGAGGTTTTAGTTGCTGCACCGTCTGGATCTTGTACAGGTACCAATGTAAAATAGACCGCAGAATTTTCCGTACTGTTGACCTTGAGATGGACAGTTCTCGTGGCACTTCACAAGCGCCAGCACTATCCGGGGCACGAGATGCGTGGTCAGTTACAGCAACAGCAACCTCGTCGGTACCTTCCATCGTGATAGGACGCCTTCATCTGCCAGCTGCCGCACCAAGTTCACCTGTGTTTTTGAACTGCTTTATCATCTTCTTTGAACCATTTGGGACGTTAAAGTTTACGGGTGCTCAGCGCCGATGTTATCAGCGCTTGAACCCTTTGATAATATCGAGCCTGTCTTCAGACCTTTCAATGGGCGATACTCTCTCAATTCATCACTGTAATTGCCGCCGTTCACGTAAAACAGTTTCACTAACAGCGCACGGTCTCTTTTCTCGATAGCTATAATGTTCACTCGCGTTATGGCTTGTCTAGAGAAAGCGTGAATGTCATACCGTCATACAAATAGTGTACAGCGCCAGATTTTTACCTGGTGGCCACAACTGGAACTAATTTGCTTGACACCGTAAATCGGGTCTGCATTACTGTAGCACTGTATCTACCAAGTTTCGTTATCATACGATTATTACAGCCCACACTGGATGTCCGTGGGTAGCTGCACTTCAATTATAACCACCTGGTAAAGCAGACCTTTTAATTTAGTCATAAAGGAATGAAAATCAGACAGTTGTAAGTGTAGTCAGGGCACAACAAACCTTCAGCAATAAATTGCAAAGGCAATTTAGGGAAGTCAGTAAAGAGAAATAATGTTTTGTTGTTAGACAGTTCTCATGCTAGCGGTGCAGGCCTACTTTTGCAGAATGAACTCCCCATTACGGTCGGAGGAAGGCAACGGCAAACCACCTCCATTAGGACCTTGCCTAGTAAGGCGGTGCGGGTCTCCCGCATCGTTCCCCTACGCTCTGTAAAGAAGCATGGGACTTCATTTCCATTTCCACCAAGGCACCAATCCAAGTAGCTGTCTGCATCAAGTGACAGAAGTTTTAGAATCACTGTGTGAAGACTTTGCGAAAGGAGACACCAGGGTTATAGTGGGTGGGCTAGCAGATATAATAAGTTCAATAGAGCGCGAGACCTGGTAAAGAAATATAGCATCAGCATCGAGACATACCGGCATTCAATTTATATCTGTTGTGAGTGACCATGACCAACCTCATTTTAAATATTTTGTCGGAATGATAATTCGGAGCAGGAACCGCTGTTTATGACCTGCTCATATAGCGTAACTCGCAGCGCAGTAGCTTATGAGACAACGAGGTGAGTCAGATCTGGCTCGAATCTACACAGCGGATTTATAACTGGGGTGATACACCGCCAGCCTAGGTGTGGGTTTTAGGTTTCCCATGCTCGTTTAGGCAAACGCTGAGTTGGTCCCCAAACTCTGCCTCAAAGAATACGATACACAGACAGTTAGAACATGATAACACACAGAACAAAACAGGCGAATGGCACACACGACATCCACTCCTTAGGTTACCTAGACGACTGTGGCGTCAGGAAGGGTACCTGGCCACAGAGTTTAATAATAAAGTAAAATGTGCCATACCCTGCACATGCAGACCCTATACTTGACGGGATAAACACTACGGAAACGAACAAAAAGACGAAAGAGGCACCAGTGCTTACGCTGGGTGGAGAAGCACTTACTGACGTGGTTCCTGTTGATTGTTTTAGTAAATGGGCTTAAACTAGTCATGGCCTTCACTTCGTCAGGAAACGGAAGGGTAAATTCCCTTGGCTAATACCAGAAAGCCTAAGGGGAGAGGCACTGTCATGAGTAGTGGACACCGGAAAGACGCTGCAGTACAGACGAATGCTCCTCATACCACGAATGTACTGTCCTGGTTGTGTGAATGGGTGCATTATCGTCCTGAAACATGGCATCATTGTTGGGAAACAACATTTGCAGCATGGGGTGAACCTGATCACCTAAAATGTTCACATAACCGTTGACTGTAACACGGCCTTTGAGAGTAATGATGGAACCAGCACAATACCATGATATGGCCGCCCACACCATCACACTTCCACCTTCATGCTTAACCATTGGACTCAAGTAATCAGGATTTTAGGCTTCTTTTGGCGTTCTCCAGACGTAAACCCCGCCCGATGTTGGAAATAACGAAAATGTTGACTTGTCGGACCATATGACGTGTTTCCACTGATCATCCGTTCAGGATTTATGCTCCTGACACCATGTTTTACGATTCTTTTTGTTGGTTGTCGTCACTAATGGTTTCGGTATAGCAGCTCGTCCATGCATATTCGCTTTGTGGAGTTCTCGGCGGACAGTGTCGATAGATACGGGATTTCGAAGATGGCTATTGAGCTCTGCAGTCACTTTAGCCGCCGCAGTTATGTATTGTTTTGACACAATTCGTGTTAGCGTGCGACAATTTCTGTCATTTAGCTCTGATTTGCGCCCACTATTACGTTTACACGATGATGGTTTTCCATGTTTTGTGTAGGCTGTCATGACTGTTGAAACAGTTACTCTTGAAACATTCAGTAAGTTGGCTGTCTTGGTTACTGATGCTCCATCTAATCGGACTCCCACAATCAGCCCTCTTTGGAACTCCTTTAGGTCTTTCATTGCGCGTCGACCTCCGCCTTTATGCAAATACAAAGTGTGCATTACTCGTAAACAACCTGCTCTTACGCCTAGTCATTTCTGAACACGCACAGTCCAGTGCGACACATGCGTTACCTGTGTTGTTGGCCGTCAAACACAACCATCCATTACTACCACTGTTCACATTGTTTTGTCTATCCCCTGTACACACCAAGTCTGCAGGGAACTTGCCGCTGCAATACAAGAGTGATAAAAAAAAAAAAAGGATATCGCCATAAGGTTGCAGTAGGGGATTATGGCAGACACATAAGTAACGCCGGAAAAATCCGAATGTGTACACACACAATACATTTCGAAGTTGACACTGTAAAAAATAACAATTGTCTTACATGTTCAACTTTTAATGTAAGATTATACCTGTTACTGAGTAGATTATGACAGCATTTAAAATTTT